>NC_079404.1:6981841-8228052 GCF_029220125.1 Pseudoliparis swirei | reverse complement strand
GTGGTTCAGGGAACGGTGTCTGTGTTTGTGTATCTGCGAGGCTTTGTCTTCAAAAGGAGCTGGATGGACTGAAGACGGGGTGGAGTGCCGAGCAGAGACACTGCCTGTGGTCGGGTATACAATAAAGGATATTACAAAACATCACGCTGGCTGCTCATTCCGTGTGGCTTAAAGGGGGAACCTACCAGTGACTGCTAGACACTTGTCACAGTAAGACAGACAGACAAAAGTAAATTTGAAGTCAGTCTCAGCAATCTCTGTCCAAGTCATTTGTGGCACAATTCTGTATTGTCAGTGCACCCATCATGTGCAGTAAAATGGCCAAACTGAAGCTATATCTCAAGCAAAAAATAACATGGCAGAAACGGAAACCAAACAACACTTCTGCTTTCTGTAAACTTAACGGCAAATACTGAAACGTCTGAATAAAAGCGTGAGCTCGGAGTGAAGCAGGGATGCAGTTAAAGCTTTTGGGGAAACTGGAAGGGAGAAACAAGAAGAGTTAGGTTGTGGTGAGGTGTATTTCGTACCGCTGGAAAGTTGCATTGCAAGCATGCCCATCAGGAGCCTACTGTACCTAATACAGCGAGAGAGCAGGGCCAACGGTTGCCCTCACTCCGTGAGCTGTCATCCGGAGAGGGAGCATGGGCAGCAGGGAAGGTGGCGGATCTGATGACGTCATCAGCAGACTTGCTTTGACGTGCTACGGCATCTGTATCTAGGTTTATAACCATGGGAACTGATCTATCAGTGTTGGAGTCACGGTCTCCACAGATAAACATTCTTCGCACCATCTGATTGTTAGATTTAAGGTTAATTTAATCCTAGGTTGACCAGAATTAACATGGACACTTTCCACAAAATGTCTTTCAAAACAAGAAATTTGGATTGAGCCCTAAATGTAATTTTATGAAATAAGTGGTGATGAACTGCCAGTGGATAAGAGGAAAGGTGGTTTCAAGGATGATTTGAGTGGCATCTTGTACAAGCAAGATTATACAAAAAATTGTTAAAGTCTCAAAAACCAGCTGGCTTGCATATACACAAGTGTGCACATGTACTTTGATTAACATATTTGTTCAGACTCAATTTAAAGCCAGACTATGTAACTTTTGAAGAAATAGAATGAAGTTCAGAAGCAATAAAACGCACCCTTGTTCAATCCGATGCGCTCACGTTTTTGGTTGCCACTTGCTTTTATACTTGGTCTGGTATGACCACGTTAGCTAACGTTGGCCAACTTCAGGCTGATATTACAGTGTAACTGACATTACCAAGTCAGTTTGCTGACTATCTCTCCTGTTACATCACATTTAAGCCAGTCGCAGATAAGCATCACAAATGTATTAGGTTAACACATTGTAGCCAAGCAGGAGACATGGTTTTGTGTTGCCATTCAGGATGCCTTTTACGGAAATGGCTCCTGGAAAACAAAGTGTCATGATTCTGTACTGGTCGCAAACGTTACATAGTCTCGCTTTAAGAAAATGATAACGTTGCTCCCCTGACTTGTTCAGAGATAGAGAAAGTGTAGTGTTTAAAATCAGATCAGACTGAAGAGGATTGGAGACAGACTTCAAACAGTGCTCACACACTGATGGTTAGATGAATACAGTTTGTTGATTAACAAAAAGCTCCTCCAGGAAAGAGCTTGGCTCAGTAACGTCACTAATTCGAGTATTACCCTGAATTTGTACTCAGACAGACTTTTTTTCCCTTTCTCTTTTCACAGTAAAATTGTCTCTACTCGAGGAGGAGAGCTACCGTGTTGTTTGTAGATGGGCGGTTTTCTGTAGATGTTGCTCCCCTGATCTGAAAACATTCAAATACAGACAGAAATGACATTTATAGATTATACAGTGGTTCTATTATTTAACAAATCAAATCTATTGTAAAGCATTTACACATTGGGACTCAAATGAATTTCGCCGTTCTTCCTGGAATATGAAAGAAGAGGGGGAAAAGCAAAAGCTGATCATAAATTGAGTAAGGTAGATGGATAGATGGATAGATGGATGAATAGATAGATTGATAGATTGATAGATAGATAGATATATAGATAGATGGATATGTGGATAGATAGATTGATAGATAGATAGACAGATATATAGAAAGGTAGATAGATGGATGGATGGATGGATGGATAGTAAGTAGGGACGAGCAGTGACAGGGTGCGCTCCAGCTCCTACCTGGGAGGTGGAAATGTTTAGGGGTCTGAGATAGAGGCGGGGTGACCGGCCGGCTGTCGGGCCTGAGCGGGAGGGGGGAGCTCCGGCCACTTGGCAGATCAGTGCCTCCAGTGGGAAGAACCAAGAACAAAACATAAGCAGGGATACTAACGGGGAACCACAGTCTGAACGGCGCAACACACAGGGACCAAAGGGACTAGCTAAAGTTACTTTAAGCGAATGGGAGACATTCGGTTTGCCTCAGAGGAATGCAGTTATTGGAGCAGTATGCTATTTGTGTGATGAAGATACAAACACGGAGAAAACGAGCAGAGTTTTAAAAAGCGAGAATGGGAAATGTGCAAAGGGTTATGAACTATGATGTTTGTTAGTCTGTTGAATAATATGAATTTACGGTTCAATAAGAGCTCATGGTTAAAAAGTGTGTCATCATTCAGGATGGCAGATATAGTCTAATGATAGATGGCGCTGGATCCAGAATGACTGACGGAGAGGTGACTTTTGAGGTGACGATGGAGATGATGTGTTGCCTTCAGGGAGAGGGGGGAAGTGGAGAGGAGTGGAGTGGAGTGGAGTGGGGCCCTTACCTTGACTATGGGGGAGGAAGTGGTGTCTGAAAGGGGAGGTGGGGCGGGAGTCGCTATTTCTGGAGCCCACACTGTTACTGCACAAGGAGGAGCAGAGCTTCTGCATGCCTGTCAGAGCCTCTGAAGGGAGGGAGAGTGTGGGACAGGGGACAAAACCCCAGGACCAGGCAGCAGAGGTTGGTCAGTTTCGGGAGGAAATAGAAGGTGCGAAGGTATGGAACAAAAGAAAAGGAGGATAGACAGGAATCAAATGTCGTAAAAAAAAATTACAAAAAGACACCCAAAGTGAGAGGTAAGGAGTATTTAAGATGAACAGTCAGAATGAGGAAGAGTGTTACACTTTAAAATCAAATGTTTAAATGGAAACAATGATAACTCTGGAAAAACTGGGTTGTTAAAGGCGCAAAATTGACTTTACGATTGTTATTCTGCTGAAAGGATGGATTGTCCATCAAAGCAAAAATGTATTTAACATAACAATCATAAGACAATTTTGGCGAAGTTTGCTATCAGAAGGAGGGAGGGTCAGTGAACTAATCCACGGTATTTTAACTGTCATCTACCTGACAAGTAAAGATCTCACCAATCCACCGTATAAAAGTAATTTTTTTAAATGTTGTCAAAAAATATGGAACAACATACACACGCTCACCGGGTCTGTGAAAATGCTGTGGTGACCTTGACAAGGTGGGGGTGTAACCGTGGCGATTATAAACTGGTGATCCGAGAGAGCCCTGACTCGTTGACCTTTGGAGGATGCGTTCCCTCCTGTCGTAAGAGCCCTGACAAACACACACACACACACACAAATATACCACACACACACACACACAAATTGAATCAAATAATGAGACATTATATGCTGCATTTACTAAACATTCCATACAGAGAACAGTGAATATGACAAAATGATATGCTCACCTCACAAGATGGGGTTGGCGACATGTTTCTTGAGCACTAAAAGAATGAAACAAGTCACAATTATAACGTAGTTGTTAAAAGCGCTAATGTTAGCCTGCTCCATAGAGGCCAAAGAGCCCAGAAAGCCAGACATATATATATATCATTGTCGATTTAGGATCATTTATCATCATCAGCAAACGATGACGTATCTTACTTTGTCATCGGGCAAGGGGGAACACTCCCTCCTGGCAGTGTGGAGCTGTGAAGGACACAAGCAATTCAGAACTGCATACGGGCTTTAAACACACCATTGTTTGTGTTTCTTTCCTTGTTTGTTTTTTTCCACGGGAGAAAGTCTTACTATCGGAGAACTTAGCCAAGAGCAAAACAGAGGATTATTTGATCTTAATGCACAGTGCTGTATGTGCATGAAGATGACATGCATTCAGGAACAGATATATGCATTCCGTGTGTTTACCTCGCCCACACTCTCTCCTCTCTCCTCTCTATCATCCAGGGAAGTGGTGTACAAAGGTTCATAGGTAATAAGATCAGGACGCTCAATGTCATAAATGGCTTTGACTTTTGGAATGGCAGCTAGGTCTCGGTAATCAAGGATCTCATTGTCTACTTTTGCCTAGGGAGACAAATAAAGACAAAGATGCATACACACCGGGTAAATGGGGTTTACTAAGGTAGAACATTCTATAACTGAGCAAGCTAAAATTGTCAAAAGAAGCCTTTATAAAAACGGGTATTTGTGACATTTCTCACATAGATCGTGTGACCCGGTGAGCCAGGTATGCTTGAACCATGTCTGGAACAAATACTCTCGGAAGACGACCTCGTAGACTGCAAGAAAACACAGACACACACACACACACACATACACACACACAAACACACCCCCCCCCACACACACACACACACACACACACACACACATAAGTGGCTGTTAGTCCCAAACATTTTTGTCAGGCAGTCGGCCTCCCGTGATTCATATCCCACTGATCTGCACATCACTGTGGAAATTACTCAAAACACCATTTGGCTTTTATACTGTATAAGCAATGAGAGGGGATTGACAATCCCTGTATTTACGTTCCATTAATAACATGAGGTACTTTGAAATACTAACATGTTATTTCACGATTAGGCCATTCATTTGCAAATTTGCAAAGTTATTGAGTGCTTCACCCTTTGATTGTATGTTCTTTAGAACCTCATGCTGGTTTATGGGAAATGGAAAGTTTGTATGGCAGCAGCAGGTCTGAGTCGAGCTCAATTAGCGTTTCTCCTAATGTGTAAATGGGGGATTTGAACAGACACATTAGTCATCTGTGATTATGTATATTGTGTCTGCTCCTCCAAATGTGTGCAGATCTTTGTCTCATGCAATTTCATATGAGCGCTGATAAAAGTGTGAAAAGGACAAGAGTGAATGGCTCCATGACACAGAGGACGCACTGCAGGCTGTCTCCAGCAGATGGAAGCAAACAGTGCATCATGTCTTATGTGCATGGTGGAACACAGGATGATGCCATCTCATAGCCAATAGTGAATACAGTAGCCTACCTGCCTTTCTGTTTTTTGGAGGAATAAGAGGGACGGAGGCAATAGCTGTGAAAGAAGGAGAGGGGGGTTCACAGGATGTCACACAAGGGGTTGTGCATCTTCAGCCCGACTCCCAGTTCACACATATATATCCAGACGAACAAGTGAAGATGCAAATGTCCATTTATACACGCATGCAAAAACACACACACACACACACACACTGCCTTCATCGGCAAATTATGTCAACCACGGTAGGTTAGGGTTTAACAGTTCATCGAGGAAGTGGGAACAGCCCATGCAGAATCCATCATTACATATTTGGAATTTCTTTCTTTTCCAGGCAAAAATTGTCGTGAGACATGAACAGAAAGGTACTTTCAGTTAAGACAAAGTCATGGATGGTGACGCCCAAATTCCTACCCTTTCCCTGTGTCTCTCCTCTGTTCTGGTGGTGTTCTTGCAGCCGGGATGCCACACTGTTGACCCTAAGGAGATAAAATACATTTACATATGGAAATACAATTTATTATAGTTGTAGTGTGGACTGAGAGCTGGAGAGTGAAAGGAAAAACCTCCAAAACGAGTTGGGACACAAACCACCAAAGACTCACTCACTTCACTTTAATTGCTACTCAGCCAGTGTTGTGCGAATTTGGTTCCAGTACAGAATATAAATGAACTCTCAGCACTCAGTGTGTCAGCAGCACGGGACATAAGCAGACAAATCACACAGTAAATGATAAAAAGACAATAAAAAGGATGCCATTTCATCCCCACGCCGACAGGGTCTTATACCCCTGAGCCTTACACTCCAGAGAAGCATGCCACTCCACAGATTCTGTCAAGCAAAGAGGAGTAACAAAGTTGTCATATGATGTGTCCGCTCACCTTGCAGATACATCTCTTCTCCTTCTGTGAACATCTGATTGCACCTGCTGCATCTCGCACAGCTTGGGTGGTAGTGCTTGTCTCCTGCCTGGAAAACAGAGAGCAGGAAAATAAAACTCAACAAAGTCATCAGTGAAGCGAGGAGCTGTGACCTCCAGGAAATAGACTCAGAACTCTACCTACTCCCAGCTGCATCTCCCTCCTCTAACATCCAAGCCCTTTTAGTGCAGAGGATAGTTTCATCAGATCCTGAAAAACTGCTCTGAGAATGACTGCTGATGGATTTTTTAGAATTTTCTTGGCTTTCTCTTTGATTATTCCTTTATCTTTTTGATAGAGACTTGTCCTCTAACTCCTGCATTCTTCATCTTCGTATTTCTCTCATTTCAATCATGAACAATAAAAAAAAAAATCAAAAGAAAAGATGTTCAAAGATACCGAAAAAAATTGAGACCTTATTACTTCGTTACTTGACAGGCTGCTCTAATAGCTCCTTATTGGCATCCTCCAGAATCCATCAGAATGGTCTCTGAATGATCCCAACAGGCTGGAAGAGAGAAACTAGCAAAAAGAGCACTAGCTGCTCCTGCACTAGCTGCTCTGCTCAATCAGTAATTTAAAAAACAATTTAAACTTTTTATGATTCTCCATTAATACAAAATCTTGATTCCACCATATCGCCTTTAGCTTGCTAGCTTCATCCACCGCTCAGCTAGCTAGAAGCCTGTAGTGCCCTAAATAGTTAGCAGTTGTAGTAAGAGCGGTCTTAAAAAGTAGAATGGGAGTCAAGCTAGTTTTCAGGAGCCAGCCGGATGGCAGACACAGTTCCACACAGTCGGAGGGAGACAAAGACCTCCTCTTTGACAGACTTTACAGATAGGGCTGAATCAGACAGGCTTTGGTCCAGCCCCTTGACAGCCTTTATAGTGGGGCCAGCGCTGGTTATCCCTTAGGATGCTTCATACACTGTACTATCTCCTCTTTTTCTCTTACCATGATCCTTTTTTTCTCTATCATCACATTCTTTTCTGCTCTGCTTTCTCCCGGAAGTCCCTTTCTTTCTCCCCGGCCTGGGACTTTACGTCTCATGGAGTCATCATTTGGCCTGATCCCATAGATCTATCTGGGGTGATGGATCGATCTGCATATCACGCCACTGTCCTGTTGAGACTTGCCTCCTCTCCACGCCATCTGCCTGATGGATCGTGGAGTCTGCATCGTGGATCGTGGAGATCTCCATCTACATTCTTGCCTCCTACTAACTGTCATATTCATTGAATTACTTTCATCCTTATATTTTCTTCCGTCATCTCATCTGCACATACATCACATCTGATCCTCCTCTCTTCCTCCTCTGCTCTCCTCTCCTTTTCTTTCTTCCCTTTTTCCCCCTTTTTTGTTATTTTGAGTTTTTCCTGTTCCGATGAGGTTTTTTGGGGCAGGGATGTCTATGTGTAGATTGTAAAAGCACTCGAGAATTTGTTTTTAGAAAATTGGGCTATACAAATAAACTGAATTGAATTGAATTGATGCTCTCCTGAAGGTTTTTTCCCTTTTTTCCCTGTGAAGGGTTGTTTGGGAGTTTTTCCTGATCCGATGTGAGGTTCTGGGACAGGGATGTCTATATGTACAGATTGTAAAGCACTCTTAGACAAATTTGTAAATTTGTGAAAATGGGCTATACAAATAAACGGAATTGAATTGATGAAATTGCACAGTGGGCAGCTGTTGGTGAATGTTTCCCTGAGACTGATCTGCAGGGTGAATGTAATAATGTAGGTGTTTACATTTCATGTGGGAATGGGAAATAAATAATTGAATGTCTTCTTTTTTTTCAGGAAGGAAACATTTTTAAGATTGTTCAGTTATTATCATGGAATATCACCAACAGTCCACCTTGCCTTCTCTCCCTGAGTGTTCCTCTTTGTGATAACCTACATAATGCGATTCAATCAGATTATCTGACGGCTAGAGCGCCCAAATTTCAGCCTTCATTGACGTGGCACTTTGAATGCAGAGAGCACAACTAAAAAGCCATTGTGACTTTGACCAAGGGTGTTAAAATACCCCAAATAAATTGTGCCTGCTGTAGAAATTAACAGCCCTCAGTAACTTATTTAGCTGACAAGGGGCCACTCGTCGAGGCCTAGAGAGATGGGGCCATTGACTTACCATTTGCATTTTCACATTTTACAGAGCAGCTAGGGGGAGAGCGGGGTAATGTGAGACACCGGGTAATGTTAGACACCCCCTGTATCTAGGCAAAGGAACCCATTTGTGGTCATGTGACCATTATGTTTTCAAGCCCCTCCCATTCCCCCCTTGCCATGAAAAAGATGGGTGTGCTGTGTTAAGTATGTTTTTTCACAAAAATTAGTTTTTTGCATGTAAAAGTAAATGTTCTTGCTGTGAACTAAATCAACTTTTGTGTCAAAACAAATTGATTTAGGTAGAAAACCATATTTCATACATGTCGATGAACCTCTAACATATACAACTATGTGATTGATGCTAGCTGAAGATTAGCCTGAATGGCTAAGGTATGTTGTTTATTCTCAAATAGTGGCTGTGGGGTAAAGTGAGACACATGTTATGGGGTAAAGTGACACAGTTTACCCCAAGTTAAGTTTAGTCTTAAATATATTTGAGTGTAATATTACATTAATTATGTTGTATTTGTAATATCATAAACATTGTAGAAAAGCCATCATGCCAAGAAACTACACCAGGAAGACAACATGGGGCCAAACACCCCTTGCAGAGATGGAGAGTGCAGCCGCTGAGGTCATGCAAGGACATAAGTCCTTAAGAAAAGCTGGAAGGGATAGAAATATTGACAAGACAACCCTCAAAAGATGTATAAAGAAAAATAGAAATGGGAAGTAAAATCAGTATCCTGGGGTGCAGTAGCTGAGGCAAAGAGAATATTTACAGATGAGATGGAGGAGGAGCAAACACTTGAAACAACTAGCTGACCAGTTCCATGGCCTTGCTCCAGTTAATTGCCGTGAACTGGCATATGAGTTCTAATCTAACTGGTTCTATCTGTCATTTGATTGTTAATTAAAACATTTTGCATTATATTTTGTTGTATAGGATTTTGTTCGGAGTTACTTTCAAGTGTTTAAATAAATGTGCTTAATTGATCTTAATCTCCATGATTCTATTACTAGTCCGATATTAGTTTTGGAATGTGTGGTTGTCAATCTAGCTGTCAGGATTGTAACTATTACAACATGTTATAGGCTATGGTAGTTTTAAAATGGAAAAAGTAAGTGGATCACTTTACCCCCTTGATTTCTCAGGTCTGTCTCACTTTACCCCAGCTTAGGGGTAAAGTAAAACACAAGACCACTTTTTTTGAAACAATCATATTGTAACGGACTGAGGGAAATGTTATGCAGAGCTACCAACTCTCACGGTTTCGCCGTGTGACACACACTTTTGCATGTTTTCACATGCTCTCACGCCACACAACCAATATCTCACGGCAAAAGAAATTCTGATTTTGGGCCGAGGCGCGTTGGTTTCTTTTCAAACTCTGCGACGATAGATGGCGCTAAGGAGCGCATCTATAAACCTATTCGCTGCATAGACATCCTATTTACCCCAAAGAGTCCCGAAGTTAGCAACAGAAGAAGATTTTCAAACAGACACAACGAGCAGAGACTACGGTGTGTTAATGCAGGGCTCTCAAGTGTCACGCATTTCGGTCTTACGTCACACACTCCCGCCACACATCGTATTTCTCACGCTGAAAAAACTCTCGGCTATTTAATGTTTTAATGTGCCGCAGCACGCAAACATGAGCTGGCCGCTGTTAAGTTGTAATAGTTTATTTTGATAACATCTGCAGAGGTCTTATGGTTTAAATTAATACATATAGAAAGATATTATAATAGACAATATTAAGGAGAATATTGATATTGTTATTAATGTATTATGAAGCATAGGGGTAATGTTTACTCTATGCAAATGTAAATGGCATGAGAGTGACTGTATGTTAGTATTATAGATTGACGAAGCCGGTTGAAATCCGTGAAGTGACTCACAATAACAAGAGACTTTTATTGTGAAGGTGACTTTAACAAGACGGGATTCTTATTGTGAAAGCGTCGGAACCGGAAGTGACGTTTCGACCGGCGCAAGAGAGGATTATGAGACAGCGTGTTTGTAGAGGGATCGTTCTCTTTCTCAGGTAGGCTGCGACGCGGCAGGCTGTGTCTCCCAGGTGCAGCCTGCAGCCGGCGCCGGCGCCGGGAGTAGGAGAGTGCTTTGGATGTTTGTTTCACTTTTCTTGCCATTAAATGTTGATAACTTAATCCATGCGCGTCCGGAAGCCTGTTTTTCCACCATCTGCAGAGTGCCCAGTTTCGAGAATACCTTACACCGCGCTGCCCTCACCGTGGAGGAATCAAGCTCTCCTCTGGAGTTCTGCTGTGAGGAGCCACTTATCAGCCAATCAAAAAAAGAAATGGGGTACACAATAGCCAATCAGAAAAAACCGTATCTGTTGTATCTGTAAGATTTAATCCAGCAACCACTGAAAATAAAACATCCTGGATAGATATGTCACTCTTGCCTGTCTTCAAAACATAAGAGCCCTGTTAATGACATGTGGTTCAATTAAGTTCTCACTCTCTTAAACTTTAAATCTTAAAATAATGTGTTGTGTTTGTGCGTGTGATTTTGTGTGGTGATGTAAACTCAGCTGTCATAATTGTAAAATGGCGCCGTGCCAACGGCTGCTTGTCTCAGTAGCTCCACAATTGCTTTTTATTTTATTGTCTTTTTTTGCACTTTTCCTCTCTTTTTCTTCTCCTTTTCTTTCACGTTGGTCTAAGTTACGGTCGGATACTGGACCATAACTACTTTTTTCGCAACTTCTACTGTGGTTTTTGTTCACTTTGTCAGGGCTCTCAAGTCTCACGCATTGAGCGTGAGACTCACGCATTTCGGTCTTATCTCACGCACAGGCGCGTCTCTAGGATTTGGATACATATGGGGCTTAGCCAGTGCAGCTTAGCTAGGAAAGTGACCCCGGGTTTTTTTAGCCTAGGGACGCCACTGCTCACGCACTCCCGCCACACATCGAATTCCTCACGCTGAAAAAACCTCTCGGCTATTTAATGCTTGAATGCAGGGGTGCTCAATACGCCGATCGATTGTTCCGCTGCAGAGCTCCGACGCCGGTCTGCGCGCATTGGGATGGAGCAAAAATAGTCACTAGCACCCCCCCCCCGTCAACAACTCTCTTCGGCTCGATGCCGGCGCGCGCAACGGTCAGCTGTATCGGGTGCTGATGGAAATCTCACGTTTGCCTGTCTTCAAAACTTGAGAGCCCTGCTTTGTCGTGAGTATCGGAGAGCCACAGCAAAACAATGACGGGGACCGTGGCTTACTCGCGCGCTCAGCTGATCGCGCTGTGCAGACCGCAGCTCCTGCCTCGAGACAGACCTGTGATCCCGCTGGAGCTACGGAGAAGGGCTCGCGGCTGCAGATCGGGTGTCAAGCGGAGGGCTAAAACGAGGAGATACAAACCCTCAGTACCGTCGATCATAACGGGGAATGTGAGGTCTTTGGCGAATAAGACGGATGAGCTCGGCGCGCTGGTAATGACTGAGAGGATCTTCCGTGAGAGCAGTCTCTTGTGTTTTACTGAGACGTGGCTGCACGCGGACTTTCCGGATCACAGCGCGTCTGTGCCCGGCTTCAGGATTGTTCGGGCGGACAGAGACTCTACACAGTGCGGTAAGAAGAGAGGGGGCGGGATCGGTTTATGTGAATGAACGGTGGTGCAATCCCGACCATGTCTGTGTGAAGGAGCGCTTCTGTAGCCGGAACATTGAACTGCGCCCCTACTATTTGCCGAGAGAGTTCACGTCCGCCATTGTGGTTGTCGTTTACGTGCCGCCATCAGCTGACGCTGAGGAAGCAGTGGACACCATCCACTCCACTGTGTCTGCTCTGCTGAATCAACAGCCTGGAGCATTCATGACTATCACTGGTGACTTTAACCACACCAGATTGGATAAAGCTCTGCCAACCTTCCATCAGTATATAGACTGCCCAACAAGGAACAATACAACTCTGGACTTGCTGTATGCTAATACAAAGGATGCATACAGTGCCACTGCCCTTCCCCCCCTCGGCAGGTCTGATCATGACCTGGTCCGGCTGACACCCAGGTATGTTCCTCTGGTGAAGAGGCTGCCGGCGACCACCAGGACTGTGAGCAGGTGGTCTCTGGAGGCGAACGACGCTCTGCAGGACTGCTTCGAGTCGACGGACTGGGATGTGTTGTGTGGACCGCATGGGGAGGACACTAACAGTATGACCGACTGCATCACGGAATACATCAAGTTCTGTGAACACACCACCATCCCATCATGGACTGTGCGCTGCTTCCCCAACAACAAGCCCTGGATCACCAGGGACCTGAAGGCGCTTCTTAACTTGAAGAAAGCTGCTTTCAGGTCTGGGGACAGGGATAAGCTGAGGAGAGTCCAGCGCAACCTGAAGTTGAAGCTCAGGGAGGGCAAGGACTCCTACAGGAGGAAGCTGGAGGCCAAACTTCAGCTGAACAACACAAAGGAGGTGTGGAAGGGCATGAAGCAGATAACTGGCTTCAAGGTGGGAGGTAGACAGCCAGGGGGCTCCCTGGAGAGGGCCAACGAGCTGAACTGTTTCTTCAACAGGTTCAGTTCACAGCCCCCCCCCCCCCCCCGTCTCCTCCACACCTCCCCCCTCCCAAACACCTCCCCCTCCCCCTCTGTCCCCCCTGTTGAGCTGCACATCCACCGAGCCCTCAACAACAATGAGCTCCTCCACCCTCCCCCCTCTCTCTGTGACGACTGACCAGGTGAGAAGACAGCTGGAGAAACTACACCAGCGCAAGGCAGAAGGTCCTGATGGCATCAGCCCCAGGGTCCTAAAGACCTGCGCCACCCAGCTGTCTGGTGTCCTGCAGCACCTCTTCAACCTCAGCCTGAGGCAGGGGGAAGTCCCGGTGCTGTGGAAGATGTCGTGCCTGGTCCCTGTTCCAAAGAAGTCAACACCATCTGGCCTCAACGATTACCGACCGATCGCCCTCACCTCCCATGTGATGAAGGTGCTGGAGAGGCTGGTCTTGGCCCACCGCCGGCCGCAGGTGAAATCATCGCTGGACCCTCTGCAATTTGCTTACCAGCCTCATGTGTCCACTCGGACGACGCCATCATCTACCTGCTGCAACGAGCTCAGTCGCACCTGGATGGAACCGGTGTCTCTGTGAGAGTCACTTTCTTTGACTTCTCCAGTGCATTTAACACCATCCAGCCACTGCTACTGAGTGAGAAGCTGCGGGTGGTCGGTGTAGACGCGTCCACCATCTCCTGGATCACTCAGTGCGTTTACATGATGGTATAATTCGAATCTTGCTTTAGTCGGACTATGCTATCTTTTGGGGGATCTGCTGTTATCCCAATATACATGGCAGTGAGTAATTCGAATCATTGGCCGAAAGCATGTCATATCCGATACGATAGGCGGCGCTGTTTTCATTACAACTCGTGGTGATACAGCCATTTCCGCTTGACCTCTTCACCACTATCAACAACATTTCGAGAAAGATGGCGAACAGAGAGCGAGGCGAAGCTACATCCCTCTACTATTCTTCCATGGTGTTAATAGGAGTACAGCGAATGCAAATGGCGCTATTGGCTGAGTTGAGAACGGAGAGAAGACGCCGTCGCCGAAGGTACACGGAGAATTTAATTTATCGTCTCTTTCGACTTCCGGGTCACGACATGGGAGGGAGGGAGGAGGAGGAGGCGGCGGATCTCGAGCATGCGCAAAGACGCAAAGTCCAGTTCCGAATCGAATTCAGAGTTACATGCCGCGAGAGTCGAATTATCAACTGGATCGGACCGAGCTATCCAGGGGTGTTAATCGGACCGAAGTCGGACCGCACATAGTCCGACTAAGGTGTTTACATGAAACGGATCATTCGATTTCAGTCCGACTAAGCCAATAATTCGATTGCATGTAACCGCACTGACTGACTACCTCACAGGCAGACGACAGTTTGTCAGAATGGGCCGTGTGCTGTCTGGAACGGTGGTCAGTGATGTTGGAGCCCCACAGGGAACTGTTCTGTCTCCCTTCCTCTTCACCCTGTACACCAGTGACTTCCAGTACAACACGGAGTCATGCCATCTGCAGAAGTACTCTGATGACTCTGCAGTGGTCGGGTGTATTAGGGATGGACGGGAGGAGGAGTACAGGGCAGTGGTGAGCGACTTTGTAAAGTGGGCCGATGAGAATTACCTGCGGCTGAACGTGGCCAAGACCAGAGAGATGGTGGTGGACTTCAGGAGGAAGGCGACAGCTCCTACACCTCTGAGTGTCCTGGGAGTGGACGTGGATATGGTGGAGGAGTACAAGTACCTGGGCGTCTCCATCGACAGCCGACTGAACTGGAAGGCCAACATCAACGCTGTTTACAAGAAGGGGATGAGTCGACTCTTTTTCCTGAGAAAGCTTCGATCCTTCAACGTGTGCAGCAAGATGCTGGAGTTATTCTACCAGTCGGTTGTCGCCAGTGTACTGCACTTTGCCATTGTCTGCTGGGGGAGCAGCATCGGAGCCGGTGACACCAGCCGTCTTAACAAACTGGTTAGGAAGGCTGGCTCCATCATCGGCTGCAAGCTGGAGCACCTGGAACAGGTGGTGGAGAGGAGGACGTTGAAGAAACTGCTGTCCATATTGGACAACCCGGACCACCCTCTCCACCACCTACTACAGGGACAGAGGAGTACTTTCTCCAGACGTCTCCTCACGCTCCGCTGCCACAAGGACAGATACAGGAGAACATTCCTGCCGACGGCTATGAGGCTCTATAACAGATCACCTCTTGCCAGATCCTCGTGCAATAATAACTTAATATTTACACTATGTTGATCTGCACTTCACACATTTCATTTGTTTGCACGACACATACACACACATTTCATCTCATCTGCACATATACACACACTTTGCTTTTTGCACACTGTCTATATTTAATATTTTTGTATTTGATTTGATTTGTCATTGGTGTTGTGTATGCATGTGTGTTGTATATGTACATATATATTTTGTTTTGTATTGTATTGTACTTTTATTTTACTTTGTATACTTCTATATCTTTCATCCCTGTTTCTTATATTTTGTGTTTTGTTTTTTATTCTTGTGTGTTTGGTTTATTGGTGCTGCTACTGTCACGACAAATTTCCCCTTGGGGATTAATAAAGTATATATCTATCTATCTATCTATCTATCTATAACAAGCAGCAGGAGAGCACCTTGTTAACCTCTTGGTATACTGCAAGCTCAAAACATCAGAGCATTGTTTGTTAAGGCTGCCCACATAGCATTTATCACTTTATTTGCAGGCCTTTGAACAAGTAAGATGTATTATAAAGAATTTAACATAAAGACAGGACATTTGTGCAATAGAATTAGTCATGTTTTTGTAAATGAGAGTAGAGTTATTAAAAAACATTTTAATTATTTAAGGTAGCAAAGATGCCTCGTAAAAGACCTTTGCCAGGCCAGAATGCAGGGTACAACATGGGTACAACCAGTGTTGCCAGGTCCGCGGTTTTCCCGCGGAATTGGGCTACTTTTGAAGTGTTGCCGCGGGTTGAATTTTTTGTCCGCTGGTTCGGGTAGACCTATTTTGCATGCAAATTACATGAATATCTTTAAATAAAAATCCATATTTTAAATGAAATAATTTATTTCTACCCAAATCCGACCAAACTGACTCCAGATCAGCACGTACACACATGGACATGGGACACGCCCACATACACACACGCACCTAAAGCTCTCGCCGCTCTCAGTCTCCCGCGACCCGCTCGATCCGAACTCTGGTCTGGTAGTTAGTATAGCTAGCTACACTGGAGAAACATGCCACCCGGTAAGTGGGCTAAATACGGGAAGAAATATACGAAAGAATGGGAAAGTGAAAACGGAATTAAAGAATGGATAGAACGTGTGGCTGGGGATGATACCAAAGCTTTTTGTCGGTACTGCAAAACCGAGATTCGTGCGCACCACAGTGATCTCCAAAACCACAGCAAAACGGGGAAACACATTCGAAATGCTGCTCCGTTCTCCAGTTGTCGAGTGCGTACATTGTTTGACAGTGGCATAACCACAGTGAGAATTGACCACTCTGTGAAGTTAGCCGAGCTTAAAATGACAGCGCACATTGCTTGCCATTCAAGCATTTTGACAGTGGATCCTGGGAGAGCTTGTTGGTGAAATTGCACAGAAGGACATCAAACTGCACAGGACGAAACGCTCTGAACTCATAAACAACGTAATCGGCCCAGACATGCAGCACCAGCTTCTAAACTAAAGGATATAGGGGAAGAACTGTATTCTTTAATTATCGATGAAAGTACCGACGTGGGCATGCAAAAACAGCTTGCTGTTGTCATAAGATACTACAGCCAAACACAGCAGCGCATTGTGTCTACTTTTGCTGGTATCAAAAATTTAGACGGCGGAGATGCCAATTCAATAACAGAAGCATTGCTGAATTTTTTGCAAGAATGCAAGCTGTATCCAAAACGATGCATCGGGCTCGCAACCGATGGATGCAATACTACACCTTCACAGAGCTATATTTTATTTATGATAATATACTGTATCTAATTACACAAGGCCATTTTAGGACATAGGTGAAATAACTGTTTCGGGAAAACTGCTTTTAATGCTGGCATACTAACCATTTGGTGTTACTTTGTAGATATTACAATACATTTGGCAATGATAGCAATGCTGTTGGACTTTAAAAGCAGTGTATATGGTTTGGCACAGGCATATTTTGAGTTCTGATATTGGGCTTGTTTTTTGGGCTTGTTTTATTGGCCATTGGGCTGGTTTGGGCTGGTTTTGATTGGCCATTGGGCTGGTTTTGTCACACAGACCTGGCAACCCAGGGTACAACGCCACATTAATTCAAATGTCCTGATATTTGAGCCACCAACGTGTGTGTCTGCGTGCGCGGCAACATTTTGGTCACCCCCGACAAAATCTCACTCCAAGGTTTTTTGAAAAGTTGGCAGCTCTGTGTTATGTTATAAATGTTATGTTCAGGATGTAAGTGAACGTCTCATGAGCTGGTAGCTGTGAGACGTGTCTGTGATTGGAGAGCGAGTGATGTTGTGTTGTGTGGTGTTGTGTTACGACTCGTTCGGAGCAGAGCTATGACCCGGAGCAGACGTGAAGCTGGTTGGGAGGCTTTCACGGCGTTTTGCTGTCGTTTTGGCGTAGGCTGCGGCCAACAGTAGCCTGTTCTATGTTCCCTGAATAAACACCCTATAAACCATCTACGCCTCGTAGCGTTCCTGACCCAGGGTCGCTACATTTGGTGTCAGAAGTAAAACTTTCGCTATCATCAACATCACCACGTGAGTTAGCAGCAGAGAAGCTAAGTGGCTAACGCTCGTCAACGGTGAGAAACATGACGTCGGGGAGCCGTCTCAAGATTAAACGGGAAGGAAAAAGTGACAAACGAGAAGGACGGCGCAGCCGAGGCCTGGCAGACGACGAAGCACCGAGAGCGGGTAAAAGAAATGACCGCTAGGATGGCTGCGGAGGCTGGCTTTGGCCACTCGGGCCGCGCCGGTGATGGAAATGGCGGCCGTAGAGGAATAACTGCGGCCGCAGGAAGGGACATGACTGAGCACACTGAGACACGGAGAGAAGCTATTCCGTCCACAATAAAGACCCCCAGATATGACGGTAAATCCAACTGGGAAGCTTTTCATGCACAATTTGAACTATTAGCCCATGCCAGTAGATGGTCCACTGAAGTAAAAGCTCTCCAGTTAGCGATGTGCCTCACGGGTGACGCTTTATCAAGCCTGCTGCTGCTGAGTCCTAATGATAGGAGTGATTATGATGCACTAATTGGGGCTCTAAAGCGACGATTTGGACAATGCTCTGCCACTAGCCTGCTCCGCTCTGAACTATGCAGCAGACAGCGACGGCCAGAGGAGCCGCTGAGGGAGCTCGCTAATGACATTGAGGGGCTTGTTCACCGCACCTACGCCCACATGCCCCGTCCATCCAGAGTGAGCTAGCTAGGGACCATTTCCTCCAGGCCCTGCTGCCAGCTGACCTGCGCATCCAGACACTACTCGCTCACCCTGGGTCGCTCCAGGAGGCTTTGGAGTCAGCAACGGAGAGAGAGATGCTGTGTGCTGGCGCCATGGGTAAAGTGGTTGAAAAAGCACCAAAAGGGAGCGCTGCTTGTGAGATGGAAAGGGAGTTGGCGCAGCCTGCCTGGGTGGGGGAGCTAACCCAGCTAGTGAGGGCTGCCACTTTGAGAGATGAGAGGCAAGACAAGCCACGACCAAGAGTCTGCTGGGGGTGTGGCCAGCCTAGCCACCTGGTCCGACACTGCCCCTGTTACACCGCGAACAAGGGAAACGAGCCGGGACCGTATAATCGGGACGATGCAAACCCCTGGCACTCTGTCCCAGCCCCCTCTAATTAACGAAGCTACACAACCGTCCGACCAAATAGGGGCAACCAGACCACCGGAGGATTTTGATGGTCAGCTAGAGCGACTAGTGGTGCTGGGCAGTGGCGGCTGGTGAATTTTTGGGGGGGGGGGGGGCGCAGTTTAAATAGCACTCAACAATGAGAAGAAAAGAGGTTTTGAGTAGAATATTGTAAAAAACAAAGCTTTATTTCAAGAACACAGCGTGCTCAACACTGTCCAATAAAAACTATCAACACACTGTGACTTTGGGCATGAGAGGTTCAGAGCAGCTTTAAGGAACATTGGGTTGGGTTTCAGAGGTTTGCAAAATAAAAGAGTTCACATGAAAGAGTTCACATGAAAGAGGTTCAGAGCAGAATAGAGTCAGAAAGAGATCACATGTTACATTGGGTGACAGAGTAGACCCACTACTGTAAAGACAAGTAGCCTCCTCTCTTTAAAGTTGGCAAACTTATCAATAACTCTCTGGTTAAAGTCAATCATGTCTGTAACCAGCCTGTTTCATTATTCTTGAGGGAATGTGTCTGTTTTTCAGAACTTCTTTGTTGTGTTTCGATGCCAGTTCGGTCTCCTACTGCTCTGCATGGAGCTAACTCGCTAACAGCTGTTAGCGAGTTAGCTTCATGCTCTGAGCTAGATAACTGCGGCAAGATTCGTGCTTTACACTTGTCTGAAGCTCTGTAGATCCCTCACCCCGTTGTAGTCCAGAGAGTTTCAGTCCCAGGACTTTGGAACAACAGACAGGGGGAACAAAAAACGAATTACTCATGGAGCATTCAGCTAACCAGCTCCGGTTAGCATATCGGCTAGAGGAGAATCTCCGGGTGTACGTCCTCCCGCGGTCAGCGATTTGCTGCTGAATTTTTAATTCCGGATGTTCGGGTCCCAACTCTTTCAGCCTCTTCTTGTCAATATCTGACCGTCGATTGAAAGGTCTTTCGCGTAGAGATACCACAGAGTTTTCAGTCACCGACGCCATGCTAACAACAAGCTTCTGCTAGCTATGTTGCTCGCGTACCTGCGTGGAGGTGGAGGTGGAGCTCCCTGGCAGGGTTGCCAGGTCTGTGAGATAAAACCAGCCCAATATCAGAACTCAAAATATGCCCGTGCCAAACCATATACACTGCAAATAAAGTCCAACAGCATTGCTATCATTGCCAAATGTATTGTAATATCTACAAAGTAACAACAGATGTTTAGTTTGCCAGCATTAAAAGCAGTTTTCCCTCAAGTTATTTCACCTAGGTCCTAAAATGGCCTTGTGTTATTAGATACAGTATATTATCATAAATAAAATGTGTGTACGTGCTGATCTGGAGTCAGTTTGGTAGGATTTGGGTATGAATAAATTATTTCATTTAAAATATGGATTTTTATTTCAAGATATTCATGTAATTTGAATGCAAAATAGGTCTACCCGAACCAAGGACAAAAAATTCAACCCGCGCAACACTTCAAAAGTGGCCCGATTCCGCAGGAAAACCGCGGACCTGGCAACACTGCTCTATGGGCTGAGGGAACATACGGGTCTCTGATCTGCCGAATAATCAATCGCGGCACATTTGTGCGCACCAAGATTCCCGGTTTCATCCGCCAATGTGAAGCCGGTCATTGCCAAAACGACTGAAATGTTGTATCGATGCCGTACACACACGTTAGACCAGCACCTCGAAAAGGGAGGGCTTCTCTCCGTGATAATGGCGATATATTATATTTTTTCACATTAACTTAAGTGGTTGTTGACAGGGGCTTACGGTCTCCCACACACATTTAGCGCGTCAACACGGTATATTTACTATTTAAATGATTTGGCATATAATGTTTTTTGACAGGATTTTTTTTTTTTTCTTCTTCTTTGTTTTTCATCTCCAAATTTTAAGAGGGGCGGCGCACTAGCGCCCCCTATGGACGAACCGCCACTGGTGCTGGGTCGAACATGGATAGGAGACTGTTGGTATGCAATGCTCACCATTGGAGGGACATGCTGCTCTGCACTGGTAGACACAGGTTCATCAGCAACCCTGGTGAGGCCCGATGTGGTGACAAATGGAACTGATATTTTTCCCACGATAGTGAAACTGCAGTCAGTCACCGGGGAGCGAACTCCCATGGTTGGGGAAGCAATAGTGACTCTGGGCCTGGGGAAAAAGTCTATCCGCTGCCCGGTGTGGGTTGCTAACCTGGAGGACTGTATACTGGGACTGGATGTTCTCGGGGCATTGGACTGTGTCAGTGGCGGGCCGTCAGGGCCAGCAAGGCCTTCTCTGCTGGCCTAAACATCATCAGAATATATATTTTTTTTAAATAAATGTTCCCACAAATATGTATTCAATGATTCCCCAGAGTAAGAGTTACACTCTTCATTTCATAGCTTTCCTCTTGGTTGCACTGCTGCCAGCCCCAGGTTGAGATTTGGAGGACTGGTCTTTATGTTAGATCTTTTATCCAATCATATTCAGCCATCGTGTGTTGCCAGGGGGCTAAAATCTGCCCTTAGGCCTTCAGAATCAACATTGCGGGCGCTGGTAGCTTCAAGTGAATGGGAATGACAATGTTGTGTCAACCAATCAGCTTTAGAGTTGGCTCCTGTAGGCCTTCTAGCTGGCCCCGGAACCGGCACAGGAGCCAGCTAGCAGGCGTCGTGCTGCACGTCTTTTGATTGGATGACCAATATTGAGAGGCGGGGTCTATGGGCACTGGGCAGGTATATGCAAAACCTCAGAACTAGGAAACTGAATTTGATAAAGGAATTAATTTGCGGACTACAAAGCTGTTTTTTCAACCCACAATGGCGGAAGGAGGAGAAGATGTCGATTTGGTCGAGCATATACTTTTAACGCCTTTCCCAAGACAAACTTTTGCTACTGGACAGACTCGGCTTTCAGCATTAGCCTCCATGTCGATAGAAAAGGACTTATTGGTGGAACTAAAACGCACAGATAGACTGTACAACAGAGTCATTAAAGTCTTCTTGAGGAAAGAAAGAAGGATGGATTTTGTGTTCAAATAATCAGTCTTTGGTGAGTAGGCATACAATGCATTCTTTTTTATTAAATGTGTATGTATGTTTGGCACAAAATAAAATGGCAAATAGCCTATGTTGCAAATTATTTGTTTTCTTTCTTTTATTTTCAGTGAATAGTTATGTGTCTTTATCATCACGGTGAAACTGCTTTGGGTGCGACAATGCCCTGTTTAGTGAACAAACTAGTGCAAGTGACTTTTTTCTTCTTTTCTCCGTCCCGATGCGCGCATTCTGCAGCGTGCGAGACGGAGAGCCGAGAGAAATGACATGCTGTTGTGTAGATACGATCAACATCAGACGGCTGTTTAGTTTAATAAATGAACAAAGACGTGCTATAGAGAAAATGACGGGGGGCGGACCAATTTTTTTTTATGTCATGCGATCTACCAATACTACGCCGCGATCGACCGGTAGGTCGCGATCGACGTATTGAGCAGCCCTGGTCTAGAGCCATGGCATCATAATGATAGTAATAAGAGGTGTATTAATTCGGGTGGGACTGTGTAGGACCTCACTGAAGGCCCAGGCCCCAGGCCCCAGGCCCACGGCCCGCCACTGGACTGTGTCATCAACACAAAGAGAGGAACTCTCACATTCCCTGATGGTCATGTCATCCAGATGTGGCGCCAGCCACCCCGGCCTGGCTGTGTTGCGACCCACACCGTTGCCACACTGACGGCTGAGACAACAAATTATGCTGCCCCTAGCTGCATCCCTTCAAATGAGCTATCCACACTGCCCTCCACCCTGCCAGCTGCTGAGTTGCACCCACCCCCAGCCTCTGTCCGGCCAGCTACAAGTCCACACACACAGGTGGTGTACAGGGTCCAACTGCCACCACGAGGAAGGAAAGTCGCTCTGCATAGAAACAGGCTGGCCCCCTACCGGGGCACATTCACCCCACCAGGACAAGAGCCTGGGGCACAGGGAACCCTGGACTCAGCCCAGACTACCCACCAAACCCTTCCCAATGGGCCCAGCCTTTCGCCCGCCCCATTCACAGACTCTTAGTGTCCCTGGCCCCGCCCCTCCCTTCCCAACCCCTGCCCTTGGTCCCAGCGTCCCCTTAACCCCTTTTCCTTCTCCCCAGCGCCGACGGCAGCCTCAGAGGAACCGCAGGCCCCCTGGCCACCGAAGAGACTTTGTTGGCCCCCTCGGGGGCGAGGGACTTTGTGGGGGGAGGGTAGTGTAACGGACTGAGGGAAATGTTATGTTATAAATGTTATGTTCAGGATGTAAGTGAACGTCTCATGAGCTGGTAGCTGTGAGGCGTGTCTGTGATTGGAGAGCGAGTGATGTTGTTGTGTTGTGTGGTGTTGTGTTACGACTCGTTCGGAGCAGAGCTATGACCCAGAGCAGACGTGAAGCTGGTTGGGAGGTGTGACAATGCGTCTTGCCGTCACTGGTAGGTTCCCCTTTAAGCACCACGGAATGATCAGCCAGAGCGATAGTTCGTAATGTACTTTATTGGACACGACCCCAGACAGTGTCTCTGCTCCAGCACTCCACCCCGTCTTCAGCCCGTCCACCTCCTTTTGAAGCCAAAGCCTCGCAGATACACCCCCACAGATTGTCATCAGCTGGTCTGATTGTCCTCAGACCAGCTGATGACAATCAGACACCGTTCCCTGAACCACACCCCCGCTCCACCCACTCTGCAGCCGAGCTTACACACACCCCCCTGCCACAGGAGGCTTTCACGGCGTTTTGCTGTCGTTTTGGCGTAGGCTACGGCGAACAGTAGCCTGTTCTATGTTCCCTGAATAAACACCCTATAAACCATCTACGCCTCGTAGCGTTCCTGACCCAGGGTCGCTACAATATTTTCACTACCCTTTGTCCAAAAGACATTCTGATAACGTACATTGCTAGGTAACATCCTGAATTAATGGGAAATGTGTACGTTTTACTGATATATCATTTAAGCTCGCCGAGAGGGGAGCAAATGTAAAAAGTGTCTCACATTACCCTGCTCTCCCTATAGCAAGCACTTCCCAACACCCCCTTCCACTTTCTCTCTCTGGAGGGAGCTGCTAACGATCGAGAGTGTGGTGCGGCACATGTTTGGTGATTTTTTTAATTTTTTTATTCTTTAATATTTCACTGTGTGATTGAGTTGTTGTGTTTCTAGTGTCTGATTGTTGGTATATTTTGGGGTTTATTTGGGCTTTGTGGAGAGAGAACCGTTTTTCTGGTGTGAGACGGCGTCTTCTGAGACGCCGTCTCTGAGACATGTCGTCCGGATTCAGCCCGACCCAGGTATCCCAGTAGAGGAGGTTCTCTTGGCTGTGGGAGACAGTGTTGGACACGATAATGTCTCCCACGCGTCCAGGATGAACCGAGGGCTGCTGGTGTTCTTGAAAGATGCGCGGTTTGTGCCTCAGACGCTGGAGATCTCTTTTAGAGTAAAACATGAGACCGGGTACTACAGAACAGTGTTGGGAGTAACGCGTTACTTTGTAACGCGTTACTGTAATTCCACTACTTTTAGCGGTAACGAGCATGTAACGAAGTATTTTTTTAAATCAACTAACGCAGTTACAGTTACTGAAATTTAAATGAGTTCGTTACTCGCGTTACTCTCTTTTGTGAAAAATGAACACTTGCAGACAAGAAGACAAGCTAGGCTACTTTAGCTGCTTCTGATCTGACATCGCAGGACCTTGGTGGCGCAATGATATTGTAACGTCTCGGACGTTATGGACTGATGACACGGAGACGGGACGACGTTATTATTCCTCCCTTTATTGGGCATCCACCAACACAGACAGCGTGCTCCTCTCGGCTCAGGAGCTCGAATATCAACAACAACGGTACCCGTCAACCACCCGTAACTTCCGTTTTCCGACAGGTTAACCCCGCCTCCCCTCTACTCCGCCAATCACAGGCACGCCCCCTCGACCAGCACGCACGGTGCCACACTGTGATTGACAGCCACTTCCAGTGTTGCCAGGTCCGCGGTTTTGCCGCTGGTTGAATTTTTTGTCCGCTGGTTCGGGTAGACCTATTTTGCATGCAAATTACATGAATATCTTTAAATAAAAATCCATATTTTAAATGAAATAATATATTTATACCCAAATCCTACCAAACTGACTCCAGATCAGCACGTACACGCCTCACTAGCACCCCCCCCCCCTCAATTATATGCAGCACCTCAAGGCACCTTTGTTTTCTCTACTATACTGCAGGCCAATCACTTTTATGTCATTGGGCCTAATGTAAAAAACCACTGTTAAATGACACAGTTATTTTGTATTAAGTTAAGTATTAAAAGGGACTTTTGTACAACTGCTTGATTTGAAGGCCTGTTGCCCTGTTGATTGCAATAAATAGGTCTACAACATATGTTTATTGTGTTTGACTGTTCAGTACTGTCCATTACATTAAAAAAGCAGACATAAAAGTAACTTAAAAGTTACTTTCCCGAGTAACTAATTACTTTTGATATACAGTAACTAGTAAAGTAATTCAATTACTTTTAAAAGAAGTAACTAGTAACTATAACTAATTACTAATTTTCAGTAACTTGCCCAACACTGCTACAGAAGGATGCTGTGTGTGTGTGTGTTACCTCAAGGACCTTCCCTGTGATGAACTGATGACACGCCTCACACTGAACTCCAAAATGGATCTGGTAGTCCTTTTCACAGTAGGGGGCGCCGTCCCTGAGTGGAGAAAGAAAAAATCTAAGCAGCAGGGACTTCACAATGAAATATCAAATCGTGTGTGAACCTTATGAAAGCCTAAATTTAGTCAAATAGCCTGTAATTACGGTAGATATGAGATGCTTACTTGCTGATGTACTCTCCAGTCAGTACTTTGCTGCAGGCCTTACACTTAAAGCAGCCCAGATGCCACTGTTTGTCCAATGCTAGAAGAGCCTGTCCATTCTTAATGTCTCGACCACATCCTGCACAATCTGAAAAAAATCAAAAGTGGCAACAAATTAAGTTTTGCTGAAACAAAAACTCCAAGTACAAACTGAGTGCAAAAAATAAAGTGTGTAGAAAGAATGAATACCTGATTTGTGTTGCATTTAAAAACACAGCTTTTAATGTAATGGGCTCACTGTAGAAGAAATTATTGTATGCAAGGAAATAAGACCGCTTGTCAGTTGTGACCCAAGACACTAGATGGTAATAGAATGTAACCAACAGCATTCTGATAGCTGCCTCTTTCTGTCATCCACAGCTCTCTTACCATAGCTCTAAATGCTCCATCCATATCCAAGTGGGATGCTGATGCTTAAAAAGTGCAAGAGGTTGGTTTCTAAAAATACCTTCCAGTCATCTCTTCTCTAATGAATAGAGGATGAAAGCAACACAGAGCCTACTGCAACCACAGAGGACAATAACTACGTAAGACGTAACGAGGCTGCGATGTATGTATTACTTATAGGTGACCTTGTCTAAAAGCTCTTCAAACACCAACTGAGAGACCACGGGAGGGAGGCTGGGGGAGAGAGAGAGAGAGAAAGAGAGAGAGAGAGGAGGTGGAAGAGGAGGGGTCTGAGGGCTGCACATTCCCTGTTCCAGAGGAAAGGAAATGCATTATTTAGCAAGGCCTGTCTTGGTGTTATTCATAAACATGACTGGTCCAACACAAGGCTGTGTTTATGGAGAAAATGAGAGAATGGATGATACCTCTACATCATTCAAGCTTGAGGCAGTACTGGGTAGCAGTTCATGTCCTGTCAAGGTATTTTCTTCACTGCTGTGTGGAACTTGAGTGGTTCCAACTGTTTGACAACTTTTCCCTCTTTTATTCTCCCAAAAATCAGCCAAACATTTTCAGTCTGGAAACTTCAGAATAGTATTGAAGGTAAAGTTGTATTAGTTTGAACAATGTTTGGCTGCACAGCACAACTTGGCTTACCAACCAACAGACCGCTGCTTGTAAAAGGGGTTAACATTTAAGATGCAATAAATACGGCAGTTTCTTTGTTCAATTATATTCATGCTAATAATGTGTGAGAAAGCTGGATTGATGAAAATTATTCTTGACAGTACAAATATCACAGCTAAAATGACTAGCCACCAGCTACATTAAATGTCTTGCATGAATCATACCTGAAAGCTCTAGACTCGACACAAAATTAGTTTTTCTGAAAATGTTTTAAATCCTTCAACTACTCCACTTTCACTATGAATTCTACTGCAAACTTCCCAATTCTGCGTGGGAGCCAAAAGAGAAATGCGTGAAAGTGAATTGCCTTCCTGTGCATTAAACTTGTGTGCATGTGTCTATTAGACAACTTACTGCTTGAGCCCGGGATATCCTTTGGTCCTGGTGACATGGGCTCCGCACAGTACTGACACAGGCAGTCCTTCCCGTTGAAGGTCACTCTGTCCCCGGCAGGGAACGGTCGCCTGGAAGAGAGGTGACATGAACAATCGATCGACAAGACGTGAGCTGTGGCCCCCGAGGTAAGTAAGCGTAGTTTACTAGCTGTGGATTTTGCGGGCTGTCTGATGGAGCTCAAGATGACAGGGCTTGAAGTTGTGGATGTGTGTCAACACTGTGTCCCCGAGGTGGATGTTTAGTCAGATGATATAATACACCACATTGAGATCTAGGTAACTCTTTATCAGCTAATGGACAATAAGTCTGTGTGCCTTACTTGCAGATGGTGCAGACGAAGCAGGCAGGGTGGTAGGTCTTGCCCAGTGCGGTGACCACTTCCCCCTCCACAAAGTCCCCACAGCCATTGCAGCGGGTGCCGTGCATGCATTGGTAGTCCAGCGTGCACAGATACTCTCCATTCTTCATAAAGAAGCCACCCTGGGCGAGGTCACAGCCACACACTGTATGGGACACACACATTGGCACTGCGAGTCAGATCATTTAGTGCTCTGCCCATGTCACCATCAAGCCACCCATCTCCTCCTACGCATCAGCAGCTTTGGCCTTGCTAGTCCGTCTAATCCGAGTGGCTTGCTGAATTCATGAAATGGATGCTGATTAATTAATTTTAACAGCTGTGTTTGTTTGAAAGAACTCTGCACTTAGGTCGATAATTCAGCACTAGCACAGAGAGGTCTTTTTATAGTCGGTGTGGAGGTAGAGGGTTCAATGCAACAACAATTCTATAATTGTCTTGCCAAGGAAATAGCCTTAATCTGTTTCTGAAGATAACTGGCTCTGAATACTCTATACTACACTGCCATTTTCCAACAAGCTTCCTCCAATTCAAATATAACCTTGTCATCTACACAAACATGAAAGACAAGATGAGACATAAATAATAATTAGGGGTAAATTGTTAATTGGTGTGCCATAGGTTAACATTAAGTTTAATTATGACATTGTATCGAAATATAAATCTCCAACAGATTTATCATTTTATTCCATCCATATTGGCAACATGGATATTTCTATAAATCAGCACACTGTTATTATATATATATGAGAGCACTATACAAGAAGACTGCCATCCTCATAAAAACAACCGTAAAATAACCAAGCGCAACTGCCAATGGCTGTGAAAGAGTTCATTTGGCATGTAATTCCCAAAAAACTGTCATTGGTTAAGCTAACCTTGGTTGAGTGTGTCAGCATGCATGAACGTTTGATAATTGGCACTAAGCCGTATAGTGCAACTGAGGCTGATGATGATGTCACTAGTTTTGCGTATTTTTCTCGATTCGACAAATTCCATTTTGGAGCTAATGATACAAAAAAACTATAGGACAACCAAAGTTATTGCAGTTGATCTTGAGGACGATACGAATGTCTGGACCAGATTTCATGGCAATTCATTTAATATTTGTTTCAGTCTGAACCAATGTGATGTAGGCCTAATGATACCGACAAGCAGACCGAGCCACATTTAAAAATCTATGACAGCCATGTTGACCCATACTTCAGAATATGTTTTAATTCCGATGACGTGCTGCTTTTTGTGGCTGATTTGGGGGTACATTTCACAGTGAAATTGAAGGCTAATTGAAGAAATCATGGCTTTAAAAAAACATTTAATTTCAATGTCACATAATTCCACCATTTATCAAGACTCACTGACTCAACATAGGTTTTGATTAAGATTCAGACTTTTTTACATTTTTTATTTCTTTTAAAATGTGATCTATTAGACAAAAGACAATACATAGAGATAACACCTAGAGGACGACGAAACAGTGCGGATGACAAAACAGTGGACACAACATCATAAAGTCAGAGTAATGAGAAAAAGAAAAAAGAAAGAAAGAAAAAGAAAGAAAGAAAAATGCAAGTGTACATGTGTGCATGAGCGTGTGTGTGAGCTTTTTTTAAATTATTTTTATTTTTATTTAAAGAAACAAAAGACATTGATGATGGCAAATGTATATGTATGAGCGTATGCATGTACATGGAGTTGAATTGGTTTCCAGGCAAGGGAAAATAAAAAAATAAAATGAATTAAGATGAATTAACTAATCAATTAGAATGGGCACTTGGTAGAGCGCATACCTTCGCATATCACAAGATTTGGCATTGAATTATGAACATGTTGGCATTAGTTGCATGCCAATTGGATAAAAATTGACCGTGCTATGGTAAAAAGAAGATGTTGACCTTTCCATGACCTTGACCTTGACCTTTGACCCGATTGATCCCAAAATCTAATCAAATGGTCCCTGCGAAGGTAATAAGTGAATGATGACCAGATGTCGTGGTGTTCTGTTGTGTTGTAAATGATAGATGAGGTGAGTTTTTCTATTGAAATATATTCTGACATTCAATATTTCCAATATGTGATATGTGTGTTATACCTTGATTTCCAGTTCATGAGTATTGTTTTCTTGGCGATAGTTTGGGCCACGAGAAGTATTTTGCAGTTTGTTTTGCTCAGGTTTATTGATGAGATGTCTCCCAGTAAACAGAGTGATGGGGATAATGAGATGAGGCAGCCCAGGAAAACAGACAGTGACTCAGTTCTTTGTTTCCAAAAGTGTTGAACTGGTGTGCAGTACCAGGTGGCGTGAATGTAACTATCTTGACTATTTAGCGTGCAATGTGGACAGATGTCTGTAGTGAAACCCATTTGAAACATTTTGTGCCCAGTGTATGATTCAGACTTACGCGTGTCTGTATATCATTATTTCCACCGCATAATGGTCACCTGAACTGTGCAACCCACCAATCCAGCACCGCAGAGTGAGAAAGTGAGAGAAAACCTGCAGCGGAGATTTAGTGGCCTTTGACTGATGTCCAACCACCTCAGCTTTTCATCAGATCCATACATTGAATGCTTTTTGGGAAATTCAAAGGTCAATTCATGAAATTAAAATTAATTCAGGGAAATTAAAAGGTTTTGCTTTTGTGCATTTCATGCAATTAGATAAACACATGTTGTCTGGGATTTTTATGCCAAGGGAATGAATATATGAATGGCAATAAACTCAGTCAGCCTAATAATGGTTGTACAAGTTGGAAACAGCAAATATACATTTAGCGCAAGAACTAAGACAGTGTGGCTAATAATGCAGTCCTTGTGTCTTCTTTGGCAAACACTGTCTCGTGTGCACAAACTCGTTTACAACCAGTGACTCTGTAAAAGCATGTATCTCCACGTGTAAAGGACAGAATTAGGTGCTAATCTGAGTATTTACTTGTGTTATTCTGGGCCCTTGGTGAACTAAGCGAACTCTATAACAGTGCTCCAGTTACAGGCCTGCAAGAGTCAGACTGCTGGGTCGGACGTGGGCTGCTACATCGTAATCATGCCGGAATGCCAGAAATCCATCAGTAATAAGGATAAATGCAGGAGGATTTACACCAGGGCTATTCAACTTCAGTAGCAAGTGGGCCGAATAAGAAAATCACGGGGGGTGTGAGGGCCGCACAGAATATTGATCAAATAATGGCTAAAATTTAAAAACAGGAATGTATATTTCCACAGGTAAACAGTCACAAACGAAAATGCGTCGGTATTGTGTGGCAAAAGTGTTGCGAACAAGCATCACTATAAACATGTTTCAAAGTGTAAATATCCGCTCAAGGTAACCAGTTGTTTCAGATCCCTTCAACCAAACTGTTCCCATGAAAACATAAGAAATGTGACTTAATGGATCAATATAATAATATACACTTTTACTAATCCCCAAGGGGAAATTAGTTCTCTGCATTTAACCCATCCTTAGTTATTAAGGAGCAGTGGGCTGCGGTGAAGCGCCCGGGAAGCAACTGGGGGTTCAGTGCCTTGCTCAAGGACACTTCAACTTGCAACTAATGGGGAGAGCGGGGATCGAACACACAACCTTGCGGTTGAAGGACGGCCCTCTTAACCCACTGAGCTACAGCCACCAATATATAAATGACTTGGGATGAAACTAATATCTGGTGGCGCAGCGCACGGACTGCGTGTCTTTGAGTGCAGACTTCTTTTGCGTGAAAGGGATCGAAACCAGGTCGGTCGATCTTTTTATTTTTATTTTTTCGAAAATGTATTTCTTCATACGTGGCTGTGATGCACTGCTCACTCATACAATCGTAATCGCCCAAATGGATATGAACGGTGGCTTGAAGATCTCCAGCAATATGTTTGTGAATGTGTGACGAACAGTGTTGGGCAAGTTACTGAAAATTAGTAATTAGTTATAGTTACTAGTTACTTCTTTTAAAAGTAATTGAATTACTTTACTAGTTACTGTATATCCAAAGTAATTAGTTACTAGGGAAAGTAACTTTTAAGTTACTTTTATGTCTGCTTTTTTAATGTCATGAACAGTCAAACACAATAAACATATGTTGTAGACCTATTTATTGCAATCAACAGGGCAACAGGCCTTCAAATCAAGCAGGAGTACAAAAGTCCCTTTTTTAGTTAACTTAATACAAAATAACTGTCTCAGTGATTTAACAGTGGTTTCTTTTTACCACATTAGGCCCAATGAAATAAAAGTGATTGGCCTACAGTATTAACACTAATTAAAGAGAAAACAAAGGTGCATTGAGGTGCTGCATATAATTGAGGGGGGGGTGCTAGTGAGGCGTGTACGTGCTGATCTGGAGTCAGTTTGGTAGGATTTGGGTATAAATAAATTATTTCATTTAAAATATGGATTTTTATTTAAAGATATTCATGTAATTTGCATGCAAAATAGGTCTACCCGAACCAGCGGACACAAATTCAACCAGCGGCAAAACCGCGGACCTGGCAACACTGGAAGTGGCTGTCAATCACAGTGTGGCACCGTGCGTGCTGGTCGAGGGGCGTGCCTGTGATTGGCGGAGTAGAGGGGAGGCGTGCCTGTGATTGGCGGAGTAGAGGGAGGCGGGTTAACCTGTCGGAAAACGGAAGTTACGGGTGGTTGACGGAACCGTTGTTGTTGATGTTCGCTGCTGAGCCGAGAGGAGCACGCTGTCTGTGTTGGTGGATGCCCAATAAAGGGAGGAATAATAACGTCGTCCCGTCTCCGTGTCATCAGTCCATAACGTCCGAGACGTTACAATATCATTGCGCCACCAAGGTCCTGCGATGTCAGATCAGAAGCAGCTAAAGTAGCCTAGCTTGTCTTCTTGTCTGCAAGTGTTCATTTTTCACAAAAGAGAGTAACGCGAGTAACGAACTCATTTAAATTTCAGTAACTGTAACTGCGTTAGTTGATTTAAAAAAATACTTCGTTACACTCTCGTTACCGCTAAAAGTAGTGGAATTACAGTAACGCGTTACTTTGTAACGCGTTACTCCCAACACTGGTGACGAATCTGGTGCGCGAGACAGAGCCCCGCTGCAGATGTTAAGAGAACACAACGCACGCACAGGGAAACCAGTAGGTTTGAAAACCAGTAGGGGTGTAACACCGGCAACCAACACGGGTGCGTAACATAAAGATGTAACCATACAGGTTTGGTTGAGGCAACAGTGAAACTCAATGGCTCTGGGTTAGATGTCTCAATGTATAAAAGAGGCGTGTCCGTCAGTTTTATTTTTTCTTACCAAGCTATACTGATTTGCAGGCAGTCTTGCGGGCCAAAGTTAAACTCAAACGGGCCGCATCCGGCCCGCGGGCCGCTAGTTGAATAGGCCTGATTTACACCGTCACATGTCAGCGCAGTCTGAAGGGTCAATAAGTAGTTTGCAGATCTGAGAAGAGAAGACGAGTCATGCTACCAGCTGTAAGAGGATCGAAAAGGATGGCTTTTAGGGACAGCTCCTATCCACCTTCATATGATTGGGATGTTTTTTGGGACAGTCATGGAAAAATAATCATTTGTTCAGCTCTTGTTTTGTCATTTTACCTCAAGGGTTACAATACTTTTGACTCCTCTATACCTGTGAACTGTCATTCTCCATCATAGGGTAAGAAAAGAAAGTCAGAAGTAAGCTGCAAGTACTGAGCAAAAAGAAGTAAATGTCCTACTGTTGTAACTGTATGAAATTAGCAATTAATTAACCTTTTAAATCAACAAGCTATTTTTAGGACTCTGCTCTGAAAATTGCATACCCAAACAAAAAAGGCGGTATCTCTGCAACCACTAGGGCTATTTTAATATTTTTTACCTTTTCACCTTTTACATTTTTATTTTTATTTTGTTCAGATGTGTACATATCAGCCCCTAACAAAGTCTCGGGAAGAAACCAGAATACAACTCTGGATGGAAAAACTTGAGAATGACCCACCTCCAACTGACATGGGAATACCCCCCACTGAAAACCTACCCCCTGGCCAAGAAGCATCATGGGCTCAATGGAAAACACTCAACCGCCTTAGAACAAGAACGGGACGATCCAAAGATGCTCTGGTCAGATGGGGCTACAAGACTGGCCCAACCACCTGTGAATGTGGACAAGCAGACCATACAATGGAGCACTGCCTTGTCTGCCCTCTACTACCTAACCCTTGCAGCCCAAAAGACCTTGCAGTATTCAACAAAAACGCAAAGGACTGTGTAAAGAAATGGGAAACTGCCATATAACTATCACGCTTCAGTGAAACGAAAAGAAGAAGAAGTCTATATGTTACTGGTTAAAAGTAAATGAAGATGGCACACAGCAAAAATATAAAATCTCAGGTCCGAATTTTAAAAAACACATTCAGGATGATTCTCTTTTTGGAATGAGGCAGTTGAAAGGTTTAAACCTATCCCAAATCATAGTATAATATGTGAGTATTCTCTCTGCAATGTTTTACTTTGAAAAAGTGAAGCAGAACAAAGTTAGAGAGGTTTTAGTACAGAGAGTTCCGGCGAGGTCTCCAAAATTGTCATTTTGGCACATTTTGGATTTGAATTTTCTCATGTACCAAACCATATATTTTACTTGTATGCTACGTATGTCGTTCAATATATCCAAATATAGCATTTTACAATTTTTTTGTAAAAAAAAAAATATATATCATAAAACTATATTTTCCCATAAAAAACAAGTATGCGCGGCTCTAGCTCAGCGGGGGACAGCTCGATTTCAGAAAACGACACCTCTTTGAAAAAGTCAGAGCCAGTAGCATTGAGGGCTACCAACAAAGACTAGATTGACAGCACCCGAAGCCAGTAGAATCCAGAAAGGCGTCGCGATTTGTGAAATGTAAAATCTGATATGCTGAAAGTAACTTCCCTACACCTGGTCACATGTTACCTTTGCATGTCAAGAGGAGTTGAATGAGGCACAGGGTATATAACATATGTTAGTGTGAATTTACCAGGAAAAAATTGTTTTAATGGTCCTAATCAACAAAGGTAGGAAGATAAAGCGATTAATGTTACTGTGTTCTTTGGCTCATATCTCGCTGATGCTTTGGTGTAGAGGGATTTGGAAGATATATGTGGAATCAGTGTTGAATGGTCGTGCTGTTTGCCATCAGGCTTTTTCTGATAACACCCAGCTAAGGGTTGCTGGTTCCGGAAATGTGCTGAGTGGGCCGAATTATAATAATCATATATTTATGGTTATCGTAGTTTTTTGCTTGAGTTTTTTTAAATGATGACGGATTCTTGTCGACCAGGCTAGGTTGTTTTATTTGATGTGCAAAATTAATATATTATATGTATATTTGCTTGTTTTTTATAGCAATAAAGACCCCAGAGCCCATAGGGTTAACACTTTACACCTTAATGTTCACACAACTACAACACAAATTGAGGAAGAAATTAGCAGTCTGTGGACTCTTTAAAACATTTTTTAAACGCATAACGGATTTACCGAAGACTGGCCTTATTACATTTATCCAAAGCGACTTACAATCCTGTTACATTCATACACCATAGACGCAGCTACAGGGAGCAATTCAGGGTTAAGGACACAAGGACACATCGACTAGGGTGGGGATTGAACCTCCAACCCACTGATTGAAAGACGGACCTGATACCCACTGACCCATAGTCACCCGTGAATCACAATTTTAGGGTGTTCTCACATTGACTAAAGCTGCGCCAAATCAAATACCAGTGAAACCCATTCAACAGTGTTTAATTACAAAACATGACAGTACCTTTACAGGTGAAGCACTTTAGGTGGAAGTGCTTGTTCTGCACCCGCAGCACCTCTCCCTTACATGGCTCGCCACACTTGTAGCACTGAATCAGGGGCTTCTCTGTGGAGTGTTGGTGTGTGTCCTGCGCATGAGCCACTGCAAGAAAGGAGACATTAACATTACTATTGGGCTCTAACGTTGATGAGTCATCATGGTCGCTCCATGCAGTTATTTTGTAACATAGTTTTTTTATTTTTAAGTTGTCTTCATCTCAGGACACACTGTGTATCTGAATGTGCAACATCACACAGACTCCAGAGATAACGACCAACTGCTGAAACCCTGTCGGAGTAAAAAAAGAACAATATTGAGCAGGACAGCACAACTTGGGGTACTTGGTAAATGGCACACTAAAAGGGTATTGAGCAAATTGGTTAACTTCATCCTCAAAGGAAAATATCGTGGACCATCCCAATGCATGCTATAATGCACTATATACACTGTATATATATGGCTTCTTATTGCCATGTTTAGAAGTTATTATCTCCTGTCCCTTGCTTTTTGGGCTAGTGTTCCATTCTTCCCTAGCTGCGGATATCAAGTGTTTGACGGTAAGCAGAGCAAAGCACTCAGATAACGATAAAACAGGGCAGGATAAATGTTTGAATACCTTTATATTTCCAACTACACTCCCGGCATAGGCAAATACAAGGTCAACAAGAATAAGAAAAAGAGAATGTGACGTAGAAAAGACAACTTTGCACAAGACTAAAGGTGCGTTCACACCAAAAGCAAAACTATTTTTTCACGCGACCAAATCCCATAAAAAGTCAACGTACAGACGCGTGTGGCTGCGATAGACGCAATATTTTTCCGGGCGGCGTGATTGAGGCGACGCGATGTGGGCGACACGTTTACAGCAACGCGTTTTCAGCGGCGCAATTTTCGCCCCGAGTTGAAATATTTCAACTTTGAGGCGGTCATCTCGCAACTCGGGCCAATCAGCTCTTGTGTTCCGCTCTCGTAGCGCTTGAAGCGGAAGTCTTTCAGACGTAACAGTAACTTCATCGGTGAAAGTGACCGAGCTGTGTGAGCCTACGGGTGATGTCATGAACCCAAACACGAGGGCGTTAGTGTGTGGGACGTCCACAACAAATATAAAGCAGAACTAGTGGTTAGTTATTCTGTGGTGGATGAAGGAAATGATAACGGTCTTTACGGAGACGAGACACGGAGATAAGCCCCGCCCCTCGCGGAGCGTCTCGCCGCTTATGGCCTGAACACGATGAATGGTCGAGCGAGTAAACTCACGCGTTTTGGGCGACGCGAAAAATAGTTTCGCTTTTGGTGTGAACGCACCTTAAGTCACAACCATGCTAGCAGCTTTGTGAGGCTTTACTTAGACACAGCTGCGCTTAGGGCTAACATGCTCAGGGCAATGTTAACATGCTACCTATACTGTATTTTCCTGCAGGGAAAACTTCTCTTATAGCACTGTACACATCAGACAATAATACATACAACAGCCCAACAGTAACAACATATACAAAGATACACAACCGCACACACTCAGGTTTATTCAGCGAGGTCTATTCGGCAAAAGTTGTTGTAGCACTCTGGGATTCTTGAATGAAGAGTGCCTTACAAATAGAATGCAATATTATTATTATTATTAAGTTGCGTTCTTTTGATGTGGCAATGTGTGCAATGGCCTTATTGTTTAACTCTGCAAGGTTGGGTAGGAGGACACCAATTATCCTGGTGGCTGTGTTGGTTATTTGTGTGAGTTGGACCTGGTTAGATATGGATTGCATGTTAAAGAAGCTGCTGGAAGAGTACAGCAGAATGTGCTGAACATGGCTCGACACAAGGAGATTGGGGGGTAGGGGGAGGATAGGGTGCTTCACGGATGACTGATCTCTGAGCTCTTTTTTTTGAGAGGGAGGGGTCATTAGTAAGGTGTTTGATGCTGAGTCTATTGTCCAGGTTCACTCTGAGGGATTTGAAAAGAAGGAGGATCCTAACATGTGTGCCTGGGGAGTGCTGGTGCTGGAGGAGGACGTGCAGCAAGCAGGCCACAGCATACTCTGTGCCCCTCTTCAGCCAATTGGAGGTGATCCATTTGTGGGGTTATGATGAGCAGAAGCTTCTCCTAAGAAAAGAAGGCAATGGGGCAGAAGTGGTTGAGCTCTGTGGCCCATAGTTTTTTAAATATTTGGTATTGTGGCGATCTGCTAAGATTTACAGAAGATGTTAGCAGATATTGTTTAATATGTTGGCAGACTTAGTTGAATGTGCTATCATGCTTATTTTAAAAAACTACCATTATACACAAAGTACAGAGTCTGATAGGAATATCATGAGATTTGGTCATCAGAAATAATCAAGTTAAACCAATTGATTACATAAAGAGATGAGGGGAGTATCTGGACTGAATTCCATCCAATTGTTGTTGCGACAGTTCAAACTAATTGTTATTCCTAAAGGCACACTCGTGGCACCAACATAACGACAAATGGTGTTGAGTTCAAATGACTGGTTGCACAGCATGCATAGCTCTTAAGTAAAGATTTAGACATCACTTTCCTAATATGAGGTTTTGTGAGAGCCATCATAATTATAAAAGACAGAGAAGCTATTATCATCTTGCTTTATCTCTACAAGCAGCATCCAATATTATCTTTAGATCCCTTACACGTCAGCCTGTGGCCCTCCTAAGGAGAACGTGTGGGCTTCCCTGACACAGACATTAAGCCATTACAACTGTATGGGATGTAAATACTGCAGCAGTGCCGCACTGCACACAGTCTTTCAACTGTTCTGAAACCATCAGATTATTTTACGTTCAGGAACAGCACGTCTCTCTCTCTCTCTGTCTCTCGCTCACTTAGAATACACATTAAAGGATCTTTGCTCTTTCTGCTTTGCAATGAATCATTAGTCTGCAAGGCTAAAATACGACAAGACCAAAAGCACAGAAATAACCATCATGACCAATCGATGGTCGACCAAAGTGAGACATTACTGTGGCTTATTGACAACTTGGCCTAACCATGCATCACACCTCTACAGTTGCGGTCTGATTTTGAAGTAAAAATTTGCCAAATTCTTACGGATACATCAGTCCATTCATAATTTGGGTTGAAAAGGAAGTGAGAAAAAGTGAAGGAAGTAGACGGGATAACGAGAGAGATGCTGGAAGAAATGTGGATGAGAGAGGGTGTAGGATCTCTCCCCCTGGTGTCCCTGGTGTCTCTGGTGTGATTACATTTAGCAGGACAATGAGAGCGGTGACAGTAAACTAAAACAGTCTCAGGCCATGAAACGAAAGCAATACGTTAAGAGGCACCAAACAGGCTCCAACAATCGGAGGGGAACAGCAGAGGGCGTGGTGATAATTCTCTATAGGTTTGTCACTACCTTTCACAATATAAATAATATTTCTATTCAGTGTTCATACAAACATATTGATTAAAGCAGCTTTAAAGTACCAATTTGACATTGTTGTGATGCCAACCATCTCTCTTTGTGCCTGTTTGTAATGCCGACTTAAAGTTTTTACCATTTCAGAGTGTTGTGTTGTCAGCAGGGACCGCTCAACAGGGAAAAGTCAACAATAATAACGTCATAACAAAAATCCTAGACAGATGTTTGAATCCTGTGAACAGAGGATGAAAAAAGAAGCTATGGTCACTGTGTTATTCCAGCTATTGTAACTATCCAATGGAAGAGGTGGGGTTACCACCTCTTCCATTGGATCGTTTTTGCCTTCGCACTGGCAGCACAAAGGGAGAGAAGGAGACTGTGGGAACTTTTCAGTCAGTGCGTTTACATGATGGTATAATTCAAATCTTGCTTTAGTCGGACTATGCTATCTTTTGGGGGATCTGCTATTATCCCAATATACAGGACTGTCTCAGAAAATTTGAATATTGTGATGAAGTTCTTTATTTTCTGTAATGCAATTAAAAAAACAAAAATGTCATGCATTCTGGATTCATTACAAATCAACTGAAATATTGCAAGCCTTTTATTCTTTTAATATTGCTGATTATGGCTTACAGCTTAAGAAAACTCTAAAATCCTATCTCATAAAATTTTAATATTTCCTCAGACCAAGTAAAAAAAAAAAAAGATTTATAACAGCTGAGTGTTTGTCAAGGCTCAGGAAACCCTTGCAGGTGTTTTGAGTTAATTAGACAATTCAAGTGATTTGTTTAATACCCTACTAGTATACTTTTTCATGATATTCTAATATTTAGAGATAGGATATGAGTTTTCTTAAGCTGTAAGCCATAATCAGCAATATTAAAAGAATAAAAGGCTTGCAATATTTCAGTTGATTTGTAAAGAATCCAGAATGCATGACATTTTTGTTTTTTTTATTGCATTGCAGAAAATAAAGAACTTCATCACAATATTCTAATTTTCTGAGACAGTCCTGTACATGGCAGTGAGTAATTCGAATCATTGGCCGAAAGCATGTCATATCCGATATGTGGCGCTGTTTTCATTACAACTCGTGGTGATACAGCCATTTCCGCTGGACCTCTTCACCACTACCAACAACAACCAACATCAACATTTCGAGAAAGATGGCGAACAGAGAGCAAGGCGAAGCTACATCCCTCTACTATTCTTGCATGATGTTAAGAGTGACATTATCGTCTCTTTCGACTTCCGGGTCACGACATGCGAGGGAGGGAGGAGGGCGGCGGGATCTCAAGCATGCTGTAGCAGGCCTGAGGCCACCACCCGTGGGTTTCCCCCCCCAGCACCAAGGATCCGCCAGACAGCAAGAGGTTTGGTCCAAGGACATATTTATTGGCACACACACGACACCGAGCAGACCGTAAAACACGTGCCTCTGCTCACCTCTCCCTCTCCACTCTCGAGTGGGAGCTTTTATAGGGGTGGCCTCGGCTGCTGAGTAACTGCCAATCACCAGCAGCCGAGGCCAAAGCAGACACAGCTGCCACACTCCCCACCACTCGATTTAGGCCGGGGCTCCATCCGGCCTAACCTACTCCCCCTCCTCCCCCCCATGAGAGCTTGGGCGGAGGAGGGGCTCTGGGGGACCGGGACCGGGCTCGGCAGGAGGGGGCTCTGGGGTCGACTGCTTAGGATGTGGGGGCTCTGGGGCTCGGGACGGGGAGCTGACGCCCGCCGGGCCGGGGAACGGGGAGCCGGGACCGGCCGGGATGGAGCCGGAGCAGCGGTAGCTGGTACCTCCGACAGGGCCCGGGGATCCGGAGTCGGCCCTCCACCGACGGGTCGGCTCGGGGGTCGGCAGCTCCGACGGATCCTGGGGCTCTGGGTTCGGCAGCTCCGACGGGTCCTGGGGCTCGGGGGTCGGCAGCTCCGACGGATCCTGGACCTCGGGGTCCGGCAGCTCCGACGAGTCCTGGGGCTCTGGGTTCGGCAGCTCCGACGGGTCCTGGGGCTCGGAGGTCGGCAGCTCCGACGGGTCCTGGACCTCGGGGGTCGGCAGCTCCGATGGGTCCTGGACCTCGGGGTTCTGCAGCTCCGACGAGTCCTGGGGCTCTGGGTCCGGCAGCTCCGACGAGTCCTGGGGCTCTGGGTCCGGCAGCTCCGACGGCTCCTGGACCTCGGGGGTCAGCAGCTCCGACGGCTCCTGGACCTCGGGGGTCAGCAGCTCCGACGGGTCCTGGGGCTCTGGGTCCAGCAGCTCCGACGGCTCCTGGGGCTCTGGGTCCGGCAGCTCCGACGGCTCCTGGACCTCGGGGGTCGGCCGCTCCGACGGGTCCTGGACCTCGGGGGTCGGCCGCTCCGACGGGTCCTGGACCTCGGGGGTCGGCCGCTCCGACGTGTCCTGGGGCTCTGGGGTCGGCAGCTCCGACGGGTCCTGGGGCTCTGGGGTCGGCAGCTCCGATGGGTCCTGGACCTCGGGGTTCGGCAGCTCCGACTGGTCCTGGGGCTCTGGAGTCGGCAGCTCCGACGGGGCCCGGACCTCGGGGATTGGCAGCTCCGACGGCTCGGGGGTCGGCTGCGGCGACGGGTCACGGGGAACGGGAGTCTGCCGCAGCGCCGGCGGGTTTCGAGGAACAGGCGGCTCTCCTCCGCCTGTGCCCGCCCCATCTCCTCTATCCGGGCCAGTATCTGGCCCAAGCTGCTCATCAGCTCTGCCTCCTGGTCTGGCTCCATCCCTTTCAGGCACTGGGTCCTCAGGGGCCCCACGTTGGGCTCCAATGTAGCAGGCCTGAGGCCACCACCCGTGGGTTTCCCTCCCCCAGCACCAAGGATCCGCCAGACAGCAAGAGGTTTGGTCCAAGGACATATTTATTGGCACACACACGACACCGAGCGGACCGTAAAACACGTGCCTCTGCTCACCTCTCCCTCTCCACTCTCGAGTGGGAGCTTTTATAAGGGTGGCCTCGGCTGCTGAGTGATTGCCAATCACCAGCAGCCGAGGCCAAATCAGACACAGCTGCCACACATGCGCAAAGACGCAAAGTCCAGTTCCTAATCCAATTCACCGTTACATGCCGCGATAGTCGAATTATCAACCGGATCGGATCGAGTTATCCAGGGGTGTTAATCGGATCGTAGTCGGACCGCACATAGTCGAACAAAGGTGTTTACATGAAACGGATAATTCGATTTCAGTCCGACTAAGCCAGTTATTCGAATGCATGTAAACACGGTCACTGACTCATACAAAAATAAGGAAGACAACATCAAAAGGGATGTAACATTTTCTCTGATTGAACCATTTCTGGGACTTGTTTGGCCATAACTCCATTAGTACGGTATTTTTCAACGGTTTAACAGGCCTCCACACTCATGCCTCTATGTTTACACAAGTATGACAATTTTCCTGCAATTACATGGTTTTGAAATAAATCCATTAGTGATTCTTTAGGGGTTATTGTGGTAGCAACAAAATGGCCCTCGGTTTGTTAGAATCTATATTATGTAATGCCATATAAATAAGTAAGCATGCGGTACAACTTCAGCACACAGCTGGATGTGTTGGCTGTGCTGACAGAGTGACCTGTCCTGCCTCATCACCAGGAGATAAAGTGACTGATATGAGCCTCAATGCACACACACACACACACACACGCACACACACACACACACACACACACCACCCTGTGGCTGAGGGAACAATAACCGGCAGAGCATCCCAAAGCCCGGCGTAGAGAAAAGGGGACTGCTCTCTCTACCCCGACATCCCACCCATCCCCCATATCCCCCATTTAAGCAGAGCTGAGCTGCGTTGGCAATAATAAAGGTTGCAGATGATTCTCTGGAGGGAAGTGAAGAAGGCCATCTTGAATCCCCCGAGGACAGATTTCCCTGGAACACGTGCCCCACCCTCACTGGTAGATAACAAAAAGGGGTTATGGACGGAGAGTGCATGATTTGCTGCGACAGCTTCAGACTGTGTTGCCTTTTTGCGTGAACCCAGAGAAACAGCAAAGCCGAAGAGTAGCGCCTTGCAATTGCACTGCGAAAAGGGCAATTAAATTAAACAATAGATGACAGATGAAAAATAAAATATTCAGCTCACAGCCTTTGTTACTGTATGAGTCACAGACAGAAGAGTTAGTACAGACATCCACAAAGTAGTGTGTGTGTGTGTGTGTGTGTTATAAAGAAAGACAGAGGAAAGATGAAGAGATTGGCTCCACTCTTGGCATCCATATCAATGCTTTTGGCCCAAGATGTTCTTAGACAACAAAACACACACACACACCAACACACTTTTTACTCAGTTTCCAATCCCACCAGTTCGGAATGGAATATTCCAAGGGGGTCTGACCCATAATAAATATCAAAGGGCACAAAATACGCTCACAATGAAATCCCAAAGGACAATCAGATGGGGAGAGCATTCGGAGCTCTTCATCACCCAGACATAACAAGGAGCACTTAACCCTCCTGCCATGAATATGTATGGCTGTATTCACTGCCTCCCTGCCCCTCTGTCCCACCCCCAGCCTCCCAGACAAAGCACTTCAAACGTGGGCACAAATTGCAGGCTGGGGTGTGGGGGTGCCGTATTGTCCTCCACTAGGCCCCCTAACCTTGAATAACTAATCCTCTGGGACCTGGGTGTGAATTAATGATTTTTTCTGAATGGGTGCGCAGCACAGTGCGGAGTATTCGTAGTTGGGCAGGTACACAATAATAACACCACGCTGGTAAACAGAGAGAGGGACTCCCATGGCCACTTATCTGAGAGGAGACTCAGATAAGTGTCCATGGGCCATGAACTGCAGGAGCTATTGTGTTGTGTAGAAGTGCAGCGGATGAATGTCTTGGCTCTTTGCCTCTGAGCGACGGCCCATTACGACTCCACTCTCCTTACTGCCTTATTTCCTGTGATAATCAGACCGATTGAAGCCAGACAGGGAGGATGTTTATTGACTGGCACAACGTATGGCTGCAGTCTGTGTTTCTTTCATGTGAACTTTACATCGCTCTTGTTGTTACAGCCTGTATATTTTAGGTTGGTGACAGTCTCGCTCCGGCCAACCACTTATTTTGTCCGTATATTCTGGACCTGTATGCCAGCTGTACAAACAGATTGTGTCTTTGAAAGGGTTTAGCTTTTCTTTCAGGGGCAGAAACTGACACGCTTTGAAGATGAGGCACCACTGCAGTTGTCTGCAGCACTCCTGAGGAGCGGCTACACAGACACATGATATCAGACTTTCATGTCAAAGGAAAATGTACAGATTGTAGACGCAGGGTGATCTGGGAGTTGGTGACGTTCACGTGATGACGTTTGTTTCACTTCACAGAGCAGGGGTCTCTAACGCAGAGCAGAGAGAAAGAGCTTACATTAATCAAGTTGTCATACAAATGTGCACAGATCTCAGAAACGCGTGTAGATTTAAGATCAGACTGCCTTGTGTACACACAGCCCTGATTAATAACAAACTATTTAAAGGGTATTCTTGGCTTGGAGTATACGGTACAATCTGGTATTTGGTCAGCTGTGCATCCTCCTGTTACAGAGCCCACCTGGCCTCAGAGAGGTTTCATGATGAGATCCCTGGAGGATGCAAGAAGTTGACATCGCTTTCTGTTTCGAGGTAAGAAAAGCTAGAGGCCTCCGAATGTGCATTGCAAACCCAGACGAGCCTCCCGTCACAAACCGATCCCAAGAGTCGACAGATGAGGCAGCGGGTTAACTCTATGGAAAAACGTTCAGAGGGGCTGTGGGAGATGAACATGTGGCAGCCAGAGGTTTACGGATGTTCTGCCAACACGGGGGGATGAATTGATGACAAAGTTATTTTTCTCTGTGGCCAGTTAAATGCACATCAAGGGAACAAGCAGAGCCGGAAGCTGCCGGAAGCCGCCGGAAGCCACCAGCATGCTGCCAAGATACATAAACAAACCTACACTCTCCTATCATATGGAGGACTTAAAATGACTTAAGTATAAATAAATAAATAAATAAATGCATGAATAAATACAAGAATAAATAAATAAATGCTTAAATAAATGTATAAATAAATAAATAAATACAAATCTGTATTTTAATCGTAGTTATATAATATATAGCAAACCCATATGCAAGGGCAGACCTGCTGTATTTTGCCAAGCCACAGTACATAGAGAAGCTACATGGTGACTTACATCAGGATTACAACATGGGCATGAGGACAAATGGAGATTTTCAAACTCATGTATTCTCCGACTACGTGCCAGGCACAGTAGAAAAATCATCATTGCTTGGAACTCATTTGCAAATACCACCGACGGCAGCAACTCTTTCGGTTTTGGAGTGGAAGTTTGATTTTGGCTAACGGCTCAGGTTCAAGGAAGCTTTGTGTCTGCAAGCTGACCCTGGAGCAAAGATCACAGAGGTCAAGGCTTATGTTACCTATTCTATTCCTCCGATGACATCTACAATCAATCAAAGTGACTGTAACAACCAATATAGCTGCTTATATTCTCTGGAGGCCAAGACTGAGTAATTTCCCTACTGCTTCAAATGTTTTTGGACAGGAACAATTCTCCAGGACTTTCCTAAGCTAGATAGCTGTAAAGAAACAAAACAAAAAACAATAATCCTCACTTAAAATAATCTTTTCTTAAACCTCTAGTGTTGAAGTGCCAGCCCAACAAAGCGGAAGTGTTCATTGTTTCCAACCCGAAAGCAAGGCTCCGTTATTTCACCAGATTTGTTATATGAGTAAACTTCTTTTTTTGACGAGCCAACATTTGAACAAGGTACTTTTGAAAAACCACTCAAATTCATGACATATTTGTCTCCCTGCACAATAAAAAAAGGGGGGGGAAATGGTGGAGTGCCGGTAAATGATCTGCTAACTCTTTTTACCTTTTGCCTCACTGGCAAGTCTGTCTCCACTTCCCGGTAAGAAAAAAACGCCCTGTGGAAACTGATGCACGGTGTTGGGTATCCAGCAGGTGGCACAGTTGACACTGCAATGGATGAATGCCTTTTGAATGCATAATGAGCTGCCTGCATCTATGGAGGACTTAAAATGACTTTAGTATAAATAAATAAATGCATGAATAAATACAAGAATAAATAAATAAATAAATACAGGAATAAATAAATAAATGCTTAAATAAATGTACTAAATACAGAAATTAATCAATATAAGTTATAACTCAACAGGACATCATTAAATAAATGTATTTCTACATTTCTGTATTTCTTCATTAATTTATATCTCTATTTATGTGTCGACACGTATTTCTTCATTTATTTATGTGTGACATTTTCGTGTCCGTATATTTAAATGAGCTGGGGCGGTCTGAACCTCATTGTTGAACAGGATTGGTCAAGTCGGGGAGCAAGACAGAAGCAATCGATCCCTAGCACTTGGCCCTGTAGACGAACAGTGTTTATTATGCATTCTTCTCTGTACATTCTAAATACTACTGTTGTTGAGTCACGGAATGTAATTTAAGGATGTTTTCAGCCGAGAAGTTAGTAGTTTAAGCATCAAATCTGTGGTCGGTTTATCGAGATTCAGCCTAATAAGGATATGCAACGGAGATTTGAGGTCCTGATCGCGGGACCACTGAGCTCCGGGCGCTCAGCGCGCTGTGTTGCCGCCGAGAGAAGCTTGATCTCGGCAGGACTTTTTGAAATGCTCCGCTGGCTCTGACGCCTCCGTAGCGGCTAAACATGAGATACAATTAGGTTTTGGAGGATCTAAAGAGCACAAAGAGTTTATTCTTTCTTAAAAGGTAATGTTACGTCAATTTGACTGAGGGTTAAGATTCATAAATTCATATTGTAGCGACCCTGGGTCAGGAAAGCTACGTGACGTATAGTTATTACCGTTTATTCGTAGCCTACGCCAAACAACAGTTTGTAAACTCCACTGTAAAGTATTTTACAGTAAATAATTGTAGTAAATTCATGAGCAAGAACAGTTGATGTGGTGACGTCACAAGACCAGAAAGACCGTCCTGCGTCCTCGAGAGTCTGGACTCCCAAGACCAGACTCCCAAGACCAGACGCCCAAGACCAGACTCCAAGAAAACACGAGTCTGTACTCAGTGTACATGGAATTGATAAACGGCTGAAGTCAAAAAGATGTCTAGGCTAACTTGTGCTAACGGTGAGCTGAGCGAGTCAACTTCAGCATCATGTGCCAGGCAGAAGTAGTAGAGCATAACACACCAGGTGCATTACACTCCTGTGACCAATCATGCTTTAGACAGAGGTTCGGACCGCCCCAGCTCATTTGAATATACGGACACGTACTGTAAATGTCACACATAAATAAATGAAGAAATACGTGTGGACACATAAATAGAGAAATAAATAAATGAAGAAATACAGAAATGTAGAAATATATTTATTTAATGATGTCCTGTTGATTTATAACTTATATTTATTCATTCCTGTATTTATTTATACATTTATTTAAGCATTTATGTATTTATTTATATATTTATTTAAGCATTTATTTATTTATTCCTATATTTATTCATGCATTTATTTATTCATTTATTTATACTTAAGTCATTTTGTGTCCTCCATACTATCAGTCAAGACACAATCTGTAAACATGTTTTTGGGTCAAATATCTTCAGACAAATCCTAGAAATATCACATCCCCACACATAGAACACTGTTTGTCTCCAGAAGCTAGAGGATCAGAACTCACTCATACATCAAGCTGGTTGAATTGAGATACCATAAAGAGAGCAGAATGGTATTATTACTGTAATTCATTACTTTGACATTCAGATCCAATCACGCGGACATAAATATGGAAAAAATATCTAAAACACTGCTTTTCACAATATTTATGTATTTAGTATATGGCAGTTACAGAAATGTGTGGTTAAGTCAAAAGGAAAGGAAGAAAATTGTTGCAATTACTCCTCTTTTTAATTCAAAACAGACATTTGTATTATAGAAAATGGTGCCTATGTGCTGCTTGCTGTGAGTCATACTTACATACAATGGTCAACCTCATGACCACATGCTCCAGCAAATTGCCGGGAATGTTAATATCTGTGGAGAGTGCCCCCTGACTTCACCTAATTCATACCACGCAGCTGGGCGACCTTAGTTGAAGGTGGGTAAATACAATCATCTTTTTTCTTTTTAACAGGAAGCTATAAATGAGGCCACAGCTGACAACAATGGAGCGTACCTTTTAGATGGTCACCATGGCAATGGCTGCAGACAGAGCGACAGAAAGTGCAGGTCCATAGCTGTGCGCAGTGTGGATCCCTACACTAGTGCCTCACTTATCTCCCTCTACATGTTAGCTTTATAGATCCAGTCTGCATAACGAGGCCGTTTTTGACCTGCACATTATCACCGTGAACCTTCTGCTGTCAGGCTCCCATACAGCGAGCCAGATGCTTTGTTCCAACATAGATTTACATAAAGACTGACGCTGCCAAATTAAGCAGACTTCAACCCCAGCATCAGCTGCTCGGCAGAATTGAGAAGGGTGTAGCATGGTCAAGTATTTAAAGTTGAGAGAGAATATGTTCATATATCATTAGTCTTGCTTCTGGCAAGCGGCACACGCCGGCATGAAGACGAAACATGTCCATGTGACTGTACGCACACATCTAAGAATACTCAAATCAAAGACAAAGAATACATTCAAACTAAATCAAATTCAAACAGCCTGACACGGCAGTGTAAATCCAACTTGACAGGCTGCAGACAATCAACAACACAACAAGCAAAATAAATCACAGTAGGACACACTCTGGAATACCTTTTTCTTTGACCATGACCATTGGAATTGAGGTAAATCTGCACAGAAAAGGCTTGGGGTAACGATCACCAGTAACACATGAGCTGCTAGTTCCTTCTTTAGTCAAGACTGGAGAGAAAAACAACACAATGAGAGAGAGAGAGAGAGAGAGAGCAAGAGAGAGAGGCGCTGCTAAGCTCTCCTCCCGAAAACGCTGCTATAGCGTGGGGATTGCCTCCTGACTGCCTGTTTCCCTCCCATCCCTCTCCTCCTCCTCCTCTTCCTCCTCCTCTGCCAACTCCCCCTCCTCCCCCTTCCTCTTCTGCTCCCTCTCCCAGCCCCTCTGTTGTGTTAGCCGCCTCCTCATTGCAGCAACCAGGTGGCTGCTTCTGTGTGACAAAAAACTATTTTTTTTAAATCCCCCGATTCTATATATCTATATATATATAGAGAGAGAGAGAGAGAGAGAGAGAGAGAGAGAGAGAATATCAGGAAAAATATATAAAAGACATACAATTAATTAAAAACAGTGCAACGGAGTGAAAGACTGACTTTTTCTGGAAATGTCGGTCTTCGTGAGAGAAACAAATTAATAATTAACATTAAATAATAGATGTTTAAACACATTATTCACTGTTCAAAACAGTGCGTAATTAATAAGCGCTTACTAAGAATATTAATATAGAGCATAAAGAAAAATAAAATACAGGGGATTATCTAATAAGATCCAATCAACACTTTCATCCTGATCATCATCCAGTAAAGCTCGACAATAATCGCAGGCCGTGTACTCTATGAGAACTGGATGAGAGGGCAAGCAGACCTACTATAACCTATAGCATGATCGTTGTACTAATATCTTGAGAGGATCCTCTGAAATTCAATTCAATTCAATTCAATTCAGTTTATTTGTATAGCCCAATTTCACAAATTACAAATTTGTCTCGGAGTGCTTTACAATCTGTACACATAGACATCCCTGCCCCAAAACCTCACATCGGACCAGGAAAAACTCCCAAATAACCCTTCAGGGGGGGGAAAAAAGGGAAGAAACCTGCAGGAGAGCAACAGAGGAGGATCCCTCTCCAGGATGGACAGATGCAATAGATGTAATGTGTACAGAAGGACAGATTTAGAGTTAAAATACATTCAATGAATATGACAGAGTGTATGAATAGTTCATAGCAGGCATATTCCACGATGGAGACCTCCACGATCCATCAGGCAGATGGCGGTGGGGAGGAGGAGTGGGCGGAGTCTCAACAGTGGGCGGAGTCTCAACAGGACAGTGGCGTAGTCAGGAGCAGGAATTCCACGACCCAGACCTCGATGATCCATCAGGCAGATAGGATCTATGCCGTCTCATAGGGTCCGATGACCCCATGAGACGTGAAGTCAAAAGGACTCCGGGGAGAAAGCAGAGTTAGTAACGTGTGATTGAGAGATGAAAATTCATCCTTAAGGAGAGAGAAAGAGGAGATAGGTACTCAGTGCATCCTAAAACATCTCCCGGCAGCTATAAGCCTATAGCAGCATATCAAGGGGCTGGACCAGGGCAAACCTGATTCAGCCCTAACTATAAGCTCTGTCAAAGAGGAAAGTCTTAAGTCTACTCTTAAACGAGGTGACTGTGTCTGCCTCCCGGACTGAAATTGGAAGCTGGTTCCATAAAAGAGGAGCTTGATAACTAAAGGCTCTGGCTCCCATTCTACTTTTTAAGACTCTAGGAACTACAAGTAGTCCCGCATTTAGTGAGCGTAGCTCTAGTGGGGCAATATGGTACTACAAGCTCCTTAAGATATGATGGTGCATCACCAATCAAGGCTTTGTACGTTAAGAGAAGAATTTTAAAAGTGATTCTTGATTTTACTGGGAGCCAGTGCAGAGCAGCTAGTGCAGGAGTGATGTGATCTCTTTTCTTAGTTTTAGTGAGAACACGAGCTGCAGCATTCTGGATCAACTGGAGGGACCTAAGAGATTTATTAGAGCAGCCTGATAATAAGGAGTTGCAGTAATCCAGTCTCGAAGTAACGAACGTGAACCAATTTTTCTGCATCTTTTTGAAACAAGATGTGCCTGATTTTTGAAATATTACGTAGATGAAAGAATGCAGTCCTTGAGATTTGCTTTACGTGGGAGTTAAAGGACAAGTCCCGATCAAAGATAACGCCAAGATTCTTTACAGTGGTGTTGGATGCTAGGGCAATGCCGTCTACAGAAACCACATCACCAGATAATTGATCTCTGAGGTGCTCAGGGCCGATTAAAATTACTTCGGTTTTGTCTGAGTTTAACATCAAGAAGTTGCAGGTCATCCATGTTTTTATGTCTTTAAGACATGCTTGAATTTTACCGAGTTGGTTGCTCTCCTCTGGTTTTATCGATAGATATAGTTGAGTATCATCTGCATAACAATGAAAGTTTATGGAGTGTTTCCTGATAATATTGCCCAAAGGAAGCATGTATAAGGTAAATAAAATTGGTCCAAGCACAGAACCTTGTGGAACTCCGTGATTAACGTTGGTGGTTATCGAGGCGTCATCGTTTACAAATACAAATTGAGATCGATCTGATAAATAGGATTTAAACCAAATTAGTGCCGTGCCTGAAATGCCAATCGACTGCTCCAGTCTCTGTAACAGGATGTTATGGTCAATGGTGTCGAATGCAGCACTAAGGTCTAACAAGACCAGGACAGAGAGGAGTCCTTTATCTGCTGCCATTAAGAGGTCATTTGTAATTTTCACCAGTGCTGTCTCGGTGCTGTGGTGTTTTCTAAATCCTGATTGAAATTTCTCAAATAAACTATTATGATGTAGAAAGTCGCACAACTGATTTGCGACCACTTTCTCAAGGATCTTGGAGAGGAAGGGAGGTTAGAGATCGGTCTGTAGTTAGCCAACACCTCTGGATCCAGAGTGGGCTTCTTCAGGAGAGGTTTAATAACAGCCACTTTGAAGGAGTGTGGTACGTGGCCTGTTAGCAGAGACACATTGATAATATCTAATAGAGAGCCGCCAATTAAAGGCAAAACGTCTTTAAGCAGCCTCGTCGGGATGGGGTCCAAGAGACAGGTAGACGTGTTCGAAGTAGAAACCGTTGAAGATAATTGGTCACGGTTGATGGGAGAAAAGCCCTCCAAATATACACCAGGGCATACAGCGGTTTCCAAGGCCATTCCACTTGAGGACAGATTGGCACTGGTTAAGGGCAAGAGAATATTAATCTTGTCCCTAATAGTTAAAATCTTTTCATTAAAGAAGTTCATAAAGTCATTACCACTGAGGTTTATAGGAATGCTCGGCTCCACAGAGCTGTGACTCTCTGTCAGCCTGGCTACAGTGCTGAAGAGAAACCTGGGGTTGTTCTTATTTTTTTCTATTACTGATGAGTAATAGGCTGCTCTGGCATTACGGAGGGCCTTCTTATAAGTTTTAAGACTATCTCGCCAAACTAAGCGGGATTCTTCGAGATTAGTTGAAGGCCATATGCGTTCAAGCTTTCGTGACGTTTGCTTCAGTTTGCGGGTCTGAGGGTTATACCAGGGAGCAAACCTCCTCTTCCTCACTGTCTTCTTCTTCAGAGGGGCTATCGAGTCCAGTGTCATTCTCAGAGAGCCTGTGGCACTGTCAACAAGATGATCAATCTGGGACGGACTAAAGTTAGACCAGGAGTCCTCTGTTATATTGAGACGTGGTATCGAATCAAATACAGAAGGAATCGCTTTAAATTTAGCTACAGCACTGTCAGTTAGACATCTGGTGTAGAAACTTTTGACTAACGGAGTACACTCCGTAGTATAAATTCAAAAGTTATGAGGTTGTGGTCTGACAGAAGAGGATTCTGTGGGAAGACGTTCAAATGCTCAATGTCAACGCCATAAGTAAGAACAAGATCAAGCGTGTGGCCAAAGCTGTGAGTGGGTTTCTGTACTCTCTGACAGAAGCCAATCGAGTCCAACAAGGAGATGAATGCAGCACTAAGGCAATCATTATCAACATCCACATGGATATTAAAATCTCCAACAATAATAACTTTATCAGTTTTAAGAACCAAACTTGATATAAATTCTGAGAATTCAGATATAAACTCTGAATATGGACCTGGTGGCCGGTACAGAATCACAAATAGAATTGGCTGTAGTGTTTTCCAGGTTGGATGTGAAAGACTAAGAACAAGGCTTTCAAATGAGGTGTAGTGTAATTTTGGTTTAGGATTAATTAATAGGCTCGATTCAAAGATGGCTGCTACTCCACCTCCTCGACCGGTGCCTCGAGGAATGTGAGTATTAATATGACTTGGAGGAGTCGATTCATTTAGGCAGACATATTCTTCATGGCTCAGCCAGGTTTCAGTTAGGCAACATAAATCAATGTGATTATCTGATATTAAATCATTTAGTAACACAGCTTTAGATGACAGAGATCGAATATTTAGGAGACCACATTTAATAGACCTGTTTTGTTGCACTGCTGAAATAATGGTGTTAATTTGTATAAGGTTATTGTGTACGACTCCTCTTCTGCTTACTTTTGATTTATTTAATTGAAGTGGCCGTGGGACAGACACAGTCTCTACTCTAGAGTCATGGGTGGGTAACTGCTCGAATGGAAGAGCAGAGAAGGGTGTTAAACTACAACTCTGCTCCCGGTTCCTGATCTGAACCCTGGGTTGTCATGGATTAAGTCCGTGATCAACTTGGTCATATTCGCAGAAATGAGACGCTCCGTCCAACGTGGGATGAATGCCGTCTCTCCTCATCAGATCAGGCTTTCCCAGAAAGTCTTCCAGTTGTCTACGTAGCCCACATTATTCGCTGGGCACCACCTCGACAGCCAGCGGTTGAAAGACGACATTCGGCTATACAATTCGTCTGTCTGCAAATTTGGGAGAGGGCCAGAGAAAGTTACGGTGTCCGACAACGTCTTGGCATAAGCACACACCGATTCCACATTAATTTTAGTGACTTCCGACCGACGGGCTCGGGCGTCATTACCACCGGCGTGTATTACAATCTGACTGTATCTCCGCTTGTCCTTAGCCAGCAGCTTCAAACAAGACTCCACGTCGCCTGCTCTGGCCCCCGGGAGGCACACGACTGTGGTCCGCGGCTTCGCTATTTTCACGTTCCTGACTATAGAGCTCCCGATAACCAGGGTGTGTTCCTCAGCGGGTGTGTCGCTGAGCAGGGAAAACTGGTTCGAAACGTGAAGTGGTTGGTGCACAGCGGGCTTCTGTATAGACTTACTACTCCTGCGAACAGTTACCCAACCACCCGGCTGCACGGTTACCGCCGGGGAACAGCTATCAGCTGACTGTAGCTCCGCGCCGACTACGGGAGAGGGCGGGCTAACTAGCATAGCTGGCTGAGCTTCGATAGCGCGGAGCCGTGCATCTAACCCACTTAGACCTGCCTCCAACCTAGCAAATAAACTACACTTGTTGCATGTATCGTTATCATTAAGGGAGGCAGGGGGATAACTATACATGAGACACACTGAGCAAGAGGGAGCGGGAGGGAGAGAAGAAGAAGTCATGCTCGCTGCTGAGCTGGCAACCAGAGCTTACCGGAAGAGTGAGATGATGCGTTCAGGAGCAGCTGGGAAATCCAATTTCAAAGAGCACGAGAGAGCAGGTTCCTGGCTGAGCCTGGTGAAGACACCCGCTCTTATATCAGCTGCCACTGGAATGAGCATGTTGACATTTCTTGTCACAACTTCAGAAAGTTAGCTTATAAATGGCGTACTCTTTGTACATATGACTATTTATGATGGTGCGTAGACAATATTGCACTGATCTTGGATACTATGAAGTAATAGACACATTCTTCACTATAACGGCTAATATGCTAAATATGCTAATATGCTAAATCTCATCCATCCAATCATCTCTACAAATACTTACGTACGGAAATATTTATGAAAACAATTTCCCTTAAGCCAGTGGAACACTCCTATTGTGAATAGTTGTATTCACAATGTAACAGGTGAATAAAGGTTTCATATTGGCCTCCTGGGAAGCAAATAACATACTCTGTGACCCCACAGCTACATAGCGGGGCACCCATCCAATGTCCTGCACACAATTCAGTCTGTAAGCCATTGTAAATATGATCTCAGAAGTAACTCCTTGTCACACCAGCAGCCACGAGGGACCACATGCTCCTTCTTTCTCGTGCTGGAGCCTCGCTGTACCTTCTCGTATGGCTGAAGGGGAGGAATTGTTTTTTGCATAAGCACCACCTCTGTAACTGCTGATGCATATGGAGGACTCAAAATGACTTAAGTATGAATAAATAAATGCATGAATAAATATAGGAATAAATAAATAAATGCTTAAATAAATGTATAAATAAATAAATAAATGCTTAAATAAATGTATAAATAAATATAGGAATTAATAAATATAAGTTATAAATCAACAGGACATCATTAAATAAATATATCTCTACATTTCTGTATTTCTTCATTTATTTATTTCTCTATTTACGTGTCCACACGTATTTCTTCATTTATTTATGTGTGACATTTACGTGTCCATATATTCAAATGAGCTGGGGCGGTCCGAACCTCTGTCTAAAGCATGATTGGTCACAGGAGTGTGATGCACCTGGTGTGTTGTGCTCTACTACCAGTGTTGCCAGGTCCGCGGTTTTCCCGCGGAATTGGGCTACTTTTCAAGTGTTGCCGCGGGTTGAATTTCTTGTCCGCTGGTTCGGGTAGACCTATTTTGCATGCAAATTACATGAATATCTTTAAATAAAAATCCATATTTTAAATGAAATAATTTATTTATACCCAAATCCTACAAAACTGACTCCAGATCAGCACGTACACACATGGACATGGGCTGTGTCTACTACCGCACACTTTACGAAGTACACTGCAATACAGTGCACGACAATTCAGTGCTGTCTCAAATGGAACACTTACGTTAACCACTTGGCGGAAGTGACGGACGCAAATCTGTTTACGGCACCCGCGAAATTAAGCCGGGAGTGACGTATGCAAATCTGCTTGCGATACCCCTGACAAAATGAATGCACTTCTTGCCCTCTTGTTGTCCCTTGTTTACCCCTTTCTCCACCCCATGTGGAAACTGCGATACCTCCACAATCGCGGCAGGAGCCTCCGCCTTCTGGCTGAAGTCGTGATGGTATATGTAAATTTAATTGTGATTTTGCCTTACCTTCACAGCATAGCTTCATGTAGTAGTTGCAATTAAATTCTCCTAGCTAGGTATGCTAAATTCTCAATTATCTTTGTCAGAAGTAGCCTTCTTCTTTGCAATCCACATACACACCATATGGAAATAAAACATGACAAATCTGTACATGTTTGTCCCTAGATTCCAATTAGTTTTAGGAATTATCCACTGAAATGATAGGCATCATCTGCTTGAATTCACACAGTAATAGGCCTACTTTGACTGACTGTACTTTTATACACATCTCTGTTGTAGTGAAGTTCACCCTGATACAGGAATCAATTAGCAATTGAACACACAGGCATATTAATTATTGTTACAAACATGCATCAATTCTAATATAAATCAGAAAACGCAATAAAAGACTACAAAACCTCAATGACAACATTTTATTGCTAAAATGACTTACATATTAATATAATCTTCCCTTCCCCTCCCCTCTCCACACTCTACAGCAGCCACCCAGTCCCAGGCGGCGCTGCCGTATCAATGTTGCAATGCCACTGCTGGCATTGTATTTTGATGGCCACAGTGACATGAGGGTGGACTTCAGGCTCACCCGAGTCATTCAACGCCCTCATGGCTGTGCTGGGCACTGACTGTGACCACGGTTGGGGCCCCGAGATCTCCTGTCTAGTTTTTATTTTTTGGCTTGCCAGCGCCACCTCCTATCGGGTGGTGGCCAGGGCTTTCGACAGGCCACCGTTCACCGGCTGGTGCACAGGATGAGTGGGCAGATCGCTGCGCTCCTGTACACCGTTGTTCGCCACCCTACAGGAGAGGAACTCCCACGCCTAGGTGCCCGCTTCGCCCGTCTAGCTGGGTCGGCAGCCTTCAGCAGAGTGGTGGGGGCTATTGATGGCTGCCATGTCAGAGTGAAGCCCCCAGCGGAGGATTCAATTCAATTCAATTCAGTTTATTTGTATAGCCCAATTTCACAAATTACAAATTTGTCTCGGAGTGCTTTACAATCTGTACACATAGACATCCCTGCCCCAAAACCTCACATCGGACCAGGAAAAACTCCCAAATAACCCTTCAGGGGAAAAAGGAAGAAACCTGGAGGAGAACAACAGAGGAGGATCCCTCTCCTAGGATGGACAGATGCAATAGATGTAATGTGTACAGAAGGACAGATTTAGAGTTAAAATACATTCAATGAATATGACAGAGTGTATGAATAGTTCATAGTAGGCATATTCCACGATGGAGACCTCCACGATCCATCAGGCAGATGGCGGTGGGAGGAGGAGTGGGCGGAGTCTCAACAGGACAGTGGCGTAGTCATGAGCAGGAATTCCACGACCCAGACGATCCATCAGGCAGATAGGATCTATGCCGTCTCATAGGGTCCGATGACCCCATGAGACGTAAAGTCAAAAGGACTTCCGGGAGAAAGCAGAGTTAGTAACGTGTGATTGAGAGATGAAAATTCATCCTTAAGGAGAGAAAAAGAGGAGATAGGTACTCAGTGCATCCTAAAACGTCCCCGGCAGCTATAAGCCTATAGCAGCATATCAAGGGGCTGGACCAGGGCAAACCTGATTCAGCCCTAACTATAAGCTCTGTCAAAGAGGAAGGTCTTAAGTCTACTCTTAAACGAGGTGACTGTGTCTGCCTCCCGGACTGAAATTGGAAGCTGGTTCCATAAAAGAGGAGCTTGATAACTAAAGGCTCTGGCTCCCATTCTACTTTTTAAGACTCTAGGAACTACAAGTAGTCCCGCATTTAGTGAGCGTAGCTCTCTAGTGGGGCAATATGGTACGACAAGCTCCTTAAGATATGATGGAGCATCACCAATCAAGGCTTTGTAGGTTAAGAGAAGAATTTTAAAAGTGATTCTTGATTTTACTGGGAGCCAGTGCAGAGCAGCTAGTGCAGGAGTGATGTGATCTCTTTTCTTAGTTTTAGTGAGAACACGAGCTGCAGCATTCTGGATCAACTGGAGGGACCTAAGAGATTTATTAGAGCAGCCTGCTAATAAGGAGTTGCAGTAATCCAGTCTCGAAGTAACGAACGCGTGAACCAATTTTTCTGCATCTTTTTGAGACAAGATGTGCCTGATTTTTGAAATATTACGTAGATGAAAGAATGCAGTCCTTGAGATTTGCTTTACGTGGGAGTTAAAGGATGCTGCCTGCTATTTTAACAGGAAGCTTTTTCATTCCATCCAGCTGCAGGCCATCTGTGATGATAAGTGCAAATTCATAGATGTGTGTGTGGGCTACCCAGACTCAGAGCATGATGCCAGGGTCCTGAATAACAGCCCCATCTTCTATGAGCAGTCATACCCTCCACCAGGACACTGTATCCTTGGGGATGGTGGCTACCCCTGCCTGTCCCAACTCATCTGCCTCATGACCACCTTCAGGCAGCCTGTCCGCAACCACCTCCAAGCACGCTACAACTGCTGCCTGTCAAAGGCGAGGTGTGTTGTGGAGAGGTCCTTCGGGATACTGAAGACGCGATGGCGGTCCATCTTCTTAAAGGCCCTGGAGGTGGATGTGAGGTTTGTGCCAGAGGTCATTGGAGCCAGATGCAGATGTCGGGAGGGCAGCAGAGGACCAGCACCAGCACCTCCAGGAAACGTCTCTGGGGCAGGAAACAGAAATAGGATAGCCATTCAGTGCTATGTCCCAGACCACGATTACATTTAAATTAATACATACATACACGACATTAAAAAAACAACACACAACGATGATTGAAAGCTACAATTATTTCTAGAAGGACAAGCTTAGATAGCTATCGTAATGGTATTAATTATCGGGCGGCGTGTGGGCAAACGTTCGCGGTGTCATGTTAACCCGTTATTAAACTGAGCATATCCATTGTTAATCCATTATTAAAATTGCTATTTCGATTGTTTAACAGAACAACCGTTGTTTAACACTGTCCGATGACTGACATAGTTATCTGTCGTCGGACTTGCCGCTGGAGCAAGCGCCTGGAGCCCGCCACCTGCCCCGGCTCATCAAGCGAAAAGTGTCCGGGTGGTGGATTACCCAGCTAGTTTATCATAACTGCCATGCAGATCCAATGGCATCTAATGCTACCTAGGTATGCTCACTAATCTGAGAATGGCATGTTAGTAGTACATTGTAATACCAGTACAATGTGTAATTACCGCTGATACTTACATTTACGGTCTGTAGCTTCGTGGTCTACCGCTTGTGCTGTCCGCCATTGTTTTAGAAATAAAATGAAAAGCTGGCGAAAGGGCTCCTCCTCTTCCGCTACGTCGCCAAGATGGCGGCCGTTTAGGGCGAGTAGTGTCCATCGTTTTACACTAAATTTTTTGCCCGTTTGCAGTGCACCATCCGGGTACTTTCAGTGCACTGAATTCTGCTGGTTTTTTCAGTGGCGCACTTCGAACACTGAAAGTCAGTGCTCGAAGTGCTCAAGTAGTAGACACAGCCATGGACTTTAAAAGCAGTGTATATGGTTTGGCACGGGCATATTTTGAGTTCTGATATTGGGCTGGTTTTTGGGCTGGTTTTATTGGCCATTGGGCTGGTTTTGGGCTGGTTTTGATTGGCCATTGGGCTGGTTTTGTCACACAGACCTGGCAACTACTTCTGCCTGGCACATGAAGCTGAAGTTGGCTCGCTCAGCTAACCGTTAGCAGAAGTTAGCCTAGACAGCTTTTTGACTTCAGCCCTTTATCAATTCCAAATACACTGAGTACAGACTCGTGTTTTCTTGGAGTCTGGTCTTGGGAGTCCAGACTCTCGAGGACGCAGGACGGTCTTTCTGGTCTTGTGACGTCACCACATCAACTGTTCTTGCTCATGAATTTACTCCAATTATTCACTATAAAATACTTTACAGTGGAGTAGAATGTGTTGCGGTGTTCACTGTTGTTTGGCGTAGGCTACGAATAAACGGTAATAACTATACAATGTCTCGTAGCTTTCCTGACCCAGGGTCGCTACAATATGAAGTTATGAATCTTAACCCTCAGTCAAATTGACGTAACGTTATCTTTTAATAAATAATAAACTTGTTGTGCTCTTTAGATCCTCCAAAACCTAATTATATCTCATGTTTAGCCGCTACGGAGACGTCAGAGCCAGCGGAGCATTTAAAAAAGTCCTGCCGAGATCAGGCTGCTCGGCGGCCACACAGCGCTGAGCGCCCGCGCCCGGAGCTCAGAGGTCCCAAGAGCAGGACCTCAAATCTCCGTCGCATATCCTTATTAGGCTGAATCTCGATAAACCGACCACAGATTTGATGCTTAAACTACTAACTTCTCGGCTGAAAACATCCTTAAATTACATTCCGTGACTCAACAACAGTAGTATTTAGAATGTACAGACAAGAATGCATAATAAACACTGTTCGTCTACAGGTCCAAGTGCTAGGGATCGATTGCTTCTGTCTTGCTCTCCGACTTGACCAATCCTATTCAACAATTAGGTTCGGACCGCCCCAGCTCATTTGAATATACGGACACATAAATGTCACACATAAATAAATGAAGAAATACGTGTGGACACATAAATAGAGATATAAATTAATGAAGAAATACAGAAATGTAGAAATACATTTATTTAATGATGTCCTGTTGAGTTATAACTTATATTGATTAATTTCTGTATTTATTACATTTATTTAAGCATTTATTTATTTATTCCTGTATTTATTTATTTATTTATACATTTATTTATTTATTCTTGTATTTATTCATGCATTTATTTATTTATACTAAAGTCATTTTAAGCCCTCCATAGATGCAGGCAGCTCATTATGCATTCAAAAGGCATTCATCCATTGCAGTGTCAACTGTGCCACCTGCTGGATACCCAACACCGTGCATCAGTTTCCACAGGGCGTTTTTTTCTTACCGGGAAGTGGAGACAGACTTGCCAGTGAGGCAAAAGGTAAAAAGAGTTAGCAGATCATTTACCGGCACTCCACCATTTCCCCCCCTTTTTTATTGTGCAGGGAGACAAATATGTCATGAATTTGAGTGGTTTTTCAAAAAGTACCTTTTTCAAATGTTGGCTCGTCAAAAAAAGAAGTTTACTCATATAACAAATCTGGTGAAATAACGGAGCCTTGCTTTCGGGTTGGAAACAATGAACACTTCCGCTTTGTTGGGCTGGCACTTCAACACTAGAGGTTTAAGAAAAGATTATTTTAAGTGAGGATTATTGTTTTTTGTTTTGTTTCTTTACAGCTATCTAGTTTAGGAAAGTCCTGGAGAATTGTTCCTGTCCAAAAACATTTGAAGCAGTAGGGAAATTACTCAGTCTCTGGAGGCCATCCAGAGAATATAAGCAGCTATATTGGTTGTTACAGTCACTTTGATTGATTGTAGATGTCATCGGAGGAATAGAATAGGTAACATAAGCCTTGACCTCTGTGATCTTTGCTCCAGGGTCAGCTTGCAGACACAAAGCTTCCTTGAACCTGAGCCGTTAGCCAAAATCAAACTTCCACTCCAAAACCGAAAGAGTTGCTGCCGTCGGTGGGATTTGCAAATGAGTTCCAAGCAATGATGATTTTTCTACTGTGCCTGGCACGTAGTCGGAGAATACATGAGTTTGAAAATCTCCATTTGTCCTCATGCCCATGTTGTAATCCTGATGTAAGTCACCATGTAGCTTCTCTATGTACTGTGGCTTGGCAAAATACAGCAGGTCTGCCCTTGCATATGGGTTTGCTATATATTATATAACTACGATTAAAATACAGATTTGCACTTCAGTGGCACTTAAATAGCACTTACTTATGGTACTTTTGTGGTTCGACTATGTTGAGGAAATGTTACTTCCTGTATTTTGTTGTTCTTAGTTTATACTCTCGGTTGAAATGCACTTATTGTAAGTCGCTTTGGATAAAAGCATCTGCTAAATGACATGTAATATAATGTAATGTAACTATTTTTTTCAAAATTTCCAGCAACACTGTTTTGGCGTTGGGGAGTTGTGGTTGCATAACTTGTGGACAGGGGCACTCACACATGTGCATTGGTCAGAGGTGTAAACATTCACTGCGATCCAATTACAATGAAGTAATCTCTGAGTAACGACTAATAAATTCACTTTCAGACACCTACTTGTAAGCAGAATGCAAAGCGGGGGACGGGGAGGGGGGGGACAAACAAACGAGACAGGACTAAAACGACAGCCCCTCGTGGTATTAACAAACTGTTAAAAAGGGGAAAGCAGAAAAGAGGAAAAGGGGCCGTAAAGAGTTAAATGAGTCTCAAAATACTTCTTGTAAATCCATGCAAAAACTTGTATTTAATTAAATTCAATTCAGTTTATTTGTATAGCCCATTTTCACAAAATACTAATTTGTCTCAGAGGGCTTTACAATCTGTACACATAGACATCCCTGTCCCAAAATCTCACATCAGATCAGGAAAAACTCCCAAACAACCCTTTTGCTAACCATTTGCTAGCATTTTAATGGTCACTTTTTTTAACTTCTCATTGATTAAACAATCAGCATTAAAGCTGACTGGTGTTGCAAGTCAGACCCAGCTGGGATGGTGAAAGCATTCTTCAAATAGATGCATATTTGCTCCTGTCCTACCTGTAGCGACCTCGTTCAGCCTCTCACTCAGATAATATTCATTCGGGTTGAGGAAGGGCAGCTGCTCCATGTATTGTTTAGGGATGAGGTACAGGACCTCAGCTACGTGCCCGTCCTCGATGATGGACATGCGCTTGACCGAGCTCTTTCGCTTCACCCGGATGTGGTCGACACCGCAGCTGCGACTGGAGCTGCACAGCTTGCCAAGGCCGTTGAGATTGGGCAGAGTGGGCATGGCACCCTGATACGCTCTGGCTGTCCCACAGAGCAGAGTGAAGCACTATGGTAGACGTCGGCCAGGGTCGGGCTCAGACCCACTCTAAAATCCAGTCGCCATGTGAACACCGGGTGTTCATAGGAGGCACAAAAGGGAAACAAAAGGAGCCAGAGATTGGTGGGCGACTTCACAGCACCGCATCATAAAATCACGGCAATATCCAGCAGTGGAACCTCCTCCTGTTACGATCCCGCCACCCGTCACTTCAGAGCTGCAGTGAGATCTGGAACATCGCCGTCCACATTGAGGTGGGAACGCCGAAGAGCAGGCGGCATCTATGACAAAACACTCTACTGCAGGTAGAGCAGAGTGAGGAACCGGGAAAGAAGCTTACACAATGAGTGTCTTCAGCCCAACCAGCCTTGGGCCTTAAGCAGCTTAGGGCTGACGTTGAGCCTATGATTGTCTTTGGGGTGGGGTTAGGTAGCTCCACATCAGGCTGACCCTGCATATGGATCTCTGTCAGTAATGTGACTCGTCTATTTCAATCACTGCTCCGCTCGGTCGCATCCGTCCAATGATGAGCTGAGATTCTGGCAGACCTTCAAGAAAAAGCGAAACGTGTTGTTGTCCTTGTTGTTTATGTGCTTCGCATGAACCTAAAATGATGCATACGAGTGTGCAGTATCACAGTGATCTCAGAAATGCTTTCAGGGTCAATTGGCTTGGATGTCTGCCAGTCCTTTACAAGGTCAACAACCAGCAAGGTCATTGCACCCGCCAACGATGCACAAACCCATTGTTGATCAGCAGCAGCATCCTTCACAATAAAAGATACTTTTAGTACCACATAAGCGCTGAAGTGTAAATGCCAGCAGTGGCTCACCATTATCCTCTGAAATCATCGGGTGACGGATTTTGGAAGATGTTACTTAGTAAGAAAGCATGTTCTGAGTTTTTAATCTTCAAACCATCAAATGTTGGGACAAATTTGTTTCTGCAAAAACTTTCAGAGTGTTTTCTTGACCAATCCAAATCTGTATAACCAAGATTTCAAAGCTACTGTTTCGTGAGTCAGAGATGCAGTCACCTTTCTTGTAAATGTGAGTTCAGCTCAGCATGAGGTAAACCTTGATTCATAGACATATTCTGGTGGGATGTGAAAAAGATAGATGAAGCTGAGGGATAATCTCATGTTTCTAAAACAACTGAAAACAGTGCGGATAGAACACAGATACATAAAACAATTAAATCACTAAAATTACAAAAACAGAAGAAACCTTCCAAGATATCGAATATTCATCAAACAGATGAGGCTAATCACAGCCGTCTACTTCCTTCCGGGAAATGAAATAAAGCATTGCGCTACTTAAGCATGATCAAAAGCAGATGTGACAAATAAAACATCTTGAATCTAATATAATGTAATGTAATAAGGCACACAATATATTTATGGTCTAGAGACGTCACGCTTGGCCTGCACTTCAAATGTAATGATTTCCCTCTTCGTCGGAAGAGGAAACAGGATCGCTGGAACTTGGCGGGCCAAATTAATTTCTATTTACATCTACACAGTATTTCACCAATTCAAAAGCCGGAGTTAATATTAAAGTGTCACACGCAGACACAAGAACCTCGGGGTAGCTAAGGAGGACATGCTATTCTGCTGCAGTGAGGCGCTGCCCTTCTACTGTCGTCACCCCCCCCTCCCTCCCTCCCTTCACCCTGTGTGGTAGCTTTGACACAACTGCCCACACACTCTCAGATCAACACACACTCAGAAAGCACGCAGAGGAAATCAGCATCAGAAGACACCCCACACATTTTCATAGCCTTGCATTCTGCTCCACACAAGAAGAAGAAACAACCCCCCACCCCTTCCTCTTTTTCCTCTTCTTCATCTGTTTGCCCCCCTATCTTACCATCCAGTCCGAAGCAGGAGGTGATTCTTTGGGCGTAGTTGCAGAGCCCATCGTAGCCAAGCTCCTGCCCCACTGTATCCCTCTCCCCCATCTCTACACACTCCCACACACACTGCCTTGTCCGACAGCGCTTTCACTCCTTCGCCTACTCATCAATTATTCAGGATTTTGCCAGGACACGTGCATGCGCGCGCACACCAACCCTTATCGTCGCACATGCAGTCAACAAAGACACAGAGAGAGAGAGAGAGAGAGAGAGAGAGAGAAATGCTGTTGGAACATGGGCAGCCTCGCCACTGGTGGGATAAGGATGAGGCTAGGGCTGCAACTAACGATTATTTTGATAATCGATTAATCGGTTGATTATTTTATCGATTAATCGATTAATCGGATAAATAAAAAAACAACTGTAATTTTCAACCCTTTACTCAATGTATGGTCATGGAAAACCTTGAAAAGTCATGGAGTTTTTAAATGGCTATTTCTAGGCCTAGAAAAGTAATTAATTCGGAATTTTTGGAAAAGTAATGCAAATTTGTTATATTCAAATATTAATTTAAATGGAATATATACGGTATGCTTTGGAATTCTCATTGTTAGTTTAAATACTACATCTTCTCACTTGTTCATGTATACACCGAGTTTTCACAAAATGTTTAATCATGGAAATTTGGTTTAAATTCCTGGAAAGGTCCTGGAGATCCACTGGTCAGCAGTATGAACCCTGTTCACTGGTCAGCATGTGGATGAACCCTGTTCATTGGTCATGTGTATGAACCCTGTTCATTGGTCATGTGTATGAACCTTGTTCATTGGTCATGTGTATGAACCCTGTCATAAACAGACTGACAGCGGTTTACTCTCCTGAGTTGGCTATTTATGAGTTAAACGCCTCATACGGTGAGGGGGCGTGGCTTATCTCCGTTGTCTTTCTCCGTGGAAAAATATTGTCCGCCATCCGCCACGGAAAAATAACCACTTTTCTATGTTATACTGCTTGTGGAAATGCCACACACGTGGTAACATCTAGCGCCCTGGTGTCTGGGTTCATGACATCACCCGTAGGCGCACTCAGCTCCGTGAATGTCACTCCGACGACGTAATTGACTTCCGCTTCCAGCGTCACGAGGGCAGCAGCAGCCAATTAGATTCACTAACGGAGGAGCAGCTCAGCGCTGATTAGCTCTCACAAAGCAACATTATGGTCTCTCTCTCTCCGCTCCGCTCTTGTTTCTCCAGCGCCGCTCTGCGCTCAAATCAACTTTTTTTATACTCCGCGACTTATTGAGGGCCGTAATAATCGCGCGACACAACGAATCGACAATGAAATTCGTTTCCAACTATTTTAATAATCGATTTGTATCGATTTTATCGATTCGTTGTTGCAGCCCTAGATGAGGCATTAAGTTACTGCAGAATGCGAACCATACCTCCCTTTTTTGGAGGACTTAAAATGACTTAAGTATAAATAAATAAATAAATACAAGAATAAATAAATAAATGCTTAAATAAATGTATAAATAAATAAATACAGGAATAAATAAATAAATGCTTAAATAAATGTATAAATAAATAAATACAAGAATAAATGTATAAATACAGAAATTAATAAATATAAGTTATAACTCAACAGGACATCATTAAATAAATGTATTTCTTCATTTATTTATATCTCTATTTATGTGTCCACACGTATTTCTTCATTTATTTATGTGTGACATTTATGTGTCCGTATATTCAAATGAGCTGGGCGGTCCGAACCTCATTGTTGAACAGGATTGGTCAAGTCGGAGAGCAAGACAGAAGCAATCGATCCCCAGCACTTGGATCTGTAGACGAACAGCGTTTATTATGCATTCTTGTCTGTACATTCTAAATACTACTGTTGTTGAGTCACGGAATGTAATTTAAGGATGTTTTCAGCCGAGAAGTTAGTAGTTTAAGCATCAAATCTGTGGTCGGGTTATCGAGATTCAGCCTAATAAGGATATGCGACGGAGATTTGAGGTCCTGCTCGCGGGACCTCTGAGCTCCGGGCGCCGGGCGCTCAGCGCGCTGTGTGGCCGCCGAGAGCAGCCTGATCTCGGCAGGACTTTTTGAAATGCTCCGCTGGCTCTGACGTCTCCGTAGCGGCTAAACATGAGATATAATTAGGTTTTGGATGATCTAAAGAGCACAAAGAGTTTATTATTTATTAAAAGATAACGTTACGTCAATTTGACTGAGGATTAAGATTCATAGCTTCATATTGTAGCGACCCTGGGTCAGGAAAGCTACGAGACGTTGTATAGTTATTACCGTTTATTTGTAGCCTACGCCAAACAACAGTGAACACCGCAACACATTCTACTCCACTGTAAAGTATTTTACAGTGAATAATTGGAGGAAATTCATGAGCAAGAACAGTTGATGTGGTGACGTCACAAGACCAGAAAGACCGTCCTGCGTCCTCGAGAGTCCGGACTCCCAAGACCAGACTCCAAAGACCAGACTCCAAGAAAACACGAGTCTGTACTCAGTGTACTTGGAAATGATAAACGGCTGAAGTCAAAAAGCTGTCTAGGCTAACTTCTGCTGACGGTTCGCTGAGCGAGCCAACTTCAGCTTCATGTGCCAGGCAGAAGTAGTAGAGCACAACACATCAGGTGCATCACACTCCTGTGACCAATCATGCTTTAGACAGAGGTTCGGACCGCCCAGCTCATTTGAATATACGGACACGTAAATGTCACACGTAAATAAATGAAGAAATACGTGTGGACACATAAATAGAGAAATAAATAAATGAAGAAATACAGAAATGTAGAGATATATTTATTTAATGATGTCCTGTTGATTTATAACTTTTATTTATTTATTTAAGCATTTATTTAAGCATTTATTTATTTATTCCTATATTTATTCATGCATTTATTTATTTATTTATTCATACTTAAGTCATTTTGAGTCCTCCATAGAGAATGAGGTCAGAGCAGGGCAAAACTGGAGCTGTACTCGGGAGGACTTTCTTTGCTGCTCGTCACTTAAAGCTATCCTGACATCCAAACGCATTTGAATATGCCTTGCATTCATGCTTCAACTTATTATAATAATAATAAGTATTGATTTGCAGAGTTTTTCTGTATATTAACTTTGATCACAGCCAGGTCTAAATATGAACGTATTGCCGCATTTTGGTGAAATATGACATGGCAATTATTTTAGAAACAAACAGTCTGGGCGAACAGTATTGGTCCACATTTGTGTGAACGTTGACGCCCAGCGTGTTGTTTTAGATAAGTGGCTCCTGTGGACCAAGAGGATCAATACATTCATCTACATATGAATGGGCAACACAAACGTCAGAGAAACAATGATAGCAGAACAGCAGACTATAACAATAAATGTTGAAATTATACTGAATGAAATAACTGTGGTAGATTGTACGTTACTGTAATTTCCTGAACCAAAAGGGGGAAGATGGGGGAATCTGATGAATGCCATTACCCAGGTGACCTTACACAAAGGTTTCAGTTGCTCCTCTCTAACTGCTCAATGACCATGAATGACAGACTACAGCAGCTAACGGGTTGGAAGGAAGGTAAAGGCACTGCTTGGAATAATATAAAGTATCAGCTCTGTCAACATCCCAAAGATAAAAATGTGTATTATAGAAAGAAGGAAAAAAGGTTTTACTTCAAAAAGAAATCATGTAAAGAGATTCTAGACAAGAGAAAAGAACAGCACAGGAAATATGATTGACATTGAAAGATCCAGATAGAGCTGCAGAGTCTCAAGGGTGTATTAGAAGATAGGGTGACGAATGGAAGAGCCTACGAAGGTAAAAGCTGATGGCCCTGTGCTGATAAGAGGGGTGGGGAGTTGGCGACTGCAGGACTCAGAGCACAGTAATGGCTGATGCTTGTACAACTGAGGGAGGTCATCATAAATGCTTACTACGAGGGAAAGGGGGAGTCATTTGAGACCTCTTTTTTTTTTACTTCCGTCTGTCGATTAGGTGGAAAATGTTTCGATCGGCTGACATGTTTTACAACTTGCCTTTCAGCTTTATAGATGCTACAATATCTGAAATAATACAACATCACTGATACTTCAGACATTAACGATGCCAGGGTTGATGTCCATTCTTTACAGTAATTGACATTAAGCCTATAACTAATTGTTACTTTTTTAATAATCATTCATTGATCGAGCCCAATGGGATGTCTTCCAATTGTTTGTTGGAAACAAACAAAGATATTGGGTTTACAATCTCATTTGACAAAGGAAAGCAGCAAATGCTCAATGTTGGGAAGCTGGAAATGGAAAATATTTGGCATGTTTCTAAAAAAATAGACTGAAAACATGCTTTAACATGCGTTCAGATTTTCGTCCAAGCATATAGGAAGAAAATATATTTCTACAAAACATATTCTAAATTATTATCTAACAGGTTCTGTCCTTGTGAATCACGATGTCTAGTGCATGTGAGGTAGGAGTACTACAAGCCAATGCAACTGAAAAAAGCATTGACTCAGACTGGCTCGTGAAAAATATCTATTTGATGGGACATATTGTTGCTTGCATCAATGTCCTTGATTTACCTGTGATAATAAATAAATAACCTCACATCCTAGTTTAGCCAATACAGAGGTAATTGCCAAAAACTGGAGGGTGCATGTACTTCTCAGGGGCTCAAGCTTCTAATCAGATCTATGTACCACAGGGGGGCCATCAAGCGGTGGGTTCTGAGCTCCATCGATCTACAACTAGCAGCCATGGAGGACAGATAGGCCACATCAGTGATGGGGTGGGGGGGGGGGGGGTGAATGGGGTTAACCTCCATGGGCTCAACCATACAGAGTCTGAAGGTGAATGCCACATGCTTAAGCTTCTTTATAAATATGTCACGCAATAACAGGCTCAGCCCATAACACAAGATTTAATTCAATGTTTTTTTTTATCCAGCTCTCAATCTGAAAGTCAGACCACCTGAACACGAATTAGCAACAGCTGGAGGCTCTTTATCTCTTCTGTCAGAGAGCAAATTCACCTGACACAAGCACTCAAAAGGCACACCTGATGGGTCCATAAACACACTCTGCCTTTGCTGTTTGGGGGCATTAACTGTTGATGCTCAACAAGAAATGTAAACGTCTTGACCTGAGACATTTTGAGATGGTTGCACCAAATGATAGTTTGCATTTGTGTTCCTTTTTTTCATATATGATGTATGTTCTTGTCACCTCATCAGCTAAATGCTTGACAGGTACAATAACCCAGATTGTTCACCACTCAGCAATTAAGAATATGCTCCAAGTCCTCCATCAATCAACCAACAGTTTCATGAGGCAACAATTAGGTTGTGTGCATCCTCTAATGTGCAGTCTCTAATGTGCATCCGCATTGATTAAGGATAATGTATCATGGTAAATCAAGCAGCAATCAGATAAGATTTATTATCACAGCTGGGATTTTGGGGATTTTTTTTAAAGGTGTGATCTATTATATGTTACAATAGAATGTTCATTTGAACAGAATAAGTTGTGGAAAGGGCTGCTGCAGTAGTGGAAGCTGTGGTTTCAGCTGTACCCTCCCCGTAACCTACTTGCAATAACAATGTCATTATCGTAGCCCGATCCTCCTAAAGGCGACGCAAACGTGCTCTCTTCTACATTGCATCCATTCCTGAAGCGAGACCCCGGGACCCCCACACACACACACACACAAAATGCTTTACCTGTATATATTGTTACGAAGGCTTCTGCGGCAAAATATACTCACCTCTAGCAGACATGCCGGGTAGGTAGAGCCTATTTTTCTTTGCCGAGATAGCCTTGAGGAGATGCCCCGGTGGAGCTTTGGAAGAGGGGAAAAGACCGATTGGCAGCCTGATATTATTACTTTTAAGTCATTTAATTGGATTAAACGCGGGCAGCAAACAGGCTGCGATTTGTATAGACTAGACCCGTCTACGCGATGGAAGAAAGCACTTTCCAGCGACAGGGCGTGTCCTGAAACAGACAGCATCCTTTTTATTTTTCAACAAGTTTATGTCCATATTTGAACGTCCACGTCTGCAGCCGCTGTCGGGTCGCTTTAACGTTGAACCGGCTAGCCTACTTGTTTCCGTCTGGGATGAATGTGCTGTTCTGGATGTGGTAGTTGATAGGATCTACGGAAAAAATAATGTTATTTAGCTTTTTTTTCTCTCCCGATATCCGGCTACATAAGTTGTCGATCCAGAAAATGTGTCACGTGGACTCCTTGACTCTGAAATCAGTGACTCTTCGAATAACCTCAGCTCTATGAAGGAAAAAACACTGCAAGGAAAAGACCACGTCAGAGCATAATCGATTGATTTTACAGCTCACGGCATCGTTTCAATGTGAAATGTCTTCTTGGTTATCGGAACCCCATACTTTCTTTTATATGGGTCATGGGCATATTGATTGTTCATTCCAAGCTGAAAATATAGTTCACCGTTCCTCATTGAATGCATTGGTCGCCGTCTTCATTTGTATGCATTGATTGCGGTCAGTAATTACACGCTGGTGCTGTGTGCGCCTGCGCTCCCTGGTGGAGTAAAACAGTAGCGTTTGGCGAAGGAAGTGCCACCGTGTCCATAGTGGACTCAACAATTGTACTGGAGCCTGTAGACGTCTTGTTTACAGTGGTTGAGGCAAGGCCCGTGAATACCTGTAGACACTAGTGCGTTACGGTTTTATTGCTCAGCTTCATTTTCTCGTTACAAGGTTCATTATATGAGACCTCCAATCTGGATCGAGGCGGAAACAACAGGAAGAAGATAGAGGAATTCTCTCGTTCTTCTCGGGTGAAAATAGTCCAGTCGAAGAACAAAATGTTCTCGAAATTTACGTCCATTCTTCAGCATGCTGTGGAAGCGGTGAGTTTTGTTTAACCAACAGCACATATTTATCCAATGGCCTGCTTTTGTGTATCGTGTATTTAGTTTGACAGGGGCCTCTGGACGTCACACACAACGTCAGCATTAAGGCTAACGCTGCTAGCTAGCGAGCTAACTAGTTAGCAGCAAGCTAAAGTGATAGCGTTTTGTGTTTGTCCTTTAAATGTGTACTTGTCGATAACAATATATATTTATATATATAATCGGTAGGTGTGATTATTTTATATTTTAGCTTATCATGGATTGTCCCGTTTTGTTGCATAGATTCGTCCGCGTTTACGAATCTGAGCTTGTTAGCCGCTAATGCTAACTGATAACTATTTATGGTTGAGCTAAAAAAAGCGTTAACAGTTAGCTTAGCTAGTCATTTAAGTAAAGTCATAGCTCCCCATACTGTCTGTCTCAAACAGCGGAGTCATAGCACGAGAAGTTGGTGTCGAAAATCACGACATCCTTGTTTCATGTTGCGCAAGTGTTTTTCCCTCGCACAGGTTTAGGCTTAGTTTAGCAAAAACGATCACGGGGTTTAAACAATAGACGCTTGACAGGTGACCCCACAAGTGAACACTTGACTTCCAGCGTAATATTAACTTTTCGTCTTTTTTGATGGTGCCATATCGCTTATTGGTGTGTATGATGATAAGATATATGACACCTTTTAACCTTAAGGACACTCAAAAGTCAATCCCCGTTATCTAGCATTTAGAAAGCTTCACAGCCAGCAAGAGGTGACTCATGAGAAACCATTAATCACATAGGTGACATGGTTAAGTGTAAGCAAGAAGATGCACTTCCAAGACCAACCAGTTTCTGTTTGAAAGTGTTTGAAACGTAGACATGTTGCTCTGATGTCTCTCTTGGCCACCAGTGTTTAGTAGGATATGCTTTTGTTTGCATTTTTCTTTTTCAGCTTGCCCCGTCGCTGCCCTTGCAGGAGGACTTTGTCTATCACTGGAAGGCCATTACACATTATTACATTGAGACTTCTGGTAAGAATAGTCTGAACAAATCAGTTAACACCTAATACGGTTGATTGTTGTGCAGGTTACTTTCCTAGTTGTTGATGTCTTTTGTACCAATAGCACCGGAAAATGGAGATGTGCTTGGCCTTTTCCTGTATGTCCATATCAAATGGACAGACATAACTTCTGACATGTTTCCTTGTTTTTTCCTGTATAGATGACAAAGCTCCAGTCACAGACACCAACATCCCATCCCACCTAGAACAGATGCTGGATATCTTGACCCAGGAGGAAAGGGAAAGGGAGTCTGGAGAGACAGGACCCTGCATGGAGTATCTCTTACACCACAAGATCCTGGAGACTCTCTACACTTTGGGCAAAGCAGATGTAAGGCAGTCATGCTTTGGTAACTACATGAACTATACCTCCAGGAAAACCTGCATATCACGATATGGCACTTGTATATGTGATATTGGATCAAATGTAGTGCAGTGACCTCACAAATAGTTGAATCTGAACTAGGGTTGTCCCCGATTTAAGATTTAACATAGTCTAATCTGATTGGTCTCTAGAAAAATTGTAAAAACAACAACATTATTGGCCGAGATATATGTTACCATTACTTTGCTGTTATTTCTGAATAATGGACAGAACTGTTTGTTGTCTGTGTGTAGTTGCAGAGGGTCCTGTTCGTAATACTGACATGCTGATCAAAAGAGAGAGATGCAAGGCACAAACAGCTGACGTATGCACCACGAACAGCAGCTTCTAAGCGCCTCCCTCAGCAGATTTTTTTGGGCAATCATTCATAAAATCTCCGTTTTCATTTGATTGTTCAAATTAATAAATGTAGGCCTATTCTTTGGCCATGTTATTTATGAATGAGAAGTAAAACGGTTTCATTACCACATTTTCCCATCACTGCAAATCAGGGTCCTTAGATGAAATCGTCCAATAGTCGACTATTCAGGGTCACCCCGAATGTGAACATAATATATTGGTAGACCCTTCAATGGATGTGCACTGAGCTATTTCCACGCAGGTTGGGGCCACTTCTATATTGGTATAGAATCAATTTTAACATCTTCTGTTTCTCTGATTTTTTTGACCAGTGTCCTCCAGGGATGAAGCAACAGGTGCTCACCTTCTATACAAAGCTGCTCGCACACATTCGTCAACCTCTCCTGCCACACATAAATGTTCACAGACCTGTTCAGGTAAGAAGTAATGCCGTCTGGATTTCTGTTATTTTAGATAGTCCTCCTCAAAATTATCTGCTGACTGCAAGGTTATGTAACTTATTCCTAACTTTTTTTTCCCTTGTGGTTGTGACATTCTTCCATTAGAAACTGATCCGTCTGTGTGGAGAGGTGCTGACTGCTCCGACAGAAAATGAAGAGATTCAGTTCCTTTGTATAGTTTGTGCCAAACTGAAGCAGGACCCATATCTTGTCAACTTCTTCCTTGAGGTAAGTTGCTATGACATCAGGGGAGAAAAAGTTTAATTCAGGTCATAAATATAAATCTTTATATATTATGTGCAAAAGTTGAGGGAATATCTTTTATATCTGATGTTTGCAGAACAAGTTAAAGAGACCTGACACAAAGAGTCCTGGAGGGAAAGAGGTCGTGAAGGGGAATATGTTGGCTCCAGACACTGGTCAGTCTGTGGCAGAGGAAAAGCCTCACTGCTCAGAGGATCCTCAGGTAGCAGCTGTGGCCTCCTCCTCTAGTCCCACCAGTATCAATAATAACAGCAACAATTACAATCTTGTCACCTCGCTGCTCAACCTCACAAAGAGCCCTGTAAGTTTTTTTTCATGTAAAGGATTTTGGTTGGTTTTAATGTAAGTTACTGGGGTTGAAAGTCTGTAAAAATGAGCTGACTCTATTTCTTCAGGATGGCAGGATAGTAGTGAAGGCATGTGAGGGCCTGATGCTGCTCGTCAGTTTACCAGAGCCTGCAGCTGCCAAGTGTTTAACTGAAAACACTGATCTATGTGAGCTCCTGACTGACAGGCTGGTCTCCTTCTATAAAGCCCTGCCACAGTCCATGGACCCCTTGGACATTGAGACAGTGGAGTCGGTCAATTGGGGGTAAATTTCACTTTCTATAACCACATATTTCAATACTTGCCAACATCACTTGCACACATTTTAGTTGTCATCTCAAGTTTGTATTTCTTTTGAACTAGCTGGTAGCCCTTAAAGTAGCAATGTACTGTTTATCCCACATACTACAAACCAACCATAATTTCACCACGACTACTGGGTCCATGCAATCTAAATCAGTTGTGAAATGAAAGCTAACAACCAACTAACAGCAAGGGAAGAACAGACAATTATGATTCCCACTGCATTTATGTGCAAACCTGCTCTGCAAAACTGGTTGAGACCAATGAGCTTGGTTAAGACAGCAGTCTCTGTGAAATGATACATGCATTGGTAGATTTATATTAAACCTTTAATATTTTTCCCCCTCTCTTCCAGTCTGGATGTTTATAACCTGAAGGAGGATGCTGCTGTATTTACAGGGAAGAGGGCTCTCATCTCCTTCCTGTCCTGGCTAGATTACTGCGACCAGCTCATCAAAGAGGCTCAGAAGGTCCTTAACCAACACTGACTCACTGTACTTTAATGTGTCATATTGTTGTCAGAATCGAGTGATTTAAAAGAACATAACATTGTTTTGGTATCTGAAAGCCACAGAAGACTGAAGTTCATGTTTTCTCTTCACTGTCTTCCAGTCCGCAGCTGTAGTGATAGCAAAAGCAGTGAGAGAAAGTTTCTTTGTGTCAGTTATGGAACCCCAGCTCATGCAGACGTAAGTAGCATTGAATCATCAATCATCCTTTCTTGAATTTCTCACTCTTGTCAGTGTGTTTTGTGTCATTTGTGACTGCTCATTAAGACGTGGTGCGTTTGCGGGTGCACATAGGTCCGAGGTGGGCATCCTGACCTCTACAGCCTTGCTGAACAGGATCATCAGGCAGGTAACATCCGAGGCTCTGCTGCAGGAGATGATTTACTTCCTGCTCGGGGAGGAGAGAGATCCAGAGACTCAATCTACTATGGCTCAGAATCCACTCAGACACAGACTTATCGAGCACTGCGACCACCTGTCAGATGAGGTACTTGTATATCATTATTCAGCATAACATACACAACATAATTTATGTCTGGTTGATCAAGCCTTTTTTCCCCCCACCCTTTTCATGTTTGATATTCTAAACTACAAATTACTATCTGCCCTTCAAGGATCGGATGATTTTCTATGAATTGCACACACAAAACAGTGATGAATCCTCTTTCTTTGATGTTTGAAACGGCCACAGCCTACTTTTTTGTCAGTGGGAAACTTCTTGGCATGTTGCTCTTGGTTTATAGTGGAGTTAAGGCTGATTCCTCCGTCTGTGTCCCCAGATCAGCATCATGACACTGCGGCTATTTGAGCAGCTGATCCAGAAGCCCAACCAGCACATACTCCACAGCTTGCTTCTGCGTAGCCTGGAGGAGAGGAACTACCTGGAGAACAAACCCCAGGATGACCGGGAGCCTCTGGAGAACGGGCAGTCCCATGATGCCGTGTAAGGACCTGCCTCATGAACCTCCCTGAGCTGCCTTAGAATCCTACTTGGAAAAGCATCTGCACAAACACACACCAGTTGAAATAAAGTGAATGCATCAACTAGCTGTGTGTTCCAGATGTGCTGCCAATTCAACTAAACAGTTTGTTATTTTGTGTTTCAATTGGTGGGATTCTTTTCAAGCCATGGGGCATGAATGTAAGCCACTGATGGCTTATATTAATAGCTAAATATCAGTTCTGGGAGATCTTTTGATTAATATTAATGTTGCTTTAAGAGGCGTATTAGTATACTAGAAAATAAATTAGTCAGGCTGCATTATTAGACTGGATTTACGTGATATGACAGTTGTGTCGGAGGGTTATAGTGTGAGAAGAGGTCAATAGCTGAAGAATGTCAGTGACAATTTAAAAGGCATACAGTAACCATACTTACAGTAAATGCATATATTTATTTGTAGACATTCATTCCCTTCCCCTGTTGCACTCCAGACTGGAAAACTGCAATGCAAGACCAAAGAAATGCTTTCATCCCATAAAATTCCACACATTTCTCTCTTATAACTCTACGCAAAAATATTGACAAGGACATGTGTTTTCTATTTTGTAACCAGTGGGTCTCTTTTCTCAAAGCAATGTGTTGAGGAATGCAAAAAACAAGTGAACATGTTTTGTTACCACCTTCGTAGCACTGATCCCAATTGGATAATGTTCTCGTGAATAAAAATACTTTTTAATGACGGTGTTCTTTTAACAGAGACCTTGAGGAGGATCCACTGTTTGCTGATGACCTCTCTCCAGACAGCAGGCTGTCTGGTTCTGATTGGCTCAGCTCCTCTCCACCACAGAGCCCTGACCACTTGAAGTGTGACGGGAAGACGGAGGTCCACAAGATTGTCAACAGGTGCATAGTCTGCTCCTTATAAAACACATAGCATGTGTCTTCGTTTTTCTTAAAGTTAAACTGTTAATTTCTGTTGCCTGCAGTTTCTTGTGTTTGGTGCCTGATGAGGCAAAGTCATCGTATCATGTTGAAGGCACAGGCTATGACACCTACCTCAGAGATGCACATAGACAGGTAAGGCTCGTTCTACAGTATGATTAAGGCTTGAGATACACTAGACAAAGAGCAGAAAGGTGAACACTGGTCAAATGTTTTCCCCTAGGCCTTTCACTATTTAACTAACTGCTGAGGGAACTTCATGGAAAGTGCTGCTCATCGGTGTGTTGCTAGTGTCAGAGTGAAGATGAATTGTTCTCCTTAGTTTAGGGACTATTGTGGGGTCTGCCAGCGGTGGGACTGGAGGGGAAATCCAAAGCCTTTCGAGAAGTGTAACTTGGACAGCCCATTCTTCGAGGGCCACTTCCTCAAGGTTCTCTTCGACAGGATGGGTCGCATCCTAGATCAGGTCAGTTTGATCCCCCATATAGCTATTGTCTGCAATAATGTGTGCATCATTTATGAAACACAGCATGCTTTTGCATTGAAATCTGTATTAAGTATCTGTTACGATGTTTAGGATTCACAAATCCGTGAGCCAGTAAAAGTGTCCTTTGGAAGTCACGAATGCAGTTTGTAAACAAATTGCAAATGCATGTTTTTGCTCAGAATTGTGAAAATTTAGATTCAATGTAGTCCTGTCTTCCGCACAATAGTTCAATATTGCTGAGGGAAGTGTATGTACAAAGAGAAATTACCAAAAGTCTGAAGCATCATATGTATTAAATACTGTTTTCATACCTGCAAACTTGTCACCTTTCGGTGAAATTCACCGTTTTGAACTCAAAATAGATCATCCACGTGAATCGTGGAGATCCGAAGAATTTTTGTTTTTTTGAGGGGGGGGGGGGTCACCTGGCCCGCTGCCGTTGAGATTGCAGTGAGACGCGGAGAAAAGTGTGAAGTGGTGCTCTTCGCAATAAAACATCTTTGATGGGAGGTGTCGCGTCTCGGCCAATCAGCGTTCAGACGTCGACATCGTTTGGGGGTTCAGGTTAGCTTGAATGTTAGCCCGCTACATCTGCTGCTGTCACGCTGCACGGTGTAGCGATGCTAACAAAGTACCCGTACGTTAAACACGATGTGATTTAGCATATTTTTAGTATCGATACTTCATTAAGAGAGCGATCAGAGCTCACGCGCTGCTCCGTGTCGAGCTGTCTGCGCACACTGCGCTGCGCAGCTCACAGCGAGAGAAGTGGCGCAGCTTTAGAGACCGACTTCGGCTTAAAAAATAAAAAGATGCCAGAAGTGAAATGTTTCAGTCTGTAAAGTTCTGTAACTACAGCTGCTCATCCTGATGAACTGTGTATCATCTGGTCAGAGACTAACGGCCTCATAGTGTATAATCAATGCTCTGATTGAACCATGTAGTTTCATTCATATCTGGCTGTATTAATACTAATATTACTGTCATTTGTTAAGTGTTGGTAAAAATTTAACCATACAGATGTTTTATTTATTACTATTATAGATAAATATACCAGTCTCGTATTTATGGTACCATATTGTTTTTATGGGATTGTATTGAATTCTGGTACGGGTATCATGATATTTATGGCAGGTATGTAATATGTATAGAAGTTATAATATGAGTATCGTGACAAACAGGTAGAGACAGAACAGATTCAGGGAAAAGTCCATGAGGACTGTTCAGGCAACAAAAAAAGGAAGTTGGTTCATGAATGACTTTAACCATATTATATATAATGACAATGTATATTTCTTATTACTATCATTATAGGGCTGAGTCAGAGCGGAGGACCTTTTGTTCTTAAACTGTTTATTATCATAATTTAGATTTGTGGTCAGAACAATAAAATGACTAGTTGTGGTTCTAAAAGCTTTGAGGCTTCAAACAACGTGGATGTGGTGTGGTGACGCAAAAAAAGAGTCACCTGCACCCCCCCCCCCCCCCCCCCGTTGTCACCTTTTTCACCCCTCATGAGTTTGCAGGTATGTGTTTTACTAGCCTAAATAGAATGCAATATGTTTTGAAACTTTTCTTTCTTTTTTTAGTAGATGTTCCTATGACAAATTTGTTTGTTCATTCATGTTAATGTATTCAGGCATTGACTGGCATCATGCATGATTATTTTTGGAAGGATTGGCTTAAGCAATAGTTTTTAACGTAAAGAAATCACAGAAAGTGGGCAATTATTGGCCGTGACAAAACGTCAGGTGTCTACGGACCAGAACTAAACAAAATTCTCGCAGTGTTCATTGTTCAAGCCTTGAGATCAAGCTTGCAAAAGTTCTAAGTAATTCGGCCAAGTTTTGTGGGAGAAAAGGCAAAAAATGGCCAACTTTGGCGAATTGTTCAAATTGCAAGTGCAATTTGCTGTGTATGTTCCAGGACACATTTTGCACATGTAAGTTTGGAGTGTTTAGTCCCAAAAGAGTTGCGATTATGAGCATTGAAAAACAAGACACGCGCCTTGTCTGTCAAACTTTATTTAAGTCGAATTTCAAAGTGTATGTCATCCGTTTATTTTCACCAAGCCTGACAAGCTTGCCAAATTTGGTGACTTTTCGTCACAAGGAAGTAACCCCAATATGTAAATAACCCCAATGTTCAAAAATATAAAGCAGAATAAGAATAAGAATTCCCCTAACAATTTAAATAAGGTCCTCTCGGACTGACTTCGTTAATTGCTCGGACTCTAATGAGCGTTTGCCATAAACTCATTTGACAAATGATGTTATATGGGAATTGTGAAGACGTCTAATGGGCACTCATGGGTTTCTTGTAGCATTTTAGAGAAAAAAAATCTAAACGGGAGGGATTCATTAATGAGATTTAAGCTTGTGACTATTGTGTGACTGTTTATTTATTCATTTCCTTTCTTCTACACACATTACATCTTTCGTTCACTTTGATCACCACTTAATATCCTGCATAGTTTTATATCTGCTGCCCCCTCCCACTTCTGTCCTCTAGCCCTATGAAGTTAACCTGCAGGTGACTGCTGTGCTGTCCAAGCTGGCTTTGTTTCCACACCCCCACTTGCACGAGTACCTGCTGGACCCTTATATCAACCTGGCCCCTGGCTGCAGGTCTCTGTTCTCTGTCATCGTCAGGGTAAGACTCCCGTCTAGATTATAGTCGTTATCTGATCATCATTGGTGGCAGATACTGCCGTGCACAGACTTTACAATCACTGTTTGAGTTCTTTGAAACTTCTTGCTTGTCTTGTCTTTTTTATTTTTATTTGTGTTATCTTAAAATGTTTGATATTGTATTTCAAAGTGTCTGGTGCAACAAATAGTCATGTTTGAGACAGCTGTTGGCCTTTATCTCATGCCAGTGGTATTAATAGTGCAAGTCTTTCTGTGAATCCAACTTACTTTATTAATTTCATTTTAGCTGATGCTTTTATCCAATGTAGACACAGCTACGGAGAGCAATTCAGGTTTAAGTGTCTTGCTCAAGGACACATCGACTAAGGGTAGCAGATCGAAACACCGATCCTCTGATTAAAATACAGGCCCACATGCGCCCAAAGAACTCATGAGCATGCTGCTGATCGACCTGCTTTTAAATAACTGCACCTCTGTACCTCTTTTTTTTCTGTCATTCGGTCCATCTATTATTATTTTTTAGAAAATCAATCCCAGTAGTACAGTGTAAATAGCAGTGTAGAAGCTGGTGAAGCAACTAATTTCCTTGTTGATGTTCTTGTTTGTGTAGTAATTACATTGTCTCCAATGAGTGTAGTAAAGATGTACACTTGTTTCACCTTTACTCGGAGGAGGTGGGCCCAGATGAAAGCAGCACTTTGATATTTTGGCAATTTGTTTGTGTTCTTGTGTGTTAGGTGGTGGGGGATCTAATGTTGAGGATTCAGCGCATCCCAGACTTCACACCCAAACTGCTGCTCGTGAGGAAGAGATTATTAGGGCTGGAGCCAGAAGGCATGAAGTACGTACCTCCACACGGTTTTCGTCTTCTGAGTTGACTTTTGGTACGTGCCTCTAACCTTTCCGTCTATTCTTCCTGCAGTGTCGACCATATGACTCTGCTCGAGGGGGTGATCGTGCTGGAGGAGTTCTGCAAAGAGCTGGCAGCCATTGCCTTCGTCAAATACCACGCAGCTGCCTCCTCCTCGCCGTAATTCTCCTGCTGTTCATCCATCTGCCTCGGCCAGCCAGGCTGGCAGCCAGGTCAGGATTGTAATGGGCCTTTGGGGTGTGGCGGCGGTAGCACTGGTGTCACAAGGTCGTTAAAAGATTACCACTAACTGCTCATCCCTGCAAGACTGTTAAAGTCCACTTGGATGGGTTCATCACTTCCCCCTCCTCTGCCTTCCCAAGATCCACTATAAATAGTCTTTGGTCTTGTATTTGAGACGGTCAGAGCACAGACACTGCCCAGCCAGCGGAGGAATGAGAGGAGAACAGAGATCGAGTTGCAGAGAGATGGTCAGCCTCTGTATTTTACCAGCCGAAAGACAACTCTGTAATTATTATATTTGGGGAGAAAAGATGTCTGTCTATTTATTTTTGTCCCATTATCACCCATTTGTAAAAATCATTGCCTTAGTGTTGAACAGCACCTTTCAGTTACAGAATATTGTTTCCTTTTGAAACATTTTTATCTCACTCCTCACATGTTGTCTGTTTAAAGACAAGATGACTTTAGGCTATAAGAGAATAAAAAAAGCCCACTGCCTTCAACTCATATGTACCTGTATTTGCATGAATATTGAAATGTAGTATTTATGATACTGCACTCATATTTTAAATGCCAAGTCCTCTATATTTATTTGTTTGCTTTCTCATTGCCTTTTTAACTGTCATAATGGGATCAAATTAATTGGACGTCTGCATCTTTCCTGAGTTTGTCTCAATGCTAGTGCTCTCAAAGCTCACCATCACATTTTGTCAAAAGAAATGGTGAATTTGGCAAGTGGTGAAATTGTATGGGACCTCATTGCATTGCACTTGTTACATTATTCATGTCCATGCTCATTTGGGGTTGGCTTTTATGAAATGTCAAGTTGGCATTTTTGGGAAGAAAGACATGTTTTTGATTCTGCATTAGTTTTAGTTCTCCAGACCCAGTGTTGCATTTCTCACAGTGTGACTGCTATTGTTGTTTTTAGAACCTTTGTAATTCTCAGTAATTAATTTATTAAGATGGAATAGAGGATCGAGATATAGACCAGTGTCTTAAGTGCATCATTAACGTGGGACATACTTCAGTTTACAACTGGGGTTCCTAATCTTTATTGTCTTATGACCCCTGAAACAAAGCTAACGTCTAGTTGGTGGTGTTGCTGTAAGTTGTGGTTTTTTGTTGCTTGTAAGTTGTGGTTTTTATTTGAATTCACAAGATAAGAAGAAAGTCCATCGAAACTTTATCCAACAGAAAAATATCAACATTCCATATTGTCCATCTCGTCTCAAACCCCTTTCTTGGGGTTTAGACCCCATGTTTGGAAAGCAACAGCTAACAATATCCTAGGAGTCCTGAGTTCCTCCATAAGTTATTTGGACTTTCTATAAGGTGTTTAGTTTACCAGCAGTGTTACCTTTTCATCCCGGCCTTAAATTCACGAAGTGTATCGTTGGTTGTTTTATTGTTTGTATGTATCGGGAGGGCGTCGGCAATGGAAGGTTTGATTTGGTCTCCAAGATGCTTCGCAATGTACGTTTGGTGGTTTTGTTTCCAGCGTGAACATTTCCATGATTTATTATTGCGGTGGGAAATGAACAGTCGCTTGTTGAAGCCATTCGTTGAAGCCTTGTTTTCTCCTTCTCTCTGGTCCCACCTCAACCCCTTCACTCAAGCACCTACGCTACATTATGCAACTGCTTGCATGGAATCAGATTTGCACATTGTCTTTCTTCATCCTTGTTCATAATGTAAATATACACATCAAAAAGCGTTTTCTTTTTTTTTCTCCAAATGTTTTCATAAACGTATCAATAAAAATATCTATGACGTACCAGGAGTAACATTTCTATTTTACTGGGAAACGTTTTTGAAATGATCAAATCATGCACAATTTTTAATCAACTCTTTCAACTGTTCTGTGCATTTGTATATTGTGTGTACAATAGCAATATAAATATACTACCTGGTGTATATGCTGCATTCTTTGACATTTTTCATTGTTGAAAGAAAGAGAAGGCAGCCCGACCATCTATGATTTCTTAGCTGTCAGCACTTTGTTGTTTGAATACTGATGGGGAGATGTGAGGCCTTACTTTCACTGGATCTGAGGACTCCAAGGATCGATGTGTCGGGGGGTTTCTGCTTCACTAGTTTGTCGTAATCTTATTATGAATCTTGGTTACATCTACTTTGTTCGGTTTGTGAAGACTCTGCATAGTTAAGAATCTTATGATTGATTTTTCTTGACAGCTTAGACAAATCACTGTATCATGATGCGTTTGTTTAATCGCTGCTTTTTTTTCCTCTTGAAATGGGACAAGTCTCCTTATACTATTTCTGTCTTACGGCCAGTTTGATTTGTGTGCAATGTTAAGGTAAGGTGCATGCACTCTCTCCCCCAGATGCCTCTGAGTAGTGAAGATTTTTCCTAATCAGCTGTCTTCATTTCAATTGCATTCATGAAACACATTGTTTCATTCAGGACAATATGGTTTCCTTAACATTCTCCATCCCAATTAAAAAAATCTTCAGCAGAATGGTCATTATGACTGGTTCAGTGTCATTGTGGTTTTTATTACAAAAGGTCTGTACAACAAAACAAATACATATAACCATTTATCTCAATGACAAAGTGAAAACCACAAATTGTTCAATAATCTCCTTTAAAAAAATATTTTTGAAAGATCAGATATCAGGTCTTTAACCTGAACATTTCTGACAATCAACCCTTTCGGTTGACATGACTGTGTACAGGAACAGACAAGAGAACATTGAGCCAGTGTGAAAATGACCTAGCCAGTGAATAACTGAGCAGCAGTCGGCATGGATACGTTCTCTCAAATCCTCTTTGGCTTCAAGCCAGCATGCTCAGCTAATTCTGTAGAAATGAGTCAAACCACAGCAGAGTATGTAAAAGTCATGTACGTTGGTCTTGAAATAAGTCAAACCTACATTACCAATGCCGAGTGGGGATTTAGAAACCAGCCATGGAAAAGAGGCACGATGGTGCAGAAAGAAGGCCCTCAGTCTCAGAAATCTATTCTTAATGATTGCTGAGGTACATACTGAGATTGCAGTGAGCCAGGGTCTAAAAAGTTGTTAGAGTACATCAACATTATGAAAGCACTTTTCCTAAATAAGAGATCCTTATTTGTACAAAAATATTCATACTCACTGTTGTAATAATAAAGCATCAACACTGCACTGAAGTGCGCTTCCTCAATACAATGCTTTAATAGCAGTATTGAAGTGGAATTTTGATTCAGTTTCTTGTTAAACAAGAGATGTGTCCAATGCCGACAAGTCATTATTCGCATCATAACATTAAAGTTCTGCAGTCAAGTTGAGGCGATGGATTGTTTTTTTAAACTGAACAATTGTGGCATTAAAAAAATAGGGGACACAAATTAATCACATTAAGGATGTTAACGGTTATGTTTTTAAAATATCAGAATTGTGCTGCATTTGTGTGTTCACACAAAAATAGACAGCAGGACATCAAGTTGAGAAATTAAATTTCCATCAGATTGTCAGTTAACGGTTTGCACACAAACTGCCAGATCAGGTCTCATTATGAAACCTTGAATGCAAAACTGATGTTCATGTCGTCTTCCCAGCAAAACAATAAACCTTAAATATCTTGTGTTTTACATGTTGTGACCCAGCTACATGATCCTGTTTGAGAGACAGGACTAGAAAATGTCAAACAAAACATGTAGAAAAATCCAGCGTTCCTTTTCCATCTTGCAGAACTCCCAACAGCATGACAGTATTGTTCAATTAATTTACAAATACATGTAAATTCATTTTCTTCAGGCAAATAATTCATGTACATACAAAAACACTACACAAACAAAAAAAATTAACTTCATGTCATCACACAAACTAAACCAGTTATTTAAAATAAAAAAAATGTACATTTCCAAAAGTCAATAAGAGTCTCCCCACCCATTTACAAACCCCTGATACGCGCGCGCGCACACACCGACACACGCTTGTGCACAAGTTGCTCACACTGGAACATTCAGACAAACAAATGTCTCTTTGGCTGGTGTGAAGCTGTGGCACCTTTGTGTGGGCATGTGTGTGTGGGCGTGTGTGTGTCTGGTGTACATGTAATTACACATTTTTCACAACAGAAAAATAAATCACGCACAAAAAAAATAACAGCATAGAAAATAGGTTATTACATTTCCTATGCATTTGCGAATATATATATATATTCATATACCAAAACATACTGTATAAGGGTCAGCCCTTGATTGTGTGTAGTTTAAAGTCTCATTTCCAAGCATAATGTGAAACTGTAGGAAGGCATCAATAAATAGAGATGTATGCAAGTCGGTCCGTTTGTGTCTCTGGGTCTGCTGCAGGAAACGTCTCCGTCAGTCACTCTTTGAGTTCTGTGCTGTGTCCAAATTGACCACCTGGAGCTCCGTCAGGTTACTACTGCTGCCGCTCGACTGCGGACCAATCACCATCTGGAACACAACATGGCTACGTCAGGAGGCGGTACAAGGTCAAACACGAGTCATCACAACACCAAGCAGATGGAAATACTGCTACACTACATTCTATGTATCAAAGAGTGGCATAATATTCTAATAGATTCTGATGTATTTTTCTGTGCAAAATTGACTTATGAAATAATATTCTCTTGAGTGCAATTTGAACCATTAGGATGGATGACTTACAACAAAAATTCATCTTAAATTCCATTTGATTTTTCCAATTGCATAACATCCAAAAACCTACATATTTTAAACCAACTAACAAAGGAATCCCCAATGATTTTCTTCATAGGACTGGACTTAGTACTGGAAAAGTTAAAAAAAAGTTTTGATTCTCATGCACTACGGTGTTTTGTTAAGTCATGTGCATGTGTATTTTGCAGAAAGTCACAGGTAAAAACAGGCTGCCAGCTGATCATTCACATTCATCCCAGAGGGCAACAGGTGACAACCCTGTGGCCTCGGTGTGCCAGTGCTCTGTTAGGATGCATCAGTGCGGTCATGTGGCATGCTGGTTGCAAAGGGAATATGAGAGTTTCACTTGTAAAATGCAGATCTTGCCGTACTGGGTGTAGCTGCACTGCAGAGACGGGGATCTGCATCGTGCCTGGAGGTGCTGTGAGGAACACCTGAGGGACAGCACCTATGGGGGTGGGGGGGAAACAATGTTTTTTCCATTGGTAAACTCTAGCATTATGTTTATTTGAAATGATGCACACATTGCATATTAATCCACATCTGTCAGTAAATCTTTTTTTCAGCCCGAATCTCACCTGTGTCTTGGGACTGTACATGGGACACCTGCATGGCCGAGGTGCCCTGGGAGAAGGCGTTGAGCACAGCCAGCCCCCCGTCAGTCAGCGTTGGCGTGGAGGCATACATCACCGTGTGCGGGCTGGGGTACATCATGTGACCCGTAACAGACGTCGGCAATGACGAGGTGACGATGGTCGCCGGGAGACTGACCGTCGCTGGAGAGAGAGAGTAGGGGAGTGAGGAGGAGGGTAGAGAAGGCAAACGCAACACTGTTCACCAGCAGATGGCGCTGAACATGCATCCAAAGTCAACTACTCACTCATACTTGTGCTGTGTGGTGGCACAAAAACTTTTCTGGAGGACAACTCAGTCCAAACAAGACCAGAATTTAAAAGAAAGAGTGCAACAGCTAGAAAAATAAAGCACATTTTTAAAGGATATAGTTGAAAGAAATATACTAATGTCAGAGACAAAGTGGGACATAATCACCCATTGAGATGCTGTACACAAATCTGAGATAAAAATTATTCAGTAAAACTTCAGAAATGTACTGTGTCAGCAATAATTCAATTCAGTTTATTTGTATAGCCCATTTTCACAAATTACAAATTTGTCTCGGAGTGCTTTACAATCTGTACACAGACATCCCTGTCCCAGAGCCTCACATCGGATCAGGAAAAACTCCCAAACAACCCTTCACGGGGGAAAAAAAGGGAAGAACCCTTCAGGAGAGCAACAGAGGAGGATCCCTCTCCAAGATAGACAGGTGCATATGTAATGTATGTAGAAGGACAGAATTAGAGTTAAAACACATTCAATGAATATGACAGAGTGTATGAATAGTTCGTAGAATGAATGTCGGTTACTGCATGTCAACTATTTCCGATCGTCTGGATCACCAATGTGCAACGTTTCTCCATTGGAAATGGAGCAACACAACAGGGTCTTTCTTCAGAGAGAAGATCTGACCTACCGGTGGAGTTTGTGGAGGTGTGGCAGATGTCGAGGCCACTGTCGGAGATAGAATGGGTGTTGTGGTGGACCTGAATAGCCTGGAGCTGCTGGGAAAGCCCAGGTCCTGAAGACACACAGAGGGCATACAGCTAACAGTAAGTCACAAAACACCTGCACCTGGAATAGTGGTAGTTGTCGTAGTGTGGGGACTGCAGCAGTGGGGGTGCCACATTGTCACTCTGGCCGTGAAAGCATTTGCTGTCAGAGGAGACAGAGGAAGTTAAGTTGCCTTGTAAGTATAATTAGTAATCCTATAATTCGGTGCATGCTTAGTAGTACTAGCAAAAGAGATGGCATTAGCAGTACTAGCAGCAGCAGCGCAGCTTTATTGTGATGGGATTGTGAGTTGTGTAAGCAGGCAGTTGTGGCAGAGCGGGTCACCTGTGAGGGAGACAGCAGCAGGGAAGCGGAAGACAGCTTGCTGTCCCTGCATCGGCTGTGGGGCAGCAGCCAGGGCCTGACCATGCTGCCCCTGGAGGGCCAGGGAGTGCTGCTGCAGCTGGCTCAGAGGAATGGTGGGGGTGCCAGGGGGGAGAGTAGTGCCTGCTGGAGGGTCACACACACACAGAGGGGAATGAGACTATGCTAAAGGATAGTCGAGCTTCAAAAAGTGCTATTAAATTAATTGTAATATACATGTTTAAGACATACATGGCCGCTCAGCCAAGTGACTGTATTGAGTGGTTGGCTGGCACATTGACATTTAATGTTTTGTTTCATAGTCTATTATCAGCATGTCGTCTTTGATCACATGGCAGGCATTTCAAATCAGAACATGACTACGCCACTACATTTAGTCAGTTGCTCCATAAACAGTTTCTTTAGTAGGCGGGGCTGTCCCTTTCAAGCTGTCAGCTGAGGAGGTTTTAGTGTGGGAGGTTGTGTTGTTCCACCTGGCACTGCTGCTATGTGCCAGACAGGTGGTGAGGAGGAGAGAGGGAGAGAGCAATAAGGGGGGGGGGGTAGCTGAGAGACAATTTTGCAGGAAGAGGAAGATGGAGAAACAAAACGAGGAGAGGGGAAAGGGACTGACCGGTCCTTCAGCTGTCAGACACATTAAGTCCAATAATTGCCGCTGTGTGTTATTTAGATTTTATTTGTCTCTTCAGCTGTGACAGCGCGCAGACAACCAGCACACTGCAGCAACTAGTTAGTGACATTATTGCCAGTGGAACTATACAACAACTATACAAACACCGACGAGCACTGGGCCCTTTTTAGGCTTGACAATTGCAACATACTCTTGTTCACAACATCATCATATACTGTAGAAATTGTACCATCAGCATTCAAGTGTTGAAACTAAAATATTTTAATTTCACGATAAAATCATGACCTCTTGGCATCTCCATACTCTGATGCCCCGTATTTCCCCAGCACACCCACCATGAAAGGAAAGAGTGAATAATTACTGGGGGGGAATTTAGGTTCACCTAATGATCCCAGATCAGAGCCTGCTGCCCCAACATCCTCATTGAGTTGGTGCTGTAGACGTCCCTTGTGTTTAAGAGTGTGTCTGTGAAGGGTCTCTTAATGAAGTGCCATGTCTAGTTTGCTGTATCACAAAGCTTCCGCTCCACAAATAAAATTTCAGCCACCTTCGTTGAATATTCATGGCTAATTATAGGCCATGTTCGTCATCCCCTCATTGCCAGGTCTATTGTGTCCCTCTCACCTAATTATTCCTGTTCCCCAAGTAACAATCAAAGGCAGAGCGAGTCGCCAAGAGACGTGGCTTTCCTGGATACTTTCCAATTCAATTTCAATTCAATTCAGTTCATTTTGTATAGCCCAATATCACAAATTACACCTCACATCGGATCAGGAAAAACTCCCAAGAAATAGAAAAAACCTGAGGGCTTTGTAAAACCCCAAGGAGACCGAGTGTTGATGACTGGCTACGAAGGGCCGTTGTGTGATGTAAATGGCTTGAAGAGCAAGTAGGGCGCGATCACTTCAAGACAGCTGATGTCACAGCACACAGCCATTCAAATTCTAATGAGATAATAAGCCAGACAACACACTGACCGTGTTTACATGCATTCGAATAACTGGCTTAGTCGGACTGAAATCGAATTATCCGTTTCATGTAAACACCTTTGTTCGACTATGTGCGGTCCGACTACGATCCGATTAACACCCCTGGATAACTCGATCCGATCCGGTTGATAATTTGACTATCGCGGCATGTAACGGTGAATTGGATTAGGAACTGGACTTTGCGTCTTTGCGCATGCTTGAGATCCCGCCGTCCTCCTCCCTCCCATGTCGTGACCCGGAAGTCGAAAGAGACGATAAGTTGGCCGGCAGAAAACAAACAAACAACGCTATGGAGAACACAAGAGCCACCACACATTTCTGGACCGAAGAGCAGACAGAATAGTAGAGGGATGTAGCTTCGCCTTGCTCTCTGTTCGCCATCTTTCTCGAAATGTTGATGTTGTTGTTGTTTGTTGTTGTTGGTAGTGGTGAAGAGGTCAAGCGGAAATGGCTGTATCACCACGAGTTGTAATGAAAACAGCGCCACCTATCGTATCGGATATGACATGCTTTCGGCCAATGATTCGAATTACTCACTGCCATGTATATTGGGATAATAGCAGATCCCCCGAAAGATAGCATAATCCGACTAAAGCAAGATTCGAATTATACCATCATGTAAACGCACTGAGTGACATTAACAAAACACAGAAGGCCTGCAGAAGAATGAAGTTGAGATTAACAAACCGAGAGGAAAATAAGGAAGAATTTTCTAAGCTATGGATGTTTAGCTAAAAGCAACCCCATATCTACGTACCGGGCATGAACGTGAAGCCACTGGGCAGCTGCATGACCCCCGCGGAGCCACCGGCGGTCTTGAGGACGGTACCATTGGCGCAGATGTTGCCGCTGGCCGAGACGGGCGCCAGGTAGTTGGTGATGGGAAACGAAGGGCCGCTGCTCACCTGCATGGTAGTGGAGGTGGTGGGTACGGTGCACTGGGTGCTGCTGGTACCACCCGGTAGGCTGGCTACCGTGAACGTCGGCTTCAGTGTATCCTGTGGGAGAAAAAAATGACACTTTGATTAGAAAGACATGGGTGGAGGGGAAGGGGGATGATGTTTGATGAATCTAAAATCAGTACTGGATTCTCTCAAGGAGGAAGACAACGTGTCGGGAACGCTAGCGATTTCCGTGAAGTTGAGGAACTTGCAAGAGGCGTTTTTCTTTTGTTTTAAAGAATGGTGAAAATCAGAGAGAGAGATATCCATATTTTTCGTCCCTAGTATAGGTCATACTTCACTGGATCCTACAATTCCCATAATCCAACTCAATAGCGCCGTCCCTGACTGGTCAATACAAACTCCTTTCGATAAGGTAAAAACATTATTCATCATCCCTTCTTGAATAAGGTAAATTGTTGTGCAAGCATTACAATGTGCAAATATGTATAGTGCAGCTAACTGACCACACATAACATCTATAGTAAACTGTAGAAATCAGACAGATTAGACACTCACGTAAACCTAAAATAAATGGGGGTCAGATGTAGCGGTATTAATGTTGCACGGTGTATCAATTCTAAAAATGTATCGCGGTACCCGTACGTTAAAAACAATACAATTTTGCATATTTTTACTTCATTAAAATAGCACGTGATCAGAGGGCATGCACTGCTCCGCTCCCTGTCATGCTGCCCAGCGCTCACACACGCAAGAGGAAATGGTTGCTCACAGCGAGTGATCACTGGGGAGACAAGTGCAGGAGACATGGCATGATCAATCGCAGAAGACATGGCATGAGTGCAGGAGACATGGCATCAAGTGTAGAAGACATGGCATCAAGTGCAGGAGACATGGCATCACGCGTAGGAGACATGGCATCACGCGTAGGAACTTTTGCCGACAGTCTTGGATATTTTGGAAAAAAAAGATACTAGAAATGAAATGCGGAAGTACTTTGGCTACATTGCAGACAGTGAAGGAAAGCCCACTGACGTACAGACAGAAAAGGAAAGCTCACTGACATACAGACAGTCAAGGATAGCTCACTGACATACAGAGACCCGTCTGCAAAACGTGTTTCAAAGCCACATAGACCAATGGATTTTTACCTCAAACGCACATCTATAAAATGATGCAACTACAATTGCTCATAGTTATGGAAGGAACTATGTAGTCATCTAGTCAGACACGGACAAAAGGCCGACATTGCTGTTTATAATCAATAGCACATCGAAACCCACCATGCCAGCTACACACACACACACACTTGATACTAATGATCGGGAACAAGCGAACATGTTAGAAGGCATGTCGGAGTTGTACCATTCCTCTGGCACGCACACGAGCGCACACGCACACGCTATTGCATCATACGCATGCGACGGCAGAGTAACGGATGAGTCGAGGGATTAGCGATATGTAAACACAGCCATGTGCCACAACAGACTCAAGATGAGCAAGCAAACAAGGTGTGTGTTGCATCCGATAGGCTTGAAATTCTGAAAAGGCACATTAATTATGAATAACAGCAAGGTAGCGTAGATGCAGAGTCAAGCCACCTCTGTGAGCAGCGCACTATTGATTTTTATATGTGACTGATTACATGGGTGGGGGTGGCAAATTCAGCACGGACTCCACTGATAACACATACAAAAGATGCAAATATGTCCGTGGAGCAAAATACTGGAAGGATTAGCTGCCAGCCTTTAGCCACATCTCAGTCTGCTTTTAATAGCAAACGATAATCTGCTAGTTTGGCTCACTACAATGATGAAACAGAAGTTGTTAGTTTCTTATTTTGTTTGATGGGGTAAAAACAAGCTTCTGATGAAGAAATCAATTGTGTCAAGAGTTTTCTGGCCCTCATGATGTGCGGATGGTGGATGAGGGGTTTTAGTTTAACAAAACCCAAAGCTACAGTTAGTAAGCTTGTCTGCAGCTCAGATCCAGATCCAGGCCCTGTCGAGGGGCTGACAGTCCAAGGTCCTTTACCTCTTTAGTTAACCCTTGTGTTGCCTTAGGGTCATTTTGACCCGAATCAATATTACACCCTCCCCCCGGCTTTGGGTCATTTTGACCCGATTCAATGTTTCACCCTCCTGTTACCTTTATATTTACTAACATATTTTACCCTTTGGGTTCAATTTGACGCCAGCAATTAAAACCTCCAGAAAATTATTAGAATTAATATTGTTTTCCAAGTTTAAGTGTGAGGCACTTTATGTTTGTTTGTTGACTACCGAAAGAACACCAACATTAAACATTGAATGGGGTCAAATGAATCCTAAGGCGGGGGGAGGGTGTAATATTGATTCGGGTCAAAATCACAAGGGTTAAACAGCAGCTGGAAAGTCAAAGAGGGAGGGCCACGCGGAGGACTCAGTTGTTCTGTCCTTTCAACCAAAAGAGAAAATGGAATAAATTCACCCAAGAACAATATGTAATCCATTCACTGACCAACTATCAGTTCATCACAGAGCAATTGCTGACAGTCACACCATGACACAGCCGTCACCACGTCTTCATTCTCCCAAGAGAATTTTTTAATTGTTCACTGAAATGAGATTTGTTTCAATCATGTTCACTGGAACTCAAGACAAACTGACTCCACATGGGTGCAGGGGTTAAAGATAATAGAGGAAGAGGCCGGCGGGTAACCAAGCTGAATAACAATCAGTGAAGAGTCATGAAAGTGAACCGTGTTCGTCACAGTTGCATCGTAGCGAGTCACAGCAGCACAGTGTGTGCGGCAGATGAAGCAATATGGGGTCAGATCAGTCTCAATAATTGCAAATGCACACAGAGACTCACAAATGAAAACCCAAAGATTCACAAATGCGCACAAAACAATTCACAAATGTATTCAATTTACAAATGCACGCAGAACAATTCACAAATACATTCCAATGCACACGTAAATATATTAGAAATATATTATAAATTACGATTTCTATAAATGTAAAAGAAAAATCGAATATATTTATGTATTTCTATGTGGATTTGTCTATTTGTTTGTGGATTTATATGTATTTATTTGTGCATCACACTGCATTTGTTCGTGGATCGCTACACACTTGCGCACAGATTTATGAGACTCCCCTGGTGTGGCTCAATCTGTAAATGCGTTTTTTCAACATGGACCTATCTGTAGCCAATCAGATGTCGTCTTGCCTTAGAGGGGCGGGCTTATCTCTGTAGCTTGACTCTTGAATAAATTACCACTAGTTCTACATTAGACTTGTTGAGGACTTCTAACGCCCTCGTGTTTGGGTTCATAACATCACCCGTATGCTCTCACAGCTCGGTGACTTTCACCAACTCGGTATGAAAGACTGCTGCTTCCAACGCAAAGAGAGAATCAGCAGTCAAGCCACGGAGATAAGCCCCACCCCTCTAAGGCGGGACGACATCTGATTGGCTACGATCGGTCCACGTTGAAAAAAACGCATTTACAGATTGAGCCACGCCAGGGGAGTCTCATAAATCCATTCGCAAGTGTGTAGAGATCCACAAAAAATAGATATAAATCCCCCAAAAAATGACAAATCCACATAGAAATGCATAAATATAATTGTGATTTTTCTTTTACATTTATATAAAATCTTAATTTATTTACATGTGCATTCGAATGTATTGGTAAATTGTTCTGTGTGCATTTGTAAATGAAATATATTTGTGAATTGTTCTGTGCGCATTGTAAATCTTCTTGTTTTTATTTGGAAGTCTCTCTGTGTGCGTTTGCAATTATTGAGACTGATCTGACCCCATGAAGCAAAATCAGGTATTGGGGACAGGATTTTGGCAAGAGTACAAACAGCTGAGGGTACAGACAGCTGGTGGGAAACCTGAGCCCCTCTGAGGGGGAATTAACTCTTTCTAGGCCAGCTGAGGCAGCAGGAGGCCACGCGAGTGAAAAGACAGCAGCCGTCTGACTTCGTGGATTCCATTTGAACCCAAGTGTCTTGTGCTGCTTCACTTTGTACCATCGTGAAATATTAAAATATGGCTCGTAGTGTTGAAACTTTACGTCCTCACACTATTCAATAGAGACATAAACGGTTGCTTTTGTTCGACATGGGACGATACGAAAAACAACATAGTTGCAAATCACTAAATTAGGTCTGCTGTAGCTCATGTGGTAGAGTGGTCATCCCGTAACCACAAGGTACCCGGCTCGATCCCCGCTCTCCCCATAGTTGCATGTCGAAGCATCCTTGAGCGGGTCACCGAACCCCCAGTTGCTCCCCGGGCGTTCACTGCAGCCCACTGCTCCTGAATAACTAAGGATGGGTTCAATGCAGAGAAGAATTTCCCCACAGGGATAAAAAGTGTGTTTCTTGCTTATTAGAATTATCAAAATGTGCTTAAAACTCTTAAAGTGGCACTTTGACACACTGGATTTCCCTTACATTCCATTAAGAAAGAATTACATTCATTGCATCACTTGTAGAGCTATTTTTGAAAGGGGGATTTTAATAATCCTTAGTAAATCTTACATGGGGTAATAATAAAATCATAAGGTCCCCCTGCATAAAAAAAGGATAGATAAATAAATAAAATCATGGTGTGAGTCTGTTCTTTCTTACATAATACATAATAATCCTTGGATCTTTTTCAGTTATTGACCACTAACGAGCGTGACCACTTTTTCCAAATCATTCATAATATTTACGATTATTCCAATAATGGAAATTCAACATGGTCAGGTTATTGTGAGTGCTTGCATGTTTTTTTTATCCCTAGATCTTGCTTTTTTGTCATGTTTCTACTCAGATGCAATATTAACAAGTTTTGCTCTCAATATGGTAATCTGAAGGTCTCGTCAAACTGCCACTACATGTGCGATCCACATAGCGAGCTTCCACTGACCCACTGCTTTGTGTGACCATCTCCACGTGCCTTGTGTTCAACTTGCCCGTCTATAAACAGCGCTGGCTTTTCATTCACATAGTAAACATAGGCTATAGTGGTGTAATGCATTCCTTAAGAGAAGAAGTGTAGCCAAAGCCTCAGAACTGTCATCTCCTGCTCCGATATATCACATCATCTCCATCACGACAAATTAACCCCTTCACTGTCGTATGCAAAGGTTCTGGAAGTCTGAATAGTATGTACCAACCATCAGGGGCGGCCCGAGCACATTTGGCGCCCTAGGCGAGCTTCACTCGTGGCCCCCCCCAAATTAAAAACGATTTTGCACGAAAACGGAATTTCAACTTTCAAACGCTATTTTGCCCTGCAAGACTGAATTTCTTTCAAATAAACAGAACAACGATCGCAACAATGAACAAACATTAAATAAAGAACAAAATCCCTGAGAAAATGTCACGTCTGTGCTTAACTACGCTCCGGCTACGCCCCCCTGATCAACGGTGCACAGTCACTCCCTCGTCGTGCCCAAAATAATGTGACCGCCTACGGCTGCCTGTAATCCAGCTAGATCTATAGCTCAGCATGATGAGTGTTTGACTGGACACCTGGAGATGTGTGATCGATTCCAAGACAAGACAGCTTTTTTTCATCACTTTTTTTTTTTACATTGAATTTACATGACGTGGTCTACACTTCACGTAGGAATACATGATGCATGAATATGTTCACGTAGTTAAAGCGCCACCTAGTGTCTCAACTGGACTTTGTCGAATCTGCCCCAAACTTGTCGTGCTCGTTACAAGTCACGGCCTGAGTCAAGTCCGACTGGCGTGCCTGCGTCCTCGGCCGAGCGGGCCGGCGTCTCGCCGGCGCCCCCGACCGGCGCAGATGAGCGAGGACCCGTTCGACGCTGCTTGCAGCTTTAATGTTTTTTTTGTTTTCTGTTCTGTTGATGGCTGGCATTGCCGTCAAAATATTGGTTGGAGATATAGATGGGGCGCAAAAAAAATTTTTTTCCCGCCCCCTCTGAATGGTGCCCTAGGCGGCCGCCTATACCGCCTGTAGGAAAAATCGCCCCTGCCAACCATTAATGATGAAACATTGGTGATTGATCTGTAGTTCTTAATTTGCAGCCATTTTGATCATGAAAGTCATGTGTAAAGCAAACAGTGCCAAACATTTCCTCAAGCTTCTTAATGTTGAGAGTCTTAGGTCCTTTGAAACTATATAATTTGGACTCTTTGGTCAGACAACACAAGAACCTTTCGGATGTTACAGTGGGTTCTGGGAAGGCACATTAATTGATAGTGAATGCAATAGTTAGTTGTGGCCTTCCATCATGTATATTTGTACTCGTCACAGATTCTCAATTTGTTTTTAAATCAACCATACCACTACTGCTACTGCTCTCCTCGACTTGGAAAAAACAAAAACCTGGCCCGTCCTAAGGACACACGCCACTGTATAATGAGGTACCAGAACATGACAAATGAGGCCACAATTTATCGTTGTGCAACTGGAGGGTCGAGTGTTCTGGAATAAGCAATGAATCCTCTGGACTCATTGCACAGCCACTGAGTGAACCCTCCATGACATGCTAAACAAGAGAGGGACGTTATTTTACTCCAGCAATGGAGAGATCTCAAATATCATGCATCCTACCCCTCATATTAAAAGGATCCAGAGATAGAATGCATTATATAGAGACACCAGTGATCAATAATTCGGGGGTTCTTTAGTTTGGTAGTGGTGCAACAAAAACACGAAAGTGAGATGTTTTCTTATACCGCTGTAAAAGTCCTTTCAATACGTGCTCTCCAAATGATGGCCGTTAGTAAGTGTTCTATACATGGTAAAATACTAAAAGCCTCCATTGCCCTGCACACATTCACAGACATCCTACGATGGACCCCATTTTAAAGTAACAGGAAATGAGAGTAATTCAAAAGAGGAGGACACTAATGATTCCCTCTTCACGAGAGATTAATCCTTCCAAATGGAAGGCGACAACTGACAGGCTCGTCCAGTGTTGGTTGGAAAGCCCATTGTGCAGTTTACTGGTGGCTGACCCTCGTCTAATCTCCCATTTGCTGGCTCCCATCTCCCTGTCTGTCACCCTGCCAGCAACATGGAATTCACAGCTCCATTTGGGACTGCTAAAAAAGGCAAGGCAGCCCAAGTGGAGGAGGTGCAGCCAATGGCGGCTGACCTGTCCAGTTGCTTGCTGTAAAAAAAAAGAGGAGGGGGGGCAGGGGGCGGGGGGATGGGGATGGGGGCGGGATGCTTTCCTACCCTCTGACACACACAGCCAACATGCTGCTCCCGCTTCAGACACGTCAGAATCCCTCCGACAACATGGCCTCGCTCTACGTACAGTCTGTTTAGGAACACCATTGTGATAAGAGCACATATCTCACAAGTAAATTAACTTTCCATTATCTCAGGGGTTTGCTCTCGTCACCTACTTCTCTGCTCTGCCTTTATGACGGAGGCAGATTAAAACAAAATGTGAAATGCTTTTTCAAGTCCAGTTCTCCATTTAAGACCAAATTAATTATCAAATCACTTTCAGTTCTCTCAGGGGACGAATTAAACTTCAGTCATACACACACAAACATTTATATGCCTGCAATAATGTTAAATAAAGAGGCTGTCAGATATTTCGCATAGACTTACAATGCTGTAGCGACGAAGACGACATGAGTTGTGCCAAGGAGCAGGAGAGAAACGAACAGGCTTCACCAAGATTACAACAGCAATAGCACAGAAAGTCAGAGCAGCAAGGGAACAAAACGAGATGGAGTAAGGGAGGAAAGGAGAGATAGTGGGGGGAGGGGAAAGCCAGAGGAGAGTGTGAGATACTGAAAATGATGTATTTTGCTAGATCCTCTAAGCAAACATGAGTTGTGGGATTTGCCATTCCCTTCCCAAAATAACCACAAAAGCATAAAAAAACATCTCTACTGTAGACACATGGAATATCAAGGAGCCACAGATGCCAGAACTGTCCAAAGCTCTGCTGGGGGGGTACGCCACAATAATTTAAAATGTACCCTCATATGTTGTTGTAACCCCTTTTTCCTTTGGCCTTCCTCATTCACCTCTATGTCAGACATTACATTCCCCAGAATGCATATCCACAGCCCTCAGAGAACAAGTCTCAAACGTGTTGTCTTCAGCTGTTCTTGTTGTTGAGTGCTTAATGTGTGCTTAATGTGTGCTGCGAGAGCAATAACAATAGAAAAGACAGGGTTTTCCGGTCACGAAACTTCAACGCAATGTCTTAGTATTCTAATCACTGCAATCAGCTCGACTGAAGACGCTCTAAATGGAATAATGCATGGATTCGGTCAATGACAAACAATGGTTCTAGAAAGAAGCCCCAGTGCTCTTCGTTGTGACATCTCTCACAGCGAGATGACATTTCACCAGCTCAGTTGTTAGTACCTGATTTAGGCCTGGTGACATTGGCCCAAGAACCAATTCACAGCAGCTAGATGCATCAGGGGGGTGTTGGTGGTGGTGGTGGTGGTGGGGGGGGGGCTAGCTACTTTTAAAACGCACTTGCGCTAGTTTCTCAAGAATACTAACCCAAGCTTTAAATCTTGTGTTTTTCAGAGATGCGCTCATAACTTTCTTGGGATTAGTAAAGCATGAACAAAAAGCATTAACACAATTTAAATTAGTAATCTAGTCAGCCTGATAATATAACGTGCAGCTTTTTTTAGTCTCAAGATTTGACAAACAATCAAAGCTATCAACTACGAAATCAAGACATTGTCGGGCGATAAGAAGCAGGACTGACATTGCAAGGGTTTATAAGAAGCATCAGGGGACAACGTATTTTCTTGAAAAACATAAATCAAAAGGGCTTGGGCCAGTTACCTTTGATAATATGAACAAAAAACCCAGCACATATCCAACCCTTTCTCTTTTGCTTCTCCAAAATTGCTTGAACTGTATGCATGAATAATATCCAGACGCTGTAGACAGGGGCGGTTTTTCCTACAGGCGGTATAGGCGGCCGCCTAGGGCGCCATTCAGAGGGGGGCGCAAAAAAACAGCTCGGCAGTTTTTTATTATTATCTATACTCCATTAAAAGAGCGATCAGAGCGCACGCGCTGCTCCGCTCCGTGGCGCGCGCATCGTTCAGCCGTGATGCGCGCACACAGGTGAGCACACTCTCACCTCTCACTCGCACCCCCCCCCCCCCCCCCGCTGGCGCCACGGGTGAAGCTCGCCTAGAGCGCCAAATGTGCTAGCGCCGCTCCTGGCTGTAGAGGTGCATGCAGTGACCACACATCGGACTGAGGCCGGCGTATTCACCTGCCGTCTTCGAACCTGCTCCTGACATGGATTACACAATGACAATTTCTAGGGTGTCTCGCGGTGAGAAGGGTTTACAGGGCCCACGCTGTTCTCCCACGCACATAATTCCAGGGGGGCAAAGGTCACAGCGTCACTGAGCTAAATAAACGCCACATGAATCGGGGCGTAAAATATCGCTCAAATTTTTCCAGTCTAGCCGCTCATATCTACATCCTTACCTCCCCTCCATATCACTAAATGAGTGGGTGGAAGGGTTGAGGGGTGGGGGGAATCACAGAACTCCAAAGACAGCTGCAGCTTATAAGGAATGTGAGGGGCCTCAGCCAAGAGAGCAGGCAGGGAAACCATACCATATATGGCAACAGAGGCATAATCTAATTTTTATCAATGAGCAGAGGCATGAGAGTGCCTTAACATGCAACGGTTGATCTCCCATCCTTGACGGTGTATAGTACGTGTTAGATAGTGCCTTGTGAAAACAAGGTACTATGCTGAGATGGGTGCTGAAGCCATATAAACAGCGAGCGGAGGGAGTCTCGGCTGGCTTGCAGCACCTGAGCGCACGGAGGCGTGGACAGTGAAGCATGTCCGCTTATTAATTTATCGCTCCGTTTCAAGATCTCAAAGATCTGAGGTTTAAGAACCCTTGTAGTAATGTAGTAGAAAATATGGGGACCCAACACACGCCGTCATTGAGGATGAAAGGAGGTCACACAGCCAACTAACAATGCTCGTGAGGAGTAGAAACCTTTTTAAAATTTTGTTATACTCCTCATCCTAGTTCAACTTATTCCCGTCACAACAATTTGGAGAAGGTTAGAGAGTTTGAAAACAACGTTCAATTATTTTCAGAAATGCAAGTTCTGTTAACAATCGGCAGTGTTACGTCCCTGAACAAGAGACAGCTTCGTCACTAAATAAAAGATAAACACCATGCAGCAGTGTTGCGTGTTTCTCATCCTAACATAACCCAGACCTGCTGTGATTTATCTTGGAGTGTTCGAGGCTTACTTCGAGGAGGTCAGAAAGATAAAGTGTAGACGGCTCCCTTTAATGAGTGGGTAATACTCTACATATTATTTGTCTCTCCCCTCACTGTAGAGCCCTTTGAAAAGGACTACGAAGACTTTTTGGTATAATAAACAAATTAATTGGGACAAAACCGCATGTCCAAAACAGAGGCCTCAATATAACAGGCCACAACTAAACATGGTTTACAAAGATAATTTTTCCACCGCTGCTTGCAGGTTCCATTTATTTGCTCTGCTCGCGTTTCTTGTCTTTTCTGGGGAGATTTCCTACTATATCCATTAGTGAATCTCTATGGTGCTTTATAATTGTTTTTTTAAATTTGCTATGCATTTCATGTCTCCACTCAACTTAAGCACAAATGTTTCTGAAAAGCAGGGACACTGATGAGTGCATTTAATAGGAATTCACAGCCGCCGCCTCGCTAAGTTATTTTAAATTATTGTCTCCTTTCCACTTTTTTGATTCTAACCTTTGTGTCGCCCATGCTCTCCGACTCAGACACCTGATAGGTGAGGTCCGTCTCCTCAAAGCCCGTGGCACTCATGCGCTGGTCCGTGGAGGGGTCAGAGCGCGGCGGCGAGTCCGGCGAGTTGAGGCATGTTTGGATCAGCGCTTTGCCCGTTTCACTTGTGATCATGGGTTGGAGTTTCCGGGTGGCAAACGTGTAGACGTGACCCGTTTCACTGGCCACAAGCAGTAGAACCTGGGTTCCCGTCAGGGTGGAGAGTTCATAGGCCTGGGAAAGAGACAATAGGGAAATTGAAAAATAGTTGGAAGAGTTGGACTACAATTCAAAAATCAAAAAGATAAGCGTCACCAAATTGGAGCTTGGATTGCCTTTATTTACAGCTAAAGTAATTTCCACTGGACAGTGAAACACTCCAAAAAGGTGAACCTTTGGGAAAATATAACAGAGACAAGAAAACAACTAGAAGCTGAAAATCCCCCTGTAGTAATAAATAAGATACGGCCCCCAGAATAGAGAGTGTGATATAGCTGAGAGAGCGATTGCAACTGGGGACTGGCTTCTTGCATGAGCATGGAAAGTTGCAAGCAACACAGTCTTGAGGGAGGACACAAGGAATCACTCAACAACTGTGAAACATGAGGCCATCACAGTCTGCTCCCTTGTCATTCATTATACAGCGTACACACACACCCACACGTGTAAAGGCAAAACACAATAAGATTAAACTTCACACACAAACGCAGATGCCGCACTGATTGAAGTCCTGAGAAAGCAGTTTTATCTAAATTTGTCACAAGTTATGTGAAGGATGCTTATTGTGCTGTGAAGGCACAGCGCCATTACCATCACCTTGGTGAACACGATACAGGCTGCTAGATCTGTCATTGTAAGCCGGCACACAGGAGGAGAAATTCAAATTAAAAAGGCTTTTATTGAGCCGTTATAAAACAATGCATTCATACCGGTTCACTATCCTAAAGCCAACTGTGGGTGTGTTAAGATGATGACAGAGCAACGAAAGGCCAACAATGAGCAGCTACTGCTCTAGTGGCTAAACACTACAACGCGCTCGCTTCCCCTTCATTATATGGACAGTTTTGATGCGCTTGTGTGTGCATTGAGGAACGGTGGTAAATGGACCTGTACTTTTACCCATTCATACACTGATGGGAGGAGCTTCAGCAGTAAATAACATTCACACACCGTAGACACAGCTACAGGATTTTGGGGTTAAATGTCTTGCCCAAGGACACGTCGACATGGGCTAGCAGAGCCGAGGACCGAACAGCCAATCCTCTGATTGAAGGACGACCCTGCTCACCACTGAGCCACAATCGCCCTGGAATCCCTATTACAGAAGGAGGTCATTCACTCCCCGGTCATCCTCTTCTATTACCATCTTCCTTGATTGGCTCAGCAGCAGCAGAGACAGAGGAGTCTGATGCTTGACCAACATCCAAGGCAGATAAGGACTAATTTGTCACCTTAAATGTACAAGGTTGTGTCACAAACTAGGACCCACACAATGCTGTAATAAGTTCTGTCTCTGATGATTTTAACATAAATATTCATGGCTGCACAGAATGTCCCAGTCAAGCATACACATTAAATGAAAAAAAGGAGCATGAGATAAAGTCATGGATTGCCGTAAACATGTAATGTAGATGTACAATTCAAAACAGCATGTTTCTCAGGTGTCATCTTGGTTGTTAGAACACTAGTCGTCTTGTGACTATACAGGTGTGAGTTAAAATCCCTGGAACTACCTCAACAACCTCTGTTGTACCGTTGAGCGTGGGTAGCGCTGAAACAATTATTCGATTCACTCCTCCATCCATTATCTGTAACCTATTTTCCTATTCAGGGTTGCATGATAACTTACATTATAGATGTATCCATTTTTTTATTCAGGTTATCATTAAGTATATAGTACGACTTTATTTTCTGGAGTCCACGGTAGTGTTTTCAATTGCTTGTAAATAAAGAGAATGTAATAGCTCCATTCCATTTAGGCTCACTTGTGCAGTGTATTGAGGCACTTAAATGGAATGGAGCGACCATTTGTTATTAGTTACATCTGTGCTTTTCCTGGTTTGACAATTAGAAGGTCTGTCAATAAAACAGCCAATAGGGTAGTTTAAATAGGGGGATGGGGCAACATTAAATCATGCATTTTACTGTACGAATCAACCCCAACAAAGCAACCACAAGTATTAACTGTACCTCTACCATTCAGATTGTGCAGTTATTTACATGCACCAAACCTAAAGAATCAGAGAACTAACTAAATGCGTCACTCACCACATCACTCAAAATTAAATGATAGGCTCATTCTAGAAACCAGTTTGAGAACGCTCTACTATTCCCACTCCACCCACCTCTCAATTTCTGCAATGGCTGACAGTGTCGGCAACGTTTCTAAAGAAATCTCAATTTGCAGTGTCATATAGTGTATATGTTGCCAAAAGCCTACATAGCGATGCCTCAGTTTCCACGACAACAGTCTCGGGTACATTATAAAAAAAGAAATGAAGCAGGATACGCACACGTCAAAGTAGCAAATGAAGACTCTTTGACCACAGTGAAATAGTGTTTATTTAAGTTAATGACGACAAATGTCAGCAGCAACACGACTGCTGTGCTTCTGGTTAACAGCTAAGCTTGTCTCCAAATGATAAAGCTATAGATTCTTTGATGCCAAATAGCCAAATACTTGTTTTGTTTGTATTATTATTACTTCTGGGTTTGTTTATTTTTTGGTTGTTATTATTATTATTACTTTGCATGGCACCAATAGTGCTTAAGTTGTGGATTTCCAGTTTAAAACGGCTTTTGGTAACAAACTCAGTGGAGGCAAGTATGACCACCACGGAGAGTTCCCTCATCTTTAATGCCAACCGCTTCTCACAAAACCGAAACAAGTCACCAACGGATGAGGCTGGACGCCAGTGTCACATCGTACAGTGCAATATTGCAAGCACAGACAGTCCCCCGGCTCCGCTCTTCTGTTTGAGTGCTCTTTGACTGTCCTCTGATCTGGTTTCCCTGGGGTTTAGTCAGCTGTTGGCAACTACAGGCCTGCTGCTCACCACCGCATAGCTGCCGCCTGCAAGCAAAGCCCTGCTTCACAAAGCCCTGCTTCACAATAATGTAGGGAACAGCTTGTGTGCACTGAGGGCTACTGATGGGAACTACTTCCAACAGTTCGAGGCCCATATTTGTGTGTGTGTGTGTGTGTGATAGTCAGTTTATCTGAAAATATGTGTGTCAGGCTATACGCGCGTGTGTGTGTGTGTGTGTGTGTGTGTGTGTGTGTGTGAGAGATAGTTGGGGTGAGCAGTCCTAAATAGAATTGTCATTTGCACAAGTCTATTTAAAGCCAATTGCCTGTCATGACTGTTCTGACTCATACACCTCTAGCTTGCCAGTTTGTGCCACACTTGTTTTTGTCTTTCATAAAGAAAGGAATTGGGATCAGATAAACAGGACAAAGTCAAGTCAACTATTAGATTAAAAAGAGACCGGTGTAGTGGCTCTACTTTTCCACTGATGTTTTGATTCTGCATCTTATTAAAGAGTAACCTAATACATACATATATTACAGGCCTATGTCAAGATCAAACAAGACTGAAGTGACACATGTTACAGTCGTTGAATGAGATCCAAGAGGAAATCTCGACTCACCTTTTTCATAATACCAGTCTTCCTCTTGCTGAAAGTTGTGTAACGTCTCAACTTGTTGTCGATAAATTCCATCTTTATCTTTACGCGCCCACGTGTTTTCTTCCCCGGCTTTGCCCCCGCGACCCCTCCGGGCACCATGCCGTAACCTCCGGGAGGTAACCCCACCTCCTGCCCCGTCACCGCAGCCTCCATCTCCCCTCGCTCGCGTTTCACCCCTCTCCTGCTGTCCCCGAGTGAACCCACTGGGTCGTCGTCCTCTCCGGAGTCCGAGTCATTATCCGAGCCGCTGCACAGAGGCGCGCTCTCCCTGTCCGGGTCAAACCTGGCCCCGTGAGGCAGCCCCATTCCCATGTTGCCCTGGACGGCGGTCTGCAGAGGGGTCACGCCAGTCCCGTTCCCCGGCCTCACGCCCCTCGAGTCCCCTGGACCATTAGCCCCCAGCATCCCAACGGCGTCTCGCTCCCCCTGTCGCCCGTCACTCTCGCTGACCCCCGGTAAAGCTTGCCCTGCTCTGATTGAAACGGGACGGATCCCGCCAGCGACAATCCCCGAAACGTGTCCCGTGTTACCCCTGTCTGAAGCTGACCCGTTTCCAGATGGTGCCGAACCGACCCGGCTCGGCAACATTATATTTCGGCTGCTTAACCGATTCCCTAAACACCAGCTTAAAGAGCCGGAGCGCGTTGTCTCGTAAATGGCTAATATTACGCACAGGCTAACGCGCCCGGGCCACAAAACGTAAACAAACCAGATCCGTTCGGAGCCTCCAGGAAATCACCTTGAAAAACTTTTGAAAGTGATGCGACCCCCCCCCCCCCCAAGACCCTTCAACCCGGCTCGGTTTGGTTCACCCTCCTCCTCTATTATCAAAACTCCGAGCACTTTCTCAAAAAGGAAACCGCGAAGAGCGCCCTCGATGTCGATCCGCCATGTTACGTAGTCCGCTCTGTGAGCTAAAAATATCGCTATAGTCGGTCTGTTGGAGTCCAAGTGCTAATCTTTACTCCCCCCAAACGCAATATTTATGTCTTCGTGGTTAAGGGGCGCATACAAACGTCTATATTGTTAACACCGTTTAAGACAGCGGAGTAATATTACAACCCAGGAACTACTTCCCTCCTTATAAAGAGATACAATGTTTCCTTATTTGGTCCTGTCTCTCCTTATTTGGTGAGTCACAGCGTCGCCTATCGATTGGCTGAGGATTATCTGAGGAGCGCTGCCATTGGTCAATACAAACACTCATTGGAATAAATACCAAAATGGTTGCGCTACCGACAACGTCACCGTGGACAGGCAGAGGCACCAAAATAACAAAACATCCAACTTTTTATTACCCACAGATCATGTTGTCATACAACAAACAATGTTTATTAAAGGCTATCGCGCACAAATGTCTCTTTAATTAAGTTTTTCGACCGTAAGAGTCAACATAATTGTCAGAGGAATAGTTATTTGACTTTAGATTAGATTGTACGGTACCATATTAATGTTGACGAATGTGAGAGTTTAGATGCATTCTACTAAAGGTAGAGTAGTTGTAATTGCCTTTAGAAAATACAAAATAAAGACTGCATTAGCCAAGTTCGATTCGCGTGGCAGTGTCACTCAACCCTGTATAGTTTTCACAATAAGCCTTTGTCACAGCAGACATTTGACTTCAACTTGTAATTATTTTTCACAGGTGCTTTTCATCTAAATGTGTTTTGTAATGAAAAGAACTGTCAAAAACTCTTGGAATACTTATCTGACATTGTTTGAAATGATGCTGTGAAGTCCACACACAAGGCAGGTTCAATTAAATGTCATTGTATGTTCAAATCTATTCATAACCAAGATTTGTTGGCCAGATGCTATGGGGTTATTACTGAAATATATAAGTCTGGGCCATCATTACCATGAGAACATATCACAAGTATTGAAGCTGGGCCTCATGAAGACTCAGTTTGTAAGATAATAAATGGAAAATGGGAAACAAACACACACCTACACACACTTAGACACTTTTATCAGAGGCCAGTATTAGACTCCATTCTTTTTTGCAGTCCAAAAACACACTGCACGCACTAGGACCACGCGGAAACAGCAGCCGCTTAAGCCGCTCAAGCCGCTCAAGCGCATGCTCTTCAATTGTCTAAACTAAAGGCCAGCCAGTAACTTTGATGCTCCCCATCCAGAGCCATGCTTTATCTCCACAACTAAATTAAGTAGGCTGGAAAGCTCAGCAGTGAACCGGGGAGTGGAGCTACTTGTCTTCTTAAAAATCAGAGTTAAAAATATTGGTATAATAGTTAGTTCAGGTTCAGGGATTTTGATATTGTCAGTGGTTGTGCCAGAGTAAAGGTCATGTAAAAAGGACACGCTGCCACTTTTGACACCTGTCTTTGAAAATGCCCCAACGATTTCTGGAAGCTGTGGGGGCATTTTGTCAGCTTGTTTCTCCAAAAAACTTAAAGTCCATCCAGATATCCATAAACAGTGTTATAATCCTAGCACAGCAAAAGGCAGATAGCAAAGCTTTCCATCAGTGTGTATAAATCATCAAGTTGTTTACACAATCTTTATTAAGTCTGTTCATGTAATGGGCAAGATGTTAAGTGAGATCATCATGGAATAAGATGAGGTATACATTTTTACTGTAACATCAACACATAAATCATTGTAACATTTCTATTACTGAAATAACAACATGCGATGTTGGTAGACATAAATAATAAGTGATGGTACCCAAAAAAAAAAAGGAGAATATGTGTCAATACCAAAGACTAAAAATCAAACAAAGAAAAATAGGTTTAAAAAAAGTTTCGTCCACTCTTCTCGAGGTGACATTGTGACTGATGATAGATTAATGTCTGATTGACTGAATTATTACTCTTCTACAGAAACATAGTGGTGCATAAGTGTCTTTGATCTTGAGGCATTTCATAGGCTAAAACTATTTTCAATATCTCTCTTTTTTTTTGTTGAAAAAGTCTTACATTAGTCAGTCTGACTATTAATTCTAGAATTGTGGCAGATGGCAGATCATAGTTTCACATAAATAGTGCATTTAGTGTTTTCTTTTAACACACTAATACAAGCTTAATCTTTATTAAATGGAAGAATTAACAATAAAATAAACATAAAATATACATGGGCCCAACTTATCAGGACAATTAACCACTTTTTATTTCATACTCAAAGATTGGTTTGAATATGTGCACCTCGTTCAACCTACAATTAATGCAACTCAAAGGTCTGATGACTTAATTTATTAAGTTTCATTATAGTTATTTTGGAGGTGTAGACACCACATGGTCTGTGGGATCTATGGAAGAGTCTTTGAGTTTGTCCAAATCATGTGAATCTTTGTAATTATATATGAACATTATGCAATTATCTACTTTCCAGTGTCATCATGCTTTTCTCAGCGAGCTGGGATGCTGGTGATCTTGTGTCCGTCGAGGTGGCCCTCTTTACACGGTAAGTAAAGTGCTGTTCTGTCCCCCTCATGATTCATTCAGAGTTGGTCGGCTTCTTCTCCCACTGCAGTGTCTCAGCATGACCCTCTGAGCTGGAGGGAGAAAGCCACTGGGCTGGCATCAGGCCTATTCTCTTGTTTAATATTTTGAATATAGACATACTATTATATGACTCTTTTGAGACAAACTAAACTCTGACTTGTTCTTTTGTTTTTGTCCAAATCATGTGAATCTTTGTCATTTGTTTTTGTTGACTCTTTTAGACATACATTATTCAATTGAATTCAATTCAGTTTATTTGTATAGCCCACTTTCACAAATTACAAATTTGTTTCAGAGTGCTTTACAATCTGTACATATAGACATCCCTGTCCCAAAACCTCACATCGGACCAGGAAAACAAATTATGAAGTTGTAATATTTTGCATATGACTTTTTACAAGTATGATCTTCATATGACCTACCATGCATTTATACATTTATTACATTTGACAGTCTTGTATGGCACAATATACAATTATATTTTCATAACATGTTTTTATGATACATTTTTTGACAATTTATATTTTGACATGTATTCTAATGTTTTTATAGTATACTAAATTATGAGCTTATTATGTAATCCATACGACATACTGTACTCGGTGATATTGATGATATTGTTATGGCATTTGAGATCTTTTATATTTCTTTGCACGCTATAGTTATAACTTACAATTACTTTTTTTATTTTTATGAAATTGTTTGATATTGTTGTTTCCCAGCACACTCTACTCACTGAAACAAATTAATGAGTAAGACTGTATTCTGCCTGACCTCTTTTTCCATACCGAGAGTTCTCTCAGCATCCTCTGCTCCTCCGAGATCTCCTCTCTTTCTGATGAGCCTCCATCATCACTCCAGCCGTCACTGTGGCATCTTCTGGAGGACGGCGACGTAAAATACACATACCACTGACCATATCTTAGCATTTCACGACTGAAGCCACCGGATTAAATGTTTTATATGCTTTCAATATTCAACAACATAGCTGGTAATGAGAAGAAAAAGTGACATTACACTGATATATAACATTTAGTTATATAAATAGCATGAAAACTGTCAAGTGGAGAATTGTTCCTGAACACAATGACAAAGACATGCAGGATTTGGACAAACCTGAGGACTCTTCCAGCTTCCCACGGACAGTGTAAACACCAATCCAGTCCAGGTGAGCTATGAACTACTGAAACATTTGCCTGTGGGCACTAATATATTTTCTAATTAAATAATGACAGGGAAAAATAGATTTACTCAAGTAAAAATCCTCTTTTGCCACTATAAAAGTAATGTTAACATATTCAATTCTTTAAAATAACAGTAAGCAAGCTCTTAGGATCAGGAGTATAAAGACCAACAGGTATATACCTCCCTCTAGTGGTTAGAGAGAGGTATATACAGTACCTCTCTCTAGTAGTTAGAGATGACTGCATGGATCCGCAGTAATACAGGTTAGTGAGTGGCAGTTCTTTAAAATGGCAATACAAATTGCATATACTGTTGCAATTTCTCTTAACCTTTTTGAAAGCATAGGCAGGCTTTAAGATTTAAAGACAGCATTTATTGTCTGACATTCAACTGAAGAAAAAACGAACCGAAACTCTTCACCGAACTGGTTCTTCAGGATGCATTGCTATCCAATATTAATCACAACATACTGGGTAAAAAAACTGAACCTTTATTGACAGCAGCATGTATACTTTTGTGTATATATATATGATTATATATATGATTACTGTGAACATTTGCTGAAGCAGATTAAAATTAAAAATCAGGTGTGAGGTCTAGGTGAGAGTGCCTAGAATTCATAAAAACATCACACTCAAAACAATGTATAAAAACAAGTTCATAAACAAAGGCCATTGCATTAGATTAGATAATGTAAAAAACAAAAATGGAAACCGTTAAAATAATCCTTCATTGACCAGGCACTTAAATTGGTGACCAGCGGTCATTCTTTTAATCTCTGTTGTACTGTTAGCATATTCAGCTGACTCCCAGACTGAACGAACATGGATATGGACAGCGAGAATGAATACAGAGCATCAGAAAAGTACCTTTATGTTATGAACATAGTAAAAAAAACAAAAAACAAAGACAGGACCTTCATCATAAATAAACAGGCACCTGCATGTTTTACTACACAACATGAGAGATAAAGATGGATATTCTTTTTAAGTGAAGTTAGTGCATGGCTTCTACATTATGTACACATTGCCTGGTGCCATGGTCCACTTTGCCTCATTGCACAAAATAATTGGACCTTGGAGGAAAACTGTGATTGGACCTCGGAAGAAACACAGGTTAAAACAGTGATAGGCTGCAGGCCTGCAACATTATCACGTGGTATGACACGGGTGTTCTCACCCACAGGTTGTGGGTGAGAACCGTTGAGCACCTAAAAAATGAATACACTAACAGAACACTCAGAAAACCGTACAACGCCCACACTGGCACAATCCTCTATTAAATATATTCCTTGGCTATAAACTTGATCTTGATGTTCCTGAAGTGTTACCATAACACAGATGACTTTTCCCCCCAAAAGTTTGATCATGTCCCCAAATCACAAGTGTGAGAGATGAACCTTCATGCAAACCAGATTCCATTTCTTCTTTGAACGTACACCGGCACGTGGGAACGGTCCGGTACAGCTGATTGGACTTTGCGTTCAAGTAGACCAGTTTAAACATCTCACTCAACACCTTTCGAAGTGGTTGAAGCTTCAAAGCTGCACTGAAGTTACATTAGGTCCCACTTTTTCCCTTCAATATTCTTACAGACTTGACCGAGCAGGGAACCTAAATATCAGAACGGGATGGGGGGTTTCCTGAACTTCCGACCAATAATTTCTATTGATCTGAGCTAGTGAGAGCACTGTAACATACTACAAAGCAGTTGGAGGTGAGTGTTTGTGTGTGTGTGTGTGTGTGTGTGTGTGTGTGTGTGTGTGTGTGGAGGGCTAGAGGCTCTGAGGGTGTGAGTCTCTGAAACAAAGCGTCTCTGGGACAGAGCAGTCGCAGACAGGCAGGGTTACAGTGGAACCCCAGACGGGGGACTCACGGGAAGGGTCCCCCATGTTAAGGCAGACATAAACTCCTGGTACGGCTCACAAGAAGCCGTTCGTGCTAACGCAAGTGCGTATTTTCAACTGGTGTACCGACGAAGTCTTATCCACACACACACAGTTTGAAATGCATATCAGAAAAGTGTTTCCTCCTCAACCCGCTTCCCTGAAATGTTTGAGACTAATAATCCAGTATTCCAGTCTTTATTTTGGGGAGAAGGGGGTTGGTCGAAGGTCCCCTTTTGATGTGGGGTTACGGGTATCTCAGACTTTGCTGTCAGAGGGAAGGTCTCCCAGGGTGTGAACGATTTCAGTGAAGGAGGGGCGCTCCTTGAGGCTTATCGCCCAGCAGCGGGCCATGAGCTTGTAGATTTTGGAGGGGCAACCGTCAGGAACAGGCAGTTTCAGCTTTCCTGTCTGCAGACCTGGAGGGGCGGAGGACCACAGAGCGAAAGAATTGAAAGCCAATCATAAACAGACATGTGTGGTTGTTAAACATGTCACGTCAAGGACCAAAAGGGGCCTCTCTACTCTTACAAAACCATCATACTGACCTTCCAGCACCTCGTCATCGCTGAGTTTGGCATATGGCATTTCTCCGTGACTAAACACCTCCCACATCAAAACGCCAAAGGCCCACACATCAGACTTGGTGGAGAAGTCGTCTTCAAACACAGACTCTGATGGGAGCCAGCGCAGCGGGATCCATGCCTGCCTGTAGTGGTAGTACTCACTGCAGACATGTTCACAGGAGAAACAACTCAAATCAGATCTTTTTGTATTTTAAATTATGGTCTTTATTGTAGTTGATTATGTAAGTGTGTGATTATCGTTAAATCAAGTTGCTTTTCTAACGGACCTGTTGTAGACGTCCTTGCTAAGGCTGAGTGACGACACTCTAATGCGCCTCTGACTGTTGATCAGGCAGTTTCGGGCGGCTAGGTCTTTGTGAACGAAGCGGTGATTGGACAGATGCTCCATCCCATGAGCCACCTGGGCACAGATGGAAACCTGTACCGAAAAAGAAAAAAAATTAGATTAAACCATGACTTCCAATTTCCACACTTTGGCTTTTGTATGGATGAAACAAAGCAGATATAACGTGTTATAATATGAGCTTAATAGGTGCTGGAACATGTTGGGGGATTTCTTTAACTTTGGACAGAGCCAGGTTTGCTGTTTTGTCATGTTTAGTCTTCTTGACCCTATTCTTTTGAAGTCAGCTGCTTAGAATATGTGTTCACTATATCTATATATAAATTAGGGCTGTACGCGTTAACGCGTTAATCTATGCGATTAATTTGGCCGCGTTAACGCACTAAAATATTTTAACGCAATTAACGCAACTTTGTTTACTTCCGGTGTTCGTTGAAGTTTTTACACTCAAACCGAGTGTCAAACCGCGGCAGTACGGTTTAACACTGTTTCCGTTTTTAAAACAATTATTTCTCCGCGAAAATAAGGAGCAGAAATCAGTTTAAACTCGTGGATGAATCAGTCGGGTTTTCTCCTGCTCCTCCTTCCTCCCGTCTCCCCCTCTGATACACAGACGTGTCGGGTGACGCGGCGCGGAAAGAACTCGTCACACGAAACCTTCACCGTGATTGGTCAATCCGTTTGTCCGTCAACATTTTGGGAAAAAAACAACCAATGAAGACTCAGTAAATCACAAAGGACCTCCCACCTCACAGGTGAAGCTCTATAGCAGCCTGTCAGTCAGAGAGCAGAGAACACGGCACCAGGACAACTGAGCCTCATTATAGAGAGCTGAGATTGTTCTAGAATGTTTGATGTAGAACACGTGGGTATGTGTCATATGCAAAAGACTTTAAAAGGTGAATTTACATTTTTTTGTAAAATGTATAAAATGAGCCCAGCCTCCAGAGGGTGAACGTGACATATTTGAATGTCAGTCAGTTCCCAAGGCCACTGGTTCTGCTGTTGTTCAATGTTAAAGATGACAGGACCAATGGGGTCTCAATATACTTCTTTTTTTTTTACTAATCTGATGTTTCACTGAAGAAACAATTTATCATCCACAATATTAAATACCTCGCTGGCACTTTGTAGGTAGGAGCCTCTTTGAAAACACAGCTCTGTGTGAAGTTTTGTCTTTAAAAAGAATGAACTTTTAACTTTCAATCGCGATTAATGAATTTCAAAATGTGCGATTAATTTGTTAATTTTTTTAAATCGATTGACAGCCCTAATATAAATAGATATAGTGGACAAATATTCTAATATTTCTCTTAGATCAGTAATTGTTCCTAAAATCTGGATAACTGAATGTGTGTTTGCACTTCAGAAGCGTAGCTATACTGAGACTGAGTAGACTGAGCTACTTAATGAGAACGTGTATTTGAAGACTTACTTTGGTCTTGGTGCTGATAGGCTGAGATTTCACTTTGTCGTCTTTGCTTTTGGAAATTCTCAGGAACTGCTTTAGGTCTCCCTGGTAGGATAAAAGCAACAAAAAGAATCATGTATACGTTTTTTTGTTTAAAAAAAAATCCTTATGTATATGTGTGCTTCTATTATTGTGCGCTTACAAGGTCGTAGTACTCCAGCATCATGTAGTGGGGCTCTGCCTCCCTACACAGGCCCAACAGGCGGACGACGTTGGGGTGGCTGAGCTTTGCAAACATTTCGGCTTCGCGGCGGAAGTCGAGCTGGAGCTGCTCATCTCTGGCCTGCAGGCTCTTCACCAACACCACCGTCTCCTCCTCACTCTCCTCAAGACCCTTAGCTTTGCACAGCAGCACCTCACCAAACTCCCCTTTGCCTGTACACACAGACACACACCACAGAGTAAATGTCAGCGCACACGCTCAAAATGTTGCACATTCTGCTTTATTAGGTTATCCATTAACTTACAGCTTAAAGATCAGGTGCCTTTCTTAATTCTCAGTTAATACGCACCAAAGAGAATAGTTTAAATCAATCTACCCAAAGTAGTGATGGTTTGCAGGTTTGCGCGAGGAAAGTGGAGCTTGTCGTTGTTGACGTGGCTGTGCCGTTTTTCGGTTGTTGCCACGGTACCCATATTGGTCAGTGCCACCTCTTCTTGGATCTCAGCGGTGGTGTGGCCATTTTGTTCAACAGCTCCTCCTGATAAACACAACACACATCAGTCAGGGTCATCTGCCCATTGCAAATCTCAATGGGCAGTGAAGGGCACTAGAAATGCGATGCGTGTCCAAACAGTGTTTTCTCGTCTTGTTTTTTTAGTGCTCAAAATGTAACATTTCACATATCGGATGCAAAAAGATGCATAAAAACTAGTTCACGCGTTTGTTACTTCTAAATTAGATAACTGCAATTCCTTATCATCAGGCTGCTCTAAGAAGTCTCTTAAGTCCCTGCAGTGAATTCAGAATGCTGCAGCTCGTGTACTCACAAAAACTAAGAAAAGAGATCACATATATTAGCTGCTCTGCACTAGTTCCCTACAAAATCAAGAATCACATTTAAATTATTCTCCTCACCTACCTTGATTGGTGATGCGCAATCATATCTTATCAAGCTCCTCTTTTATGGAGCCAGATTCTGGGAGGCAGACATAGTCACCTGATTTAAGAGTAGACTTTTGTCTTTGATAGTGCTTATAGTTAGGGCTGAATCAGGTTTTCCCCTGGTCCAGCCCCTAGATATGCGGCTTTAGGCTTATCGTCTGCTGGGGGACGATTTGGGATACACTGAGCACCTATCTCCTCTTCTCTATCTCCTTATGGCTGAAGTTTCATCTCTCCAATGCACATTATTAACTCTGTTTCCTCCCCGGAGTCCTTGGGACTTCACGTCTTAAAGGGTTCATTGGACCAGGCTGTGTCTGATACCATGGCCCGGCTGATGTGCCCGGCCTAATCCTCCATCTACCTGATGGATTCGGAGGTCTGGATCGTGGTTCATGCCTACTACGAGCCATTCATACACTCAGCCATACTCATTGAATGTGTTGTAACTCTGTAATGCTTCCTTCTGTACATATGACATCTATTGTTTCTGTCCATCTGGGAAGAGGGATCCTCCTCTGTTGCTCTCCCGAAGGTTTCTTCACTTTTTTCCCTGTGAAAGGGTTTTTTCTATTTCTTGGGAGTTTTTCCTGATCCGATGTGAGGTCCTGGGTTAGATATGTCGTAAGTGTACAGATTGTAAAGCCTTTTGAGACAAATTTGTAATTTGTGAGATCGTGCTATACAAAATAAACTCAATTGAATTGAAAAAACCAACCGCTACATTTCCTTGTGCACAACCCACTCATAAATCCCCTTTTTTGTATGCATATTAAACTGTTGAGAACACTTCATCATGTCGCTTTTCCAGTATTTACACATAACACACTCAACATCTGAACAGAGTCAAAGTGTGGTGTGGAATACAGCTCAAGTATCAACATTCTCTGACGCAATACCCCCAGTAAACCCAAGATGGCAGCACATATCCTAAAACTTTCAACACAACTGAGGGAATATCAACTACACACATTACTCCTTCTGAGCTGATTTTACAACTGCTTTTACCACAATTTACCAAACATTTGTCTACACCAAACAGTCATACCGTTCAGACACTCCATCTCCGGCTCCTCCCCATCCTGGCCTTTCTGCAGTCTTTTAGCGTTGCGTCTCTTTTTGCAGTAGAACATGAGTCCAAGTACTACGATGATGTAAGCCACAGCAGCTCCTACCGAGAGGCCGATGGTTTGGATCATCTTGTAGGGGGCCTTGTCCATGTCTTCATCGAAGGACTGCACTGGCTTTTCTGTCGGGCGAAGGCATTAAATTTGGGTCACTGAAAATGTTCTGACAATGCAGCATGTGTTATCTTTAACACACCCAGGTCTTTAATCAGCATCACATATTGTGTTACAATGGAAATAGAAATACAAAATGCAATCAGTTTAGGTTACACAAAATAATAATAATTATAAACCTATATAAACGTTTTATAGATTAAAAAAAGGTACCTGCATTAGATTTTAACACAGTTTAAAACTGAATACTATTTTGTCATTTAATTCAACAAGGCTTTTTTTTTGTTGGGCTGTCTAACTGGCAAATATCTGAATGAAATGGTCTCCTACTGACTAAACTTGAGTATGGCCCTGCTACTTTGAGAGATAACGAGTTGATGTGGGTAACTAATGCAAGTGTGTGGCTGTAATATTCAGCTCCAGTCGGCACGCAAGGAGCCAGAGAGTGTGAAGCGTTATTAGATCCAACGTCTGCCCAATCCCATCACATCCGTGACAGTCAGAGATGTGGCAGTGTGTTTGAACCTGTCAAGCTGCGACAGAGGCAGAGGGTGACGCTATAATTAATGCCTTCATCCTTCGCTCGTGATCATGTGTGCAACCTTTGTTCCCGACAAAAGAAGCCTGTGTACGTACCCACGACATACAGCTTAGCCACACGGTCTTTGATGCTGCAGCTGTTTCCGGCTACACATGTGTACCTGCCCGTGTCATCTGTTGTGACGTCTGAAATCACTAAGGAGCCATTGGGCATCTTCTGGAACCTGGAAGAAAGGAGGGACGGGACAGATGAGGGTTGAGTTCTTCTACATCAAAGTCCACTTCATATACACAATGGGCCACATGCAAGGACGTTTTCATGTTCTGTCCCTCCTATTCTCTTGTGTGAGGTATAAAATTGAAAACCTCTTTAACTGCACAAATGCATCATTAAATTGATAGTTTCACTAGCAGGTGGCTGTTTGTGAGATTTGATCGTGAGCATAATTAACAGTCCTCAGCTTGCTGCCTGCTCTTCTCAGTTTGTGAGCAGGTTTCATTTACAAGAATGTGTTAAGAGTGTAAAGAGAAGTTCACACTGCGGAGACCACAAACAGAAACGCGTGTCACTTCTGGTATTAGTAGTCGACACTGTTCGATAATATTAATAAAACAGCTGTCAACAAAGCAGGCAACCCTAGATGGAAGACAGAATATGATAATGCAAATGTAGATGATGCTACACTGTCTTGTGTTGGAATGGAGGATGTAGACCTGGACAGAAACTTGCATAAATACCGTGAGGCAACTTTCCTGACTGCTGAAAAGGAGCAATGTTAACATACGGCAACAAATGAAAAAATATGGCGCAAGGAATATACATTTTGAATTCCATTTATTTGAGTTATTCATGTTTATTTCTAAACATCTGCATTCGCAGACGCATTGTTAAGTCAAACCAGACAATTTGTGGGTTTTTTCTCACTGTGGGAGAGACAGGACATCTGTTCATGACTCATACGAAAGGTTCTACCACACGTGGAACTCTGTATTTTATTTAAGACAGTACAATCAAATTGGGGACTGTGACAAGTTCTCTTAAATCCCTCTCATGTGCCACTTTAAAACAAATCTGGCTTTGAGAGAAGTTCTTGCATGAGACCCACTGTATTAGATGTGTAATAATATATATTTAAATATATATCTGTGGAAGTCGCTTTGGATAAAAGCGTCTGGTAAATGACATGTAATATCTGTATGCAAAAGATATATATCCTATGGACGCAAAGAGTTTTTTTACCTGTAATCACAAAATGTAATCTTAATTCATGACGTGGCAGAGCAAAAAGCCACATTTACCTCCTGTTCTTACTGATGTCCAGCGTCCTGTCTCTGACCATCCAGTGGATGTGAGGCTCAGGGTCACCGGTGGCCTGACAGTGCAGGATGGCCGTGTAACCTTGATACACCGTTGTATTCTCTGGTACCACCTTAAAGCGAATGTACACTACACACACACACACACACACACACACACACATGCACACAAACACACAAACACACACACATTCCTTTACAGACTATGGGTAACATCTCAGTTATACTCTACAACCCAAATTCAATTCATTACCGGACAATAAAAAAAGGCCACGAGTGCACAATAAATGCGGCCACATGAAAAGGATCAATGACTCTTATGTACTGAGACCACAACTATTTTTCTATGCGTGACTTAACCCTTGTGTTGCCTTAGGGTCATTTTGACCCGAATCAATATTATACCCTCCCCCCGCTTTAGGATTAATTTGACCCCATTCAATGTTTAATGTCGGTGTTCTTTCGGTAGTCAACAAACAAACATAAAGTGCCTCACACTTAAACTTGGAAAACAATATTAATTCTAATAATTTTCTGGAGGTTTTAATTGCTGGCGTCAAATTGAACCCAAAGGGTAAAATATGTTAGTAAATATAAAGGTAACAGGAGGGTGAAACATTGAATCGGGTCAAAATGACCCAAAGGCGGGGGGAGGGTGTAATATTGATTCGGGTCAAAATGACCCTAAGGCAACACAAGGGTTAATGACTAACATGGCAGCGTGGCCCTTTCTTCCAGGATGATGAGTGAGCCGTTTACCTGCCACAATGAGGGTCACAAGGGCTCGGATCTCCCCCTGGGGGCTGTTGGAAGCGATACAGGTGTAGTTTCCGGCGTCGCTGCGGATGACTTTGGTGAAGTGGAGCTGGCCGTTCCTCTGTGCCACCCGGGGTGGCAGCTCTCCTCCGTCTGCAGGGGGCGACAGAGACAAGTGGGGTTAGGACTACGACGTATGTTGTTCCTGCTTGTGGAATTCAAGTGGTTGAAGCGACTCAATCATGGCAAACATGGAAATGAGCCACGATGTTGTACTCTGTTAATTGCCGAGTGAGACAATGCTCGTGGAAACTTTTGTCATCTTTAAATAAGAAAAAGGAAGATGTACTGTTACATTTTGAAAGAGATAATTTAGGTGTTTAAAGTCCTTATCTGACTTTTGCGAGCCAGCGACGTGCATACCTGCTGTGGTCCAGCGGATGGTTGGGCTCTCTCTGCCTTTAGCAGAGCACTGGATGGTGATCTCCTTATCCAGCTCCAGACACTGAGAAGGCTGGGGGGTCGGGGTGAACTTCAGCCTCTCTGGAACACAAGTCATAACACCACACACGCATTACACACATGGTAAACATTAACAGTCAAAGACTCTTTTTGCTATTCACACTGCAGATAAAATGCCACTGAGCTGGCGCTGATCAAGTTCAGACACATTCAAGAAAGTGGCTTCATGCACATGTGCAGATACAGATCTGTGGAGTATTAAAAAAAGTCTATCAGAGGCTGAGATTGTATAAACAGAGAGATTGGCCAGACAAAACAGCGTCACGTCAGGCCATCTAACACAGTAACCCAGCAGAGCTACGCTGATAGGAATTTTACATGGAGATAATGTGTTCAAATGGAGGCTAGAAAGAAAAGCTCATATTTTACGCCTCTGTGGGTGTCCTGCAGCACGCACAGTCACACTCACGCGCAAGACCATTCGTTTCATACTTTGTCTTAACAATGTATTACTCATCATTTCCTCAATGTGATTTCCCTCACTACAGTCCTCCTTCAGTCGGGGGAATAACTTCAGATATTTGCTCAGTGTACGATCTAAGAATTATCTACTGTATATACACTACATAATTCCCTCATTGCTTACCAAGTACACTAACTCGAGCTTGCCCAGACAATCGGCCGCCTTCAGTCTTGGTTTCACAGCCGTACATCTGTCCGTCATACACCTCTACATTGTTGATCCTGAGGGTGCCGTTAGAGAACAGCTTAAATCGAGAGTCCTAAAGAAGAAAAAAGAGAGGAAGATATTTTGAAGTTAAAATGTGCTGGTGAAGACAGAATACATGTCAAAAAGAGACACTAATAATGGTGATTGTGTGTGTTTTTGTATTTGGTAACTGACCTCTGGTGTGATCATGATGTTGTTGCGGAGCCACGTGATCTCAGGTTCAGGGTTGGCCTGAGCGTGACAGTGAAGGTAACCTGGTTTCCCCTCCTCGAGGTGGCTGTCCTGAGGCCTCGTCACCCACACTGGGGCAGCTGTGAAGACACAAACACAGAAAAAGTATTAGCTACAGCATATACATAATCGCTCATCAGCTACATGGTAGTGCCTTGAAGGATTCCACTTTTTCATTATTGTAGATTTGGTATAGTTCCGACTTATGTCTTTGTGCTGTAATAACATCTGAATTTCCCCTCTGGGGATCAATAAAGGCTGATCTTGTCCTAATGAGCTTAGCCCATTGGTCATGACCTAGACACCATTAATCCCTATGAATCTAGTAGAAAGTCTATGGTCTACCAGCATTTTCCTGACATTAAAGAACAAGACAAATTGTAAAAGTGCAACAACAACCTGTGCTGTTTGTGAGCTCTTAAAATTGCAACAAATATAACTATTAAACTATTTTGAGAACTAAAGTTAACATTAAACACTGAAAATATAATAAACAAATCACACATGAATACATATAAAAGGGCAGTTTAGTTAGGGGACTTAAAAAGAAAAGAATATAGCCAAAGCCTTCTTTCAAACCACATGCTTCCTTTTCATTTGAAGTCTCAGACCAAAAATAAACGTTCTTCAACATTAGAAAACAGTTTCCCAGGAGTTTTACTCCTTGCACTGGCTAAAGCAAACTTAATGCTAAATTGTCTGCGTATGACTCACTGGCCACAGTAAAGGTGACCTCCTGTGTCCTTCGCCCCGCCCTGTTCTGGGCCACGCAGGTGTAGGTGCCCGAGTCTCCTTCCTCTGTGGGACTGAAGATCAGATCCAGGCCGTCCTGGTACACTCTGCCCTCGATGGGCACCCGCTGACCTCCTCTCTCCCACCAGACCTGGGGCTCAGGTCTGCCGCGTGGGGGACGACAGGCTACCCGCTGCAGAGTGTCCGCTGTGAAAACCTTCGACATCTTGGACACCATGTCATCGATCTCTGTGGTCCGAAAGCAGAGGGGGCGGGATTATTCATTGCATGAAGTTGCAATTCGAAGGCAGAATTAACCGATTTCCATTTACACAAAGCCCCTGATAATCAAATATTCATCTTAAAAGCTAGCAAAGCGTCACTGATTATGAATTCCACGTGCAGTCCAGAGCAAGCTTGATTCCAACGCACGGTTCTGTCCGCAGATATCCTGTCTCGTTAGTAAAAGTCCTCAGAATTTTAGCGCCGGTCACAGTAATTGGAAAACAAAGCACACAGTAGGAGTATATAGGTTGGGTGGGAATTAAATAAGGCCTGTGTGAGGAGGGTCATATCAAAAATTGCAGCCCCAATACAGAAAGTGGAATGTGATCTGTCGTACAAAGACTCACAAAACCTCCCACTACTGTGTGAGCTACGATAGAGTGACCGTTTAAACTTGTCCCTAAATGAAAAATTCTACTGTGAGACAATCCCCTATAATGCCTGCAGGGATTACCATCAGATTAAGTGAATTAAGGTATTTAAATGGAGCTGTGGTTCACTGGGTTAGAACTGCAGATACAGTCGTACCTCCTTAATCCAAAACCCTTGGGGAAAAGGGGGCTGATCGAGGGGATTTAATTGTTCGGGACTATGAAACGCATCGAAATTCCATCCTTAAGTTTATACTAAACATTTGACTTGCACGCACTTGCATTTCCAAATGTGGACGAGTAAAAGGAGAGGACACTATAGATTGTTGCTGCTTTATGCTCAAGCAGCCATTACAAATCATTTTCTTTGAGTACATTCTTTTTGTAGCAATGATTTCTGGGAAAGAGCAGGCGCTGTTGCGTGCATTATTAACAACTTTATGTGTCCTGACTTATATGCAACATTGTTTTCCCTGCATATAGGAGAACCTGATCTTTGTGCACAACCCCAACATTATATTTGATATAGTTATGCTATGTTGCTGGAGGAGGAAATAATATGGACGCGAAGCAGGAAAAAATGCTCCGGCGTCGCGCTTGTAGCGGATACTGCTTGAGCGGCTGTCATTAAACGGGCCAATTCAATTCAATTCAGTTTATTTGTATAGCCCAATTTCACAAATTACAAATTTGTCTCGGAGTGCTTTACAATCTGTACACAGACATCCCTGCCCAAAAACCTCACATCGGATCAGGAAAAACTCCCAAATAACCCTTCAGGGGGAAAAAAGGGAAGAAACCTTCAGGAGAGCAACAGAGGAGGATCCCTCTCCAGGATGGACAGGTGCAATAGATGTAATGTGTACAGGAGGACAGATTTAGAGTTCAAATACATTCAATGAATATGACAGAGTGTATGAATAGTTCATAGTAGGCATATTCCACGATGGAGACCTTCACGATCCATCAGGCAGATGGAGGTAGAGAGGAGGAGTGGGCGGAGTCTCAACAGTGGGCGGAGTCTCAACAGGGTAGTGGTGTAGTCGGTAGCAGGAATTCCACGACCCAGACCTCGATGATCCATCAGGCATAGGATCTATGCCCATATAGGCCAGACTTGCCCACTCCTACTCTCTGCCTCCATCTGCCTGATGGATCACGGAGGTCTGGATCGTTCATACACTCTGTCATATTCATTGAATGTGTTTGAACTCTTGTGTCCTTCTGTACACATGGCATCAATTGCACCGGTCCATCTTGGGAGAGGGATTCTCCTCTGTTGCTCTCCTGAAGGTTTCTTCCCTTTTTTCCCTGTGAAAGGGTTGTTTGGGAGTTATTCCTGATCCCATATGAGCTTCTGGGACATGGATGTCTATGTGTAGAGATTGTAAATCCCTCTGAAGCAAATTGGTAATTTGTGAGAATGGGCTATACAAAATAAACTGAATTGAATTGAATAAGGGAATGTGATCATCATCGGAGAGGTCTGGCTTTAAGTGAAAGAACCAAACCAAGAAAGGTGGGGAGAGCCGATTGAGACGCAGGGTGGAAAAATATGTAATCCAAAATTCCCCTCTCACTCTCAGATTACAGAATCACAGGTCTTTATCTCTCACCAGTTCAACAACTGCAACTGTATGTGTGTGTGTGTGTGTGCACGTGTGCATACCAGCTATGAGGAGGGAGGCCTCGAGCGTAATGTGGGACCCTCTGAGACCACGACCGACACACTTGTAGGTCCCAGTGTTCCTGGGCTTGACCTGGGTGATCAGCAGTGTGCCGTTGGATAACAGGATCACACTGTGGAGAAGAGACCAATCAAACATGTTAACACTGTGCTCATTCGTACCGTGTAACCGTCGCTGTCCATTGGAAAAGAATTGCACATTGTTTGTACACAAGAGCACGTTAATAGCAGCGCATGTCACAGTACTGCTTTATGCACACGTGCAACTCCCATGCTCAGATGGCATCTGAAAATAAATCTTTGCATTTGTTTCGGCCTGCTGGGAGCACCAGATAGAGATGCTCTGCCACACAGGACGACACAAGCGCCAGAGTGCCACGACTTTAGCATGGGGCTACTATTTGTCCTTTATTGGCATGTTATATGATGCTATCTGAATTGGCCCGATTCACTAAACCCCATCTGCTGCCGCAAATAGGTTAAAGTCAATGCTAAAAACTTGTCCGCCGAAGATGCAACCGAATTTAATAATAAAAAATAGCTTTTTAGGAGAGCAGAACTGATGGCCGCCCCTCCAGGCCTCTGGCAGGCTGAAGGAGCATCGGTGCCAGTGATGGACGGGATGAGAAGTAATTAAAGGCTGACCTTAAGGCTGATCTTAAGCCAGCTTCGGGACAGAAAGATAAGGAGCCATACATCCCACACAGCACACATAACTGAGCTCAGCAGACCGGACAACTCAACAGCTCATCACAGCTAGAAGACAAAGTCATAATGAAGCCCGTGAAAAAAGGAAGAATGCAAAGCAGAGTGGAATCTGTGCTGCTGGATACAGTTAGGATGCTGTGTAATCCAAGAGAAGAGTTTTCCAAAAGCAGGATTCATCCAGGATGTCTGGTTCTGCACCCGATTCCCTCAGGAGGGCCGTGTCATCCCTTCCCTTCTTCTCTTAGCAATAGCGGGAGGCAAATGAGCTTTGGAAGCTTGTGCGTGCAAGTCTGTGTACCTCGCTCTGAGGAAACTCTAAAATAACCACAAAACTGTTTCATTTTTCAAAACGGTTTCACTTTTTAATAGCTACATTGGCAGAAATAATTGGAATGGTTCCTTGTTTTTTCCCTCCCGAGTTAGTTTGATCCACGGGGCAGAATTCTTTCTGTCTGCAAAAATAGCCTTGAACAGAAGAATGTTTTTTCTGGTATGTATTTTTCTTAGTTTTCCAAATGGGAATAACAATCTACATCAAATATTCACACACAATCTAGAGGGAGGGAGGGGGAGGGTGGGGGTGAAAAAACAGTGCAGGTGCAAAACAGAAGATATCTCCTGCAGAGAACAACATTCCTCTGGAATTGTATCAGCCCAGATCAATAAACACAAACACAGCCTTGGAATACCTCCACCACAAAGAGGCCAGAATTGTAATGTAACGGTTTGCTTTTATATTCACACCTATTACCCATCCGTCTGTGATCAAGGTGCTGAGTAATCATGCAATTCATCTTAAATGCGAGTCGCAACGGCACACAGAGAGCCGAGAGACCATCGCAAGGGTCCACACCTCATTGGGTTCAAAGGAATATCAGACAGTGGCTGAATCTTACATAACGAAGAACGGGGCCCGTGTGGAGGGAGGAGGTTGGGAGTCCGAGGCGTATTTGGGGAAAGAAAAGTGGGTTGCAGAAAGGGGAGGATTTAGCTCCCAACATACCGAGACTTGTTTGCCAGCAGCTCGTCTTCGTGGTACCACTCCAACGTGGGGGTCGGCACGGCAGTGAACTGGCAGTGGAGCGAGGCCTCCTCGTTCCTCAACACCACCTGGTCCTCAGGAGTGACCACCGGCCGCGGGAAACTCTTATCTGTTTAGTAGAGGGAGACAAACATCTGTGTGATTACATCGGCCAGGCATCAGACCGTCAAGGCGGAAGTCGTGCGTCGCACAGATCTATCTAGATCTTTATTAAAAGTGACTTTTTTTTGGTTCCGTCCCGATGCGCGCACTCTGCGGCGCGCGAGACGGAGAGCTGAGAAGTGTTAACGTGACACGTAGAGACAGAGTGACATGCTGCTGTGTAGAGACGATCAACAACAGACGGTTGTTTAGTTTAATAAAAGAAGGGGGTCGGGCCAATTTTTTTTAAATGTCATGCGATCTACCATACTACGCCGCGATCGACTGGTAGGTCGACGCGATCAACGTATTGAGCACCCCTGGGTTAGAGGAACACAAGTGGGGTCGACTATTATGGAAATAAGAATAATCTGTACCTGAATGATGAATATATCATTTAATTGGTCAAATTTATTTAGGCTGGTGATATTTTATTCCTTACAATGGATGTCGCTGGATTTTTCACATCACCCCAAAACATGACCCTATATGTTCCATCTATTCACAATGAGATTTGCTACATAACATCCTAGGAGTAAAAAATAACTCACAGACTTCAGCACATTGTTGAACTCCAAATAAAAGCTCAATGAAGAAACAAGAAGAAACAAGAACGAAAATAACCCTGACTCCCGGGTTTATGCGTGTGAGTCTTTCAAATCTGAACAGCTAATGGAGGTATGGTGCCAATAACAGTCTAAGGATATGGCCCCTAGTTGGTTTAAAAAATAAAATAAAAGGCGTTCACACCTAGCCCACCCAGGAATTCGGCGGGAAGACCTCATTCTCAAGAGCTTTGACAGTGCATTGAAAACCCTTCAGCCTTACCTTCAGGTGAAGCCCTGTAGAGGAGCAGGGCGGCAACACGGTAACTGGAAACTAAACAATTATCCATTCTTTCTCGACACAGGTGTTAAGCTAGCGTGCCTCTGTGTGTGTGTGTGTGTGTGTGTGTGTTGCAGGTGACTAATTAGAGTAGAACGGGGAATCAGGTTTCACAGTTTGCTGTATGTAATCTACTTACTCAGTGGTGTACTGAGGGGATAATAGGAGGGGAGCGCGCACGTCATGAGAGCCTGTAGACAAGCGAATAATGTCCCTTTACAACATCGTACAGTGAGCTGTATGTGAATCGTACAGTTACAGTCAGACCAACAGAGCGCCGCCGCTGCTGCACAGGGAGCTGATGTTATTGTTCACCATATAGATGTTTATGATGTTCTTTCCGTCTGCGTGGGCAGCGGCGAAGGTAGGTTCTAACACTCTCTGGAAATTACATTAGGGACTCCCATCACTTTCTCTTCCTGCTCTCTTTCTCTCCCTCTCAACACTAATGGACTATACACCTCCTCCTCCTCCTCCTCCTCACCACACTTCCTGGCAGGTGTGGCAAAGTGGATTGACTTTTGTCATGTTCTTGAAATGGCAATTCCAAGGATTTAACATATATAATGTTAGAAGGCAATTTGTTCTTAACCTTTTTCCACAAAGTCACGTCGGGTTTCTGGACATTGTGACAAGCTTTTTTGACACCATTTGATATTTATACAGGCAAAATGTGTCCTGCTGGAAAAGCAATCTAGAAAATAATGGTTGAATTAATAAACAATAAAATTAACAATTACTCTACAAGCACTAAGAGTGGCAGAAAAGTGTTATTAAAAAATATATATCTATGAAGCAGTAGAACAATACACTGTCATAATAAAAAAAGACAAACACACACCTATAATGTTGAGAGTGAAGTTGCTGCTGCTGCAAACGTTTCCAGCGGCATTCTTGGCACAGCAGTAGTACAGGCCGTTGTCGTCCGGACTGGCACTCGTAAAGGTGAGCGTCCTTTCCTTGTTGTTGATCTGGTGGCTCTTCTCCGTCAGCTTCACCCCGTCTTTGAACCACTGGCACGTCGGCCTGAGGGAGAGTCAAATAGGCACCAGAGAGGTTTAGGAGAGGAGTGGAAAAAAGTGTGCTTGAGGTATGTTATTGAAAAGGAAGAGATAGAAAAGGTGAGAAGATGATAGGACAAAGAATATAGGGGCATGAGAGAGGACAACAAGGACAGAAGAGTGTTTTTCAGTACAGTCCTCAACGTGATCTTTAACCCTTTGAGCTCTAAACTCGAGGTGACAGGAGGAGGAGACTCACCGCGGGTGTCCATCAATATGACAGCGCAACGTGACCGTTGCCGAGCTCTCGATTTCCCCTTCTGAGGTGGGCTCCTTTAAAGTCACAACACCACTTTCCAACCCTGTGGAGAAAGAAGAACAACAGCGGAATCTGTGAGCCCGGAGGAGGAGGAGCAGGACTAATATAAGAGAGAAGAAGTACGAGAGGGAAAATTGAGTTAAGTGGTCGTCCTGTCATCTGTCCTCGCTGGGACAAACTCAGACGCTAATGGGGGCAGTGGGGATGAGGGCAGAGACGGGCCCTTACAGCGCTTTTTTGAAAGAAATTTAATGGACAGTACATTGGCTCTATTAAAAAGGGCCACATTGCTGACGGAGCAGCCCATAAAAATCAGACGAAAGAGAAATGAACAGCAGGGCAACAGTAAACCATGCAGTTTTGATTCTTTAAATGCAGGAGCATGGCATACTTTCTAAATGTCTTCAAGCCTGATCAGGTATGTCGACCGCATTATTATTATTATTATTGGTGTTACCATGGGAAGAGCATATGCCACAACAAAGTGATGAGCAGTATCGCTCTAGTTTGTAACATGAAACTGATCGATGAGTGACAGATGAACAAGAGAATAAATGAAGGGAACACATGCCATTAAGGGTTTGACCCAGTACACTAAGAAATATATATCAGCTACATACAGCATGTCAAGAAATAATCACTGCAGCAAATCATTACTAGATTCTCCTTGGAGGATGGCAACACACAATCATTTGTTCAGTCTCAGAGGGAGACAAGTAGATATATCTCATGATGAACAGAGGCATTTAATCCCTCTTTAACAAAAAAAAAAGGATTGTGGCGGCTCTTGTGCACTGCTTAGTCTTTGGCATGGCCAGAAGTTCAGGGCCAGAAAATCCGTCAAAGTATTTGTTTTTGGGAACTGATTGCAATCAGTGGCGGCTGGTGAATTTTTTTGGGGGGGGGGCGCAGTTTAAATATCACTCAACAATGAGAAGAAAAGAGGTTTTGAGTAGAATATTGTAAAAAACAAAGCTTTATTTCAAGAACACACCGTGCTCAACACTGTCCAATAACAACTATCAACACACTGTAACTTTGGGCATGGGAGGTTCAGAGCAGCTTTAAGGAACATTGGGTTGGGTTTCAGAGGTTTGCAAAATAAAAGAGTTTCACCCTCACATGAAAGAGGTTCAGAGCAGAATAGAGTCAGAAAGAGATGCAGCACATGTTACATTGGGTGACAGAGCAGACCCACTACTGTAAAGAAAAGTAGCCTCCTCTCTTTAAAGTGGTCACTTTACTCTCTGGTTAAAGTCAATCATGTCTGTAACCAGCCTGTTTCCATTATTCTTGAGGGAATGTGTCTGGTTTCAGAACTTCTTCGTTGTGTTTCGATGCCAGTTCGGTCTCCTTCTCCTGACTGTAAACAGGGTTAGCTTCAGGCTGTTAGCGAGTTAGCTCCATGCTCTTAGCTAGATAACTGCGGCAAGATTCGTGCTTTACACTTGTCTGCAGCTCTTTAGATCCCTCACCCGTTGTAGTCCAGAGAGTTTCAGTCCCTTTGGAACAACAGACAGGGAAATTAAACAGCGCATTACTCACTGAGCCTCCAGCTGACAGCCGTTAGCAACCTGCTCCCGTAGCTCCGTGGAGCTCTCTGGGCTGAGGGAACGATCGTCTCTGATCTGCCGAATAGTCCAATCACGTGAAATAATAAAACAATGTCATTGGCCAGCGCACATTTTGCGACCCAAGATTCACGTTTCATCCGCCAATGAGAAGCCGGTCCTTGCGAAACGACTGAAATATTTTCTCGATGCCGTACACACACGTTAGATCGCCTCGAAAAGGGAGGGCTTCTCTCCGTGATAATGGCGATATATTATATTTTTTCACATTAACTTAAGTGGTTGTTGACAGGCTGACGGTCTCCCACACACATTTAGCGCGTCAACACGGTATATTTACTATTTAAATGATTTGGCATATAATGTTTTTTGACAGGATGTTTTTTTTCTTTTTCTTTTTTCATCTACAAATTTTAAGAGGGGCGGCGCCCTAGCGCCCCCTATGGACAAACCGCCACAGATTGCAATACTGTAAACACACAAAGGGGAAGATTTGATATTTAGTTATGCTAAAATTCCACAAATAAACACAAAACATTCTCAGTGACTGAGGAATGGAAGTCATAGGCAGCATCTTTATGTGATATATATATACATGTAACTCTTGGGCCAACTGCCTTTTTTTAATTATCCAGATACAGCATTGGTGTGCCTTGCTGGAACTCCCAATCCCCTAGAGCAGGGGTGCTCAATACATCGATCACGACCCCGGAGGTAGATCATTTTGACTTGGTCATTTTATAAGTAGCTTGCGTGCTGAAAAAGTGTGAGCACCCCTGCCCTAGAGTGTGTTGACTACACAAACACTGAATAGGAACCAGGGCTAATGGTTATTTACATGATGATAAATAAGCCGTGGCTGTATGACACGTAGTTCCTATACACCCAGTGTGGTCGCTGACAGAGTGTCTCTTTGGGCTGCCCTGTTTTATGCACGAGTCTGTGAGGGTTTTGTAGTGACTATATGTCGTAAGTCACTCCATCAGGCTGAGCTCCATTCCCATCACGTGTGGTTCAATACTGTGGCTGCATCTTGGCTGTTGTTTCAATCATCTATGAAATATGCATGGCATGAGCCTCCACCTGAGACTGGTTGGGGGAGAATTGCCGCTGTGAGGTCAGAGGGGCTCAAGGAAGACCTGTCGCAATTACAAAAGGAACCTGGTATTGCCCTGCACACTGGGGGACCATGGGTAACCATCTCTACAGTAATGGGGCCGCTCATTAGCTTTCTCCTTACACAAATGGCCCAACAACAGTGTGTGTGCACATCACGCTGCATCGGATTAAATGTGTGCGCTTAAGTGCATGTATATTCAATTAAATTCAGTTTATGTGTATAGCCCATGAAGCGGTATTGATAATGGATGGATGGATGTATAGCCCAATCTCACAAATTAAAGATTTGCCTCAGAGTGCTTTAAAATCTGTACACATAGACATCCCTGAAGGAATCATTACACCAAAATTAAAACACAGTAAATGGTGAGACCCCCCCCCCCAAGCATGAATACATGTGGACAAATGTACCCAATTGATTTTTGAGAGTTCTCTGTTCTCGTCAACAGCTCCAGTGGCTTAGTGGAGGAGGAGGAGGTGGTGGTGATGAAGACCATTGAGACACGGCTTATGACCGGTCCTGTTTGTGATTTTCATGGACAGGATATCTAGGCGCAGGCTGGGGGTGGAGCAGGTCAGGTTTGGGGGTCTTGGGATCACCTCTCTTCTGTTTGCAGATGATGTGGTCCTGTTAGCATCCTCAGACCATGACCTCCGGCACTCACTGGGGCGTTTTGCTGCCGAGTGTGAAGCGGCAGGGATGAGAGTAGGGCTGCAACAACGAATCGATAAAATCGATTATTAAAATAGTTGGCAACGAATTTCATTATCGATTCGTTGTGTCGCATGATTATTACGGCGCTCAATAAGTCGCGGATTATAATAAAAGTTGAGTTGAGAGCAAAGCCGCGCAGGAGAAACAAGAGCGGAGCGGAGAGAGAGCAGAGACCGAACGCTGCGTTGTGAGAGCCAATCAGCGCTGAGCTGCTCCGCTGTTGATGAATCTAATTGGCTGCTGCTGCCCTCGTGGCGCTGGAAGCGGAAGTCATTCACGGAGCTGTGTGCGCCTACGGGTGACGTTATGAACCCAGACAGCAGGGCGCTACATGTCACGACGTGTGTGGCATTTCCACAAGAGTATAACGTAGAAAACGTGGTTATTTATTCCGTGGCGGATAGCGGAAAATATTTTTCCACGGAGAAAGGCAACAGATAAGCCACGTCGCTGTGAGCGCTGCGCGTGCAGACAACATTTAACGGAGCGGAGCAGCGCGTGCGCTCTGATCGCTCTTTTAATGAAGTGTCGATTTTAAAAATATGCTCAATCACATCGTTTTTAACGTACGGGTAACATTGTTAGTATCTGCAGCGTGACAGCAGCAGATGTAGCGGACTAACATTCAAGCTAACCTAACTTCCCAAACGCTGTCGACATCTGAACGCTGATTGGCCGAGACGCGACACGTCCCATCAAAGATGTTTTATTGCGAAGAGCACCACTTCACATTTTCAACGGCAGCGGGCCAGGTGAAAAAAATAATAAATCGGAACGCGTCTCTGATATTGTTCAGGGGGCCGGTCCACATGGCGACCACTGCTAAGGAGAGTAAAGCGCTGTCAGTCTGTTTGTGACGGGTTCATCCTCATGCTGACCAGTGGGTCCTCCAGGACCTTTCCATGACTTTAAACCAAATTTCCATGATTAAACATTTTGTGAAAACTCTGTCTATACGTGACAAAGTGAGAAGATGTAGTATTTAAACTTACAATGAGAATTCCAAAGCTTACCGTATAAATTAAAATTTGAATGAAACAAATTTGCATTACTTTTCCAAATATTTTGGGATTTTATTTTTTTCAATTACTTTTCTAGGCCTGCTAATAGCCATTTAAAAATTCCATGACTTTTCCAGGTTTTCCATGACCGTACGGACCCTGTTTTGAATAAAGGGTTGAACATTTAAGTTTTTTTGTTTTTTTTATCCGATTAATCGATAAAATAATCAACCGATTAATCGATTATCAAAATAATCGTTAGTTGCAGCCCTAGATGAGAGTCAGCACCGCCAAATCTGAGGCCATGGTGCTCTGCCGGAAACCGGTGGATTGCTCCCTCCAGGTGGGGACAGAGTGTCTGCCCCAAGCGAAGGAGTTCAAGTATCTCGGGGTCTTGTTCACGAGTGAGGGTAAGAAGGAGCGGGAGATCGACAGGCGGCTCGGTGCAGCTGCAGCAGTAAAACAGGCGCTGTACCGGTCTGTCTTGGTGAAGAGAGAGCTGAGCCGAAAGGCGAAGCTCTCAATTTACTGGTCGGTCTACGTTCCAATCCTCACCTATGGTCACGAACTTTGGGTAGTGACCGAAAGAACGAGGTCGCGAATACAAGCGGCCAAAATGAGTTTCCTCCGTAGGTTGGCCGGGCTCAGCCTTAGAGATAGGGTAAGGAGCTCGGACATCAGGGGGGCTTGGAGTCGAGCCGCTACTCCTTCGCATCGAAAGGAGTCAGCTGAGGTGGTTCGGGCATCTGATTCGGATGCCTCCTGGACGCCTCCCGTTAGAGGTTTTCCAGGCATGTCCAACTGGGAGGAAACCCCGGGAAGACCCAGGACACGCTGGAGAGATTATATCTCCCGGCTGGCCTGGGAACGCCTCGGGATCCCCCAGAATGAGCTGGAAAGTGTTGCGGGTGAGAGGGAAGTCTGGGTTGACCTGCTGGGTCTGCTGCCCCCGCGACCCGACCCCGGAATAAGCGGATGAGAATGGATGGATGGATGGATGAAGACATGGCTGGTCTTCATCACCACTATGGGGACCTGGGGCCAGATACTAAGACAGACGTATTATTAGTGCACTGGAAGCATCGCAGGGCTGAGAAAAATCCAGATGGGGAAACCGTGAGTCACCAAGGAGGAGGAAGTATCATCTGCAGAACGACCAACATTTTCAAATGACAAAGAATTTGTTTCAATCTGCCTGGTGTAACAGGTGGATGCTGCCATTATCAGGTGGCGTCAAACCGAGACACGGCTGGATTTTGAAAGTCAAATGCTGTGCTTCTCCCAGTGTTTTCTGCTGTCTACTGCCAATTGAAATAAAATTAAAAAATTAAATGGTACTTCAACCGACATCTTTCTTGGGAAAATCTTTTGTAAAAAATTCCACATACATTCTAGCTGCACAAGTGTAAAATCCAAGCCAGGAGAGCTGAGGAGGTAGCGTGAGCACCAAGTGAGCACTAAGAAACCATGGGGAGGAAAGTAATCAAAGTGCAGGACCCACTGCTTGACCTCTCTGACCTGACAATCATTTGAACAATGAGAACTGCGCGACAACACTCACACAGCCGTGTGACTGTCTAAAGTTTCTATTCTCGAGCAGGTTAAATCCAATTAATTGTATTATTTAATTTCCACTTGGCCTGGATTTTCACACAGTGACACATTCTAACCCCCTTTACTCCGCTCAGAGCTCCATTCGCGGTTCAGGTTTCTCCAGCTGTCCACCCGACAAACAGAAGGCACTCTTTCATAACCTTTTAGTGGCAAATACTTCTCTGTAATCCCTCCCAGAATGCATGACTAAGTGTTGGAGCAGGCATGGCAGCTAACACCATAATTAGGGGCGTATGATTATTATGTTGGAGGCAGAACAGGAAGCTCCATCAACGCGGGGATGATAACATATGAATTGTGAGGATATTGTGAGGATATTGTCAAGGCAGATGCTTGTGCCATTCATTCCCCAGTGTGCCAAAAAGGCAACTGGTGTTTGTCTTGTTCCACTCAATGGTATTGTTGCCATGGAGAAGGGTTTTCTGCGACAGAGAGGCAAGGTGGATCGTATTATCCAGGAGAGTGTTGGGGATAGAGATTTAACTGACAGCACCATATGGGTGTGGAAATAACCCAAACATGTGGCAGAGTGGCTTAATATTGTTAACTGTGTGCCCTAGCTCAGTCCTGGGGAGTCAGGTCGCTGCTTTAAAGACAAGGTTTCAGATTTGATCAGCTGTGGCTGACAGGGATCAACACAGGCCAGGATACAAACTATGGCAATTTAGAGAGATGCTGCTGAAAGAGGAAGGAGAATGTTGGGACAGGGGAGAATGGCGCAGTGACACTGCAGGGGAGAAACTGATGGATGGAGCCTGGGTTATCAACATGAGGAGCTCAATTTTATAGAGTCGAGAATACAAATAATAATTTTTAAAAGAAGTTACTATGACAGGATGGGAAAGAGTGAAGCTGCACTGACAATCAATAAGGATACTCTAAAATGCATCCACCAAATAAATGTAATAAATGTAGGTTAAGGACGCACGCTATGTGATTAAATCGAGATTGAGCGCGAAGTGCTCTGTGATTTAAGAGATTAAATAGGGGGACGGGGGAATATGTGCCATGTTTTCCTTCTTCCTACAGTGCCTGATTTTCCAAAAGACTGTCCGTCCGCATCTCGTTACCAAGAGGCAAATGAAGCGTCACCTCCAGGACCAACAAACTCGCTGACAATAGTGACTGCTGAGCCCCGATGCCTCTGCTGGACGTGGTCTTGCCTTGGAGACCCAGTGACAAAAAAGGATGAATGGGGTGGGGGGGCTACAACCTCTATTAGTGAAAACAGAGGGGGGATAATTACTCTGAATAACTCTCAACTGGCAGGATTTACGCACCCGCCATCGAGAGCAAGACAAATGAACTTTCTATGCAGGCCAGGAGGGGGAGGGGAAACAACTACTCCGGTACAGTCTATGTACTGTACACCACCTCCCCCACATTTACTACTACACACGCAAACTAGCACATGCATGAATGAGCACACATGCAGGGTTAACGCCAGGGGGGTCTTTGCTTAGAAGCTGTGCGCGGCTTTATCGCCCATTAAATGCATGTTGGGGAAATACGAAGACATCCGTCACAACACGGTCAGGTCCACCTAACGTGATCCGGAGCAGCCAGCCGACTGGCGTGTTCTGATAGAGAGAAGACAGCACACAAAAGTGATTAAGGTTGATTGATTCCGCATGATAACTCGCCTTGCAATTTGGATTTAGGAAAGTATGCGCCGTGCTGTAAATTATCTTTAAAATGTAACTGCTCCTTCAGAGGCAGACACAAGGTGTACTGGAGGTGGTTTCTTATCCTAGGTCATGCCTGGGGAGTCCACCCCCGTCGGTGTACTTTTATCGAACCGACACAAAGCTTTCAATCTGACACTTAAAGCAGAATGTACTGCATCCATTATTTTTCTGCCTCTCAGCTGTGCACACCCGTCTGCTGCTGCGTGCATCTGCATAATGTACTGCAGGTCTGCAGTGGACTCCTTAAAAGCCTGGTCAGGAAGAGCACAAGAGCTTAAGAACGCTTTACGCTGATAACGGTTGAATGTTGAATCGAGACGTGCTGCCAACAAGAGTGGTACGAGTGAACCGAAATAGTAAATATAAATAAAATTAAAGCTGCAAGCAGCGATGAACGGGTCCTCTTCCTGCTTCGCACGTCGGGGGTGCTGGCCGGACGCCGGCCCCCTCGGCCGAGAGCGCACGCACGGCGTTCGGGCGTTTGACCGTTCGTCACGCGACACTGATTTTACTTTGCTAGTCGGTGGCGCTTTGACTCTGAGTGAAAAAAGGCTTGTTGATATCCTCAGGCCTTGAATTCTACGAAGCATGAGAAGTTTGGAGCAGATTTGAGCGAGTCCAGGGTTAGCAGCAGGGGACGCTGTGACAATGTGAACATATACATGCATCATGTGTATCCATGTGAAGTCTAGACCTTGTCATGTAAATTAAATGTGAATGTGATTCAACGTGTCGCTACGAGCTCCACAGGAAGCATCATCGAGGTCTTAGGTCTATTCTGGTATATTTTGAGAGCGATCTGAATAATCTGCGAGGAGCAGTGTATAAAAGTAAAAAACATGTAACTTCCTAGTGCCACTAGTTGGCGCTAAGTCCAGAAAAAAATTAGCATATGGATGTCTTCAGGGTCACTATGTCATGATGTATGAGAAATATGGAGCAGATTCCATTATGTATGGCTGAGTTACAACAACGTCAATTTTCATGGCGAATGGCGTTTCTTTCCAGAAAAAAAAATTAGCATATGGAAAAATTAGCATATGGATGTCTTCAGGGTCATTATGTCATGATGTATGAGAAATATGGAGCAGATTCCATTATGTATGGCTGAGTTACAACAACGTCAATTTTTCTTTCCAGAAAAAAAATTAGCATATGGAAAAATTAGCATATGAATGTCTTCAGGGTCATTATGTCATGATGTATGAGAAATATGGAGCAGATTCCATTATGTATGGCTGAGTTACAACTACGTCAATTTTCATGGCGAATGGCGTTTCTTTGCCGGTCCGGCAAACGCACAAAGTTTAATATTTTTGAAATCTTTCAAAGATTTTTCAAGACAAAGGTCTCAAGACCATACTGGCCAAGTTGTGAATGAATCGGGTGTAAGCTCTAGGAGGAGTTAACTGTTTTACAACCCCTAAAAACATGAAAAAAGGGCAAAAAGGCATATTTTGAGGGATTGATAATAGCGCCCCCTAATGTTCAAACGTTATGAAAAATGTAAGGTAGGTTAAAGGTGTCCTTGTGGACATAGGCTACCAATTTGGTGAGGATAGTCCAAGTGATTTGGAAGTTAGGTGTCTTTACAAATAAGGCCACACCCCTTGGATGTTCATTGGTCCATATCTTCTGAACGCAATGACATATTAACTATCTTTCGAAGATTTATGATGGCATTGAATCAATAATGAACCACAACAAGTTGTGTATGATTCGGACGAAGCGTTTAGGAGAAGTTGGAAAAAAACAGTTTTTAAAGAAATTCAAAATGGCGGAAAATCTAAGTAGGCGGAGCTTAGGGGTCTGAGAGGCTTTTTTGTAGAGCTGGTCAATTCTGACCTCTGGACCAAATCTCAAGTCAATCGGTCATCGGGGGAAGAAAACTACTAAAGAAAGTTTGTAGGGGGCGCTATAGAGCCATTTCTTTATGTACTAATACGAAAACTCAATAATATGAAAATTTTCACCAGTCTGCTTCTGCATGTGGAATTTAAGTCTGCTGGGGCGTACGGGGTGCGGACAGTCGACGTTTCTTGCGGACCGAGAATAATAATAATCCTTTGAAAAACAATAGGTTCCTCTACGACGAAGTCGACGAGGACCCTAATAACGTTACGGATAACTCCAGAGTTGATGATAATTATCACAATGAGCTGCACAGTAATTAGTGATTTCATCCATTGTAAATATCAAAATATTGATTGCAGCAATGCAGATTTAACATGCAACCTATTTTAAATGTCAATATACAAGTTGGACGTTTTATCCACAATGATAAATATCAAGTTGCATGTTATTGTATATTTCCACCATCCCCTTTTCTCCCTCGAAATGTCACATCTGAGCTGATCATAAAATGTATTACCACTCTTTGATGTACTACCACAAATGGCCCAAAAATATTTCCATGATTAAATCTGTTCATCGGGAATACATTTTTAAATGAATACATCACCTGCATTCCAATAACAAAATGCCTGTCTTTGGAAATATTAATGAGCTGGCAGAGAATAAAGGGTATTCTGGGTCACAGAGGCCGCTCTTAAGAACTTGTGCTTCGTGTCCGACTTGTTTTCTTCCCATTTGTGGGAGTGTATCAGTTGAGATTTATTGACACAATACGTCATGTGTAATTGCAACATCTGAAAATTGCCTTCAGATCAGACATGGCTCGAGGAAAACGGATGTGCTTTCTTTGGTCTATGTGGCTAAAATCGGCCTCTGAGTTTGCTACCAGGGGGTCTGGACACTCATCTGTTCTTGTAATCAGCATTCCAACGAGCAACATCAACACAAAGAGAAACCTCCGGCAGAATGTAGCGAGAGGGGAAAACATTTTCAAGATGGGGCCATTTTTCAAACTGCTTTTCGCTCTCTCTCTAGACTTTTGAGTAACAACTGGTAACTGACTCCTGGGGGCTTTCCACAATACAAACAAGGCACAGCGCTGTGCAGAATTTCCATGGCTACTTCTGAAACTTAAAGAGGTTTGTTGAGGTTTGGTTCAGGGCGCTGAACAACAACATGTATATACTAGTGTACCTCCTCTTAATGGGACAAAGTGAGAAGCGTTAAGCCTAACACGAATAACAAGCCGGAGCGGCGAGGGAAGCGTTAATGTAAACCTAAATAATTATAGAGCTAGAAAAGTGGTAAATTACACTGCTCAGTCATTATCCAGACAAAAGTCTTTTGATAGTATATGGGGAAAAGAGAGTGTTACCCAACGGAGAGGAAAAAAAGAAAAAAAAGAAACAAGCAACAAGAAACACATGCTCGGTGGCGTATCCAGTTTCCTTAGGAGAGAGGGAGAGGAAGCCACAAAGAACAAGGCAATAAGGTGGAAACATTCCTCCAGCTCATACTACCTGTCATCTTATACTCTGACTTTTGTTTCGCTTTTTTTTAAATCCAGAAACTGGAAGCGGCCCTTGTTGCCATTATGAAAACCTGTCAGCAGGCAATTTTCTCCCATGAGGCTTTTATTTCTTTACAAATAAATAAATGAAACACTCACACTTGATATTGAAGGCGGCATTGGTGGAGTGGAGAAACTCTCCCGTAGCTGCATTCCCCACGGCGCAAACAAAGTTGCCTGCGTCCAGCTGCCGATCCACAGCGGTGAACTTGAGGTTGCTTCCCTCCTGGAAGCGCCTCTCGCTGTTTTGCAGACGCTGTCCGTCATGGAGCCAGCCGTAGCTGATGTCGGCCGGGTCACTGACCTCACAGCGCAGCATGGCGCTGCGGCCGTGCAAGGCATCCTGGGACTTGGGCTCCTTTGTGAACTGGAGGGCAGAGGCCTGGATGGACAGAACTGTGAGAGGGAAAAAAAGGAGAGTAAATGACAGGGTAAGAATGGGGCGCTTTTACCGGTTTACTGCTTTTTTCCATCATTAAGTGGATGCCATAGCAACCACTTAGCCCGGTGGAGGAATGTGATGCTTAGACAATACTGGCGAATTATCAAACTCAACGTAGAGAAAATAGCCTTTTTTTGTTAGTAAGGCTGCGACATGAATGGGTGATATCCAATATTGTCACGCATGCGCATGCTCACACTTCAGAGTCATGTGCCATCAAATCAGCCTCTCTGACAAGACAGGAAGTGTTGCACGCACACATCTTTGTGCACGCTTAAATCTGAAGAGACACAGCTTTTTCTGCTCTATTTATCGACATCGCTGTGCAGAAAAAGGAAATGAGTGTGACTTGGACTACGGCAGGATGAGGACAGCACAGTCACAAGTCTGGTATGCTACAGTTACAAGCTCGTCTTCATTTCTACATGCCAATCATGGAACACCTGGAACTTGAATAAACATGTCTGTGACAAACCTGCTGAAGTATTTGGGAAGAATCACGATCTAGCAAATTAATCATCTTGTAATCATTCTAAATTGACATGACAAGAAAGACAAATGCCACACTCACGCTCGTCTCTCATTAGAAAACAAATCCTGGAAACAAAGGAAGGAGTGTAACCGGCATCTTCCAATTTAAACTGAGCAGCTGCTCCACTTGGGTCTCCTTGTTCGGACAACAATCACAATGAACTACTCATCAATAACTATCTCAATAGTGTGTCAAGGTAGGCCCTCATGGGCCCCTGTGAAAAACAATGTTATCATACCAGATGCCCAAGTTTGTTATCTTAATTAAGGGACGGTCCACCGCTAGAGTCAATTAAGCATAGCTACACCTGAGTAACTTGGTGTGTGTGTGTGTGTGTGTTCATTGCCTGTTGCAGAACTCGAGCCAAGGAAAAAATGGGATCTTTCAATAATGTTAAATCAAGGAGCCTGTTAAGGATGAGCAGAGGTAATTCCTCCAACTTTGACCTGCCTCATTCTACCGCTCCTACTCCTGCCGGTCCAGCTCTTAATCAGACTCACCTTTGTTTCAGCTGCAGGTGGCTCGAGCTGACTGGCAGGCAGGCAGGCAGGCAGGAAGAGAGGCAGAAAGGCTATTCAAACATAATGCGGCAGCTAGAGAGACTATGGACAGACAGGTTGGCACATGGACAAATAATCTTTAAATGCCTCTTTGCTGTACATTTTACAGACGGGAAGGAATGAAAAGTTAGAAATAGAGAGTAGGGAACTAAAAACCTAGCTAATGGTGGGGACCTCTGTGGGTAATGTCGACTTGAGCAAGATACGGAAATACCATCAACATAACTGACGCCAATAGTATTTCGGTATCTTTCTTGAGCGAGCCATATGAATTGAGGATTCACATACTGTGCCAAAAATAAAAAAGGGGGTATGTCTGACGCGTTCTTGAGTGCAGAAGACAACAATCTCCATTAAATGTTCTCCCCAGATGGGACAAATGCACAGACATGGTCTGTATGACAAGTCAGTGCATTGCATTGGTAAGGATTCTGGAGTGATGAAAGCAGTCAGCCATGTCTGCTGTCCAACATGACACCTATTTCTTGCATGTGTCCTTGTGGACCTTTCGTATGGATGCACTTAATACTTTTGGATCTAGATGTCCATGTGAGCAAATTTGATATTAAAAACAAGTTTGGGTCTGACTTTTTTCCACCAAATTGTTAACACAACAAGGGATGGTGAGACAATGATATCTTTTTTTTAATTTAGATGTATTTCCCCAGGTTGGCTTCTTTGGGGAATTGAATAGAGGTCACAGCCCAGTGGCTTTTCCTTCAGCCATTAATTCAATGTTGCTGAGAAATGCACAGGCTCCTGGAGAAACAGCTGCTGCCGAATGACCGTCTTTTTATCTTATCGTATCTGTCAAAATGCCTCACTACGGATAAAAGTTCACCTCTTCATCTCAATCTGAGCCACCCAGATTGGAGAAGCATCCATCGCACCTCATTTCCACAGAGGTGTTCGATATATAAATTACAGCTTCTTATTCATATTATCTTTTCATGCTCCGTCTCAACGCTGTCTACACAACTGGTCAAAAGACAGAAAACAAATAGACTTGACTGATGTTTTTTTAAAAAAGTTTAACGTTATTTATGGTGTATTTCTTGAAAAGATAACAGGACAAAAAGGCAGCAAATCTTTTGCAAACACCAGCAGAGTAATCCATCAACATCCACCTCAAATAATCTATCAAGTAATGTTCACAGATGACTCACTTCCTCCATGCCAACAGATGCAGGCTGAGAGGCAGCATGCCAACTTCCATCACAACGATGTTACAGGCTTTGGTGGAGAAACGGCAGAGCTGTGGCAGGCGGTCGATGGTTTCATTTGAGATGAACGACATTCGGTGTGAGTTTGTATGTGTATGTTTAAAGATTGGCTTCCTGGAAAAGTCCAAGCACACACAGATTATGTGTTTTCACATACCACAGGACGACAAGCGAGACAGAGGGTAGAGTGAGGCACAGTCTATCAAATTTGACCAAGTCTGCCAAGTTTACTGTACTGTTCAAACAGGGACAGCACCGTGACCTACATCCCACCCACGCACACACACAAAATCAATAGAGTTCACTGAGGTCGTGCTTTTCATTGAGTCACATGAAGGCTGAGGGAAACGGGAATGTCCTGCACAGACTGAGTGGCATTTCAAATAGATAAGAGGGCAGATGCTATCGAAACTCCCACTGAGGGCCCTTCAAAGTGAGAGCGGTTGAAAGGGAGAGTTACAGATAAAGGGGCAACAAACAACGAGAGGAGGAATACAGGATGGGAATGTTATGACAAAACTCTTCAGACTGAGGTGATAAAAGGGGTGACTGTTAAACTGACACGCTGATCAAACTATTGTACATAGAAATACAGTGGAGCAGAGTAAACCATCAAAGGTCAACTGTGGAGTTGGACCACTTTCTTTACTCTTTTCATTCAACATTTTAAAGTGTCAGAGTCTTTGTTAAAGCACTAAATGTATAATTATTATCACTAGCAGCACTACGAGAAAAGAAAAGACAAAAAAGAAACGCTTTGGCTCTGATAGCAATCAATATGCACTTGCTGCAAAAAGCTTGCAATGGATACACTAATGCAGCTATCACTATGAAATATTAATAGTTCTGCGTTTTTCAGAAATAGTTTTGAGTTTCCCTATATTTCGATCAAGGTGTCTAGAAAAAACAGTTGGTAGGAAAGTAGGTTAAAGAGGGAACTGCTGAGAAGGAAACGATATCTCAACATCGGAATTCTCCTCTGCATTGCGCTGCCGGGCTCGGCTTTCAGGTGGAAGCTCTATCTCGCTCTTGCTCTCTCTCGCCCTCTCTCTCTCTCTCTTGCTCTCTGCTGGCATTGTGTTCGAGTGGAATACTATTTCAAGAAGTAAGAATAGAAGAGTAGAATCCTCTTCTGTCAGAGCACAACCTCATAAATTTTGAATTTATACCACCGGAGTGTACACCGTTAGTCAAAAGTTTCTACACCAAATGTCTAACCGACAGTGCTGTAGCTAAATTTAAAGAAGCGATTCCTTCTGCATTTGATTCAATACCACGTCTCAATATAACAGAGGACTCCTGGTCTAACTTTAGTCCATCCCAGATTGATCATCTTGTTGATAGTGCCACAGGCTCACTGAGAATGACACTGGACTCGATAGCCCCTTTGAAGAAGAAGACAGTGAGGCAGAGGAGGTTTGCTCCCTGGTATAACCCTCAGACCCGCAAACTAAAGCAAACGTCACGAAAGCTTGAAAGCATATGGTGTTCAACTACTCTGGAAGAATCCCGCTTAGTTTGGCGAGATAGTCTTAAAACTTATAAGAAGGCCCTCTGTAATGCCAGAGCAGCCTTCTACTCATCAGTAATAGAGAAAAATAAGAACAACCCCAGGTTTCTCTTTAGCACTGTAGCCAGGCTGACAGAGAGTCACAGATCTGTGGAGCCGAGTATTCCTATAGACCTCAGTGGTAATGACTTTATGAACTTCTTTAATGAAAAGATTTTAACTATTAGGGACAAGATTAATAATCTCTTGCCCTTAACCAGTGCCAATCTGTCCTCAAGTGGAATGGCCTTGGAAACCGCTGTATGCCCTGGTGTATATTTGGATGGCTTTTCTCCCATCAACCGTGACCAATTATCTTCAACGGTTTCTACTTCTAACACGTCTACCTGTCTCTTGGACCCCATCCCGACGAGGCTGCTTAAAGACGTTTTGCCTTTAATTGGCAGCTCTCTATTAGAAATTATCAATGTGTCTTTGTTAACAGGCCACGTACCACATTCCTTCAAAGTAGCTGTCATTAAACCTCTCCTGAAGAAGCCCACTCTGGATCCAGAGGTGTTGGCTAACTACAGACCGATCTCTAACCTCCCCTTCCTCTCCAAGATCCTTGAGAAAGTGGTCGCAAATCAGTTGTGTGACTTTCTACATCATAATAGTTTATTTGAGGAGTTTCAGTCAGGATTTAGAAAACACCACAGCACCGAGACAGCACTGGTGAAAATTACAAATGACCTCTTAATGGCAGCGGATAAAGGACTCATCTCTGTACTGGTCTTGTTAGACCTTAGTGCTGCATTCGACACCATTGACCATGACATCCTATTACAGAGACTGGAGCAGTCGATTGGCATTTCAGGCACGGCACTAAGTTGGTTTAAATCCTATTTATCAGATCGATCTCAGTTTGTATTTGTAAAGGATGAAGCCTCGATAACCACCAACGTTGGTCACGGAGTTCCACAAGGTTCTGTGCTTGGACCAATTTTATTTACCTTATACATGCTTCCTTTGGGCAATATTATCAGGAAACACTCCATAAACTTTCATTGCTATGCAGATGATACTCAACTATATCTATCGATAAAACCAGAGGCGAGCAACCAACTCGGTAACATTCAAGCATGTCTTAAAGACATAAAAACATGGATGACTTGCAACTTCTTGATGTTAAACTCAGACAAAACCGAAGTAATTTTACTCGGCCCTGAGCACCTCAGAGATCAATTATCTGGTGATGTGGTTTCTGTAGACGGTATTGCCCTAGCATCCAACACCACTGTAAAGAATCTTGGTGTTATCTTTGATCGGGACTTGTCCTTTAACTCCCACGTAAAGCAAATCTCAAGGACTGCATTCTTTCATCTACATAATATTTCAAAAATCAGGCACATCTTGTCTCAAAAAGATGCAGAAAAATTGGTTCACGCGTTCGTTACTTCGAGACTGGATTACTGCAACTCCTTATTAGCAGGCTGCTCTAATAAGTCTCTTAGGTCCCTCCAGTTGATCCAGAATGCTGCAGCTCGTATTCTCACTAAAACTAAGAAAAGAGATCACATCACTCCTGCACTAGCTGCTCTGCACTGGCTCCCAGTAAAATCAAGAATCACTTTTAAAATTCTTCTCTTAACCTACAAAGCCTTGATTGGTGATGCACCATCATATCTTAAAGAGCTTGTAGTACCATATTGCCCCACTAGAGAGCTGTGCTCACTAAATGCGGGACTACTTGTAGTTCCTCGAGTCTTAAAAAGTAGAATGGGAGCCAGAGCCTTTAGTTATCAAGCTCCTCTTTTATGGAACCAGCTTCCAATTTCAGTCCGGGAGGCAGACAAAGTCACCTCATTTAAGAGTAGACTTAAGACTTTCCTCTTTGACAGAGCTTATAGTTAGGGCTGAATCAGGTTTGCCCTGGTCCAGCCCCTTGATATGCTGCTATAGGCTTATAGCTGCCGGACGACGTTTTAGGATGCACTGAGCACCTATCTCCTCTTTTTTCTCTCCTTAGCGATGCATTTTCATCTCTCCATCACACATTACTAACTCTGCTTTCTCCCCGGAGTCCTTTTGACTTCACGTCTCATAGGGTCATCGGACTCTATGAGACGGCATAGATCCTATCTGCCTGATGGATCATCGAGGTCTGGGTCGTGGAATTCCACGCCACTGCCCTGTTGAGACTCCGCCCACTCCTCCTCTCTACCTCCATCTGCCTGATGGATCGTGGAGGTCTCCATCGTGGAATATGCCTACTATGAACTATTCATACACTCTGTCATATTCATTGAATGTATTTTAACTCTAAATCTGTCCTTCTGTACACATTACATCTATTGCACCTGTCCATCCTTGAGAGGGATCCTCCTCTGTTGCTCTCCTGAAGGTTTCTTCCCTTTTTTCCCCCTGAAGGGTTATTCGGGAGTTTTTCCTGATCCGATGTGAGGTTTTGGGGCAGGGATGTCTATGTGTACAGATTGTAAAGCACTCTGAGACAAATTTGTAATTTGTGAAATTGGGCTATACAAATAAACTGAATTGAATTGCTGGCATAGTGTTCGAGTGTAATCCTATTTCAAGAAGTAAGAAAAAAAACTATGTTGCATCACCATGTGAATGTGAGCCTCAGAATTGGGGTCAAAGAAAAGGGATTACATTGATGTTTGTGTAGGGTTGGGTACCGAAAACCGGTGCCAATATTGCAAAGGTTCCTATATGACCTGTGCCGACTGGACCGAAACGCAACGCACATTTCGTTGCTTCCTTTCGGTGCCTGAGTCGATTGAAATTGAAAAAAACTATTATTTTGATCTTCTCTGGTGACTCTGCCCTGTCAGCAGGTTACGATATCCTATCATTTAACACCGGCATGCACCGTGTTTCAATGTCTGCGTGAGCTCGCGCCAAGCACATCAGCTTCAGACTGGGCGCGATTGGGAGACCGGTCTCCTTAAAAACGTGGAGATGATGACAAAAACAGCCTTAACTCAGATTAGTACCGTAACGTTGATTGCAAGTCTTGCATTCATAGCGCGACAGTCTGATATCCGTTTTTTGTCAGTGCGGCCATGAGAACGGCTTTTACAGGGAATATGGCCAAAGAAGTTTTTAATGTCGTCATTGTCAATCGTCGTTTTGTGCTTCTTTTTTTAAGTATCGGTTCAGGCATCGTTTAGGCGCCGGTATCGTTTTAAAAGTACCGGTTTAGCACCGGTATCGGAAAAAAACAAAACGATACCCATCCATATGTGTGTGTGTGTGTGTATGTTTATATGCGTGTATGTCTGCGCATCGTTTGGATGGATTAATGTCAAACAGTTTCTCATCTGGATAAATTTTTTGTTTATGTCTACACACAAGCTTGCATTGTTGTCCGTTACAACCTGCTCAATGTGCCACATGCACTTACGCAAATGGCAGCACCTACAAATAGTTGGCAACAGGCAAACACCCGCATCTCCCGCCTGTGGGAGCTCAAAATAGCCCCAATGAGTGGCATTTTCACAGTCTCGGCGGACCGTGCCGGGGCGAGACAGCTGCTCTGGAATGTTTCAGAGTGACTGGACAGCAGGACGAGGAGTCGCAGGAACCGAGCGCTGCCGACGGAGAGCTGATTGGAGCGTGGCTGCCATTCAATGGTTATCTCGGCGATGCCTCGACCTCAGCTGATATACTATTTCCCGAATTAAACCGCTGCGGACATCCAATGAAAGGTCCTGAAACACTCTTTGCGAGTTTAAGAGAATGGCGCCGACGTCTGCCATCTTCGATGAAGACACTTCTGCCATCTAAGATTGTTACAGTCGCATTGCTCACTCCTCTCCTGGCCACAGAATCTACATAACCCAATTAAGAATGAAAGCAGCGAGACTCCAGATAGCATCAGCCCTCAAACTGCCTCAAACCTCAAACAAACAGTGCAACTTCAAAAGACGACTAAACATTTCTGGGGGGGGGGCACAGACATGATTAGAGAATCTTAGATTCAATCAATTATTAACAACTCTTGAGAGTTCGCATGAGAACGGAGAGAGCTTTGCATGATTTGAAAGCAGAATGAAACGTCTTATTCAGTTAATGGCAGTCACAGGGTCAGACAGGGGCCAGAGCAGAGATGAAGAACATGGCACCAAATGTCCAAATGCAGAGAGGATGGGTTGAGAGAGAGAGAGAGAGAGAGAGAGAGAGAGAGAGAGAGAGAGAGAGAGAACTGATGTAAGCTACTCTCTCCCTGAAATAATCTACTTGTCCTACATAGCAAGATGTACACAAGTCGGTTGCCCTCCACCATTTGAGAGAAAAGGCCAACTCAATGGAGGCCATCTTTAAAGTGCTTCATGAAGCAACGTCAGGAACGCCCAAAAAATGCAAAGATTGTGTTTTCATATTTTCAGCAGCTGGCTTCACCGGAATGCCAAGCAAGCTAACGAGATTAGCATTCCGATCAGGGGGATGCTACACAGCAGAGGGGGGAGCGACTTCCAAACTGTCAGGAGAAGAAGTGATATGCACAGTGTGTCCAAATTGTATTTAACCTACTTGGAAAGGCTCCTGGGTGTTGAACCTAAATACCTTCTAGTACCAACGAAACAAGTTCTTACAAGTAAGAAAGAGTGTCCGACAACAAAACTTGGCATCGACCGCCTGTTCATTCTTTGTCTTGATCCAGATCTATGAAGGACATTTAAAATTCATGCATTAAACAGTTTGGTCAATTAATAACTCCCAATAAGTATGTTTTTGGTGTCGGTACCCAAACTTCTGTCCGATTGGCACCGACGCAATTATTAAACGCTTAAGTTCTCGATGCCGTTTGGACTCAGTTGTAAACATTCCATGCACTTTATAAGTTGTGAAACCCAGACTACATGGCAGCCAAACACATTTCATGTTATTGAACAATCCATTGTATTTTGATCAGGTCTGAGAGGTGCTATGAAAACAAACATGAAAGCTTCATCCACGGTTGCATGTGTGGATCAAGATGCCACAGGAGATAAATTGTGGGATGAAGGGCAAATGGGATCCACCGAAGCCCACTGACGTCGCATTCATTGCCCGTCAGAAAATAACCAGATCGGTGGGTGTGTGCGTTTCAGTTTTTCCAGTTGCCTCGATGGCTGCCCCTGTGAGAACTAGTTTGCACACAGCCACATGATAAACTGTATTTTGATTTATTAAGACTGATATCTCGAAAAAAAATCACAATTTAAATTCAAGGTACAACACAACCGTTTCTGAGAACATGAACCGTGTAGCGTTGGAGAATATTCATCAAGGTTAAAATTATAATCGATTTTGTGGTTTTGAAAGTATAAAAAAAAAAAAGACTAAACTTTGGCCTATAAACAGAGCACCAGTAACAGAAAAGTAGAAGCTAACGTTGGATACTGAGTCAAGTTGAGTTTATTTAGCTTGTGCATGTTCACGCTTCAGCAACCACTCGTCAGTATTTTTTAACAATGTTGCGTGTCAGAAATGGTTTGGCATCTGTCAAGATTTACGCAGAGAAATCACCAGTGCATGAAGCTGAAATGCTGTCCAAACAAAGCAAGTCGTATTCAACTTGACAGTAGAGACATTGAACAGGATAAAGTCACACCAGGTAGGACATCTTTGTCAAAACATTGGAGCTTGAGCGACGGCCACAGCCTGATCCTATTATTGACATAAGAGAAAAGGAAAGTAGGGAAATAAAAAGGTGCAAGGATGGAGGGAGTTTGAGTATTTTATCCTAAACAGGTCGAGGCCTTTTTAGGATTCTTGATTAATTATTTACTGAAAAGGGGAGACTTTCAGATTGCTTGTTTGGTTCATTATTTAATTCACAGCAATGACCACTCTGATCTCTTAACCCTTGTGTTGCCTTAGGGTCATTTTGACTCTAATCAATATTACACAGTCCCCCCGCCTTAGGATTAATTTGACCCCATTCAATGTTTAATGTCGGTGTTCTTTCGGTAGTCAACAAACAAACATAAAGTGCCTCACACTTAAACTTGGAAAACAATATTAATTCTAATAATTTTCTGGAGGTTTTAATTGCTGGCGTCAAATTGAACCCAAAGGGTAAAATATGTTAGTAAATATAAAGGTAACAGGAGGGTGAAACATTGAATCGGGTCAAAATGACCCAAAGGCGGGGGGAGGGTGTAATATTGATTCGGGTCAAAATGACCCTAAGGCAACACAATGGTTAATATGAAGCTACAGCCAGCAGCCACCGTGCTTCTGACTTCACAAAAGTGACCTGGCACATTGAACAACATGTTACTCATCTACCAACAAAAGACCGTTATTCTCAGGGCGTTTATAAAAAGGACTTTAGAAATGCATACGAGGAAACATTCCCCTCTGAACAAATAGACAAATATCAACAAGTGCCAACGTTACAGACGCACCCCTGATCAAGTGGAAATGGATCAAAATTATACAAAAAACGAGGATTTCCCTCCATCTCTTTTCATTACATAAAAAAACCAGGTGGCATACATCAGCAGCATATGTCCCCGCATTAATTTCTCTACTTCGAATTGAAAACCTTTGTTCAAAGCAGCAGAGGTCGGTTGCAACTGGTACGCACGCCTGCCGACTTAATACGATGGGTGCTCTTTCTGGACCAGGTAATTACACCGTGGAGGGGTCTCGCTCTGCAAAGCCACTTGCAAAGAGAGGGCCGGGCTCATTATGCAAAACCTCACCGAGATTTTAAGGTTTATAAGCCTGTTTCTCTCCATCCTACCGCTGACAGCAGGGAGTAAACTCTGCTCTCAGTAGACAGCCCCCCCGACTCAGCTTATTATCAGGCAACATTGGCATGGCAACGGGCGTGCAACCTCAGGTGGACCATCACTTTGCTTTCGCTCAAGCGGCGGCAAGATTCAATCCGGAAGGCCTCCCTGAATTGTCTGGCACGATCCTCAATCTGACAAGTCAAAATTAACACTTTCATCAGAAACGTGACACTGCCTGCATTGCCGGTGTGCAAGTGTGTTTATTTTTAACTACTACTGGCAACATGGCGTTCTGACAGAAGTGTGTCACCTCTCCCACGCTGTAATGAAAAGCCCTCCTCGCGAGCCGTTGCTTGCCAGCACACCTCTCCGCCTTTGAAATGAAGAAGGGATTGTTAAGTTGTAATAGTTTATTTTGATAACATCTGCAGAGGTCTTATGTTTTAAATTAATACATATAGAAAGATATTATAATAGACAATATTAAGGAGAATATTGATATTGTTATTAATGTATTATGAAGCATAGGGGTAATGTTTACTCTATGCAAATGTAAATGGTAAGAATTAATGTATATTGCATGAGAGTGACTGTATGTTAGTATTATAGATTGACGAAGCCGGTTGAATTCCGTGAAGTGACTTACAATAACAAGAGACTTTTATTGTGAAGGTGACTAATGCCGACAATAACAAGACGGGACTCTTATTGTGAAAGCGACTGGAACCGGAAGTGATTGTTTGACCGGAAACAGGAAGAGTATGAGACAGCGTGTTTTTAGAGGGACCGTTCTCTTTCTCAGGTAAGCCCCGAGGGGAAGGTTGTGCTCCCAGGTGGAGCCGGCAGCCTGGCCACGAGGGAGAGCGCGTTGAATGTTTGTTTCACATTTCCTGCCATTAAATGTTGATAACTTAATCCACGCGCGTCCGGAAGCCTGTTTTCCACCATCTGCGAAGTGCCCAGTTTCAGAATACTCAACAGGATCAATATGGTCTCCATGACAAGAAAAATAATAAAAACACTCAGAACAGTGCAAGCAGAAAAGAGTGTGGGGGGTGAGGGGGCGCATCAGCCATAAACTCTTAAGTGCAGCGGTCAACAGCATCAAAGTGTTTGCTTGGACCCACCCAAACGCTCCTTCACGTTTGCTTTAATATGCCACCCATCCTAACCAGTTATACTACGAGGACGGGGTCTAGTTTGGCCCCTAAAAACGCGAGTTGGGATCTTCAGTATATAACTGGCAAGAGAAAGCCATAGTTCACTGATTAAGCAGGGAACAATACAAAGCACTGATTAATTAGCATGAGGCAATTAAAAAAGAAAATGGAGAATCATTAAAATCATTTCTAAACAGCTCCATTTTCTAAACACTTCAATTCACAAAAGTATACTTCATGATGGATTGTGTACACCTATTTTCACTTTTTGTTGTGTGTTTAACTACCATGACACCGCTTGGTCAAGCAGATGGCTTTGAGTTCAATGGTTGACTCCCTTGTATCTCGCTGCCGAGGCTATTTTACTTTAACTCCAAACATTAGCACAGCATCACAATGCCATGCTGTTCCACGTTATTGTGGGATGTATAAATGGCTGTTCGTGAAGAAGCCTATTCGGAGAAGATATGAGCCACATCTCTCATCATCACCCCCCAACCCCTGCTGCTCTGTCCCTCAACACCAGGCTTCATAACTGTCAACCTACATCTAAAATAGAGACATCTGAGCGTGGCCAGCTCTCACCAATTTTCAACACCCACTCATAAAAAGCCGACTGTTGAAACAGAGGCAGCCTAATGCATTCTCTGTGTAATTCACAGCCACGCTGAGCACATAACATGAGGAGGGGGTCAGGGCGAAGGTACCAAGAAAAGGGCGTACAATTTGACCAGAACGCCGAAACCGATGAAGATGAAAAACCTTTGTGGCGTGAACAGATCCGATCCCGGCCATGAAAGGGACCGTGGATATTATTACCCGTCGTGCAGAATAATCTGGAGCGATAGACTGTCCCCTGCAGCTGTGCTCACATGAGACGAAGTGAATATGAGAGTAATTATTAGATTTAATCGGATTAGGCTTCGCTCAGGTAAGCTTGGGTTGTTCCTCTCTTTGGTCCTGAAAAACTGGACACTAATCCAGTAATGACACCACTTTGAGAAGGAAAACTAAACAGTGCGGCAGTGGAGAACAAAGGCTGCCATTTCTTGCAAGTATGTTGCATTTCTCCCTCCCATATATACAACAAAGATTCCACACACTGTGAACATGAAAGCTTAACGCAAATTGTTTACAGAGGTAAGTGCTTTAACTACCCTGCAAAAGGGCATTGAGCAAAAATGAACAGAGGATTTAGTATCAAATTAAATAAAGAGGACCAGTAATGTCAAACATCTGGGGGTCACACTCTTGTGATTTTCTTTCCAACACCATAGCCAAAGATGGAAGATTAAGTCAGAGTTGAACAGTGGAGCTCAGCAGTTTGCGGTCAGGCTATAGAAACATCTATCAGGCTAAACACTGAGATGTTTCAGACAAAAAAGGGCCCAAAGTGGGAGTTAGAAAAGTGGAGCTGCATGGGTAAATCTTCGTCTGCGAGCCTATAGACGCATCAACACAGTAATATGACAGATATGAGGTAAAGCAGAGGCGAGAAATGGAATACCTCTTTAAAGTGTCATCTGAAACATGATCCGTGACGATGGCCGAGTTCAATGGATTAAACAGAAAGAAGGGGGAAAACGTCTCCACTGCATAAAAACAAACCCCAAAAAAACCAAGCCAACATGCAGACTTCGGTCGGAAACCTTCCAAAGTGTAGCAATCGTGGGACAACATGTCTCCGGAGTGACAAGAGCTGCTTTTCGCATCAGTGGAAGTAATAAATGATGGTTCCCTCGCTGGCTCTGGCAGCAGATGGGCGCCGAGTCCTTGGCTGCGGATGCTGGTCTCGCTCCGCAGGCGGCTCTGGCTAATGCCTGCACCTCTGTCATGTCCAGACTCAAGTGCCAACCAGGAATGTGATGGCACTCTACGATCACCCTGCTGGAAAACTACCCGGCTTGGAGGGGCGTGAGCCAAAATAAGAGGAGAGGAAGAAGACTTTCAGAATAAAAAAGGGACAGGGGAGCCAAAAATAGAATATAAGAGTCCAAATGGTTGTTTCGGTCATTTTGACGACTGTTTCTCGGGAAAACATAAGCAGTCAGGCTTTTGTCGGGCTTCATGAAGAATGTAAAAATTAGACTGCTACAGTCGTTACTCATTACTGAGGAGGACATGAGATTGTGTGTGAGATAAACAAATTGAATATTACAATTTCATTCTAGGTCAATCCAATGCCAAGCTTCTGTTGCAACATCAAACTACTAATATATTTAGGCCAAATTTCTAAGTTTGAAATTAGATTCCTCCATGAGGGCAGTATTAATTTTATGATCCAACGACACAGATTATAAAGACTTGAGGATTAAATACTTAATGATGGGTGGATGGATAAACATGCCCATGCGAGAGAGTCTGATTCTTCCAGACACTCAGTGGGGCTCCAGAGTCCAATAAGGACTCCATTAAACTTCAGTTTCTCTGTGTCTCGCTGTCTCTCTCCATCACACTTTTACAGTCCATCTACCATTGACATTAGGAAGCGTGCTTTAAAAGCTTACTGTATCTCTCTCCAGTGAAAGCAATCTGAAATATCCTGAGCAACTATGAAAGTACTTATTTTCTTAGTGCACCCTGAATACACAACAAAAAAAGCCCAAACTTTGCAATACAAGTTCACGATAGCATCGTATAGATCTACCATCCTCATTTCATTCAGACAAACGGATGCCAGACATGGGTGGGCTGCGTGGATCCTATCTACCACTCCTCCCCCCACACACACGCCTGGCAACCAGGTTGTTTCCAGGATCAGTCGGCTTTGTGGTGTAGATTTCCCAGCAGGGTTTGGCTGGCTCTGCAGAGAGAGCTCAGTGGAGTCACCACAGTTTAATTAGCCGCAACTTTTCTGGACAGACATCTACTGTAACGGCAGCCCCCTGCTGCTGCTGCTGCTGTAGAAGAGAGGTCCCTGTGCCCTGTGGACCACATGGGCGCGAGTTCGTGTTTTTAGAAACCTACCAGTCAGTCCGAAGGTGAGAAAAGATGCCTTATGGAGATTTATCCTTCTATTTTCATTGAATAGTATCTACATAGTATCCATGACAGCAAATTAAAAAGAGCAACAAAAAATATGCAGAAATAAGCACATCAGTCACCCTAATTTAAAACACCACCCAGTCCAACCCTAACCAGAGAGAACCAGGGAGAGAAAAGAGAGCAGACTCGACACATGAGGAACTAATGACTTTGTGTCATCTAAACAAAATCTGACATCAAAAGCAGATCATTATGCGAGTTTTAGGGCCAGTGTGATGTTCCAACACGGTTCCTGATGTCTGTCATGCATCCGCAACCCAAATGATTATGATTAGGTTGTATTATCTTTCAATTAAAGGAAGGCAGTCTCCTGTTTGCACAGCCACGAAGAACATTATTTTACAAGGTGATGCGCAGACAAGACCCAGCATGACTTTTATAGAACCAAACTTTTGGAGTACATAACGTTGCACGGCATATTAACAAGAAAGTGTTTCTTTGACAAATCTCCCGAATAAAGTGTGTTTACAGTTCATTAGTGACTGAATTGTGTACATGGGTTAACATAACTTACAGAGACTAGCAGATTTGTTTGCACACCTGCAAAGATATCCATTCAATTCAGTCATTATTTCATTCAAATATTAGAACCATCACATTTAAGAGGAGAGTATGCATCTCTTTGTGAATCGTTACGCAGCGAGTGTCATCATGGTACAGTTCTCTGTAGGATATAAATGCACCAATTCTCTTTTTATTTACATTTGCCACCAATGTAGTGTATCTAAAAGGACATTGATGGATAAGTTCCACTTTTCAGAGCTCACGGGATTTACTTTTTATGCCGCATGACATTTGCAGCACCTCTGATTTATTTCAATGAGAGAAGAATGAACAGGATGTGGCGGACCCCCAGTGAAGCTCAGCATTTAGCTCTGAAGGCAATGTTTGTATTAGCATAGAGAGAGCTGCGTCTACTTTGAAGAGAGAAGAAGTGTGAGGGGGAAAGAAAAAAAAGAGCTATTTCAGGGGGGTGAGGTTGAGAATAACTAAAAAATGCATCCTATATTTACTGCCAGACATGTTGAAGTAATATCTGATTTAGTTGCAATATCTACGATCCATCAGGTCGTAAATCATGACCTCTTTAGACTCTGGTGCTGGCTGTTTCATAGTGATGAAGGATAACCAGCAGATGTAAGAACTGAGTAGAGCCCATATTAATCTAATTCAAGGATAACCATGAAGAATAATTCCTCAAACAAACAGATCTCGCCCCATTTGCATTAAAATAATTGTCTGCCTTGAAGAAATGACTTAATTCCTTTATTGTAAATCTTAAATGTTACACAAGGTCCGTCTAAGAACTACAACGAACAGCCACCGTAATTACACATGATATCCCACAACCACTTACCGGCCACGTTACCTGGCAACACGCTGCCACTTGCGCTGTTTCCAGTACCCACTCAGGGAGAGCCGAACATGGCCAGGAAAATTATGTCGTTCCTGTGAAAAATTCCAACAGCTCAGCGCTCACCCTTCACCCGTCACACCTGCCTGCCGAGTGAGAGGCGCATTGTGTTCACACGACAGCACGTGCAGAGGAGATCGGGCGGCGCTGGCTGCGTCAACTGCAACTAGAAGACAGGAGGCTTGCAGCCTGCTTCTGCGAGGTAGATTAAGGGTCTCCAGACAGGAAATTTAATGTTTGGTCTCCCCGCGTTGCGGCTGTGCGGAGTGTTTGTCCAGGTCCTGCACATGTTGATAGGCATTTAGACACCAACACAGCGAGCGCGAAGGATCTGAGATAGGACAGGGCGGCAGACTTCTGCAGGGATAAGAGAGACCGATAAGAGCCAACACAAAAGGGGTTTAGTCGGTGGGTCCACGAGGACTAATGTCTGACCTTCCTGCTCAAACAAGCAAAAGGCCCCAAGCTATCAGCTGGTGATGACTTTCAACAACTTAATGAACCAAAATTCTAACTGAAACAATATGCAGGTATCTGTCCGTCTGCCGTAGTGGCACAACAATACCTCATAAGACCATAACTATCTATGGAAAACCATCTTGATCATGATTTATCCTAATTTCTTTGACAATCTTTCCATTATGCTGTTCTAGGAACCTTATCCTGACGGAGTGGGTGGATGTCTTTTTACTCATCAACCTCCAAGTAGGGAATACACTTCAGAACAGCAGCTGTTATTCATCTCTACATCTGTTCTACAAATGTCTGTGTTGAATGAGTGTGCTAACGTTGGATGGACTAGGGGAACCGAAGGGGAGGGGGTGTAGTGAGAGACAACATGCAGATTGTGTCTGATGGATGTCAATGTTTCTGTTTGTTTGCCTCAGAGTAAGCTGGGGATCAAATGGACAGCGTGCTCTCATGTGAGCGGTCTGTTTTGGCTCAGGGACTCTGGTCTAATGAGGATGCCAGTGTATGGAGTTACAGACTGCGGCTAGACCACCGGTGATCACGACCAGCCAACTCAAGCTCCCTCCTCCCCTGAGCTCCACTGCTTCTTTCCACAACAGCAGTTGGTGTGTTTTTCACTTTTAATGATAATCACTATGGAAGCAGTCCGAGCACAGAGTGACTCGTCCATACAGTATAACGGGCAGACTCACAGAGATGTAAAGTTGTCATTGACCAAAAAACTTTGGTTCAGACTTTCATACACACCACGAAAATAACGACCGAAAAAAAACACCCCAGTCAAACGCCTTTGGTCCAAACAAAACACCTAATCTTCAACAGCATGTTTCTTTAAAATGAAATGTCAGCTACAATTCCTCCAAGAGCATTTTTTTTGCCAGTGACATGAAAATGTAATAGAAAATAGGTTTTAAGAGCTTCTAATTTTACTGAAAAATCATAAAAGATACACAATCACTGCAATACAGTGCATTTTAGAACACAATAAGTAATAATAAATAAAAATCCAAAACACAAAATGTACTCATTAAAATTCCAATCAGGGCTAATGTACTCTTGATACCTTAGTCAACAAACCGTGGTTTATGGACTATGATGGTTATTGTTGTTCCCGGCTGATGGATTCACAGAAAGCAGTGACAATAAAATGAATCAAGTTCATGTCGCAAATAAACCATGGCATTTTTAATGGAGTCAAACACGTTAATGACACTGCTGAAGCGGTTGTACACCATATATAATGCTGTTGTTTTTTTCTCCAGAAAGTGAAGTCACTTTGCTAAAGCAAGAATTACCCTCGATGTGAGGGAGGCCCTGTAGTCCTCTCATAAAAGAGAGCCGCTTTCCACTCTTGAGTACCGGAAGTCCTCCGCTCAACAGCACTTCCTGAATTGTAAGAAGAGTGAGTTTGCTCTGGCAAAGAGTCACATCAAGAAATCCATTTGAAAATATAATATATGTATATATATATAATATAACATATTTCCTTGAACAATCTATTAAAAACTTTTAACTTCCAAAATCACTTTCCCATCATTCATGAAATGGGAGGCGCGCACACACACACAAAAAACCAGTGAAGCCTGACTGCGACAATGGCCTCCCTCCAAGTGTACTGTCACTCACACTCAAGGAAGAGACACCTCACGGCAGGAGGTGGCGCGACCCCCTGAGACTTAACGAAATGACACCTACAATTACACGCTGTAAGGCCACTAATTGGCGAGCTTGGCTGTGTGTGAATACTAACTGGATGTGGGGCAGCAGCTGTTGTTATAGAGAGTTCTCTCAAAGGTGAAGTAAATAAGCAGAGAGAGAGAGAGGAGAGGGAGAGAGAGAGAGAGAGAGTCTATCTGCTATAATAAAAAATCCAGTCTCACGCTGGTCGTCCCCCATGCCGACAGCCAATTACCTGTGTGTGAGAAGCTGCCCCCCCCCCGCCCCGTCTTTCTGTCAGAGGCTGTCTCGCCTTTAAGCACGATTGGACAATGCCGTTTCCTGTCTGAGCTTCCACGTCTGCCTGGGAGACCATGCTGCTATCCCATAATCATTGCCATCTTTCGCACACACGCACATGCACAGGCTCTACTGTTGCCCTTTCAGATATCTTCTGTTCCCATCGTGCCTTCAGTCACTTTATATTTTCCTCCACAGAGAAAATACAGCTTCTAGTTTATACAGGTTTAGTTTCCTCATGTATAGGCTGCACCTGCCCCCATACATTAATGGCCACCTCTGTATATTTTGACTCACTTTAACTAAGGCAGAGGTACTTAAAGACAGTCTGACGTCATGGAAGTAAAGATGACACAAGAGTGCAAGCTCAACGCTCAACTTATCTTTACCACAGAAATGCTGACACCGAGTTACCAATTTCTTAGTTACACTTGCACTATCCAATGCAATCCGATACTGTAACCATGCAATAAGTCCTCCCTCTGTAAAGCTGAAAAGTTTATACATGAGTTACGCTTTGTGAGTGGCACTCACTGGATTGGAACAAGAGCTCAGTTTAAAGCAGATACAGCATCAAATATTTACGACAATTTACAAAAAAATAACTTCCAACTTATGTTTGGAAAAACAAACAATAAGCTACACGTTTACTATTAGAATAATATAATGCAGGAAATCCTCCTACAAAATGTGTAAATTATTAGTTGGAATCCTTCAGCAGTCCAACTATTGTTCTTGTAATCCTTAAGAAACTTCTTCTATTTCTTCCGTATGTATTTTGGACGTTATCTCCTCCTTCATATATTAAGCTACAGAAACTGTTCAAATATTTCTAACTCTTCAACTGTTCATATTATAAATATTTTATGGTTATTAATTTGAATGGGATCACAATGGAGAAAGTCTTCAACTTTAAAAGCTTCTAAGATCTTCATACTTTCAGCTAATTCAATAAAAAAAAATGTTTAAATGTTTACAACCTTCAACTTTTACTGTATATTTTGTAGATATTTTTTATCTTTCCACATTATCAAATGATTAATATTTTTATGAAATAAATAATGAATGGGTTCCTATGGAGCAAAGCTTGAAATCCGCTTAAAATTGTTCAAATTTAAAAGCTTACAATTTCGGCGCTATAACTTTATAATTCAGCTTTTTTTATAGCTCTTATAGTTATTTAATTGTCCCCGTTTTAGTTGTATGTGTCTTTCGGCACCTCTTGGAGTTTACAATGATTGTGTATGTGGAAGATTAGAGCTGTGACGTCATCGCTAGAGGGGAGAGCTGCATCACGATCAAGCGGGACCAACGGTGTGTGCGTGTGTGGCCGCGTGCGTGTGTGCGTTTGTGTCTTTAAATGGAGAGATATCAGAGGAGAACCAGCTTCAGAGTTGCTCAGGTCACATTTAAGCCACAAACATAACAAACATATCGGCGCGTTCAGCTGAATCTTTCCTCTCTATTGATTCTACTATTTTGGTGATTTGATCATGTTTTTTGACAGGGTTTAACAAACGCTTTTGCAGAAAATCCACTCAGTGTTGAGATCGTGTCTAGCCTTCCCCCTGGTTTCTCCCCCTCTCTTTTTTTATTTATCTTTCTCCCTCTCTTTTTCTCATGTCTGGTTTTTTCCACTCTCTCATTTCTTATTCTTTGAATATTTAGATGATAGAGTTTTGCTTATCTTTTCCAGTTATACATTTCCACTTCAAGGATGTTCAGCAGTTCAGGTCAATGTGTTTGTTCTTCAATGCTTTCAGCAGGAAGTTTCCCTTTTTGGTATTTTCAGCTGTGATCGGCTATTTTCAGCTGTGTTCGGCTATTTTCAGACATGTTCAGCTATTTTCAGCCGTTTTAAGACATTTTAAAGCTATTTTAAGATATTAAAAAAAATATTTCAGCATCAAGTTTTCAGATGTTAGCATTCCAACGCTTTTTCTGCAGGAAATGCTCTTTCTAGTTATCTTTAATATTCTTATTATCTTACCAGTTATATCTACCCCTCTGGTTCAATAATTTGCAACAGTGTGTGTACATTTGTAAATGTGTTTAGCTGCAGAAACTACGCTTACCTTTTTTTGGAAATGGCCGCAGTCACGTGCAAGCAGACATGACGAGAGAAGGAAAAGAAAAACAAGAGCATTAGCCACGGCCAAAACATCAACACAGACACCACGATGAAAACAGAGGGCTTCTTTCCCCCAGCATCTGCTAATGTTTACTACTCGGACATTGAGCCAACAATGTGCGTTTATTTAATGTACTTCTCAAACACAATGTATTATTGCAGAAATTGGGATCCACATGGAGCGCAGGACGAGATACACCAACCCAGGTGTAAACATGAATCCATCCAGCTTCATCGTTCATTTCCCCAAAACTATTCAGTACTGCTGGATTTACGGTCCATCACCGCTGCCTCAAAGTAACAATCTATGAAAAGATGCAGCATACATTTTCTGAAAGCCCCCACGAGCGGTGCTGTGCCACATTAATCTATTTTCCATCGGCTCCCTGTTCCCATTCATCTTCCCACCTTTTTGTGGAGGAAGAGGGAGAGAGAGAGAGAAAAAAAAGCTAAATAACAGATAGTACATAAACAAGTGGGAAAGAGGTGGCTCTCCATTTGGCAGACCTTTGCCATCATAGGAGACCCCTCGTCCTCCTGCTGACCCCCCTGAGCCCGACTGACTCAGAACACATTGCTTTATTGTCTGTAGAATAGACACAGTGGCCTATTTATAAGCGGATTAAGTAAAGAAAGAAAGACAATGGGAGGGTGCTCTGCCTCTGCCAGCACTGCCAGCCCGAGGGGGAGGACGACACAGCACATGTATGTAGCCCGATGTCTCTACGGTGAAGGTTTCCAGGACACCGTGTGGTTTGGAGGTGTATGCGTTTGCTCTACGAATTAATCAGATGTGGCGCAGCCCCGGTTTCGGGGTGCCGTGTCGAGTTGCTTTCAGACTGCAGGGCGAGTAGCTACACAAAGGTCACATGCGCACTTCGAATATATTTAAAAAGACACACGTACAGCATACGCACGACAAAAACTCATGGCACGATGAAATCAATTGATAGAACATCGTAACAGTCAATGGAGTGCCTCGAGGGCGGGAAAGTAAATTCTCACAAATGTGTTGGGTAAAATTCAACTTAAAATAGCCCGTTTTATAAACTGTCTATAACATTATAATAAATATGAGCAAATATTAATAATATTTAAGAAGACAACTTGGGCTACAAGTATCAGTGAGCTATTTCAACTAGGGCTGCAACTACCGATTATTTTGATAATCGATTAATCTGTTGATTATTTTTTCGATTAATCGGATTAAAAAACTGTAATTTTCAACCCTTTATTCAAAACAGGGTTTGTACGGTCATGGAAAACCTGGAAAAGTCATGGAATTTTTAAATGGCTATTTCCAGGCCTAGAAAAGTAATTGAAAATTAAAGCTGCAAGCAGCGATGAACGGGTCCTCTTCCTGCTTCGCACGTCGGGGGTGCTGGCCGGACGCCGGCCCCCTCGGCCGAGAGCGCACGCACGGCGTTCGGGCGTTTGACCGTTCGTCACGCGACACTGATTTTACTTTGCTAGTCGGTGGCGCTTTGACTCTGAGTGAAAAAAGGCTTGTTGATATCCTCAGGCCTTGAATTCTACGAAGCATGAGAAGTTTGGAGCAGATTTGAGCGAGTCCAGGGTTAGCAGCAGGGGACGCTGTGACAATGTGAACATATACATGCATCATGTGTATCCATGTGAAGTCTAGACCTTGTCATGTAAATTAAATGTGAATGTGATTCAACGTGTCGCTACGAGCTCCACAGGGAAGCATCATCGAGGTCTTAGGTCTATTCTGGTATATTTTGAGAGCGATCTGAATAATCTGCGAGGAGCAGTGTATAAAAGTAAAAAACATGTAACTTCCTAGTGCCACTAGTTGGCGCTAAGTCCAGAAAAAAAAATTAGCATATGGATGTCTTCAGGGTCACTATGTCATGATGTATGAGAAATATGGAGCAGATTCCATTATGTATGGCTGAGTTACAACAACGTCAATTTTCATGGCGAATGGCGTTTCTTTCCAGAAAAAAAAATTAGCATATGGAAAAATTAGCATATGGATGTCTTCAGGGTCATTATGTCATGATGTATGAGAAATATGGAGCAGATTCCATTATGTATGGCTGAGTTACAACAACGTCAATTTTTCTTTCCAGAAAAAAAATTAGCATATGGAAAAATTAGCATATGAATGTCTTCAGGGTCATTATGTCATGATGTATGAGAAATATGGAGCAGATTCCATTATGTATGGCTGAGTTACAACTACGTCAATTTTCATGGCGAATGGCGTTTCTTTGCCGGTCCGGCAAACGCACATAGTTTAATATTTTTGAAATCTTTCAAAGATTTTTCAAGACAAAGGTCTCAAGACCATACTGGCCAAGTTGTGAATGAATCGGGTGTAAGCTCTAGGAGGAGTTAACTGTTTTACAACCCCTAAAAACATGAAAAAAGGGCAAAAAGGCATATTTTGAGGGATTGATTATAGCGCCCCCTAATGTTCAAACGTTATGAAAAATGTAAGGTAGGTTAAAGGTGTCCTTGTGGACATAGGCTACCAATTTGGTGAGGATAGTCCAAGTGATTTGGAAGTTAGGTGTCTTTACAAATAAGGCCACACCCCTTGGATGTTCATTGGTCCATATCTTCTGAACGCAATGACATATTAACTATCTTTCGAAGATTTATGATGGCATTGAATCAATAATGAACCACAACAAGTTGTGTATGATTCGGACGAAGCGTTTAGGAGAAGTTGGAAAAAAACAGTTTTTAAAGAAATTCAAAATGGCGGAAAATCTAAGTAGGCGGAGCTTAGGGGTCTGAGAGGCTTTTTTGTAGAGCTGGTCAATTCTGACCTCTGGACCAAATCTCAAGTCAATCGGTCATCGGGGGAAGAAAACTACTAAAGAAAGTTTGTAGGGGGCGCTATAGAGCCATTTCTTTATGTACTAATACGAAAACTCAATAATATGAAAATTTTCACCAGTCTGCTTCTGCATGTGGAATTTAAGTCTGCTGGGGCGTACGGGGTGCGGACAGTCGACGTTTCTTGCGGACCGAGAATAATAATAATCCTTTGAAAAACAATAGGTTCCTCTACGACGAAGTCGACGAGGACCCTAAAAATAAAATCCCAAAATGTTTGGAAAAGTAATGCAAATTTGTTATATCAGTCGCGCACAATTCCAGGATGCTTTATTTTCATTGGTTGCTGGATTAAATCTTACCCAGATACAACAGATACGTTCTTTTTTCTGATTGGCTATTGTGGAGCCCATTTCTTTTTTTTGATTGGCTGATAAGTGGCTCCTCACAGCAGAACTCCAGGGGAGCGCTTGATTCCTCCATGGTGAGGGCAGCGCGGCCAGCTCATGTTTGCGTGCTGCGGCACATTAAAACATTAAATAGCCTAGAGTTGTTTTTCAGCATGAGAAATACGATGTGTGGCGGGACTAGAGACCGAAATGAGTGACTGTCGCTCTCAATGCATGACACTTGAGAGCCCTGATAACATCACCCGTAGGCGCACACAGCTCCGTGAATGTCCCTCTAACGACGTGAATGACTAACGCATCCAGCGCCACGAGAGCAGCAGCAGCCAATTAGATTCATCAACAGCGGAGCAGCTCAGCGCTGATTGGCTCTCACAACGCAGCGTTCCATCTCTCCTCTCCCTCCGCTCTGGTTTCTCCTGCGTCGCTCTGCGCTCAACTCAACTTTTAGTATACTCCGCGACTTATTGAGTGCCGTAATAATCGCGCGACACAACGAATCGATAATGAAATTCGTTGCCAACTATTTTAATAATCGATTTTATCGATTCATTGTTGCAGCCCTAATTTCAACACAACTCAAACACCAATTGAAATGGAAAAAAAAATATCATAATCATAATTTTGTCAGGTGTCGTCCCACTCAGAAAGTTTCTGGAACTAGCGACATTTAGCTTTGTGCAATCATAAAAAACGAGATGTTAAAAAGCAAGAGGACTTCACACAGATTCTAAATATCTTTACAGAATCCTTTTGCACCAAAGTATCACGGATATATGAGCCAAAGGACACAGAAATAGTAATCGCTTCATAGCTTTACAGCCAGCAAATTCAACTTGCTTTTGTTCTTGAGAAGAAGAAAAACCTTTCTCTCCCCTGCATTCCAGCTGGCATGGCTTCAGTGTGTGTGTATGTCCCTTTAAAAAGCAGGCAGACTTTTGGGGAAGCGTCATAGTCAGCTGTCAGGAAGTTCAATTTTAGCGAATCGGATTTCACATTTCAAATATGGCGACGCCTATCTGTCTCCTATTGGCTCACAGTGCTGTCAATCTTGTCTTACTTGGTACCTATCGATTATATTGGCTCTAAGGATTCCAAAGACGTGTTGTTCTTTAAAATCTGCCCTTCCCTGGCGGAGGCACAACAGCTGCTCTGTGACAGATCTAAAAAATGGCTTTACGCAAGCGCACAGCAACACTTTATTTGATTGTTTTTTTAAATCTTTGGTTTACTGTTATAAAGCCACAGAATGATGTATTTGGATGTATGGAACACCAAAAGTAAAAGTGAAAGTGAAATAAATGGTTTGGTACATGAGAAAAGTCAAATGGCACAAATGGCGCTCCAATATGCCCAAATGCAAATTTTAGAGACCGTGCCTAAATTCTCTTTACTAAAAACTCTCCAACTATTGTTCTGCTTCATTTTTCCTGAGTCATACTTTGCAGAGAGTCTGTTCACAAGTTGTGTTATTATCTGGGTGATTTTAGGCCTTTGCTGTGCATCCATCCAGGAGATATTCATCCTGAAAGTGCTTTTTTTTCTAATCGAACCTGAAAGTTTCATCTGTATTTACTAGAGATGCACCGATCAGGTTTTTGGTGCCGATCACCGATCACTGAAATCAGTATCTGCCGATCCGATAATACCGATCACGGTGTCGACTGAAGCATTCTATTTATTGTGTAGCATTATTGCCTAGGACTATGAGGAAATACATATATAAAGCAACTCAAACATTAAAGAAATTACCGATTTCTTTAAACATTTAGGACTTTTACTTTGAAAAATTTCCTAATTGATACATTAAAATTGTTTGATTGCTATTGTAGGGGATTTCAGTTAGGGTATGGAATACATCTGCATTATTCATTTCCTGGAACTATTGGGGAAATCTATTTACAGGACTTTATTTAACATACAAAAGTCTGACTTATTTTTATAAACTCTTCCTTGGTACAGTAAATATGTTTTAATGTTAGCATAATTTAAGCTAAATCTCAGAAATGATCTATAAAGATACAAAATCAGTTCATTGTTTACTTTTATATGTAATAGTGTATGATTTGTCGACATCTTATTTTGATAAACGGATGTTGTTTTACGTGGTTCTTTCCGCTAACTTTGCAAAACCGGATGTTGTCACTTAAATCCTTCCGCTAACTTTATCAAAACCCTCGCGCGCTCCCGATCAAATGTGTTTACCGTGAGCATCAGTCTGTCGGGGCAGACATGTGAGAGTCGGCTGAGTTGACCCAGAGATTCAACTCGGGGGACAGGGACGCCGCTCGGTGCGTGAGGATCCCCTCGTGGACCTCTGCACTCTGCGGCCCTCGCCGGGCGCATCGTCTCCGTTGCGGTGCGCGGCGATTGAAACGTCTGATAGTTCTCACACACGTAACGTCATCTGATCGGCCGTTTTGAGAACGCCGATCAAAACCGATAATGGGAATATCGGCCGATATGGATCGGCGCCGATCAGATCGGTGCATCCCTAGTATTTACTCTTAACCAGTAACATATATCCTAATATTTACAAATCTGAACAAAAGCTTACATGTGTTGCCTTTATTATAACACCAACATTGTTCAAATAGCTTTTGTGGTTGCAGAGCTACACCCTTTTTAGTTTGGGTATGTCATTTCGAGCAGAAACCAAAAAAATCGTCTGGGGCTCAAAAGGTTAAGCCTAAAGCCTGAGCTGAATTGATACAAAGTTGAATAGTGCTTAATTAGTTCTCCATGGTCATTGCCTTATAAAATAAAAACATTTGAAAATCCAGTAAACAAACCAGAGTTGTCTTACGTGAGCATAACCAACCAGATTCTCACTGTCTCAAGTTCATCTCTGTCAAATAAATCTCAGAGGGCTTTTAAAAAAAGGTGGTAAGTGAAACCTGGCTGTGAAGCAACGTCAGTGACCATCTCACCCCCACCCGTGTATCAGTAGCACAAAGAGCAGCGCTGCTTCTCTTCATATCAATGGTGACCGCTGCCTCCAGACCTACTGATTTCAATGATTTTCCTCAGGCTTCAGAGACAGAGCAATTCCTTCAGCTTTTAAATTGTCTGTTGCTACCAAAAAAAAAAATTCTAATTTACCGGCAGATGCCAAACAATAACGGCTCGTGTTTCACAGGAAAAAGAGTTAGAGTAGAGTATCTGCATGTCTATTTTCAGCCCTCGCCCCACCCTTCTCAGGCGTGCAGTAACAGTCTGCTCTCTTTCCAACTAGCTTAAACCCAGAAGCCAGACTATATGGTTTATGCAGGTTGCAGGTGTCAGCTCTATTGAATTAAACCCAGGGGGGATGGGGCACTGTTGTGAGTAACCCCCCACACCCATTCAAACTCATCCAGGACCAGCGGGACAGAAGGGAGGAGAGCAAAAAACTCCAGGCCAGGGATTGTTCATCTCTTCACCACACGGGCTATTTGTTTTCATTCTCCATTTCAGCAGGATATATTGATCGGCAGCCCTGTGCAGCTCAAATTATTGTCTATGAAAGGACCCAGACATACCCTCGCAAAGGGAAGATGGGCTTACAAAGGAAAGGGATGTGAGCCGCATTATAAAAGAGATAGGAAGAATCCATCTTTATTATTGGAGAAGCCTACAGGTCATCAATTGCCAAATAAATGACTTAATATGATTAGGTTCTGCAAGAACAAACAAGAGCTTATGAAACTTTAATGATGAATCTATTATATAATCTGTTTGTAATAGGTCTATATTTTTAGGGAAGGGAGGGTGGGCGGGTATGAGGCACCCAGAGCATCACTCATGCATCTATCTGTCAAGGCAGCATCTTCCAACAGGTCGTTTCCATGGTAACCATGGCAGGACAGCGATCCTTCAGGGAGAAGGGGACTTACCCGTGGTCAAAGGTATATTAAAAAGGTAATTTATTTTTGCTAAGGAGCAATGATCTTGATCTTCGGGCAGCCATCTACTCCCTATGCTTTTTTTAAGGAGAGTTAATTCAATGTGACAGATCAGCTAATGTATTTCATTCATTTGTGTTGCTTGGACTTGGTAAAAAAAAAATGCTTCATTGGGTATTTGACCCAGTTCCATCAGATATGTGCATCAAATCATATTTAGTTTTTCTCCCCTCTCCTTCAAAAGTCATAAAAACTTGTTCAGCCAGAGCAACAATAAAAAGTGCAGTTGTCTTATGCTGTGAGCTCTCGGTGGCATCAATGGTTCTTTACCCTTTGTGTCAAGAGCGCCGCATGGACTATCGAACCTCCTTCCAACATTTGGTGACCTGAATAATACCACAGCTGAGACGATGTCCAAAGGGACATTTCATAAAAGGGAAATGTGAAGCAATATCGACAGCATGGCTTTTAAGTGTTCGTCCACTCAGCCCTGCCACGTTCAGGCGCCCCTCTCCGAGGCTTAAAAGGCTATGGTGTCGGTGAGGGCCAACAGTGAGACGGTTGGATGCCACATGAATGTCAAAAGGATGCCTTCGACAAAGCCGCGGCGCTAAATTGACCTTAAACCCGGGGCCAAAGCATGCCGATGGTGAAGCGGCTCAGTGGGGACATGTCTCTGTGGCATATTAAACGCCAGCGCATCGAGAGAAATCACAACAGGCACAAATATTTCTGTGCGACCCACAATGCAATCCACCGGCATCGAGAGATACTATACAGCTAATTCAAGTAAATGACATTTACAGAAGAGATTATTTAGATGCTATCGGTGGCTCAGGGTCTTTGTGCTAAGGGGATTAGCGCCACTGTGCCCAGCGCTGAAAGGCATCTTTGTGGTTGCAGTCTTTAGCGGGATGGGAGAGCGGCTCGAATGCCTGCGTGGAGGGTGTCAGTTATCAGGGATCCTGCCATGCCTTGCTAATCTCTGGCCCCGCTGAGTTCCTGAACCCCAGCCAGCGTGTCCGCCAGCCTCTAGAGTTCCCTCAAAACAGAGGGACAAAGATAGGTATTCACAGGGAGAGCCGCTGGACTGTCAAGCTCCTCTCCTTGAGTGTGCAGCATAAGGGCGGGGGGGATCTTAAGCACCACTAGTGCTTATAGCTGTCATGAGACAGGCTTCAGACAGACATATATATACACACATACATACATATATATATATATAAATACATATATATACACATATACAGGACTGTCTCAGAAAATTAGAATATTGTGATGAAGTTCTTTATTTTCTGTAATGCAATTTAAAAAACAAAAATGTCATGCATTCTGGATTCATTACAAATCAACTGAAATATTGCAAGCCTTTTATTCTTTTAATATTGCTGATTATGGCTTACAGCTTAAGAAAACTCTAAAATCCTATCTCATAAAATTTTAATATTTCCTCAGACCAAGTAAAAAAAAGATTTATAACAGCTGAGTGTTTGTCAAGGCTCAGGAAACCCTTGCAGGTGTTTCGAGTTAATTAGACAATTCAAGTGATTTGTTTAATACCCTACTAGTATACTTTTTCATGATATTCTAATATTTAGAGATAGGATATTTGAGTTTTCTTAAGCTGTAAGCCATAATCAGCAATATTAAAAGAATAAAAGGCTTGCAATATTTCAGTTGATTTGTAATGAATCCAGAATGCATGACATTTTTGTTTTTTTAATTGCATTACAGAAAATAAAGAACTTCATCACAATATTCTAATTTTCTGAGACAGTCCTGTATATATAAATACATATATACATACACATATACATATATTCATACAGTGTTTCCCCTACCATTATAACAGGGTGGCGCCCTGATCTCTATTGATCGTCTACCTACTATTGAAGTCCGTCCGTCCCCCCCCCCCGGTCAACACTACTCGGCGCGCGCATCGCTCTGCCGTGATGCGCGCTGACACATCCACGCACACAGGTGAGCACACTCACTAGCACACACATATATACATACACACACACATATATATATATATATATACACACACACACACATATATATATAATATATATATAGGCCCAGATGTCTTTCAGTGATTTGCCTCCAGTGATTTACCAGAAGAACAGCTTAATTAGTTTTTAGCCTACATCTATCAAAAAGAAATGTAAAATTCCTGCAGGGTACACAGAAAAGTGAGTCACAGAAATACAGTACCATATGCTCCTAAACGATCAGTACCGTTTCAACCCCCTCCCCCCCAAAAAACACTGTTATCTCTGATGCTTTAATTACATGTAGATGAGTGGGAGGAAGGGAGAGAAATGCAATACAGCTGAAATTCTCTTTCCAGACATCCTGGAGTTTTAAGAGTTTGGCAGAGGGCGGGATGCAGCGGAAGAAAAGGGCGGTAAGGGGAGAAAAGAGGAGGATTATTGTGGCCAAATAAAGAGATGATTCATTGATACATTGAATTAGTTTGCAGCGGTCAGTTTCTCTTTCTGTGGGGTGTCTTTCTGTCCCCACTTCCCGTTCCCTGGATCCCCACCTCTTCCTCCACATGCCTTGGCAAGCAAAATTCCTGGAGGCATATATCCAATCATCCCAAGAGGTCTCTGGCTTTAAAAAGAGCAATAACAAGTCCGGCAGAAGATCAAGCAGCTACCTGCAATAACTGGGAACTAAAGTAAGTTTAGGCTTAGAGGAAGTGCTCCGAGGTGAAATACTGCAGGGCAAATAAGAGTGAGACAAACGCAGTTGTAATTTAATTTAAGCTCATTGGTCTTAACAGCATTGAAAAAGATTTAAAAAATAAGAGTCTTTCAATGAGCAAGCGTTGGGGATGCGACACGGTCGGGCAATGGGGGACGAGCATCTGTGGCGTCCCAACAACAACAACCCCCGGCTTGCACACCTCCTTTTGGCACTGCGGCGGAATGCAGCCCTTGAAGGCCCTGGTCCCTTCTCGGGGCTCACCGAGCAGCTAAGTACAATGTCTCTTTTCAAAGGAGACGCTCAGATGAAAGAAGCCAAGTTAATTGCCTTGGACACAATAGAAACCTCCCTGTAAGGCCATCCCATTTCCCCTGGCAATTAGGGCTCACTTCCCCCTTGTATGCTCCTGGACAAGTCGTGGGGTCGACACTCGTGTGACTGGGCCGTGACCAGGGTCCAACTGCTCGTTGTCTATAGAGCGCGTTGGACGTGATAGAGTGGCTCCTCTGTGATGTCACCACATCAGTGTGAGAGGAGGGGATGGGAGGGCAATAAAACTGTTGAACTCAGATGGCTTGGCAGCACATGCAGAACAGATGTTGAAATATCACGATTTGGAAATGTATGGGGGAAAGAAATCCTATTATTAAAAAATGACACTCATTTAACGGATTCGAATTATGTATTCTTAATCCATTGTACCTGGCTGTATCTGATGTGTCCTGTCATGGCCCTGCTGAATCCAGAATGGACTTGCAACAAGTAAACAACTAATTAAAATGCAAGAATTGTCTGAATAAAAAAAAAAATAGAGGTTCAACACTGAGCAAGGCCACAAAGAATGTTTTAAAGGAAGGTTCGAAGGGAGAATTATTACAACAACAATAGCAGCAAATTTATCTGAGACTTCTGACTCACTTCCAGGTGACCCGGAGGGATTTTAAACCAAGGGCATCATGTTATGGAGGACTTAAAATGACTTAAGTATAAATAAATAAATAAATGCATGAATAAATACAAGAATAAATAAATAAATGCTTAAATAAATGTATCAATAAATAAATACATACAGGAATAAATAAATAAATGCTTAAATAAATGTATCAATAAATAAATAAATGCTTAAATAAATGTATAAATAAATAATTAAATACAGGAATGAATACATACAAGTTATAACTCAACAGGACATCATTAAATAAATATATTTCTACATTTCTGTATTTCTTCATTTATTTATATCTCTATTTATGTGTCCACACGTATTTCTTCATTTATTTATGCGTGACATTTACGTGTCCTTATATTCAAATGAGCTGGGGCGGTCCGAACCTCTGTCTAAAGCAGTGGTCGCCAACCCGTCGATCGCGATCGACCGGTCGATCTCGGAGACGTTCCCTGTCGATCTCCAAAATCAAATGAAAATAAATTCAGAAACACATTGTTCCTTGTTTTCGAACATTTTCTGAAGTGTCTTCTGAAACATTTTCATTCTGACTGGAAGATTGACATCAGAAAACATCTCCGCCTGATTCATGAACGCCTGAAAATGGGTTCTCTGACAGCCGTGTTCTCAGCTGTGCGCCCCGTAAGAGGGGAACGTACCACTACAGGTGAGGCGCAGGGGGAAATAGAGAAACACCATTATTGATAACTTCACATATTACACAAGCTCAAAGTACACCGACATAAAACTAAGTCATCAATAAATAAATGTTGAAATGCCTGTACCTTCGTGTACATGTTTACGTTAAGGCATTAACAGGTTACGCCTGCGCATGCGCGACAGCCGAGATTCTTGGCGACTTGCCAGGTCTTACCTCCGTGAGTTGGGCTTTTCTGCTGTTGTCCTTCAAAACAAAAGCTCAACATTGAGCTTTTTTTCCCCTTGTCTGATGGAGCAATCTGGTTTTCTTGAAAGTGATTGCAATTGTATTTATTCTATTATTTGAAAAAGCATAGATGCAGAGTTCAGTCACAGCCATAACACTGACTGGAGTCACATGACTTGATGGCATTATGATGAGAGCTGAACTTACATGAGTTGCACTGACTGATCATGTTGTCAGTGTTGTGTTGTAATTGGATTGGATTCAATTTATTGTCATTGCTAGAGTACAGGTACAGAGGCAACGAAATGTAAATAAATACAACATTTATATTGGTAGTTCATCCAGCTGCTCATTGCAAATGTGTTTTTTCTTGTTCATATATTGTGCTGTTAACAAATATCTTACTTGTTATATTACACTTAAATTCTGTGTTCCTGGTCACATCAATTTGAACGCTGGACCAAAATGACAATTAGGCCAAATAAAAAGTTGTAAGTCCAGTCTGGACCGTCGTTTTCTCTCAACGCCTCAATAGGTAGATCTTGCCGGTCATGAAGGCGGAGGTCAGTGATCTTGGGCTCAAAAAGGTTGGTGACCACTGGTCTAAAGCATGATTGGTCACTGAAGTGAAATGCACCTGGTGTGTTATGCTCTACTACTTCTACCTGGCACATGATGCTGAAGTTGGCTCGCCCAGCTCACCGTTAGCAGAAGTTAGCCTAGACAGCTTTTTGACTTCAGCCGTTTATCATTTCCAAGTACACCGAGTACAGACTCGTGTTCTTTTGGAGTCTGGTCTTGGGAGTCCAGACTCTCGAGGACGCAGGACAGTCTCTCTGGTCTTGTGACGTCACCACATCAACTGTTCTTGCTCATGAATTTACTCCAATTATTCACTGTAAAATACTTTACAGTAGAGTAGAATGTGTTGCGGTGTTCACTGTTGTTTGGCGTAGGCTACGAATAAACAATAATAACTATACAATGTTTCGTAGCTTTCCTGACCCAGGGTCGCTATAATATGAAGTTATGAATCTTAACCCCCAGTCAAATTGACGTAAAGATATATTTTAATAAATAATAAACTCTTTGTGCTGGTTAGATCCTCCAAAACCTAATTATATCTAATGTTTAGCCGCTACGGAGACGTCAGAGCCAGCCGAGCATTTTAAAAAGTCCTGCCGAGATCATGCTGCTCTCGGCGGCCACACAGCGCGCTGACCGCCCGGCGCTGCTGAGCTCACTGATCCTGTGAGCAGGACCTCAAATCTCTGTCGCATATCCTTATTAGGCTGAATCTTGATAAACCGACCACAGATTTGATGTTTAAACTACTAACTTCTCGGCTGAAAACATCCATAAATTACATTCCGTGACTCAACAACAGTAGTATTTAGAATGTACAGACAATAACACATAATAAACGCTGTTCGTCTACAGGTCTAAGTGCTAGGGATCGATTGCTTCTGTCTTGCTCTCCTACTTCACCAATCCTGTTTAATAATGAGGTTCGGACCCCTCCAGCTCATTTGCATACAAGGACACATAAATGTCACACATAAATAAATGAATAAATACGTGTGGACACATAAATGGAGATATAAATAAATGAATAAATACAGAAATGTAGAAATCTATTAATTATTGATGCCCTGTTGAGTTATAACTTATATTTATTCATTCCTTTATTTAATTATACATTTATTTAAGCATTTATTTATACATGTATTTAAGCATTTATTAATTTATTCTTGTATTTATTCATGCATTTATTTATTTATTTATACTCGTCATTTTAAGTCCTCCATATCATGTGCCTTTGCCTCTCTGGGGACAACAAAACCACTGTGAACAATAAATATATGTTGAGCACGCTGGTTAACCGACTACAGTGGTGACTGCAGCAGCCGCGGCATTTTGTTGTCGTTTTGGGATGATTAAAGCAGAATAATTAGCTTTAATTACTTCCTGCTCTATACACCATCTCCTGCAGGTCATGCGCACACCGAAAATTAACTATGCTTTGCTTTCCCCAGGATTTAGGCTGTGTGTGGTGTGTGTGTGTGTAGGGGGTATTCTTAAATAACTTTTAGAAAGGTGCATAAATGTACCCCTACACAAACAGAGAGAGAGGGTTTGTTCGTAAGATTTAACTAAGAGGGAAATGAGTGCGAACAACCATCTATTATGGCCTCATTTGTATGTACATCACAGCCACTCTTTGTATTGGAGTAGGATGTGTTGAGGCGCGCTCCTCTGCTACTCAATGAGAGTGACTGACAACCCTGCAAAACTCAGCCCCCATTTAAAAGTACCCTGAATGAGCTCTCTGCACTGGTTACACAAAAAAATAAAATGTCTCCGAATCGGTTGTTGACTTTGATGCAGCCTGATGAGTCACCAAACGCTGGATGGACTGAGGGAGATTTTGAAGACAGACAGTCATGGTCCACAGACATTGAGGAAGACTGAACTCTTTAGCGGAAGAAAATGCATTTACAATAATAGTCTTTCACATTTTCATGAATAAAATTCCATCCGGCCACTTTTGTGTTCGCTCTACAAGACCCCTTTACGGCCCATAGGTTTTTTTATCCAGTTATATGCCCAGGTGAGTCAAGGTCCACTGCAGAGCTCAAGGACTATTCCTGACTCCCTGTTGGTCTCATTGGCTGATCAAAGCTTTCTACAACCGATAGCTCACACTGTGTATTCTTCTGCCATCTTGGGTGATATTAACAAGCCCAGTAAATCACACACCCTCCGGCAGGAATGCCTAAGACACACACCGTCTGAATCTCCCACCGCTCTTCAACATCCCCCCTAATGCATCGGCCCCCGGTTAAGTGTTCAATTCTGTCTCCGTTTAACTGTAATGCAGGGGTGTACACTTTTAGAGCGCTCTTAACTATGACCAACACTTCCACTGCCCCCCCCCCCCCCCTTATTTGTGATTTCAGAAAAGATATTAAATAGAGACTCATTGAATCCTGTGAGTTATACACACTTGCCCTTGGCAAGCATCTCCAAAGAATGACATGGCAAACACCTATTCATCATGCATTTATCGGATGCACGGTCACGGTGAAACCAAACAAGAGCTCAATTCTACGCATGTATGTGCATGTGGGGACCACTAAAGGCTGAGGAGTCCAGGCACTCTGACGAGCCGGTAATAAACCTCTCCAATCTCCTCACCCATCATCCACATCCATCAATGACAAGCGGGGAGCACATTAGATGGACTGCGTCCATCACCTGATATTACACTCTACTCCTATGGGCTTTCTTCCAAGAAAACTAGATATGGAGCACTCCCCTGCATGTATATACAAGATTGCAGCTGTTGGCACAGCAAGGATTGTACCGGTGCGCCAGAGGGGCACAACATGGCAACATCTGTGACCAGTGGCGGCTGGTGAAATTTTTTTTGGGGGGGGCACAGTTGGGCGACGGGGTTTAAATAGCACTCAACAATGAGAAGAAAAGAGGTTTTGAGTAGAATATTTTTTTTAAACAAAGCTTTATTTCAAGAAAACACCGTGCTCAACACTGTCCAATAACAACTATCAACACACTGTAACTTTGGGCATGAGGTTCAGAGCAGCTTTAAGAAACATTGGGTTGGGTTTCAGAGGTTTACAAAATAAAAGAGTTTCACCCTCACATGAAAGAGGTTCAGAGCAGAATAGAGTCAGAAAGAGATGCAGCACATGTTACATTGGGTGTTTGACAGAGTAGACCCACTACGTGTAAAGAAAAGTAGCCCTCCTCTCTTTAAAGTTGGCAAACGTCTCAATAATTCTCTGGTTAAAGTCAATCATGTCTGTAACCAGCCTGTTTCCATTATTCTTGAGGGAACGTGTCTGTTTTTCAGAACTTCTTCGTTATGTTTTCGATGCCAGTTCGGTCTCCTTCTGCTGCTCTGCAAACAGGGTTAGCTTCATGCTGTTAGCGAGTTAGCTTCATGCTGTTAGCTAGATAACTGCGGCAAGATTCGTGCTTTACACTTGTCTGAAGCTCTTTAGATCCCTCACCCCGTTGTAGTCCAGAGAGTTTCAGTCCCAGGACTTTGGAACAACAGACAGGAGAAACTAAACAGCGCATTACTCACTGAGCCTCCAGCTGACCAGCTCCGGTTAGCAACCTGCTCACGTAGCTCCGTGGAGCTCTCTGGGCTGAGCGAACGATACCGGTCTCTGATTATCCGAATAGTCCAGTCACGTGAAATAAAAAACGATGTCATTGGCCAGGGCGCAAATGTTTGCGCCCCAAGATTCACGTTTCATCCGCCAATGAGAAGCCGTCCTTGACGAAATGACCGTGAAATGTTTGCTCGCTGCCGCACACACACGTTGGGCCGGTGCCCCGTAAAGGGGGCGGGGCTTCTCTCCGTGAGGATGAGTGGCGATATATTATTTATGTCACATTTAACTTTAGTGGTTGTTGACAGGGGTTGACGGTCTCCCACACACATTTAGCGCGTCAACACGGTATATTTGCTATTTAAATGATTTGGTATATAATGTTTTTTGACAGGATATATTATATATTTTTCTTCTTCTTTTTTTTCCATCTCAACATTTTAAGAGGGGCGGCGCCCTAGCGCCCTCTATGGACGCACCGCCACTGTCTGTGACCCTGCATTTGAAAAATACCTACTTCAATTTACCAACTGGCATAATCGACCTCACCTACACACACATAGCTGAACCCAAACACACATCACACCTGAAGACACCAGGAGCCAAGAGCAGGAAGGGATGAGCCAAAACAGGATTCCCCTAAAGCAACAGGACACAAAAGGTCGAAGTTTCCCTGGCAGCATAATTCATTTAAACAAAAACACAGAGACCAACACAGAGGGAACTCATAAATGTTAGCTTCACCACATCTCGCCTGCTAGTACTAATGGACTACTTGGGCTCTAGTCTGTGATGGGAGGAGGGGGGGGGGCACATTTCCGGGCTGAAATATGAGGCTCCTCTCCTCCTGGATGTTTCTCTTAGTAACTGATTTTAAAAGAGGAAAGGGAAACATTTCTTGCAATCTCTTTAAATCTGTGTCACGTCTTTCGATTAGTCAAGCTTATTCCTAAGGAGGACACACGGAACAGCTGCACACAACAAAAGGAATGAATTAGAGAGGAAATAGGTCAATTAATCTGACAGTGACCAATAAAAAAAAATGATACTCTACATAACTCTACATTCAAAATTCCCCACATTAAAGCTCAGAGTGACATTGGTTGACTGCAAGGTTCTGAACTTAAACACACACAAGCAAACACACCACAGTAGGTGGCTTTCTAAAAATATGACTAATGTGTTGTTTTTATTTTTGTTATGATACTATCAGATGTTTGAGCACTGAACACTGCCCCGATGAAATCTACTGATTTCTATATCCTTGACTGAAGCTTTAATTCAACGGTAAACCACTTTAACAGACAGCAACAGCTACTGTAATCTGTGTGTCCCTTCATGTCACCCTGAAGCATCCCCCCCCCCCCCCCCCCGTAACATAAAGCCTTCTCTTTTTCTGTCCTGTTAAAAGTTGGAGCCCCTGAGAAGCTGACGGTGGCCGCAGAGAGGCAGCTCATGTTTCAAGACAAAGCCCGATCCTCTGTCAGAAAGGAGACACTTTCCAAAACCAGGCCTGTTATTTATCACCAAGAACCTGTTTTTCTGCCCCCCCCCCCCCCCCCCCTCACACCTCCGCCCGGAAAAGCCAACGAAGATGCCTTTTAGTCAGGGAGAGGCCAAAAGCGATTACAAACGATGAGGAAGACAGTCACCTAAATGACCTCTGCCCTGTTCGCTTGGCACACCGAGAATGCATCATTCTCGCTGACACGATCCATTACACACCGAGAAAGCCGTGTGACTTTCACACAAAGGCGAAAAGTGGAGCGCGAGGGGCCATCGATGGCCACTGTGTTAGCACGCCGTCGGTTTGCTAAAGTTTGAATGAACTGTATTTTCTGAGGGGGGACTTTTGCCACAAATAGTACAAAGAACTGAAGAGTTTTCTACATTGCAACAGTCCCACTTTTGTCCAGTTAGATGGACAATGGTGGAGCACCTGAGGTCGTTTAGAGAAACGTGACAATTTGTCTGGATTTAAGACCTTGTTGAATACACAACATGGCTGCTGGTTTAGATGGCGCTTCCTGTGTGACTTTACTTGGCGGGGCTAATTAGATAATGAGGCTGTAAGGAGCAGATTTGGCTTGTTCAAAGAGGTGAGAGATCAAGTTATACACAAGTCCCAGTGTTTTAGGACCTGAGGTTAAATCACATGTCTCGGCATTTTGATCATAAAGCTCCAACTCAGTCAGATATGTTTTACACCCTGGGTCGGGCTTATGACGACAGAGACTGTGGCTTACGGGGTATGGTCAGAATATCACTTTTCTATCATGCAGTAACAAAGAGCCACTGATCCCAGCAACTCAACTCAAGGTCTGACGGCACACCCAGCTTCCCCGCACTAATATGAATCCATGAAAAATACCTTTTAGACAAGTCTGCCACTTACAGCTTGATTGCAGAAAGAAAAAAAGCAGAGTTCTGTAACTCCATATTTACTACAACCCATCTCTTCTCTGGAGCATATAAAGTGAAAACCTCTTGAAAAATCAAACTGCTTCTCTTAACCAACAACTAACGTGAGGCTCGCTGATTTCTTTCCAGTTTGTAAATGAAACCTGTGTTTTTTCTCTTCGGACCTCTTTTCTTTTCTACACAGTTCAATGAGAGTATATATATATATATATATATATATATATATATATAGAGGTGCAAATTATGAATGACTGAATCTCATAGAAAAACTTTTTCCCTTTTTAACTCTTTAAAAGCACACCGACGCAGGTGGCTGCATGAGTCTGAATATAGGTTGACTGAAGGTATTTGAGGAGCCAGAATTGAAGTGTGCCTGTTTCTCTTGTCCTCGTTCCAACAGAACTATGCTAATCCATATGAAATAACGGCTGCTCAAAACAAACATACAACCTACTTGTACCTTCTTTTTTTGGACCAGTCTGTAGATTTTTTTTACATGTTATCATTAAATAGTGCTGCTTTAGGAACTGGTTTTCGTCACACAGTAAATACCATCATAAAACGCTGAAAAATGGGCCATTGTTTAAGGCCTGTATGAGTAGTCTGGCAAAAAAACATTTAATGAGAACAAAACAACATTTTTATTTTTTTGACCAAATAAGAAGCATATGGTTTCACATAAAATGCCAGCCATTTTCTCTCCAGCTCACATTTAACAAGAACCACTTGTTCTCCGCTGCACAGCTTCTACGAATCATCTGGCTGCACGACTCAGTTGGGACCTCAGGAACTAGCGACCTAAGAGCAGCCCTCATTTATAAAAACAGACCTTAAAATGAAAAAAGATCACACACACGGCTGCCTGGAAGTTTGAACGCACTTTTGAACACCTGTCAAAATATCTGTTGACCACCTCGAGACCGGGTGCGCTGGGATCAGATGCAGGATTATAGAAAAGACAGACGGTTTTGTGAATGAAACACCTGAACCACAGGGAAAATCAGATCAGCGATCACGGGGTCAGGTTAGCAATTGTCAGAAGGAGCACTGGCAGATGTGTTTTTCTTGCATGTCATCGGGGAGTTAATTGGCTCCACCACCAGGCTTAAGTACAGCCTCGTGCAGATTAAAAAGTACTGGGCCTTGAGAAAAGTGAGTGGAATCGAAGCGTTCATCAGTTACGAGCTGGAATGAGTTGTTGCAAAAATATTTCCTTTGTGGAAATCGTGCAGGTCTATTCAAATCCACATAGTTTATATATTTTTTAAATAAAAAGGGGGGGGGGGATTTATCTGAAGCTAAATGGATCTGAAGCTAAATGGATCTTGAGCACACCCATGTTCTTTAATCATGCATTACACTTTTAGAGCCACCAGCGCTGTGTTTAAGAGTGCACACTCTTGTCGCCATCTGTAGTCGCTGAAAACCGGTGTCTCTTCCTCGAAGAGGCTCAGGTTAATGTTTGTTTAAGTCCATCTGGTGACCTCAGCTCCTATCTGAATCCAAAACCTCTCGCACTCCATCTGATATCCTCCAGCTGCCCAAATTAACCACACCCCCAGCCTGAAGTCTTATAAGGACATGTTTTTAAGTAAACCCCGGTTCGCTCTTTATGGACTCGCATACTAACAGCACTGCTGATGTACCGCTGTGAAATGAAAAGGAGTGTGAAGCTCTTCATGTCCAACGTGTACACCAAATGGAGATGTCAATTCATGAAGCTTTCTTGGTTCTTTGGGTAAAAATGAATCCTAACCCAAGTTGATATTCTACTGCTTCCAAGTTCATATGTGCTTATTTTTTTATATCTGCTTCCCAACTTTTCAGAACAGCAGAAAATTGTTTACAATGTAAGGCAATGCTATTTTGGCCATGCTTACAGTTGTTCATAGTAAGCCAAACTTAGTCTGACCAAAACGTAAAAACAAAGCCTAAGTGCATCGGTTACTTTTCCTTCCTTCCATAAACATTTATGTAATCATCAAATTTCCAAAGTAAACCAACCATTTACTAGAAACAAGGGACAAAGTTATGACTTGAGGAGTTGTGGAGGTTTTTAGAGAATCTCAAACGGCGAATGTGAGTTTGTGAATTTGAGTGTTTGCCGAGGGAAACGGGGTGCTCGGGCCAGCGGCTCTCGGAGGCCGGTCTTTAATGCACTTGGCACATTCTGTGAATGTCTCTTACCATTTCCTTGGACTGGGGAACTCATTTGTTATGCCTTTTGAACAGCCGCAAAGTTTGCGAGACGAAAAAGAAAAAGATCAAAAGAGGGAGTGGTGGAGAAAAAGCTGCAGAACATCAAACTCTTTCACGTGAGAGACGAGACATTTGTGCGGGCGGCTATGAATAGGAGCGCTTGATAATTAACGACTAGCTTCTTTTCCGCCGAGTTGTTGTCATATTCAGCCCTGATTGGCTGAAAAAGAATCGTCAGAATTAGTTTTTCTGGTCAATTGAATCATTTCTATATTTTCATACGGATAAAAAATTAATTTAAATTAAAGCTGCGAGCAGCGATGAACGGGGTCCTCGCTCATCTGCGCCAGTCGGGGGCACCGGCGGGACGCTGGCAAGCTCGACGAGGATGCAGGCACGCCGGTCAGATGTTTTGCCGTTTGTCATGCACGTCAAGTTTGGGGCAGATTCGAGCAACTCTAGTTGAACCCCTTGGTGGCGCTTTAACTACGTGAACATATTCATGCATCATGTGTCATGTAAATTAAATGGTGATGAATTAAACACAGGTCTCCTGCACACAAGGCAAACACTTATCTTCTTGAGCTAGTGGCAGATGAGATTACAAATGGCAGTAGGGGGTAACATTATTGTGAAAGTGAAAACATTATGGTTATTTTACTTTTAAATTGGTGTTCCTGAGAAATGTGTTTGTTTCTTCATGTAACTATGTTCAGGCCTTGAGTCCTCATAACGACAATACTGGACGGTGAAAAGTCTTTGTTTCCCACAGTGTTCATTGTTCAAGCCGTGAGATTCTATAAAAAAAATATTTGAGCCGATTCTTTTTTTGTTTTGTTGCAGGATTTATTGTAGCGCCCCCTAATGTTCAAATATTCTGAACAAAATTACAGTTTAAGGGATGCGATATGGACGTAGGCTAGCAATTTGGTGAGGATAGGCCAAATAATGTAGAAGTTGTGTGACTTCAAATATTAGGCCACACCCCTTGAATGTTCATTGGTCTATATTCTCTGAATGCAATAAGATATGAACAAGATGTTCACTAGTTATGATGACATTGAACCAATAATGGACCCCAGAAATTTTCGGATGAATCGGACAAAGCGTTTTGGAAAAAAGTGAAAGAAATATTTTTTTACAAAATTCAAAATGGCGGAAAATCTAAGTAGGCGCATTTGATGGCCACCATGAACTTATTTGTAGAGCAGGTCCAGGTGAACCTGGAGATCAAATTTCAAGTCAATCGGTCATTGTTGAAAAAAAGTATTAGCTTTCTACCTCAAGGGGGCGCTAGAGAAAAATTTCTAAATACAAAAATGCGAAACCTTGAAAATATCGGGATTTTCGCCAGTCCTGATATGCATGTCAAATTTGACAACTTTTGGAATATGATAAAGGCCTCAAAAGGGCAACATTCCTTAGAGAAAATAATAATAACTCCAAGAAAACCAATAGGTTCCTCTACGACGAAGTCGTAACGAGGACCCTAATAATATTTTTTTCTCAATAGGGTCCTCTCTAATACCCTAATAATAAGTATCAGAGCAATTTCAATAGGGCCATTTTTTTACCTAATTACCTAATTACCAAAAGTGAAGAGACACTGCCCTTAAAAAGGTGCATGGTTTACTTTTCATGAGCCATCGTTGTCACATTTCTACTGGATCACAGAAAAAGGTGGGAAACACTACGGCTCGTTTGACACATAATACTGCGAAGAGTATTGGATTGGCTCTCGTGCAACCTACAGCTCGAACATTAAAGCAGACAGGAGGCTTCCTCTACATCTGTTGCCTCTCTATAGTCAAAACGCACAACTGTTGCTGTGAATGTTCAAAGAGCTCACGCAAGGAATAGTAAAGAAGAGCTAAGAAGTGAGAGACAGAAGAGCACCCGGGGCTCGAGTGTCATCTGACCTCATTTTAAGATGGACCCGGGAGGTTGCGGGGAAGGCAGGAGTGTAGCTTTCACTGCAACCTTTTCTTTGCTTCCTGCCAAATGACAGGACAGGAGTACACACACGCACGCACGCAAACAAGAGAGATGAAAGAGTCCCAGTGAAGTCATGGTGTAAAAACGCAGCAAAGCACAGCTCCGTCTCTGAATAAGGGAAGAGAGAAAGCCTGAGATACAGAAAAGGCTCGGCATATTTCCGTGTAGAATGTTACCATCTCCTCTGTTACGGACAGTAATCGCAGGCTGTTGCATGCTCTCATGCAGCCATGGACTCAATAAAAGATTTATCGCAGGGTACCGCATCAGCAGTCAAGCATAAGAAAGAGCGCCTGCATGAACAGAAAAGTGTGTCGTCTGTAACGTGCATGGGTCAAAAGTTACCCACCTCAACATGTCAGGTCTGCTTTGCTGTCTGGTTTCAGCCCATCGATGCAGAGACAAGGACAAATTAAGCCCTTGCTATAAACACACTAACAGATATGCAGTGTTGGGAGTAACGCGTTACTTTGTAACTTTGTAACGCGTTACTGTAATTCCACTACTTTTAGCGGTAACGAGCATGTAACGAAGTATTTTTTTTAATCAACTAACGCAGTTACAATTACTGAAATTTAAATGAGTTAGTTACTCGCGTTACTCTCTTTTGTGAAAAATGAACACTTGCAGACAAGAAGACAAGCTAGGCCTACTTTAGCTGCTTCTGATCTGACATCGCAGGACCTTGGTGGCGCAATGATATTGTAACGACTCGGACGTTATGGCACTGATGACACGGAGACGGGACGACGTTATTATTCCTCACTTTATTGGGCATCCACCAACATAGACAGCGTGCTCCTCTCGGCTCAGCAGCTCGAACGTCAACAATAACGGTTCCCGTCAACCAACCTTAACTCCCGTTTTCCGACAGGTTAACCCCGCCTCCCCTCTACTCCGCCAATCACAGGCACGCCCCCTCGACCAGCATGCACGGTGCCACACTGTGATTGACAGCCACTTCCAATGTTGCCAGGTCCGCGGTTTTCCCGCGGAATTGGGCTACTTCTGAAGTGTTGCCGCGGGTTGAATTTTTTTGTCCGCTGGTTCTGGTAGACCTATTTTGCATGCAAATTACATGAATATTTTGAAATAAAAATCCATATTTTAAATGAAATTATTTATTTATACCCACATCCTACCAAACTGACTCCAGATCAGCACGTACACGCCGACACATCCGCGCACACAGGTGAGCACACTCTCACTAGCACCCCCCCCCCCCCTCAATTATATGCAGCACCTCAAGGCACCTTTGTTTTCTCTTTTAATTAGTGTTAATACTGTAGGCCAATCACTTTTATTTCATTGGGCCTAATGTGGTAAAAAAAAACACTGTTAAATGACTGAGACAGTTATTTTGTATTAAGTTAAGTATTAAAAGGGACTTTTGTACTACTGCTTGATTTGAAGGCCTGTTGCCCTGTTGATTGCAATAAATAGGTCTACAACATATGTTTATTGTGTTTGACTGTTCAGTACTGTTCATTACATTAAAAAAGCAGACATAAAAGTAACTTAAAAGTTACTTTCCCTAGTAACTAATTACTTTTGATATACAGTAACTAGTAAAGTAATTAAATTACTTTTAAAAGTAACTAGTAACTGTAACTAATTTTCAGTAACTTGCCCAACACTGCAGATATGTGCCCACAGGTGTGCAAGCCCCAATTGTAAACCCCACCGACATGTGCCAGTCTACATATTTTTCAAATTCCAGGCAATGAAAGCAGCCTCCCCACCGTCTGCACCACAGGAAGTCAAAAGCTATCACCTTTTCTCACACACACACACACACACACACACACACACACACACACACACACACACACACACACACACACACACACACACACACACACACACACACACACACACACACACACACACACACACACACACACACACACACACACACACACACACACACACACGGCGGCCAGCTGCGGCGATCCCCATCCGCTTTGACGCAACGCCAGTGAGGAAAACAACCACACCGGCATATTGCCTTCCTCTTGCACGGGTGGGAGTGGGGAGCAGGGGACCATTGTCGATTGTGAGACAACACGGGCATTTCTATCCATCGTCACCTCGGCAGATAAGGACAGGAAACACGGTCCCGTGCGCCCCGACCAACGGACTGTGTTAGCAGGCTCCACCTGCACAGAGCAGACCATTGTAGTGGTGTGTGTCATTTTTGGTATTATTTGGTCCATTTGTCCTGTGCAGGGCGTCGACCAGTGTGTGGGCTTTTTTGAGGGCAAAATATATGATGTTGTTGACTGAGGCTCCGAGTAACCGACTACTAAAGGTAACGTTTAATTTCATCCACAGTAGAGAGATGAACTAAAGTAATACCGGCAAGGAATAATTCATAGTGGCACAATATTCATCAGTGTACAGTTTTTATTTTTCTTCAAGGAAATATATAGTTGCAGCCCCATCTGGCTTAATAAACCTGGTAATAGTTATAAATGGCAGACTTATCATTTGGTATCAACTAGGGATGCGCCGATCTGATCGGCGCCGATCCATATCGGCCGATATTCCCATTATCGGTTTTGATCGGCGTTCTCAAAACGGCCGATCAGATGACGTAACATCTGCGAGAATTATCAGACGTTTCAATCGCCGCGCACCGTAACGGAGACAATGCGCCCGGCGAGGGCCGGCAGAGTGCAGAGGACCACGAGGGGATCCTCACGCACTGAGCGGCGTCCCCGTCCCCCGAGTTGAATCACTGGGTCAACTCAGCCGACACTCACATGTCTGCCCCTAAAGACTGATGTTGACGGTAAACGTATTCGATCGGGAGCGCGCGAGGGTTTTGATAAATTTAGCGGAAGGATTTAAGTGACAACATCCGGTTTTGCAAAGTTAGCGGAAAGAACCACGTGAAACAACATCCGTTTGTCAAAATAAGATGTCGACAAATCATACACAAGTAGGGCTGCAACAACGAATCGATAAAATCGATAAAAATCGATTATTAAAATAGTTGGCAACGAATTTCATTATCGATTCGTTGTGTCGCGCGATTATTACGGCGCTCAATAAGTCACGGAGTATAAACAAAGTTGAGTTGAGCGCAGAGCGACACAGGGGAAACAAGAGCGGAGGTTGAGGAGAGACGGAACGCTGCGTTGTGAGAGCCAATCAGCGCTGAGCTGCTCCTCTGTTGATGAATCTAAGGCCACGTTTATACATAGCCGGGTATTTACAGAAACGAAGATTTCTGCCCCTCCGTTTTCGAAAATAACGTCGTACACACAAGGTCGTTTTCAAAAAAGTTTCTGTTTATATGAACCCGCCATCGCCCGGGCGCCGTCATAACTATGCCAAACCTGCAGTCGGCAGTGTAACGAGAAGGATAAAGACATGCAAACCAATCAGAATTCTCAAGACTCGAGACATCCGAGGAGTATCCTCATGTCAAGGAGGAAATAACTCGGGCGCACCTGACAACGAAAATGAAGCCGGTCGACACTGGACGTAGGAGCCAGTGTTGCCAGGTCCGCGGTTTTCCCGCGGAATTGGGCTACTTTTGAAGTGTTGCCGCGGGTTGAATTTGTTGTCCGCTGGTTCGGGTAGACCTATTTTGCATGCAAATTACATGAATATCTTTAAATAAAAATCCATATTTTAAATGAAATAATTTATTTATACACAAATCCTACCAAACTGACTCCAGATCAGCACGTACACACATGGACATTGGACACGTCCACATACACACACTTTAAAAGCAGTGTATATGGTTTGGCACAGGCATATTTTGAGTTCTGATATTGGGCTGGTACACACAGACCTGGCAACCCTGGTAGGAGCGGCCAAACTAACTGTAAACATAGGACGCTCACATGACGTGAAGCATTTTTAGTCGCATACTGTGACGTTTGACAACCTAAAACTCCGTTTGACCTAGTTCACACGCAAACACAAAAACGGAGTTTTCAGAAATCTCCACTTTGGCCGGAGATTTTAGAAATGATCGTTTTCCGTGATAAAACCTCCGTTTTTGTGTAAATGAAAGGCCAAAACGCATGAACGGGTGACGTTATGAACCCAGACACCAGGGCGCTACATGTCACGACGTGTGTGGCATTTCCACAAGAGTAGAATGTAGAAAACGTGGTTATTTATTCCGTGGCGGATAGCGCAAAATATTTGTCCACTGAGAAAGGCAACGGAGATAAGCCACGACTCGCTGTGAGCGCTGCGCTGCGCGTGCAAACAACATTAACGGAGCGGAGCAGCGCGTGAGCTCTGATTGCTCTTTTAATGAAGTATCGACACTAAAAATATGCTAAATCACATCGTTTTTAACGTACGGGTACTTTGTTAGTATCGCTACACCGTGCAGCGTGACAGCAGCAGATGTAGCGGACTAACATTCAAGCTAACCTAACTTCCCAAACGCTGTCGACATCTGAACGCTGATTGGCCGAGACGCGACACGTCCTATCAAATATGTTTTATTGCGAAGAGCACCACTTCACATTTTTTCCACGTCTCACTGCAATCTCAACGGCAGCGGGCCAGGTGAAAAAAATAATAAATCGGAAACCGTCTCTGATATTGTTCAGGGGGCCACATGGGGACCACTGCTCAGGAGAGGAAAGCTGTCAGTCTGTTTGTGACGGGTTCGTCCACATGCTGACCAGTGAACAGGTTCATCCACATGCTGACCAGTGAACAGGTTCATCACCATGGTGACCAGTGGGTCTCCAGGACCTTTCCATGACTTTAAACCAAATTTCCATGATTAAACATTTTGTGAAAACTCTGTCTATACGTGACAAAGTGAGAAGATGTAGTATTTAAAATAACAATGAGAATTCCAAAGCCTACCGTATATATACCGTGTAAATTAACATTTGAATAAAGCAAATTTGCATTACTTTTCCAAATATTTTGGGATTTTATTTTTTTCAATTACTTTTCTAGGCCTGCTAATAGCCATTTAATAATTCCATGACTTCTCCAGGTTTTCCATGACCGTACGGACCCTGTTTTGAATAAAGGGTTGAAAATTAAAGTGTTTTTGTTTTTTTATCCAATTAATCGATAAAATAAACAACCGATTAATCGATTATCAAAATAATCGTTAGTTGCAGCCCTATACACAAGTAAACAATGAACTGATTTTGTATCTTTATAGATCGTTTCTGAGATTTAGCTTTAATTATGCTGACATTAAAACATTTTTACTGTACCAAGGAAGAGTTTATAAAAATAAGTCAGACTTTTGTATGTTAAAAAAAGTCCTGTATATAGATTTCCCCAAGAGTTCAAGGAAATGAATAATGCAGATGTGTTCCATACATAACTGAAATCCCCTACAATAGCAATCAAACTATTTTAATGTATCAATTAGAACATTTTTCAAAGTAAAAGTCCTAAATGTTTAAAGAAATCTGTAATTTCTTTAATGTTTGAGGTGCTTTATACAGGACTGTCTCAGAAAATTAGAATATTGTGATAAAGTTCTTTATTTTCTGTAATGCAATTAAAAAAACAAAAATGTCATGCATTCTGGATTCATTACAAATCAACTGAAATATTGCAAGCCTTTTATTCTTTTAATATTGCTGATTATGGCTTACAGCTTAAGAAAACTCAAATATCCTATCTCTAAATATTAGAATATCATGAAAAAGTATACTAGTAGGGTATTAAACAAATCACTTGAATCGTCTAATTAACTCGAAACACCTGGAAACACATTTTCAAATGTTTGATTTTGTTTTGCTGTTATAAATCTTTTTTTTTACTTGGTCTGAGGAAATATTCAAATTTTATGAGATAGGATTTTAGAGTTTTCTTAAGCTGTAAGCCATAATCAGCAATATTAAAAGAATAAAAGGCTTGCAATATTTCAGTTGATTTGTAATGAATCCAGAATGCATGACATTACAGAAAATAAAGAACTTTATCACAATATTCTAATTTTCTGAGACAGTCCTGTATATGTATTTCCTCATAGTCCTAGGCAATAATGCTACACAATAAATAGAATGCTTCAATCGACACCGTGATCGGTATTATCGGATCGGCAGATACTGATTTCAGTGATCGGTGATCGGTATTATCGGTGATCGGCAGATACTGATTTCAGTGATCGGTGATCGGCACCAAAAACCTGATCGGTGCATCTCTAGTATCAACCATTTCTTCAGCTCTTTATTTCAGGTGAGGTGGGCAGTCTCCTATGTAATTCAATACAGACACAAGTAGACAGTTATCTTACATTGGTTCACTCATTAAAATCAATCCAACAAGGTACACTGCAGGCATAGATGGTATACAAGCAAAGTATTAAAGTGGTAATGTCTCAAAATATTCCCTAAATTTATTATTTATTTATTTTTAAACTGTTTAATTTCCTCTTACCGTGTGCAGATATTCAGATGGACTTTATGCTGGGCCATTATAATAGTTTACAACAAATTTTACAATACAACCATCTGCCCCTCAATAATTTTATTCTTGGCGAGAAAAACTTTTAGACTGTGCAGAACCAAACACGCAGAGTAGTAGACAAACTAGATCTGCCGAGAGAGGTGACTGTATCCCATTTAGGGAAAGGTCCTTTAGCCAGTCGGCATTCTTAGTAAAAGCAGGACACCTCTGGAATGCCCTGCCTCTGCATATACGCACTAGCAGAACATATCACTCTTTCAAACACGGCCTGAATAACTGGCTCATTAGCCATCAGATGCGCGAGCATGAGTCTCAACTCCCTCCTCAAGGATTGTGTGTATGTTTATTGCTTTTTATGATGTTTTTATGATTTTACGATGAGGCCTATATTTGATCATAACCTGTATGTTTATTGCTTTTTGCGATAACCATTTTCTCCCTTAGTGATTGCTTGTAATAAATATCTGGCCACAGGAACAAAATTTAGACTTGGCCAAGAATGACACATGTACCCCTGGGTTCATTGATGTGTTCGGTCCCTGTTCAAATGAATGAATAAATGGAAATGGAATGGAAAGTTCTCCATGGAAACCAAGAATAAGCATTTCAATGGCTTACAGTCAGTGTTGATCAAGTACAGCAAAATGCCCACAATGGAATCTTGTTTTAATACACACCAATTCCATAAAATAAGCCGCAGTAGTGTGGAAGAATGGAGCAGGGGAAAAAGCAAGACAAACAGGAAGCACCTTCCTGTTGTAAAGGTTACAAGACCATCCTGTGACCTCTTGTTGTAATGGTGAAAAACATCCCAAAACACACCAACGAGTACTCTCCACCTTGCTGTAAAATATGAATATCGACTTCAGTCTTGGGTCAGTGATACAGACTACACAGACAGTGTGTCAGCCTAAACTTGTCAGATAAAGGATATTTGTTTGGATATAAAAACAAACACTTCCCAAACAGCCGCCTTCCAACAGAATTCAACACAACTGTGGCCACATTTCAGCTCCGTTCCCAAACAGAGCAAAGAAGTGCAGTTTTACCACCCAAGAAAAATAAAAAAATCTTTTTTTTTTGGAAACCCGCTGAAGTATGTTTCAACGAAGACTCAAAGGGAGGTTCAGATTGAGGACAACAGAAAGGAGAGATGGGGCTGGGGGGGTTGAAGGGATTCAGCAGTTGGCATGGTTTCCAAAAACTGGAACGAACCAAAAATGAAAGGAGCAGAGGAAGGTGAAATGTAGTGCGAGTACAGCAGAGGAGACGAGACGAAGCTGGGGAGGCTGGTGATGAGGTCGTTCAACATAATTAAAACCACAACACAAAAAAACAATGCTGGCTGTATAATGAGCTTCCCTCTCTGTTTCGGGTAATTACTGTCTACTAATGTAGAACAATGCGCACCATGTGCTAATGCCGCTAGGACACACTAGCTGCAGGAGAGGAGACGTATAATCATCAAAAGATGGCTTGGTAACAGACCTCGGATCAGCGGAGGTTTCACTGGGCGATTATGTGGTCAATAAATAAATCGACTGAACGACCGACTTCGCCATCGGAATGCTGATAACACGGCAAATAGGAGGGACAATTCTGAAAAGGGGGTTATAAAAAAGGAGGACAAATACACTTTTAAACATTTCACAAAAGGACAGTGTGACATACAGCAAGGTGCAGGGGTTTAATGTTGGTTTAATGAGTCAAAATTGCAGAAACTAAATAAACGAATAAATGACTTCTACAAAAACAATTTTTTTGTTATTTGGCCTTCTACTTTTCTCATTCCTCTAGTTAATTTGTGTTCTACATGATATAACATTGAGATATTTCCACCACAGCAAGATTACTAGCTTGCATATGACCACAGATTTCCTAAATGAGAAAAGGAATTAATTACTCTTTTTAATACGGTGTCAATGTGTGTACACATCTTTTGTGTCGAGTGTTTTCAGCTTGCACAGATGTACTTGATCCGGGCAAGAAGTATCAGCCATTCCTGTTTAGTCAACATGTTCTTGCAAAACACAAAGAAATCTCCGATTGAGCCATATCACAAATATTTCTCTGGAGTAAGTTTTTTACATTCCCACATTCCTTTCAGGGGCAATTCCAAAAGGAAACTTCTTTGAAGAAATATTGTTGTGGTGGGACATTCTTCTTTGTGATAAACGATTGAAAATAAACAACTGTGCTCCTCCTGTAGCCTGGGAGAACACCAGCAGTGATAGGCAACTTGGTTCATATCCAAAAAGTACGAGGTAGGATTAAAAGGGGGGAACCGGAAAGCTCTAAAACATTCACAGGCTCCCCACGCCAAGAGCTGATGGAGCCACTGGCTTAACACATACATTATGCTAGATCCATGGCGCAGAGATAAATCCTAGCTGTGCAGGTTGAGTCGGGTACCAGGACCGGGAGGTGAACGCTGCGCAGGCTGCCATGGAAACGGATCGGGCCCCCTGGCAGGACGGAGCAGCACAACGAGGGGACAAAACATGGCAGAGCTCACTGGATGATACGGAACATCGCAAACTACTGAAGTATATTCTCTCCAAACAACAACAACTGCCTGCTACAACTGACCCTCGGCAGGATCAGTTGTAGACAGCCGAGCCCGTTCATCAGAGGATCAACCCCCCACCCCCCCTGTATATCCATTAAACACCAGTGGCCTTTTCAGCCTGTCTAAACCTGCTGGTGTGGCGGGGAGGAGTTGAGGACTGATTGAGAGCTGCCTGATCTCACTCTGCCTGTGGCCCGTTGCTATGATGAGTTAATTCAGCCTCGGGACACAAAGAGTTAATGCCAGACGCCTTTCTCCTCTCCTCCTCTCCTGCTCTCTCCGCCCCCACTCCGCTTCAAATGGGCTGAAGCCAAATGAGGCATTCCTGCACATTTCGATCAGATGTATTTGAATGCGACGGCAGTGCTGCGCATGCTTCGCCACCGACGTGGGAACAAAACAGGGATTTTGTCTCCCCTCCCCAGGGCCTTACACCTGCCCCGCTGGGGTGGGGATGGAGTTGTCGTAAGGATTTACAACTGTCGGGGTCGGTTATATCTGAGTGGTGAACCAACAATAACATCTATATCATTTTAAAGTGAACATGAAACCACAGGTTATCGCCAATAGCAGATAAGTGATCCGGCAACTACCGATTAAGACGGTGTTGAGGTTAAAGACGGTCAGCAGATGTCAGCAACTGATATCTGATAAGGACAATGATGTGTCATTACTGAAAGGTCGCTGACTTTACCGCTCTTGGCTTCAACTAGAACCACCATCCACCTGGTTACACCCAAGCAACGACATCGGGACCAGGGACGAAGCTAAATCGTACACATGTACTGCTTCCGTTAATAAAACTCACCACTTCTGCTGCAACTAAAATTACTTTAGTTATGTATTATCTATTTGTCAGAATATAGTGAAACAACAACATCCCGTTTGTTTGACCAAATAAATAAATAAAGTTTCAGCACGGAAAAGCATCAAATCGTCTTATTTGACAAGCTGGAACTAGTAAATGTTTCGCAGTACTTTTTTCTTCTTCTTATGAATTTTCTGCCACTTAACTGTTGCAGCTCTACACATCGCCGCATGCAGTTTTAATTATGAGCTCCTTTAAGACATTTGAAACAATTGGGATCATTTGCATTTGTGCAATACTGAGAAGAGATTTTTCAGGAGCTATAAGATGTGGTGAATTACTAAGCTCTTTTAGCAAACTATTCAATGAAGCATGACAGGAAGTAATTGGAAATGCCATAGAAGATTCTTAAAAAGTAGGATGGGAGCCAGAGCCTTCAGTTATCAAGCTCCTCTTTTATGGAACCAGCTTCAACCTTCAGTCAGGGAGGCAGTCACCTCATTTAAGAGTAGACTTAAGACTTTCCTCTTTGACAGAGCTTATAGTTAGGGCTGAATCAGGTTTACCCTGGTTCAGCTCCTAGATATGCTGCTATCGGCTTATAGCTGCTGGGGGACGTTTTAGGATACGCTGAGCACCTATCTCCTCTTCTCTCTCTACTTATGGATGAATTTTCATCCCTCCATTGCACATTATTAACTCTGCTTCCTCCTCGGGGTTCTTGTGACTTCACGTCTCATAGGGTCTATTGGACCTGGCTGGGTCTGATGCCATGGCCCTGCTGATGCCCCGCCCACTCTTCATCTCTACCTCCATCTGTCTGATGGATTGTGGAGGTCTGGATCATGGTCCATGCCGACTACCAACTATTCATACACTCGGTCATACTCATTGAATGTGTTTTAACTCTGTAATGATTCCTTCTGTACACATGACATCTATTGTTCTGTCCATCCTGGAGAGGGATTCTTCTCTGTTGCTCTCCTGAAGGTTTCTTCCCTTTTTTCCCTCTGAAAGGGTTTCTTCTATTTCTTGGGAGTTTTTCCTGATCCGATGCGAGGTCCTGGGACAGGGATTTCATATGTGTACAGATTGTAAAGCCCTCTGAGGCAAATTTGTAATGTGTGATATTGGGCTATACAAAAAAATTTGAATTAATTGAATATAACAAAAGAGGAAAGGTGGAAAGATAAATATGTGTCCGAGTGAAACAACAAAATTGGCAGCAGCGGTGGTGGTGGGTGTGCAGACCTCACCGCTCCTCCAGCCTAGACAGGAGACATGCAGGCAGCGAGTCAACAAACAACAGAGATCCCTCCAGATGAGACTGGCAACCGCGAGGACCTACTGCGACAGGGAAGGGGGATCTCCAATCACAACCACAGGGTCCAGAAGCAGAAACCAGCTAAACAAGAACCAATGCTCACACGCGTACGCTCACAAACACACAGCAGCTTGAGAACATGGGTGATTAGGGGCAGCAATCATCATTTAAAGCCAGGAGCTCCGTCCCTGCAGTTCCATGTTTATTTGGCTTTATTGATGACAAGGAGCCAACGAGGAGAAGGAGGGGTGGCACAGAGGGCAGCGGGCATTATGAACTGCAGTTACTTTCCAGTCCGACTGCAGAAGCTTCAGGGAAATTCAGTCTTCCTGCGCAAATGAGCAGATAGACGTCCTGCCCATTTGATGTGGGGGGGAAAAACTAAAAAAATTGCCGGCACTTCGTCTTATAAGTTTCAATGACAGTGACCCGGGTTTCTTTCACTAATGTCTCCCTCGGATCTGGCTAAAGTGCTGCTGGCAACCATTGATCCAGGATTTTTTTTTTTATAACCCAATAAACACATTTTAGAAACAAAAAAAGTCTCTTCAAGATCTTCAAAGATGGCAGACCAGTGTCAAGCATCAATTTTGGGGTGATTGGGTCACCATTAGTGCAAGAAGATCCTCCCCCTGAGAAAAGAGCCCTCTGTGATGGAGCCCTGTGTACAGACCAACTGGGCAGAAAAGAGGACTCTCAAGTTTAAAAGAGCTTCACCTAAACCTGAATAAACATAGTCTGATAAATGACCAGAAACCAGAGCCGTTGAAGAACTTGAGAAATCCTCCCCCCATAGTCTCACAATGTGTGCGACCACTCAAACGCTGTGATGTGTGCGAACACACAGAGAACTAAATCTTGTTATTCAACCTCTTCTTTTTCTGCTCACCGCTTTGTTTCACCGCTGCGCTTGACTTCTGAGCGCAGTTGGCTTCGACTGTCCTTGAAGCCACCCTGGCAGATGACAATAATGGCTGTGTGTACGCATCTTACCTCCCACTGTATCCTCACATAAAGGGGAATACTCGTCTGACGACATAAACCAAAACAATAAAAGACCAGAAACTACTGTGTGATGTTGCCGAATTGAAGTTGATGTTGTCGAGGAATCATTTTCCAGATGAAGTTTGTTCAGACCAAATAAACAAACTGGTTGGATTATCGGTTTCAGTGCAGAAAACACAAGATGATATCACGCCAAGACTTCGATTCGATAGCTGGTGACATTGAATCCTGGCTAGGCACTGACGCAAACTATATTTTAAAAAATGTAATAATAATTAAGCCACAAATCGTTTCCTTTCTCTGTCATGACGAAACGGGATGAAATACAAAGCACATGCAGGGCTCTTGTAGGGGTATGCATCCGATGTTGCAATACTGTGTACAGATGTTCATGGAAAATCCAACCTCAGCAGTACAATTAGTGAAATATACAAGACATCACAATCAAATGGTGTGGTGAAAAAAAGAAAAACTAAAATCATTAATATGGATAGTTGGATTTAAAAGAAAAACCCTCTTCTTAAAAATAGGCTTGGAACATGATAAAAACATAATGATGTATGAATATAGTTATAGCAGTTTACTGCTTCAACAGCTGGGCACAAAATATCTCACACCACGCGCCTCCCTGTAATCCACTCAAATATGATTTTTTTAAATCCCAACAGTCCACCACAGGATTGTAAATAGCCACTCCACAATAAACAGACAATTCCAACCCACACAATATATTCCTGTGTTCATTTAGGCATCAACCTTTTGATTACTTCTTAAATCAGGAGTATCTCAGAGAAACGGGTCTGGTGTTCAGCCAAAATAGAGGTAAATATTAGTGCTGTGAAAAATAACGCGTTAACTCAGTTAATTCAATTTCAGGTTTAACTAGTTTTTTTTTTTTTACGCATTTAACGCATGCGCAGAATGAGCTTCCAATCCGTCTGTTGTTGGTCGTCGGGACGAAAAAAAAGTCACTTGCAAAATGAGCTTCCAATACACCACTTCAATCTGAACTCTGTCCGCTCTCATGCAGACGGTCTGTTCATCGGTAATGATCCTTCCGCAGGTTCACCTACGGAAACCTTGTTACGACTTTTACTTCCTGTAGATCAGGGGTCTCAACACGTCGATCGCGACCTGCCAGTCGATCGCGACGTAGTGTTGGTAGATCGCATGACATTAAAGAGATTGGCCCGCCCCCTGACATGTTCTCTATAGCACGTCTTTGTTCTTTTATTAAACTAAACGTCTGTTGTTGATCGTATCTCCACAGCAGCATGTCATTTCTGTCTCTTCGCGTTGCGTTAACACTTATCGATCTCCGTCTCGCACGCCACAGAGCTCCGTGCGCGCGCATCGGGACCGAGCAAAAAAAAAGTCACTTGTCAATCTGTCCACCTGTCCGGGCCGGTGAGGTTTCAGCTTTGCAGCGGTGTCCCCGCTGTCCCTTTCATCACGGCCCAGTTCATGAAGAAAACCCACACAGTCAGTTTGCCTCAGCAGCTGCTAGAGGAAGACTAGAGGCCTTTAGATTGTATCATGGTGGAGTTAATGGTTGACAAACAAGAGAAAAATGTTCTGTTTAACCCTCCTGTTACCTTTACATTTACTAACATATTTTACCCTCGGGGTCAATTTGACCCCAGCAATTAAAACCTCCAGAAAATTATTAGAATTAATATTGCTTCCCAAGTTTAAGTGTGAGGTACTTTATGTTTGTTTGTTGACTACCTAAATAGCCCTTTAAATAAATAAAGAAGTTGATATTTCTTATATGTTTGACACAGTGAAAAACAGCCTGGGGTCAAATTGTTCCCAAAGAACACCGACATTAAACATTGAATGGGGTCAAATTGACCCGAAAGGTAACAGGAGGGTTAAACATTCTGTTTAGGATGAAGATGTATTAATGTTCCATATGGAAGAAAACTGCTAAATAACTGCTGAGTTGCAGCACCATTGTATAGAACAGTGGTCACCAACCTTTTTGAGCCCAAGATCACTGACCTCCGCCTTCATGACCGGCAAGATCTACCTATTGAGGCGTTGAGAGAAAACGACGGTCCAGACTGGACTTACAACTTTTTATTTGGCCTAATTGTCATTTTGGTCCAGCGTTCAAATTGATGTGACCAGGAACACAGAATTTAAGTGTAATATAACAAGTAAGATATTTGTTAACAGCACAATATATGAACAAGAAAAAACACATTTGCAATGAGCAGCTGGATGAACTACCAATATAAATGTTGTATTTATTTACATTTCGTTGCCTCTGTACCTGGACTCTAGCAATGACAATAAATTGAATCCAATCCAATTACAACACAACACTGACAACATGATCAGTCAGTGCAACTCATGTAAGTTCAGCTCTCATCATAATGCCATCAAGTCATGTGACTCCAGTCAGTGTTATGGCTGTGACTGAACTCTGCATCTATGCTTTTTCAAATAATAGAATAAATACAATTGCAATCACTTTCAAGTAAACCAGATTGCTCCATCAGACAAGGAAAAAAAAAGCTAAATGTTGAGCTTTTGTTTTGAAGGACAACAGCAGAAACGCCCAACTCACGGAGGTAAGACCTGGCAAGTCGCCAAGAATCTCGGCTGTCGCGCATGCGCAGGCGTAACCTGTTAATGCCTTAACGTAAACATGTACACGAAGGTACAGGCATTTCAACATTTATTTATTGATGACTTAGTTTTATGTCGGTGTACTTTGAGCTTGTGTAATATGTGAAGTTATCAATAATGGTGTTTCTCTATTTCCCCCTGCGCCTCACCTGTAGTGGTACGTTCCCCTCTTACGGGCGCACAGCTGAGAACACGGCTGTCAGAGAACCCGTTTTCAGGCGTTCATGAATCAGGCGGAGATGTTTTCTGACGTCAATCTTCCAGTCAGAATGAAAATGTTTCAGAAGACACTTCAGAAAATGTTCGAAAACAAGGAACAATGTGTTTCTGAATTTATTTTCATTTGATTTTGGAGATCGACAGGGAACGTCTCCGAGATCGACCGGTCGATCGCGATCGACGGGTTGGCGACCACTGGTATAGAAGAATGTATAAATGTATATATCCGTCTTTTGTCATAAATCTCTATGTTCTCACAAAATATACCGAGAATATCGGTAATATGTGATTAATCATGATTAATCCACAAAAACCTGTGATTAACCCGATTAAAAATTTTAATCGTTTCACAGCCCTAGTAAATATACAGGAAAATACCCTCAAGGTATCTGCTCAGAGCAGCTCTCCAGATGAAAGGGGACACGTGCTGCAGATTGGCTTCAGGGACAGTCTAATAAAAGCAGCGGAACCACCCGCTTAGTAAAATACTGGTCACCATCCATTTGTTGACCGGACAACAAATCCAATTTACACACACTGTGGTTTTCTCCTCCTGCAATGAAGTTTGAGTGTCTGGTTTTACAGCGGGCCACAGAACCACACGAACAGTAAATATGGACTCGCTATCGAATTCCATTACGAAATCTCATCGCACGCCTCTCATGCGGAAGGGTAGGTGAAATGCAGATCTTCTCTGGCCACACCACGAGGGAGTGAGAGATAAAAGAGGAGGGGTCTGAGAAGGAGGCGAGTGTGTGAGGATCTTACCGAAACCATGTGCATCTACCCAGGCAAAAAGCCCGTTTATTTCTTCACATAAATACTCCAGGATTGCGATTGCCTCGATGAAGCATGACTGGGTGGGTATGAAGAGAGGAATGAAAGACACACTGCAGAAAGAGGAAGGGCGGAAGAAAAGGGGAGGCGGAAAGGGGAAGAGAGTTGCTGCATTAACATTATGGACACTCACTCCACAAGTAACTTTCATCTGTTCAAGAGCTGCTTGAGGCGCACAGCGTTGGTCAGCCCACAGATAGAAACCAGATCAAGATCCAGAAAACCCAAAGACATAGGCGGGGGAGCAAAACAGAACCATTACTGTTAAGCTAAAAATAAAGGTCTGGGTAAATATTTGACCACATCAGATCAGACTAGCATCCAGAAACGTGGTGCGTTTCGTTTGGAAGGCTTCATGTGGTAATAAAGCCACTGTAAACAAAAAGGTATATATATTCCTTGCCCTTGCAGTGTTTCAAACCACAGCCCTTAAAAAAAGAAAAAAATTAAAGGACATTTCTAAAACACAAGGCTGCCATGACAGTACCTGGCTTGGCTCTATTCATGAATCTTATAAACACAAACCCGCAGCAGCAGCCTCCATCTCCCCTGCACACAGAGGACACATTCATTCCAAAGTGGGCACCCTGAGAAGATTGGAGGGTGGGGGGCAACAGACAGACACTTCAATTTAAAGGAATTTTTTCTCAGCCAATCTGGCTATCGCAACTGTGTTGAAGGCACAGCGAAAACACAATCTGTGCTCGTCTACGTTTCAGTCTACATGTGGGGATCAGATAAAACAGACTGTTTTGACATGATGAGCGGTGAGTTAATGAGCCGGATCCATTTGTGATAAGAGCATTCCTCGAAAAAAACCAGGAAGAATCTTCACGTGGCTGTCTTCTCTCATCCTGCAGCCGAGGTTATGGACTTAAAAAAAAGAAGCTTCCAACAATGTGCAACAATGTAAATGTTAATTTTTGGAAGAACTCCCAGCACTGCTCCCCACTAGTACATATGAATGGCACCCATGAGCATGCCACAGTGGGGCAGTTTAAACATGCAAACAGAGTTATGAATATGATAATCACAACGGTGTGTCTAATGTGTTGTGTGTGTGAGGATGGAGGAATGATCCGGGAAATGCATAATGTGATGGATGGAGACCTACCTTTCCCCTGCTCCAGATTACACATTGAGTAACATGTGAACAAACTGGATTTGGGTATTTTAGTTATTCTTCTCCTTCTAGTTAAAATGTGTGGATGATCAGTCATTTTAAACCAGAGGCCTGAATTGTTCTCCTCCCCTCCCAAATTGGGGTCAATGGGGGAGGAGTGTCCCCTTCCTCCGTTGACCCTCCACACATGTAATGTAGTTTAAACATCCTTAAAGTGGATGGGGAAAAGCAGCGGTGTTTGTGTGTGTTTGTCTTTCTGTCTCTGGAGCAATTATTCTAGGTCTCTCCCAGTGCAGCCAGAAAGCACAGAGAGGACTAACTTAAGCCAGCAACAACTAGCACTGAATAAAATCATGGAGGTCAATGCCGTGTTCTTCAGTTTTTGTCTTTTTCTTTTATGTATTTATTTCTCCAGCCTCTGAATGCATCAAAATAAAACACAAGTGAATGCGTACTGCGTGACTGAACTGTACGGTAGTTAGGTACCTACCTTGGAGGCAGATAATACCGACGAGGTACGTAGTCTCCACCCGTGCTTTTCTCCTGTTCATCGCCGCGGGGTTTCTCCTGCCTTCCCCCCGCCGGGTCTCGCGGTCTTTGGGTAGATCCATGATCCGTCCTTGTGCTCCGCGGCTCTCGGGTTCTGTTCTCCGTCAGCTACGGGACAGCCGTAAGGGTTGGCAAAAGTGGGACGACGGATGGAAAAAAAAAAGGGAGAGCGATATCCGAGCGTCACAGTGTGCGTGCAGGTAAACAACCCCCACCCCATTACCTGCGCGGGTCTCCAGGGAAGTCAAAGGTGGCCCTGGTCACCTGGTTGTTTGTGGAAACTTAGCAGGGACGAGGCAGAGACATGTGGGGCACGGACGCCTTGGTTTACAGGCCGGCTAGATACACACGGCAGAGCGAGCACAGACCCGCCGAAAGTTTGAGGCGAAGTTTAAGCTTCCAGACAGCTTACGGAGCGGAGGGCTGGGGCGGGTTTAGGCCGCTGTGGTTCATTACAACCCGGTGTGTGTAGCCACCTTCTGCCTGTGTCCAGAGCCGCCAACCGCCGGGCCAGTTCGGTCTGCAACGAGAGGGAGTTTCGCTCCGCGGTGTTTCTAAGTTGTCTTCCTCCCACTCGCCTGTGTGATTTTTTTTTTTTTTTACACTCAGCGTTAAGTGAGCTGAAACAATACACAGGAGTTCCTGTGGGGACTTTCAAAATAAATGTCTGCTTTCTTCCACGTTTTATCAACATTTGTATCCGTACTTTCTAAAAATATTTGTTTACCATTGTTTGATTTTTTGTATAGATATTTGTTGTGTTATGTGGAGACATTAGCCTCTTCGAGTCAATTTAATTGCCACTCATATGTTAGCGATGTTTCGTTAAACATTAACGAAGTACCCCCCCCCCCCCTTTTTTTTTCTTTAGACAGTTTGTACTATTCCATCGTTCTGTACACAAAAAAGGGATGATTTCATTTATGTTTCAATGAAAACATCAAATATCCTGTATTAATGTGTGAAATGCAGGTCAGATCATTTCCCTGAAGTGCAGCTTACTGTGCCTGCACAAGTCATGCAACACTGCGACCTCCTGGTTCAACCTGATCACTTGTAGGCTAAACTGCACGAAGGCAGAACACTTTCATATTGGGCAAACAATTCGAATTATGGAAGAAAAAAATAAGTTATATAATAACTCAAATATAATAAAACATAATAAACTAATTATATATATATGTATATATACATATATATATACCTACATGAATATATACATGTGTATTAATGTAAGAAGTGTTTATTTATTTATTTTTATTATCCTGGATCAAGCGTTGATCTTTGGGCCCAAACATGAAACAAACAAACACTCAGCAACACAACCCGCATACGACTCACCAAAAACCCAGATTATCCTTTTTGACCTCCTTAGTTGTATTCGTAATACCGGAGTGATGCCTGCTGGTTATCTAACCACGACAGAGTGGGAGCAGTGAAGAATTGGAGACGCATCACACTTATTCTGACCTGTGTCATTTAGCCGTCCACCAGATTTCTCTCTTCAACTTACTTCATTGTAACTTGTATTTTAACTTGTAACTTGTTGACTTGTATTTTAGAAAAAAGTGACTATTACATTTGTATGAGCTAAGGAGATTTAACAACATGATTTCATCTATTCTGCAGATTGAGCAAGATTTTACTTTGATGTTTGATGATGCCATCTCTGCAAAGTTCCTGGAGAAGTGGCCCACAATTTACAAGCAAAAAGTCCTTGAACAAAGCCGTGGTCTCACACAGTCAGATGATCTGCAGTACCTCGTCCAGACTGCTGAATCCACAACAGAAGTCGAAAGTGGTGAGGCGAAATAAATGGATTATATTGTTATTGTTCTGTTTTGGTTGTGATAAGATTTAATGTTTTTCGGAAAAAAGCACTTGATGCAGCTGGATTAATCAGTTGGTCCGACAATGTAAGACAGGAAATAAAGGAGCTGGCTTAAATTCAGGAAGTAGTGGAGCTGTGCATAAAGCCTATTTATTCTATTATTGTAAATGGGAGCATTAGAAGTGCAACACTCTTTGTGCTGACTTTTTTTTGGTACATAAAGTAGTGTTTAGATTTTTGTATTAAAGTAATCCTGGAAGTGTTTGTTTTTAATTATTACTTTATTCTTTCAGGATGGGACAGTGACATGTCGTCCATTTTGATCCTTGTGCACCTGCTGCCACCGTCACCTCAAGGCCGCAAGAGACCAGGAAAGCTCTCCGCCAGACAAGCCAGTGAGTATCTTGTGAAGTTCATCGAGGTAAGGCTGCCATACAGGAAACATCACTAGCTATATCACTCACATATCTTTTTGTCGTTTTCTTGGCGTTTAAAAAAAAAGCTGTTTTCTCAAACTTTTTCTTCTGTCACAGACAGGGACCAGCATCCAGGGGCATCTCGATGGAATCGCAGACAGCCTTCAACCATACCTGCTTGCTGTGGGAACTCAGAGGAATGTGATTCACAAGTACTTCATTGTCATTGACAAACATGCAATATCTTGTAAGTCATCTGGCTCTCTTGCTTGTTTTGATGAGCTTTTCAAAGCTCACTTTGTCTTTGGCACTTCGTACAACCACGATCTCGTCAATGTGTACAACTTCCTTCAGACAACCATTTATGAAATCGATATTGATACAACCAAGGTGAATCCTAGAGTTGCAGAGTTGAGGGCTCGGATGCTGCGTTGAGTAGATTTTTTCTGTGAGGGCTCCATTACAGAATTAAGGTATTCTGAAATGTTGTTTTTCATTTGTAAGTGCTCTCAGACAAATACTAATTTAGTTGTATGTGTTAAAATTCACTATGACATGCCAGTTTTTCATAAGATCCACCATGCTGTTGTGAAGGATGAGAAATTGTTTTTTTGTTACTTTTGCACTACAAACGGTATGTCTCATCGAACATTTTAATGCATTTCAAGTTTTGTACACAACAGACGGACCTCATATTGTGTTTGTCAACGATCTTTTCTGTCACAAAGCATTCGATTTACAGGTGTCTTGCAGTCATGACTCCAGTTTTTATATTGTGCCATACTGTTTCCTGTGAACACTTAATAAAGTAAAGGTGTCACTTAAGGTATTGGGTTCTGATCTATTTTTTTCACCTTTTTAAAAACTTTGCAGTGTATAATGACTGAGTGTAAAAAGTTATATTGTGAGTAAAATTCTGTTCTATTCATAATAAAGTTAAACTCTTGAGAGTAACATTTACTTTATAATATATTCTATTTGGAGTAAAATGATGTACCATTTATAATTTTGATTTCTATATTGAGTAAAATTCAGTTCTACACAGAGTAAAACTAGGGTAGATTTGTTTTTATTTTATACTAAATGGAGTGAATTATCATCAGGTAGAGTAAAATTCTTGCACTAAATAGAGTAAATTTAACTCTGAAAGTTTAACTCTGTCATAAGAGTACATTTTACTCCATTTAGACTGGGACCAAATGTTGTCTTTTTTAGAGTAACATTTTATTCAATTTGAGTAAAATTTACTCAGTCAATTTGACTGTGTAGACATTTTGACTTTTTTAGCAGGAGTCTTAACTAACTAGGCTCTGATTGATTAGGAGCAGACTTACATTTTGCAAACTGTTATAATGGCATAATGTGAACCATTAAGCTCCTCTAAACAGAATAGAACCAGCAACTGTCATGAATGGTGGCTCAAGAGATCCTCCCAGTCGGGTCGGGTCCGTAATGCACTCCTGGGGACCGGTTGTGGTGCGCCTGAGGCATCTTTTCTGGGAGTGCAGCGCCGCCGTATAGACCAGTGGGCAATGGCCGGCTCCTTATAATTCCCGTACTTGCCGGTAAGGGAGGTCCTTAACAGCAAAGCTGGTGCTGTATGAGGCGAACAAAGGTAAAAACCCATCGGTTGCTCATCATAGCCATCAAAGACGACATATGGACCTCCAGAAACTTGCTGGCAAGGAAGTGCATGTAGACCCCCCCCCCCCTCCCCCCGTGGCTGTGATCCGGATGGCTGCAGGCAGCAGGCCAGGACACAGCCACAAAGAAAAATCGCCTCTGTGCCCATTTGGACAAAGGAGCCGGAGCCACACGGTGAAAGGTCAAAGCGGTGGCGGCGGCCTGACTCTCCGGGTGAGGCAGGTGAGAAGGAGCAACAGGGTGGGGGGGGGGGGGTCTCCTCTGAGCACCACAACAGGATCCAGATAGACAAGATCTGTTCAGGGGAGAGCAATGGGTTACCAGTGGTAGGGACTCACTGCGCTCCTGCACAGCAATTGACTGTAAACAATGCACTAATTAAACAAACAAAAAATACAAACTCATGACAATTTGAATCTAAAATGCCTCTAAAAACTGACGTTTAAAATATATATTTCTGACACGACAGGACTACAGTTAAGACAGTTTAAACTTCATAAACATAATTATGAATTAAATGGAATTTTTATTTATTTATAATCATTCACACGATACATTTACTCAATGAAGACCCATTTAACAAAAACTCACTTAGCTGCTCTAACACTGTCGCATTCATCGAGGACCAAGTGCTTGACGTTGTTCAGGTCAAGTGTCTTGTTTCGGACGAGCGCTCGTATGGGGCCCGGCGTTCCAACTACAATATGAGGGCAGTTGTTCTTTAACCCTTGTGTTGCCTTAGGGTCATTTTGACCCGAATCAATATTACACCCTCCCCCCGCCTATGGGTCATTTTGACCCGATTCAATGTTTCACCCTCCTGTTACCTTTATATTTACTAACATATTTTACCCTTTGGGTTCAATTTGACGCCAGCAATTAAAACCTCCAGAAAATTATTAGAATTAATATTGTTTTCCAAGTTTAAGTGTGAGGCACTTTATGTTTGTTTGTTGACTACCGAAAGAACACCGACATTAAACATTGAATGGGGTTAAATTAATCCTAAAGCGGGGGGAGGGTGTAATATTGATTCGGGTCAAAATGACCCTAAGGCAACACAAGGGTCAATACACCCTCGTCCTCCTTGAAGGCCAATTAGAATTAAATGGAATTTTTATTTATTCATAATCATTCACACGATACCTTTACTCCTTTCTTTATTATATATTTTACAATAAAGACATGTGTGCATGACTATCTAAAATATTTACAATATGCAAAAGTGTGTGTGCATGACAATTATCACTCCAGCTTATCCACAACAGAAGTGAAGTGTTCGTAGCTGTTGTACATGGTGCTGTCCAAACCTTTTGATGTGGACATCAACTTGACAGGGCATAAAGTCTTTTTCTGTGTATTTTTTATATCCCTGCACTGTAAAATGTAATAGTAAAGTTTACTTAAAAAATTTAGTGAGCTTTACTCATTTCTGCTTACTTTGTTGACCTTACTTAAAGAAACTTGGTAAAGAACACTTTTTGGTGAGTAAAGTTATTAAACTTATTATCTCAAGTAAGCTTTACTTTTAAAAAATGAGCGAGGCGGACTCTTATTCAAAATCCGCACAGTAATATCTCATGAAAATAATCCTGGGCCTAGCAGAGGTCACCAATAACAAGACTGCAGTGTAATTTCTTTCAAGAAAGTTAAGGATTTGCTTTAAATAAAATTCAAATATTGGCATAATATTAATAATATTTATTTTTTGCTAACTTTAAATTGAATTCATTCAAAATCCGCACGGATTATTTTTCTCATGAAAATAATCATGGGGCTAGCAGAGGTCACTAATAACAAGACTGCAGTGTAATTTCTTTCAAGAAATGTAAGGATCTGCTTGAAAGAAATATCAAATATTGAAAATATATTAATATTATTTTCTTTATGAAGTGCTTTCATTTAGAAATCAAATGTCAGAATGTCTTGATTATCTCTGGGTGACACCTTGAGGTACTCTACCATGAATCAGAAGTGAAAATATTTTTTAACTACGCACCATTTTGTTCTAAATCTATTCTGAAATTAGATACACATTTGCGCATGCATGTGATTTTCTATATCTTTTATTTTGACATTTTAAATCAGAACATCCAATATTGGAATAATTACCTTCTTTTATGTATTGTATTCATCATTCATACAATTCGTGATTTTTCATCTCTTCAATTAGTTTAATCTATCACTATATCTGTATTTAAAGGCGTGTTTCGTCATATCACGTTCACCGGAAGTTCGCTCTTATTCTGAAGACAGTTTTCACACGCTCGTACCGTAATGCCTGGTATATACGTGTACTGAAAAATATCGGGCGGGCTGGCTTGACTGTGTTTTCCGAAGTGGCAGCTGGCTTGACTGCAGTCACACAACGCTACTGTCACCGAGTTCAGAGTGAATGTAATGTTAGGTTAAATTTAACGAGGAATAATTCAACCACAACCGTATGATGGAGAACTTCTCGGCCACAGCGAATGTGGTCGGCCTACAACGTTTTTTTATTTTTTACTTCTTAATAATTTCTTATTTTGTGATATTTACTGGAAATGACATCCATTATAACCAATAGCAAGTTTGAAACTAAGCTCCCTGCCAATCTCCCTACGGACAATTTATGACTTCTATCTATCTATTTGTCTATCTATCTATCTATCTATATCTAGGATAAGCATTTAATCATATTTGTCTGTGAAATCTTCCATTAAACTGATTGCTTTTTAGCCGTAAAAATGCATCTTGACGAGGAGTTATTTGCAGTTTAACTAATTGCTTTTGTTGTTTCTTTTGTAGGCTTTGAAAAACCTGGCAATGAATTGTAAGTAGGCTATTGCTTATTTTCTTCTACACTCAAAAAAACGATTCAAGCCCTTCTTAGAGGTGACACATTTAAATATAGTTTGATACATTTAAATAAATCAATTACAAAACGAAGATATTTATATTGAATGGGTGGAACACAAAATGTATGAATACTTTTATTTATTAGATTTATTTAGGTTAGATGGTGTGCATATCAACTCAAAATAAATGTGTTTCATTGAGGACTACCCTTTGCGCATGCGCCAGCTGAAAATCAGTTGTTTACATGAGGTGAAGACATTTTCATGGCTGTACGGTGGTGTAGTGGCTAGCACTGTCGCCTCTAAGCCAGAGGCCAGCCGCGTATACCAGTAGGAGACTTTTCATGCTGGAGAGCCGAAAGGCTCTTCAATTCCCACCTTAACTAATTTAATAAGAGTATATTTTATTTTTAAATTATCCAAAATGTGAGAAGACACCTACATTTAATCTCAATAATAAACTTTCATTTGTTTAGCATGCATCACTTACTTAAAATTAAAGAATCGAAATAGAATCATTTATAGCCCTAAAGTAATAATGCAAATAATATTAATCTTTAAATATAATGCTTCAGATGTACTTTTATTAGGGCACAACATGTTTATTTTACACATGTTTATTGTATACATGATTAAGTATACAGCTGATCATATCTAAATATTGTATTATTTATTTTTCCATGTATTAATTCCACGAAAGTGAAGACAGTCAAAGGGATGATTTAAATATATTTTATTGAAAATACACAGCTGAATTCTAAAATGAACACAATTAAAATCCTCTCAAAGAATTAATGTAAAACAAATGAAATGAATAAAAAAGTATTACTCGAACTATATATATATGTGTGGTCACTTCGTATCCCCGGCTCTGCAGAAGAGGTGTGGGACGCTGGCTTTGCATGTGCTTTGGAACAAAGTTTGAACAACAGATGTGAAAAACTAATTGTTAACAGCAGATGTTATCAATACATGATTAATATACACTCTATAACACCCTGCGAGGCGAGGAGCACGACACACTTGGCCTCAACACGTTGGGCTCCTGATCTTCCCTCACAAGCTGAGGGGCGATGGCAAGCAGCTGAGGAGGGACCGGCAGCAGAGTCTTCGCTGTGGGATCGAAAGAAAAACAAAGAAACGACACGTATTGAGAACGACGTTCAGGATGGTGGAACGTGAGGAGCAAAACTAAATAATAACCTTTTACTGAAGCTTTAGCCACAAGGGAAACAGTCGCTGCAGCTGGTGACTTGGTCCCGTGGGCTGGAACAACAACTCTTTGTCATCTTCCTTACACAAAGTGTGTTAATGCTTCTCAGTGTATATTTACCTGCTGCTTTTTCAGACTTAAAATACCCTTTACTTTAATTCTAAGTTGCTATTTTGTTTGTCAGGTAATGCAGAGAAACAATAGCAATATATAGCACACAGCCTGTCAATCAAAGATGTGGCATGTATGAACGGTTTTTGTTCACATCCTGGAGGGACAGCCTAGAGAAAGCATGCAAAAAAAGGAAAACACTTACCATCATAGGCGACATGTTAAATCCTTCAGTTAGTCGGAGAGTAAGAGCACATCAGAACAGGCCACAACACGGCCACAATAACAAACTATTTCAAAGAATAGTAATAGCAGGGAGGACTCTGGTGAAAACCGAATCCTCCCTCCACACGGGTGGAGAAAACCCTGTTGGTGAAGACACATCCGGGGCTCTGGAGACTGCTGCTGGGGGCCCTGAAAGCACAGGCGATGACATTAGATTGTTACCATGTACAGTACGATTTAAAAAAGCTCCGTTTGTTAGAGTAGATCCACTTAGTCTAGTGTCGAACTTAGAGGGAGACAGATTCAACATCTCTCTCTCCAGCTCCTCCTCCATCACTGGGAGATGAAACATGAACACGAGGTGTGTGTGTGGTACATGGTCACTACAGAGCTGTATGTGTTAGCGAGCTGACCTAGAGTTCTAGATGTGGCTGCAGGGGGTGGGCCGTACTCCCCCATCACCTCCTGCCGGTCGGACACATCTCCTCCCCGCTGAAGGACAGAGCATTGGTGCTCACATGATGCTGGAGCTGAGCAGGAGACTTGTCCTGAAGCGAGGGATCGGTTTTCATCCTCATGGCCTCATCGGAGGGATCCTGCCGCAGATGACCCGATGGGCCCTTTCTGAAGGACACCGTCTTCCTGCCTGGGAAGAAGTTGGTGGTCTTCTTCATCATCTCCTGTGCACAGCAAAACACAACGCAGCGCATAGACAGAGTCCCTCACGTTAACAGTGATGAGCATTTGTAATAACTAGGTAACAGCTTCATTTATTACACAGATATAGGCAGACGGACAAAAAAAACTAAGTGTTTTCCACCTTATTATTCTTTATTCTGCTGAAGCATTGTCATAGAACTTGAACCCATCTTAAACGTGGGGAACTGTAGTAATTACCCATTCAAACTAATATTATTCATAAAGACAAGTCAATGAGTTCCTGTTGATGTTGACCACGTTACACACACAACAATATTCATTAAATACGTCCCATTCAATACTAACCGCACGGTGCTAACAACACACAGTGTTACAATGCTAACCAACACAAGTAAAGTAAACTATAGAAGCAGTTGACCAACATATACAACTGAGAACCGTTCATGAAGTAACTTCATTAACAAAATGCGGCGTACTTACGTGTAACTGTTGGTCCGAAAAAGAACTGCGAAAAGATGCTGCGCGAGCCTCAGGTGCGTGTGCTGCTGCAGGTTGTCTCTCACTCAAAGGGGAACATACGGGTCTCTTTGCCTCGTGTCCAGGGGGGAAACAGCGCCCCCAAAATCCCACGTGTGGCCAAAGTTATATCGCATCGGTAGTGATAAGAACTACCATAGAGAATGAATGGGAAAAGTTAAGGAAAGTTAAGGACTACTATACACGGCTCTGGCGCGAAGAATGGGAAAAGTTAAGGAAAGTTAAGGACTACTATACACGGCCGTGGCGCGAAAGCCCGTGGGTTCAATTCCCAGTTGGGGCATTCCTTCTTTGTGGACTTTGCATATTTTGTTAGTTAGTTAGTTTATATTTTGAGTTGGACAAACACAAATTTATTTAATTTAATGAATATCGTTATTTTATTTGAGATGTATTTGATACAAATGAGTTGGACTAACTTAATTACATTTTATTGCACTGATGTGCTAAATTTGAGTTGGAGTTGCATATAATTATTGGATGGAAAACCTGCCAACAATTTAATTGAGTTCATCCAATGAGTCATTTCTTTGAGTGTACACACTACTGCATAACACATGGAAGCTTTGCCAGATTGAGTCCAGGTCCATGTCTTCACACAGATTGTCTCCTGTAACCAGGATTGCCAGGTCTGTGTGACAAAACCAGCCCAAAACCAGCCCAATGGCCAATAAAACCAGCCCAAAAACCAGCCCAATATCAGAACTCAAAATATGCCCATGCCAAACCATATACACTGCTTTTAAAGTCCAACAGCATTGCTATCATTGCCAAATGTATGTAATATCTACAAAGTAACACCAAATGTTTAGTATGCCAGCATTAAAAGCAGTTTTCCCTAAACAGTTATTTCACCTAGGTCCTAAAATGGCCTTTTGTAATTAGATACAGTATATTATCATAAGTAAAATATAGCTCTGTGAGTGCCGTGTGTGTATGTGGGCGTGTCCATGTCCATGTCTGTACGTGCTGATCTGGAGTCAGTTTGGTAGGATTTGGGTATAAATAAATTATTTCATTTAAAATATGGATTTTTATTTAAAGATATTCATGTAATTTGCATGCAAAATAGGTCTACCCGAACCAGCGGACAAAAAATTCAATCCGCGGCAACACTTCAAAAGTAGCCCAATTCCGCGGGAAAACCGCGGACCTGGCAACACTGCCCCCTCTGATACACAGAGGAACGGAGGGGCGACGTGTCGGGTGACGTGGCGCGGAAAGAACTCGTCACACGAAACCTTCAACGTGATTTGTCAATCCGTTTGTCTGTCAACATTTTGCGAAAAAAACAACCAATGAACACTCAGTAAATCACAAAGGACCTCCCACCACACAGTTGAGGCTCATTAGCAGCCTGTCAGTCAGAGAAGACAGAGAACACGGCGCGAGGACAAATGTGCCTCAATATATAGAGAGCTGAGATTGTTCTGGAATGTTTGATGTATAACACGTGGGGATGTGTCACATGCAAACGCCTTTAAAAGGTGAATTTACATTTTTTTGTAAAATGGAGAACATGCCTCCAGCCTCCAGAGGGTGAACAGGACATATTTGAATGTCGGTCAGTTTACCAAGGCCACTGGTTCTGCTGTCGTTTAATGTTAAAAATGACAGGACCAATGGGGTCTCAAATATACTTCTTTTTCTTTACTAATCTGGATGTTTCACTGAAGAAACAATTTATCATACACAATATTAAATACCTCGCTGGCACTTTATATGTAGGAGCCTCTTTGAAAACACAGCTCTGTGTGAAGTTTGGTCTTTAAAAAGAAAAAGAAAAAACTTTTAATCGCGATTAATGAATTTCAAAATGTGCGATTAATTAGTTACATTGTGTTTAATCGATTGACAGCCCTAATATATATATATAAACATGTATATATATACATATATATATATATAATGTGTGTATTCTGTTTCATTATATATTATGTGAATTCCATTATCAATGATTCTGTTTTACACTACTATATTAGTTGGCTCCATAATTCCTGTGGGTAAATTGATGATATATCTCAACCAGATGCAATGCAGCACATTATCTACATCTAAGAGTTAATAATGAATGGAACACACATCTTGCTCATGCAGAAGGGGACACTGCTACTGTTGGACTGTATGTGGGACTGGTGCCATGTTTCCGGTCCAGCCGGCCCCTAGATGACTGACAGAAAATGCAGCCAGTCAACCAAGATGAAGCAATATTGGGTCAAACCCAGTGTCAGCCTGATAGGATGGGGCTGAAGTCAATAGGAGGACGCTCAGCTGTGAAAATAAAATAAAAACTTTAATGAGAAGTTTAATATCTGAGATAATGGCATCAACCCTGAACCAGGAGAAGGAGCCCGACAGCTCTCAGTGGAATGAAGTCATACCGGGGTCAGTTCACTCAAAGCTCTCAGAAGTGACAAAGGGTTGAGGCTCCACATTAAAGCACTGACATACTGAAAGATCACCGGGGATGCCGAGAAACCCCGCGCTGACTTTTACCGAGGAGGGACAACTGTGGGAGACATATCACATCTTGGCATGGCATCCGGGTTCCCACACTAATTTAAGACACCAACGTTAAAGATTTTTCCTGGTCGAATGCACTGATTTATAATGCACAGAGTTAAGGACAGGGCAAGGCACAACATGATCTTTGTCACGGATTCTTTTTTATCTTTTTAAAGCCATATCATTCATTTAAGAACAAAACAAATTTCAAATCCAGACATGTACATCAACCACGTACAATCTCATAAAAGAATTAATTACAGAAACACAAATAAACAGAAAATCATAGTTTTTAAAATTTCTGAATCAAGAATGGTTCCGATTTGCTATCCAGACATTATTCATGACATCTGGGATTTATTGTAACCAAACAGATGCATTCAACCAACAATAATGCTTTATTCCTGTTCATTTCCAGATGAATTCTATGATTTGTAAATTTCACGATAAGACATATATATTTATTACAAACGATTAAAAGAATAAAACAATTTAAAAAAATACATTACAGTACTTTTGAGCTTCAAAACAAACCAATCAAAATCAGACAATGCCCATCTGAGAATTGTGCACACAAAAAAAAAATTTATATATATATATACACACATATATATATACACAGTGTGTATATATATATGTGTGTATTACACACATATACATATACATATACATTAGGGCTGTGAAACGATTACAAATTGTAATCAAATTAATCACAGGTTTCTGTGGATTAATCATGATTAATCACATATTACCGATATTCTCGGAGCTCTGCGGCGCGCGAGACGGAGAGCCGAGACATGTTAACGCGACACGTAGAGACAGAAATGACATGCTGCTGGTTAGAGACGACCAACAACAGACCTATTGGAAGCTCATTCTGCGCATGCGTTAAATGCGTTAAAAACAACAACTAATTAATCCTGTAATTTAATCATAATGCGTTAACGCGTTATTTTTCACAGCACTAATATATATATATACATACACTACCATTCAAAAGTTTGGGTTCATCCAGACAATTTCGTGTCTTCCATGAAAACTCACTTTTATTTATCCAATTAATTGAAAATTGAATAGAAAATATAGTCAAGACATTGACAAGGTTAGAAATGATTAATATTTGAAGTATTAATTTTGTTCTTCAAACTTCAAGCTCAAAGGAAGGCCAGTTGTATAGCTTATATCACCAGCATAACTGTTTTCAGCTGTGCTAACATAATTGCACAAGGGTTTTCTAATCAGATATTAGTCTTCTAAGGCGATTAGCAAATGTACCATTAGAACACTGGAGTGATAGTTGATGGAAATGGGCCTCTATACACCTATGGAGATATTTCATTAGAAACCAGACGTATACATATATATATAAACATATATATATATATAATTATCACATATCTAGATGCCTATCACACATTTGAATCCCTGTAAACATCATTAGAAGATGGTAGCTCAATCCTGCAGAGGTCGACTGAAACAGGCGGAAAGAGTCCTGCATGGCACCAGAGAACATTCAGGATGACCAGGATTAATTAAGCAGATCAGTTCAGCAGTTCCATGGTTGTGATTCTCAGTACTCTCTGACCAATAGTGATTAAAGAGGAGTCCCGCATTTTCTCTACAGTGGAAGAGAAACCTGTGTAGAAAAGCTCAATGGAATCTCAAAGCTGTAGAGGTTGAAGCAGCAGCCGTTTCCATTTCTGAAAATGCTTTCAAAAACTTTGTATGAAACAAAAAGTTATCCCTAACAAGCGAGATGACTCAATGTCACCCTGTTTCCCAAAGCTTTAACCAACACCTCACATTGCAAATAAATCTTAATAGGTGAAATCATTAAAAACGGACATAAATAAATTTTTCTTTTACAACTTTACATAATGGAATTTCCATACCAACCAACCTATCTTCTATATTTCAAATTTTTGTAGATAACAATTTTATTTCTAATTTGCGCTAATAAACCAATGAATAGTACAAGAAGACGCAGAACATAACAACAAATTATGCAAATATCTCAAATGAAAACAACACCAGGAGAAAAATACCAGAAGAGGCAACTATATGGTAACAGATGCAGCCAAAGTGCAGAGTCACAGTGATTATGAAGAAGATGGGGTGGTGAGGGTCGTCTCGCCCACATTCAAGAGGCACTGAGGTGACAATTAAGTTAGGAACTTGATGAGGGGAAAAATAAGGCAATTTGTCTCTGGAAGACCAAAAAGCAACAACCTGGATAAAAAAAACTCTATTTATGTACGAATATGTTTTGGTGACTGCAAAAGTCTTTGGGTCCGAATGTTAGAGATGGGTCTTTGGGTTTGGATGCCGACAGAGGAGGGTGTGTGTAGGGGAGGCGCAATGGTAGTGCGGAGGGGGATCATTAAGGCCTAGAGGACAAGCCGAAAAGGAAGCTGCCTCTTTGGGTCCCTGGACGGATCCGCCTGCTGCTCAGTTTCCAGAGTAGAGGTCCACGGTGCTGGAGCTCAGGCCACGGCTCTCCCTTAAGTTACCGCCTGCCCGAGTCTGAGAAACCGAAGAAGACGCAACCCGGTCATGGCCTTTCCGATAACACAGCCCCAAACTGAATGCAATTGAAAACTAGAACGGGCACTCGGTAGAACGCATATCACAAGATTGGGCATTGAATTATGAATATTTTGGCATTAGTTGCATGCCAATTGGATACAAATTGACTATGGTAAAAATAAGATGTTGACCTTTTCATGACCTTGACCTTTGACCCGATCGATCCCAAAATCTAATCAAATGGTCCCCGGATAATGACCAATCATCCCACCAAATTTCATGAGATTCAAAGAAGATTTTGATCTTTTCATGACCTTGACCTTTGACCCGATCGATCCCAAAATCTAATCAAATAGTCCCCGGATAATAACCAATCATCCCACCAAATTTCATGCGATTTGATTTAATACTTTTTGACTTATGCGAATAACACGCACGCACGCATACAAATACACGGCGATCAAAACATAACCTTCCGCATTTTCAATGCGAAGGTAAAAAGGGGAAACAAATTGTTGCTCACCTGGAACGGGTCCTCACTGGTCTTGTTCAGATAATTCAAGGAAGCTGCTCGCTTCATGCTGTTAGACGAATAGCGAAACAACAATGTTCAAACGTCGTCTGAGATCAGGGCATCAGTACACAACTAGAACTCAACAGCACGGGGTGGTCCATTCCAAACTACCATGAATCTACTTGCTTACCCACAGACATGTTTTACTACTTAAACAAGAAGAATCTTGGTGTGTAAAAGCCTGCCATTCATCACAACGAAGGATTCCTTCTGCTCTTACTTGTTGCTGCGAGGTTCAGGTGGCCCGTTGCCCTGCAGCTTCTTCACCAGCAGCTCGCTGCTGCGACGCAGGACGTCCCGCAGCTTCCCCAGAGAGCCGCTGCGCTGGAGGGCTCCACTGCCGTCCTGCGGACACACACTCAGTCAACCCGTCTGCGCCGCACCGACGACAAGGAGTCAAGAGACACATCTTCTTCGCATGAGCTGTTGTGTAGGCCAGTCCTGTTACGAATGGCTGGTCCTTTTTTTTTTTTTTAAGTGTTTTACGTGAAATTATTTCAAGAGCAATTCATGAGATACTGAAATATTTATCTAGATTTATAAATGTGTGCGATATTAATGACAGTAGGACCTCAGTTTGCCCATCCATCGTCTAACATCACTCGTGTGATCGGCCTCATTGAGGTCAATTGGTTGTGCTGTGTGTTTATATTTGATCTGCAGTGATCAGCGCTTCATTGATTATTGGAAGGTCATCGGCAACTATTCCCATGATAGAATAGAATAGTTGTGTATGTATTTTTGGAAGCAAAAACAACACACGTGACTTTGTTTTAGAATTTGAAATGGTTGACCTTCGGGTGGACAAAACCGGCAATGTAAACACACTATATAAATAGTCATATTTATAGGCCGAATGTTTCAGAAATGTGTTCAGAAAACATATATTGAAAATGACACTCAAAGCGTCTACTTAATTTCTCAGTGTATAGTAATTTATCCATCCATCCATAATTTTTTAGAAAACCAAGGAACCAGTGAAGAGAGTACATGCACCACACAAACTGTGCCACCGATGTAATCATCATAATGCAGGCGTGTCGCCAGCAGGGGGCGCTGCTGGCAAATCGGATCAATCATGTTTCTGCCAAAAACAAAATGTTCCCGCACACCCACCGAAGATGAAAGCTAAAGGAATCACAGACGTCTCCATCCGATGCAGAGAAAAGACAAAACTTCACAAATGGAAACACTTTATTTGAGAATACCAACAAGTGTTGATGCAATAACCGTCACAATGCAGAATGGTAAATTTAATGCAGTCCTACTTACTGAGATAGAGCTTAAAGACCTTACCATTTATGTTCTTCCACTTAGGAAACTGAAGTCACACTATATATACGTCAAGAATATACAGTTCAATAAATAGGCATTCCACTTGCACAACAATAGTCATAATTATGTGATGAACAGTCAAATATTTTGTTCAGAGTTGCATTAGAAGTATAGGTGTACTCATTGGAAGGAATGAAGAATCAAGGTAAGTAGCATACTGAAAAGCCGTATAGTGAATGTACTTGTCGAATCTATAAATACAGCCTACAATTACACTTGAAAGGATGTTAAAGTCATTTTACATTCAGTTAGTTACACATCTGAAATAGCACGTTGATCTTAAGGAAACACTCTCATTTGAAATGTGGATGTCTTAACATGATTCACCAAAGTGACAATGTTGACTTGCAAACAACTGTGTAAGAAAAAAAGGCAACACACTCCATTAAGCTTTGTGTTCAAAAAACAGTGTCCGAAGCCAGTCTGGGCCCCGGGTCTGTGCCAACCAGAACATACACGAATACACACTAAAACTAATGTGGAATCCAGGCTTCCACTGAATAATAACACTATAGCTTCTACTCCTGCAACAACAAATAAAATGTACGTCCATTATTTTTTTGAATTGCCTGTTATTTAGCGATTTTTCAAGGCGGCCATTGTCTGTCCTCGACGCTCCGGCTGGTCTCTGCTGTCGTACCGGCTTCAAAGCATCAGCCAGCGTTACGGTGGACATATTGTACCCGCGTCGGACTGGTGTGTGAACACTCCATCAAACCAAGGACAATGGCGCCAGTGAGAGCGGCTCGAACATAATTTACCATGGCAACAACTGCTTGATGTGATCTGACCAATTTGCCGTCAACTGATGTCGCCGCTTCTGGTCGTTCACAACAGGCAATGCTCTATTTGTTGACCATCTGCTGCTATAATATTTAGCTGCAAAAATTATATTAAAACAAAAATATTAAAACAAAAATGTAAACAAAATGATAACAAATTTAAATGCAGAGGAAATATATCTATAAAAACAAAAATAGCAATGCTCTCTTCTAGTTTACAACCAGGCAGCTGACGTCATAAAGAACTGACTCTTGATTAGCATATGAAGCTATGCAGTACCGTTATTTCCAAACTGTTTCTGCAAGTGATCTCATTATTGTTAAGATAGTTAAAATCATAAAGCACACAAAGTTCAAAGAAATACCCTTCTTAAATTTTTTAAAAATATATATATACTAATACGGCTAAATACAGGCACCAAGTTGGAAGCTAGCTTGGAGGTCAACTTTCATTTATTGCAGAAACAGACTGCAAACAAATTCACAGTTAAACCAATGCAGAGCAGCTGTGAAAAGTAATCATTTAGCAACATAACGTTGTATCTGACTGTGGGTTGGTGAGACGCCTGGAGCCGAGGCAGCCATCAAAGGTGACACTGATCTTCAAACTCTTTCATCTTTTGCTTTCTTCCAATAAATTACTTCCTTGCCTGTCTTATCAAGCCAAAGATATCAACAGGCCAACTATGAAAACCCACAAATGGGTGTGCAGGTGGATTCCTCACAGGGAAAAGATTTCACCCACAATTCCTTTAAAAAATATATATAATTCTTTAAAAAAAAAAATTTAACGTGAGAGACGGAGTTGAAGCAACGGTTTCTGCTGACATGGTGGACGACAGAGTTGATGAGAGGAAAGGATAGAGGGTAAAAGGAAGAAGAAGAAAAAGAAGAGAGCACGGAGATGAGAAGACCAAACGTCCCAGCAGTTGTCTGGTGAAGAGGGGGGGGGGGGGGGGCAGAGGTGACAGCCAGCGGGGCGGGGAAGGGGCTTTCTGAGCCTCTGATGTAGGGGGCACCGGGAATGGTAGAGGAGCCGTTGGCTTTGTTGGGATAGAGAAAGCCAGAGGGAACGACAACACGCATCCTTTTTCTATTGTGTTGGGTAAGGAGAGATGGATGGAGGAATAATCTTGATGGCTTAGGCCTGATGAAAGAGAAAAAGAGAGAAAACAGACAAAAACGGTACACATTGTAAGATTAAAAGCTCTGGGTTGGGCTTCCTACGCTACACACTGGTACATCTGAACTTTATCCCCCCCTTTTGGTTTCCCATAATTTGCTGAACCGATCTGATGTTGTAGTACATATATATCCATCTATCCTGCACCAAGTTTACCATCAGAACTGCAGCTTGGGGTCCGGTTATAGTCTTTTTTCTGAATCTGTTGGAGAGTATGCTAAGAAAAAAACAATCTATAAATCCAGCAGCACAGGAAGTAGCTATTCTCTTTGAAACATGACAGCTGTCCCAGAAACTGCCCTAGTCAGCGATGCAGGAGGTTGGCGGTTGCAGTTGCTGTGACTCAGATGTGCTTTTCCTTTCCTCTTTGGGTACTGGGAAGCCTGGACTTGGCACACTGCCCTCAGCCAGTGACTGTGCACTGCAGACGTGGGACATCTGCATAGATCAGCACTGGTGGAGCCATTAAACCGATCACGTCTTTACAAACTGCCTTTTTGGAAGTCAGAAACCCTGCATTCACCTCAGGAAGATCAAATTCCAAAAAGCTGCACGCGTCTGATAAATGATGAAAACAGTCTCTTAATACTTTGACACTAGCCTCGGCTTGCACTCCTTTACCTCAGTGACTAAGTGAGCTAACTATCTGGCCCTATCTATTGTGTCACTAACCCAACCCACCCAATCATAATGTGTTGTGTGAGAGTTCAAGAGGGAGAGTACAATCCACTGAGCAAGAAAAAAAAGAAATCTGATTGACAGGCTGATTGGTTGTCATGGCACGACGAATAATAAACAAGGAATGGGGGTTAGTGACAAGTCGAAAAAGGAAAGAGAAAAAAAGGATGAAATCTGGACAACATGCAAACCAACAGGCAGCCTGTTGAAGTGTCGAGACGAGCACAGAAGCAACAGCAGGCACACGGACTGTAAATCCCATCATGCTTGAGGACGCACGCACGGACAGACTACCACTTAATCAGAACACTGCCACGAATGTGTGGCACTCAAGTTAGCCCTGTGTAATAAATGAAACAGCAGGTATTTATTTGTATGCAAGCGTGTGACACCACTGTCAGACCTTCTGAGAGCAAGGTGAAGACATGTTTGGGCAAGGCTAAGCCGTAAGGAGAGTGATATTTCTGACGAGCACGCATCACATCATCACTCAGCAGACACGACTTTACAGGCCTAATTTATTCGAAAGCGCAAATGTTCTTTTTTGGGACAAATTAGCTTGTGAAAACTATCTTTTTTATCAGTTTGTCTGCGCCCGTTTAATTTCTACTGCCGTGGTCGTGGCGGGGATAATGAAATGCTAGTGCACACCCAGCAACCCTCCGCGTGCCCTCACACGTCTCAAACGCAAACAAGGTGTACACTCGGATGAATATGCATGCCGTTGCATGTGCTGGAGTGAAGCAGTTTTGAGTAGCCGTGTTATCCATGTGAACACGTGTGTGTGTGTGTGTGTGTGTGTGTGTGTGTGTGTGTATATAGAAGCTTTCCCATTCATACAACACAACAGCAGCCAGCAAACATAAAACCCACCTTTCTACCTAATGTTACTCGGAGTGAGACCGACGCTCACGCACACACGGTCCATTAGTGTGCATGTTAAGGGGGAGCCCAGCAGGCGGGCATTGTTACATGCATGTTTTTGGAACTAAGTCGGCGCAGGGCGTGGCTGCCTTCAAGGGAAAAGGCACAGGCTCACACGGGGCATCTCTGCGGGCAAAGTCCTGCCCTCTGGTTTATCTAAGCCTCACGAGAGAGCGTCATCAGAGCTGGGACACAGCTCTCTGGCAGTGTCTATTTTAACTGCATTCACTGCCACGTTGAACAACATGTTTTCAGCACTCGCCTCCTTTAATAACGAGGGCAAGGGTTTAGAAGTCCAATGGGACTGAAGCCCTGGTGCGAACTGAAACCACCGATTGTTCAGTCACAGCCAGCGTGGACATTATAATCAACCAATAAAAACAGCAGAATAAAGAGTTACGTATCATCCGCCCAGTTTACTGCGCGGAGGGATGAGCATCAAGGCTATTGGGAATCATGTCAATTGTATTAAATAGTAAAAACAAGAGACATCCTCCCAATATGGATTTCGACAGGCTGCATCTCTGCAAGTCACACAAAAGAAAATAAATATTTCATATGTTGCCCGGGGAGCCACAGAATGAGCTTGTGCCTTTTCATCCCCTCCTCTTCTTTTTGTTACCGCTCCACTTGTGCAGAAGCATTGCCTGCATAACATCCACTTGTTAAAACGAGACACTGGAACTACATTGTCAAGCAATAGACAACGAAAAAACATGAACTTCTAGTCTAAAGCAAACACAAGATGCGGTCAAAAACAATAGGTCAGCATGCCGAGACACTCAATCAGCGTTACATAGTTTTTTTTTTAAGGTTGACCTCATGAGAAGAACAAGACACATCTACAAGGCGTCGATGGACTGGTACAGATACAGCTGACTGAGGCCAGACAAATAACTGGAAATGAGCAGCTATTCCACTGATTAGGCCTCAAAATCCTTTTTGTAAAAAAGCTGATGGACCAACTTGGCCTTATATCTCATAAATCTAACAACTACTTCTGATTATGTGCAACACTGACATCATGAAATAGGTCCTGAAGGAATGACTCATTTGTGTTAGTTTGCTCACAGTGAGCAGAGGGCTTCCTGACCAGCTCCGATCATTTAGCTTTAGGAGACAGAAGAGTCCTCTTCCTGTTCAATACAGAACTCCTTTTACAAATCACAAATCTAAAAAGACAGGATAACTCTTGTCCTTTCCCCCTTTTCAAGCCACCACTCTGTACCAGTCCACACTCTCACCTGTGTCATCATGAATGCCACCTTGTTCTTCTGGTGAGGTCACCGGCCGTGTTGACTCAACTAGAGTGGATTTGTACTCACCCCATTCCACGCCACGCCCATACTCACTTCCTCGCCGGTTTCGGAGCCGCTCTCATACTTAACGCTGCTCAGGCTGTCACGGCTCCGACGCCTGTCGCCATCCGTATCCTTCAAGATCTCCACCACACGAGTCTGGTGGATGGGGTCAATGCCCTGGTGAGAATAACGCACAGGAACGACAAACAAACGCACGTCCTGTAGTTAGATTAAGCTCAAAGGCAGATGTATCATTGATAATGGTGGTATTAAAAGGAGAAGTTATGTTTTCTGTCTCTTTTAATGCATTCACGGGCACGCAAGAGTCAAGCGGACATATTAAATGTCTGTGAGATGGGAGGGATGTTAGGGGAGAGAGTTGGAGGGCTGTGGTGGTGGTAGTGGGTGGTGGGCTATTAGTTAGAGACAAACGACTTACTGTGTTGCTCTGGATCCATAGCATTGCAGAGAAAGGGAAAGAAATATAATGAGATTTGGGGGGGGGGGGCATATTTAGGATTTTACAAAAACAAAACTGGAGCTGATCAATTATCTGCATGCAAAAACTTAAAAGGAAAACAAAAATCCAGTTTACCTGCTTGCGAGACCTCACGGCGCACTCCTCCAGGGTCTCGGCTGCCTCGAGCTTGCCCTGCCGGCGGTACAGGGCTCCCAGGTTCCTCAGGGTGGTGTTCACTGTTGGGCTGCACACAGAGACAGGCAAACCAAGATATTTACATAGAGGTCAATTAATCACAGAAAATAAAAAAAACTTCAGGTTGCCGTAAACTACTTAAAAAAACTAAAGATGATTTAGTCACATTCAGTAACGTGACTCGTCTCTTGCCTTCAGCATGTGTCTTTTATTCATGACTAAGTTGTAAAAACAGGCTCATCACGCTCACCTATTGACTTTGCAGGCCTTGTACCAGCCTCCGTATTCTCCGTATGGGGTGGTGTCTCGGTGCTTGCCCTGGAAGTAAATAAAGGAGAAGAGGAAGAGGCGAGAACGTGAAGGGGAGCGAGTGGTTTAAACTGGATCGGCAGCATTCTTTTTCTGTTTACAAATATCATTGGCCGACACAGGCTTATTGTGTGTGTGTGTGTGTGCGCGTGTGCGTGAGAGAGATAAGGAAATCAACTGCATTTCCCTTTCCAAGAAATTAAATAAGCAGAGATATCTTTAACAAGTCACAATCTTCCATTTCTCAGGTTTCCTTCATTTTAAGATTTTCTCCGCTCCTTGATCAAGGGGTTGATCACACTACGCCCTCCTCACCTTGCTCTCCTCTCGCTCCTCTGCATGCATCCAGATGGGCTTGTTTTCAGCTGCAGACAAACAGACAGGAGAGGTGGTCTACACAACAGGACTGGGAAACAGCTGAACAGGTTGACCTCAGGGTGTTAAGATGGGAGCCACTAGGAACGACTGATGACGCAGGCTGAGCGAGCTATAATAACGCCACAGACCAGGAGAGTGACATCAGCCACTCAGGGCTGCAGTTTGTTTATTAGTCGGTCAATTATATTTTTCATAGTGGGACAATCTTGTTTTTAGATCGTTTCGTTGGCTACTACAAGAAGACACTGGTGAACTGGCACAGACAGTTTTGACCCGGAGTTTTAATACTAAATATTGAATACAGTTTGATTGTAAAAGACAGTGGTTAATAAGATAAAGCTTGAGTCATAGAAATGCATTGCTGAGCGTATTTAGAAATACTGCGAGTACTTTGTTTCACATTTTATTTCTAAACACTTATTTTTTTATTCTTAGGAAAATAAATAAATGGGTCAATATATGTCAATACAGAATATACAATGCATCATTAAAAAAATATATAAATCCCGAGTGAAAAAAGATGAAACTAGTGATGGTATATAAACAATGATCGACCATTTTCCGAAAACAAAGATTTACAAGTAACCATTATTATGTATTCATGCAATAGAATAATTAAATATGCATTGAAAACAAACATGGCACTTATAACTACAGATATAAAAGTTATTCAACACCATTCACATCAAATATCAACCATTGTGTTTTTTGTCTTCATCATTCCCCGCAACACAAAGTGTTGCTGCTTAATGCTGCACTGCTGCTTCTCTTAACAGATTTTCAAAAGATATGCGAGCAATTGTCACGTTAAATGGCACATGAAAAATAAACGGGAGATGCTTTTGGCATACAAAGCACCAGAGCAGCACATTGTCCCTTTCATTACTTTTTTTCAAAGCAGTTAATCTATCTCTGGCGGAAGGACCACAAGAAGCTCAACTTAAAATTGAAAGAGAAGAACATTGCAAGATCTTTCAGACAAGTAAACTCTTTATTCTTGAAAAAGTTTGTTTCAAGTCTTTGTGTCCTCTGAATGGAGAAGGTTGGCACCCTGCTTTGATCATCGTCCACTTTTTAAACATCTGTCCATCACTTACTCTGCTGATGTGGGTCAAACAGTAGATGCAACATCAGACAATGGTGGAGGAAATATCAAAAATAAAAATAATCTAATCTGTGTATTATGAGGGGAAGTTTGATGTGACCCACCACCATGTCTTGAGGGATAAATGTGTATTTATTGGGTTTATAGGTTGAGTGAAAACAAGATAATCAACCACAGCAATACCAAATAACCTTTCAAACACACACCGCAATTTACTTTAAGCTACGCTACGAGGCCTTACCATCTACGGATCCAAACGCTTTCTCGTGAGCACGAGTCAGAATCTCTTTGTACAGAATCTCAGCCTCCTTATATTTCCCTTGTTTGAGAAAGCAGGACGCCTGAAGAAAAAAAGAAGAGAAAGCACATTTAGCATTGGATTACATGAGCCTACTGAATCCCATTGTACCACATTGATGATGATGAAGATGATGGAGAAGTATAATGGAAAAAGTAAGGGGGGCAGAGGCAAGCCAGGAGAGAAACAAGAAGCAGATGAAGCAAGGCAGTAGACAAAAAGACTAGTGTCTTGGTGCCTAATTAGCAAAGCAAAGTTGCTCTATAAAACACCCCTTAAGATGTGGTGAATACATGTCATATTCAGCTGCCTTTCATAACTGTTTCAGAAAAGCATGTGGGCTCCATTTGTAAAGTCAGGGACAGTGTAAACCTGAAAAACATCAGTTGAATGCGATGAAGTTTGACAAGAGTGATTCTGTTACAAAAAAAACGACACTCTGCTTGCATATTCACAGATATGTACATTCACAGCTCAAGCGGGACTGTAATTATTGTTCAAACAAAAAGCATGGCATAACATTTGAAAGGGAGACGGACAGAGATGCACATTAAAAGCGGATGTGGCAGTGTCAACGTGTGTCTCACCAGGTTGTTCTTGGTTTTGGCCACATTGGCATCATCTGGGCCCAGCCTGCTCTCGTAGATCTCCAGTGCGCGGCAGTAGTAGTACTCCACCTCCTCATACTTGCCCTGGTTCTGGCAAAGCAGAGCCAGGTTGTTCAGCTGTTTGGCCACATCTGGGTGGTCCTTCCCCAGGACCTGAGGGGAAAACAAGAGGCAAATGTTCTCAGTTTGTCCCCTGACTAGTTTGCTCTTAGCATCCGTCGCTGCCGTCACCGGGAAGCACGGCTGTCCGCTGCAGATGCTCAGGAGATCTAATCAAAGGCTGGCCAATCAATAGACAGGGTACAGAATAGTGCTTTCAGGCAAAGAGAGACTCTTAGTACACAGCTGGGCTCTGTTATGTATCCCATCTATCTCCTGCGTCACTCCCCAATGCCTGCTATCTAATTTCAGCTGTGTTCTCAATTAAACTCCTTCAACACGGTCATTGTCCCCCAGCGGCAACTTCACAGAAACTCTGAGAAGATCATTTGCTCTTCTCCCTATTTATAGTCCTTGGTGTAACAGTAGCTCCAGCTGACATTTTGTAAATATTATCACTGTTAATTTCTTTATGACAATGAGCTAATTGTTCACTGGTTGAGGTTTGAGGTCTACAGCAGGGGTCCCCAACCCCCGGGCCGCGGAAAAAAAGTGAATAAATAAAGTTTAAAATTTTTTTTTTTAATCAGTCGGAAAAATATATTATTTTGAAAAAGGACCGGATGCACCCGTGTGTACGTCTGAATCGCGTTCAGGAGTCTTAAAGTTCGGGTTTATCGCTGCAGGCGAGTCTCACGCGCCGAACCCTCTGCTGGCGGCACATTTCAGTGACAAAGAATCTTAAAACATATTCAACCTGCTCAATGAATTCTGTCACTTCAGGGAAATGACAACTGTTTTCAAGTTGGCCGATAAAGTCGCTGCTGTGTGGGCGAGTGAACAGCGGAATATTCTACATGTGTCAGACGTTGACCGGGTGGAAGAGGCTTTTAAAAGAGTTTGAGCGGTACTCCAACCACAAAAGACCCGACTGCAAAAGAATAGACCTGCAACCCATTTGTAAACAAACCCACCCGGTGAATCGAGCCCGTCCGAGCTAGAAGAAAATGTGTTGGAGATGCAAATGACGGTGGCCTTAAGGGACATTTCACACAACAACTCTGCCGGTGTTCTAATGACAGCGACCAGAACTCGGTTAGGAGCAGCGTACCAAACACACGTCTGTGTCGCCGTCTCCATTAGCGGCTCGTTGCAGGTAAACAAGCGCACGGCTCACACTAATTCGGCGTAATGATGAGTTGTAGTTTTGGCACTTTATGCCCTTCGTATAATTGTATGACGTCATATTTATTACATCATTTATATTGCCGGTCCGTGAAAATAATTTCTGACACGGAACCGGTCCGTGGCTCAAAAAAGGTTAGGGACCGCTGGTCTACAGCACTGCTGTGGACAACTCGATGTGATCCAGGGATGTGTCTTACCTTTTCTCTGATCTCCAGAGCCCTCTTACACAGAGGCTCTGCCTCCTTGTACTTCCCTCTCTTTCCATACAGCACAGCCAAGTTGTTCAGTGTCGCAGCGACCTGTACATTTAAAAAGAGAGAAAACCTGATGACGGCCACTTCCTTTACTTTCATACCGGCAGCTTAGCTTCACAATAACATACTTTTAATTACTGCTGTCTAATGACTTGCCACAGTCCTAATCATGTTTTTTGTTTGTTTTTTTAAAGCTCAAAGCCATCTGGATTACAGAGGATTGTTGTACCCAGTCTCTGAGTCTCATTATTCCGTGTCCAACATCAGAGTGAGTGAAAAGAGTAACAATATGAGACTGAAAACCCCAGAGAGCTGCAGCGACTAGCAACTTTAATAGCTTCCTTCAGGCTTTACAAGGTGTTTCCAGGCCACAGTGTAAATAGATTCATACAAATCGGTTCACAAAGGCAGTGAAATATGTAGCATAGTTGAATGCTGTTGTATTGTGACTGCGAGGCCTTTGTGGTTTGGTTCATTCTGGATGTACAGTATGTACATACATTCAGGAGCTTTTATTAATTAGTTTAAAGCCTGCGGGCACATAATACATTTTATTGTGAAAAAAAAAATCCAATTAGACCGAGAAGAACGGTAACTACAGTAAACTTTGTGGTTGTTGCCTCCCGAAGACTACCGATTATTTTTGTCCATCTAAAAATAATTATGGCCAAATGAAGATATGGTTGTCATGAAAATGGTGGAGTCTTACAGCGGGGTGGTCTTTGCCCAGGGTTTTCTCACGGATGGACAGAGCATCGTTGAGCAGATGGGCGGCCTCTTTGTATTTGTTTTGATCTCTGCACAAGTGAGAGGGCGAGACAGGACAGCGTGATGAGACTAAACATTTATCACTCTTAGAAAAAAAAAGAAAAAGGGGGCAACATGACGAGCAAAACAAGAATAATAGTAGTAAAACAAGCAAAAGCTCCCCCATGGAAAACATGTCTGACCTATAGACCAAGGCCAGGATGTTGAGCATGGTGGCCACGTCAGGGTGGTCGTGTCCAGAGGTCTTCTCCAAGTCCTCCAAAGCCTGCTTGCAGAGGGGGACGGCCACCTCGTACCTGCCCTGCGAGGCATACTGGATCACCAGGTTGTGCAGGGTTCTCAGGCGTGCTGGGATCTCGTAGCCTCCCTGCTGGGCTGCAGCCACGGCCGCACTGTTGTGTTGGTGCTGCACTGTGGGGTACGGAGGCCACACGGAGAGGGCAAAAAGTTAAGCATCGTGTTCAAAGGGTCAAACCAATACACAATTATATTGCCAACTGCATTTCATGCAAACAATGATGTGGTTTCAAAGAACAATAGGATTATGGGGATACTTCAATTAGTATTTAATAGGATGACACAACATTGTCCACCCAAGTCTCCTGGATAGTTAGGTTAATTTACTCAGATGGGATGTGATGCCAGTTAATCGGGCTGCTAGGTGAAATAATATTAAACCAAAGGTCGCTGGATTTTTCTCATCTGGTGGGATTATAGCTAAACTTGCTGCTGAGCTCTTTCAACAAGAGTTATGCACATTATCGAAAAGGAGAACTTGGATGTTGAACATCCACTATGTAGGACTATGGAACAAAAATATTGTGCATCCTGCTGGGGAAAACTCTATCGTTTACTAATTGAGCAATTGTCATCTGAACTACATCACACTTGGCGCGTGTATTGCTGGACACCTAAGGACGTCCCTTGCTAAATTTGGTGCGATTTGGAGAGTCAATACTAATAATCTTTAAGTATACAGGCGAACAGTACTCTGTGCTGCAGAGGGAACGAGGCTCTGCACCAGTAATGTCCAGTAATCCTTTGTTTTAATACGATACATTTCTCTCAAAAATCACATTTAGGAACCGTTCCTTTATCGTAGAAAAGCTATGTTATCAGGTTTCAGTCATAATGTCGGGCTGAATACTATCCGTTCCTACTTCCTTGGCCATGCTCCTCCTCATCATTCGGGAAGAGGTCATCCAGGGAGTCCTTCGGTGTTTCCCGATCCTTCTCCTCCTGCTGAGAGGATAAAACAAACCTGCCAGTCAGAACCTCTAACAGACAGCTGTTATGTCATTTTTATATCTCTAATACATAAAATAACGCCATCAAGTCCAACTGAAATTAAATAGCGTTTTGGCCTACTACATATCAGCTGTCAATCACACACACACACACACACACACACACACACACACGCACACACACATCTTTTTCCGATAAAGCCATAACGTCAGCATTCTATTGTTAACAGTTATCTCAGAAGGACTTTAACACCAGTAGCCTGCTGAAAGCTGTAAAATGGAGGAAGAAAAACCAATAAGAATCCTTTGGGGTATTGGCAGGATTATTTCCTGCCATAAGCAGTAACTGGACACAGGCTATTAGAGACTTTCTTTTGGGACTAAAAATAACATCAGAATAAGCACCATTTGATCAATAAGGACCTGATCAGAAAGCCTCAATCCTAGATGACCATGCAGCTGTGTGTTTTTTCTCCAAAAAAAATAGATTAGCCTTTGCAATCGTTAGTACTTACAGTGGGTGAGACGTCCTCATCATATTTTTTTAGCTGATTCATGAACTCCAGGTGCTTCTTCTCCTCCTCCAGCTGGGCCACGTTCTGCTCACTCTTCTGCAGCTTCTGCTGGGTGTTGGCCAGCTCGTCCCGCAGCCACTGGTTTTCCTGGCAGAGCCTCCTCACCTGAGCACGCAGCTTCTGCTTCTCTGACTCCACCGCGTTCAGGTGGTTGGACAGGGCCATCATCACCTGGGATGGAGACAGCATTCAGGAGCAATGACACTTGACCGGGTCAGAGCATTTGCAGCGGGAAAGCAGAAAACAAACGTGGGGGCTGACTCATGATCACCACATAAGCTCAGTATAGAATGAGGAAGCAGAAGTACACATTTTCTTTGTAGCTCATATCATCCAAATGACAAACTATATCTACTCATTCAGTCATCATACCTCTGCCATCCTGTCTTACCTGTGCTTCTCCCAGGCCCAGTTCAATCATCTCCACTGACTTGCGGAGCAGGTTGGACTTCTCGTGCACCAGGTTCGCCTCTTCGTCCTTCTTTAGGCACTTGATGGTCTCCAGGAGGCTGTGGAGGATGGAGTTGTGCTCGTTCTTCAGGGCCTCGAGACCCTGGATCACCAGCTTCGTGTTAGAGATGATCTCCTCCTGAGAGAGCTTCTCGAGCTTCTCTTCCCGTGGATACACCATGATGGACATCTTCAATGAAGCTTAGGAAAACCTGTACAAATAAAAGAGGAAACCAGCTGTTAGAACAGCAGCAGCTCCCACGGACATTTTCGTAACTGTCTTCCAAAGATACAGCTGTGCTAGTTTCACACTGAAATTCACCATACAGAACTTGAGCCCTTGACTGAAGTGTAGCCGATCTCAAGGTCTGACGGCATAGAGCCCTGCCCTTGATGCAGACAGACCCCACAGTAACGTTTGTGCTCGGCTAATAAATTCATAGCATGCCGTGCGCAACATGACAGCCATAAAAGGCAATAAAGGAAATAAACTCATGTTTTATCACTGAGGGGGAGATTAGGGATTCAAACTTCATGAGCGAGGAAGGTCAGCATTTCTTTGAGCTCCTAATAAAAATTCAGAATGTATGTTTGTTAAATGAAATGCATGAACTCTGCTCCAAACAAGTCTTTTGAATTACTCAGCTGCGATGGTTGCTTGAATGAACACAGACAAAGCAAAGACGTGCGTGATGTCTCTACTTTATTCATAGCCGAGTGCCACAGGGACTTATTATTGTGATTGACCGACTGTTAAGTTTGTGGCACCTATAATAAGCTCTAGTTGGAAGAAAACAGAGGGCACACAGATGCTGCAGTGTGGGTGTCTTCTGCTGCCAGCACTTTGTACAAACGGAGGGCCAGCCGGCTGCATGGCTGGCTAAAGAGTTGAGGAGAGGATGACTTACAAAAGCCTCAGTATGATGCTTAGCAGCTGGCCGAGTCACCAACGTCAATAGTAGTATTCTGAAGAAATGTCAGCCCTTTGGTGAGCGCATGGAACATGTGCCATTTCCTCCCAACCAGTCTATGGATAACCGATGACTCATTGAGCCATGTAGCTGTTGGCTACATTGTGCAAATGTCAGTGCAAAACGAAAACGTGGCCCTGCCCTTCAGACAAAGGTCCAGGCAATGTTGAGTTAGTGCACTTTATTTTAGCAGCAGTGAGGATAAGAGGTTATGGATAAGAGGGGCTCTCAGTTATACACACCAGCTGAGAGCCATCTGCCAAGAGAAAAAGAATATCATCCACTATTCGTGAGCCACTCCCTGCTTTGCCACTTGTATTTAATCAATTGTCGATTAAAAGCAGATAATGGAGGAAATACAAAGATCAACGAAAGCCGTAAACAACTGCAATAAATAGATACTTGCTTTGTAATGCGGCAACAGAAGAGACACTGTTAATCATGTGACCTGGAAATAACGTAGACGCAAACCCCTTTGAAAAGATTTTCCATCAATATTCAGCAGTGGAGGACACACACACACAAACACACACGCACGCTATTTATGTTGGTCAACTAATGACCAACTGGATGTCAGTCAGCCTGAGGAAATGAGCGTCAATCAGAATGACACTGGAGCATTCGTAGCACCAGCTGGAGGCTCAGGATGTGCAAAAGACGATAATAAGTGTCACGGTACGATAACACTATGGAGTGGGTGGCAGGACATTGAGAAGACACATCTGCTGACGGGTGAAAACCTGTCAGCAGATGGGAAACACTGCTCAGGATCATGAACCCGCTTATTTAAATCCATTGAAGAATTCAAAAAAATCCATAATGTTCGAAAGGAAATTAGTTGATTTGTTTCCTCTTATCCTGCAAAAGATTTTCTGTTAAATTCCTGAAGCCTCTGTGTGGAGAAGGCAAACGTGATGAGGGAAGTTAACCTGATGCAAAGAACATCCCATCTCCTTTAAGCCATTAAAAAGCTGAGCTATTTATATTAAAACAATTATTCCTACACGAACATCTCTTCATTCGCATGGTCAAAGAGTTGCCTGTCCGGAATAACATTTGATTTATGTGGCATTTTGAGCAATATGCTTTATGCTCGATGTCATCTCACAAAAAGGGGTGACCCTCACAGTAAAATCACGGCAGGGCAGAGATTATAAAACCAGAACTCTGCATGAAGAAATGAGGAGAAGTTTATTTTGCCATGGGAGCCTAAAGTACTTTCCCCTCCTGATAAGCGCTGGTGTCAAAGCTTTTACCTGCTTAGAACAAGATATGAAATGATATTTGAAAGATCAAGCATATTCACAGATCACACAGCGTGTAAAGCTGAACAGTTACTCTCGAGTCTCAGCAGTTAAATGCCTATGTGGATGAAAGGCCTGACTAGCCAAGTGTACACAGAAGCTAACAAAGAGAGGAAGTCCTTTCATGTCAGTCAGGGGAGAAACTTGCCGCTTTGCCTTGATAAAATACACAAAACACCTGTATCGAGGACTTTTGTTTTCCTCAGACAACTGAAGTTAATATGTTCCAAGCCTTTAAAGAGGTGTGAGAGTCCAACAGGACCATTGTTTTCCTTTACAAAGACGCCCTTGAATTAATCTTTAACTTTTACTTTTTTGTGTTACATACAAATTACGTGCAGTAAAATAGGAATTACAGCATCAAATGTTCATATGAAATACAATTCACAGGGTCGAGTATATGACTTATCATACTGCCGACATGTATTACAATGCTTTCGGGACAAGACAATAAAAATGCAGTCACACAACATGTTCTTGTCACACATTACACAATAGTACAGCATATATTCATTGAATTTGGGCTTTTATTGAAATGCTATAGGAATCATCATAATCAAGTCTTATTTAAAACGCCTAATAGTAGCGGGTTAGGTAGCTAGTAAAAAGAAATAGGACCATTATAGTGAACGACGTATTCAAAGCAAAGAGGTCGAGGCTTTTATCATTGGGAAAAAGGATGGGAAACAACTGGCAACATATGAACGAAATGGCAAATTACACTCAGAGAATGTTAACATCCATTACAAAACCCACTAAATACATACTAAAGTCTAAAGAAATCAATAATCAGTAATGCTAGCATGTTTTCAACCGTTCCAGCTTCCTGGGCCAGAAAACCAACCTCGGTTTCAGTGGCAGATCAAAGCCTAATACTTTGGAACGGTGAACAGCTGATGAAATAATGACTCCTCCTGCAGCAATAGCGCGACACGCTGGCAAAGTGCATCACAAAAATCCCGGATGATGGTGACCTTCCCAGTGCTTCGTCAGAACAACCAACATCAGCTCAGGGCGCACATCAAGAGAGGGCCCCGCCCTTGGGAGGAGAGCAGAGGAGTGTGGAGATGCAGGTTGGGTGGGGGAGGGAGCCATTCTAATCTTAAATCCTCTATACTCAGACACAAAGAAAGAGTTCTAATGGGGATGGACTCAATGACAATATTTTCAGGCACTATTTACATGCCACCAAGGATGAGGGCACAATCTGTAGCCCAGAGGACAAGGCAAAAACCCTAGAGAAGCTTATAAAAAAACACAGTTCTGAGTTTACAGGACAATTTGTGAACTCCGTATCGAACGATTTATTTCCCTGCTAGCGATTGTAATCTGGGCCATCTACCTGATGAGTTTGTCCATCCAGAGCTCCACTCATCATTACTCTTCATCTCCAGAGAAGCCTCAAGCTTCATTATCACAACCATCATCACTCAGACCCCCATTTCTTCTTTCTCCTTACAGTCATTCCAGTGGATTGTGTTTTTGCACACTGATCTCTCAAAGAGAGGACTAACTGAATATCCCTTACTTGTGCACATAGAATCTTATTGATTTTAGGGCGGGATAAAAACTCTTATTAGGCTGCCATTTTCTTTTCTTCTTTTTAAATTGCATGGCTGACACCAAGGTGTAAACATTTGTCATACAACCTCACTGAAAAATAAATTTAAAAAGCTGCAAAATACACACAAAAAATATTGCACAGGCGATGGAAACAAAGCCTTGAGGAGAGGGTGCGGTGCTTGTTGGCATTAAAACACGATCATACAAATGGAAAAAGGGGCAGACTGCAGTTGGTGCATCAACAAGCCAGCAGTTGATGTCCGTCCGATCTCTATTTAGACGCATTTCCTGTCTCCTAGAGGAAGTCTGATACCATCAAATCAATTTATCTTCCTCCGTTTCCTCAACAACAACAAAACAGCAATCCAACAAAATCCGTTCGAATCACCATCAGACACAAAGGAGAGACAACCATCCAGGAGGGTGTGGCGTGGTCTGGGTCCCAGTCATCATCCGACACCAGCTGCCACGGGGGCTGTTTCCCCATCACTGGTCGTCCGAAATAGATTTAACATCATCGTTGTAGTTCGTCGTTAATGACTCTACATAACCGACTCGTGCTTGGAACACAATCACAGAGTCTTCTGAACATAAAAACAACGGATTAGATGGTCCGTCATTTGACTTGATCGCGACTCGTTCAATTCAGTTTGTTGTGACTTTCGCAGCTCTCAGCGGGGCTGTGCTTTTCTACAGGGATCCATGTGAATAATAACAGCACGTTTAGCCAATAATTTCATTAACTAGAGTTGCCATAATCCTTTCTGGACATCTTAACCTCATAGTGAAGCATATTTTTAAATGTTGTTCACAATTAGAGCTCCGGTTAGCGACTAGCTCGCTTCAGCTAACCAGCTAGCGTCACCACTCCCTAGTCTCCGAGTTCACCCTGTTCAAACCGCTAAACTGATCATTTATATTCACAGTAATTAAAATATATACCACTAAAAAAACACAGCAATGTACAGACATATCATAATTATAATTGCAGTTCGTGAACATATAACGTTTGCTATCACTTACCGAGAACTAGGTCTGACGGGTAGCTCAGCCCCTTTAAACCCAAAATGTCTCCAGTGTAGCAAGATTCTCCCAGCAGCCTTTGCGGCTGAGTTTAATTAGAGTGACGTCATGTTTTGTTTTCGACACTGACAGCGCTCTCTCTCTTTCTCTCGCTCCCTCTCTCTCCCCTAATACAAATATGTCGTCTACTATTTCTACTGACTTTACACGTACGCTCTCCGTCGTACATATATGTAATTTACAAATAGTAGGATACATATTAAAAAAAGACATTAAACACAACAGAATAGCAACATGTATGTACAATATAAAAACAACAACAGTGACAGTGCATTAGGGGGTATTAGTACAGAAAGAAAGTGGTGATAGTGCAAGTCGTGCAGATGGATGTGTCTGATTGTGTTCATATAAGTGACGGCCAGTGGAAAGAAGCTGTTCTGACGTAAATCGAACTCCAAATTACACTAAATTAGACCTAACTAAATATAGTGAAATTGTGTGGTTAACTTGCGATGACTAACCCTACCGGTCCAACATGATTTCAGTATTCGACAACTAATGGGAGAAAAACATTTCCCTGCATTAATTTTTTTCTAGAGACCGCATTCAATATGTAAGAGGGACAATTCTGTCACCTAGAGGAGGAATTGAAACCAACTGTCAGAAGATTGAAGACGCCGGTAGATGTATCTAATGCTACTGTACCGTGTGTATTATGACGGGTTTAATTCATCAGGTGTAAACACATAACATTCAAGCTGTTAACAGGGGACAATGGATAGGGTCATATATCATAAATGATCAACTTTAACTTGTACAGCGAGATCCCAGAGTTGGCGAATACGTCATCAGTGCGAGACGAAGCGTGCGAGCCTGTGAAGGACGTCGAGGAGAAGCCTGTGACGAAGTAAGTCAAATGGAAAAAAGGTTGGTTTAGTCGTTATTTGACTGATTGTATTGCAAACGTCGACGACATAAAGGGTCTGTTCGTTTTGGTTCATTAAAACATAAAAATGAAACGTAGTTCTATTTATTGAACCAGATTAACCTACAGCTATGCTAGCGATAGCTTGTGTTTATTAGCCCTTTGGTAAGGTTAGTGCAAAGCCAGGACTGTGACGTTATAGGACATCATTGGAACGCAGGCGGAAATTGTATTTGATTGACCATGGGTTGATTCTTTGAGGCTGCGTGAAGAAAGATTAATCAATTAAAAGCAGGAGTAACGTCAGTAGAAAAGACTGAACTGAAGCCATTCTCGGTTGTCAAACGTAGCCTACTCTCCTCTGCTCCGTCAGGAGGACCCTGTTATGATGGCGCTGTCGTGTCTAACTCGAGCCCTGCGCTCCCTCACTCTCTCCCAGCCTGCTCTGCTCTCCTCGCAGGTGAAAACCTAACCGCCTGCCCGTCGTTCATTCATTCATACATACCGGCAGGCTGAAGATCAGCCACCACACAATCTATTTCTTGACGCCTGTTGTGTTTACAGGCTATTGTGCAGACCCGACTGGGGACTCAGGGGCCCAAGGCGGTCGGACAGTGCAGGGGCTTCTTAACCACAGCCTATGTGGAGCAGAACAGGACCCTATGGAAGCAGACGGAGAAGTACACCATCAAGCCCATGGGAATGAAGAAGACTGGAGGCCGAGACCGCTCGGGTAAAGACTGCCCTCGTAATGTAGAAGAACAGAAGAGATAAACATGATTGTGTGTTTGCGTGCTGGTCTGGATAAGTAGTGTTAAGTCGCTTTTGAGTGGTCGGAAGACTAGAATGAATAATGGCTTGACAAAAAGAATCTGCTGTTTGAAACAGTCTGAGGGTCTAGTGCAGGTTTGATTGGACTAAGTCGAACATCCAATGATGTGTTATTTACAGAAGTCTTTACTGAGGAGAAACAAAGTCTTGGCCAGTGTTGAGATAGATCAAAGCAAAGAGGTTTGTGTGTTTGCTTTGTGTTGGATAAAACAAGAAATGGGCCAGTACCATTTATGACATTATGTGCACCAAATGAATCCATCGTCTGAGAACCCTAATTGGCAGACAAATTGCTAATTTATTGTTATGAATAATCTGCACGCCTGGTTTGAAAAGGTGAAGAGCCGACAGCATTCAGTGATGCGTTTAGCTTTTATAACAGCTGTAGAACTTGTTCCGACTAAATTGAAAGAGTTGCTGATGTTCCTTTGCCATGCAGGAAGGATACGGACTCATGGGATCGGCGGAGGCCACAAACAAAGATACCGGTGCATCGACTTTCAGCGACTGCGCTATGAACCAAACAAAGATGCGCAGCCCTTTGAAGAGAAAGTGGTAGAGGTGCGATACGACCCGTGCAGGTGAGATCAGCGTTCACCACGCAGTGATACCTTCGATGAAGTATTCCAAAATGCAAACGGTCGGCGGTGACAATCTGTGCTCCACAGGTCGGCTGACATTGCCCTGGTTGCTGGAGGCAACCGGAAGAGGTGGATTATTGCAACGGAGAACATGCAGGCTGGAGACGTCATTAAAACATCTGGCATTATTGGACACATGGCAGGTATAAGATCCGCTCAGACCTTCCCTCAAGATGACGAAAAGGTAGACTAGTAAAGGTAGTCTGTATTTGACACTAAATTCTGTTGCATTCTTTTCTTTTTACTTCGCAGTCTCGGCCAATGAGGGTGACGCGCACCCACTGGGAGCTCTTCCTGTGGGGACACTGGTGAACAACCTCGAGATACAGCCAGGGAAAGGGTCAGAATACATTCGTGCTGCAGGTAGTCTATTTTCATGTATTTGTACTTTGTTTCCTAAATTAATTTTACGATTTTTGCTGAAGCATAAATACTTTTTTTTGGCAATACATTAGTCTCTACTGTAGCCAAAAGACATATTTTATCTCTAGAAATGGGCTATTTGCATGTCCACTGTAGTTCTCCCACAAGCTTGGCAAGCAGGAAAAGATCTGCAAATTTACCACTTAATACCACCAGATCCAGCACCTAACTTATCTTCTGCTGTGCATCCATGTGACAGTTTAATGAAAAGGATCGATTGTCTCATCTAATTTAGTTTAAATGCCTCAGGCCTAAGATACGGGAGCTTCATTTTGCCTCATAATTCCTAAACTGAAACATTGTGGGTTCCTTTTGGTTTTAAGGCACAAGTGGCATTTTGCTCCGGAAAGTCAACGGGACGGTAATCCTTCAGCTTCCTTCGAAGCAGCAGGTTCAAGTGAGTTTGTCTAGATTAAGATGCCAACAGCTGCATTAAAACTGCGCTCTGCCTCTGAACTGACTGTTGCTATCTCGACATAGGTGCTGGAAACCTGCATGGTAACAGTGGGACGCGTGTCCAACATCGACCACAACAAACGGATCATTGGCAAAGCTGGGCGTAACCGCTGGCTCGGCATTCGCCCCTCGAGTGGCCTGTGGCAGAGGAAGGGAGGCTGGGCAGGACGCAAGATCAAACCGCTGCCCCCGATGAAGGTTTACGTCAACCTGCCCTCCATCTCAGCCCAGTAACACTGGTCATGTTATGGACTGGAAATTGACAACTTGTTTTTGTTTTTTTGATCATCACAATAAAGTCGAGTATTTATTCCGGAGAGGAAATCTGAATAAAGATGAGCCGTTTGTACAGAAGATTACAAATTTTATTAAACACAACTGCTTGTGAGAGCATGGAAAGAAACAAAACAATATAAAAATCCAAAACATATTTACATCTATAGTAAAACATGCAGAGTAATCCATATTTGTAGTGGTAAATCTAAAAATACTGTTACTTAAAATAGGGTTTGTGCAAAGACACTGGGTGACATTCCGAGTAACGGGAGCAATGAGATGGCATGTTGTAATTGTAGTTTTGACCATTAACGAAACGCTCGTCACTGATTAAGAGATGATTGGCTGCCGTGCTAAATCCTGGTGACAGCATGAGCATGCCTGCTCATTGATCCAGTCTTGGTAATCGCCCCCATGCTACGTCTAGATTTAGGCCCAAAAAAACCAATCGGCTTGAGGGCAAATACATTGGAACACACTCGTCATTGGGGCCATTTGGTATTCTAAAAGCTAACTCATGACAAGTTACGTCAATCAACTCTGCCTTGGCTAACACTTCACCCGTTGACAGATCTGTACGGGCTGGTTGGTTTCCGACTGAGGAGACGAGGACCCACCCCTCTTCGGAAAGCAGGCGTCAGGAAAACTTAACTGTGTTGTTGCAGGCAGACACATACGGTGGTTGCTGCAAAATAGGCTTTTCAACATCAAGTGGCAAAACAAAGTAACAGACAGCCGTGGCGGGTTTCCCCCAGACGTCAGGGTGCTTGAACACCATCGACATAAACATCCCTGTGAAAAAAGGACCATTTAGGACACAAAAGAACCGCTTTCTCTTGACTAGGTAGTGGTTTACATTTCAAACACATCGCCTCAAAAAAAAAAATAGAATCTCAAGTTGAGCGAACGTATGTATGAAACCAAATGAAAGTGCATTACAAAGTCAGGGAAATATATGAGAAATGACATACCTAATAAGTGTTTGCTTTGTACAAGTCTACTTCATAGTTATGAGTTCTGGAAATATATATATATATTTGGCATTTATGTCAAGAAATAAAGGTAAGCTATTTGTGCTTTCAATTTAGTGGGAGGGGAGGGAGCAATTCACAAAATTATATGTATATATTTATATACATTACTAAAAAAGCCAGCCAATCAAAGCTTGTAAGTGTTCACTTTCATAAAAAAGCAACAACTACCTCATACAGAAGGCCTTTTGTCCAAAGGATTCCTATTGCAAAAGTTTCACGTAACACTATGCAGGGAGTACCATTTAACACATAGCACACACACACACACGCAGTGACTTGGACATCTGGCAAGACTCCATCAGCTCATCATATTTTAAAAGTTTTTCAAATACTTGCATTCTATTCGACACGCATGGTAAAAGCATGTTTCAAGTCCAACTCATTTTCCCAAAGCAAGCCTCCATACTACTGACCAACCATCAGTGTTTGAGGTCAGGTGCGGTCGTGCCACAGAAGTACACGCCAGTAATTGCTTGGTTAGGATGCAGGCGCGTCTCGTAAATGCTTAATCGGGGATTACATTTGGCCAAAAATGTGGCGCACTACTGGTAAATGTGTCGAGATGAATATCTCAGTAATCTAAATACTGATCTCCACGGGGACCATCCACACACTTTGTCCGATTTGAGTTTTCTGTTCAACATAGTATGAAATTTGGCCAAGCCAAGCTCTCCAGTGGTTACACTGTAAAACAGACTTGACTTTGGCACATCTGGAGAACTCCAGTGCCTGCTCGCTGCAGACGTCCACTCAGGTAAGCCAGTACATCGGGGTGGGGGGTTGAAACAATACAACAGTTAGTCCAGTCAGCTAAATTTAGCATTCAGCTGTTGCTTGTTGAAATATGTAAATATGTTGTCACGTTGATGGTGCAGTACAGCCTGAATGCACACGAATACAAAATCTTAAGCACGTACAATAACAAACTGATTAGTTACAACTGCTCTGTAGCTACATTCATTATAGCTACCTGCAAATATACTTTAGTTATTGTTTTTTTGTCTTTGCTTTAGGTATGTGATGTCCTAAAAATCAATAGGGGCAGACAGCACATTCTATATAAGTTGACCTTTTTGAGAACGTAAAGGTACGAGTAAGAAAACTGAGCACTGAGTTCGAATAGAAGGATTCCATCTAGATTCACAGCAATATTCCAACTTTCAACAATAAACACAGTCTCAAACAATCTCACACGCCACTGCACGTCACCATGACACTTCTCCATTGTCTATAGAGTTACAATAAATGTAGAATTTCACAGAAATAATAAAATGTTAACAAAAACAAAGTGCAAACACAGCTGCCGTTATCGAAATGTGGCAAATTGTCAGGATACCTCCGAGGCGGTAGCACAAATCGTACAAAATAGTACTTGTTCTTTTCGTAGTGGGTAAAAAAACAACAACACTCAAAAACGTCAACATCAAAAACACCCAATTGACAACATGAAATGTGTGTATTGATAGTCAGCAAGATTTCCACAGGAAAACTATTACTGCCGGGAGCCAGTTGGCGTTTCTTCTACTTCTGTCGCCTCTCGGTGAGACAAGTGCAGCCGAGAGTCTGTTGAAGGTCAGGTGGGTGGACGCTGGTCACAGTCACACAGGCTTAGTGTAACCAAAGATCCCCACCGGGAAGTGCTTGACATGCGTTGGCCACTGGGCGGCGAGCTGGAAAAATTTCACATCGTTCCACTCCACTCCATCGATTGTGACTGAGGACGGAGAAAAGGTTCAGAGTCAGAACACAGGAATGAGTGACGCAACACGTTCCACATCTCATAAGCGCTCTGGCGGCTGTTATGGTGCACAGCGACACCAGATGGCAGCGTCGCTCCAGCTGTGGGGGGCCTCACCTCTCAGCATCGTGTGCTGGTGCTTGGCGGTGCAGATCAACCTGCTGATGCCATCAATCACTTGGCTTTTAGAGTCCAGGTCCTTTTCCTTGGGCTTCTTGCTGAGAAAAATCACTGTTGAGAGAAACAGGGAGGCATAAATAAACCATCTTCTACACATATTGGGGGTTCTTTTAGTACACCAATTGTACACATTGGAGTGGGTTGCTTGCTAGTTCTTGGAGTAAAAACATATTAAAACCTAAAATTAAATGACACATTTCAACAGCTTTTAGCCTGGCTCAAAATCTCACAAGATTGACGGCCGGTCTCAAAGGCACCCAGACACAATGCATTGTGGGGCTGCCGAGTAAGCTCACATCTCATGCTATTCTTGCTAATGTTGTATACATGCAGGCATTTCACAAGTACACAAACCCAACATACTATGCAGAGTGAACGCACTTTAGAAGTGTAATGCTAAATCTGCAGAGTACTTATCCGTCTCATGCAGGGACAAGTTTAGAACCAGAAAGACTCGTTACATGTTTTCCCAAAGTGTACCTTTCTTGTTCTTCTCCTTGGTGACCACAGTCATGGCCATGCTGGGTGGGGGGGTGAGTTCCCCTCCACAAGGCAGGCGGCTGACTTGCAGTGAACGGAAGTTACTCTTCAGGGTGTTCTTCAGTCCCACGTCTCTCTTATCTCCATCTTTCTTCTTCTCGGGGCCCTGCCACGTCCAGTAGTCCACCTGCAGCCCCATCACTTCACTGCCTGAACACGGAGAGCTACAGAGGCAAACAGGTCAAGTCAAAACACCCATGCACAGCCAACAGCAAGACATTTAAAAAAGAATAGGGCATGGTATTGTTGCTGATAATTATGTATGTGTATGCGTGTCATACCCAGTTCCAGAGAGGGCGGTGGACACAGACGGTGACTGTGGCGGGGTGCCCCCTATTTCCTTCCCATACGGACCAGCCGATGGGGGTGTTGGGGAGGACACGATGCTTGTGTTGACCCCCATTGCATCATCCGAATCCACTGTAAAGGGGGGGTGGGGGCACTTTTGTGTTTTAGGTTCCGGTCTCATCAATGGTGCAATGTTGAACACACTAAGCTGACCAAGTATTATGACACCTTAAAAAGCAAACAAAGCCCTTTCTTACTTGAAGTTGAGAGGCTTTGCTCCACAATCCCAACTTTCACAACCTGCAAGAATAAAAAATAAATTAAAAAAACACATAAGACTCGATGAAACAAAGAATCAGCAATTATTTCTGGCATTTTTCCATAGGCAAAATAAAATCTTACCCCAATAAATGGCACAAATTTCTGACAGGAGTCCTCATCAGGGCTGTAAACGAGACAGTAAAGAGGCTGCGATTATGACTAGACGTGAAGGGGAAGGGGCTTCAACACTCACACAAACACTCAATGGTCCTGGAGGGAAGATGGCTGTGGCATGACCCGCACCATGTCTCATTGCAGCAGAAATGGCACATGACTGGCTTGGGTGGAATGGTGTCATCTTGGGGTTATGTTACAATGAGATGAATAGGTGGTGGGACGCTCCTTACAACCAAGAGAAGAAGGGGTCTCATCAGCCAGTACTAGAAGTTATTTTTAAACATGGAACTAAAAGCTATAGTTTGGGCGCATCCGGAGTCTTTACACTACGAGTGTTGAGTCACCGGTGCAACAATACATGCCTAAACAAAGTTAGGGGGGGGAAAAACAGTACGGCAGTCATCATCAAATAAAGTTCAGTACACACGCAGACCACAGCAATTCAACAAATACACCAAGTGATTCAGCAGGGAGGCGTTGGAGATAGTGTTATCTTTCTACAAATCGCAGTGCTAGTCGCCGGTGATTCTCTACCAGTCTTTCGCAAGACTGCAAAATGGTAAACAGGTTGACGAGGAACGCTGTCGGCTCAAGTTCTTGTGGAGGCACACGACTAATAACCCAACAATCTTACCATTTCGATACATATTGCAAGGTCAGCCCCACAGCTGTAACATAATATAAATACAATATACAATTATACGCGGTAAAAAAGATATATTAAATTTGACAGCTGGTCCTGACTTTGTTTTATACATACATGCAGAAATACATGTTTTTCAGAGAAGTATTCCTGCAGGTTAGAATGAGAGGGAAATATCCCATTTATATTACCAATGGCATTATTTCTTTCAACTGATATTTCCGTCATTAATTGGCCTTGTAATAGTCAAAGCAGTCACAAATATTGAGTGAAAGTGGATCATTATATAGCCACTCCTAAGGGTGCGCCAATACACGTCGGGCAGCTCATTTTCAAGTCAATGTAAAATCTAAAAAAAATGCTTTGGGTCGATTAAAACGGTTGTTTGGCAAATCTTCATAGCAACAACACAGAGGACAGAATCCAAAGTAAGAATCAAAAGACACACCAAACCAAAGAAACAAGTCAGGACAGAGTGCAAAGTGAAGTTACAGTGAGTATCGAGTGTGAGAAGGGAAATGTTAAGACACAGCAAGGAGCTCAAGCCAAATGGAGGAAAGAAAATAGGGGGGGTGTCAAAACCAAAACCAAGAGTTGAATTAGATACCTGATGTAAAAATCAAAATACAAACTTCTTTTCCTTGAATGCAAATCAAAAGGGAGAGGGGGAAGAAGGAATGCAACAGTGTTAAAACTGTGTGTTGTGCCTTCTGACCAATAGGGAGTTGTTCTTACAAACAGGGGAGGTTGTTTGGTCAAACATCAGAAAGAAAACTACAACAAATGCACACAGAAATGCGACGGACTGTCTGTTGAGTGTGTCTGTGACTGAAAGACCGCTTCCACAAAGGCAATCTTCAACCCAGTCGTCTTAGGCCTGCACTGCTCTATGAAATATGAGTATCAGTTTTACTTAAAATGGACCAGAGGACATCGTCTCCTGGACTCCTTTCTGCATGTCAGAATAAAATCTAACCTGTGGCGCACTATCACCACTAATCACAGCAAACTGGTGTGTGTGTTTGATTTATGAATGTACCCGCTTGCATGCATATGTATTTCAACAGCTTCCTGAGGCATTTCTATTTTATTTGTTCTAGGATTCATTTTCAATAAGACAATAGACATGTTGGACATTAATATCGGTAACCACACGTTCAAAGTCATGCTTTAAAAAGAGCACAAAAACATACGTGCTTACACATACAAACATATGCAGTATGCTCAAACCTAAACAATTAAAAGGTGACTTTACCTCTTCTGTTTGTAGGTGAGCATTGCTTCTGAGATGGGGAACTGGTGGGACACGTTGGCACCGACCAGATATTGAACGACTCGTCCTGCTACATCGATGTTGTCTGCACGGAGCGGGGAACAGATTGTTAAGAACACGGTTTTCCCGTGGCAGCAGTGGATACTTTACAGGGAGGAGGAATAATGCCATAATCTAGAGCCATTCGCTGTACTGCAGCAGGCTCTAGCTGTCTTTTGTAATTGGAGGAAATTCTCTTTCTCCCATCAATGAGCCCCTGACCCAATTTCTCTCCCTTTCAAGTTTGCAGAACATTAGATATGCAGACTTGCTTTGTAGACAGAATCCGGAGCTATGCATCCTACCTGAGGCGGGTCTTTCCGTCCGGCAGAACAGCTCCCTCCATGCAGTGTCCATAAAGATGCTGTTGAACCGGCTGTCAAAGGAGGCCACATACTTTGCCAGGGGATGAGAACCTGGAGTTCAAAGAAAAAGATACAGTAGAAGTACAAAACAAAGCTGAAAACCATGTAGTATTCATACCAATCCCGGATAACTTACCGATGGGGATCACCAGGAAGCGAATGTAGCTTAGCCAGTCAGGTGTCTTGTTGGCCAGCTGCTCCACGAAGAACCTCAGGATGGTGCTGAGGTAACTCTGATCGCCTGCCACCGCCACCTTCATCGTCGGCGGTGTCTGTGCATTGCAGTTACAGCTTCGTGGGTAAAGAGGGGCAATGAGTAATTAGGAGGAAGAGAGAGTTCCAAATCATGAAAGATGCGAGTCAGAGTGTGTGTGTGAGAGACTCTGTAGCCGTCTGAAGATTTGTATCTCAACAGGGTTTTTCCCGGTTCAGAACCGGTGTCACCTTTTGTTTTTGAAAGGCGGATGTTTGTAATAGCAGGTACCTGCAAGTATTTATGAAGTTGCACCGGATATTGCAACAGCTTTTGAATCCTAATTCTACAACAACAGACAGAAGACCAATTGCATCTTAATAAAAAAATTAAATAAAGAAAACTCAACCTAGTCAAGCTTAGTCTCAAATTAAACTCTTCAGTTAATTTCAAGCTGTGTTTTTCTAATAGTGTTACAAATCAAAATATTAACTAAGATTATAATGTTCAATAACAGAACGGAATCTAAATACATATGGTCTTTAAATAGGAGAACAGGTTGACTGAAGACCAGGTGTGTAAAGAACAAAAAAGTTATGCTTCAGCTGGACCAAAAAGAGAAAACAGGTTTAACGGATGCCGCGTGGCAGACTGGTAGTGAGAAGACGAGCAGCCGAACAGATGGATCCCAGAAAGGGAGAAGGAGGTTTGAACTTCAGCTTTTTGTGGCAAAACGAGCACATTCTAATAGAGCGACTTTCTAGGACAGAGAGCAGCGTGAGCGATAGCGCCCTGGAATTCTCTGGCAACGGGCCACCATAAACATACAGTTTGGCCTGGAGTACTCCGCCATAACAGGCATTGAGACAACACTGCGTGGGGGTCGATGTCATTCAACCAATGTGTGTGTATTTGTTTGTGTGTGTGTGTGTGTACAACTCACAATCTCTGGATGCGAGTGACGATGGTGTTGAAGGCAGCCTGAACATCGGCAGCAGAGCAGGTGGACACAATGGGCTGGCCCTGCTCATGGAGCAACTCGGACACATACTGCACAGAGAAAACATACATAAGAGGAACACGGTGGGTTAATGGGTGTGCAAGAAATCAGGGTGGATCGGGTTGGAAAGACAGCGGGAGAAACATGCTACTGCGGTACATCAGTACTCTTTTGTATTTCTGTCTTTGTGCGACAATGTCAGGAAATAAGTGTAGCAAGTCCAGTGAGGTTTCGAGCTTGTTGAGGAGATGAACAACACACACCTGTCCCTGCCACTCCACGGTGTTGATGAGGATGATGCTCTCTGGCAGGCGTTCGTCAGAGATGAGGATCTGGTTCAGCTGGTCATACACAGACTTCCTGGGAACCTGGGAGACAAACGAGAAGCCGAGAGTCTGAGCTAGGGCTGCAAAAACGAATCAATAAAAAACGATTATTAAAATAGTTGGCAACGAATTTCATTATCGATTTGGTGTGTCGCATGATTATAACGGCACTTAATAAGTCGCGGAGATGTTTGAGTATAACAAAACAAAAGTTGAGCGAATAGCGCAGCAACAGAATAAAGAGCAGAGCGGAGGTAGAGGACCAGAATGCTGAGTTGCGAAACCCAATCAGCGCTGAGACGCTCCGCCGTAGGTAAATATAACTGGCTGCTGCTCCTCTAGTAGCGCTGGAAGTGGAAGTCATCCAGACATAGTCGATGACATTCACTGAGCAGTGTGCGCCTACGATTGATGATATGTATAAATATATATATATTAGGGCTGTCAGCGTTAACGCGTTAATCTATGCGATTAATTTGGCCGCGTTAACGCACGGCAGTACGGTTTGACACTGTTTCCGTTTTTAAAACAATTAGTTCTCCGCGAAAATAAGGAGCAGAAATCAGTTTAACTCGTGGATGAATCAGTCGGGTTTCCTCCTGCTCCTCCTTCCTCACGTCTCCCCCTCTGATACACAGAGGAACGAAGGGGCGACGTGTCGGGTGACGCGGCGCGGAAAGAACTCGTCACACGAAACCTTCAACGTGATTTGTCAATCCGTTTGTCTGTCAACATTTCGGGAAAAAAACAACCAATGAACACTCAGTAAATCACAAAGGACCTCCCACCTCACAGATGAGGCTCATTTAGCAGCCTGTCAGTCAGAGAACCAGAGAACACGGCGCGAGGACAATGAGCCTATTACAGAGCTGAGATTGTTCTGGAATGTTTGATGTATAACACGTGGGGGTGTGTCACATGCAGAAGACTTTAAACGGTGAATTTAATTTATTTTGTAAAATGTATAAAATGAGCCCAGCCTCCAGAGGGTTAACGTGACATATTTGAATGTCAGTCAGTTACCAAGGCCACTGGTTCTGTTGCTGTTCAATGTTAAAGATGACAGGACCAATGGGGTCTCAATATATATATATTTTTTACTAATCTGATGTTTCACTGAAGAAACAATTTATCATCCACGATATTAAATACCTCGCTGGCACTGTATATGTAGGAGCCTCTTTGAAAACACAGCTCTGTGTGAAGTTTTGTCTTTAAAAAGAAGGAAAAAACTTTTAATCGCGATTAATTAATCGCAATTTCAAAATGTGCGATTAATTAGTTAATTTTTTTTAAGCGATTGACAGCACTAATATATATATATATAATATTTATGTTATGAACCCAAACACGAGGGCGTTAGATGTTACGACGTGTGTGGGATTTCCACAAGAAGTATAACGTAGAAATAGTGGTTAATTCTTCCGTGGTGTATGGCGGAAATGATTTTTCAACAGAGTAAAGCAACAGAGATAAGCCACGCCCTCTCACCGACACGAAGGACGCAAGTAAACCACAAATAGTCGGGCGAGTAAACTCACGCAGGTAAAGCGTTGTCAGTTCTGTTTTTGACAGGGTTCATACACATGTTGACCAATGGATTTCCATGACTTTAAACACAATTTCCATGACCAAACATTTTGTGAAATCTCGGTGTATACATGAAAAAAGAAGATGTAATATTTAAACTTACAATGAGAATTCCAAAGCATACAGTATACACAGCATAAATAAACATGAATATCCAAAATTTGCATGACTTCCAAACTTTTCATATTTTCATTTTTTTAATGACTTTTCCAGGCCTGGAAAGAAACATTTTAAAATTCCATGACTTTTCCAGTTTTTCCACAACTGTACGAAACCGGTTTTGAAAAAAGGTTTGAAAATGACAGTTTAAAAAAAAAAATCTGATTAATCAATAAATCTAAAAAAGTCAACAGATTAATCGATTCTTAAAATAATTGTGAGTTGCAACCCTAGGAGTACATCTCCATCCGACTAAAAATATATGTGAAGAACACATCGGCAAAATGCTCACCTGTGCCATTAGCCGTGAGTCCGGGGAGCACTCGCTCTCCATGCTGCTGGTCCTGTCGCTCTGGGCCTTGGAGTTCTGTCTGTCCTTCATGGAGGTGCTGCGGGGGCGCCTCTGTAGCCTGTTCTCCACTTTGCTGGGAAGGAGCCAAAAACACAAGGAGCTCAAAGTATTGACCGACGGAGCAGGAAACCTAATCGACTGGGCTCAGAAGTTAACCACTTAAAAAAAGAATAATCTAACGCAGTTTATGTACATACATGAGGACACAACATTATCTTGTGTGCATGTTTGCAGATGGACGATTGGCAATCTACCTGGGAGACATGTGGTTTTGGGACTCCGTCTTGCAGAGCTTGCCAACAGTGTTAGTCACCCGTTCAGTGTTGACATCCCAGCTGCTTGTCTCCCCCGGCCCTGGACCTGGCCCGGGACCCGGCCCCTTGTCGTCAGTCTCGGGCTCCTAAAGCAAAAGAGGGAGAGGGAGCAAAGATGAGCCAAGGGCGCGAGAGTCATACAACACAGGCGCCGTCATGTCCCATCACCACTACTACAGTCATCGTCTCATGCAGGTCTTGGTGTGCACTCTGTAGTCTTTCTGAGCTTTTGCATCTGCAGCGAGGATTTTAAGAGCAAGAGTTAAGAGTTGAGGCGGGGAGGGAGAGAGGTGCTTGCCTGGTAAATAATTGAGCTGTGCTTTTCAGGTCGGATGATGCAAGCCCAACAACAACAAAATAAAGATTTTTCTTTAAAGTTGTGGTTTATTAGCAGGTGGCAGGGGAAACACGGTTCCTGCAGTTGCTAACTTTGAACTGGGTTAGTTGAGCAGAGCGACAGGAGGGGGTGCCAGGGTAGGCTGACCCGACAGCACAAAGACAACAGCAAACACTAACAATCCTCTTTCTTCAGTCAGGATTTATCCAGCATGGGGCCACCTTGTCTCCACTGATCCTTATTTGATGACTGTGCCATTTGGTTCATCCGCCCTTGCATACTCTCTCCCGCTTCGCTCCCCCCCAGAAAACAAATAAGACTCATGGGAGGAAAGGGTACTAAAGTGGAGAGGGTGGAAAAAAATAATCTGAGAAAAAGAAACTCAAGGAAATGCAATTAAAAACAAACGAGTACAACAACTGTTGTTCCAAACACATACCCCAACGATTGTATCTGTGACGCTGTCATCTTGGTATCGGGCGCCTTGCAATTTACATCTGTCCACGGTCAGAAAGTCTCCAGTCTGCAGGGTAAACACACATGTATTAGACCATTTTAACCACGGAGGTCACTTCTCTGGTGAAAACAATCACAAAATGTCACAGCTCCATAATGCAGTGCCATGCTCCATCTGCTCATGTCAAGACTGAACACTCTTAATGCGTAACTGGCCAATTTCACAGTGGCAGCTCGACAGTCAAGCTTGGTGACAGTGGCAGAGCTGGGTAGTATAAATATCTCTAAAAGCTCATATATGTGTTACCAAGATGCTTAAGCCCCCAAAAGAATAACGAACACACTGCTGTGCTCAAGTTCAACTTATGGAAAGTGTTTATGTGCATCTCGTAACATCTAGCATACTTTATTTAAATATTACACCAAAGACTTTCCATTTCGCCTGCAAGATTGGTTTATGAAGTTCGACTGAAGACATTTATTGAGCAAAATAGAGGGCTAGATAGAGCAGTCTCAAATTGCCTGGGCTTTTTTATTTTTTATTACAGGCCAAAATGGAAATCGGATTTCCCGATGTTTATAAACGTCACTCTCTCTCCAAACATCACACTCAACATGTGTCTCTCTCTCTCTCTCTTTCTCTGTCCTTGTTGTTTCCACCGGGGCATAAATCTCTGAATAGTAGTTCAGGCATTGCTCCATCCAATCTTCTCGGAGCATATTGTGTGCGTGTATGTGTGTGTGTGTGTGTGTTGATGGTGGTGGAGAGGTCGTTATGTTTCCGTCCTTATAAATACGAGAGGGCTGTGGGGGTGAATAGGGTACGGACTGCAGCCCACCCCTATCATCCTCATCCTCTGCAGGGGAAGGAGCTGCATTGTAATCATGCTCAGAATAGTATGGTCCTTGGGAATCCCTGAACCACAGCAAGCAGAGAGGACTGCCAGACATTTAAACACTGTCCAGGGGCAATTCCTTTATGCAACAATGTGTACAACAAGAACCTCCCCAGCAACCGAGAGGCGGACCTTTATCTGGGATTTATGAGGCATCTGATGTTTTTTTTTTTTGGAGTGATCAACTTACAGGACACAAAAGCTCTCTCTGCTGGCTTTTTTGGCTGTGCACACTCCCAATTTCTGTCTGGGAGCTGGAGTGAGACATCCCTTCAAAAAACGGCCTGAAAGCAAAAACAAAGATTTGAATTCGAAAAAATTAACTCATAAATAATAACAATAAATCTATGAAATCAAACTAAAAACAGCATAAAGATGTGTAATCAGAAACAATTTGATATATATAAATACTTAGAGTATTTCAGAAAAGATGGTCTTTGAGGAAAGAGGTTGAGTTCAGGCATACTTGAGTTTGGGCTTGGGCGTGCTCAGGACGCTCTCGTTGTCCTCCATCTCTGGCCCACTGTCACTCTGGTTGTACACCTCCAGACTGTCGTAGAGTAGGTCCAGATCCTCCTCCACTTCCTGGGTCTGGTCAACTGGGTCAGAGTCCAGAACCTGCCACACGGGAAAAACTCCATCAATACATCAGGAAACAGTAATCAGGGATTTCGTTAACACGGCCAAGGATAGAGGGAGTGACTGGTGCTCTCCATTAGCTAATCACGTTCACAGCTGGGCTAATGGAGCTTAAAGAATGTCACTGAAGGTTGTAAAATGACAAAATCTATGCTATAAATACATCCCTGCCTTGGTCGTAAGCAGGTCAATTAAAAGGTAAGTGATTGCTAGGGGAGTGCTAAGGTGCTGAGCCTTGATCTGCCAGCTGCACAGTGGGAAGGTATATCATAGGAACTGCACACAGGCAGGCTTGTGGACTAATCAGGTGATTAATGCCACTCCATAAGTGCAGAAGCTGGACGGGAGCAGATAAACAGTCTGTCCCCTCTCCTTCTCCTGGCTATGTATGCACAGTGCCCAGCCACAAGGAAGGGATGAGAGACAGGGGACGTGATGAAAGATTAACAGGCCACCTGGAGCTTCTAGAAAACACAACTCAGATGGCCTAGACTCGAGGCCCTAGAGCAAACATGGGCAAACTACGGCCCGCGGGCCACATCCGGCCCGTTAAGCTTTTTAATCCGGCCCGCCGAACTTGTCCAAATCGCAACTTTGTTTACTTCCGGTGTGCGTTGGCGCGGAAAGTACTCATCACACAAAACCCTTCACCATGATTTGTCTGTCAACATTTTTCGAAAAAAACAACCAATGAACACTCAGTAAATCACAAGGGACCCGCCCACCACACAGGTGAGACTCATTTAGAAACAGCTGCAGTGATTTTGGCGAGCAGCGCGGAGCCTCGGAGGAGCTGCAAAGCCACGAGGAGGAACACGCAGCCAGAAGAGAGCCACTTGGACCGGGTAAGAGTCTTTACTACACGTTACGTGTCCCGGTGTCCGTAACTTGTGCGCGGTGCTGACTAGTCTTGTATTTTACAGAGAGGATTCACCAGCGCCTGCAGCTCCACCTGCCCGGCCAGCAGAGAGGACACGATGACATGATGTTATTATAGTGAAGCCATATTGTAAATAGTCTGTCAATAGTTGTGTTCTGTTTTCTATTTCACAACATGTATATAATGTGGAATTTTTTTTTAATGTACAATACATATTTATATATAAAAAAAAAAATGTAATGGTCATTTTTTATTTGCACACACCCCATGAAACTTTATCTGCAATATGAAGTCATTTCTCAGTCCCATCTTTATCATTTTGGTGAATGTGTGACAGACCACATCATTTTTACAAAAAAAACGTATATACAAAATTTGGTTTTCCTCATTTAATTCAATTCAGTTTATTTGTAATTACAAATTTGTCTCGGAGTGCTTTACAATCTGTACATTTAGACATCCCTGACCTTTGACCTCACATCGGATCAGGAACAACTCCCAAATAACCCTTCAGGGGGAAAAGGGAAGAAACCTTCAGGAGAGAACAGAGGAGGATCCCTCTCCAGGATGGACAGGTGCAATTACATGAATCTACCATTGTATTCAGATATTTCACTGCTTTTGTGAACCTATGACCTTTGGTAAACCAATTTCAAACACCAAAACAATTCGTCCACATGAGTAAAGGTGTGTTTTCAGAAGAGATATGAATAATTTTTAAAAATCGAATCAATCGTCAGCTTTAGGGTCATATTTTCTCGAGTAAAGCGCTGTCAGTCTGTTTGTGACGGGTTCATACACATGCTGACCAGATGACGCTGCACATCGCCCTCAATTTAAAGACCCTTTTCTAGTTTCTGCTGCAGGCAGGATATTTAATACAGTCTATCTCTCAGGACAATCCGTCCATTATTTTGCGGGGTTTAAAACAATTAGAAATTATTGAGCTTGAGTATGTCGTTGGGTAATAATTTGTTTTGAATGTTGAAAGTGATTCCATTGATCTTTCCAGTAAATGTTTTTACTTTAACTTTGCACCTTAAATTGAAATGTATAAAAAAGACGCAATCTCCAGGTTTAATAAATTACATTGCGTGTCCAAATGCTCCTGGCCCGGCCCCTGTCACATTTTAGAACCGATTGTGGCCCGCAGGTCAAAAAGTTTGCCCACCCCTGCCCTAGAGGCTTTTCTAAGCATCCCGTGGTTACATCACTCGCATAGGTTTTTTTAGTCCAACTTTTTTAAAAAAAAGGTAAATATAAATTTAAAAGGTCTGAAAACCTGCAGTTTTAAACAGCCATATCCTTTTCTCATGTGATTGAGTTTTTAGGAGTCAGAAAAAATGACACAAGGCAACAGATATCTCAATTACTCCAATACCTTTCAAAGTTCAATGAAAATTATTATCATCATAATGGCGTAACACAGATGATGTACGGTGTGGGGTTGCACAGTTGGTTGACTTACTGCTGATGACCGGATTACAAGCCATTATGTAGAATCCGCAGAAACATTTATTGGAAAAGGACTTGAGATGAAAAACACATACCGTAACACAAAAAGCATACAGGCTGACATTTATCAAAAGATTAAGTAGTGGAGTATTAGGGATGGGTATCGTTTGGGTTTTTTCCGATACCGGTGCTAAACCGGTACTTTTAAAACGATACCGGTGCCTAAACGGTGCCTGAACCGATACTTTTTTTTTTAAATGCACAATGAGGACATTAAAAACCTCTTCGGCCATATTCCCTGTAGAAGCCGTTATCATGGAGCACTGACAAACAATGGATATCAGACTGTTAACATACACAATATATGTTCTCCATTATATGATGTGATATGTATTGTCATGTGCAGACTTTATAGAGTTAATCCTGTCACTGTTTTGATGGGCAAAGAGAACAACCAATCAGAGGTACTGAAGATGACACGTGACAAATAAAGTTTTGCTTCTGACAGCGAGAGTTACACTGAAACAAAGTGATGCCCCACGGTCTTTATTCCTCCATCATTATATTCCCGGTAACACCGGGTATACAGCCGGGACCGCTGGACATCAACACATCTGCTAGCAGACTGTCACGCTCATAGCTAGCGCTAGCTACGAGCTAGCGTTAGCTACGAGCTAGTTTAAACATGGTTATAATGGCTAATTTATTATTTCTTGGGCTACTTTTATGAATGCAAGACTTGCAATCAACGATATGGTACTAATCTGAGTTAAGGCTGCTCGTCATCATCGGTCTCCACGTGTTCAGAGGACTGTCTCCCCATCGCGCCCAGCCTGACACTGGTGTGCTCCACACGGGTTCACGTAGTCACCAGGGTTGCCAGGTCTGTGTGACAAAACCAGCCCAATGGCCAATAAAACCAGCCCAAAAACCAGCCCAATATCAGAACTCAAAATATGCCCGTGCCAAACCATATTCACTGCTTTTAAAGTCCAACAGCATTGCTATCATTGCCAAATGTATGTAATATCTACAAAGTAACACCAAATGTTTAGTATGCCAGCATTAAAAGCAGTTTTCCCTAAACAGTTATTTCACCTAGGTCCTAAAATGGCCTTTTGTAATTAGATACAGTATATTATCAGAAGTAAAATATAGCTCTGTGAGTGCCGTGTGTGTATGTGGGCGTGTCCATGTCCATGTGTGTACGTGCTGATCTGGAGTCAGTTTGGTAGGATTTGGGTATAAATAAATTATTTCATTTAAAATATGGATTTTTATTTAAAGATATTCATGTAATTTGCATGCAAAATAGGTCTACCCGAACCAGCGGACAAAAAATTCAACCCACGGCAACACTTCAAAAGTAGCCCAATTCCGCGGGAAAACCGCGGACCTGGCAACACTGGTAGTCACACACCGCGCATGCCTCCGCTGTTAAACTTAAATATGATAGGCTATCGTAACCTGCTGACAGGGCGGAATCACCTGAGAAGTTCACAACAATAGTTTTTTTCAATTTCAATCGGCTCAGGCACCAGAAAGAAGCACCGAAATGTGCGTTGCGTTTCGGTCCAGGTAATACCGGTTGTATTGGAACCGGTACCACATTGGCACCGGTTTCCGGTACCCAACCCTATGGAGTATAAGGGTCGTTAATGAGTTCTGCTAATGTAAACGTATGAATCATACATCCATGAGCACAAAGGCATCCGAGAGCCATAATGACGCTTGTGCCTCTGTTGTGGTGACGATTCTTCTCCAGTCAGAGGTACATTAGCGGCAGCAATATGCCGTTTAGTCAGTCAATACCGAGATTGTTTTCCTCTGCCCTGAAACCAATTTAACAACCGATATGTTTCACAGCTCCATAACAGACGGACGGAGAGATTCCAGGAGGGTGACCTGGGAAATAATGCTGCACCCCACGGAATATTTGCTTCGATATTGAACATATTTTCAGGTCAAAAAAAGCAATTATACTTTTCACACTCACCTCATCCGTTACCTTGAACCTCTTCAGCAAGGCCACAAACTTCTGCTTGAAGTTAGGTTGCTGGAACAGAAAATAAATAAATGTAATTAGGAGGAAGAAAAAAATAAAAAGGGAATAACTGTCATCATTAATTACACATTACAGCTGGGCTCGGGCTTATCGGTTCTCATAGTAACCGTCTACTGGATTACTAATTCACAACCACTCTATGTAAGGACCATAATGATCAGTCCAGTAAGCCCACAGGGTTCATTTACATGCTCATCCACATCGTCCTAATGGCTCGGATAAATGGAACACAGTGTGTGCTTTCCTTAAAAAGCTTGTAGAACAGCAAAAACGGGTCTTAAATTACTCTCACGGTCAATGATTGGCGAGCATAAAACTCCATGTGTTGGAAAAGGAGGCAACTAACCCTGGTCATGGAGGTCGTTCGGATCATTTTCCTCCGGGCTTTCTTGGGTTTCCTCACCTCGTCGTCTTCATCACTGACCTGGCCATGAACTGCATCATCACTGGCTTCCTGCTCCGACGAGTAGCTGTCATCGTCCTCCTCAGAATAGTTATCCATGTCTGGGGAGCGGTCTAATAACAGCATAAAAACGTCAAAACACAGGGATACATGTGTAGCATTATATGAGCCACAATGTGCAAATGCAAATTTGCAGGTTTACCATGGCCACATTTTTGGAAAACGTGGGCTGAGCGAAAGGGAGTTTACACAGCGAATGATTTCCAAGGTCACTGACTTATCAGTGCTGAACCCCTCTCTAGGAATGACTCTCGGAAGTAATTGTTCTGAGTGAAAACAAGTCTCCTAAACTCAATAGGAAATCATGTTCTCATATTGACACTGGAAAGCACAATGAGTTGAATGTAAAAAACAAGTATAATTCTCTGATATTGTGGATCAGATTTTTTGTGTATCAAATTATTTTGACTACTTGGCATGAATAATGAACTACGGTAATGGCAAAATAATATCTGTGCACATAATCAAATGCTTAATGTGAGCACTGAAATTGTATTATTAAAATGTTATTACATGCTAATTAGATTGTAGAGCTCTTTTTGCAATTTGTGTCACAAAAGATTTTTTTAATGACATTTCAGCAGTTTTATTATTGTTAAATATCAGCCAAATTCCTAAAGATGCTGTTTTTACTGCACATTTGACAGCTGAAGACTGATCAGGTGATGGAAGATGTTTTTGTTCTTAACAGCAAATTCAGACTTCATTTCGCCTTTGAAACATCTTGTTCTGTGTTCCAAGATGAGATGGATGTTATTAAGGATCACTGTAGAGGAGAAAGGCGAAAGATAAACATCTTTCCTTCCCTCAGAGTGTCAATCGCATAATACTTGGTGCATGAGCTCATCGGTTATGTTTGAGCGGCCTCTTTGATAACATCCAGAATAGCGAGGGATCAGCATGGTAGGATGAAGGCGCAAAGTCAGAGCAGGGCCCAATAGTTCTCTGCGTCTAGAATTAGAACAGTGTAAGGTAATAGGCCCTAAATATTCTCTCAAATCAACATTACAACCATAGCTGAGGAGAATAACATATTTTTGGCCATAGGTCAGGTTGGGATTAATGGAGTTTATTCTGTCCTCAGTTGGGAAATAGGAGCCATGTGGAAGGAGGGAAGAGAGGGGCCTGGACAGGAAGGGCTGGCTCCAGTGTGATGGCTGAAATTAAATACAGGATTTGACCGGGCAGCATTTGTCTAACAGACATTAAGGCAATGGTTCTCAAACTGTGGGGCGGGATGCTCAAGTGGGGCGCCGAGGTATTACAGGTGGGGTGCGGAGGCAGTACGGAGAAGATATTAGAGAGAGAAGAGTTACGGCATTAACAGGTTAGGCTTTCGCATGCGCGATCGCAACGTCACAGATGGTGCGCAGACCATCGCAGGTAAAGGGAAAGGCTTGCAGGCGCTGATCAAGAGTGTTTTACCAATGTGCAATGAACACAATGTGTCATACACAGAGAAGCTCTTGATGTGCCGTGAACCTGATGAGGTTTTGACCGATGCTATCAGCGTGGTCAATGTCATAAAACAAGGTCTGTGAAAGCACCACTGTTTTCACTGAGGAGACGGGAGCCTTCAGCTGTTTCACAGCGAAGCTTGGTGGCTCTCAGGATGGAAAAGTGTTGTGAGCTCAGAGACGTTAAACATCCGTCATATGATGACATGTCATACAGGACAGTACAATACAATTAAAATTGGACACATATCCATACACATATTATTCTGCAAAGAGGAGGTGGACTCTGTTTATCATTTATTTTATCTTTGTCACATGACACATGTATATACTTTTTAGAGTCAAATTTATTAATTCAATTATAATTATTAAGTTTGCTTACGAATAATTTCTGATGAAACAGGCTCTCCTGAAGGTTTCTTCCCTTTTTTTCCCCCTGAAGGGTTATTTTGGAGTTTTTCCTGGTCCGATGCAAGGTTTTGGGGCAGGGATGTCTATGTGTACAAATTGTAAAGCACTCTGAGACAAATTTGTAATTTGTGAAATTGGGCTATACAAATCAACTGAATTGAATTGAATATATGGAAAGCTGAATGAATTTAATCTTCATCTTAAAAGGCAGAGAACAGCAGCTTCCTCAGCTGCAGACGAGGTCAGGTTTCACTTTGAAGTTGAGATGTGGGTCAGGAGACTTGATCAAGGGAATATTTATTCCTTTGGGAATCTGAGTGAATTCGAACTAATACAACTTGATGGCTCACACATATCTGCACTAATTTTGTTTTCCACGTTATTGTTTTGAAAATATATTTAGTGTAAAACTCAGTAAAATTCTTTATTGCCAAATATTAGAAATTGTTTTGTTTAGTTTTTCACAGGTTGCACTTATTTTTATTATCTTGAAAAGATATCCAGTGAAAAAACTGCATTCATTAATTATTTTGTCACTATAAATTTTGTTGTTGCAGTAATCTGGTTTAATTAAAAATGGTTGCAATTTTCATTATTTTATTATTTGAAAAAGCACAGACGGAGTCACACAAAGTTGATATTTCAATAAAAATTCAGGGTGGACCATTTAGTTACAATTTTGCTGGGGCGGTGGGGCAAGAACATTTTTCTTCCTCCGAAGTGGGGCGCAACAGAAAAAGTTTGAGAACCACTGCGTTAAGGGGACAAAGATGCCTGTGCTCACCTGAGGCTTTGGTCTTGTGGCCAACCGGACCGCTACCATCCTCGTGGTCGATGGGCTGGCTGGACAGAGAATACACGCTGATCTCCGCCACACGCACTGGCGCCTCCTTCCCGTTGCTATGGAGACACAGAATCTGTCCTCCGTCTGTCGGGTGTTGCATCACCTGGACATAGGAAGAGTAACATTGAGTCTGGCCATTGATTTGGAGAATGTATTCAAAATGAGTTTGAAACCCACTTGGTACAAAACTCTTTTATTTCATCCTAATAATAATATCTTTTCTTCAATAAACACAAAGTCCTCTTTAGCCGAGCTGTCTTCATGTCGCATACAATGTCTGTGTTCATCTATCACTCTGTAGAGCAATTTCAAAACAGGTCTTTTCAACAGAATGTAATATAGCATCAGTCTTGTTTTCAGTAGCTCCTGTCCTGGGGCTGATGGTGGAAAGTCACATTGGCTTAGCAAAAATTGGTGCATTCTAAATTGGCACGACTTTCATTATCTTTGTCTTGATCTTGATTTCCCTCACAAATAATCAAGTAATTTTATGAACAGGGCATTTTAATTAGGGATGCACTGTATGGATTTGTATTATCGACAATTGCCTGCTTTTTTGTTGTTGCTAAAACCCATAAAATGAGGTAAGATAAATGTTGCGTGATATACTAATGTTAAATGGTTGCTGAATTCTTCTTCACTTTCCTGGAGTCAATAAGCACGAGCAGAGAGTCTACAGGAAGAGGGCTACATTGCTATTGAAATTTCAACAGTTGCCAACCTAACTAATAACGATACAGACGGCAAAATACCGCCGTTAATCAAAGCTTTAAATTATAAGATAAATATTTTACAACAGTGTTTCAAATTACGAGATATGTAAACGTATTAAACAAAAGCTATTTGGCTTTGATTACTAGATTATATTTATTGGCTATAATTTAATTGTCATAAGAATACATAATTTATATATTTCCCATTATCGGACGACAATTAACTGGCAGACATGCATTGCTAATTGAAAATTATCTGTATATACCATATTAAGAGCAAGTTTAAATATTTTGTTTTCTGCAATCTATGGCAGACATTTGTTCTGCATAGTGTTGCAAGTGAATGACCCACAGTGGCACAATTAAGAGCAGCCAGACTGTTCAATCTGCAAAATCCACACTGACAACAGGTCAAAACCACACAAAAAAAGCATCTTGATGGCCAAACATTCAGTCTGACGCAAGTGCAAAATCCCCACTGCATGACCAGCTGAGGGATGTAGAGGCAGCACTGAACATAAAATGACTCGGATCAGGGTAAATAAAACCGCAATCGTATATTTTTACATCGCACACGCATCGCATCCACAGGTAGCATTCTATCAGCTCCCAGTCCATTATTACTGCATAGTATGGCTGCATGCATTGTTTCCAGAAAGATGCAGATGAAGCCAGGTCCAGATGGCCCATAATCTCCCACAGCAGTATGTGTGATGACTGAGTCATCTGAAATGATGTGTAAAACATAAGACCCTGTCTGGAAAACCAAGACACTGACAACCATCACTGTCGGAGAAGAGCAGAACATAACACAAGTGCAGAGTAAAATTCTGTTTCTCAAGAGAAATTTAACAGATGACAATGAAACTTGAAGTGATTGAAAGTGAAGCCCCAGTTGAACACTGTACTGTACCTCAGCCATATTGATGACTCCCACTGCCAAAGTTTTGAAGCCCAGGATAGTTCGATTTTTGTAGCGTTTCCTCCTCTGCAGCATAATCTGCAGTCGGTTGGCATCCCTCTTCAGAAAATGGGGGTACTAAAAAACAAAAACAAATATAAAGTCAGATAATAACGCATCTTTTGATGCACACTTGTTTTGTGCCAGCTATTTCTTTTTAGGTTTGAATGAGTTCTCTGATGCTATTGTCCCGCCGACTTCATGTCTCTGGTGGATTTCATTGCATCACCTAGCGACTGCTTGTCTATGCCACCATAAATGTAGCATAAAGTGTGGCTATGCTATCATAATCAGACATCTCCAGCGTTTCAGCCAGTGTGCTCCTTACAATCTTTATTTGTATTTATTTATTTGCACATTAAAAGAAAAAAAAGTACAAATGTAACATTATTAAAAGGCACAAATGAGTGCAGGTGAGAAAAGAAACCCAAAGGGCATATACAATGTTCTCACCTAAAGTAATAAACAAGTATAAAGTTAAACAGGGAAACGGGGTAAATTAAACATAAGAAACGAGAAACAAGTACCTTGTCCTATGGTCCTGTGTATTCAATCCATTAACATATATATCGATAATTATACAGGTCATCAACAAATACAACACTATGTACAGTCAGGGCCATACATATTTGGATATTGACACAATTTCCATCCTTTTGGCTCTGTACACCACTACAATGGATTTTAAATTAAACAATCAATATGTGCTTTAAGAGCCGACTTTCAGCTTTAATTTGAGGGTCTTTACATCCACATTAGGTGAACGGTGTAGGAATTACAACACATTTTATATGTGGACCCTCCTTTTTAAGGGAACAAAAGTAATTGGACAAACTAACATCATCATCATTGTAATTGTCAATTTTAATACTTGGTTAGAAATCCTTTGCAGTCAATGACAGCCTGAAGTCTGGAACCCAGAGACATCACCAGACGCTGGGTTTCATCCCTGGTGATGCTCTGCCAGGCCTCGACTGCCACCGTCTTTACTTCCTGCTGCTTCTTGGGGCATTGTCCATTCAGTTTGGTCTTCAGCAAGTGAAATGCAGCTCCATTGGATTCAGGTCAGGTGATTGACTTGGCCATTGCAGAACATTACACTTCTTTGCCTTAAAAAGCTCTTTGGTTTCTTTTGCACGATGCAAAAGACCACAGAGAACAACTGTGGTGGATGACAGATGAATTATTTCCCAGGTGAAGAAAAACCCTTCACAACAGTTGGCCAGATCCAGAACACTCTCCAGGAGGTAGGTGTATCTGTGTAAAAGTCAACCATCAAGAGAAGACATCACCAGAGTAAATACAGAGGGTTCACCACAAGATGTAAACCATTGGTGAGCCTCAACAATAGGGATGGGTATCGTTTGGGTTTTTTCCAATACCGGTGCTAAACCGGTACTTTTAAAACGATACCGGTGCCTGAACCGATACAAAAAAACGCACAACGAGGACATTAAGAACCTCTTTAGCCATCTTCCCTGTAGAAGCCGTTATCATGGAGCACTGACACACAACGGAGATCAGTGTTAATATACACTATATATGTTCTCCGTTATATGATGTGTGTATATATATATATATATATTGTCATGTGCAGACCTTATAGGCAGGTACGCATGAGCGAAGATAATCAACAATGCGTAATGCCACTTGTGTTACTTCGCCCCTTTGCGTACTTAACCCTTGTGTTGCCTTAGGGTCATTTTGACCCGAATCAATATTACACCCTCCCCCCGCCTATGGGTCATTTTGACCCGATTCAATGTTTCACCCTCCTGTTACCTTTATATTTACTAACATATTTTACCCTTTGGGTTCAATTTGACGCCAGCAATTAAAACCTCCAGAAAATTATTAGAATTAATATTGTTTTCCAAGTTTAAGTGTGAGGCACTTTATGTTTGTTTGTTGACTACCGAAAGAACACCGACATTAAACATTGAATGGGGTCAAATTAATCCTAAGGCGGGGGGAGGGTGTAATATTGATTCGGGTCAAAATGACCCTAAGGCAACACAAGGGTTAACCGATCTGTTATTGATCATCTCTACACAACAGCATGTCATTTCTGTCTCGACGTGTTGCGTTAACACTTCTCGGCTCTCCGTCTCGCGCGCCGCAGAGCTCCGATGCCGGCGTGTGCACCCCTGTATGTGTATATATATATATATACACATATGTAAATATGTACTTATGTATGTGCATATATGTATTTATGAATGTATATATATGAATGCATATATAAATATATATACTTATATGTGTGTATATATGTATGTACATATATGTACATATATATTAGGGCTGTGAATCGATTAAAAAAAAGTAACTAATTAATCGCACATTTTGAAATTCATTAATCGCGATTAAAAGTTTTTTTCTTCTTCTTTTTAAAGACAAAACTTCACACAGGGGTGTGTTTTCAAAGAGGCTCCTACCTATAAAGTGCCAGCGAGGTATTTAATATTGTGGATGATAAATTGTTTCTTCAGTGAAACATCCAGATTAGTAAGAAGAGGTGTATTAGAGACCCCATTGGTCCTGTCATCTTTAACACTGAACAACAGCAGAACCAGTGGCCTTGGTAAACTAACTGACATTCAAATATGTCACGTTCACCCTCTGGAGCAGGGGTGCTCACACTTTTTCAGCATGCGAGCTACTTATTATGTGACCGAGTCAAGGCGATCGACCGACGGGGGGGGGGGGGTGCTAGTGAGAGTCGCGTGCGAGCCGAAGGATTGTTGACGGGGGGGGGGGTGCTAGTGACTTTTTTTTTGCTCCGTCCCGATGCGCGCAAACCGGTGTCGGAGCTCCGCGGTGCACGAGACGGCGGGCAGAGGACTGTTAACGCGACACGTAGAGACATAAATGACATGCTGCTGCTGTAATGTGGCGCCAGAGAGAAAGTAACAGGGGGGCGGGCCAATTTTTTTTTAGGTCATGCGATCTACCATACAACGCCGCGATCGACTGGCAGGTCGCAGCGATCGACCGGTCGATCGCGATCGACGTATTGAGCACCCCTGCTATAGAGCCTCACCTGTGAGGTGGGAGGTCTTTTGTGATTTACTGAGTGTTCATTGGTTGTTTTTTTCTCAAAATGTTGACAAACAAACGGATTGACAAATCACGTTGAAGGTTGCGTGTGGCGAGTTCTTTCCGCGCCGTGTCACCCGACACGTCGCCCCTCTGTTCCTCTGTGTATCACAGGGGGAGACGGGAGGAAGCCCGACTGATTCATCTACGAGTTTAAACTGATTTCTGCTCCTTATTTTCGCGGAGAAATATTTTTTAAAATAACGGAAACAGTGTTAAACCGCACTGCCGCGGTTTGACACTCAGTGTAAAAACTTCATGACACACCGGAAGTAAACAAAGTTGCGTTAAAATATTTTAGTGTGTTAACGCGGCCAAATTAATCGCATAGATTAACGCGTTAACGCTGACAGTCCTAATATATATGTATACATATATAAACCTGTTTCTACTTCATTTTAATATTATTAAACAAATAATAATATATATTTAAAAAGAAGTACCGGTAAAGTAAATATTCTTTTTTATCTTATTTCAAACATTGAGAATGTTTTTTTTCCCAGGGAGGGAGTGACAGGCCCTGACACCGGGAGACGTCTCTCCGTCATGCTCCGAAGATTTTCGGGTGTCGAGTCGTGCCCACGGCTCTAACCCTCACTCCCGCATGACTGCTACAGCTAGTGGTACTGCTAGCGCACTTGTGTCTGCAAACAGAAGGGCTGTTGTAGCCTGCTGGAAATCACTTCTAGTTATAGACTGGTTCGGTTCTCCGTGACGTCACTAGCTACATCACGGAACCAGATTACTGATGCTAAAACGCGATTAGCATCCACTAGCTAAACGGCGCTAGCCTTAATTAACTGTCTTTTCTTTAACTACTACACACTTAATAACTATCAAAATATAGCACCGCCAAAGCGAGCGAACATAACATTAATATATATATATATGGCGCTTGTGTACGCTTCTCATCTGTAAACACCAAGACAGACCCGCAGTAATAGCTGCGTCACTGTCTGATATGCTGGTCTAACTTGTTGAAACAAGAATTACGGCGCCAGTCATGGCAAAACTCGCTACTGCCCCCTACTGGCGAACACAAGTATCGCCCTGCAGCAGCTTCAGGTGAAAGCAGGCGAGTTTTAAGTTAACACAAGGCATTTAAAATGATAATAACAAGAAAATAAGGATGATGGGGCAAGATACTAACACAATAACAATTCTGACCAGATGTGCCCTTAAAATGTCCAGGGTGCCACATATGTAAATATGTACTTATGTATGTGCATATGATATATATGTATATATAGGGTTAATCCTGTCACTGTTTTGATGGGCAAAGAGAACAACCAATTAGAGGTACTGAAGATGACACATGACAAATAAAGTTTTGCTTCTGATAGCAAGAGGTCCACTGAAACAAAGTGATGCCCCACGTTCTTTATTCCTCCGTAATTATATTCCCGGTAACACCGGGTATACGGCCAGGATCGCTGTACATCAACACATCTGTAATGTTCTGCAATGGCCAAGTCAATCACCTGACCTGAATCCAATGGAGCTGCATTTCACTTGCTGAAGACCAAACTGAAGGGACAATGCCCCAAGAAGACAGTGGCAGTAGAGGCCTGGCAGAGCATCACCAGGGATGAAACCCAGCGTCTGGTGGTGTCTCAGGGTTCCAGACTTCAGGCTTTCATTGACTGCAAAGGATTTCCAACCAAGTATTCAAATTGACAATTACATTGATGATGATGTTAGTTTGTCCAATTACTTTTGATACCTTAAAAAGGAGGTGCTACATACAAAATGTGTTGTAATTCCTACACCGTTCACCTGATATGGATGTGAAGACCCTCAAAATTAAAGCTGAAAGTCTGCTCTTAAAGCACATCTTGATTGTTTAATTCAAAATCCATTGTGGTGGTGTACAAAGCCAAAATTATGAAAATTGTGTCAATGTCCAAATATTTATAGTCCTGACTGTACATGATGGCTCAGTAGCAAATGGAGAGGCATGATTCACCAGGATGGACCTTAATCTATGTTTAAAGTTACTGAGTGAAGATGAGGAGTTAGCAATAAGAATGTGAGTATTCCAGAGTTAAAAAACTCTGTGTTTAATGGAGAACTGACTGAGTGGTATGGCTGAAGGGAGGATGGAGATTATCAAATTGTCTAGTATTGTAATCATGAACGTAAATCCATTTGGCTATCTTAGACTGCAAGGCAAGATTTTAAATATACTTTGTTGTGGACCTCAAACGATTTTAAAAGATGCATCTGCAGTCAGAATGCTGTCTGAACTGAATATTGTGAACTGATGATGTAGAAATATGACACACACAAGGTTGAAGTTCATGTGGAAAAACACTCACCAGCACTGAGCCAACATGGTGGTTGTTAAATTCTGCAGTCCTACTGACTGAACTATTAAAAATAACTGTCTGTGGTCTGTCTGAACTGTTGGTGAACCTTTCATCACTTCAGAACTATATTTCTCTCCGAGACTTAGTATTTTATCCTCAGTCTGTTTTCATATCATCTCCCGATTACCAGAACTTGATCTTCACATTTACTTTTCTTGACTTCTTGGTCTATAATATTCAAACAATAATAGTTTGTAAGATCATGTTTCACATGGTGAAATGGAGAATATGTTGTCAAATTCATGTTGTTGCATTTTTATGTTTTCTAAATGCTGCGCATCAATTGTCAAATCAGCGAAGATGTTTCCACAATTTAATTTGCAGTGCATTGAGATCTCAGGGCCACCTTACATAGGTAAATCGGCAACTTTTCCTGGCTTAGTTCACCTTTATAGTTGTCCGTCTAATTCAGTCCCCAATTAGTCAGCGTACATGCAGTGTCTATTATTACAAATCAGAAACAGTCTGAAAAAAGTATGGTTGCACTTAAAAAAAGAAGAAGCTAATTTAAAGTCAGCAAGAGTACTTCCGGTAAGTGAAGACCTCTTCTGACCACAAAACAACATGGAACAGCATTTCATTTATGCAAAATACTGTGCGTACATATTTAGATACAGATATTTTGAACTCAACAATTTTGTTCTGGGTTTGGAAGGGGTGTGAATAATGGCTTCAACACAATCCCCCCGCCAAGTAACTGCCATATAAGTGTGAGAATTCACAGTATAATGTCAGAGTGCTTGCCTGTAGTGAGAATGTGAGCTCCAAGTCCGTTTCCATCAGTCCACTGGGTGGGAGGACGTACTCATTTGACCTCAAAAGACGCTTCGAACCCTGGGTGACAAAGAAAAGCCAAGTTCAATTGTAAGCACATTTATAAATGCAAACTTTAAAAAAACATTATACAGTACATTAGGGGTTCCTACTCACAAATCACTCACATTCTGCAGTTTCATGTGCCAATATCTATCAGACAACAGTGACTGAGTGTGCAAGCCATATTTTCAGATTCACACATTTATGAAGATTCACACCTTGAGGTAGCCCAGTACAAAAAGTCCTCTACTCTTTCACTGCTTTATAGAGAACAGTGCTTCGAGAAAAATGGAAATATGGGTCAGATGGCTTCTTAAAAGAGATATCATAAGGTTTTCCAACCTCGCACAAGGATAAAAAAATGTTTTAAAAAATCACAAGCCTACAACTAATTTGCTCTCCTCAAAGTGACCAGGCTCAATTTTTATCTCGCCGGTTGTTGTAAAACACATTTATTTTAAACTCAACAGAAACAAAACCATCTTTGTTAGGCTCTCCACCGGTACAATAATGACCAAGTCTATTTTGAAAGAACCACAAATCACCAACATACTTACAATGGGAAAGGAGTCCATCGTTTATTTTAGTGGGTTTCCTGCGTTTAAAAACCCTGCATATACGCGAGAGACTCGTCAACAAAGTTAATTCTGTGAGCTGGCAAAAACGTATTGTGACCAAACAGCGCAGAGATTTAAATGCCACTAAATTCAAGGACACGGACCGCCAGCGTGTCCACAGAGAACCCATCTCAGCCTTTAGCAACGAGCCTCACATTAAAGACTATTATTAGATATATTTTTTTATTACCTCTTTTAATCTTGAAACTGGGAGTCAGCGTGTAAATTTAAGAACAGGAACAGCGTGTAAAATATCAAGTTCACAATCTACTCTCAAGCTGTGAAAGCTGAGGACTGTTTCTTGCAATATATTTGGCAACTCATCAACTGCTGTAAATATTTCACAAGTCATCATAGCTTAGTTTAGGTGTCTGCTGAACCTGCCAAAATAATTAAGTAAGACTTGGTGAGCAGCATGGAGCTGTAAATATATCCTTTATCTGGCTTAAAACAAACTCTTGAATAGTCCAATGCAAGCGGGTATGCTACTGGATCCTAATGTCATCAGAGCTGCTAAATCATATAGCAGACACCAAATTAAATGTTTGGGTGTGTGCTGAAAAATCACCACAACACACCAGAGGGGGCGGGGGGTTGGATGTATTCAAGAAGCAGTGGTGCCTCTGTAGGTGAATGTAGCTGAATAGATAAAAACCAACCAAGCTTGCATATAGAGTCATCTCAAACCCATTTTCTTCTCCACTGAAAATAAAAGCTCTTTGAAAACTAAGAAGTGTTTAAAGCAATTCTCTAACTTCCAATTTCATCTTCGGCAAACTGCCTCTGAATATTTGAGTGAACTAAATAGGTTTCCGGGAGGCTCAGTGTCCCAGTGTCTGAGAGAAGGAGGGATCTGGGTTAGAGTATTAGCCTTAGTCATTGTTGTTCACTGTTTTCAGGTTCCGTCTGTTGCATGAAGTTGGAATATTTCATTTCTTAGTCTACAAACTTGTAATTAACAAGTTGTAGGTGCTGTTTTTTAAATAGGGGAATGAACCTAAGTTCCAGAGAGGGAATTAGTCCAATGTCAAAAGTGTTATGCAATGAAATCCAAGCTTTGAAGGACGGAAGGGAACATGAGAATACAGAATGCTTAGTTTGCAAAGCATTCCCATGTAATGAGCATTTTTCCATCCAGCCTGATGGCTCAATATGTTAGACAGAAGGACATGCCAACAGTACCTTGACAGTGGGCACTGCCTTTGTTTTGTATTAAGAGGGGAAAGAAGGGGCAGATCTCTGTCCAAGGCTGACCTTGTCACTAACTTGAGCACCACAAAGAGGCCTTGTATGCACCCTTTTCTCATGCTCAGTGGATGGTACAATGAATCAAGGCACAAAAGGCGAGCACTCTCAAACTGCCTGACATGCATTAACAATACAGAGCCTTGGCTGAAAGCTTGTACTGAATGTCCTTTGCTCCCCTCCCCTCCCCTGCGCCCTCTTTCCTGCTACAAGCTTCACCGCTGTCTCTCCAGGGCCAGATGGGGTTTGTTACAGCCCTTCTACTCTAACCAAGCTCCACAAGCCTGTGGGAAAATTAGAACTTTAAACTCACTCTTAAGGTTATTCCTAAAATAGTAAATTCTTTAAATTGGCTCTCCTGTTTGCAGCAATGGCAGGAAGAGATTTAGGGTCGGGAAAAGAGCTCAATGCGCAACTGGAATGAAGAGTTTTTTTGACAGGCGTTTTGAAACTTCTGCTTTCACCCAACACCCAACAAACCTATACACAAACAATTGTATCATATCTGAGTGGACGGCAAATGGAAGTGCTTTGGACAACGGACTTGCGCTGAAACTAGCATTGCTCGCCTTCCCTATCGTAATCCAGTTTATATCAATGTCTGGCTACAACCTCAGGCAACTTCACACAGAAAAGACGGGACACGAAACTGCATAACCACGTAGTGCACGTGCAGAGGCATACCACATTGCAACGAAACATGCAGGAAATGTTACAGCTGGTTGTCTGTGGTGGCTGTTGCTACTTTAAGTGACCCCCAGTGCCGCTGGGTTTTTGGGAGACCATCCAAAGTGTTAGCCATTACGAAGGTTGGTTGCATGTGTGTGTGTGTGTTTGTGCGTGCGCACACTTAACTTGATGAGACCCATAGAGAGAGACAGAGAAAGAAGAGTATGCCGAACACAGAAACGATGACGTGCGCCACAGAGGCTTTGTTGCTCACCGTCGGAAAAACAAAACCCTCTTATTCCCCTGTCATCTTCTCCAACTGTCTCTTCATCCACTCAGCGTCTCTGTTCTCCCTAACCAAACCTGCATTTAATGTTCCAGTTTACAGAGCTGCGATGAACATGGCTTTGCTCGGCTGTCCTCTGAGCGGCTCAACAGAAATGGGGAGATTTCACGCTCTGGAGACGACGTTGCTCAGGGATAGAGCCACACTTGGTTGGTAGCGTTCTACTGATGGATGACAAGTTGAGGGGTGACTATTTGTTTCTCTTTGAATAGCAAACGGTCAATTACGGCATGCAGGCAGAGTGCTGTGAGTTCACACACGGTGAAGTTTCAAGGCTCCCGGCCAAACACCCTGCGCTTACGCAGCTGATAAACTATTGTCGCGGAGGCATCGTGCCCACCTTTTGGTTCCCCCTAAAGTAAACACTTGTGTGTGTGTGTGTGTGTATATATATATACACACACACACTCTGAAATATATATGGAGCACCTTCAACTATGTGATTTAAAAGGTTGTGTAAAACCACTGTAAATGATAAGAATTATACTAGACTCAGTTAAAGTATCTGCAAAAGCAGTGGTCTTTTAGGGCTACATAATAGATTACCTCTCTCGCTGTGTGGATAAAAGTTTTTTTTTTTTTTTTTTTCAAGGTACAGGTTGCAGGAAAAGTTGTCTCTCTTCTCATCGCTTTTAGGCGAGTCTAATTCCCAAATTCTCTTCCCTGGATTTTCTGGGAGACTGCAGTTTAAATTATGTTTCAATGACCTTTTCTCTTTGACAATTATTTTCACATGGCTATCTCAGGGCAGAGTGTTCATATGTCTGTGGACACTTAAGGTGCACTCACTGGTCTTAGTTCTCTCAGAATAAATAATTTCAGAAGCAGTGAACAATCATCTGCACGACTGCTACCAGGCTTACTGCTGAGCACGCGTTTTTCAAACCGTGAGGCCCATCTGCAGACGGAAGGCAGGGTTCCAACACTGCCACTACGGATGAGTCTATGATCCTGACAGTTGCAGTGCGTGCGGTATGTGCCACACTAATTCAGATTAACACCAAGTGTGTCTGGTTCCATGATTAGATGTAATATAAAAATGATAACGGTAATACGGTGTAATATCCGTAATAAAATATTTATGAACTAACATCAAGTAATCTCTACTCTGCAGCATAAATTGAAAGCAAATCATATCTATGCTTTATTAGTGAGCTGCAAATTGTAAAATTAACTGGGTTGTCCACACATAGGCACCATAGCAATGTTCACGCATTTAAACATCCGCTAACTCCCTCCTCCCAAGCCATCTGCTGTTTTTCGCTATCAATTACATACATTTGGTAGTGTGTGTATCTCTCTCTCATTTCTCTAAAAGAGGATGACAATGGGTTTTTGAATGATAGGCATGGCCGACCTGCAAATCCAGTCACAAAAATGTATTAGCAATCAATGCAAGATGCAGAATCCATCTATTGGCCCTAATGCTGGCTTAGAGCGGCAATGCTAGTCTGTCATTTAAAGCACCTGAGTGGATGTGAGTGCTGGAGCTTCCTGGGCAGCTAAGGATGTTTTTTTTATCAATCAATAGGATTAAAAGTAGGGATGCACCCATCTGATCGGCGCCGAACCATATCGGCCGATATTCCCATTATCGGTTTTGATCGGCGTTCTCAAAACGGCCGATCAGATGACGTAACATCTGCGAGAACTATCAGACGTTTCAATCGCCGCGCACCACAAGGGAGACGATGCGCCCGGCGAGGGCCGCAGAGGTCAGAGGTCCACGAGGGGATCCTCACGCACCGAGCGGCGTCCCTGTCCCCCGAGTTGAATCACTGGGTCAACTCAGCCGACACTCACATGTCTGAGCCCCTATAGACTGATTGCTTACGGTAAATGCATTCGATCGGGAGCGCGCGAGGGTTTTGATAAAGTTAGCGGAAGGATTTAAGTGACAACATCCGGTTTTGCAATGTTAGCGGAAAGAACCACGTGAAACAACATCCGTTTATCAAAATAAGATGTCGACAAATCATACACTAACATATAAAAGTAAACAATGAACTGATTTTGTATCTTTATAGATCGTTTCTGAGATTTAGCTTAAATTATGCTAACATTAAAGGGGACATATTATGAAAATTCCACTTTTTTAGTGCTTCTATACGTTAATTTGGGTATCTGGCATGTCTCCCAACACAAAAACGCTTGGAAAAAAACAACTCACACGGCTTGTTGTGGTTCCTCTATATCAGAAACGATATGCTTGAGTGCGTCAAATGGGATAACCACCAACGTCTACGTAGATTTTGAAGCACGCCCATGGGAGTCTGGCTACATGGCCTTGGACCGCCCCCCACCACAACTTTGCAGGTAAAGTTTATTTGAAAGTTGTGTTCATATTAGACATGAGTCATCAAATAAGTCATAAGTCATCAAATACAACGATTTAATAAGTAAACAAAGTTTAAACGCTAATTAATGGAGGTAAAAACGTTACCCCCGCCCCTGCTTGATCACTTACTGTTGTCAGATAACACTTTAGTTTACAGATGGAACTTTACTCATGTCGCATTTATATCTTTATGGCGTTCCCGTTACTTGCATTTACACAAACACTTTCACAAACAGTAACTTACATAAACACACTGTATTTGCTACATACTCATACATGCACAAACTATTCACGTACTCTAATCTCTAGCACCACTATGCTCTCAAAACCGCTAACAAGACTGAGACCTTAGCCAATGTACAAACAAAAACAATGTAGAAGTGACATTCAGAAACGTCCTGTTGAGCTCTAACTTCTCGAACTTGTTCGGGAGCCTCTTCTTGTTCAGGGTCTGACTCTGGTTCAAAACGATATGGTTGCACGACGCCATCTTCATCTGCAGTAGGCAGGCAGCAGCTAGGCGAGCGCATCTCAGGGGGGAGGGGGGAGCTGGCTCATTAGCATTTAAAGGAACAGGCACTCAAAACAGGTAAATCTGTGGGGAGGTGTTTTTGACAGGGTAAAAAGGGTGCCGTTTGAAATGATTCTTGTGGTATTGTGACCAAAATATGTTACAAACATTTCATTAAGACCAAGGAACCATATCAACTTGTGGAAAAATGGGCATAATATGGGTCCTTTAAAACATTTTTACTGTACCAAGGAAGAGTTTATAAAAATAAGTCAGACTTTTTTATGTTAAAAAAAGTCCTGTAAATAGATTTCCCCAAGAGTTCCAGGAAATGAATGATGCAGATGTGTTCCATACATATCTGAAATCCCCTACAATAGCAATCAAACAATTTTAATGTTTCAATTAGGACATTTTTCAAAGTAAAAGTCCTAAATGTTTAAAGAAATCGGTAATTTCTTTCATGTTTGAGCTGCTTTATATATGTATTTCCTCATAGTCCTAGGCAATAATGCTACACAATAAATAGAATGCTTCAATCGACACCGTGATTGGTATTATCGGATCGGCAGATACTGATTTCAGTGATCGGTGATCGGCACCAAAAACCTGATCGGTGCATCTCTAATTAAAAGCATGTGTGATCATCGACTAGGCTCTGTGATTACTTTTCAACAGAACACACAGAGACCTCCAGGCCCCAGAACGTGACACACTGCTATCAAATGTGTTTGCACTTGAGCATGTTGCTCACATTGCACATGGAAGATTAACCCACCCACCTGGATTTTGACAGCTATGGACAGGGAGTTCAGCTCTTTATCTAGTTCTTTGAGGACGACCAGCTTTTTCAGCGTGAGGCTGCAGAGCCTGTGGAAAAGAGAAAGAAAAAGAGACGGGGGAGAGAAAAAGAAACTGATTAGTGGCACAGCAGACATAATGTGAGCACACTTTCACAACAAGCTGCAGCATCTGGGGATGAAAAACATGGCCATACATTTGTTTTTATTCTTCTTTAGTCAGCAGTTATGGCAATAAAAACAGGATGCTTCCAGAAATAAAAAATGACCATCAGGAAAAGAGTGCAACTTAGTATTCACGTCCTATTCTACTTAGACGCGTTACCATCCGTCTCAAGGAAAAGACATCTATGGCTTGTTGTGCAGGGGTGGCTCACCCAAGTGCTACTAAATTTTGTCAGATTTATGGGCGAATTCTTCATGGAAGGTGACATGGCACAGATGCTCTGATGAGCCATGGTGCATTAAAATGTCTTTTTGAACACAGAGGCTTATGTGACATCTGTTCATTATTAAATAACACAAAGAAGAAACGTATACCTATATATGCCTTTATATGCACCGGGATCCAGACAGGGTGGAGTAGGAAGAAGTCAAGCAGTACGGTGAGATATAATGTCATATTTAATCAGAACGTGACATCTAGTTCAGAGGGCCACTGTTGGCGCCTTAGGTCCAGCCCATCTTGTAGAACACCAGAGGCAGAAACAAACAACATCAACTGTGCCAGACACAAGCTCAATTCCACACCCCTTTCATGGATCCAAAGCAATTTGTGACCTTTTAGATCCCCCTTTCTTTGGACCCCCCCACCCACAGAACACCTTCTGGGTTGGCTCCACAGAAAGTCAACACAAGCAAAGTTTGCAAACTTCCTCCTGACCCACAAGTCCAGCTGCATTAAATTGTGATCAGTCGGTGCCAGAGTCAAGCAGGAGAAAGAACCAAAGAAATAGCTATCCAGTCACCCACTTTCCCCGAGAGGCACAGGACCTCCCTCCGCTGCAAGGCAAGTATGACTCAAGAAGAATCACATTCAAGCATAAGGGAGATCACCGAGTTGGCGGCAACGACAATGAGGTGGTCTGTTAAGTATTTAATATTGTGGGGCATTAACAATAAATGAATGGGTCAAGTCTTAAGGTTCAATACAACCATACAATGTGAATTGAATAGTGAATGTCACAAATATCTGTCTTAAATATTAATTGGACTTTAATGTCACAATGTGTTTGTGTCCTCGTTCTACCTAGATTCCAGTTTCACCAACTTTTGTTTCTAATCAATGACATTGTGAAGAGATGTTGTCCGTATTTGTTAGCCAACCCATCAGTTTCTTTCCTTCAACTCCATTGAATTAATAATATATGTTTGTGCATAGTTTGTATTAGCAGAATAGAGGGGAAAGGAAGGAGGCTACCAAACATCATCAGATTTCAAGAGATGTTTACACAAGCAGCCGACAAAAGACATTTAATGACGACAATCCAACATTTTTAACAATATGAACCTGGTGTTGCGGTGTAGAATCGCCTCTTGGCCCAAAACATGCAATCAATTGAGCGTGAACTCCCACTCCATATGGCTGCGTATGACCTCGTTTGCGTTATAACAAATGCAAAATAAATAGGAGGCTGGTGTAATTAAGTGGTAAACCTGGTAGGTAGAGCATAGATCCAGTATCCCTGATGCTATGGTGAGGAAGAGTCACCAGGCAGCACAGCTTTCTGTCGGGAGGGAGTGAGACATAAAGCATGGGTGATGGTTTAACAACATCTCTATCAAGTCACAGCTCTCTCTCTCTCTATTTCCAGAGACTGGGATACACATGTAATTAAAAAGGCTGCAGGCACTGAAACGGTCACCGAGGGAACCAGGGACGTTTTATTTATTATTAAAGAGAGGTGTTAGCTCTACTCCTGTCTGCTACTGTGTTATTTTGCAAGTGAAACGCTGTGGCCATCTCTTCTGGCCCGGTGCCGGTTGGCCCCTGTGCTCCTGCCAAGCGCCACCAAATCAGTGACTGGAGAGACGTACCAGGTGTTCCACAAAAATCACTTATCATCGGGCTAAAATAGCCAGAAGTGCACACTGGGCCAAATGTAATTCAGCTAAAAAGCATTCTCGCCATGGATACGCCGTGTGTTTGCTGTCACACGTCTGCGGGGTAGGGGCTGTCATTTGTCTCCCCCTCCAGTCAGCAGAAACCGGCACACGCTCAAGATCAAAATAAGGTCATGCAGAGGCCACTTGAAAGATGCATTAATCCTCCATTCTGACATGTCATTTCCACATTCCCAGAGAAAGCTGGGGTGGGATTGCAGCTAGGGTTAGGTACCGGAAACTGGTGCCAATGTGGGCACCGGTTCCAATACAACCGGTGCTACCCGGACCGAAATGCAATCCGGTACCTGAGATGATTGAAATTGAAAAAAACTATTTTTGTGAACTTCTCAGGTGACTCCGCCCTGTCAGCAGGTTACGATAGCCTCTCATTTAACTTTGACAGCGGACGCATGCGCCGTGTGTGACTGCGAGAGGCCGGTGTCGAGCACACCAGCGTCAGGCTGGGCGCGACGGGGAGACCGTCACCGGTCCCCCTGAAAACGTGGAGACCGATGATGACGAGCAGCGGTAACTGAGATTAGTACCGTAACGTTGATTGCAAGTCTTGCATTCATAAAAGTAGGCCAATAAATAATAAATTAGCCATTATAACCATGTTTAAGCTAGCTCGTAGCTAGCGCTAGCTACGAGCTACGAGCGTGACAATCTGCTAGCAGATATGTTGATGTACAGCGGTCCCGGCTGTATACCCGGTGTTACCGGGAATATAATTACGGAGGAATAAAGACCGTGGGGCATCACTTTGTTTCAGTGGAACTCTCGCTGTCAGAAGCAAAACTTTATTTGTCACATGTCATCTTCAGTACCTCTAATTGGTTGTTCTCTTTGCCCAACAAAACAGTGACAGGATTAACTCTATAAAGTCTGCACATGACAATACATATCACATCATATAATGGAGAACCAGGGTTTTTCCTGGGTCAAAATGGGTCTTCGGTGCTCCCAAATTTTTTTTTTGCGCGCTGCGCACGCACCGCCTATTCGTACACGTCGGGCTGTTGAGTAAGTTATCAGCAGCTGGCCGCTCTGTCCATTCGTGCACCTCACAGTTGCGTATTGATCAGACAAGAAGACACGCTTATCAACTCCAGTGTTTCCCCTACCATTATAACAGGGTGAAATCTCCGCCCGCCACCCTATAATTTTCGTCGTCGTCGTCCCCCCCCCCCCCCCCGTCAACACTTCTCGGCTGGCGCGCATCACGGCAGAGCTTCGATACCGGCGCGCACGGGTGAGCACACTCACTAGCACACTCCCCCCTCCCGTTCATCCGTCAACAACTCTTCTCGGCTCTCGCGCGCGCCCCAGAGCTCCGATGCCGGCGCGCGCCTCGCTCAGCCGTGATGCGCGCACACAGGTGAGCACACCTCAATGTTAAATTAAGCTTAGGGCACCAACATGGCTAGCGGCACTAGTCCCGCCCCCCTGAAGCTGTAAACCTAGGGGAGACACTCAACTCGATTACTATTGATCAAAACAGAATGAGGGTTCGGCTGGAGCCGACTTGAAACATACTATTGAGAACATATTCGCTGACATGCACGTGATGAAATTTTTTTTCTTTTTCTTCCATCGCAGACTTTTTTTTGCCTTAGGCGCTCGGGATTTGTCATAGGCGCTCGGGAAAACGGTTTAGGCGCGCGTCCAAATGTTCTCTATGCAGGAAAAACCCTGTGAACAGATATTGTGTATGTTAACAGTCTGATATCCATTGTGTGTCAGTGCTCCATGATAACGGCTTCTACAGGGAATATGGCCGAAGGCTGTAATCTGGCGCGATAGAGAAAATTACAGGGGGGCGGGCGGATATATATTTATTTTTTTAAGTCAAAATTGTCTGGGAGCCATATGCCGTCACCGGAAGAGCCATAGGTTCCCGACCCCTGTGCTATAGGCTTATAGGCTGCTGGGGGACATTTTAGGATATGCTGGCACCTATCTCCTCTTCTCTCTCTACTTATGGAGTCCTTGTGACTTCCCATCTTATAGTGTCCATTGGACCTGGCTGGGTCTGATGCCATGGCCCTGCTGATGCCCCGCCCACTCCTCCTTTCTACCTCCATCTGCCAGATGGATCATGGAAATCTGGATCGTGGTCCATGCCTACTACCAACTATTCATACACTCGGTCACACTCATTGAATGTGTTTTAACTCTGTAATGCTTCCTTCTGTACACGTGACGTCTATTGCTTCTGTCCACCGGGGAGAGGGATCCTCCTCTGTTGCTCTCCTGAAGGTTTCTTCCCTTTTTTCCCTGTGAAAGCTTTTTTTCTATTTCTTGGAAAAAATGTCCTGATCCGATGTGAGGTCCTGGGACAGGGATGTCTTATGTGTACAGATTGTAAAGCCCTCTGAGGCAAATTTGTAATATTGGGCTATACAAAATAAACTGAATTGAAAAACTCCAGCTCGATAAGTAAAATGCTGTTTACACATCAGTAATAATACATCGGTCACATGGGGATATTTTACTGCAGAGGCACTACATGTACATTTGTAATACGTTTAATGTAGGACTTCTACTCGGCTCACATTTAACCTTCAAAACTGTGAGGGGAATAATCATTTTAGATAAAATTATGTCACAGGTGGAGGTCAAACCAGCTCTAAGGCAATGCAGGAATCAGAATTGATGTCCATCTTTTTTTCTACATGACATCTTCAATTACTGAAACGACCACAAAACAGCCGAGTTTCATATAATGTCAAAGTGAACCGTTATTGACCGCTCCGGAGCACTCTGCAGCAAACAGGTTTCACCAATATGGCATCACTCACAGCGGTGTAAGTAGTGCTGCTGCATCTAAGCCATTAGTGCGCCCAAGACACTCGCTGTGCCGCACATTAACTGCTGACCTCTTCAGCCTCTAAAGCAAAGCAAGGCCATTAGGTTACAAAGCCATTACCCCTTTTGTTGTATACTGCTTAAAGTGACGGAATTAAAACTATGGGAGGTGGAAAGTGCTCCTATTGGTGTTAAGTGTGTGAACAAGTGTCATTAAACCTCTACCATACGAGTCACTTTATATAGGCAGCAATGAATATTGGTTTACATTCTGTTTAATGACACATTATTAGATGCCATAAGACAGAAAGGGAGCAGAGCGTTAGACGTAGTTCAGAAAGACGATGCGTCGGGGAGCTACGCTACAATCCTTTCCCTTTTCTCTGTCCTGGACAAACAAAACAACTTATCAGGCAGCACACTCAACAGCAGTGGTCAAATATTTGTCTTCAGATAAGAGGCCTGTGATTGTGGGTTTTATAGCATGATGGTGCATTATCTTATCTCAATTGCCCCACACACACACACACCTGGGGGATCCAGAGGCGTTCACAAATATCTGTTTGCCCGATGGCCCGGTTGGGCTTTAATTACCTTCGCATTGAAAATGCCGGAAGGTTATGTTTTGATCGCCGTGTATTTATTTATTTGTATGCGTTTTATTCGCAAAACTCAAAAAGTATTGAACCGAATCGCATGAAATTTGGTGGGATGATTGTTTATTATCCGGGGACCAGTTGATGAGATTTTGGGATCGATCGGGTCAAAGGTCAAGGTCATGAACAGGTCAAATCTTCTTGAATCACATGGAATTTGGTGGGATGATTGGTTATTATCCGGGGACCATTTGATTAGATTTTGGGATCAATCGGGTCAAAGGTCAAGGTCATGGAAAGGTCTAAATCTTTTTTTTTACCATAGCACGATACATTTTTGTCCAATTGGCATGCAACTAATGCCAAAATGTTCATAATTCAATGCCCAATCTTGTGATATGCGAAGGTATGCGCTCTACCGAGTGCCCGTTCTAGTTCCCTGAATGAAATCTTCTCAAGCTAAAAGTGAAGAAGGAGGAAGAGGCTGTGACTGAGGTACACAACGAACAAGAGGAAATAATTAATTTGGCATATCGCTTAATTGCTGTGACTGTCAAGTTATGTGTGACTCTTAACCTACTGCTCACCATAAGAACATAACTCAGAGGTTAAAAGTAGCCGACAATGCCTGAAAACGAACAGACCTTTGCATTAGGGATGCACCGATCTGATCGGCGCCGATCCATATCGGCCGATATTCCCATTATCGGTTTTGATCGGCGTTCTCAAAACGGCCGATCAGATGATGTAACATCTGCGAGAACTATCAGACGTTTCAATCGCCGCGCACCGCAACGGAGACAATGCGCCCGGCGAGGGCCGGCAGAGGTCAGAGGTCCACGAGGGGATCCTCACGCACCGAGCGGCGTCCCCGTCCCTAGAGTTGAATGACTGGGTCAACTCAGCCGACACTCACATGTCTGCCCCTAGAGACTGATGTTCACGGTAAACACATTCGATCGGGAGCGCGCGAGGGTTTTGATAAAGTTAGCGGAAGGATTTAAGTGACAACATCCGGTTTTGCAAAGTTAGCGGAAAGAACCACGTGAAACAACATACGGTTTTGAAAATAAGATGTCGACAAATCATACACGAACATATAAAAGTAAACAATGAAGTGATTTTGTATCTTTATAGATCTTTTCTGAGATTTAGCTTAAATTATGCTAACATTAAAACATTTTTACTGTACCAAGGAAGAGTTTATAAAAATAAGTCAGACTTTTGTATGTTAAAAAAAGTCCTGTAAATAGATTTCCCCAAGAGTTCCAGGAAATGAATAATGCAGATGTGTTCCATATGTGGGGCCCTCAGTAACACTGGACATTGATATTTATTTTATTGTATTGATTGTTAATTGTGTCATTTATTCTTCTGGTGTGTGTATGCATGTGTGTGACGGGTAAACAATGGTACATGCACTCAGGTCAGCTCAGGGGTCCTTCTGGATGAAAGCGAGGGAAAACCCTCCGTTAGTAGTTAGCCAGTAGAGATCCACAGCCTGCAGTGATGTTGCTGAGTGTGTTCTGTTTCTGTGTTTTCAGTGAGTTGATATAAACCGTTCAAAAACCATACACGCCTGGATGTCATATGTCCAAGTGTGCAACACATACATATCTGAAATCCCCTACAATAGCAATCAAATTTTAATGTATCAATTAGGACACCAAATTTCATGCGATTCGGTTTAAAACTTTTTTTGTTATGCGAATAACACGCATACAAATAAATAAATAAATACACGGCGATCAAAACATTACCTTCCGCATTTTCAATGCGAAGGTAAACATGCCTGTTCAGAACAGACCGCATGCCTGGCCTGTGATGTTGCAGGAAAACCACTCGCACAAACAATTTCCCACCAGACACTGAGATTTCTCAGGGTCCTGAGCAATACACCTGCATGACATGGTTGCGTCACACACCCAAGTCGCGGCTGCTCATGGTCAGAAACACCCGTGAAATAGGCCTACAGTCTGGACCACTGGGGGAAAAGCCCCACCAGACTTTACCGTTGGTGTGAAGAAGATCGGAGCCGCAGTTCTCGAGATATGCAAAGAGCACGCAGACAGACAGAGAATCCCTTGTTTTATAGTTAGAAAAATATACATTGTTTAGTTGAGAATGAAGCAATCATACATTACTTATAATTGGTGCAGCCCCATCATGAACCCATAAAGAGCATGTGGCACTAAACTGTAAAAAGATGACAACAATTGTAACAAACAAAACAAAAAGTAACATTATTGCCATAAAGCAATGATAAACAGAACTTATTTCATCTGGCTCTGGTAATTAAGATGCAACCACACAACATCCCTTTAGCCTTTTCATATCCTTCATTCAACATTTAGTTTTTGTCAAGTCATTGCCAGGATGGATTATAGCTTTGTTGGGCCAGCTGGTGCAGACACATGCACGGGACGTGTTATCAGTCATGTAAGAAACCTGCCAGAGGGACATGTTCTGAAAAGGAAAATTGCGGAGCAGATAAACCGGTTGTTTCAGAGAATGCTAAAGAAGAGGATGTGATAACTGTACCGATATCTTTCATAATACTGTGTATTATGGTCTTTGTGAACTCTGTGGTCACGAGGCTCCCCATCGACTGCCGACAGGATTACCAGCCCTTTTTTTAATGTAATACTACACAGGGACGGTGCATTAGAGCTCAGTGCTAGATTGGATTCCCGTTTAGTGATTTAAGCTTGTGCTTTCCCTATACGCCCATTTGAAAACAAAAGTTAAGTGTGATTCAGAGGTTTGACCAGTATGCTCTTGTGTGGGAGGTAGAAGACTTTTCTCTGATAATGAAGGGTGTGCAAGCACGTTGTGTATTGAGAAATACAGGGCAGAGGAAAGGGTTGTTTGAGGAAAGGCAAAAGAAAAGCTTGGAGTTCAATGGCACCATGAAACTGCAAACAATGGAGTGAACCTGTCCCCATGATTAACCACCAAGTCAAGCACTTACTGAAAAAGACAGCCTCCCAGTTATACCGACGCAGGGCCAAATTAACAGACAGGGCAGCCTTAAATGTGAGACAGACGTGATTATCAGACGACTTCCTGCTTCCTTCTCAACACTCTAGCCTCTTTAATCGCAAAGTCAACCATGTGCTGCATTCATTACCTCAGTCAATGATGTCACAATCACTTTCAGAAACGTAGTGCGATGGCGTCATCCTTTGTTGCGGTTTTCGCATGCGAGACAACTCTTTTGTTTGGGCACGGACCACAAACTGATGTGGCCGGCAGGCCCGTATTTGCAGTGGCCGTGCGAGACAAGATCAGGCTAAACAAGGTGTGTTAACAGAAAACTCTGAGTCAAAGTGAGCAACCGTGGAAAGATCAGCCACAGTAACATCATAACTTAACAGAACATATTGGTTTAACTTTAACCTACAGGAAGTCCTCTTGCCAAGAGTTGGTCTTCAAGTTCATGCTCGTTGTATCCAATGACTTTATAAGGAGTCTGCAATAACCAGTCCAACCGAGACAGGTAACACTGACAAGTTTATGACTTTGCTTTATAATCCTATTAAGGTGGACGGTCTGACTGGTAGGAATGCTCCTCTGCCTGTAGTCTACTGGGAGGATGAAATGCTCAAGAGCAGAGGCGTGTTTAAAACAATTTATCTTTCGAGTCTACTGACCAGGGGAGTACAAAACAATTGAGTGAGGAAAGTTTAATTGAAAAAAAAGCACAAAACAGTGTTAAAGAAGTGGCTATTTAGTCATTAGGTTTATGCATAGGAAGTCAATATAAAAATTGCGAAAAGTGTGATTATAAATTCTGCCATTACTTTGCAGCACTACTACTACTAGGAAACGGTTAGGAAAGTAGAATCATGTCAGGGTAAGATGAACATTTCTAATTTCCAATTCATCCTGATGAAAAGGATGAATTGGAAAAGGAATGAAAATACAATGACAAAGATGTTGAAAGCCTGTCAGATCTCTGCCAACCTAGAAGGTTTTACACGTCAGAATACCATTTGGCAAAAAATCTAATTGAACAGATCAAAAACATTACTTATTTTCCAATTCTAAGAGCCAGCAAAGACTCCCATTCACATTGTTAGAGGGTGTGAAACTGAGCAAAATAAGGCACTACCTTCGAGTTTAATTGCTGACATTTTATCCAAAGATCAATCCAGTTTCACAATACATATGTAATGCTGCCATATCTGATTAACGTCAAAGAAGATTACGCCTGCCCTTTAACTCATGCAGCCACCACGATCATGCCCATCTCTCGGCTCTCATCGTTGATCGGAGGTTTTATACAAAATAGAGCAGACCTCAGTAAGTAAAATCTGTCATGTATTTGTATTTACTTCTATAGTAAAGAGGTTACTGCACATGCAAGCATGAGCAATCAAGATTAGAGAATAGAGCTTTAGGAATAGAGCATGCTGGGGATTACCTGTACTAACGATTGCATGCAGCTGTACTCCAACTCAAAGCTACTTTCTGGGGCTACTGAGAACAGGGAATTGTGCAATCAATAAATGTACAATGTTCAGCATCAGCAAATATGACTGCCTTTTTTGCTGATAAAGCAATAAACAACAACAAAACGCAAGAAATTCCCAGAAGGAAGGTTACCTACGCATTGCAGAAATATCCACAAATGCAGCTCTTAAAACCGCTGTCGCAAGTAATTATACTGCATTGGCACTGTTATTTGAGAAGATCAATGTCTATGGATGGCAAAAAAAAAATGCTTTTAGACTACTCCTCCCAGTCTAGATCCATCTGGCAAAATATATCCAAATGATTAATCTGCTGAATGTATTCGAGCTCCAGTTCCTTCAGAGTTTCTGGAAATTGATATTTTCTGTATCCATTCAGTGGCATTTGTAATATTAATGATGCCAAGGTGACACTAATTAGGCCAGAGTAATGATCAAAGCTAGCAGTATGCTGCCAAATAGCAAACGCTTTACAACTTGAGAAGAGCCGCCTTACAGTTGGAAAGCTTTCGTCTAAAATAGAAACACCAGCATGAAATCAACAGAGACATGACTCCTTAATCAGGACGGACAGACAGACAGAGACAGTTCTGGTCGAGTGCACTCAGCAAAGCCCTGAACCTTCTACTAAATGTTTTTTTTTTTTAATCACGGGAACATGAGTTTCATTTAAATCCAGAACAGGGCCAAATTGCCGTCCATGAAAAAAAACCTGGAGTTTTGGTACGGATTGTAGTGTGGGCTAAAAAAGGAACATGACCAGAAAAAGGACTAGAGACAGTTCAGACTCCTTAATCTGTGATTAGACAAGTGGGCAGGGAATCCAGCTCATTGCTATTTGAGAGTTGACACTCCAGGGACTGTTATGTCGTCAACCACACAGCAGTGTTGATTATTCTTCTCTGGGTGTTATTTGGCCATGACACGGGCAACATTTCCACTGGGGTTAATGAGCACATCATTGAGATTAGATAGATGGTCCATGCATAGGGATTGCAATAATTGTGTCATTAAAAGAAGAAGCCCTATTTGGCTCAATGGGATATACACAACCACATTAAGCTTTTCACCATTTCCTTTTTGAATAATTTAGTAACCCACCTCCACCTGTGTTTGTTTACAAGTGTAGACCCTGCTAGAATACGACACAGGAGCTCTGACTGCCATGATAAAAATGCCTGATGTTTTCAAATGATCGTGTCATCTGCTCTCATTCATCCACGCAACTGTGCTTTTTGTATCTGAAATAATCTCTGTGTTGCTGCTGGCACATACAGCTCAGGAAATGCCTGAATGGGAGAGGTGGGAAATAAGTAAAGCAAGAACAAGATATAAATGAGCAGAGAGACATTGTCTTCCAAAGCAATTATTTTGGCAGGATCCTCCTGATGTCGGAGGACAGCTTCCCTTGCCTCACTTGTTGGAACAGGAAGTTGGACCTCTCTAGTCGCAGAGAGGGTAACCACTCCTATTCAGAGGTCCAGGCAGGGGAAAACAAACCGTTCTCCTCTTTAGGACTTCAACTATGAGCGCTCAGCAACATTTGCTGTGACACCCAGTTCAGCAAAACTTGTCAACAGCGTGGGCAATCCACGGCTCCAATCCTGCCCTCCCTCCTAGAAAGAGCAGGTAGGTGGTCCACAACAGAAGACAAAAGGGGGCCGAGGGCGGAGCACAGGAACCTGGCTTCAGCTGCACCAGCAGTCCCCCCCCCCCCCCCCCTCTCGTACCCAGGAATGTATAATGTTTCGAGGAAATTCCTCTTTCTCCAGGAAGACAGAGGGAAACCATGTGAATTTTGAAACATTTCAGACAGTGAACCCAAAAACAAAAAAGGGGGGGCTCCTGCTGATTAGTCTCCTGTTAGCAATGTGTGTGAACAGAATAGTGGAGCATGTAGCCAAGTTAGGGCCGATTGTATTCAAGGATAGCATAACATAAAAACGAGAACTTATCAATTCATATTTCCAAAACCTACCAACATATTTTAAGAAGGACCTACAAAAAACGACTACATAATCCAAAATTGTTTAATTCCATACAATGGATGTTCCTATTAAAAAGCAATTACATTACAGCTTCGAATTCCATTCCCATTACTTTAATACATCTAGCTGCAGCCACTTTACAATGAGTTCTGCTATCTCTTTAAGTGAAAGTGTATAGAGCGGGACATGTTAATTTATCTATGGTATAGGTATCTATCAAACTCCTGTACCTGAAGTCAAACGCTTGTATTGTAGTGTGGCTCCAGTGCGTGGTAGCTCTTGGATGTAAGTGGAGTTTAGTTCATCATCAGCAACATTTAGAACACTGGACTGCAACTGAGTAACAGTAATTGTATTCTGGTACAGCCCCGAAATACAATCAGCATAAAAAAAAAAAAACTCTCGTTAAGTAGGAGAGGAAAAGTGACCTGACCACAAGGAGATCTTTGACTTCAACATCGCAGAGAGAGTTATGTTCCATGTCTGACTTTGTGGCCGAAACAAAGATTGTAAACACGCAGATGGACACTGTGTGCTGCGTCACAATCCTGAATGGCACCGGAGAAGGCTCATGGGCCTTGTATATGATTGCAAAAGGAAGCAGCGGATTAAGCAGACGGTGTCTGTGTGCAACATCAGATTACTGGCTCTTCTTTTCCCGTTATAAAATGAGATTACTGCAGCAAACCCACTTGGAGAAACAATATCCGAGCCTTGCGATGGAGGGGTTAGCAAGGGGCTGAAAAGGGGCGGTAAACTCATCCTATTTGACTGACACGCCTTCATTATTTGCATCCTGAGTTAATGGTTTCATCTTTGGTTAAAAAATGAACAAACAGAGAATAAGACATTAAATCAAAGAGATTAAGGCCAGCGATGATACTGGAGATTGCATGCTTACAATTCAACCTCCCAGATATTATAAATAGCTGTGTGCATCGCAGCATATGGTAGATGTGAAGCCTTAAGGTTGATAACTTCATAGTCACTGACCTAGAAAAAAAAAGAACACCATATTGTGGCTCCAGTCAAGGCATGACTTTTATTTTATTTATTTGCTGACATACACAGACAGCATGCATCAATCTGATCCAATATACAGGATTTGGGTAGATGAAAACAAACATCTGACCAGAGCCTGCAGAGTGCACTCAATTACCATCCAGATAAAGCTGTGCCACTCACAAGAGACCAAGTTCATCTTGGGACATACATGAATGTTGGGATGCTGTAGCTTGTGACAAAACCTTTGCCATTTCTTCACATCTCTGAACCCAAACGGTCAAACTTAAAAGGCTAGAAACATATATTAAGGAAAATAAAAAATTCCATCGACTGAAAATATCCATTCAGTTAATTTTAAAAGCCTGTAAACGGGTCATTGTCACAACTTTCCTACTACCAATCAAGACTGGCGAGGTTGAACGTTAAACGAGACACAATTGCTCAGTTGCTACTAGGGTTGGGTACCGGAAACCGGTGCCAATATGGTACCGGTTCCAATACAACCGGTATTACCCGGACCGAAACGCAACGCACATTTCGGTGTTTCTTTCCGGTGCCTGAGCCGATTGAAATTGAAAAAAACTATTGTTGTGAACTTCTCTGGTGACGCCGCCCTGTCAGCAGGTTACGATAGCCTCTCATATTTAAGTTTGACAGCGGAGGCTGCGCCGTGTGTGACTACGTGAGCCCGTGTCGAGCACACCAGTGTCAGGCTGGGCGCGATGGGGAGACAGTCACCGGTCCCCCTGAACACGTGGAGACCGATGATGACGAGCAGCCTTAACTCAGATTAGTACCGTATCGTTGATTGCAAGTCTTGCATTCATAAAAGTAGCCCAAGAAATAATAAATTATCCATTATAACCATGTTTAAGCTAGCTCGTAGCTAGCGCTAGCTACGAGCGTGACAGTCTGCTAGCAGATGTGTTGATGTCCAGCGGTCCCGGCTGTATACCCAGTGTTACCGGGAATATAATGACGGAGGAATAAAGACCGTGGGGCATCACTTTGTTTCAGTGTAACTCTCGCTGTCAGAAGCAAAACTTTATTTGTCACGTGTCATCTTCAGTACCTCTGATTGGTTGTTCTCTTTGCCCATCAAAAGAGTGACAGGATTAACCCTATAAAGTCTGCACATGACAATACATATCACATCATATAATGGAGAACATATATTGTGTATTAACAGTCTGATATCCGTTGTTTGTCAGTGCTCCATGATAACGGCTTCTACAGGGAATATGGCCAAAGAGGTTTTTAATGTCCTCATTGTGCGTTTAAAAAAAAAAGTATCGGTTCAGGCACCGTTTAGGCACCGATATCGTTTTAAAAGTACCGGTTTAGCACCGGTATCGGAAAAAACCCAAACGATACCCATCCCTAGTTGCTACTGTCATGTTAGTGATGAGGGTAAAGGTCACAACTTTCGACACCAAGTTGTAAAGATCTTTGAACTTGGTACGAAAGCCAGCCTTCTAATGCTGCTACACATTCTGTATCGCGAGTAGATAAACATCGCAGTATTTTGACCTTTGCATTTGTGTCATTCCTGCAATTATCAAATCGTTTCCTCAACAAATAGATACGTTAACATAGGCGTTTTGTCCCAGTGGGAAATTATGCCACATCACAGTATAAAATCCCAGCAAAGCAACAGTTAAAAAGATACTTTCATTCATTGATTGCACATGTCCATCTAACGCATGCCTTACCGCTAAAACCCTAGTACATACGCAATCCTTCCTGTGCGTTTTTTACCAAAGATGTCTTTTGTTTTTCAGCAACATTCCCAAAGCATTGGTCACCAATTTGTTTCAGGTGAAATGCAAGACAAGCGGGATGAACCCTCTACGCTCCCAGCACACCCTCCAGATATTTAGAAGATGGTTGACGAAAGAAGAAAAAAAAACAGCTTCTAAGAAATGAGCTGTATCACTAACACCATGTGGCATTAGAAACATTGGAGGGTGGCAGACTGCGGGCATGGCAGTACTGAAACAAACACAGTCCTACAGGCCTGCTAAGGAAGAACAACATTTGGCTGGAGGGCGAAAAACAGTCAAATACTGTATCACTCTGCAATAAAAAAATTTTTGCAAGCTTATGGTAGCATTTAGATATAACAAGCAATCAATACAATTGCAAGAGTAAATTAAAGCTGCAAGTAGCGATGAACGGGTCCTCTTCCTGCTTCGCACGTCGGGGGTGCCGGCCGGACGCCGGCCCCCTCGGCCGAGAGCGCATGCACGGCGTTCGGGCGTTTGACCATTTGTCACGCGACACTGATTTTACTTTGCTAGTCGGTGGCGCTTTGACTCTGAGTGAAAAAAGGCTTGATATCCTCAGGCCGTGAATTCTACTAAGCATGAGAAGTTTGGAGCAGATTTGAGCGAGTTCAGGGTTGCCAGCAGGGGGCGCTGTGACAATTTGAACATATACATGCATCATGTGTATCCACGTGAAGTCTAGACCTTGTCATGTAAATTACATGTGAATGTGATGCTTTTTAGGCTGATTTGCTTTGGCCACTCGGTGGCGCTATGACTAGAATTTAAAATTAGCATACGGATGTCTTCACGGTCAGTATGTGATGACATACGAGGAATATGGAGCAGATTGGATAATGTATGGCCAAGTTACATCATCTTACATGTTAATGGCGAATGGCGTTTCTTTGCCGATCCGGAGAACGCACAAACTTTAATATTTTTTAAATCTTTCAAAGATTTTTCAAGACTATACTGGCCTAGTTTGGAATTAATCGGGTTTAAGCTCTAGGAGGAGTAAACTGTTTAACAACCCCCCAAAACGTGAGCAAATAATGCAAAAAAAGTCATATATTGAGGGATTGATTGTAGCTCCCCCTAAGGTTCAAATATTATGAAAAAATTAGGGTACTTTAAGGGATGTCATGTGAACATAGTTTAGTAATCCAGTGAGGATTGGCCAATTAATTTGGAAGTTAGGTGTCTTTAAATATCAGGCCACACCCTTTAAATGTTCATTGGTCTATATTCTCTAAACGCAATGACATATCAACAAGATCTTAAGTAGTTATGATGACATTGAACCAATAATGGATCCCAGACATTTTCGGATTAATCGGACAAAGCGTTTTGGAAAAAAGTGAAAAAAATATATTTTTTACAAAATTCAAAATGGCGGAAAATCTAAGAAGGCACATTTGATGGTCACCATAAACTTATTTGTAGAGCAGGTCCAGGTGAACCTGTATATCAAATTTCAAGTCCATCGGTCATTGTTGAAAAAGGGTATTCGCTTTCTACCTCAAGGGGGCGCTAGAGAAAAATGTCTATATGCAAAAATGCGAAACCTTAAAAATATCGGGATTTTCGCCAGGCCTGATATGCATCTCAAATTGGACAACTTTTGGAATATGATAAAGGCCTCAAAAGGGCAACATGCTTTTTAGGCTGATTTACTTTGGCCAATCGGTGGCGCTATGACTAGAATTTTAAATTAGCATATGGATGTCTTCACGGTCATTATGTGATGACATACGAGGAATATGGAGCAGATTGGATAATGTATGGCTGAGTTACATCATCTTACATGTTTATGGCGAATGGCGTTTCTTTGCCGGTCCGGAGAACACACAAACTTTAATATTTTTAAAATCTTTCAAAGATCTTTGAAGACAAAGGTCTCAAGACTATACTGGCCTAGTTTGGAATGAATCGGGTTTAAGCTCTAGGAGGAGATAACTGTTTAACAACCCCCCAAAACATGAGAAAATAATGCAAAAAAGGCATATATTGAGGGATGGATTGTAGCGCCCCCTAATGTTCAAATATTATGTAAAAATTAGGGTATCTTTAGGGATGTCATATGAACATAGTCTAGTAATTTGGTGAGGATTGGCCAATTAATTTGGAAGTTAGATGTCTTTAAATATCAGGCCACACCCCTCGGATGTTCATTGGTTCATATTCTCTGAACGCAATGAGATATCAACAATCTTTTAAAGATTTTTGATTGCATTGAAACAATAATGAACCACAACAAGTCGTGTTTGAATCGCAACTATCGTTTTGGAGGAGTTGAAAAGAATGTGTTTTTTTCAAAATTCGAAATGGCGGAAAATCTAAGTGGGTGGAGCTTATGGTCATAAGGTAATTTTTTTTAGAGCAGGTCTAAGCGGACATGTATGATGAATTACAAGGTAATCGGTCATTGGGGGCAAATACCGTGGCCTTTTGAACATAAAATACAGTCTAGGGGGCGCTATTGAGCCATATTGGCATTTCAAAGCTTTCAAATCATATCAGGTAACTACATCTTTGACTCTAAATGTGTGTGCTAAGTTTAGTTACGTTTCGAGCCTTTTTAGTCCCTCCAAAGCCCCTTCGTTGTTTGACGCGAAGAATGGGTTGCCACGGCAACAGTGTTAGACGAAACATAAAATGCTTTGTCTTCTGGCATCATGAAAGTCTAACCTTCATGTGTAACACATTTGGTGTTGATCTGATTTACCTTCTCAGAGAAGGAAGCCAAAGAAAAAACGATTGTTGTTCCCGTTACCAGTAGGTGGCGCTACCACGAAAATAAAAAATTAGACTGCACATGTCTTCAGGCCTGGAGTGTCATCACACATGGGGAGTTTAGAACGGATCTGATGATGTGGAGTCGAGTTACAACGGTTTATTCGTTCACGGCGAAGGATCAATGTTTGCCGATGGAGAAGCTCGCCGTACTACAACGTGTTGTTACGAGCTTCACAGGGAAGCATCATCAAGGTCTTAGGTCTATTCTGGTATATTTTGAGAGGGATCTGAATAATCTGTGAGGAGAAGGGTATACAAGTAGAAAAAAAAGTAACTTCCTGTTGCCATTAGGTGGCGCTAAGACCATAATAAAAAAATAGCATATGGATGTCTTCAGGGTCAGTATGTCATGACGTATGAGAAATATGGAGCAGATTACATGATGTATGGCCGAGTTACAACAACATACATTTTCATGGCGAATGGCGTTTCTTTGCCGGTCCGGCAAACGCACATAGTTTAATATTTTTTAAATCCTTCGATGATTTTTTAAGACAAATGTCTCAAGAACATACTGTCCAAGCTTGGAATGAATCGGGATTAAGCTCTCGGAGGAGTTAACGGTTTTACAACCCCTAAAAACATGAAAAAAGGCCAAAAAGGCATATATTCAGGGATTGATTGTAGCGCCCCCTAATGTTCAAATATTATGAAAAATCCATGTAGGTTAAGGGTGTCCTTGTGGACATAGGCTACCAATTTGGTGAAAATAGACCAAGTGATTTGGAAGTTAGGTGTCTTTATATATTAGGCCACACCCTTGGATGTTCATTGGTCCATATCCTCTGAACGCAATAAGATATCGACAATTCCTGAAAATTATTCCTTTAAATTGAACCAATAATGAACCTCAGAAATTTTGGTAGGAATCAGAAAAAGCGTTTTGAAAAAAAGTGCACAAAAACATTTTTACAAAATTCAAAATGGCGGAAAATCTAAGTAGGCGGAGCTTAGGGGTTACATTGGCAATTTTGTAGAGCAGGTCCAAACGGACCTGTATGCAAAATTTCAAGTCAATCCGTCATTGGCGAAAAAAACGTGGGTACGAACACACTAGGGGGCGCTAGAGAGACATTTTTTTATAAACGAATATGAAAACTCAATAATCTAAAAAATTTCACCAGTCTGCTTCTCCATGTGGAATTTCAGTTTGCTGGGGCGTACCGTGTGCGGCCAGACGACGTTTGAACACGACAAAGGATAATAAACCTTTGAAAAACAATAGGTTCCTCTACGACGAAGTCGTAGTAGAGGACCCTAAATACACCTTGTTTGAATAACAAATATGTCTATCAATCAAGCTAGGTCTTGTTTTACAGTCAAAACAGACAAAAAAGCAAGGGCCAACATTGATAATGTCCCAGGTTGTTTTTTAAGAAGTAATTTAGTGGCCGAGTGCCATAGTTTAGTCTGTGAGCAGCAAAACTGTGATGAACCAAAAGCTCATGCTGCAAGGGCCTACCAGAGCTGACAACATATTTTCCATTGTGGATCAAATGTTTCCCTTTAAGCATTGCTTTCAGTTGGGCTTCAAGGTTGAGGAGGATTGATGTATTTCTTTTAATACAGCATTACATTAACAATATATATGTGTAATGTTGAGTACCACAATGAAAAAAAAAGTACATTTCCAAGAGCGCTATGTCCTCATTTGAAACCTCGCCCTTCAGCTGGACACCCACATTTTCTAAAGGCTATAGTAGAGGAGCAAACAGCTGCACAAAATATGTCCCAGCCCCTGAAAGCATGCCAAGGCAGAATCCCCAAAACAGACCTTGGGTTGGGTTCAACGCTAGACCTTTCCCACCAGTTGAGCGTAAAAACACAGAAGGCAAAAATAGATTCTAAATTGAATATCAGATCTAACAAATGACTACAAGACAACAAAAACGTTGCATCAGGCAGTTACTGCAGTCTTGTGTTGAACAATGACAGCTGACTGTGCCTTATTAATAATCTAGTGTCAGCCTTGTTCTTATTTATCTATAATACAGCACCTTGCGACTCATCCACTATAGAGGGAATGCAAATAACCAGTACACTTTTAACATTTAATGGGTACAGTTATCAGAAGCATGCTCACTTGTAGTTACCTGCATGTCAGTTTTATCCATTTGTAAAGTACCCTGAAAACCTGGAGCATTCCTTTAAGGACAACTATCATAGCTCTTCATAGTTTTTGTCACGGAGGATGTGAGATTAGTCACAATAATTTAAAAAGGCGTCAGTGAGCTGCTGAATTTGAGAGCAATGCATCACATCACACACACTCTCGTTATAGTTGGCTTCAAATCACAGAACAATATTTGAACGGAGAGTTGAAAGATTGGCATCACTGTAAATCATCTGTGTTTTTCTCCATGCTGTGCTCCCACCACACTCGGATGCATACTCATGCATGCACACAGGCACATCAACTCTGTAGGAAACCAAACCCTTTGCGAGCCCACTTCTCTCCCAATGAGTTTAACCGATGTAGGTCAAAGCTGATTAATGTAACCACAGCTCCCGAAGGGTTTGTAGTCAGGTGGCATCAGTTGCCTGCTCGCTGACAATGAATACTGAAGCGCAGCACCGCTGAATAACACCTAGCCAATGCGGAGTGACTGCGAGGAGATTTGCGTTCACAAAAAGGTGGCGATGAAAACAGTTTGCTCTCTGCATGTCCTCAGCTGCTGCGTCGACATTATCCGTGGTTTTGTTTTGTGCTGGTCTCATTGTGTGTGTGTGTGTGTGTGTGTGCGTGTGTCACAACACAGTAAACACGAAAATGACCAGCACATCAAATGCACGGGCGGCTGCCTGTCCTAACAAGCCTGACACGCAGTGCTGCCAAAGGATGAAACGGATGTTTGCTCGTTATGAGCCGAGCGTATTTATAGATAGCTGTGTTGCTACTAGGTGGCATGCACATGCATCACGTAACGTTAAACCAGTTCGAGCACAGGCCTACGTGGACAAAGGGGCATGTAATATGCAAAGCTTTTAACTACCAGCGTAGCCACTACCCAGAAGGGCAGCAGCCGCTCTGACCGATCCACTAACGTCGTTAGCTTAACTTTAGTTGACGCTAGCTTAGTTATCATAACGGTAATAACTGTTAACACAACAATGTACACCACATATAAAAATGCAGACGTACGTATTAGACCGTTACACTTGTTTTCATCGTGCCAATTTTGTGCCAACTGCTTTGTTATGCACACCCAATAAATAAATAAATATATAATGAGTCAAACGCTTCTAGCTGCATGAGGTAAACTATTGCTAGATAGCTTTAGCACTAGCCACCTTGCTAGTTAGCCCGACACTGTTTTGGAAACGTGTGTCGGCTTGCTGCTCTTAACGTTACGGTCAACGAGGGCGTTGTTCATCCAACGTGAGCTTTATATGTATCAAAGAACCTGGTGATTTGTAAATATTGCGGTGTGTTTGTGCGCGTGCGTGGGTGTGTGTGCGTGCGTGCGTGCGTGTATATGTGCTACTTTAGGACAAACAGCGCTGTTAACGTTACCTCGGTACACAGCTCGGGGACGATCGGTCTATCTCCCACGTCGCAAAGAGGTTCATGGGCACAGGCATGCTGCCGGAGCCCGAGCCGAGGACCACAGCCCCAGCTAACGCTCCCGCCGGGAGGGTAGTCGTTGCGGGTCCGCCACCGCCGCTGCTCGGGTTCAGGAAAGCGGCCCGGGCGCCTCCTCTCTCTACAGCCGCCGCCGCCATCATCACCGCCACCTCCCGGGGAGCAGCTCGTGAGTGTCGGGCGAACGCGCGAGTCGCTGAAATCTGTGCTGCCTGCTCCTGCTCCTCCAGACTCCCAGCTCCTCTATGCACACTGGAGATGCTGATAGGCGGGGCGGAGCATGTTACGGTTGATCTGATAGGGGGCAGCACCTCCCCGCTTCCAGGGTGGGACATCTTCACTATCAACATGGCCTCGAAGCATGTACATGCATGGACACGCTATGTTAAAGGAAAATACTGCGTAGCGATTACAAGTTGGAGCCAGCAGGTCTGCGATTAAAACTATTTATATCGCTCTGATGAGGTCAGTCCTTGACTATGGCTGTGTCGTATTTGGATCAGCTGCAAAAACTTCACTAAAGAAGCAAGTGTTGCAATCCCAACCTCTGAGACTGTGTTGTGGTGCTTTTAAGACAAGACCTGTGGCTGCTCTGCAGGTGGAGATGGGTGAAATGCCACTGCATTTGAGACGCAAGCTCTTAACTATAAATGACTGGGCCAACCTGCAAGGGCATTCTGGAGATAATCATCCAACCAAAAAAGTACTTCTGCCATGTTGGGAAAGAGACAGGGCCAAACAGGAGTGTTTCGCATGGAGCAGTGAGAAATTAGCCAAAGATATGTCATTGGATCAGATAACATTCACTCCTGCAATACCGCTATCAATTACACCACCATGGCTATTTCCCTCAGTGTCAGTTGATCATTATTTTTTGGACAAAACCCAAGCATTTAAAGACAAGAATAACATGGCAGGAATGGAGGATAGATTGGAGACGACATACCTATCATTTATTTCAGCATTTACAGATGGATCAAAAGACCCTAATACAGGGAGAACTGGGTTTGCAGTCACCATACCATACTTAAGATATGAAGTTAAAAAGAGAACCTCAGATCATCTGTCTGTTTATACAGTTGAGACGTTGGCCATTTTAACAGCACTGCAGTGGGTAGAGGAGGTTCGGGTCGAAAAGGTCATTGTCTGTTCAGACTCTAGTTCAACACTATCCTCATTACAATCATTCACTTCACATAGCAGGCAGGATTTAATTCATGAAATATATGAAACACTGTTCCGATTAAAAAAATATGGGTATTGTCGTAGCATTTGTGGGTACCAGCACACAGGGGTACAAGGAAACGAAAGAGCAGATACACTAGCAAAACAAGCGTTAGAAAGGCAGCACAAGACGAACATTTTACTCAGCAAAGCAGAAGTTAAAACAATTATCAAAAGAAACTAGCACCCCCCCCCGTCAACAATCCTTCTCGCACAGGTGAGCATCGGGTGCTAATTTGATCAATATTCTGTGCGGCCCTCACACCCCCCGTGATTTTCTTATTCGGCCCACTTGCTACTGAAGTTGAATAGCCCTGCTGTACAGAGTGAAGTTAGCAAAGGGAGGCCATCTAGAAGAAGCACCGCAGAAGAAAACATAGTAACCAGACTGAGGATTGGGCACACAAGGCTGAACAAAACAATGCACCTAGAAAATAAACACCCAACAGGACTATGTGAGCACTGTCAAGTACCAGAATCTGTAGAACATATAATTTGTCATTGCCAGAAATACACACTTGAGCGACACAGGTTGAAGAGGAAGCTGGGAGTGGAGGAACTAAATCTAACAGATGCATTAAATTTGGGGGCAGGACAGGTATTACAATATTTGAAAGAAACAGGAGTAAGCAATAGAATTTAAAGAACTGAAATTTTGAATCTCCCTTTTGTTTTATTGATTTTGTTTTGTGGTTATTTTGTTGAGTTTGGTTTTGTTTGTTTTGTAAGGGGATAGGGTACTCTGGTCCACACTCCACTACAGTAGGTGGCGGAAATGCACCGTTCACTGGATGCCATCCGCCAAATAATTTAAAAAGAAGAAGATTACAAGTTATTTGAGAAAAACAATCAGCTATCAGAACACAGACATGCCAGACCCATATCGCTCTAAAAGTGGCAATCGTGTTGCTTAGCATATTAACTCAAACGTGGTCCTATTTTGAGACAACAATGTCACACACATGAAGGTGTGTCTATTAAAATGAAAGGATTCTAAATTGTAATCACGGGCATACCTAGGGGGAGAGCGGGGTAATGTGAGACACCTTTTACATTTGCTCCCCTCTAGGCGAGCTTAAATTATATATCAGTAAAACGTACACATTTCCCATTAATTCAGGATGTTACCTAGCAATGTACGTTATCAGAATGTCTTTTGGACAAAGGGCGGTGAAAATATGATTGTTTCAAAAAAAGTGGTCTTGTGTCTCACTTTACCCCTAAGCTGGGGTAAAGTGAGACAGACCTGAGAAAGCAAGGGGTAAAGTGATCCACTTACTTTTTCCATTTTAAAACTACCATAACCTATAACATGTTGTAATAGTTACAATCCTGACAGCTAGATTGACAACCACACATTCCAAAACTAATATCGGACTAGTAATAGAATCATGGAGATTAAGATCAATTAAGCACATTTATTTAAACACTTGAAAGTAACTCCGAACAAAATCCTCTACAACAAAATATAATGCAAAATGTTTTAATTAACAATCAAATGACAGATAGAACCAGTTAGATTAGAACTCATATGCCAGTTCACGGCAATTAACTGGAGCAAGGCCATGGAACTGGTCAGCTAGTTGTTTCAAGTGTTTGCTCCTCCTCCATCTCATCTGTAAATATTCTTTGCCTCAGCTACTGCACCCCAGGATACTGATTTTACTTCCCATTTCTATTTTTCTTTATACATCTTTTGAGGGTTGTCTTGTCAATATTTCTATCCCTTCCAGCTTTTCTGAAGGACTTATGTCCTTGCATGACCTCAAGCGGCTGCACTCTCCATCTCTGCAAGGGGTGTTTGGCCCCATGTTGTCTTCCTGGTGTAGTTTCTTGGCATGATGGCTTTTCTACAATGTTTATGATATTACAAATACAACATAATTAATGTAATATTACACTCAAATATGTTTAAGACTAAACTTAACTTGGGGTAAACTGTCTCACTTTACCCCATAACATGTGTCTCACTTTACCCCACAGCCACTATTTTAGAATAAACAACATATCTTAGCCATTCAGGCTAATCTTCAGCTAGCATCAACCACATGGTTGTATATGTTAGAGGTTCATCGACATGTATGAAATATGGTTTTCTACCTAAATCAATTTGTTTTGACACAAAAGTTGATTTAGTTCACAGCAAGAAAATTTACTTTTACATGCAAAAAACTAATTTTTGTGAAAAAACATACTTAACACAGCACCAGCACCCACTTCTTTTTCATGGCAAGGGGGGAATGGGAGGGGCTTGAAAACATAATGGTCACATGACCACAAATGGGTTCCTTTGCCTAGATACAGGGGGTGTCTCACATTACCCCGCTCTCCCTACTAGTTTATTTTGTTTTTGCTCATGAATGCAGCGATAAGCTTTAAGTTCATGTCGGTGTGCATGCTCACTGCTGTTATTGAGAGTTAAACTGTAGTGCAGTACGTAAATGCTCTTCAAACAGATTATTAGGGGAGCAGTAGTACCTTGGCACAGTTGCGTTTCTGTCAAAGATTAATACAAACAATTGTTTTCCTGGTCCTTCTTTTGGGAGAAATGAAAAAGCTGTCCAATACGTGTATAGGCTACATAATAAACACTTTGATGTTGTTGTACATGATTGTGTTAACCATTCATTCATTCAAACTTACACAAACCACTATCAAGTGGGCGGGACCTGCTTTTGTTACGTTATTCATGATTCATCATCAGTCTCCGATGACATTTGATATAGTCATTGTTCTCGTAATGCAAGTGTTGTGAAAGCCATTGACTACAACTGTGACTGAGGAATCAAATACAGCTGACTTGACTTGACATGCTCAGGAGTGTTGGGAAATGCGTGAGACAACCTGTTTAAACTGACTGGTGGGAGGGAGACATAGTATGTGTTTTGTACAATCAGTGGTTTAATGCAGTGAGTGTAATCAATCTAATCTTTAATCATTGCTCGGCAACTCTGTGCACCAGACAGCATTTAGTCTTCCAAAATGCAATAGTGGTAACATCTGCTGCTATAATAACGATGCTGGCAATCGTGAGGTCATTTCTAAATGTCTCATTCCTTAGCTTACTGTTCTTAAGTCCAACAATACATTTTAGCACGATCAATATTGATTCATGTAATCTATACAGAGAGGAAAACACAATGTGCTTCATATACAAATGTAAAAAGAAGCAGAGCAAGCTGGATGTCAGATCATATATTTTGTATGAATGAAAATAAGTTAAAGTGGGACATACCTGTTATACCGAGGTGCCTTTAGATAAAGACTAGAGTTTTTTTTCAAAATACATCTGCATGTGAGTGTTAGCTTTCCTCTGGTATTTATTATTAATTCTGCCCTTTAAACAATTGCCACCGCCTCAAAATTACCATAAGGACACAATTGTTAAATTGTTAATTGTTGTTGTGGAGTGCATCGCCTCCTAGTGTTGCAAAACAGCATTACAACGAAATGTAGTAGATTCAACACTAACTTGCACATTGTGATTCATCCACTAGATGGCAGACTGTCTACACATGGCGTGATGTTTTGGAAAGGTTGCAGGGCATTTCCTGCATGTTATTAAGTACTGCAGACAGTCAGAGAAGAGCAAATACAGCAATGCATCTCTCTGACAGGAGCATTCAGGCAACAAACAAGACTAATTATCATCTGTTAGGTAGCAGCAGCTTCTCAGATATTTTACCAAAAGCTTTCCTAATGCCAGAGTTGTGACAAGCAAAGGCTTGTGCCACCTCTACACCATTAAAGTCAGACATTTAGTTACAAGCTAAAAAAAACAATCTTTTGCTAAATCAGGGCTCTACGATTGCAGTTACCCATGTTCTTGTTTGTGGAACTTAAAGGGCTTCAAAGGGCACAGACGTCACAGGGCACACACGTCTTTGTGACGTTTGTGAAAACTTAGCAAAGTGAGTTTGATGAACAGCAATAACAGGAGAGAAAAAGGTCTGCTTTGTAATTCCATCCAAGGTCTGCCAACTGGGATAATAAGGAATAAGTTAGATTCTGCTAGAATCTAACTTAAACCAATCAGATCTGATGATGTGATCATTGTCCTTGCAGAGAGAATATAGTGTTGTCAATCACAGTTGTAATGCAGCTAAAACTGGACCATTTCAATGCATTAATGAGAAGTGTTTAGGGCCATTTCAGAGGCTCAGGGGAAATTATGGGCAGCCATATGCTGACCCCCCGAGGAGCTCGTGCTGCAGATAAGTTTGCGTGGGAGTCGCATAATATCTGCAGCCAGTGTTTATCTGAGTCTGTGTCTCTGGAGGCAGATTCAACACCTGCCTTCCTGCTTCATTCTGTGCCACGATATAAAGACGTTAACCGGACAAGATTAACAGAGACAGACGAAGACATTCATGCATATTTTTTTAGCAGTGCTTTGTTCAGTTTTAAACCAATAAATATCAACATGCACACATACTTCAGTTGGTTCTTCCATTGAGGTTGCTGTCAGCTTTCTCTGAAAGTGGTTGGTGTTCCCAAGGAGACTGATGGAGCGATCTCCATAACTGCGGTGAAAGAGAGGAGTTCAATTTCTATCAAAGCCAAAGAATTTCACGTGACTTTAAAGGGGTCTTATTCATATGGGAACCTGTGCACAGTTTCACTGCAATGCTCCCATTTCACACACAGACAGTCTTGACTCAAAGTGATTGATCTCTGTTGAGCAGTCCGACACAATTTAAAGGTCCTATCTGTTTGTAATCTGCTGGGAAGATTGCCACATGCCCCGTTACAGTACCGCAGATCAATCCAAGGCACATCTCTTTCTCCTGAATAAGATCTCTGCCCACCTCTCACTACTACAAACGCTTCAAAACACTAAGGGCTGCAGATAAGCTTCTGATCCAATCAAGGTTTTTCAAGCCTTGTAAATTAAGGATATTGTATCTCGTGGATTCTATCCTTCGTAACGGCACAATCAATGTACAATTTCCTGCATTTGAATTCATCTCAGGTATTATCATTAATTCTGCTGGTTTGGATTGCTAAATTGATTAAATTGATTATTGAAGACAATAAGCTCGAAGGAAACAGGTGCACATCATTCTGCGTAAATTCCTAATTTCGACCTGTCAAAGTTGATCTGAGGTCAGGTTAAGCAGGCAAATATCTGCTATTTGCTTATAGCACTTAAGATATTTTACTTTGAAAATCATATGTCTGACTTGATGTGAAATGTTGAATGAAATATACAAAAGGACATTTCAAGGTTGGGTTCACAAATGCACATGGCATGTTTCCATGTTGTTCATTTGAACTTCCCTTCCTTGGATCATGTGATTGACACAATAAAACCTGATAGGACATATCATTAACTGATTATCCTTTGTGGCCTGAATGCTCAAGTCTAGGGGCGGGGGGACTCCCTTCTTGGTGATATGTTTTTTACACAGAAAGCTCCTCCTAATGAGCTCTTTTAAGCTTAGCTGATTATTTTCTGCTTTGGAGTTGTAGCTGGATCGCAAGTATAAATGTTTTCTCTGCCATTATTATCCCAGATATCCAAAATGGCTGATTGCTCTTCCCCAATCTTTTGAATTTAGACCCAATCGTTGGCTACTTTTTGCCTTGAAATTGAAAAGGCATTAAAGGAATAGTGCAACATTCAACGCGTCCAACGATCGCTGCTGTGTAGCGCCACGCACTACAAATTTCCAATACAATAATTTGCATACACAATGTATCCTGGGAGGTATAGTCACAGGATTAATCTATCATCCATTGTAACAACCTATATCCAATAAAGTCCTAATCCAGATACAGTATGGTCGTCAGTGTATAGCAATGTTTTTTGGGGTGTTTTGTCTGACCTAGGTGTAAACCGGCACAACATCACATGCTGTAACTCCCCAGATTGTGACACATAGTCAACGATCACAGAAAACTGAAAGGCAACGAACCGAGACAGACAAATCAAAGCACTCTCAGTTAGAAAACACCACTTTTAGCTTCTCAGTGGGATGTTTGACCCAGATAAGAGGAACAGAATAACTGAAGCTACATGCTTTGCCAACTATGGATCCACAGCATTCACTCGTTAAATCATATTCTGTTAATTCTGCATAGCTGAACTGAAGTAACTGTTTTTTAGTCCGTCGTTGCAAGGTTGTGCACTTCTACGTCGAGACACCCATGCAATCCATCACATGGTACAATGAAGCCGCTTGTTGTTGCCTCTCCTTGAAGTTGAATTATATTCCCATCAAGGCCAGCAATCATTTTCTTGATTCATTTTGTATAACTGACAGAAAAAAGCTTGATTGTACTTTGTCATTGCTGGTATTGTTCCATGTTTACTGAGAACACTGCATTTTTCGCTGAAGGCGATGGATAAAAAAAGCAGGGAGGCACTGAAGTTATGATCTATGAAAGACAAAACATATTGTTGTGTGTTTTAGTGTTTGGCAATAGGCTTACGGAACTTTTTTAAATGATTTTCTCCTTTCTTAGAGAACTGTCATTATTTGATTTTGGAAAAGGCGTGAAATGACTCAGAATAGATATATTTCAAAACTGCAGAGTAAATAGTTTCTGTCACCCTGTCAGTCGACTAGAAGGGAACAGCCACAATGTTACGGGGGAAGTTCCATTTCAAAATCACTTGCCAGATGGTTGCAATAATTGCATATGACGTAAGGTTAATATATCTAATCGATTTGCATTATGGCAAAAACAAAGGTGAATGCTGAAAGCCAATTTGGAACAGAATCTTGGCTCGCCAGTATATTCAGGTCATTTCAGGCCTGTATGGGAAACAGCTGTGCATTCTAACACAGAATGAGCCTTGTTAATTTTCTGGAATTCCGAGGAGATTAAGTTTGTTTGTGTGTGGATGTGCGAATGATTATGAGGATGGCTCTCATTGCCTTGGCCCAGGGATTAGAAAAGCACAAGAAACTAAAATGTAAAATGGTCTGTTATCTCATACCAGGAAGGAGTGTGGGGACCAGATGTTATCTTTATGTGGGTAATGGGTTATCACATCTCCAGGCACAGATTACAGATTTATTGTCCCTCTCTCCCCTCTTGGATATCATTGAAGTTTTCATTATCTTGTCCACACACTGTCACCTCAATGACTCAGCTCCTTCTCCTCAGCCCGATGCATAGTCACAAAGCAGCTTACTCCCCGTCACCTCATTTACCCTCTCACACCAATCTGAATAGCTCCGAATCACCATAAACATATCATTGAAGTCCAGCAATGACTTTCTGGTGATTAACTTTCAAACTGCAGTGCTAAAGCTGATGGGAAGATGGGCAATTTATTTAGCCACAGTTTGAGTATTAGAAATGGTTGTTTGCCTTTAGTGACTTAGAAGGAGATTCTGAAAAGCTTGACAGATGCACTTATCAAAGAATGTACTGGCTACAAAGTTTGATGTTAAAAAAATAACTAAGAATATGCCAGGACAATTAGGCAAGATTTGATAGGTTCGCTTAGACGGTATCCAAATGAGCGTTCAACCCTCACTGATGCATCAAACAAAGAAATAGAGAGGAGGTTGAGCATTATTTTGACACACATGTGAATTTGCATTATTGTTCACAATGATTATCACCTTAAATTGTCCAATTTATTCAATCTAAATGACCTTCCTCACAGCCGCCGGCTTATTTACGAAACGAACTTTAAGTTGGTGTTAACTTTCTTCGCCTATCTGTGTTACTCTAGCCACCTAGAAGGGGGATTAAATAAAAGTTCTGTGAGCCCATGTGAGCTGTCACATTATCATGCACAAATGTACTGTACGTGGGATCATGTCAAAGGAACGGAGAGCCTGATGTTGCTGGTTGTGTCAGCATTCCACAGCAAAGTCCAAAAGCAGGCAGCTTTCTAAACAAGTCAGTCCTTTATATTCTGGCTATGAGATATCCCAAAGTTTTGAGTTAACGTGTAAACTTGTACAAGGGTCTGCAGCTAATTAGCACCAAACACTGTACAGCTGAGGCTGGTGAAGAGCTAATTTGCATTGCAGGTTTTTCAAGTATTGGACAAACTGCCATTTTGACCCAATGATGGTGCTGATAATCATGGCTGTCTGTACAAAATGTAACGGCCAATTGAGATGTTTAGGTCTGGACTGACATTGCCATCCCTTAAGCCATCCCTTAAAATCATAAGAGGCCAATGAGTGGATGGGGTGGGGGGGACATAAAAAAAACAATGTTTTTTCACTGCAGGTTTGATTTGTATTTGGAGCTGACAGCTGTGTCACTTCTGTCAATACAATAGATACAGATCAAGATGTCAGAGATAGAAACTTTTGGCTGCAGATGAAAAACACCACTTTAAAGGATTTTAAGTACAGTTTACAGAAAGAAGATGCCTTGCATCATATTTAGTGATCTTGCACGGTATAGCTGCTGTTCAAAATAACACAGAGTACAGGACAATTGAATAATTCTACCCAGTAATGTGTATTGGTAAACCTAAAGTTCATCCAGGAAACTAGTATTGTATTGGAGATCCCTGTGGAGGCGTGTGGAAGAGACCTAATACACAGCATGTCCTGTTCATACAATCTGACAAATGCACCATCACCTATTGATCCTCATACTGCAGACACCCATCTCTCCTCCCGCTGCCCAGCACTCCATCCAGCAGAGCTCGGCTGTGATTTATTATTAAAGAGAAATCTTCAACCTTGACGCCTGAAGAGCAGCCGCCGAATGCTTTAACTCCTCGAGATGTGTGACGTTGAGGCCAAATGTCTGCCACTGAGGCTACATCTGCATTTATTTGATCTGTAACTTTTGTCATTAGAGTTCAGGATGAGTATGAGTATGGGCTACCCAAAACACAGTTTTTCCGTTTCTTACAAATTCGTAGTTTCTTAAACTCTGTACCCCAATACAAAGAAGGTCGCGGACCAGAGCTGATTGAATCAGTGATCCACCAGGTCTGCCAGCTGAAAAGGAAAAAAACAAGCTATATTTATTATAAACTGCTCTCCCCAAGTAAATTAAGTACTCACAGCAGCAGACAATCATGGGAACAGGATCTTAAAACTACAATTACCGATCACCAATGGAAAACAATCATGTTAAATAGTAAACAAATATGTAGTAGTTACAAATCACAAGAAATTCAATTAAAAATAATACATAAATTACAAACTACCCCATATACTAGGAGCAAATATGATAAAGACTGTTCTGGCGTATGTTTAAGGTGTAAGCAGCATGTGGGAACGTATGTGCATTTAATTTGGCTCTGCCCGGAAATTAATAACTTTTGGATTGAAATTGGGAACCAAATATCTTCCATAATAAAATGTCCTATTGAGCTCAACCCTCTCGTATGTATCCTAGGCCTACACTCTGTCTCCCCTGTATTAAACAGACATAGGAGAATCCTCAGTCTTCTGTGGTACTGCGCTCGGCTGTCTGTCCTCCAGCAGTGGATGGACAGCACCACACCATCTGTCTGTAGTTGGCTTCACAATGTCCTCCAGCTGCTGCCACTGGAAAGACTCACGCATGTCCTCCAAGGAGACATAAACGGGTTCTTTTCCGTCTGGAATCCTTTTATGGATTTTATTGGCGAGGACTATGCCGAAACCATAAGAAGAGGTTTTGCAATCTTGGGACCCAAGTGACTCTGTGAATGATGGTTATAGTTGGTTCAATATGGAAGATGATGATTTATGTTTTTGATTTATGTTTTTTTGTTGTTGTTGTTGTCGTTGTTGTTTTATTTATTTATTTTTCTTCCTTGTCTGATTGTCCATATAGTTGGTTGTTTTGCAAATTTTTTATTTATTCGGTTTTGATTGTCTGGTGTAACGTGTAAAAACTTAAAATAAAATGAAGAGTGTTTTTGTAAAGAGTTGAAAGGTTTCGGTAACAACAAACTCAAATGTGCTTCTAGTTTATTCTCATGGTGACCTTGCAGTTAGACTTTTCAAAAGAATAGTTTACAACTTTGTCGTGTCACGGGCTGTCCCTAGTGCCGGCTAGGGTGGGGCAGTTCAAGGGAGCAGTAAAAACAGGCCGCTGACACCGAGTGGGAATGTAGCATCCCTCCACTACCTATCCCTTTGTGATGCAACAACTTCTAATTGTTTTAGATGTTAATGTTTTTTGTAGCTGGGCAAAGTTTGCATATAGGCTAAATCCAAAGTAGTATTCATGGTTAAAATATGGTGATGACAAAACCAACTCTTTAGTTAGATTGGCTGGATAACCAACCAGGCAAACCAGAAAACTACCCGGGTGCCACCGACCCTCAGGGGGGCCGGAGGCTCCATTCACTCAAGAGTGTAGTAGGGATTATGTATTTTTGGAGGCCAACTCTGGAAATTAGCATTGCACTGGTTTTCTCAGGAAAAAGAGTTGTTGAATATATTTGTTGGCTCTAGAAAGAGCTTTGTAAAGTCTAAGAAAATAACATGTGTGACGTCATTATCTTATGATCCAGTTTTTCCTTTTTTAGCTTGACTCATCGTATGGGTGGAAAGTCTGGAATTGAGTGTTTATTTCTTCATCCTGTCTCTTGTAAATCCCTCACCGAAGTGCAATACTAAATTGCTTGAGTACCCCTTTTAATCATGTTACCACAAATTACTAATGAATAACTATTGCATACACAGTGCACAGAAAGTGAAGGAAAATGGGTTTAGTTTGGATCAAACAGTTGCATTAATCTTCTATGGGGCTCTGGGGCCCCATAGAGGATTAATCTGTATCCTGTCAGACTGACTGGTGACAAAAATCCCATTTCGTTTTTGGAGAACCTTTACATTTTTTAAACATATTTTATGTGAAGACAATGGCACATGTCCCATGGGAATCGATATTTAACTGTCCAAACGTCATTACCCTGAAACATACAAACACTATACCTTATATAAAATATGGACAGTGGTCAAGTTGCAGGTTTTAGCAAATTGCTATATTCTGCCTATAGTCACTGGGCAGGTAGGTGGAATAATAAAATAGTAGGAAAATAGACAAACATGCCATGGGCCAAACTGACTGCCAGTCATAATGTTGGCAGTATTTTTAGAAAAACAACTTCTGATATTTCACAGACTTAATTTGCATTTTTTAAAGAAATAAAGAAATAAACCTGGGCGGTGGGGTTGCTAAAAAATTCCAAAATATTTCAGCCAAGCAAAACATCATGGTAATTGATGAACAGACCATGCAGTACACTGGCTTGCTCAACGCATAGCTCTTTCCCATGTATATGTCTATGTGTGTGTGTGTGTGTGTGTGTGTTTCACGAACACACCAGGTAACAGGCTTACCAAAGCAATCTCATTCTTCTCCCTCTTTGCTGAGCTCAAACCTTGTTCTCTCGCTCATCTCTTCCCTCTTCTATGGCCTGGCATGTATAACAGAGAGTGTAATTTGCTGTGTGGTATTTTGCTTGTATTTCTCGGGGGATGATTGTCGTCCACATCAAGTCAGATACGCACCAGTTTTGAAATCACCTTCAAAAACTCCACGCACATGAGGATCGATACAAATGGGCTATTATTATCTGTCATTTGAGGAGGTTGTTTCGGGGTCTTTGTAGAAATTGGATAATTTCCCATCTACAACATAGCAATCCATCGTGAAATCACCATGCAGGAGATGCAGTACATTTTCCAGCATCTCCCCCCCTCCATTCCAGTCTACAGTATATTGGACCGCTGTAACCAACCCATGTAGAGAGACGTGAACTTCCCGCTCTGAGAAAAACAAGATCTGCATTTGTTTCCATAGCTTCAGAAGACTGAATCTACACCTTTCGCAGAGTATTTTGCATTCAGCCTTCTACATAGATGTGATGTTATCTCCCATTTGTACCGTGAACCTTTGCTTGTCCCAGCGAGGCAGGTGCTTTGTGTTTTTATTCGCTCCATCACCCCCAAAGAATTAAATGAGCCGGAGCTGCATATTAAGGAGAGCAATCGTAGGCTGTACCCTCATTCATAGTCTGACAGTCGTGGGGACAGATGCTGGCTCACACTATGAAGGCTCACACTGTAATGGGCACTGTGCGTATTGCAGGTCATAGAAGCTGCTCCGCTTTGCAGAGAAAAGAAAAAGAGGGGTTAGGGATTCACATAGTGTTGCATGGGTTAATGTGAAATAACCATACCAATTAAGAGATGCATTTCCAAGTTCACTTCATTTCAAAGAGAACCGTTCTTACCATCAATGCTTCCGTTTCAAATTGTCTCGATAGATGACATTGACTGCCACCAAAGGGACGAGGGTCAGGAGAGGACACCGAGTTGGGCTGATTGAAATACATTTCTGACATCACACATCCAAGACTCACATGGACCTTGGTCCTTTGATTGACGCAATTTTGCTGCACTTCTGTAAGGATAGGCACTTTTTATTGAGCACTGGAATGATTCTATTATCAAATGTGGTTCATGTTGAAATTAACCTGAAATAATTTTTTATTAAACCCTCTTTGATCTTGAATGCCTATAAGCTCTCTTCTTACTCACCTTTGAGGTGAGTAAGAAGTGTTGCACACCCATCAACCGCCACAGGGTAGCAGCTCTGCCCAGGCCCGGGGTGGGTAATCGGGAGAATCGGGAGAGTTCCCGGTGGGCCGCTTCATTTCTGGGCCGGTCGAGAATTTTATTTGTTGACATTTGTCAGGTTAGTCCATCTTCTCTTAAAGTGGGCTACACAAGTTCAGCATTCTGACACCGCAGCCTCTGCATGGGTTGTACCATGCGAGGAAGTTCACCCCTCCCAAATAATAGAGTTGGTTCAGTCCATTATGGAACTCAACCAACTCTATTTTGGAGGGGTGAACTTCGCATGGTACATACACCATGCGAGGAAGTTCTCCTCTTCCAAATAGAGTTGGTTCGGTCCTTAGCCGTCTTTTCCAAAAAGTTTTCTCAGCTACGGATAGCTGGGCCGGCCCGACCGCAACGATACGCGTCAGGGAGGACGGACGGGAGGAAGAGGGCAGGAGGGGCTGGAAAAGCCAGGTTGAGAAAAAAAAGGCATTGGAGGAGGATGCTGCCAAATGTGCCAAGCTTACAGATTTATTTTCAAGAGGATAAACACAAGTGGCAACTGGTAAAGAGAGACAAAGGCCTAATGATTAGCAACATAACTATTCGGCTAACGTTGTAGCCTTGATTAATATCATTGTAGCGTTGTCAACCTATTCCCAAGCAAAATATTAAATTGAATTACAATATTAGCCTTTTTATATCACCCAACATATGGCGATCCATAGACTTTGCAAATATTATACAAATATTGATATATACTATTGATATTGATATTGAAGTATGCAGTAATATCACTCTTAATTTTTCTTTGTAGCTTCGGAGCAGCAGATAAGAGTCTCCTGCTGAAGATGATGAGCCCGACATTTGCAATGAGGAGGCCATGACGACAGGGACAGGTAGAGAGGATAACAGTGGACACTATATGAATTAAAGTTATATATTCTAAGAAAGAGCGGTAGAGTACTTGATGAACCAATATGCATTGTTTACTCAGAAGTGGGTGAAGTAAAGGAGTAAATCACCACTATATAATACTCATGCAGAAAAATGATAATGACCATGACAATGATCATGATAATGACCATGACAATGACGGCCCCCATGAGGTCTCACTCCAACAAATCTGGCCTACTGCCTAATCTGAGTCTGACACCCCTGCTACGCCCTTCTGCCTTTTTTAATGTTGTGCATATTTTTTGTTAACTTCTCATCTTAAGTGGATTATTATTGTTGTATTTAACCGTTACATTATTTGTTGGACCATGGTATTAATAAAAGAACTACAGGATAGTAAAAGCTGAACTGTTGCTTCATTTATCCAATTTCCACTATACCATGAACAAAGTGGGCTGGTCTTGAGCCTGAAATTCCCGGGCTGAAAAGTGGCCCCACTCCGGCCCTGGCTCTGCCTGGTGTGTTTGTGCTGCGAGACACTTTTATTATAATAGATTAATGCACCTAAATGCAAATTACTGTGTTTACTTGCCTGAACTAGGAAACCCCACTGGGCAGATAAATCAAATACGCACACACTGCAGGAGCAGTGCACAATTTTTATTTTATTTTGTTAGTTTATATTTTGAGTTGGACAAACACAAATTTATTTAATTTAATGAATATCGTTATTTTATACAAATGAGTTGGACTAACTAAATTACATTTTATTTCACTGATGTGCTAAATTTGAGTTGGAGTTGCATATAATTATTGGATGGAAAACCTGCCAACACTTTAATTGAGTTCATCCAATGAGTCATTTCTTTGAGTGTGTGCATAATCCTTTCTCACACATGAGATTACAATAACGAACAACAACAAGCTCACACCCAAGACACAGCAGTGGTACTGAACTGCGTTTTTCTCGAAGTGTGGCGCAAATGTAAGGAGCGATATGAAATGTTGAATGTTTTCACATTAAAGGCGCTCAATGGTGAAACACAAAACCAGCCACAGGATGGTGCGGTAACACGGTGGCTTCTGAAGTTTTTTCAGTTATCAATATTGCAGTATTCTGGGTCCAATAATATCACACTGCACATAGGCGTACAACTTTCAAAGCTATTTTCACTGAGCGTTGTTATCCGAACGGAACAACAACAACAACAACAACAACAACAACAACTGTGAGACGTTAAGTCTCACTGTTCAGTTAGGATTGTTTACATGAGAGCACCTTGTCCAATGATGCCTGTATAGCAGAAGATTAGTTTATGTAAAACAAATACTAAATCACATCGCTCTCTCCAAGTGTCTCTCAATGCATATTTTCTTCTTGTTTCTGGGTTTTCCAAAAAAAAATCTGTCGTGAACGGATATGAGACAATAAGAGTTAGCTTTCATGCTATACCATCATGTCCTAATGCAAAACATTTATTTCGTTAACTTATTCCCTCTTATTCCCAACATTTCCTAATTTCAAAGAACTGTTTTAACACCCACATTCTACTGTGAATCAAATAAGAGATAGAATATAATTGCCGTGCATGAATAATTCAGTTGTGGGATTTATGATAAGACAAAATTCTTATCGGGGCTTTCCCTCAAGGTCCCATGGACTGCTTTTTTGTTGTTGTACGGCTGGCTGTTCGCACAAGATTCAGAGGTTTCTATCTTCTTGCTCTCCTGCTTCCTCTGATGCCCACCAGGAGAACAAAGTCAGCAGAATTCACATGGACTGACACCAAGTCGCTGCCAACCAACAGGCTGCTCATCCTGCAACAATATGGCTCTGCGGATTAAGACTTCACCCTTCAGACACACAACAAGCAGGATGCCATGTTTCAGTAGAAATCATTAAAATATAACAGCATTCAATCCTTAATACAGTCGTTCTCAAACTTTTTCTGTCACGCTCCACTTCAGAGGAAGAAAAATATTCGTGCCCCATCGCCCCAACAAAATTGAAACTAAATGGTCCACGCTGAATTTTTATTAAAAAAACAACTTTGTGTGGCTCCTCCATCTGTGCTTTTTTAAATAATAGGATAAAGAAAATTGCAATCACTTTTAATTAAACCAGATTGCTCCATCAGACAAAACAAATAAAAATTGCAATCATTTTGTTAGAACAGTGCCAATAAAGTTGTGCAAGAAAACCTAATATTTGGCAAATAGCTTATTGTGGCTGCAATGAACATGTTTGGCACTGGATATCTTTTCAAGATAATAACATTAAGTGCAACCTATGAAAAACTAAACAAAATAAGTTCAAATATTTGTCAATAAAGAGTTTTACATGAAATATCTTTTCAAAACAATAAATAATGTTTTAAAGAACATAGTTTGGTAAGGAAGGCCACGCCCTTTACTCAGCCAATCATCCAAACCCTCGGTACTTAAACACGTCGAACCTATTCAATCCCTCATCGTCTCAGCTCCGACATCCCTCCCTCCTGACCCCGTTCTTGTCTTACCATTTCTCTCCGACAGGACTACAGGAACAACGGGAGACTCTGCACCGCCAGAGCTTCAGAAAAGACAACCCCCACACACGAGTCTCCACCCCCGCCGTTCCCTCTAACCACCAGACGCCAGCAGTCTCCAATCGCACCCCTCCAACCCGCTCTTCGCGACCCTTCTATACTTCTCGTTCCGGACATAATCATCCCTTCATTCATTTATTTCACAATAAATAAACTGTAAACCCGTATCACTTGGCGTGGTCTTCGTTAGTGAACGTGCAAAACAAAATTAGGACAGATATGTGTGAGCCATCATGTTGTATCCGTATTAGTTCAAATTCAGCCTCTGCCCGAAAGATGAAGATTGAATTCATTCAGCTTTCCAAATATGTCACTGTGAAATTATTCATCAGCAAATTTGCCTGCAAATTAATAATTACCACTGAATTAATAAATACTCCAATAAGTATATACATATGGTTACAAAACAAATATATGATAAACTGAGTCCACCTCTTTTTTGAAGAATAATATGTGTATGGGTACAATTAAAATTGCATTGTACTGTCCTGTATGACATGTCTAATGTCTCTGAGCTCAAAGACTTGCGACAACACGCTTCCTCGTGAGAGCCACCGAGCTTCGCTGTGAAACAGTTGAAGGCTCCGGTCTCCTCACAGAGTGAAAACAGTGGTGCTTGCCTTATTACCTTGTTTTTATGAAATTGACCACGCTGATAGCATCGGTCAAACTCTCGTGTAGTTCACGGCACATCTAGTACTTCTCTGTGTATGACATTGTGTCCGTTGCACATTGGAGAGCCAAGCCATTTATCAATTCCAAATACATCGAGTACAGACTTGTGTTCTTTTGGAGTTTGGACTTGGGAGTTTGGTCTTGGGAGTTCAGACTCCAAAGGACGGGAGGACGGTCTTTCTGTGGTTGGAACAGCAGCTGACATGATAATGTCACCACAACCCTGCTTTTTTCATTATCCTTTAAATATTATTATTTTAATTGTGTGTGTGGATGTATATAGTTTATATGTATATATATACAGGACTGTCTCAGAAAATTAGAATATTGTGATAAAGTTCTTTATTTTCTGTAATGCAATTAAAAAAACAAAAATGTCATGCATTCTGGATTCATTACAAATCAACTGAAATATTGCAAGCCTTTTATTCTTTTAATATAGCTGATTATGGCTTACAGCTTAAGAAAACTCTAAAATCCTATCTCATAAAATTTTAATATTTCCTCAGACCAAGTAAAAAAAAAGATTTATAACAGCTGAGTGTTTGTCAAGGCTCAGGAAACCCTTGCAGGTGTTTCGAGTTAATTAGACAATTCAAGTGATTTGTTTAATACCCTACTAGTATACTTTTTCATGATATTCTAATATTTAGAGATAGGATATTTGAGTTTTCTTAAGCTGTAAGCCATAATCAGCAATATTAAAAGAATAAAAGGCTTGCAATATTTCAGTTGATTTGTAATGAATCCAGAATGCATGACATTTTTGTTTTTTGAATTGCATTACAGAAAATAAAGAACTTCATCACAATATTCTAATTTTCTGAGACAGTCCTGTATATTAGGGCTGGGCAACGATTAACATTTTTAATCGCGATTAATTGCATGATTTCCCTGATTAATCGCGATTAATCGCATTTGTATACGCAAAATCCAATAATTAATTCAAAAGTAGTGTATAGCGCACTTCTATTTAAAATGTTGCTGAGATTAAACATCTCTCTTGTTCTGCCTGTTTTGTGATATACATGCCTAAAAGGTGCCTAATATTTCTAGACTGAAATAATATCGGCATTATAATTATTATAACTGAGGATTTTTTTAGTTGCCTATTTTGTGGAGCCCCCTCAGGACGTGGTGTCCTACGTACAGCGCTTAGTGCGCGCTATGGGAGCGGCGGCGCTGGTAGTAGTTTATAGCATGCCGCACAAACAACAATGAACTAGTGGAGGCGGCAAGGTGCTCCGTGTTGCCAGATTGGAAATGGTGAAGTATCGTACCAAAGGCTCAAAATGGTTGTATTTGGAGGATAATTATCGTGTATCTGGCAACCCTGAGATCGGTCGACCAATGACTGCTCTCTATTCTGTCAGCTCACGCAAGAAGGTGGAACGTAAGGGAGATACCATTTCCAAAACTTGTAAGGGGTAAATACTAGTTTATGAAAACCCAGAGAAACATAAATATCCGACGAAGCAAAATCCCGGACGTTTTTGGAATCCCTGCCGGACGCATTTTTTAGGTCTCAAAAGCAGGACATGTCCGGGGAAAAGAGGACGCCTGGTCACCCTATGTCCAGTCGTCCCCAGTGAGAGCAACAGGGTGCACGTTGTGAAGCTGTCGCTTTCGCAGTCCTCTCCTTTTCATACAACTCGTGTATTCTCCGTGTGATGTGTGTCTTGAGGGCGTCTCATACCTGCCGTCATTTGTTGAGATTCTCCATGTTTGTTAAACCGCGAATGACTTTCTTTTCCGGTTCCGCAGCAATCAGTACCAGACTTTTACAAAATAAAAGCCTGTGAGCAACACACTTTTACAATAATAAAATAAATAATGAAACCTGCGTTAACGCGCGATAAAATAATTGTCGGCGTTAACGCAAGATTAACGCGTTAACGTGCCCAGCCCTAATATATATATATATATATATACACGCACACGTCTATAAATATAGAAACATATGTCTATAAATGTATGTCTAAATACATGTGTGTGTGTATATATATATATATATACACACACACACACACAATGTCTATAAATAGTTATATTACACATGTAATTGTAAACAATTCTGTAAAAAGACACCGCTAATAGTTCAACGTTAAAATTGAAATAAATATTAACATATGAATCTTAACCCTCAGTCAAACTGATTCAATGTTATCTGTGAATAAATAATAAACTCTTTGTGCTTGTTAGATCCTCCAAAACCCAATTATTACCTTCGCATTGAAAATGCCGGAAGGTTATGTTTTGATCGCCGTGTATTTATTTATTTATTTATTTGTATGTGTATTATTCGCAAAACTCAAAAAGTATTGAACCGAATCGCATGAAATTTGGTGGGATGATTGTTTATTATCCGGGGACGAGTTAATTAGATTTTGGGATCGATCGGGTCAAAGGTCATGACCAGGTCAAAATCTTTCGCAGAACTCAAAAAGTATTGAACCGAATCGCATGCAATTTGGTGGGATGATTGTTTATTATCCGGGGACCAGTTGATTAGATTTTGGGATCGATCGGGTCAAAGGTCAAGGTCAAAGGTCATGAACAGGTCAAAATGTTCTTGAATCGCATGAAATTTGGTGGGATGATTGGTTATTTTGGTGGGATGATTGGTTATTACCATTTGATTAGATTTTGGGATCAATCGGGTCAAAGGTCAAGGTCAAGGTCATGGAAAGGTCAAACTCTTTTTTTACCATAGCACGATACATTTTTGTCCAATTGGCATGCAACTAATGCCAAAATGTTCATAATTCAATGCCCAATCTTGTGATATGCGAAGGTATGCGCTCTACCGAGTGCCCATTCTAGTTTACTTTTGTTTTGGGGCACTGCAAATGTGGAGTACGTGTGATCGAATACAATATTGTTGACAACACCAAAAAGCTACATAAAAAAGCTACCCTTATACTGGAGCTGCGAGCGTGGAGTGGCACTTTATGACATTGCGTAATCACTGCCAGAAAGCAGGTCGAAGTACATCCGCCGGATGGACCGGGCGGCTCCAGAATCTTACATAGCGGAGTTATTTCCCCACAGACCCCCGATGGCAATAGCGGAGACGCAAATCGTCATATTAAAAGTCATTGTAGCGGCACAATTTTTTTCAAGCTGTTATTTTATGGTACAAAAACTACATAGTGGGGCTTTAAGGCTGATTGCAAAATATAAAAACACTCGGTGTCAATCATATAAATGAAAACCTTGACATTACCAAACTGTACTTCCTCTCCAAATACTTTAAATTAACATATTTCATTTGTAGTTAATTTCCTTGAGCATTGTTTCACAGTTGTGCTAGTTTATGCCACTGTTTTTAAAATTATGTTGAACCTCATATCTCCAAAGAGTACTACCTATGTGTGACAAGTGTGTAGCCGTCACTAGTAGGTTCTCCCCCCCCCCCCCAAGCACCAATAAGGAGTAAGCAGCCAGAGGGATATTAAGAAATAGAGTTTATTCCGACCGCAGACTGTGTAATTAAAATTCCAAAGTAGATATTTTTTAAAAACATTTGTTAAAATTTGAAATGCAGTTGAAGCTACACAAATCAAAAAACAAACAGCACACACTTGGCAATCGCTTAAAAGATTGCTTAGTCGTCCCTAACCATTTGTTTCATCTGCAACATCAAACAGTCTCCTCTAAACTCCACAGTCAAGCATTCTAGTGTGTGTAGAAATGTTCCTTCTTTTTAAACATTTATGAGATCAATTTTCTCAAGATTTGGCCAAAATTAGAATAGAATTTTTTCCCCACATCCTCCAGTAAAATCTCCTGGTAATAATATTAGACTTGCAAGTTAAAGGTAAACAGTGATCAGACTGAATTAGGCCATTAAGCACTCTTTAAATTATTCAAGACTTAAGTACAATGGATCCAAGTTTGTCTTAATTAATAGCTCAGAGTCTTAGAGATAGTTTAAGGCAAAAACATTATCAGCTTGATTCAACTTTAATCACTGCTGAACAATTTCAGTTAATCGCAGCATCTTTAGGTGAAGCAATTTAATGAAGAAGTATCACTAACTCTGCTTCCTCCCCGGAGTCTTTAGCCGTTTCTCAATTACAAGTACACAGAGTACAGACTTGTGTTCTTTTGGAGTTTGGTCTTGGGAGTCCAGACTCCAGAGGATGGGAGGACGGTCTTTCTGCGATTGGAACAGCAGCTTACTTGATGACGTCACCACATCAGCTGTTCTTGCTTGAGTTTACTCCAATTATTCACTGAAGTATTTATTACAGTCAAACAAAATATGACAACCCTGCTCTTTTCATTATCCTTTAAATATAATTATTTTATTTTGAATTGTGTGTGTGGATATATATATTATTTCTAATTTTTATTATTTATTTATATACACACAATTAAAAATAAAATAATCCTACACATATAATTGTATATATATTGTGTAAAAAATAAAAACATATATATATATATATTGTGATGTCATAAGAGGAATGGTGATTAATGGGAGGTACGTTCCTTCCCGGTGGTTGCAGCAGGGACCTCACACCTCTACGCCTCCTTGATGGAGGGTACAGAGCACAAAGCTTTTACTTGCCCTGTGAAGCTTAATAATCAGGATGTGGAAGTTTTACTGGATTCCGGAAGTAATTATACACTAGTCCACAAACCGTTAGAGGGAATAGACTGGCTTCAGGAAGGGACATGGCCGGTGTCGTGTGTTCATGGTGATACACGCCAGTATCCTACTTGTATGCTGAAGCTAATCACAACGCAAGGCAGGTGTGAAGTCAAAGCGGGGGTGATAGATTCCCTGCCTGTCCCTCTTTTAATTGGAAGAGATTGTCCCCTGTTCCTCCGGCTCTGGAGAGAGGTACAGGAGAGACGGTCGAGGGAGACAGGACAACCCTGAGGTAAAGTTAAACTGAAATGTAGATCAAAGAGTGTGTCCAAGACTGGTTTAACACTTACCTCTGCTCCAGTGAATGCTTTTCTCGGTGCTGCAGAATCAGCCAGCGAGGTGGACCCAGCCTCAGAAGGCCAAGAGGAGCCCCAAGGAAGCCACCAGCCGTCATCAAGCGAGGAAGGAAGACCAACAGCTGAGGCCCCACTCACAGGCCAGTATGGTACTGCTCAACTCAATGATAACTAGAATGGGCACTCGGTAGAGCGCATACCTTCGCATATCACAAGATTGGGCATTGAATTATGAACATTTTGGCATTAGTTGCATGCCAATTGGACAAATATGTATCGTGCTATGGTAAAAAAAAGATTTTGACCTTTCCATGACCTTGACCTTGACCCGATTGATCCCAAAATCTAATCAAATGGTCCCCGGATAATAACCAATCATCCCACCAAATTCCATGTGATTCAAGAAGATTTGACCTGTTCATGACCTTTGACCTTGACCTTTGACCCGATCGATCCCAAAATCTAATCAACTGGTCCCCGGATAATAAACAATCATCCCACCAAATTGCATGTGATTCGGTTCAATCCTTTTTGAGTTTTGCGAATAACACGCATACAAATAAATAAAGAAATAAATACACGGCGATCAAAACATAACCTTCCGGCATTTTCAATGCGAAGGCAATGAATGCGTTGCAAAGTGTGAGAGTAATTGAAGGGGTGGACCAAGACCAGGGAGGCAGTGTAACTTACCCTCATTTTGCTGTGAAGAATGGCCTACTGTAACGAGTAATCGAAGTGTGAGAGGAAGTAACAGAGCAGCTGTTAGTGCCGAAATCCTTTCGCTCTACTGTGTTACAACTAGCCTATACACACCTGCTTGGTGCCCATCTAGGAATGGAAAAGACCAAAGATAGGATTCTTCAGCGGTTCTTCTGGCCAGGCATTCACAAGGAAGTTGAAAACTATTGCAGAAGTTGTCCAGAATGTCAGCTTGTGGCCCCTCGACCCTCATTTAGAAATCCCGATTCCCCTCCCCATCATTGAGGTCCCCTTTGAAAGGATTGGGTTAGATATTGTGGGTCCCCTACCCAAGAGTGCTCGGGGTTATGAGTATATTCTGGTCCTAGTGGACTATGCTACCCGGTACCCCGAGGCTATACCCCTCAGAAAGGCTACAGCCCAGCAGATCTCAAAAGAACTATTCCTCCTAAGCAGTAGAGTAGGACTTCCAAAAGAGATACTGACGGATCAGGGAACCCCTTTTATGTCGCGTGTCACCAAAGGCCTGTGCTCCCTCCTAAAGATCAAGCACCTCAGAACGTCAGTATACCATCCACAAACGGACGGACTGGTAGAGAGGTTCAACAAGACTCTTAAAATGATGCTAAGGAAGACAATTGAAAGAGATGGCCGTAATTGGGATCAACTCCTCCCCTACCTGATGTTTGCCGTTAGGGAGGTTCCCCAAGCCTCTACAGGCTTCTCACCTTTTGAGCTCTTGTACTTACTTACAAACCCAGGGGGATCCTGGACCTGGCGAAAGAATCCTGGGAAAAACAACCTTGTCCTCACCGCACGGTTATCGAGCATGTGGAGGCTATGAAAGACAGAGTGAGTGCCATTTATCGTATTGTCAGAGAGCACATGGAAAAAGCTCAGAAAGAACAGCAAGCGTCCTACAACCGCCCTGCACAGCCCAGAGAGTTCAGGCCAGGAGATCGGGTCCTGGTACTGGTACCCACCGCCAGGCACGTGCACAGACATTTTGGGAGGCAGGTGCTCAAACCTAAAAAAAAGGGCATCCATTGCCAAGAAAAAAATTCTGGCAGAGTTGAAGCATAAGCAGCATTACACTGATGATGCCGTCCTCGACCTGCATTTTCTCTGGGCAGGATTAGACAGCTAGCTTCCATTTTCTTTATGAATAAAGATGAATTATTCTATGGCAACAACAGTACAAGTGTTCTGATTGGCTAATGGGTCGTCATGCCAGCCACTATCGCCCTCCTCGCTGGTCTGATACAGACCCGTATTGCCCTCTGACCTCATTTTCAAAATGAGCGATATTGATCGACATCAACAGCCAAGAGGAAATTCAGAAGCAGCGAAAATGTGTTATTGCACCGCGGAACATGTCAGGGAGAAATTCTCACAAGAACTCAAATAAATGCTCCGTCGGATATTAAAACACATTTGTGGGGAGTTGATGACAGAGAGAGTAACTTTTATTCTTAAATATTGATGAATGAAAAAAGTGTCTCCAGCAAAAAGGGCACTTTTCTCATCCAGGGCAAAGGGGCTGGTGCTTGAGCACCACTAGGGCTCTATCTGTGCACGTGCCTGCCCACCGCTGAATGTAAATGTTTAGCAACTTGGCAGGGACCTTATGAAATTATTGAAAGAGTAGGAGAAGTGAACTACAGAGTAAAGCAGCCAGGGAGGAGGAAACCAGAACAGCTTTACCACGTAAACCTGTTGAAGAAATGGCACTCTGCAGACGTCCTATTAAGCTGTTTACCCCCAAAAGACACAGGAGCTGCACCAAGGGAGGTCATAAAGGTGGGCCCTAATCTGCCCTCCCAGCAACGACAGGAGTGCATGGAGCTAGTGGATCGTAACAGAGAGGTGTTCTCAGCTAAGCCCGGCACAACGCACCTCGCTGTACATGAAATCCACACCAAGCCGGGTAAAGTAGTGAATCAGCGTCCCCACAGAGTGCCAGAGGCACATAAGGTAACAATTCAGGAGGAGGTTAAAAAGATGCTGCAGCTGGGTGTTGTTGAAGAGTCACATAGTGCCTGGGCTAGCCCCATCGTACTGGTCCCCAAACCTGATTTGTCACCTCGGTTCTGCAATGACTTTCGAAAGCTAAATGAGATATCAGAGTTTGATGCTTACCCCATGCCCCTAGTGGACGAATTGATAGATCGTCTGGGAATGGCTCGCTTTATCACAACGCTGGATCTCACAAAGGGATACTGGCAAGTCCTGCTTTCCCCAGCCTCCAAGGAGAAAACTGCCTTTGCAACAAGTGAGGGGCTCTTTCAGTACACAAAATTACCATTTGGGCTGCACGGAGCCCCTGCCACCTTCCAACGGCTCATGGACAGGGTCCTGCGACCCCACAAGAAGTATGCAGCCGCCTACTTAGATGACATAGTGATACATAGCAGAGATTGGGAAAGTCATTTGCCCCAGGTACAGAAGGTGCTGGAAGCCCTTCGTGAAGCAGGTCTCACAGCTAACCCCAGCAAGTGTAGGTTAGCCTATAGCGAGACCAAGTACCTCGGATACACAATAGGGCGGGGACTAGTCAAACCGCAAGAGGCCAAATTGAGGGCCATCCAAGACTGGCCGCGCCCTGTAACAAAAAGACAAGTGAAGTCTTTAATAGGGCTGGCCAACTACTACAGGCGCTTTGTTCCTAATTTTTCTGATCTTGTTGCCCCTCTAACAGACCTAACAGCTAAGAGACAGCCCCGAATGATGAAGTGGTCCCAGGAGGCAGAGGAGGCCTTCATGAGCCTCAAGATGGCCTTATGTTCCCACCCCGTGCTCGCCGTTCCAGACTTTAACAGAGTTTGTGGTTCAGACAGATGCCTCAGAAGTAGGTCTGGGGGCGGTACTCTCCCAGGTACAGCAGGGGGAGGAGCACCCCATCCTTTACAGTAGCAGAAAGCTATTGTCCCATGAGAAGAGATACTCTACACTGGAGAAAGAATGTCTGGCAGTTAAGTGGGCCCTCGAAACCCTACGCTATTACCTCATTGGGCGGAAATTCACACTGGTCACGGACAATGCACCTTTGCAGTGGATGGCAAGAAATAAGGAAACCAACAGTCAGGTAACAAGATGGTTTCTCAGCCTTCAAGCTTTTAACTTCTGTGTTGTGCACAGGGCAGGCCGGAACCATGGGAATGCAGATGCCCTCTCACGACGAGATGTCCTGTGGGCCTTTTCTGGTCCTGCGGAGGCCTCAAGCCAGTGGAGGGGGAAATGTGATGTCATAAGAGGAATGGTGATTAATGGGAGGTACATTCCTTCCCGGTGGTTGCAGCAGGGACTACAACCAGAATGACATCCAGTGTAAAAGACTACAATTCCCACTCAGCAGTGCAGGCGGGCCAAGGCTGCTGCACAGCTGAAAGGGATGAGGCTGATGAGCCTGCGAGAAGCTGGTGTGAGGGTGAAGACAGGATAGGAGCTCAGGAGAGTTCTGATATCATGTTAAAGACAATGAACCAGGAGAAGACTGAAGCACTTATGTTTGTTTTGTACAACAACTTTTGTTGGCATTAAGTTTACCTTTTTGTTAAGAAGAATCTAATTACAAAAAAAATAAAATAATATATACTGTCAAAAAACATTATATACCAAATCATTTAAATAGTAAATATACCGTGTTGACGCTCCAAATGTGTGTGGGAGACCGTAAGCCCCTGTCAACAACCACTTTAGTTAAATGTGACATAAATAATATATCGCCACTCATCATCACTGAGAGAAGCCCCTCCCCATTTTCGGGGCGCCGGCCCAACGTGTGTGTGCGGCAGCGAGCAAACATTTCACAGTCGTTTCGGCAAGGACGGCTTCTCATTGGCGGATGAAACGTGAATCTTGGGGCGCAAAAATGTGCGCCTTGGCCGATGACATTGTTTCTTATTTCACGTTGCTCTCCTGAAGGTGTCTTCCCTTTTTTTCCCCCTGTTTTTCCTGATCCGATGCAAGGTTTTGGGGCAGGGATGTCTATGTGTACAGATTGTAAAGCACTCCGAGACAAATTTGTGAAATTGGGCTATACAAATAAACTGAATTGAATTGGACTATTCGGCCAATCAGAGACCGGTATCGTTCCCTCAGCCCAGAGAGCTCCACGGAGCTACGCGAGCAGGTTGCTAACCAGAGCTGGTTAGCTGGAGGCTCAGTGAGTAATGCGCTGTTTAGTTTCCCCTGTCAACTTTTTTGGTGGTCCTCCATGGAGGACACTAAGGACATTATCGGTGCTTGCCATGTCTGCTCCCAGCAGAAGAGCACTCGCCAACCTCCCTCCAGACTTCTTCATCCTCTGCCCATTCCTTGAATTTTGTGACCGGCCTACCTCCTTCATACGGTAACAGTCATCCTCACGGTCATTTATTGGTTTTCAAAGTCTGCTCTGCTCATCCCACTCCCCAACTAGAATGGGCACTCGGTAGAGCGCATACCTTCGCATATCACAAGATTGGGCATTGAATTATGAACATTTTGGCATTAGTTGCATGCCAATTGGACAAAAATGTATCGTGCTATGGTAAAAAAAGAGTTTGACCTTTCCATGACCTTGACCTTGACCTTTGACCCGATCGATCCCAAAATCTAGTCAACTGGTCCCCGGATAATAAACAATCATCCCACCAAATTTCATGCGATTCGGTTCAATACTTTTTGAGTTCTGCGAAAGATTTTGACCTGTTCATGACCTTTGACCCGATCGATCCCAAAATCTAATCAACTGGTCCCCGGATAATAAACAATCATCCCACCAAATTTCATGCGATTCGGTTAAATACTTTTTGAGTTCTGCGAAAGATTTTGACCTGTTCATGACCTTTGACCTTTGACCCGATCGATCCCAAAATCTAATCAACTGGTCCCCGGATAATAAACAATCATCCCACCAAATTTCATGCGATTCGGTTCAATACTTTTTGAGATTTGCGAATAACACGCATACAAATAAATAAATAAATAAATACACGGCGATCAAAACATAACCTTCCGGCATTTTCAATGCGAAGGTAATTATCTACTGCCAAAGTATTGTTGCAAAATGTTTTCCGGCTGTACGGTTTGCCGATTCACGTGGACTACAATTCACCTCTCACTTCTGGTCCGAGTTTTACATGCTGCTGAGAGCCACAGTCAACTTTATCTTCAGGTTACCATCCCAAAGCTAATGGGCAGGCTGTATAGGCTATACAAATAAACTGAATTGAATTGAATTGTAGTAGCAAGAGAGAAAAAAATGCAAAAATGAAACCACATTAAAAACTGAAAATGCGTCAAAGCACCGTTTGCTGCTCTGTGATGCTCACTGGTCTGAGCCAGACACTTGGTGTCTCATCTTGGATACAAGTTCATCAATCTCTGGGGTCAGGCTCCGAGCTGAGGAAACCCTCAGGATGGAGTGAAGGTGCTCATCAGTAAGACGAGTCCTGTGAAGTTTTGTTCATCAAAGAGAACAGTTGTTCACACAGGTATGTGCTGCCAAACATGGAGAGCGTGTGAGCATCCTGGGAGCGCAGCTGGAGCATTGTGTTGGGGATAAAACGTGGAAACTCTGCAGCGCCCACAGACTCGTATGTTGCTTTCTGCGTGTCACTGCATTGGAGCTTAATCAGCTCCATTTGGAGGTTTGATGGTGCGTTTTCCACTTCAGCTACAAATGGATTACTAAGCAGTTCAGACCTGCATTGTTGGGCTTCAAAATTGGCAAATCGCTGTGTGAATGTCTTTCAAATGCCGCGCGATGCATTTTTCTCGCGTGTAGGCACTTTTAAAAGTTAAAATATTCTCAACTTTAAGTGCGAGGCGCGGAGGCGCACCGCTCTTCAATGTCACACTCGGCCAAGGCAGCCAATCGGATCAAGCAGAAGGCCCAAGGCAGCCAATCGGATGAAGCAGGAGGCGGGCTTTCCCTCCTGTTTTCCTGACGAGACACTCATATTAACGGTAATTAATTACGAAAAGCTTTATAATTCTAAATCGAAACACGACTACAACGCGCTGTTTTGCCCAAGGCGTTTTTGGAGTGGTTGCGCTTTTAAAAGTCGCGTCTGGTGTGATCGCGCCCTTATGCTGTATTCTTTCATTACAGCCACACTGTCTCCACACAGAAGACACACAGCTTTGCCATTTACATCCGCGTACATATACTGTGCCTCCCACCTGTCTTGAAAACTCCTGTTTTCAAATTCCACCTTTCCTTTAGCCATTTTTTTGGGAGAGGGATAGTTGATAGAAGTGGTATGTAATGTGATATAATGTGATATAATGTGATGTATTAGTGAGGCGTGCATTCGCAGGCCCGCGATTGACGTGCCGATCAGTGGCGGTTCGTCCATAGGGGGCGCTAGGGCGCCGCCCCTCATAAAATTTGGAGATGAAAAAAAAAGAAGAAAAAGAAAAAAAAATCCTGTCAAAAAACATTATATGCCAAATCATTTAAATAGTAAATATACCGTGTTGACGCGCTAAATGTGTGTGGGAGACCGTAAGCCCCTGTCAACAACCACTTAAGTTAATGTGAAAAAATATAATATATCGCCATTATCACGGAGAGAAGCCCCTCCCCTTTTCCGAGGCGGTCTAACGTGTGTGTACGGCATCGATACAACATTTCAGTCGTTTTGGCAATGACCGGCTTCACATTGGCGGATGAAACTGAATCTTGGGCGCACAAATGCGCACGCGATTGGATTATTCGGCAGATCAGAGACCCGTATGTTCCCTCAGCCCACAGAGCAGTGTTGCCAGGTCCACGGTTTTCCTGCGGAATCGGGCCACTTTTGAAGTGTTGCTGGGTTGAATTTTTGTCCTTGGTTCGGGTAGACCTATTTTGCATGCAAATTACATGAATATCTTTAAATAAAAATCCATATTTTAAATGAAATAATTTATTCATACCCAAATCCTACCAAACTGACTCCAGATCAGCACGTACACACATTTTATTTATGATAATATACTGTATCTAATTACACAAGGCCATTTTAGGACCTAGGTGAAATAACTTGAGGGAAAACTGCTTTTAATGCTGGCAAACTAAACATATGTTGTTACTTTGTAGATATTACAATACATTTGGCAATGATAGCAATGCTGTTGGACTTTAAAAGCAGTGTATATGGTTTGGCACGGGCATATTTTGAGTTCTGATATTGGGCTGGTTTTTGGGCTGGTTGTGTCACACAGACCTGGCAACCCTGCTGCCCAGAGCTCCACAGAGGTACGTGAGCAACATAGCTAGCAGAAGCTTTATGTTAGTATGGCGTCGGCGACTGAAAACTCTGGTATCTCTACACCAAACACCTTTCAATCGACGGTCAGATATTGACAAGAAGAGGCTGAAAGAGTTGGGACCCGAACATCCGGATTTAAAAATTCTGCAGCAAAGCGCTGACCGCGGGAGGACGTACACCCGGAGGTGCTCCTCAAGCCTATATGCTAACCGGAGCTGGTTAGCTGAATGCTCCATGAGTAATTCGTTTTTTGTTTCCCCTGTCTGTTTTCCAAAGTCCTGGGACGGAAACTCTCTGGACTACAACGGGGTGAGGGATCTACAGAGCTTCAGACAAGTGTAAAGCACGAATCTTGCCGCAGTTATCTAGCTAAGAACATGGAGTTACTCGCTAACAGTATGAAGCTAACCCTGTTTGCAGACCGAACTGGCATCGAAAACACAACGAAGAAGTTCTGAAAAACAGACACATTCCCTCCAGAATAATGGAAAGAGGCTGGTTACAGACATGATTGACTTTAACCAGAGTTATTGAGAAGTTTGACCACTTTAAAGAGAGGAGGGCTACTTTTCTTTACATATAGTGGGTCTACTCTATCAAACAGTTAGAAATGCACTCTGTCATTTCTTGTTTTCAATGTATTGTATTTTATTTTTGTTTGTTGTTCAACGATATTATTGAGTGTTTGTGAATTTTATTTTAATGAGCTATTTTTATTTAGCGTTATTTTTAAAAATCTGTTTCCTGCGGAAATTGCTTTCCATCTGTTGCACTTCCTGCTCCTGAGTCCGTCTTTCTGTCACAATGGTTTTATATTGCCGAGGGTGAGTTGAGTGAAAAACGATTTTGCACTATTTTGGCTATATTCTTCAATAAAAATTAACCGTTTATGTTACATACAGTAATGGAATGTTAATACGATCCCGGCGTCCAGCTGTCGTGTCATTTAGACTGTCAAAATATACGTTTGGTGGCGGTTTCATTGAGCCACTTTCTAGCTCATGTAGTTATTTATTTTGTCCATTAGGGGTCTCTGTTTTCCCTTGTATGTTACATGTCATGGTTTTTGATGAGAATTGTTATTATTTAGATTTAATGTGGTCCTGTCTTCCATGGACAATGTTTTTTCATTGCTGAGGGAAGTGGAAGTGCAGAGACAAATCGGAAGGCAAATGTGTGTGTTCTGTTGTCTTCTGCAGAATAAATAAGTGCTGGGAAAATCCACCATCTGAGCCGACTTCTTCCATGCCCGTTCCACATCAGTTACATCTGCTCTGAACCTCTTTCATGTGAGGGTGAAACTCTTTTATTTTGCAAACCTCTGAAACCCAACCCAATGTTCCTTAAAGCTGCTCTGAACCTCTCATGCCCAAAGTTACAGTGTGTTGATAGTTGTTGTTGGACAGTGTTGAGCACGCTGTGTTCTTGAAATAAAGCTTTGTTTTTGACAATATTCTACTCAAAACCTCTCTTCTTCTCATTGTTGAGTGCTATTTAAACCACGTCGCCCAACTGCGCCCCCCCAAAAAAATTTTCACCAGCCGCCACTGGTGCCGATACACGGACAGTGCATTGTGGGATTTGTAGTATTATGTCCCCCAGCAGCCTATAAGCTTATAGCAGCATATCTAGGGCCTGAACAGGGCAAACCTGATTAAGCCCTAGCTATAAGCACTATCAAAGAGGAAAGTCTTAAGTCTACTCTTAAATGAGGTGACTGTGTCTGCCTCCCGGACTGAAGGTGGAAGCTGGTTCCATAAAAGAGAAGCTTGATACCTGAAAGCTCTGGCTCCCATCCTACTTTTTAAGACTCTAGGAACCACAAGTAGTCCCACATTTAGTGAGCACAGCTTTCTAATGGGGCAATATGGTACTAGAAGATCCTTAAGATATGATGGAGCATCACCAATCAAGGCTTTGTAGGTTAGGAGAATCATTTTAAATGTGATACTTGATTTTACGGGGAGCCAGTGCAGAGCAGCTAATACAGGATGAATTCAATTCAATTCAATTCAGTTTATTTGTATAGCCCAATTTCACAAATTACAAATTTGTCTCGGAGTGCTTTACAATCTGTACACATAGACATCCCTGCCCCAAAACCTCACATCGGACCAGGAAAAACTCCCAAATAACCCTTCAGGGGAAAAAGGAAGAAACCTGGAGGAGAGCAACAGAGGAGGATCCCTCTCCTAGGATGGACAGATGCAATAGATGTAATGTGTACAGAAGGACAGATTTAGAGTTAAAATACATTCAATGAATATGACAGAGTGTATGAATAGTTCATAGTAGGCATATTCCACGATGGAGACCTCCACGATCCATCAGGCAGATGGCGGTGGGGAGGAGGAGGGCGGAGTCTCAACAGGACAGTGGCGTAGTCATGAGCAGGAATTCCACGACCCAGACGATCCATCAGGCAGATAGGATCTATGCCGTCTCATAGGGTCCGATGACCCCATGAGACGTAAAGTCAAAAGGACTTCCGGGAGAAAGCAGAGTTAGTAACGTGTGATTGAGAGATGAAAATTCATCCTTAAGGAGAAAAAGAGGAGATAGGTACTCAGTGCATCCTAAAACGTCCCCTGGCAGCTATAAGCCTATAGCAGCATATCAAGGGGCTGGACCAGGGCAAACCTGATTCAGCCCTAACTATAAGCTCTGTCAAAGAGGAAGGTCTTAAGTCTACTCTAAACGAGGTGACTGTGTCTGCCTCCCGGACTGAAATTGGAAGCTGGTTCCATAAAAGAGGAGCTTGATAACTAAAGGCTCTGGCTCCCATTCTACTTTTTAAGACTCTAGGAACTACAAGTAGTCCCGCATTTAGTGACCGTAGCTCTCTAGTGGGGCAATATGGTACGACAAGCTCCTTAAGATATGATGGAGCATCACCAATCAAGGCTTTGTAGGTTAAGAGAAGAATTTTAAAAGTGATTCTTGATTTTACTGGGAGCCAGTGCAGAGCAGCTAGTGCAGGAGTGATGTGATCTCTTTTCTTAGTTTTAGTGAGAACACGAGCTGCAGCATTCTGGATCAACTGGAGGGACCTAAGAGATTTATTAGAGCAGCCTGCTAATAAGGAGTTGAAGTAATCCAGTCTCAAGTAACGAACGCGTGAACCAATTTTTCTGCATCTTTTGAGACAAGATGTGCCTGATTTTGAAATATTACGTAGATGAAAGAATGCAGTCCTTGAGATTTGCTTTACGTGGGAGTTAAAGGACAAGTCCCGATCAAAGATAACGCCAAGATTCTTTACAGTGGTGTTGGATGCCAGGGCAATGCCGTCTACAGAATCCACATCACCAGATAATTGATCTCTGAGGTGCTCAGGGCCGATTAAAATTACTTCGGTTTTGTCTGAGTTTAACATCAAGAAGTTGCAGGTCATCCATGTTTTTATGTCTTTAAGACATGCTTGAATTTTACAGAGTTGGTTGCTCTCCTCTGGTTTTATCGATAAATATAGTTGAGTGTCATCTGCATAACAATGAAAGTTTATGGAGTGTTTCCTGATAATATTGCCCAAAGGAAGCATGTATAAGGTAAATAAAATTGGTCCAAGCACAGAACCTTGTGGAACTCCGTGATTAACGTTGGTGGTTATTGAGGCGCCATCGTTTACAAATACAAACTGAGATCGATCTGATAAATAGGATTTAAACCAAATTAGTGCCGTGCCTGAAATGCCAATCGACTGCTCCAGTCTCTGTAACAGGATGTCATGGTCAATGGTGTCGAATGCAGCACTAAGGTCTAACAAGACCAGGACAGAGAGGAGTCCTTTATCTGCTGCCATTAAGAGGTCATTTGTAATTTTCACCAGTGCCGCCTCGGTGCTGTGGTGTTTTCTAAATCCTGATTGAAATTTCTCAAATAAACTATTATGATGTAGAAAGTCGACAGCTGATTTGCGACCACTTTCTCAAGGATCTTGGAGAGGAAGAGGAGGTTAGAGATCGGTCTGTAGTTAGCCAATACCTCTGGATCCAGAGTGGGCTTCTTCAGGAGAGGTTTAATAACAGCCACCTTGAAGGAGTGTGGTACGTGGCCTGTTAGCAGAGACACATTGATAATATCTAATAGAGAGCCGCCAATTAAAGGCAAAACGTCTTTAAGCAGCCTCGTCGGGATGGGGTCCAAGAGACAGGTAGACGTGATCGAAGTAGAAACCGTTGAAAATAATTGGTCACGGTTGATAGGAGAAAATCCTCCAAATATACACCAGGGCATACAGCGGTTTCCAAGGCCATTCCACTTGAGAACAGATTGGCACTGGTTATGGGCAAGAGATTATTAATCTTGTCCCTAATAGTTAAAATCTTTTCATTAAAGAAGTTCATAAAGTCATTACCACTAAGGTTTATAGGAATGCTCGGCTCCACAGAGCTGTGACTCTCTGTCAGCCTGGCTACAGTGCTGAAGAGAAACCTGGGGTTGTTTTTATTTTTTTCTATTATTGATGAGTAATAGGCTGCTCTGGCATTACGGAGGGCCTTCTTATATGTTTTAAGACTATCTCGCCAAACTAAGCGGGATTCTTCGAGATGAGTTGAACGCCATATGCGTTCAAGCTTTCGTGACGTTTGCTTCAGTTTGGCGGTCTGAGGGCTATTCCAGGAGCAAACCTCCTTCCTCACTGTCTTCTTCTTCAGAGGGCTATCGAGTCCAGTGTCATTCTCAGAGAGCCTATGGCACTGTCAACAAGATGATCAATCTGGGACGGACTAAAGTTAGACCAGGAGTCCTCTGTTATATTGAGACGTGGTATCGAATCAAATACAGAAGGAATCGCTTTAAATTTAGCTACAGCACTATCAGTTAGACATCTAGTGTAGAAACTTTTGACTAACGGAGTACACTCCGGTAGTATAAATTCAAAAGTTATGAGGTTGTGATCTGACAGAAGAGGATTCTGTGGGAAGACGTTCAAATGCTCAATGTCAACGCCATAAGTAAGAACAAGATCAAGCGTGTGGCCAAAGCTGTGAGTGGGTTTCTGTACTCTCTGACAGAAGCCAATCGAGTCCAACAAGGAGATGAATGCAGCACTAAGGCAATCATTAACAACATCCACATGGATATTAAAATCTCCAACAATAATAACTTTATCGGTTTTAAGAACCAAACTTGATATAAATTCTGAGAATTCAGATATAAACTCTGAATATGGACCTGGTGGCCGTACAGAATCACAAATCGAATTGGCTGTAGTGTTTTCCAGGTTGGATGTGAAAGACTAAGAACAAGGCTTTCAAATGAGGTGTAGTGTAATTTTGGTTGAGGATTAATTAATAGGCTCGATTCAAAGATGGCTGCTACTCCACCTCCTCGACCGGTGCCTCGAGGAATGTGAGTATTAATATGACTTGGAGGAGTCGATTCATTCAGGCAGACATATTCTTCATGGCTCAGCCAGGTTTCAGTTAGGCAACATAAATCAATGTGATTATCTGATATTAAATCATTCAGTAACACAGCTTTAGATGACAGAGATCGAATATTTAGGAGACCACATTTAATAGACCTATTTTGTTGCACTGCTGAAATAATTGTGTTAACTTGTATAAGGTTATTGTGTACGACTCCTCTTCTGCTTACTTTTGATTTATTTAATTGAAGTGGCCGTGGGACAGACACAGTCTCTACTCTAAAGTCAATGTGATGTCTTTTCTTAGTTTTAGTGATTACGAGCTGCAGCATTTTGGATCAACTGGAGGGACCTAAGACTTATTAGAGAAGCCTGATAATGAGTTGCAGCAATCTAGTCTAGAAGTAACGAACGCGTGAACCAGTTTTTCTGCATCTTTGAGACAATGTGTCTGATTTTAGTCCCGATCAAAGATAACACCGATATTCTTTACAGTAGTGTTGGATGCCAGGGCAATGCCATCTACAGAAACCACGTCACCAGGGGCCAGTATTTCAAAACTTGTAATCCAGATCAGAATGATTCGGATAACCAAATCCTCAGCCACAGATCAACCTGATCTATGTTGCAGCTTCCAAGAAAGGCCTCCCAAAGAGAGAGAAAAAAAACTTTTATCCAAGAATCTCCCATTAAATAAATGTTACTCTTTAAATTGTTTTGGGTTGTATTCTTAAAGGAGCTTCTTCCTTTAAGGAATATTTCTGAAGCCTGCAGTGCTACTTTGTCGGACCAAAAGCTTTGAGACCCAAAAAAACAGTTTACCTTCTTATAATTAGGTAACACATCCTGTTCAAATGAAAACAAATGGAAAATGAACCCTCCACAGAACATTTGTTTGGGATAATTATATTGTTTGCATGAAGACAAAATGGAGTATTTAAAGTGTACAACTGGTTAAGTTGTCAGAAAATGTGCAGCCACTGAGGTCAAAAGATAAATTGACGCTTGCATTTTCAGAAAATGCAGAATGAGAAGTTTCCCTTTCCAGTCCAACTATTACTCCAATGCTTTAGCAGGACCTTTGGAATCCTAACGAGGGGCAAAGCAAACTTTTGAAGTGTTCAGCTGAGTATTAATTGCAGCTCAACTGAGGAGGTTTTTAGAACCAATCAAGACTTATAAGGAAAGAAAAATAAAATGGCAGTCGTTCTTCCAGAAGACCATAGAAGCCATTAAAAAAGGAGGTCTCGCTGATCCCTGAACTCTAATTTCCCTTAAATGAACTGTAATTACCTTCCTCCTCCCAATACAGGTGTGGCTTACAATTTATTTCATTAAATCCTCATACTTTCATTCAGTATTCAATAAATAGTTGACTTTGACCCTTGCTCTGTAGAATAACCTTCGGTTTCATACATGCAACCATTAATCCTCTAATTTGCCCACGTCAGATCCACTATGTGCGGCTGCTTATTAAGCAAAGAGAAGTAAAGTGGAGTGGTGGTCAAATTAATTTCCAACAAACCCTGTTTTCTTTTAAGAACAATTGCCATATACGCTGCTTTTCTTTTTTCTTTATTTCCTAGGTCGGCCTATGCAGCCTCTGTCAGCAATTCTTTCTTTTCATATTTTTCTCTTTATACACAGCGGCACCTGAAGCCTTCTTTTAACATTTTGGAATAATTTCTTGCGAAACGAGTGACTTTGACTTTTTCTTCTTTTGGCCACTACCCTTGGGTTTAGCTACCTAGATATTTTTAATGAAAAATAAAGGTTTGTTTCTAATGCATACTTTTAATATTGATCAGGTGTCCAAATAACTGAATTATTAATGTGAAGGTTGTTTCACTAAAAAGTGATACAATTGTTATCAGATGAACACACAGGCAATTCAATATTGGCTTACTTCTACTGCTTTCCTCTGTCGTGTGCAAATACAACTTTCCAATAAGTTTGATGTTGGTTCAACATTCAGGGTTGTAGTTTTAATTGCTTTAAGGTCAAAAATAGGAGAAGATTGATACCTCTCTCATACCTGGATGCTTAATATGAAGCCAGAGGCAGCAGCCAGTTAGCTTAGCTGAGCATAGTGTGGGAGCTGGTTGTAGCGACTTCCTAGAGTCCTCTTGTGACCATTTGGCTTCAACAAATGAGATATAATGCATTTATTAGTCAAGATTTAAGAGCCAGGGTAGCTCTTAGCAAAGATAAGCTAACCGCCTGCTGATTATGGAAAGTGGCATCAATCCTCTCATCACAACGCTCGGCATGAATCATAATTAGTACATTTCCCGACATTTCATTTAACATCTTTAAGCTCAGCCAACATACAACACTGGAAAGTATCCAAACTTCCACACTTTCCAAGTTTTTTGAAATGGCAGATAAGAACTTTACATGGTGGTTAGATGAGCCCAGGGGTGTTGATCCTCAGGGACGTTGGTCTCGGCTGGCATGGCTGCGAGCTGCATTGCGGGGAAATCAAACGCTATTGTCCTGCACATCTCCTCTGCTTCACTGGGATCATAGCGAGTACATTTTCTGCATTTCTTTAGCTGTGACTGTGACAACGTGGAGCACAGTCACATTAACAAGGGATCTGATTGGCAATTTGATTCCCGGCCTGAATGATTAGCTATGTGCAGTCTCAGACTATAAATACCTAAAGCCCCACAAATTAAGAACCAAAAAACAAGAAATGAAACGCTTCCAACTTTCTTTATAAATTATTGATCTGTGGATAAAAACATCTTCCTCGATTTGTTTCATCAGAGAAACTAAAAGGCTCAGACGTGGAAATGATTTACTTCCCAAAGTAATTGTGTGTAAGGAATCAGGATAGGGGCAGAATCTTTGATTTTTGATTCTTGAAAGATACCCTAAAGCCATGAGATTGTCAATCTCTCGCTTGCAAATCACAAAACAGCAGAAGCAGCATTGCGCAGAGAAATGAATACAAGGCTTATCTGACAACTGAAAAAAAAATTGACTTCAGCTGCAGTCTTGACAGCAATCCAAGAAATCCAAACAGATTACACCTGTCCTTGGACCACTGCACTGCAAAATGCAAATCTGATATGCCTGTCAATATGAGCCAGTGAGGTCTCCAAGATCTTGAGGCAGCACGACACACAGTAAAAAGCTGAGAAAGCGGTTTGTTGTGTCAGATAAACATTTACTCTCTCTCAAATTATGGGTGCAATATCTAAACCCTATAACATCAGGACACTTGCTGTAAATATGAATATACAGTTTTCCTTTAATGCTTGGGGTCATTTTTGGGGGTGTTTTCGTTGGGAATCTGAGCTCATATATAACGCATATCGTCAGTGTTCACCGATGACGCCTGTGCTGTCTGTATTGATGGCAACTCAGCCTTCAGATAGACGGATTCAAAGGAGACAAGATGAAGGACAAGTATAAAGGCGGTAACCTTGACCAAGTGGAGAGGGAGGAAGTAAGGAGACTGATTTGCAGTGGGGGCCTCGGTTTGAGCAGCCCGCTCTGTTTATTAAGGTTGAACTCACAACGATGCAATGCGACGTTAGTTCCCATTAAGTCAAAGATTTGGCTTTTGAGGACTAGTGGGCAAAGGAATGAATAAGCTAGAAGGGTAGATAGAGGCCTGTACCTTTTATGAGGTAGTTAATGAGCATGTGGCTCTGGGTGGTCAAAGGGGGACGGAGGTGTACACTGCGGTGTCCTGCAAATGCCCTGGCAATGATAGCTGGTGAGGCAAACGGTCCAGAGTGCAAACATTCAAGGTAATTACAGAGTAATTATCCCACATTGTTGCCATATGGAAACCAACTGTGTGCCATACATCATATTTTCATCCTGAGGTGGATTAGTTATTTATGTATGGAAAACAGAGCCTCTATGTTGAGTGTAAAATTACCCAGAACATTTGCAAAAAGTTTACTTGTGTTTTGGGGCAATCTTAGCCCGGCCGCGCGCTTCATGCCCAGAAAGATGAGTCAGTTATGCTAAATCGACTGCTCCCAGATGGACAAATTATTCATGTGAGTCTCGAGCCTTGCCGCAGTGGGAGGATACAGGATGTACGGTCATGCTGACACCAGGTTTGTCGCTTCATCAATGGCACACGGTAAGGCAGGGCAGCGAGGAAAACTGAAGACATTTTCTTTCTCATGATAACAAATAGAGTTTTTAGTTATTTTGACTTTACTGTTCTCCTTTGCAGACCGCATGGAAAAAGACCACGATGTAATTAATAAGCTATTCCCTTTTTAAACCTTTGTTTATCTGCTTTTTCAGGGACCTCATCTCATGTTCACCAACGAGTTTTTCCCCCATATCAAAGATGGACATTTTGAACATACCACATCAGTACAAGGATTAATTTCCACACTTCTAGCAACACAAATCCCCTGCGAGAACAGCTGTAGATATTACCCCCTATCATTGATCTTGCAAGGTGTAGCCAGCTCCCAGTTTTTGATGTTTTTGCTTTCTCTTTGCGCCGCCGAAATGCTTCACCCCCTGCCTGCGGGACCGAGGAATCACCTGCTGCACTGAAACACATAATTGCTTATCTACACCCTTTATGCCAGGCCCACTACCGTTGCAGCTATCTGTCTTCTATCTTTCTGGATATACATTTTTCGAAGACACGCACACACGCGCACACACCCACACACCTACACCCCCCAAATCCGAATGGATCTCTTTGGTACTTGGAATTCCAAATCCTTTGTACTTATGACGTGCATGGGAAAGAAAACACCAGTCGAGAAAAACATTCAAGAATATGTCAGTTTTGTCTACCCATTTACAGCTAGGGGGGATATTCTTAAGAAACTAGCAGTTCTCTAGATCAAAAAAAATTATGCAAGTGAAAAAGCCCAGCCCAGTGTTGACAATCAATGAGAGTTGCTTAGTTTAGGAAGAAAGTCCACAAGTTAGCAACACTGACAGATAATACCGTCACCAGCAGAATAAGCACAGGCAGTGCTATTGGGTTGTAATGAGAATTTAAAGAATTGTAAAGAAAGCACAAAAGAAACCAGGTTTGCCACACGATTGTTGCAAGTTTGCCTCGTCAAATCACTTTGGATGTTTTTGGTCACAGACAGTTGTCAATCATCAGGCACGTGCACAGATAGAGCCCTAGTGGTGCTCAAGCACCAGCCCATTTTGCCCTGGATGAGTAAAGTGCCCTTTTTGTTGGAGCCCAATTTTTTAATTTTTCAGTATTTAAGAATAAAAGTTATTCTCTCTGTCATGAACCCCCCAAATGTATTTTAATATCCGACGGGGCATTTATTTGAGTTCTTGTAAGAATGTCGCCCCGACATGCTCCGCGACGCTCACGAGCCCCCCCCCCCCTCTCTTCCCCACGCCGCGCCCCTCCCTCCTCCTCCTCCACTTCCTCCTTCGCGCAGTGCTCCTCGCGCCACCAAACGGGTGCACCTCCTTCTCCTCTGACCCGCAGCACCAGACAAACACAGGGCTCTTAAGTTTTGAAGACAGGCAAGAGTGAGAGTTATATAACACAGATGATAGTTGAAGTATTGATTGAATACACATTGCTAATGACTCTTTCCTTTGAGCATTTTTTTCAGCGTGATAAATACGATATGTGGCGGGAGTGTGTGACTTAAGACTGAAATGCGTGACTGTCACGCTCAATGACACTTGAGAGCCCTGCAAACAGATCATGACGGTGTTTGTCCCTTGACGTTGTTTTGTGATAAATCAACCACAACATTAGCGCTGCTGAAAACATGACGTCACAACTGATCCGACGTTTCCTAAAAAAATAAACAAACAAAAACTCACGAAATCCGTGATTTCAGAGCCTCGTCCAGCTGTTTACTGACGTTAGTTATGTTTAGAGAATAAAGAGAGGAGAGAGAGAATTCTTATTCCGTTCTATTTAACGGGCTAGTCTAGGATTTGCGTGGCCAGACTGAAAAACAAATCACAAGGCCTCTCTTGTTCAGAGGGCCGGGCCAAATGTGGAGGCGGGCCGTATCCGGCCCGTATCCAGCCCGCGGGCCTTAGTTTGAGGACCACTGCTCTTGGCTGTTGATGTCTATCAATATCGCTCATTTTGAAAATGACGTAAGAGGGTGTGGCAGCGGGGGGTGTTTAGGCTCGGCTGCTGAGTGGGTGGAGCGGGGGTGTGGTTCAGGGAACGGTGTCTGATTGTCATCAACTGGACTGATTGCTAATCAGATTGGTAATCAGTCCAGCTGATGATATGTGTTTGTGTATCTGAGGCTGTCTCCATAAAGGAGCTGGACGGACAGAAGAGTGGGGGTCAGCGTGGAGAGCAGAGACACAGTCTGCGGTGGCAATAAAAGTGATTACCAACTATCCCTCTGGATGCTCAGTCCTTATTGGTGCTTAGGGGGGGAAACCTACTGGTGACGGCAACACGCCTGTCACACTGGAGCCAAACGTGGGGCCCTTTTTTTTGTTGGAAAAAAAACAACAAAAAAACAAAGCACATGGAGAGCATCCAGCAGCACCCAGATCAGCCAACCCAGCCATGGATTCAGCTGGGGCAGATGCTGGGGAGGATAGCAGCGATGTTGCAGGACCAAGCGGAGGCAGGCCGGCAGACACTGGGGAAGCTCCTGGCCCAGGCAGAGGAGCAGACGCGTGCCCTGGAACGGCTCGCCGCCCAGACAGCTGCGGCCACACCTGTAGCTTCCCCCTTGGCGGGGGTGGCACTCCAGAAAATGACGGCGGGGGACGATGCGCAGTCATTCCTAGAAACTTTTGAGACGGTGGCAGAGGCATGCGGCTGGCCAGCGGGGGAGTGGGCGATTCGCCTCCTGCCCCTGCTCACCGGGGAGGCGCAGACTGCGGCCCTGGGGCTTCCCCCAGCAGCACGATACAGTTACGCGGACATGCGAAAGGCGGTGATGGATCGGCTGGGTCTGACTCCGGAGGATCACCGGCGGAGGTTTCGCGAGGCCACGATGGGGCCCGACGACCGGCCGCTTGCATACGCAAGAACGGCTGAGGGACGCGACAAGGTGGCTGCAGCCCGGGAACACAGAAGGGGCGCAGGCGGCGGTGGAGAAGGTCGTCGTGGAGCGGTTCGTGGAGGGGCTGCCGACCGGAACATCAGAGTGGGTCCGCTGTCATGGCCCCACGTCGCTGGAGGCCGCCATCACACGGGCGGAGGACCACCTGGCGGTGCACCCCGGCGGCCAGGTGGACAGCGACGGCGCACTGACTCCGGCCAGGCCGATGGAGGCCCTGACGCGACCCATACCGGCCCCAGTAAACACCGGCACCCTTCCCAACCCACAGGTAGTCCCTCAAACACCAGGGCAGGAGTGTTGGAGGTGCAGACAGCCCGGACACATCCGGTGGGAGTGTCCGCTGATGGAGGTGGGCCAGGTGATCCGGGTTGCCCTCCCCAGGTACGGGAGCGACATACCGGTAAGAATCCAGGGGGGTATACATCAGGCAATGGTGGATTCCGGCTGTACACAGTCCATGATCCACCAGAGCCTGGTTCGACCAGGGGCATTGGTAGAGGCATTGTGGGTGAAGATAAGGTGTGTGCATGGGGACATTCACGAGTATCCCATAGTGTCAGCGGAAATTAGACACGGGGGGGAAAAAGCATAATGTGAAGGTCACGGTTAGCTCCCGCCTTACGCACCCCGTAATCTTGGGAACCGATTGGCCAGGGTTTGATAAGTTAATGGGGAAGGCTGCGGGGGTGCGTTCACGGCAGACAGGGTCATGCGGTGTGTGCTCCGTGCTCAGCGGTGACGCGAGGTTGTCCGACACTGCAGACGGGGAGGGGGAACCGGCGGAGCCTCCTGGGGAGACTCCTCCGGCTCCCGAGTTTCACTCCATGGAAGATTTTCCACTCGAGCAGTCTCGGGATGATACTCTACGCTCAGCCTTTGACCAAGTGATACGAATTGATGGTCAGCTGGTGCGCCCTGACGCAGCACAGACATATCCACACTTCACATTGATCAGGGCCAGACTGTACAGAGTGAGCCGTGACACTCACACAGGGCAGGAAAGCACCCAGTTGCTGGTGCCGAAGAGCCGCCGGGAAATTATTTTTCAGGCGGCTCACTATAATCCGATGGCTGGTCACATGGGGTATGATAAAACTCTGGATCGGATAATGACCCGATTTTATTGGCCGGGCATCCGGGCGGATGTGCGCCGTTGGTGTGCGTCCTGCCCAGAGTGTCAATTGGTAAACCCTCCGGCCATTCCGAGGGCACCTTTGCGCCCTCTGCCATTAATGGAGGTTCCATTTGAGCGAATCGCTATGGACCTCATCGGGCCATTTCACCGGAGTGCACGCGGGTTTCGCTTTGTGTTCGTCTTCGTGGATTACGCAACACGATATCCGGAGGCGGTGCCCTTGCGCAACATTTCTGCAAAGAGTGTCGCACAGGCGCTGTTTCAGGTCATCTCCCGAGTCGGAATCCCGAAAGAGATTCTGACTGACCAAGGCACCCAGTTTATGTCAAGAACACTGAGAGAACTTTATGGGTTACTGGGTATCAAGTCTATTCGGACCAGTGTGTACCACCCACAGACCGACGGTCTGGTGGAGCGTCTGAATAAGACTTTGAAGTCCATGATCCGTAAATTTATTAATGACGATGAACGTAATTGGGATAAATGGCTTGACTCTCTGTTGTTTGCAGTACGGGAGGTTCCCCAGGCCTCCACGGGATTTTCTCCCTTTGAACTGTTGTTCGGCAGGACTCCACGGGGGGTGCTCGACCTCATTAAAGAAAACTGGGAGGAGGGGCCGAGCACCAGTAAAAACGAGATCCAACACGTCCTGGACCTGCGAGCAAAGCTCCACACACTGGGTCAGCTGTCATGTGAGAATTTGCTCCAGGCCCAGGAGCGTCAGCAGCGGCTGTACAACAGAGGGGCCAGGCTGAGACAATTCACACCGGGAGAGAAGGTAATTGTATTGCTTCCTTCTTCCAGCTCTAAACTCCTCGCCAAGTGGCAAGGGCCCTTTGTGGTCACACGGCGAGTGGGGGATGTCGACTATGAGGTGGTGCGTTCTGATAGGGGCGGAGCTACACAGTTTTACCACCTCAACCTCCTAAAGGCATGGAGGGAGGCGGAGTCTGTTTCTCTGGTGTCCTCGGTATCTGAGAGAGAGGAGCTGGGGCCTGAGGTCCCAAAATCCACCAATCCAGCCTCGCTCCTTTGTGAAGACCGTCTCTCCGGGACCCATAAATCAGACATTGCCCGGTTGCAAAAGCAGTTTGCTGATGTGTTTTCTCTCCTTCCAGGACGCACAAACCTCATAGAGCACGAGATTGAGACACCTCCGGGCGTGACAGTGCGGTCATGACCCTACAGGTTACCTGAACACAAGAGAAAGGTGGTTCAGCGGGAATTGGCTGCAATGCTGGAGATGGGGGTAATAGAAGAATCCCACAGTGCCTGGTGTAGCCTCATTGTTCTTGTGGTCAAGAAGGATGGGTCTATATGGTTCTGCGTGGACTATCGCAGGGTGAATAATGTGTCACGGTTCGATGCTTACCCAATGCCCCGGGTCGACGAGCTCCTGGACCGACTGGGCACTGCACGTTTCTTTATGACACTGGATTTAACCAAGGGCTACTGGCAGATTCCTCTGTCGCCAGAGTCTAAGGAAAAAACGGCCTTCTCCACTCCGTTTGGGTTATACCAATTCACCACGCTTCCCTTTGGGTTGTTTGGGGCCCCAGCCACCTTTCAACGCCTCATGGACCGGGTGCTGCGTCCGCACGCTGCATATGATGCCGCCTACTTGGATGATGTGATCATACACAGCACCACCTGGGCGGAGCATGTGCAGCGGGTGTGCGCGGTGCTGGAGTCCCTGAGGCAGGCGGGCTTACGGCCAACCCGGGAAGTGTGCAGTTGGACGGAGGGAGGTACGGTATCTGGGGTACCACTTGGGCGCCGGGCAGGTGCGCCCTCAGGTGGACAAGACCGCCGCCATCGCAGCCTGCCCGCGCCCAAGACTAAAAAGAGGTGAGGCAGTTTTGGGGCTGGCGGGCGATTTCAGGCAGTTCATCCCGAACATTGCGGTGGTGACCAGCCCGATGACTGACCTGACCCGGAAAGGTGCCACAGAACCGGTCCAGTGGACGGAGCGGTGCCAGTTGGTGTTTGAGGAGGTAAAACAAGCTCTCTGTGAGGAACCACTCCTTCACACACCTAACTTTCTCTCCTTTACTCTGCAGACTGATGCGTCGAACAGAGGGCTGGGGCCGTTTGTCCCAGCAGGTAGAGGGGTTGACCGCCCCGTGCTGTACATCAGCCGCAAGCTGTCGGAGAGGGAGGGCAGGTACAGCACGGTGGAGAAGTAGTGCCTGGCCATCCGGTGGGTGGTCGACTCCCTGCGCTACTACCTCCTGGGATGCTCATTCACCCTCTGGTCGGACCACGCCCCGCTCCAATGGCTCCACCGCATGAAAGATACCAATGCCTGAATCACTCGGTGGTATCTGGCTTTACAGCCTTTTAATTTCAAGGTGATCCATAGGCCGGGGACGCAGATGGTCGTGGCCAACTTCCTCTCCCGCTCTCATGGGGGGGGGGGGGGGGGGAGGGGGAGTAGGTTAGGCCGGATGTTGCTGTTGCCCCGGTCTAAGTCGGGCGGTGGAGGTATGTGGCAGCGGTGGGTGTTTAGGCTCGGCTGCTGAGTGGGTGGAGCGGGGGTGTGGTTCAGGGAACGGTGTCTGATTGTCATCAGCTGGACTGATTGCTAATCAGATTGGTAATCAGTCCAGCTGATATGTGTTTGTGTATCTGAGGCTGTCTCCATAAAGGAGCTGGACGGACAGAAGAGCGGGGGTCAGCGTGGAGAGCAGAGACACAGTCTGCGGTGGCAATAAAAGTGATTACCAACTATCCCTCTGGATGCTCAGTCCTTATTGGTGCTTAGGGGGGGGAACCTACTGGTGACGGCAACACGCCTGTCACAGAGGGCAATATGGATCCGTATCAGACCAGGAGGAGGGCAATACGTGGCTGGCATGAAGACCCATTAGCCAATCAGAACGCTTGTACTGTTATATAATAATTCATCTTTATTCATAAAGAAAATGTAAGCTAGCGGTCTGATGCTGTCCAGAGGAAACGCAGGTAGAGGAGAGCATCATCAGTGTAATGCTGCTTATGCTTTAACTCTGTCAGAATTTTTTTTTGGCATTGGGTGCCCTTTTTTTTGGTTTGAGCACCTGCCCCCCAAAATGTCTGTGCACGTGCCTGTCAATCATAGTGTGAAGGGAAGGTGCAACTCTCAAAACAATAATAATAATCTATTAATGATTCAAACATGTAAGTCAGGCATGCACCGTTTTACAAGAATCCCTGAATATGTGATTTATTACCCCTCTGACGAGCATATATTAATAGCTCACTATTCTTTTGTTGTTGTTTTTGTGATCAAATCTTTTATTGGTTTTCGAGATATGCACATGCAAAGGAAAATATGTACACATTTGTACATTGACATATATTATAAGCACATCCTTGCATACCCTAGTACATACACACACATATATAATGTATAAGTACCCCGGCATCGGAGCTCTGCGGCCCGCGAGACGGAGAGCCGAGGAGTGTTAATGCGAAACGTAGAGACAGAAATGACATGCTGTTGGTTAGATACGATCAATAACAGATCGGTCAAGTACGCAAAGGCGCGAAGTAACACAAGTGGCATTACGCATTGTTGATTATTTTCGCCTATGCATACCTGCGTACCAGTTATGTGCACCCCTGTATATTATGTTACAATTCTATTACAATTCTATATATTGTTGAATGTTGCTTAAATATTGAATCGGGTCAAAATGACCCGAAGGCAACACAAGGGTTAAAGCCGTGGACCAGGATAAAATGGTTCTTTCTTTAGCACCATGTATTCTGGCTATTGATAGTTCCATATTCACTATATCAAGGTAGCTAGCTAACCACTGGGGTTTCGTAAGAGTGTGCGGGGGACTCCATCGCATTGCTAGCATTGTTTTTGCAGCTGTCAGGCCGGTTAACAAGGTGCGTCTTTGTGCTTGTGATAAGTCAAGTGTGGAGAAATCATTTAGAAGCAGCACAGCAGGAGCGCAGGGAATTACATAATCCAGCATCTTTGTCAAAAAGAGAGAACCCATTTTCCAAAACAGGGTTACTTCTTTACACAACCAAAACATGTGCATGAAAGAGCCCACATGACCTCCTGTACAAAGGGTACACATTGGTGATGGGATTATTTCCTGAAGAAACTTTTCCTAGGTGTATAATAGGTTCAATGTAAAAAGTTTAGGTTAATCTGTTGATGGTTGGTTATTTTTTTTCAGTTATCCCTTTCCAAATATAATTCCAGTCCGGTGGGGTATTTTCTGTCATGTGTTCAAGGTCTTTTGCCCAAACCTGTTCAATAGGAAGAGGTTTGTAAGATGAAAAATTAGTATAGTTTGGATACTAATCCCCTGGTTTGGCCTTTTGAATTCATTATGGAATGCAGGTGATGTGATCCCAGAGGATCAATCCATGGTACCCCATATGTTTTCATTGATGCTTTTAGTTGTAAGTTAAGTAAAAAGGATGAGCCAGGTATGTCATATGTAGTACGTATATCATCAAAAGCCCTGAAACCATTCTCATTAAAAATATCTGCTAGTTTGTGTATCTTTCTGCTCGTCCATGTTGATGAAGAGAATGTGACCCCACCAGTCAGTAATAGACAGTTATTAAAAATTGGAGTGTCGAGGTGCCATTTAAGATTTGTTTTGGTCTTTTTTTCCGCCATATGCCATGTCAATAGTGCGAAAGATATAATTGGGCCAAGTGAGAGTTAATTTGTTTTGGCGGCATATTAGAATAAATTAAGAAGCAAGATTTTCCTTAATTGGTTTCCAAGAGACCGATGCCTCTGGGTTCAACCAAATTGAGATTCGTCTCAAAACAAAAGACCAAAAATGATATTTAAAGTTCGGTACTGAGAGGCCACCTTTATTTTTATGCCTTTGCAGTGTGGACATCTTAACATGCAGTTGTTTTCCTCCCCATACAACCCTTTATCACAAAAATTACGTTCCCCCAGTCCTAAAATGCAATTTGCAGACAAACGTATTTCTCTCCAAATTACGTTGGACGGAAACGTATTTCTCTCCAGATTACGTTTGTATTTGACGTATTATTATTACAAATACGTCTCTGATCAACGTATCTTTGCCGTTTGTTATCTCTCTTTTCTACAATGCTGTTATCAATTGTAAAAAGCGTCCTCTAGTCTTATTTATTATTATGTTATATGTTGTTTCGCCTGCGTATTATGACAGCAATAAGCGTTGTAACGGATCATATGAATTGGCGTGAAGACTTACTGCTGGTGACTCTCCTTTATTTTCTTTCTTTAGGTGACAATACATTAATTAAAACTCGTACACTATCACCACCTTAACAGAGTTAGTCCCATACGGGTCAAATCAACTATTAAATTAGTTATAAAATGCGCATCTGTCCGTAATCTATACCATAAAGTTCGCATTTTAACCTAAAAAAAAAGTGCGCTTCCTTTTAACCTTTCAAAATAAAAGTCTGATTTGTCTGTTAAGCGGAAGTAGTATAAAACGTCTATTTATTCAAACAATACAATATAAAAGGCATACATACATCAAAATCAAAAAGGAAAATGCCAAACAGTCAAACAACTCAAAACAATAAACCCTTCATGGCATTATTTACAGGCGTGTTTACTTCTCATCAAACAAAAAGAGCAGGTACCCGGAAAAATCTGGGAAATAATTTGGGAATTGTTAATAAAACATGATTTACCCTTCAACTTCCACTGATATGCATGCGAACTAATACATTGTTTCACACACACACACACACACACACACACACTGACAGAAACACAGACACTCACATACGTACACACACACAGGCAGAGACACACACATACTCACTCACACACACAGACAGACACACACTCACACACACAGAATGACAGACACAGACACTCACATACATACAAACACAGGCAGAATCACACACACACACCCACACACACACATATACACATGCACACACACACATGCTCTGCAGACTGACCCTTGACCTCCCAATTGTCTCTCAGATATAACCCTACTGCTTTATATTGAATATATTATATTTACCTAAATATAATACTTTGAGGTCATGAGGGGAATCCCCTCCAAAACTTTCACAAGAGAAAATTGTCACCGTGCCAATAACCCTTGTACGATCCTTAAAACCAGTCTTTTAGTTAATTTTTCATACTTTCAATCAACTTAAAGATCGGGATTCTTTTCAGATTCAAAGAGGGGCCTCTGAATATGAATACCCTACAGTTTTGGACCAATAGCTCTGAGTTAAGGGCCCCCAAAACAGGTCCAAAGGGTCAAATTGGGTCTTATTCTCTTAAATTTGCATATTTTTTGACGAGTGCAAAAATGGCCATAATCTCCTAAATTTTTGTCCTGGAAATCCCAAATTGAACACAGACACTCAGGACAGGGCCTACAATGAGGTGATGGGGTGAAATTTCCTCCAAAACACACACAAGAGTTAATTGGCTATCTGAAATCCAGGACTTGAAGAGGGTGTGTGGTTTAACAAATCTGAGACCCTGTTGTGAGCTTGGGCTGATTTTAGCTTTTTTTCCTTCTAAACATGTCAGAGCTTAGCTTTCTTTTGCAGGTTGTAGCCCCTCCCAAATGGGGTCCAACCATGTAGGCTGGCAACATATAGCACTTAGCATCCCTGCTTGGGAAGGGCTTAAAAACCCGGAAAAAAACAAATTCCTTCCTTCAAAGGTTAACAACTCCTCAAATGTTTGTACTATATGAACAATTTCAATTGTATTCTACCCCATTTGGGAGTGGCTACAACCTGGAAAAGAAAGCTAAGCTCTGACATGTTTACCCAATTTGACCCTTTGGACCTGTTTTTGGGGCCCTTAGCTCAGAGCTATCGGTCCAAAACGTTAGGGTATTCATATTCAGAGGCCCCTCTTTGAATCTGAAAAGAATCCAGATCTTTAAGTTGATTGAAAGTATGAAAAATGTACTTAAAGACTGGTTTTAAGGATCGTACAAGGGTTATTGGCACGGTGACAATTTTCTCTTGTTAACGTTTTGGAGGGGATTCCCCCCACGACCTCAGTCTTATATTTAGGTAAATATAATATATTATATATAAAGCAGTAGGGTTATATCTGAGAGACAATTGGGAGGTCAAGGGTCAGTCTGCAGAGTATGCGTGTGTGTGCATGTGTGAGTGTGTCTCTGCCTGTGTGTGTATGTATGTGAGTGTCTGTATGTGTGTGTGAGTGTGTGTGTCTGTGCGTGTGTAAGAGTGTGCGTGTGTAAGAGTGTGTGCGTATGAGAGTGTGTGTGAGTCTCTGCCTGTGTGTGTGTGTACGTATGTGAGTGTCTATGTGTTTCTGTCAGTGTGTGTGTGTCTGTGTAGTGATGTATTAGTTTGCATGCATGTCAGTGGAAGTTGAAGGGTAAATCATGTGTTATTTACAATTCCCAAATTATTTCCCCTGTAAATAACGCCATGAAGGGTTTATTGTTTTGAGTTGTTTGTGTTAGGACTGAGTGGTGTTTGAACCCAAAATGTAGTACTCCGAAGGCAGGGAATGAGTTAATGCCTAACGAGGCGTTTTAATGTCCAACAAGGCAATTAGATGTCTATATATATATATATCTATAAATCTACCTGAATACATAAAACTCACAGGCTGTTGTTAAGCATACGTATTTAGGTAGATATATAAAATATACTTAGGGGCATTCGGAAGAGTAGTCAGAGTCCAGGCAGGGGGTCGTGGCACGGCAGGTCCGGAGTGAAAAAAGGTGTCGGAAGGAATGCAGCAAAGCACTGAAAACAGCTCTACAAAGTACGGACAGCAACAATGTAGCTCAAAGCTTCTCCTGGTACTTGCCAGGTGATTCTATGGGATGATCTGGCGAGGAGCAGGAGTGAAGACCGGGTTATTGTAGTCTCTGGAGTTGATTGTAACAGAGCAGGTGTGCAGTGCCAACGCCCAGTCAGCTCGTCACCAGGGAGGAAGGCTCAGATGAGCCTGAGTGTTTAGATGGTAGAGTGTGGACGGCGCAGTGGATAGCGCACAGGAACTCCAGCAGCAGAACGCTGAGGTGGCGGGTTCGAACCCCGTGGCGGGTTCGAAACCGTAACAGGACCCCCCCCTCAAGGGACGGATTCCAGACGTCCCAGGAGATCAACAAGGGTGGGTGGAGGGGAGCCGGCGGAGGGTTCAAGACCATGGCTGAGACAGTCCGGGGGGTGGGCCGGAGGACGTCCATCAGGCGAAAGGATGCGCTCTGGAGGGCGGGCCGGAGGACAGGAATGGGGAGCGAGGGGACCGGGCTCAGGAGAGGCGGAACCCCGGGGACCGGAACATCAGGGACTGGAACCGGCGGCGGAACACCGGGGACTGGAACCGGCACATCGGGGACTGGAACCGGCGACGGAACACCGGGGACCGGAAAGCCTGAGTGTTTAGATGGTAGAGTGTGGACAGCGCAGTGGATAGCGCACAGGAACTCCAGCAGCAGAACGCAGAGGTGGCGGGTTCGAAACCGTAACAGGACCCCCCTCGACGGGAGACCCCTGGCGACCCTCCAGGTGCATCAGGATGATCCCTGTAGAACTCTCGCAGGAGCTCAGGACTCATGATGAGGCCCCGGGAGACCCAACTGCGCTCCTCAGGTCCATACCCCTCCCAGTCGACCAGGTATTGGTACCCACGACCACAACGGCGCACTCGCAGTAGCCGCCGCACCGTCCACTGAGGATGTCCATAGACCATCTGTGGTGGAGGGGGAGCAAGGGGTGGAGGTGTCAAGGGACATGAGGAGATGGGTTTTATCTTGGAGACATGGAATACTGGGTGGACCCGCTTCATGGAGGAAGGGAGCTGGAGACGTACAGCAACAGGTTTGATGATACGCTCAATCCTGAAAGGTCCCAGGAACCGGGGCGCCAGCTTCCGGGACTCCACTTGTAGTGGCAGGTCAGACGACGAGAGATACACCTGCTGACCCACCCTGTACTGCGGGGCCTTGGTGCGCCGACGGTTGGCCCCTCGGCAAGCACGGGTGTTTGACCTTAGTAGAGCTGCACGGACCGTCCTCCATATTCTCCGGCATCGTTGTAGGTGGGCCTGCACCGAGGGGACGGCAACCTCCGTCTCCTGGGCCGGAAACAGGGGAGGCTGGTATCCCAGTGAGCACTCAAAGGGTGACATACCAGTGGCATCACAGACAAGGGTATTCATCGAGTACTCCACCCACGGCAGGTCCTTACTCCAGGATGACGGATGAAGAGCAGAAACGCATCGGAGGGCTGTCTCCATGTTCTGATTGGCTCGCTCCGCCTGTCCATTTGTCTGCGGGTGATACCCGGAGGAGAGACTGATGGTGGCGCCAATGCCCCTACAGAAAGCCTTCCAAACTTGGGAGGTAAACTGGGGGCCACGGTCACTAACGATGTCGGCTGCGAGTCCGTAGGCGATATACACGTTCCATGAGCAACTCAGCGGTCTACTGGCAAGTAGGTAGCTTAGGGAGGTCCTCAAGGTGCACGCGCTTGGTAAAACGGTCTACCACCGTGAGGATAACGGTGTTGCCCATGGACGGGAAAGACCGTGACGAAATCCAAAGAAATCTGTGTCCAAGGACGACCCGGGACCGGAAGCGGGCGCAGGAGACCAGCAGGAGCCTGATGGGACGCCTTGCTTCGAGCACATACCGTGCAGGCAGAAACGAACCTCCGAACATCCTCCACCATTGTAGGCCACCAGAATCTCCGCGCACAAATGACAGGGTGCGGGTGATCCCTGGATGACAAGCCACCCGGCTGGCATGGCACCATTGGAGAACCTGGGACCGGACCGCATCAGGAACGAACAGTCGGTTGGGGGGTCCAGTTCCCGGATCAGGTTGAGTGCACTGAGCCCTCCTGACCGCTGCCTCGAGATCCGTGGTGATCACTCCAATCACCTGGGAAGCGGGGAGAATGGTGTCCCTGAATACATCAGGGCCGGTGGATGTAGGAGAACGAGAGATTCGGCTCACCTGGAATCCCTGGTCTCCGTGAGCCTAATCTTTGGCCGACTGGGACAGTCGTCTCTGATGTGACCCCTCTGGCCACAATACATGCAGAGACCCCTGGTCCTCCGGTGCTCCCTCTCTGCAGCAGACAGACGTAGTCGGCCGACCTCCATTGGCTCAGCACCTGAGTCTGAACCGAAAGTCTCAGATGAACACGAGAGAGTGGGAGTCGAACGCGAGGAGCCTTGATGTGAATGTGCCCTGGTCCTCCTGCGCTCACGGAGGCGTTCGTCAACATCACTGGCAAGGCTGATGAGACTATTGAGATCAGCAGGCTTATCTCTAACCAGCTCATCCTTCAGAACCTCCGTGAGGCCATCTCTAAAGATACAGCGCAGAGTGGAGTCCTGCCATCCCGCTGGCTGCGAGTGCGGAACTCGATTGCATAGGCAGCAACAGTGCGAGAGCCCTGCTTGATGTGGAGTAGCCGTGAGCCTGCATCCTGACCGCGACGGGTGATCAAAACCCTCCTGAACTCCTCCTCGGTTGGCATAGTTGTGTCTTGTCCCGGGTTGAAGCTCATGAAAGACTGGATCCAACGAAGAGCGACACCGGTAGTATGAGTGGCAACGTAGGCTACCCTGGCTGCATCGGCGGAAAACATGCTGGGCTGCATCTCGAAAACAAAATTGCACTGCAACATGAATCCCCTAAACTCTGTGAAAGCCCCATCATAAGGCTTAGGGCTAGCTAAGCTAGGCTCCCGGGCTATAGGACCAGGAGGGGGAAGTGGACCCGGAGCTGCAGTGACAGGAACTTGCGGGGCTGGTGAGGCTGTGGCACCCAGAGCAGTCAACTGGGTGGAAATGGTGTTCAACTGAGTTAGCAGGGCCTGTTGGTCGCTGGCTAATTGCAGTAGTTGTTGAGAGTGGGTCTGCTGCTCCCCAGCAACGCTCTGCATCATACCAGAAGCCTCACGAAGTAGCCGGTCGTGGTCAGCAAGCACCTTGTCTTGGCGTTGAATAGCAGCATGGGCAGAAGAGAGAGGCCCAGGTGGAGAGGCCTGACCTCCTGAGTTAGCTGAGTTCATGTTGGCCAGATCATCTGTTAGGACTGAGTGGTGTTTGAACCCAAAATGCAGTACTCCGAAGGCAGGGAATGAGTTAATGACTAACGAGGCGTTTTAATGTCCAACAAGGCAATTAGATGTCTATATATATATATCTATAAATCTACCTGAATACATAAAACTCACAGGCTGTTGTTAAGCATACGTATTTAGGTAGATATATAAAATATACTTAGGGGCATTCGGAAGAGTAGTCAGAGTCCAGGCAGGGGGTCGTGGCACGGCAGGTCCGGAGTGAAAAAAGGTGTCAGAAGGAATGCAGCAAAGCACTGAAAACAGCTCTACAAAGTACGGACAGCAACAATGTAGCTCAAAGCTTCTCCTGGTACTTGCCAGGTGATTCTATGGGATGATCTGGCGAGGAGCAGGAGTGAAGACCGGGTTATTGTAGTCTCTGGAGTTGATTGTAACTGAGAGCAGGTGTGCAGTGCCAACGCCCAGTCAGCTCGTCACCAGCGAGGAAGGCTCAGATGAGCCTGAGCGTTTAGATGGTAGAGTGTGGACGGCGCAGTGGATAGCGCACAGGAACTCCAGCAGCAGAACGCTGAGGTGGCGGGTTCGAACCCCGTGGCGGGTTCGAAACCGTAACAGGACCCCCCCCTCAAGGGACGGATTCCAGACGTCCCAGGAGATCAACAAGGGTGGGTGGAGGGGAGCCGGCGGAGGGTTCAAGACCATGGCTGAGACAGTCCGGGGGGTGGGCCGGAGGACGTCCATCAGGCGAAAGGATGCGCTCTGGAGGGCGGGCCGGAGGACAGGAATGGGGAGCGAGGGGACCGGGCTCAGGAGAGGCGGAACCCCGGGGACCGGAACATCAGGGACTGGAACCGGCGGCGGAACACCGGGGACTGGAACCGGCACATCGGGGACTGGAACCGGCGACGGAACACCGGGGACCGGAAAGCCTGAGTGTTTATACGCATTTTATAACAAGTTTAATAGTTGATTTGACCCGTATGGGACTAACTCTGTTAAGGTGGTGATGAGGTGGTGATAGTGTACGAGTTTTAATTAATGTATTGTCACCTAAAGAAAGAAAATAAAGGAGTCACCAGCAGTAAGTCTTCACGCCAATTCATATGATCCGTTACAACGCTTATTGCTGTCATAATACGCAGGCGAAACAACATATAACATTATAATAAATAAGACTAGAAGACGCTTTTTACAATTCATAACAGCATTGTAGAAAAGAGAGATAACAAACGGCAAAGATACGTTGATCAGAGACGTATTTGTAATTATAATACGTCAAATACAAACGTAATCTGGAGAGAAATACGTTTCAGTCAAACGTAACTGCAAATTGCATTTTAGGTCTGGGGGAACGTAATTTTTTGTGATACAGGGTTGCCCCATATGAATTTGGAGATTAAGGAGTGAAGTTTATTCCAGTAATTAGGTGGTGGAGATAAGGGTAACATAGATGCAAACAAATTAACTCTAGGTATTATATCCATCTTCAAAATTGAAATCCGAGTTTGTAGCGATTTTGAACTCTGAGTCCATCTGTTAAGGTCCAATTCAATACATTTATGCATGTTCATGTAATTTTTTGAGATGATAGTATTTAGGGATCCCTATTCTTTATTGAATCAATGTAAAAACACAGTTTGCAGTTGCTTATTATAGGAATTGCCTTCAACATGGAAAACACAATTGTAAAGATTGCGTATTTGTTTTCCAGCAAAAAGTTGTTTTTTTGTCTAAAAAAAAGAGGCACAAGAATTCAAGAAATCGGCGTTGGGCTGATCTAAATTAATAAAGCTCAGAACGACAAACAATTTTACCAGCCATTCAAGATTGCCTCTTCCCCTGCAACACTTTGATATATTGTCTTGAGCATCAGAATTATGAAAGTCGCACTCCGTGCTCTCTGAAGCGTTCTTATTTTGCATTCATCACAAGTATGCAGGGAACATGCCAGCCTAGATAGATAACTGTTCACAAAGGAGCCAAAACAGGCACGTAACTTATTCAGTGAGGGAGCCCTGGGAGGCCCCTATCTGATGGGTGAAAGAAAAGGGGACAAGCAGAGCAACAGTGCGAGTGCAGACACGGTGCTAGAGATAATGCAGGGTTATTGATGTGCTGCAATAAAGCAGCAGGAAGCCTTTTAGTACGAGCTTAGATAGATAGATAGATATGTACTTTATTAAGAGCTTGTCTACGTCTCCTTAGTGCTATCAATCAGAACATTTACAGCCAATTAACAGTGGCTCATTGCATTAAAGCCAATAGATACTGCAGCACTCACCCCACCTCCTAAAAAAATATTTTCTTTTTAAAAATGAAAAGGCTTATCTCATAAACTTTCATGAAGCGGAAACATGTAGATGAAGAGAGTGACTGTGTAACTTGCTTGATGTGGCTCTTCAGTGCTGTGACTTAAAATAGTCTCATTGAATGTGGGAAAAAAAGGCTGTGAGGCCCTTGACCTTAAATTGTTAATAATTAGCTAATTATTCCTATCTAATAAGATATTGCATGAATAGACTTTGAGGGAAATCAGGCGAAATGTTGGATGGGTGTTAGCGCGGCGTGAGATGAATTACAGGTTCACAGAAACTGTGAATTATAGGTGTATGTAATGATCTAGGCATGCGTGCATGAAATAACAAGAACCCCATAACACTGGCTTGCTCTTCAAGGAATCATATCAGAGTACAGATCTTACTCCTGTAATATCAGAGCAGCATCAACACTATAACCCTCTCTTTTGAATCTGTCCGTAAATCTTCAATACTTTGTCCCCTGAACTATTCCATTAAAGAATCAAAATAAAACTGGAGCACATCCTGCACTGTATGAACACAGAAATATAAACATATTACTTTGTTACGATACTCGTGAAGTCCTCAAAACCGCCTCTGTGGGAGTTTGTAGCACAGTTTCCTGGACCACGCTTTAACACGATGACTGTGAAGCTGATTCTCTTGCCTGGACATCCAGCAGACCTGAGTTTCTGACCACCTGATGAATCTAAGCCCAATGTCCCACTTTTTTAAAGCTCTGTTTTGGGTCCCCACCAACTCTTAAAATAAATATTAGCTTTTTCCTCCGCAAAATGCTCCACTTTTGACTTAATTATCCAACCATTCAGTTATTCAGGTTGTGCTGTGCTACCAACAAGATTTGTGGTAATTCCACATTCAGTCCTTTTTGGGGGCTTTTTAACATACTGGCTCAGCTGAAATACTTTTAAGAATATTAAATCCTTCTTCAGGTTTGGTGTGCTGTTTTGTCGCACCCACATTTACTTCACTACACTGGTTGATACTACCTTTTTTTTTTTTAGCACTGCGGTTGTTCGAAAGCAGTACAAAAGACTGACACTGAATATTAAAGTTCAATGATCTATCTGGTGCCGACTGGGTGACAACGGCGTGGTAAACAACAATACCTTTTTACTAATTTACACTGTGATTACAATGTTGATGAAACACAGACTTGTTCTTCATCAACAGGTCGACAGGTGTCTCTTTTTTAAATTAATGTGGATCAGGAGTCCAATTACCTGGAAGAGAATTAATCAAAACTCACCTGAAGAAGACAAGAATCAATAAATCAGTCATTCTAGTCTCAGACTTGCATCCCTCCAAACACGTGAGGACACACATGGACATCTCGTCTCTGAGGTGTTGTTCAATGTTCTGGATAGAAGTGAGATTGTGTTCTTTATGGAGATATAACAAATAGATAATTTTTCAGTTGAGTTTTTAGTTTACCAAAGGCTCTGACCTTTGGATGAGTTTCTTGTATCGTGTCTAAGAAACAATACGTAACTTTTCTCCACTGTTGCACTTTCGACTTTGTGCAACATCGCTAACAGCTCTCTTTCATTACCAGGGAGAGATGTTAGTCTTTTAGAGGGTTTGGGTGATATTTTTATGTCACTTGATTGGCCTTTAATATTACAAGAGGTACACACGTTTGCAAGAAGTTGCTAAGGAACGAACACGGAACCAATCAGAATCGAGGAGTATTCTAATAGATTCTGATGAGTTTCGAGAACAATACTTTATATATGATTTATTTGATAATGAATAGTCACAATTATCGTAGATTCCACAAACAATCCATTTTCTTCATGTGTTGTTCCTGATTAATTGTAAATCAGTTGCTGTGCAACAAAAGAACACAAACAACTCATTCATGACTTATTACTTAATTATTAAGTTCCTCTTTTTGTGTACTGCACAGTAAAATGAAACTTTATACTTAGCAGTTACTAAGAAAACCCTTAGTACTACAAGATTAATGGACCATTACTTCGTCCACAATTTGTTAGCCACCGTAAGTTAAAGTAGTACATTCAAGGTCACATTCCTAATTAGTTTCTTAATAACAAACAAGACATATCAGGAAATTTAAAATCTATTAATAACCATCATTTTCAATCTAGATGCATACAATCACATCCTTTCGCATTCCTTCCGTCAAGTTCTGGAGCAATAGTGATAATGACGCCTGCAAGAATATGCAATAAACACAGGATGTACCAGTGAAAGCAAGCTTAAGAAGTCAACCATGGAGCTGTGAGGAATAGTTCTTTACAATCAACATGGAAGTGTACCGATGATTGTTGCTTTGACAGGAAAACAAGCAAACCCAATCACTTTCCTGTCCCTGTGGCTGAGAAGCAACACAGTTTCATGTGAGGGTATGGCATTTTTTCCATTTTAAGGGAAGGGTCCAAAGGAAATTATAAATAATGCTAGGAAGTGTTGTTACGGCCTCTCGGTTGTCTAGGGATGCACAGGCCGTAACATACAAATAAGAAGGGATACAGCTAAGGGGGGAACAAAGGAGAAGAACAATAAAGTGAATACTTAAGTGAAATAAGGAATATTTATTTAGCACAGTGAAGTCTTAACAAATGGTGGACTAAAACAGAAACAACTAGAATGGGCACTCGGTAGAGCGCATATCTTCGCATATCACAAGATTGGGCATTGAATTATGAACATTTTGGCATTAGTTGCATGCCAATTGGATAAAAATTGACCGTGCTATGGTAAAAAGAAGATCTTGACCTTTTCATGACCTTGACCGTGACCTTTGACCCGATTGATCCCAAAATCTAATCAAATGGTCCCCGGATAATAACCAATCATCCCACCGAATTTCATGCGATTCAAGAAGATGTTAACCTTTACATGACCTTGACCTTTGAATCGGTCGATCCCAAAATCTAATCAAATGGTCCCCGGATAATAACCAATCATCCCACCAAATTTCATGCGATCTGGTTTAATACTTTTTGTGTCATGCGAGTAACACGCATACAAATAAATTAATAAATAAATACACAGCGATCAAAACATAACCTTCCGCATTTTCAATGCGAAGGTAAAAAGGCGTCAGGGTTTCCAAGGCCAACACAACAAAACAAAACCCCAATGCTAACTAGAAAACAAAAGGTCACACTGAACTCCTGTGGTGAAATGAAAAACAATACTGAGCTTACCACAAAACAGTAGAAAAGACAACAAAAATGGCAGAGAACCCCTACACAGCTTGACCCAAAAACACACAAATGGTGGCCTATACTTGATGATGGTTTATTTGTCGTTTGCTAGAGTACAGGTACAAAAGCATCGAAATTGCCACAGATTGGTCAAGCTCAGAGGTGAAGAGAGAGCGAGACACTTGCTTTCAGGGTGTATATACTGTATGTTCCGCCCACTGATTAGGAGATGCCTCTCAGGTGGTGTTGCTCCAGGCGTGCCAGACCTGAAAGACATAGCTCCACCGTCTCAGTCACGGGACGTAACAAGGCTCTTGCATTTTTAGAAAATAAAGCCCTGTCAAATCATTTATTGCTGTCCCTAATCATTGTCTATTGATGATGAATCAATATCACAGTCTGGTATCGAATAATAATAATAACAATAATAATAATGGATTCACTGACACAGCCAACTGCTTTCTCCTTGAGAATATAAAGCTTAAATTGGATAAAAGGGGAGTAGTAGGAGCAGTAGTTCTTGACCTCAGGAAGGCTTTCGAGACTGCTAATCACCCCCTCCCGCTCCCTCTTGCTCAGTGTGTCTCATGTATAGTTATCCCCCTGCCTCCCTTAATGATAACGATCCATGCAACAAGTGTAGTTTATTTGCTAGGTTGGAGGCAGGTCTAAGTGGGTTAGATGCACGGCTCCGCGCCATTGAAGCTCAGACAGCTATGCTAGTTAGCCCGCCCTCTCCCGTAGCCGGCACGGAGCTACAGTCAGCTGCTAGCTGTTCCCCGGCGGTAACCGTGCAGCCGGGTGGTTGGGTAAATGTTCGCAGGAGTAGTAAGTCTACACAGAAGCCCGCTGTGCACCAACCACTTCACGTTTCGAACCAGTTTTCCCTGCTCAGCGACACACCCGCTGAGGAGCACACCCTGGTTATCGGGAGCTCTATAGTCAGGAACGTGAAAATAGCGAAGCCGCGGACCACAGTCGTGTGCCTCCCGGGGGCCAGAGCGGGCGACGTGGAGTCTTGTTTGAAACTGCTGGCTAAGGACAAACGGAGATACAGTCAGATTGTAATACACGCCGGTGGTAATGACGCCCGAGCCCGTCGGTCGGAAGTCACTAAAATTAATGTGGAATCGGTGTGTGCTTATGCCAAGACGTTGTCGGACATCGTAATTTTCTCTGGCCCTCTCCCAAATTTGCAGACAGACGAATTGTATAGCCGAATGTCATCTTTCAACCGCTGGCTGTCGAGGTGGTGCCCAGCGAATAATGTGGGCTACGTAGACAACTGGAAGACTTTCTGGGGAAAACCTGATCTGATGAGGAGAGACGGCATCCATCCCACGTTGGACGGAGCGCGTCTCATTTCTGCGAATATGACCAAGTTGATCACCGGACTTAATCCATGACAACCCAGGGTTCAGATCAGGAACCGGGAGCAGAGTTGTAGTTTAACACCCTTCTCTGCTCTTCCATTCGAGCAGTTACCCACCCATGACTTTAGAGTAGAGACTGTGTCTGTCCCACGGCCACTTCAATTAAATAAATCAAAAGTAAGCAGAAGAGGAGTCGTACACAATGACCTTATACAAGTTAACACCATTATTTCAGCAGTGCAACAAAACAGGACTATTAAATGTGGTCTCCTAAATATTAGATCTCTGTCATCTAAAGCTGTATTACTAAATGATTTAATATCAGATAATCACATTGATTTATGTTGCCTAACTGAAACCTGGCTGAGCAATGAAGAATATGTCTGCCTAAATGAATCGACTCCTCCAAGTCATATTAATACTCACATTCCTCGAGGCACCGGTCGAGGAGGTGGAGTAGCAGCCATCTTTGAATCGAGCCTATTAATTAATCCGAAACCAAAATTACACTACACCTCATTTGAAAGCCTTGTTCTTAGTCTTTCACATCCAACCTGGAAAACACTACAGCCAATTCTATTTGTGATTCTGTACCGGCCACCAGGTCCATATTCAGAGTTTATATCTGAATTCTCAGAATTTATATCAAGTTTGGTTCTTGAAACTGATAAAGTTATTATTGTAGGAGATTTTAATATCCATGTGGATGTTGATAATGATTGCCTAGGTGCTGCATTCATCTCCTTGTTGGACTCGATTGGCTTCTGTCAGAGAGTACAGAAACCCACTCACAGCTTTGGCCACACGCTTGATCTTGTTCTTACTTATGGCGTTGACATTGAGCATTTGAACGTCTTCCCACAGAATCCTCTTCTGTCAGACCACAACCTCATAACTTTTGAAGTTATACTACCGGAGTGTACTCCATTAGTCAAAAGTTTCTACACCAGATGTCTAACTGACAGTGCTGTAGCTAAATTTAAAGAAGTGATTCCTTCTGCATTTGATTCGATACCACGTCTCAATATAACAGAGGACTCCTGGTCTAACTTTAGTCCGTCCCAGATTGATCATCTTGTTGACAGTGCCACAGGCTCTCTGAGAATGACACTGGACTCGATAGCCCCGCTGAAGAAGAAGACAGTGAGGAAGAGGAGGTTTGCTCCCTGGTATAACCCTCAGACCCGCAAACTGAAGCAAACATCACGAAAGCTTGAACGCATATGGCGTTCAACTAATCTGGAAGAATCCCGCTTAGTTTGGCGAGATAGTCTTAAAATTTATAAGAAGGCCCTCCGTAATGCCAGAGCAGCCTATTACTCATCAGTAATAGAAAAATAAGAACAACCCCAGGTTTCTCTTCAGCACTGTAGCCAGGCTGACAGAGAGTCACAGCTCTGTGGAGCCGAGCATTCCTATAAACCTCAGTGGTAATGACTTTATGAACTTCTTTAATGAAAAGATTTTAACTCTTAGGGACAATATTAATATTCTCTTGCCCTTAACCAGTGCCAATCTGTCCTCAAATGGAATGGCCTTGGAAACCGCTGTATGCCCTGGTGTATATTTGGATGGCTTTTCTCCCATCAACCGTGACCAATTATCTTCAACGGTTTCTACTTCTAACACGTCTACCTGTCTCTTGGACCCCATCCCGACGAGGCTGCTTAAAGACGTTTTGCCTTTAATTGGCAGCTCTCTATTAGAAATTATCAATGTGTCTTTGTTAACAGGCCACGTACCACATTCCTTCAAAGTAGCTGTCATTAAACCTCTCCTGAAGAAGCCCACTCTGGATCCAGAGGTGTTGGCTAACTACAGACCGATCTCTAACCTCCCCTTCCTCTCCAAGATCCTTGAGAAAGTGGTCGCAAATCAGTTGTGTGACTTTCTACATCATAATAGTTTATTTGAGGAGTTTCAGTCAGGATTTAGAAAACACCACAGCACCGAGACAGCACTGGTGAAAATTACAAATGACCTCTTAATGGCAGCGGATAAAGGACTCATCTCTGTACTGGTCTTGTTAGACCTTAGTGCTGCATTCGACACCATTGACCATGACATCCTGTTACAGAGACTGGAGCAGTCGATTGGCATTTCAGGCACGGCACTAATTTGGTTTAAATCCTATTGATCAGATCGATCTCAATTTGTAAACGATGACGCCTCGATAACCACCTACGTTAACCACGGAGTTCCACAAGGTTCTGTGCTTGGACCAATTTTATTTACCTTATACAAGCTTCCTTTGGGCAATATTATCAGGAAACACTCCATAAACTTTCATTGTTATGCAGATGATACTCAACTATATTTATCGATAAAACCAGAGGAGAGCAACCAACTCGATAAATTCAAGCATGTCTTAAAGACATAAAAACATGGATGACCTGCAACTTCTTGATGTTAAACTCAGACAAAACCGAAGTAATTTTAATCGGCCCTGAGCACCTCAGAGATCAATTATCTGGTGATGTGGATTCTGTAGACGGCATTGCCCTAGCATCCAACACCACTGTAAAGAATCTTGGCGTTATCTTTGATCGGGACTTGTCCTTTAACTCCCACGTAAAGCAAATCTCAAGGACTGCATTTTTTCATCTACGTAATATTTAAAAATCAGGCACATCTTGTCTCAAAAAGATGCAGAAAAATTGGTTCACGCGTTCGTTACTTCGAGACTGGATTACTGCAACTCCTTATTATCAGGCTGCTCTAATAAATCTCTTAGGTCCCTCCAGTTGATCCAGAATGCTGCAGCTCGTATTCTCACTAAAACTAAGAAAAGAGATCACATCACTCCTGCACTAGCTGCTCTGCACTGGCTCCCAGTAAAATCAAGAATCACTTTTAAAATTCTTCTCTTAACCTACAAAGCCTTGATTGGTGATGCACCATCATATCTTAAGGAGCTTGTAGTACCATATTGCCCCACTAGAGAGCTACGCTCACTAAATGCGGGACTACTTGTAGTTCCTAGAGTCTTAAAAAGTAGAATGGGAGCCAGAGCCTTTAGTTATCAAGCTCCTCTTTTATGGAACCAGCTTCCAATTTCAGTCCGGGAGGCAGACACAGTCACCTCGTTTAAGAGTAGACTGAAGACTTTCCTCTTTGACAGAGCTTATAGTTAGGGCTGAATCAGGTTTGCCCTGGTCCAGCCCCTTGATATGCTGCTATAGGCTTATAGCTGCCGGGGGACGTTTTAGGATGCACTGAGCACCTATCTCCTCTTTTTTTCTCCTTAGAGATGAATTTTCATCTCTCCATCACACATTACTAACTCTGCTTTCTCCCCGGAGTCCTTTTGACTTCACGACTCATAGGGTCATCGGAACCTATGAGACGGCATAGATCCTATCTGCCTGATGGATCATCGAGGTCTGTGTCGTGGAATTCCTGCTACCGACTACGCCACTGTCCTGTTGAGACTCCGCCCACTGTTGAGACTCCGCCCACTCCTCCTCCCCACCGCCATCTGCCTGATGGATCGTGGAGGTCTCCATCGTGGAATATGCCTACTATGAACTATTCATACACTCTGTCATATTCATTGAATGTATTTTAACTCTAAATCTGTCCTTCTGTACACATGACATCTATTGCACCTGTCCATCCTGGAGAGGGATCCTCCTCTGTTGCTCTCCTGAAGGTTTCTTCCTTTTTCCCCTGAAGGGTTATTTGGGAGTTTTTCCTGGTCCGATGTGAGGTTTTGGGGCAGGGATGTCTATGTGTACAGATTGTAAAGCACTCCGAGACAAATTTGGAATTTGTGAAATTGGGCTATACAAATAAACTGAATTGAATTGAATATCCTGATTTAGAAAATGTCACATTTCCACCTTTCAGCTGAATCGCTAGCATTGATGAAGTCCTACCTTGAGGGAAGAACCCAGTGTGTTAAGCTGAGTTCACACCAAAAGCGAAACTATTTTTCGCGTCGCCCAAAACGCGTGAGTTTACTCGCTCGACCATTCACCGTGTTCTCACCATAAGCGTTGAGACGCTCCGCGAGGGGCGGGGTTTATCTTCGTGTCTCGTCTCCGTGTCTCGTCTCCGTAAAGACCGTTATCATCTCCTTCATCCACCAGAACTAGTGCGTTTGTTATTTTGGTGTGAACGCACCTTTAGAGTATATATATATATAACATATATGCATACACAATACTAATGACAAATTAAATTAAATATAAAAATATTAAATATAGACAGTGTGCAAAATGCAAAGTGTGTGTATGTGTGTAGTGTAAATGAAATGTGTGTGTATGTGTGTAGTGTAAATAAATGAAATGTGTGAAGTGCAGATCAACATAGTGTGGATATGAAGTTATTATTGTAGTTATTGCACGATGATCTGGCAAGAGGTGATCTGTTGTAGAGCCTCATAGCCGTCGGCAGGAATGTTCTCCTGTATCTGTCCTTGTGGCAGCGGAGCGTGAGGAGACGTTTGGAGAAAGTACTCCTCTGTCCCTGTAGTAGGTGGTGGAGAGGGTGGTCCGGGTTGTCCAATATGGACAGCAGTTTCTTCAACGTCCTCCTCTCCACCACCTGTTCCAGGTGCTCCAGCTGGCAGCCGATGATGGAGCCAGCCTTCCCAACCAGTTTGTTAAGACGGCTGGTGTCACCGGCTCCGATGCTGCTCCCCCAGTAGACAATGGCAAAGTGCAGTACACTGGCCACAACCGACTGGTAGAATAACTCCAACATCTGGCTGCACACGTTGAAGGATCGAAGCTTTCTCAGGAAAAAGAGTCGACTCATCCCCTTCTTGTACACAGCATTGATGTTGGCCTTCCAGTTCAGTCGGCTGTCGATGGAGATGCCCAGGTACTGGTCCTCCTCCACCATGTCCACGTCCACTCCCAGGACACTCAGAGGTGTAGGAGCTGTCGCCTTCCTCCTGAAGTCCACCACCATCTCTCTGGTCTTGGCCACGTTCAGCCGCAGGTGATTCTCATCGGCCCACTTTACAAACTCACTCACCACTGCCCTGTACTCCTCCTCCCTAATACACCCGACCACTGCAGAGTCATCAGAGTACTTCTGCAGATGGCATGACTCCGTGTTGTACTGGAAGTCAGTTGTGTACAGGGTGAAGAGGAAGGGAGACAGAACAGTTCCCTGTGGGGCTCCAACATCACTGACCACCGTTCCAGACAGCACATGGCCCATTCTGACAAACTGTGGTCTGCCTGTGAGGTAGTCAGTGATCCAGGAGATGGTGGGCGCGTCGACACCGACCACCCGCAGCTTCTCACTCAGTAGCAGTGGCTGGATGGTGTTAAATGCACTGGAGAAGTCAAAGAAAGTGACTCTCACAGAGACACCGGTTCCATCCAGGTGCGACTGAGCTTGTTGCAGCAGGTAGATAATGGCGTCGTTCACTCCCACATGAGGCTGGTAAGCAAATTGCAGAGGGTCCAGCGATGATTTCACCTGCGGCCGGAGGTGGGCCAAGATCAGCCTCTCCAGCACCTTCATCACATGGGAGGTGAGGGCGACCGGTCGGTAGTCATTGAGGCCAGATGGTGTTGACTTCTTTGGGACAGGGACCAGGCACGACGTCTTCCACAGCACCGGGACTTCCCCCTGCCTCAGGCTGAGGTTGAAGAGGTGCTGCAGGACACCAGACAGCTGGGTGGCGCAGGTCTTTAGGACCCTGGGGCTGATGCCATCAGGACCTTCCGCCTTTAGTTATCAAGCTCCTCTTTTATGGAACCAGCTTCCAATTTCAGTCCGGGAGGCAGACACAGTCACCTCGTTTAAGAGTAGACTTAAGACCTTCCTCTTTGACAGAGCTTATAGTTAGGGCTGAATCAGGTTTGCCCTGGTCCAGCCCCTTGATATGCTGCTATAGGCTTATAGCTGCCGGGGGACGTTTTAGGATGCACTGAGTACCTATCTCCTCTTTTTTCTCTCCTTAAGGATGAATTTTCATCTCTCAATCACACGTTACTAACTCTGCTTTCTCCCGGAAGTCCTTGACTTTACGTCTCATGGGGTCATCGGACCCTATGAGACGGCATAGATCCTATCTGCCTGATGGATCGTCTGGGTCGTGGAATTCCTGCTCATGACTACGCCACTGTCCTGTTGAGACTCCGCCCTCCTCCTCCCCACCGCCATCTGCCTGATGGATCGTGGAGGTCTCCATCGTGGAATATGCCTACTATGAACTATTCATACACTCTGTCATATTCATTGAATGTATTTTAACTCTAAATCTGTCCTTCTGTACACATTACATCTATTGCATCTGTCCATCCTAGGAGAGGGATCCTCCTCTGTTGCTCTCCTCCAGGTTTCTTCCCTTTTTTTCCCCCTGAAGGGTTATTTGGGAGTTTTTCCTGGTCCGATGTGAGGTTTTGGGGCAGGGATGTCTATGTGTACAGATTGTAAAGCACTCCGAGACAAATTTGTAATTTGTGAAATTGGGCTATACAAATAAACTGAATTGAATTGAATTGCGCTGGTGTAGTTTCTCCAGCTGTCTTCTCACCTGGTCAGTAGTCACATAGAGAGGGGGGAGGGTGGAGGAGCCCATTGTTGTTGAGGGCTCGGTGAATGAGCAGCTCAACAGGGGGGACAGAGGGGGAGGTGTTTGGGAGGTGTGATGTGTGGAGGAGACGGGGGGGGGGGGGGGGGGGGGGGCTGTGAACTGAACCTATTGAAGAAACAGTTCAGCTCGTTGGCCCTCTCCAGGGAGCCCCCTGGCTGTCTACCTCCCACCTTGAAGCCAGTTATCTGCTTCATGCCGGTCCACACCTCCTTTGTGTTGTTCAGCTGAAGTTTGGCCTCCAGCTTCCTCCTGTAGGAGTCCTTGCCCTCCCTGAGCTTCACCTTCAGGTTGCGCTGGACTCTCCTCAGCTCATCCCTGTCCCCAGACCTAAAAGCAGCTTTCTTCATGTTAAGAAGCGCCTTCAGGTCCCTGGTGATCCAGGGCTTGTTGTTGGGGAAGCAGCGCACAGTCCATGATGGGATGGTGGTGTGTTCACAGAACTTGATGTATTCCGTGATGCAGTCGGTCATACTGTTGATGTCCTCCCCATGCGGTCCACACAGCACATCCCAGTCCTTCGACTCGAAGCAGTCCTGCAGAGCGTCGTTAACCTCCAGAGACCACCTCCTCACAGTCCTGGTGGTCACAGGCAGCCTCTTCACCAGAGGAACATACCTGGGTGTCAGCCGGACCAGGTCACGATCAGACCTGCCGAGGGGGGGAAGGGCAGTGGCACTGTTTGCATCCTTAGTATTAGCATACAGCAAGTCCAGAGTTTTATTGTGCCTTGTTGGGCAGTCTATATATTGATGGAAGGTTGGCAGAGCTTTATCCAATGTGGTGTGGTTAAAGTCACCAGTGATAGTCATGAAGGCTCCAGGCTGTTGATTCAGCAGAGCAGACACAGTGGAGTGGATGGTGTCCACTGCTTCCTCAGCGTCAGCTGATGATGGCATGTAAACAACAACCACAATGGCGGACGTGAACTCCCTCGGCAAATAATAAGGTTGCATCCCCACGGCCAACAGTTCAATGTTCGGGCTACAGAAGCGCTCCTTCACACACACATGGTCGGGATTACACCACCGTTCATTCACATAAACAGCGATCCCGCCCCCTCTCTTCTTACCGCTCTTTATAGCATCTCTGTCCGCCCGAACAGTCCTGAAGCCGGGCACAGACGCGCTGTGATCCGGATAATCCGTGTGTAGCCACGTCTCAGTAAAACACAAGAGGCTGCTCTCATGGAAGATCCTCTCAGTCATTACCAGCGTGCCGAGCTCATCCGTCTTATTCGCCAAAGACCTCACGTTCCCCGTTATGATCGCCGGTACCGAGGGTTTGTATCTCCTCGTTTTAGCCCGCCTCTTGGCACCCGATCTGCAGCCCCGAACCTTCTCCGTAGCTCCACCGGGATCACAGGTCTGTCTCCAGGCAGAAGCTGCGGCCTGCACAGCGCGATCAGCTGAGCACGCGAGTCGACAACGGTCCAAGTCATTGTTTGTTGTGGCTCTCCGATACACACGACAAAGTGAACAAAAGCCAAGGGAAAAGTTGCGAAAAAAAGTAGTTATAGTCCATTGTCCGACCATAACTTAGACCAACATGAAAGAAAAGGAAAAGAAAGAGAGGAAAAGTGGAAAAAAAGACACTAAAATAAAAAGCATATGGGCAGCAACTGCGGCAGGCAGCCGTTGGCACGGCGCCATCTTCCAAGAACTACGTCAGGATATGAAGTGGGTGTCCCTCAGTGTTACATTTTGGGACCAATATTATTCAGCCTGTATATAAATGACCTCCCCAGTGTTTGTAAGGGGTGTTATATTCAAACATATGCCGATGACACAGTGATTTATGTCCATGCGAAAAATAAAGGTTGCACTTAAACTCACCGATAAAATGGTCAATGTCTCTAAATGGCTCTCAGATTCCTGTCTACACCTAAATGTAAAAAAGACGGATATGCATGTTTTTCACAAAGACGGCATGTAACTCAACTGAGTCGGATGTCTATGTCTCTGGTGAGAGGCTCCAGATAGTGCCTGAATATAAATACTTAGGTATCTACCTCGATTCAAACCTTTCTTTTAAGAAGCAGGTAAAAAAACGTGGCAAAGGTTGTCAGATTTAATGTATTTAATTTCTAGAACATAGTAAATAATCTAACCATTGATACTGCAAAGCTGTACTTTAATGAAATTATTATCCCATATCTGATTATTGCCTAACCAGCTGGGCTCAAGCCAGCATCACAACTCTGAAATCAATTCAAATCCTTCATAAGCAGGCTCTTAAAACACTTTATAAAAAGCCCAGGAGTTATCACCACTGTGCAATTCTAACTAAACACAGTCTCCTGAGCTGGGATAACCTCACTAAATTCTCCAATATGTCTAGTGGGAGAAATTGACCTCACGTGACTTGACAGGGGCATGGAGATCAAAAACACTTCTCAGGGTTGCATTTTAGAGTTCCACTAATTCATCCATTGATGCAGAGGCTGGGCAGGTGAGCTCGAGATTTATGGTCATAGCGGCTGAGTCAATGCGTTTCCAATTGCGGTAAGACATTTGACGCTTAGGTCTAGGTATGCAGCATGAAAGTCAAGGCCATTGAGACCCCTTTGTGGTCCGACACACCGAGATCACAGACCTGTAGGTTACTGATGAAAGCAGAGTCAGTGATAACCAGATCCAGAAGGTGTCCCTTCGTTTGATAAGGAACCTCAACATGCTGCTGCAGCCCAAGACACTCAGGAAATCTGTTGCAAACTGACAGGAGGGGGTGTCGACATAGATATTTAAATCACCAATAATGACAATGTTAGTTGACATAGTGCAGAGAGAAGTAAAGAGATAACTTATCTCAGGTAGAAAAGATGGGTTTGGTTTTGGAGGACGGTATATGAGAAGCACTGTCATGGAGTATGGAGATTTGCATTTGAAGGCCAGGCATTACATAGAGGAAAGATCAGGCATTGACAGAGGAGACAGTTTTAGTTCAGCCCGGTGCATGATGTCTAATCCACCACCACGACCAGAGCTGCGGGCCTTCTCCATGTAGTTATAGCCAGGGGGGCATGCTTCATTAAGTACAGAGTAGTCCCCTGGTTTATGCCAGGTTTTGGTTAGGCACAATCCTTTGTCCAGAATATGGTTGTATATGAGGAGGGATTTATTAGTGAGGGATTGTATGTTTAGCAGCTCCATGGTACTAGGAGACAGAGCTTGGGTTGGAAATCCTTGTAAGCTCCGTAATACACTGATCGACTCCATGTTTGCCATTGTGCCTAGCATTGGATAGTCTCGCGATGTTTCCATCGATGACTCCTAGATTTGTTTTATTTCCTGATTCCACGTTGAAGCGGCGGCGCGAACCTCTATGGATGTAGCGAGGTCTGTTTTTCAAAATCCCACACTCTTGTCAGCGGGCTATAAACCCTTTGTCGGAAGGAACCATGAAGCTGCACCAACACCATAGCTGTGGGGCGGTGTATGAAATCATTGCCAGCACCGATAAAAATAGAACGCAAAACAAGTCGCGCCGCCTGGCAAAGACCAGAGGCTGGCGAGACCCAGCTCCAGCCGGTGCAACGCCTCCGCTCCCAGATGCAAACAGTTCAACAAATACACCAATAGTCATCACAGAATAAGGACTGCAGTAGAGCAGGTAGGCTCTATTAATCCAAAGTCCGCCGAAAAAAGCGGAAACAAAGTGGAACGGAAGCCAGCGTGGATTCACAGGTGGCTTCTGATTACACACAGGCACACCATTATAGCCTGTGATTTTAAGACATAAGATATTCAGCAACTACTTATTCACAATTGTTTTATTATCAGGTCAACCCTGATTCGTTCCTCACTCAGGGAAATGTATTGTAATAATTTTTACTATTGCTTCCTTATTTATTTATAAAAGATAGGAAGAAGGCATTATTTATCAACCATAAATCTTTGCGGCTCACATGATGCCCTTAAACTTTAATGTTAATAAAGTAAACATAGATAGTAACTTTTTGGCAACAAACTTGTGAGGGGATATTCTTTCTCTCTCTCTCTCTCTTGGATGGATGTAACTCTGCTTAGGCCAGTAAGGCTTGAAGTTGTATCTAAGAAATATAATTTAGATATTAATCACAATGTCAATGCTACAACATATAAGTCCTCAAATGTTTGGCTCTTCAGCACTCATTAACTAAAACATCTTGTATTGCTAGCTCCTCGTAGAACAGCTGAAAAATGTGATTAGTCTCCAAAAGTGAGAAACGTCTGCTTCTCGTGAGGAGATCCTTGAGTCATTGATATTGATCAACAACACTGTCGGCTCCCTTGCAGATGGATGGTGGTCATTCAGATCTCTGGGACCAGTAAAAACCTTAGTTATTGCTCTTAAAAAATGTGGCCATCCACTCCTGGGATCAGTAGCAGTTTGAGAGAGGCAGACACAGAGAAAAAAGAACTCAAAGGGAATCAATGCGAATGTGAGATGTGGATGTGGACGACAATGAGGGAGAGTTGGGTGAATTATGAAAAGAACATATGGGGGCTAGTTGATAGTGTAGTGTAATTTCATCTACTGAATAATGTCAGATCATCTAAAATACGTCAGTTAGATGTAATCAGTCAGAACTCAGGGGGTCACACGAACGTCTGGGGTGAACGGCCTAGACTTAGGACGTCCACGTGTGTAAACAAGAACCTGGATTTAGGACGTCCACGTCCCCGTGTGTAAACAAGAACCTGGACTTAGGACGTCCACGTCCCCGTGTGTAAACAAGAACCTGTGTGGCGCGGGCCTGTGAGGCGATCCTGCCTGTCTGTTGATTGGACCTGCGAGGGCCGGGATCAATGAGTGCCTCCTGCCTGTTGTGTATAATGGACTTTTTTCTTTCGGACCTAATGCTATACAGTATGTCATCATCACACTCCTGGAGCATTTTCTCTGAGTGTCTAATGATGCAGGTGGGTTTACATCATGTTTACTTAAAAGTCCCAAGGGGCTTTACAGCCGGTATTTCACTCCCCGGCATTGAGAACGGGCCATTGATACGAGTCAGAGGGCTGGAGCAGGCTGGGTAATCACCTCAACTCCTCAACTCCCTCCGCTTATTCTGCCCTTTCCAGATCTCTCTGGTTGTAACAGTTTAGCTCCCCACCTTCCTTTTTGCATTAGTTGTTTTCATCCTGTCACAGTAACTATCCTGTCATTCCAGATCCTGCTTCCCATCTCGTCAATCGAACTCCCTTCACATGCCTCTGATCACTCCCTCGTTAGTCCCTCATTCCCTTCACCTGGTCCTCACGCCCTTCTCACCTGCAGCCCATCCCCTCATTAGTCCCTCACTATTTAGCTCCCTCACTTCCACTTGTCCTCTGCCAGATTGTTTTGTGTTCTCAGACCAAGCCCTTGAGTGGTCCACTGCTTGTTTGTTTATTCAGTCTGTTCCGTTCTTGACATACTTTAAGTAAAAGATCTTTAAGAGCATTATCTGTCTCCTGAGTCGTGCATTTGGGTCCACCCTAAATCCCGCCGTGACACTGGTGATGAATTACAATATGGATTCAAATGTTTTTATTCAAAATAATAGTCAGCTTATCCATGCCTGTAATGTTGTATTATGTCTAATTTACATTTAGTACATGCCTACCTATGTTACAGTAATAATTGTAGCCTCCACTGCTTTGTGTAGTTTTATAATTAGTGTGTGTGAGATGGAGAGAGAACCACACATCCCTGTCACAACCACAAGCAGGACTTCTTTGACAAGGGCAGCAGCCTTAATTAATTCTGATGGCTCTCCTTCCCTCCACACAGCTCTGAAGGTCATCCTCCACACTGATGAGAAAGCTGAAAGAAAAGCCTTTTCACAAGTGAGAATCAACTGCTTATTCCTTCAAACTCCACGTCCGAGAAGTCGCTAGCACAATTTAGCTGTAACCCGAGCTGTCAGATGGTTCTGTGTTGCCGGAGGGGGGATTTGCTGCAATGTCAGCCCGACAAACAGTATAGATTGAGGTTGTTTCAGCACAAGAGAGGCCCAGAGAGCCTCAACAATGAGCCATAAAAATGGGCAAACAATCGCTGAGGAAAGGACTTGGAATTTTTTTCGTAAACAGACAAACTAAATATGAAATATAGCTGATATATCTCTTGTGATTTATGATGAAGTGTTTATGTTTAAGGCCACACTCCCGTGGTTAGTTTTTATAGCTGCTGTCACATTCATCCTCAGTTAGCTCTTGCACCAGTTATGAGTTACAGCCAGAGATTATGCTATCCAATATATATATATATATATATATACACACTGGGTGTCTGGAGGAAAGGTGGCATATTTGAAGGCTCCTCTGTAACAGTGCAAAGACAGTCCTTTCTGTGAACTGAGTTTACAGAGGTGGGAGAAGAATACCATCTCTCGCTGCACACACATCTCTGGATTTGTTTCGGGATCGATAGCGTGAAAAGCACAAAATATACAGGTACTTTAAAGTGGTCGGATTACTCAACCAGTTATCAAAATGGTAAACCACCTCGGACTTGTTTTTTAATGTCATCTCTCCTTTGACATAAATGTACATTTACTTCTGTGGCTCAAAGCAAAGCCCGGACTTGTTTCTGAAAATTGATGTTTTTGTTTATTGGGCTGCACTTCCACACAACTCTGCTTTTAGAGGTTTCAAGACAAGAAAAGTTCACACTGACTGGAGTTCAGTTTGTGGCTGCTGCACCAAAGTTGATATGGAGACATTATCATTGGAAACAGAGGGAAGATTTCAGCAACTACAAGACAAAACAGGTCATTTGCCAGTACTTTGATCACTGTCTTTCTGAGCAAATCTAAAACCAGCAAAGCTTCAGATACTTTTATTTTATTTAAAGTAGAAACAAAAGAGAGGTGTGATATGAATAAAGTTTACATTTAAAGACTTTATTAGGGAATCAGAGGTTCGCTCTAGGCTGTCTATTAAGATGGAGACATTACACACTTCACTTCCTGTGTGCTTGAGGGTTGTTGTTTCTTCCCGAGAAGGTTACAATAGACAATATAGCGGTTTGAAGGTTTTCATTGCGTTACTGTGTTGCAGTATATTAACAGGGGATAACCAGCAAATAATTTATTCATATTGAAATGCCACAGATTAGAGTGAAACACAATTTGGCTCAGTAGTGCAGTTACATTTCCCCATTTTGCGTGTCTTGATGTTGTGTGACGACCTCTGCCTCACTGTCTCTGCTGGGGTGTGGGGGGGTGTGTGGGTGCTTCTCGCTCCCTGATTGTCTCCAGGTGCAGCCTCTCCCCAGGTGCTCTCAATCCAATCAGGATCTCCATAAAGGACCTGAGGAGGGCTGCAGTCTTTCTCTCTCTGGCCGGAGGATGTAGGATGAGGAGCAGCCAGGAACAGCTGACCTCCGGGCTATGAATTGTGTTTCCGCCGGTGTTGTTATCCGGTAGCGGTGGAATAAAACTTCTCTCTTTTTCTACTCGCGCCACGGTCTCCATCGTGCGTTTGTTGTGGCTGAGAGCCAAGCCATGACAGCTGGGGGCTCGTCCAAACTGGGAAGATAAGGTTGTGTGTTTGAGTTAGTTCGTTATTTTGTACGGAGTTTCTCCTGATAGGTGGTAGCGACGGTTCCCTTGGGGTCTTTGTGCGGGGTGTAATGTTGTGGTGAAAGTGGCTGAAACTTCGGTTTGGGAGCATGGCCGTGGTCGCAGTATTTTTGCTAGCTTGCTAGTCGCTTTGCTCGGCCAGCGGTCTGTAGTGCATAAGTACCCGCCGCAAGTAACCACATGAAGACTAGGGAGGTGATTAGTTAGCGGGTGTCGTAGTGAGTGGGGAAACTCCAATGCAGTTTTTTTGTTGTTGTTGTTGTCTCTCAGTGTAAACTCCTGTGTTGCGTTGTAGTATGGCGGATATAGACGCGTTTATCAGGGCTCCGTCTCAGGAAGCCCTTGGAAATTTCTCAATGGAGCAGCTGCTCATTATTGCGGAACATTTCTCTGTGGAAGTCGTGGGCGATAAGAGGCTAAAAAGCACTATAAAAGCCTCTATTGTGTCGGCATTATGGGAAACAGGAGTGTTGCCGGCAGAGAAAGAGGGGGTGGTAAAACCTCTGTTGCAAGCTAGTTCACTGTCCTTTGAGCAGCAGAAGGAGATGTTATTGTTGCAGCTGAGTCATGACAAAAGGAGGTATGAGATGGAGTTTGAAAAGGAGATTGCAGTGGAGAGGATGCGGCAGGAGACTGAGAAAGCCAAAATTGATATGGAAGGACAGCGTCTTTCCATGGGTGAGTGGCACAGTGTACAGGGGCCCAAGTCGCCTCCATGTTCGATGCTAACAACTTGCGCTTGTTACCGCAATTTAATGAAAGTAATCCTGACACTTTTTTTTTGCTTTTTGAACGGGTGGCTAAAGCTAGGGAATGGCCGGATGCAGACTGTGCCCTGATGCTTCAGTGTGTACTCACAGGAAAAGCACAGTCCGCGTATTCTGCGCTATGTTCGGAGGATAGCTCTAGCTATGTAAAAATAAAGTTGGCGGTGCTTAGAGCGTATGAACTTGTTCCTGAGGCTTATCGACAGCGGTTTAGGTCCTTGGAGAAAAAACAGGGGCAGACTTATGTGGAAATGGCAAGGGATTTGTCGATTCATTTTAAACGTTGGTTAGTTGCTCTGGACATCACTTCTTTTGACAAATTGGGTGAACTCATGATTTTGGAACAGTTCAAAAACATCCTTCCTGACAACATTGCAACCTATATAACAGAACACAGGGTAACCCGGCATCCGAGGCTGCAGGAGCAGCGGATGAGTTTGTGTTACTGCATAAGGGCAAGTTCGAGGGCGCTGGAGATCTGCCAGGGTTTGGGGGAAGTGGAAGGGCTGTTGATGTTGGGTCATTGGGGATGGATCCAAAGAAAGTGGCTTGGGAAAAATCGGAGGATACTTGTAACTATTGTCGTGAGAAAGGCCATTGGAAACCAGATTGTCCGGTACTTAGAGCAAAATCTAAGGGAGGAAGATTGATGGGTAAACCAGTTGCGTTCGCTGCTCCTGTGAGTAGCGGCTGTGTTGACAAGGCGCTTACGGACCACTTGTGTGGACCTGAGGTTCTGGCATCCTATGCTCCTTTTATAAGAGAGGGGTTGGTGTCATTGGTAGGTAGCCAGGTCAAAATTCCAATCAAAATTTTGAGGGATACAGGGGCGTTTGACTCCTTTATTATTGACTCTGTTCTGCCTTTGTCGGAGAAAAGTGACACTGGTGACACGGTTCGGACTCGGGGGATGGGATTAACGGTTTTTCCTGTTCATAGGATGTATCTTGACTGTGATCTTGTTAAAGGGGATGTGGCTATTGGGGTACGTCCGGCTTTTCCAATCGAGGGGATACAGTTCATTCTGGGTAACGATTTGGCAGGTGGTAGAGTCTGGGCTGATGGTTCTTCTGTGGTAGTCACTGGTGGTCTGATTAAGGCAGGAGCTGAGAGGCGCTCTACAGTGGTGCCAGACGTTACGGCCTCGTGTGTGATCACACGGGCTAGGGCCAAAAGGGATCATGACTTGCTATCAGATGGAAAGTCAACTGACAGTGGAGGTTTCATCTTTGTCTGAGTTTTCGGTGTTACTTACGCACCATGAGGTGGGAAAGGAGCAACGTCAGGATTCTTCATTGAAGGGTCTTTTTGACTGTGCTGCGCCAATGGCAGAAAGGGAAAACGCTTCAAGTGGATACATGTTGCGTAATGACTTGTTGTTTAGAAGATGGATGGCTGTTGATGGTAGGGAAACTGAGGTTTTCCAGCTGGTGGTGCCAACTAAGCTTCGTCCTCTTGTCCTGAAAGTCGCACACGATGAGTGTGGACACTTTGGTGTTCGGAAAACATATTTGAACATCCTGAGGCACTACTTTTGGCCACGTCTAAAGACAGATGTGTCGCAGTATATCAGAACATGTCATGTGTGTCAGCTGACAGGGAAACCAAACCAGAAGATCAAACCAGCACCACTACAGCCGATACAAGTGGTAAGTGAACCATTTACACATCTCATTGTGGATTGTGTGGGTCCTTTACCATGTTCAAAGTCTGGTTGCAAATATCTGCTGACTGTGATGTGTCAAACCACTAGGTATCCAGCGGCTTATCCTTTGAGGTCGATTACAACTAAGGCTGTGGTTAGGGCTTTGTCGCAGTTTATTTCAATATTTGGTATTCCTAAGGTCGTTCAGAGTGATCAAGGCTCCAATTTTTCATCTCACAAGTTTGCTCAGGTGTTGAAACTTTTGAAGATTAAGAAGAACCAGTCAACAGCTTACCACGCCCAAAGTCAGGGTGCTTTGGAAAGGTTTCACCAGACATTGAAATCCTTGTTACGTGCTTACTGTACTGAGCTAGATGGAGACTGGGAGGAAGGTCTTCCTTGGTTGATGTTGGCTGCAAGGGAGGCGGTACATGAAGGTACGGGGTTTAGCCCTAATGAGTTAGTTTTCGGACATGCGGTACGGGGCCCCTTGGCAGTGCTGAAAGAGGGTTGTGTGGACACTGAGCCACCACGAAACTTGGTGGATTATGTGAATGGCTTCAGACGTCGGTTGGTTGTTGCTTTGAGTATGGCACAGGAAAAGCTGTCGGTGTCTCAAAGGAAAATGAAAAAGTTGTATGACTGTCGTTCGGCACGACAGGAGTTTAATCCAGGTGACCAGGTCCTATTACTTATGCCTGTTATTGGTTCCCCATTTCAGGCGAAGTATTCAGGTCCATACACTATCATTGAGAAAACTTCTGATTTAAATTATGTTGTGGCAACACCAGAACGAAGGAAGACTAAACGCCTCTGTCATGTAAATCTTCTGAAACCCTACCACAAGCGGGAGGGTAACACAAACACAGGGGTGGAGAAGGAGGAAGGCCAGTCGGCTGTGGCGGTGACACATGGTTTGACGCATGAAGGGGATATAGTGCCTGAACCAGATGATAGTTTGCTCTGTGGTCGTTTGAGAAATTCGGAATCGCTAGATAATTTAGACAAGTTGTTGTCTCATTTAGCAGAATCAAGACGTGAGGAACTCTCAGCAGTGGTACACAAATATCTGTGTCTGTTTGGAGACACACCTTCACAAACTGACTGGGCTGAGCATGATATTGATGTTGGGGACGCTCAGCCGATTAAGCAACATTTTTATCGCATGCCACCAGTCAAGCGTAATCGGCTGGATGCAGAGATTAATTACATGTTGGAGAATAAAATTGCGGTCCCATCAGCATCTAGTTGGGCGTCTCCATGTATTTTGGTGCCGAAGCAGGATGGGACACCTAGATTCTGTACTGATCTAAGAAAAGTAACTGCGGTAACAAAATCTGACTTTTCCTTTGCCGCGGATGGATGACTGTATAGATCAGGTGGGGTCTGCAAAATATGTTAGCAAATTTGATTTGCTTAAAGGGTATTGGCAGGTCCCCTTGTCCAAGCGAGCACAGGAAATAGCGGCATTTATCACACCATCGGGACTTTATTCATATAAGGTAATGCCGTTTGGGTTAAAAAATGCCCCTGCTACATTCCAACGTTTGATGAATCGCGTGGTGTCGGGTTTAGAGGGCTGTACGGTGTATCTGGACGATTTGGTAATTTGCAGTGAGACTTGGACGGCTCATGTTCAGCGCATCGAGAGGTTGTTTGAACGGTTGGCGGAGGCACATCTGACTATTAATTTGGCCAAATGTGTCTTTGCCGAGGCAACAGTGACATATCTAGGCCATGTGGTAGGTCAGGGTTGTGTGGCTCCAGTTCTGGCCAAGGTCAGAGCAATATCTGAATACCCACAGCCCACAACCAAAAAGGAACTCCAGAGATTTTTGGGTATGGTGGGTTACTACAGGAGGTTCTGTGAACATTTTTCCAGTACAGTGTTTCCTTTGACTGAACTTCTTAGGGCTAAGGAAAAATATACTTGGGCGGTTGACTGTCAGAGAGCGTTTGAGAGGGTTAAGGCTCTGTTGTGCTCCTCTCAGGCGTTAGCGGCTCCATGTTTTGATCGTCCTTTTAGTCTCCAAGTAGATGCAAGCCAAGTGGGAGTCAGTGCGGTTCTGCTCCAGCTTGACAAGGGGGGGGTAGAGAGACCCGTCAGTTTCTTTTCAAAGAAACTTAACAGCTACCAAAGGAATTATTCGGTTATTGAGAAGGAAGCGTTGGCACTCATTTGCGCGTTGCAGCATTTCACTGTATATGTGGGAGCAGGAGGACCAATTGTGGTTTACACAGATCAAATCCCCTGACCTTTTTACATTCAATGAAGTGTCCCAACCAAAGACTGACGAGGTGGTCTTTGTTTCTTCAGGCTTACAACCTTGATATTAGGCACATTAGGGGGTCCGACAATGTTATTGCTGACGCGCTGTCACGGGCCCCATGGCACTAAGTATTACTTTGTGGTTTGGGATAGGGTTGGTTGCAGGAGCCGGTGATCCTGGGGACACCGACTTTAAGGGGGGGGGTGTGACGACCTCTGCCTCACTGTCTCTGCTGGGGTGTGGGGGGGTGTGTGGGTGCTTCTCTCTCCCTGATTGTCTCCAGGTGCAGCCTCTCCCCAGGTGCTCTCAATCCAATCAGGATCTCCATAAAGGACCTGAGGAGGGCTGCAGTCTTTCTCTCTCTGGCCAGAGGATGTAGGATGAGGAGCAGCCAGGAACAGCTGACCTCCAGGCTATGAATTGTGTTTCCGCCGGTGTTGTTATCCGGTAGCGGTGGAATAAAACTTCTCTCTTTTTCTACTCGCGCCACGGTCTCCATCGTGCGTTTGTTGTGGCTGAGAGCCAAGCCATGACAGTTGTAACGACTCGTGTGTAGACCCAATTGCACCCTCGACTCCAGGGATCCTTCGAACTTATATTCCACACTCTGGAAACGGCAGGCAGAGTATCAACAGGACGAAGGGCTGGTAGGTTCACGGGGAGTCGGACTAGCTGGTTAACCAGGGACAGGCAGGGTTGGCAACAGGACAGAGTATCACCAGGACGAAGGGCTGGTCGGTTCACGGGGAGTCGGACTAGCGGGTTAACCAGGGACAGGCAGGGTCGGCAACAGGAAATCCGTCTAGAAACAAATGCTGGAGTCTGGCATAGAAAAGGAAGAACAATCTGGCAAGGTGTGTGTTTGTGAGGCAGGAGACTATATAGGGATTTGATTAGTGATCAAAGACAGGTGTGTGAACAGGTGAAGGAAGTCAGACTGACGAGGTGGGAGTGACTGAATCACAGAGTGAGGAGCTGAACTGTGACAACAGATGTGTGAACAGGTGAAGAGAGTTAGACTGACGGTGAGGAGGGTGTGGAGCTGAAACTGTGACAGATGTAAAGGTTTTCTCACACATTGATTAGCACTTGTGGTCATTAAGACTCCCAAGTGGCTTATACTTAGTTTTAAAGACGATAAAACGGCCATTATCATTACATTATAAGGCATTTATGTGGCAATCATCTCAGCACACTTTTCAAGCAGTTATCATTAATTGTATGCAGTAAATCATCTTGATATTCTATTGATAACACTTGGCATTAAATGTGCAGGATGAAATATTAACTTTCAGAGAACAAGCATTGCATGGTGGCGTTCCACTCAGTTTGCATTCTGGGGAAACATTTCAATTGTAATATGCAGGAATACTAAGACATTTCTATTAAACATACTGCAAAAGAAAATTCCATTCCATTATCCAAACCGCTTATCCTCATGCTGCAAAAGAATATATTTTCTTTTTCTTTCATTTCGTTTTTAGATATGGCAACTGTGTCCTTTTTTATTTTTTATACCAACATCTATTGTGTCGAATTGTGACCTGAACGGTGAGAGAAATCTGTCCTCAGAAGCTAAGAAACTTTGCTCTAAATTATATAACAGCCAGGCGTAAAGTACAAATATCGTTAAAAGAGCTATGATGCAGAGAACAGGTCAAACAAATGGAATGCACATTCATGTTATTTTCCTACAGAGAAAATACAACCCTTGATTGACCTTCGCTGGTGCATTCCTGTTGTCTGGCAACAGAAAATTGTGCTTCAATGAGAAGGTAATCTTGAAAGTGATTTACTTGGACAAATAGGAAATAGAGTGGCACAAGTGGACATGGTTCGCATGTGTATGTGTGACTGCTGTTATCATCAGAAGCATAAACGAGGTGATCATCATACAGCAGATGAAGATGAAATGGCTCACCATCAAGTGTGATGGCAAGTGAGGGCTCAGCAGAAAGGTACAACACTGGCTCACAGGCATCTCTTCCAGCTGAACATGCTGTTCCTCACATCTTGCTCTCCAATCCCTTGTCTCTTGTATCTGCAATCTTCAGCAAGGTTTGCAAGCAACCCGCATACGATTTATGTTTGGTACTGCGGCGATCTGTGTCGGAGGCCATGTTCCAGCTTCACCGGGAAACTGTCTGATACTGAGAAATCCATATAAAACCTTCTGAAAAGTACAAAGTCAGATCCATCTTTACTCATGCCTCACCAAGTTTGTTCCAGGCAAAGTTTTAAGTGTGAAATTCCCAAGGATGTCTTGTGCAGACACTTGACGTCATTTTTTCCCCAGACTTCTACATCCTCCCCAGAATTTTGACAAAAAGGAGAAACGGGCCGAGCCATATCGTCTCTGTGAATTGTATCTCATACCATTTTGCGGAGACCACTGCCTTGCTCACATACACCGAAGATGTTTTATTGCGAAGAGCACCACTTCACACTTTTCTCTGCGTCTCACTGCAATCTCAACGGCAGCGGGCCAGGTGAAAAAAATAATAAATCGCAACGCGTCTCTGGTATTGTTCAGGGGGCCGGTCCAAATGTGGAGGCGGGCCGGATACGGCCCGCGGGCCGTAGTTTGGGGACCACTGGTCAAAGTGGTTCCAACCATTCTCGTTGTTGCGGTTGGAGACACTTTTGCGCAAGAGCTTGAAGAAAGACGGTGCAAGTAACCTTGTTAAATCTTAAGTGTTCGAGGGAAGGAAGTGAATAAGCATCAAGGTTACATTCATTCAATCTGCATTTTTATCTAAAAGACTTTGGAGTAACACTTAACCCAGTAAATAAGTATTTTTTTACCAGTTAAAAACCGCAGGTCACCTTAAATTCTTAAAGACAAACTTTTCAAAGATAATCCAAAAATGAATTGGGTCATTTTATTCCAGCAAATGTTTTTTCAGCAACCGGCTGCAAAATAAAGTTTCAGTTTGTTGTATGAGCGCAGAGGTTCTTTGTGTACTCATTTCATACATAATTATTCATATTCATTCCAGCATTGTTAGTATCTAGTTTATAAACACTTCTGAGAGTTGCACAGAATAATTGTAATAATATCCAATAGATCATGGTGCGAGCAATGCTCCATCCGAACTGAAGATGCCTCTTTAATTTGGAGGAAACTCACGTCCGTGTTGTTATAAGGAAAATATTGACCAACCAGATAACTGACATCAGTAGATAAAACAGAAGGGCTCATAATTTACATACTAATTTATGCATTTATATTCAAGAATAGGCATAAATTGCTCAAAGCCTAAAACTGTTCAATATTCATCACAAATCCTTTGCTTATTTCCATTTTGGCCTGCATTAATAGGCAAACAAAAACAAGCTTAGAATGCTAGTTTCCAGTTCGGCGGACATTTCTGCGTCTGAATCTGTCAAGTCTAACAACATAAGGATAAGCGGAGATACAGTCAGATTGTAATACACGCCGGTGGTAATGACGCCCGAGCCCGTCGGTCGGAAGTCACTAAAATTAATGTGGAATCGGTGTGTGCTTATGCCAAGACGTTGTCGGACACCGTAATTTTCTCTGGCCCTCTCCCAAATTTGCTGACTGACGAATTGTATAGCCGAATGTCGTCTTTCAACCGCTGGCTGTCGAGGTGGTGCCCAGCGAATAATGTGGGCTACGTAGACAACTGGAAGACTTTCTGGGGAAAGCCTGATCTGAGGAGAGACGGCATCCATCCCACGTTGGACGGAGCGCGTCTCATTTCTGCGAATATGACCAAGTTGATCACCGGACTTAATCCATGACAACCCAGGGTTCAGATCAGGAACCGGGAGCAGAGTTGTAGTTTAACACCCTTCTCTGCTCTTCCATTCGAGCAGTTACCCACCCACAACTCTAGAGTAGAGACTGTGTCTGTCCCACGGCCACTTCAATTAAATAAATCAAAAGTAAGCAGAAGAGGAGTCGTACACAATAACCTTATACAAGTTAACACCATTATTTCAGCAGTGCAACAAAACAGGACTATTAAATGTGGTCTCCTAAATATTAGATCTCTGTCATCTAAAGCTGTGTTACTAAATGATTTAATATCAGATAATCACATTGATTTATGTTGTCTAACTGAAACCTGGCTGAGCCATGAAGAATATGTCTGCCTAAATGAATCGACTCCTCCAAGTCATATTAATACTCACATTCCTCGAGGCACCGGTCGAGGAGGTGGAGTAGCAGCCATCTTTGACTCGAGCCTATTAATTAATCCTAAACCTAAATTACACTCATTTGAAAGCCTTGTTCTTAGTCTTTCACATCCAACCTGGAAAACACTACAGCCAATTCTATTTGTGATTCTGTACCGGCCACCAGGTCCATATTCAGAGTTTATATCTGAATTCTCAGAATTTATATCAAGTTTGGTTCTTAAAACTGATAAAGTTATTATTGTAGGAGATTTTAATATCCATGTGGATGTTGATAATGATTGCCTAGGTGCTGCATTCATCTCATTGTTGGACTCGATTGGCTTCTGTCAGAGAGTACAGAAACCCACTCACAGCTTTGGCCACACGCTTGATCTTGTTCTTACTTATGGCGTTGACATTGAGCATTTGAAGGTCTTCCCACAGAAACCTCTTCTGTCAGACCACAACCTCATAACTTTTGAATTCATACTACCGGAGTGTACACCGTTCGTCAAAAGTTTCTACACCAGATGTCTAACTGACAGTGCTGTAGCTAAATTTAAAGAAGCGATTCCTTCTGCATTTGATTCAATACCACGTCTCAATATAACAGAGGACTCCTGGTCTAACTTTAGTCCTTCCGAGATTGATCATCTTGTTGACAGTGCCACAGGCTCACTGAGAATGACACTGGACTCGATAGCCCCTCTGAAGAAGACAGTGAGGCAGAGGAGATTTGCTCCCTGGTATAACCCTCAGACCCGCAAACTGAAGCAAACATCACGAAAGCTTGAAAGCATATGGCGTTCAACTCATCTGGAAGAATCCCGCTTAGTTTGGCGAGATAGTCTTAAAATTTATAAGAAGGCCCTCCGTCATGCCAGAGCAGCCTATTACTCACCAGTAATAGAGAAAAATAAGAACAACCCGAGGTTTCTCTTCAGCACTGTAGCCAGGCTGACAGAGTCACAGCTCTGTGGAGCCGAGTATTCCTATAGACCTTAGTGGTTATGACTTTATGAACTTCTTAAATGAAAAGATTATAACTATTAGGGACAAGATTATAATCTCTTGCCCTTAACCAGTGCCAATCTGTCAAGTGGAATGGCCTTGGAAACCACTGTATATTTAGATGGCTTTTCTCCCATCAACCGTGACCAATTATGTCATGATGAGTCCAGGTTGTCGCAGCGAGAGAGGACCCAAACGCCGACATTACTGCACAAACTATTTAATTACAAAAATCACAGACCAGACACGACAAAAACGCGGACCAAACGGTACGAAGCCACACTGGGAATGAGACGAACAGGGTTTACATACACAGGCAGGCGGAGGTGATTGGACAACGGGGAACGAGACACAGGTGAACACAATGAGGGCGGGACCAGCAATCACACAGAAGGAAACAATCAGGGCCAGGGCAGACAATCACAGGGAGACAGACGACACAAGGACTTCAAAACAAGACACAAAACGAGACACAAACTCCAGATCCTAACAGTACCCCCCCCCTCAAGAGACGAATTCCAGACGTCCCAAGCGTTCCACACGGGTGGGTGGAGGGGAGCCGGAGGAGGGTCCAGTGCGGGGGGCGGGCCGCAGGACGATCACCAGGCCAAGGGGAAGGGCGGGCCGGAGGACATGAGTGGGGAGCTAGGGGACCGGGCTCAGGAGAGGAAGTCACAGGGGTACCGGGGTCTTGGGATGGGGGTTCTGTGGGACCAGGACCGGGCAACGAGACATGGGGAACTGTGAACACATTCCTTCAAAGTAGCTGTCATTAAACCTCTCCTGAAGAAGCCCACTCTGGATCCAGAGGTGTTGGCTAACTACAGACCGATCTCTACAATAGAAGTTCAGTTCCTTTTCTGCCCTTCTAAATGACCAAGAGCTGGTAAAGTTGGTACTGCACAGCTCTTCTTTCTGAGCATTCTATTTGTCTGCTCATCCTATCAGTACAAATCTAAGACCTGCTTATTTTCTTTATCAGCCCGCTCTGTACATTTCTGAACATGTGACCTTGTGCATTGGTCCCTGATGATTGTATGACCGAGTGTGAGGAATCAAAAGCTCCCTCCAACAGCGGTAAGAGATAAATGGACATTTTATAAGCTCATATTGATCTGGCAGCCAGACATACAATACAGCTCACTTTTCTTTATTCATAAGAGGTGCTTTCACTTTTTAAAATCCCCCTTTAATATTAGCTGATGTAGGATTAATTATGTGTGTGTGAGTGTGTGTGTGTGTGTGTTAGGCCGTTAAAGCTATTATTATAGGCTATAAAAGCATTTATGTTTTTTATTCAAAAGTTAGAATTAGTCAAGAATCAGAGATTTATGTCCATGGCAGTGGTGCAGAAACATGTGCAAGGAGACACTTGATTGACAGATACCTTGACATTTCTCAACTTGCAGCATTCAGTATAGGCATCACCCAGCAGGCATCCCAGCCTCATGCAGTGTGGCTGCCTGTATGATGAGTGGCCAGCAGTGTTTCTGAGAGGTACGGTATAGCTTTAATTCGCAGGTTGAAATGTAGACGTTAAGTGCATTGTAGAGTGCAGGTTGCACACCAAAGAAAATTATTTTGAAGCAGATGTGTTTATCTCCATGGGTGGCCTTGCATATAAAGAGTCAAGAAGTCGCACATGAACTCGAAATAATTATTTAAAAGATACCAAGTAAGAAAAGCAAAGTTTGTTGGTTGTTGTTGTTGTTAACGTTGCAGAAAATACAAGAATGAAATCGAGTGCAGCGCAAAGATAAACCTGCCGCGGAATGTCATCTGTCCTTTTATGGATCAATTCTTCATATTCTTCTATCTTCATCTAAAAAAACTAAAACATTAGAGACATTATTCTTTTGACATTTTACGTTGCACTCAAAGGCGCTGTGTAAATATGTTTTCAACAGAACCGTTTGGTAAAAGCTATTCTTAGTGTGAAGAAAAAGGCTTTTCATTTCGGTTTCAGCCTGTTTACAACCCATCTGCCGTCGACTGGAATGGCTTCAGCCCCAACTGACCAGTATCATAATGAGGTGACACACAGGCATTACCTGCTCTTGCTGACAGACCGTGACAGTGGCCATTATCAGCTACCATTTGACTGTCGGAATAGCCAGTCCAGGTTATTATCTGGTGGAGTAGTTGGCTTTTGGCTGGAAGGAAATAAGAAATTTCAGATGGGCCGGTGAAAAAAGAAACACAGCTTTACGTTTTCAATAGATTTTGTAGCCAAGGGAGAAATTGTTGCAGTCAAAGCTACATGAGGCATGCAGTTAGTCTCATTTTCTCCTGATTACTTATAGGGTTGTTTGGGAGTTTTTCCTGATCTGATGTGAGGTTCTGGGACTATATGTACATATTGTAAAGCACTCTGAGACAAATTTGGAATTTGTGAAAATGGGCTATACAAATAAACTGAATTGAATAGATTCACCTGTCTATACCAGGAAACAGCTTAAATGTGGACCATTTAAAAAACGTACTGTATATTTATAGTTTTTCAGTGAAGGATGTTAAGTTGCACTTTCAAAGGTAGAAAAAGGGAAATAATGGATATACATGTTTAGCTGTCAAACAAATTATGCACATTATTACTTGAAAGTATCATTTCAGACTACATAATCTTTTCTTCCAGACACAAGTGACAAATATAGGCTTGATATGTAAATAATGTAAATGATATAACAGTAGCCACCATAAGCTGCAGGTCATACTAGATCAAGTAAAGCTGTAACAGTTAACAGTTAACATAAGAGAAAGTATGCATCTTATTATTATCCCTGCTAGAAGAAAAACACATCTGATACATTTTCAGTTTTGATTGTATTAATCAAATTTATTGCAGTCTCAACTGGCGGAGATCTGCACTCAACTGAGTGCATCGCTCTAGTTGCTCATGAATTGATCATGTTGTCTATAAAAGGATGAATGTCATTTATTTTTTCAAAAGTTATATAGCCTTGCCTTCTGGATGTACTTTTTGACTGGAAACATATGTCACATTCTGCCATCATCATTCATTCATTCATTCAAAATATAAACATATTTGAGCAACAACCTACAAGGACAAGGCAGTAAACAAGACGGCTTTTGTGCTGCACATATCCTCTTATAACGTACCAGAAGCAAGCTTAAGCAGCTTTCTATGAAGCAGCCATAGATGATGCAGACCCAGGTGAAAGATAAGACCACTTTAATCAACCACTTTCACCTTGATAAAGGACCTTTGACAGGAACTGCAGAAGAATCCAATGTTCAGACAGGCTTTCCTTCCCACCTACAAAGAAAACATGCAACACATTTGCAGTTTGTTTGGCAAATGTCAACTTTTATGCTTTTAAGATGCTTCTCCCAACCTGGAATTTAAACAGCGCTATTATCATCACTGCACCATATCAACCTGTATCAAAAAATTTCACATATTTTTTCCCCACCAATCTTTTTCCCGAGCACACATTAAAAAACTGGTGAAAAATGCTGGAATCCTTTACCTCAGAGTAATTGCAAAACTAATCCTAACACTGATCTTTTATTCCTGCATTCATATGCATATCCATCATGTTCATTTTCAGATGAGGAAGTGCATTTTAAAGTGCAAACGGCCTCTGGACAGAAGTATTTCTAAAATTAGAACTTTAAAAAAATGATTGCCCTTGAATTCGGCAAATAACACTGTGGATTATACAATGTTATTATTCATGGCTGCCACTATTTCATGTTTGCTTGTGACCACAACAATCTTAAAACCTTCCATTTCTCCTGATTCCTGATGACATCAATTCAAAACCAAAATAGTGTGACAATAAATGATTTTGAGATGATTTTATATTACAGGTGCTCAAATTGCCTCTCACACCAGCTATTTCCTGGTAATGAGTGTAAATGAATTGAAAAATGTAGATGGACCTGAACGGCCAGTGGAGAAATTGATTCCACAGTGGCTGACATCTCCATGCTAAAAACAGAGATGGAGCAAAAGAGGCTGACACCGCGGGGACTCTGAGGGAGGGATGCCGCTCCGCTCTCCTTCACCTCACAGACAAGTTGCTGGATTATGGTTTGACTGAGCCCCCTCCCTTTGATCTTGACTTCCTGCTATGCGGCAGTGATTTCAGCTAAACATTTTGCTCATTGTTATTTTTTTGGGAATATGCGCGTTTTTAATAAGAATGATTGTGCATTTCGGTCATACTGCTTAATGACTGCTTGAGTAATTACCCTTCACTTTGACGTATTGCTGATGTATGTGTTTTATGTTTTCATCTCATTGCCTATGCATGAGTCAGACGTGCAGTAAATTGTTTCCATATGTCTTTAAGTACAGATTCCACTCCATGGGATGCATTGAACAGTAATCTTTGTAGTGTTTATGAAAATGAGCAAAGTGTCTTTATTTGTTGCCAGTGTGGAGAGAAGAGGGTGTGCATGTTACAATATCCCACAAGTTATGCCATATTGGATGGACTTCTATGAACTTCTTACCTCCTTCTATTTATCGTCAGTGAGCAACACGATTTTCACCCCCATCTTCAGAGAGCAGTCTGGCTTTAAATCTGCATTTATAGTCTTGTAAGAGCGAGGATTAATACTGGCAGGCCGCTCACATAAAGGCTGCGTAATTATTGTCATTCAAATGCTTCATGTCGGCCTTCTGAAGGGGAACCACGGGCTTAACCACGCTGTCTGATCCTCCAGAGACGGAAGAAGACGTTTGAATGAAAGAGTGACAAGCAATGTTTGTTTTTATTGAATAACAACACTCGGTTTGCCTCCACATGGACATTGGAAGAAATTATTACATTTTTGAAAGAAACCTATTATTGATCTTTGTGGAAATTTTGCAGACACAAGATCATACAGCCCCATCTGACTGGTTCAACTCCGCAGTTGATTGAATGATCACATTGTACGGTCACCTTGCTGTCATTAATCGGAGAAGACAGTCGCAATGTCAGGAACAAAAAAACGCCTTGTTTTCACGAGTGGAGAATGGCTCAATATTTAGACAGTGATATGAAAAAACAGAAACCCTGCACAGCTAGTTATTGAGAGTTAAAAGGGTGGTTATGTGGTATTCTATCCATATTGTAAACTTAATCTGAATTTCTTTTGAGGAGAGATGAAACACTGATCATTTGTGAGCATTAAACAGCATCCGTAAGTGCTTGACAAAATCCTTGTAGGTAAAAGATACACTACTGTTCAGTTCAAGACGTCACAGAGAGGTCGTTTCCCCAAAGGATTGTTTTGTATTCTAGTCTTCCAAGGCTTATGCTACTCTTTGGCAGCATCAGAACCATTATGTAAAGAGTTCGAGATTCTGATTGTAGGCCAAGGTTAGTAATTCAATCAAGGTAGCCTATAATTTCCTCGGATGCTGAAAAAAGAACTGTGGAGAGGACTGTGCCAACTCTCGGTGTTCATTTGAAGAATGGAATTAACCTGAGCTGGTTATAATGAGCTACAGAGGTGGCTGGCTAAAGAGAAAGAAACTTTCTTATTTGACTCTAAACTCATTTCACTTTTGAAAAATTCCACACACAAAAACAAACTCCCAAGGCCGTCAAGAAGATGTGAGTGGATATGTGGATTCACAATCATTTTGGGTTAATTGGATGAAATTATACATTATTACATTACATACCCCCGTTTTAATGGTGTTGCTTCCCTCAGCTAACACTTAGATAATTAGCAGATGGTGAAGAAGCACTAAAAGCCAATTTGAAGTTGTGTGATTTAGATACTTAACGCACATTTGCTTTTGGCAAGAGCAGTTTTGCAAGTGCAGAGGTGGGTCCTTGAGAGATCAAGCATAACAATAATTCTTTTCTTCACTTTAACATTTCAGTCCTTTTCATCACTCTTTCCTCACACAAGGATGCTAGTCTTCATGGAACACTATAGTGCCAAACTACTTGAGGTTGCTGCTTACACAAGAAGCTGTTTCCGTAATGCGTAACACAAGTTATTAAGTAGATGCATATTTCTAGAGGTACCTGGAAATCGCTCGCTTTTGATTAAAAGGCAAATGGTTCAGTGAAACACTCATTATAATTTAAAGCACACAATGTCTTTAAAAGTTTTTTCTATGCTTTTCTTCGTACAGAAAAACAAAACTCTGCATACATGTACTACAGGGCTCTCAAGTCTCACGCATTGAGCGTGAGACTCACGCATTTCGGTCTTAACTCACGCACTCCCGCCACACATCGTATTTCTCACGCTGAAAAAAACTCTCGGCTATTTAATGCTTGAATGCAGGGGTGCTCAATACGCCGATCGATAGGTCGATCGCGGTCGCTGCAGAGCTCCGACGCCGGTCTGCGCGCATCGGGACGGAGCAAAAAAATAGTCACTAGCACTCCGTCAACAACTCTTCTCGGCTCGATGCCGGCGCGCGCAACGCTCAGCTGCGATGCGCGCACAGGTGAGCATCGGGTGCTGATGGAAATGTCACGCTTGCCTGTCTTCAAAACTTAAGAGCCCTGGTACTAAGTGCCTGTCTGAGCAGTAAGCACACACACTCTGCTCTCTTTCTGAGAGCCAGGATGATGGCAGATTGAAGGGCTTTTAATGAGTTTTCTCTAACAGCTCCGTCATTGAAAACCGTAAATGAAAGATAGGGATTCCAGCCAGACAAAGAGCCACCTTCTGTAGCGTGAGGATCTTTTCTTCAGGCCCGTTGATGCGAATAAAGAACCTACAAAGTGTCAGTGACAGGAACAGTGTATGGAGACTTGGATTGAGGACTTGCTCAGACGCCACTATTTCTGGGTAAAATTTAAAAGCAAACTCATGATATCTAATAAAGCTCTTTTTCTCCAGTGAAATGACACTGAAATTAGGTTCTTTTTCGAGCTGGAGGGATCATAAGAAAAGAAAATGGTTTCCGTATTAACTGCAAGGCAGACTAGCCTGTACTCCCCCTCGGCATCATGTTGAGCATTAGAAACAAAAAAATGTAGGGCAGACCTCTTTTACAATCCCTTCCTCCCTCCCTTCTGCATCTTTTGGGCTAAAACGAGGTGTTCCAATACTGCTCTGATCAGAGGCTTTTTTCCTCAGCCATTGTGAAGCTGGACTAAATGCCTCTTGCGAAATTCAGACACACAAAAGCTGAAACAATTGCACTTGCTTGCAAAAAACAGCTCCAGCAGAAATGTTATTAATGAATAATGTCACTTCAGTTTAAACGCACCGTGGTCAAACCAGGTTTCTCCTTACAGGCTATCTCTTAGTCCAATGGGTCCTTCTTCTTTTGTTCCATGAGTATCCATCTCAAGTTCCCTTATCTAGCGAGCACCAAATGCCTGTGGCACAAGACAATGGAGATTGTGATGGGTGGTCGGAATCGCAGTCCAGTTTCCGTTTCATTTCCAATTGATTTAAATAAGCCCTGGCGCTGCATCTTAGCCCAAAAATACACCGGTTATGTTCATGGATACCTCGAAACGCTGCTGTCGTTGGGTGGCGCCCCTCTGTATAACAGAACTTCGAGTTCCGACTGACCCAAATACATTGTTTTGAGTAGCGGTGGCACATTTTCACAGAGAAAATGAGTCCTACATCATGAGCAAGCCAGTGCCAAATTAAATGGTTTACTTTTGAATCTCCATTGGGACAGTGATCATGTTTGCTGTGTCTTATTGTGACCCTATTTTAGTGAATGGAAAATATTTAAAGTGAGAGTATTCTTTGTCACTGTATTTTAAAAGGTGCATCAGGTGCAACTTTCATATTTCATAGCACACAGCTGACCGTACTGCATCTACATGGGTCTCTTAAGGTTGCTAATTAACATCAGTAACTCTGCTGTAACCTGGCCAGCTGCTACAACCATATGATTGGAGCTCAATTCAATTTCAATTCAGTTTATTTTGTATAGTCCATTATCACAAATTACAAATTTGCCTCAGACATCCCTGTCCAGTCGTTCCCAAATGCCTCCATTTGGGAACAAACCTCCTTTCCCTTGTTCCCTCTCTCCTTCTGTCGTAGCTAAAATTACATAACACAAATTTCTGTCTTTCCAAATTTAACTTCCCATTGGAATTTCAAAGCCCTCCCAATCTATGAGCACCCACCTCCCCACACCATACGGCATATCCGCACCCCCCCCCACCCACCGTCCTGCATCCTCCCCTGCTTAGAGATGGAGGATGGTGCTACAATACGAGCCAGTGAGCACATTTCATTCTTCATCCAAAAAAGCACATGAAATCGAGATATCTCTAAAGTATTTTGCATTGTGATATATTTACTCTTTGCGGCATTTCTGCTGTATTTCTTCTGCCCTAGTTGGCTAGCTTACTTTCTATTGTGAAAATATGACTTAATAATAAAGAAAAGAAATCTGAGCTACGGTCCAGTAGATATTTATAACAATCACAGGTTACCCAATGCTATTTGAATCATTCCACTTGTTGCAAACAGCGATCCCCGTCTGTGTTCTTAATGGCATATAATGCACTATGCATAGGATGCAGATTTTAAATTGAGTAAACATTATGATGCAACTATATGTAATGTTCTGTAAAAACATGCTGTATTTAATACGAGAATATGTAATCATTTTGAATTTGCCTTAAAATAATAATTTTAAATATGATTTGAGTGGAAGAGGTAATTTACAGTAGGCCTACAATTTTCATTTAACGCTAGCTCAGATTTAATGTTAAGATAGATATGCAGAGAAGACGTATTTCTCTTGAGTAGCCTATACGTCAGTGTTCACAGTCTGCTGTTAATGGCATACTTAATTGCTAATTTAGTCGCCAGCATGCAGTACATTCTGACTGAGTATGCAGTACACAACCCCGCTCCTGTATCCATGAGGATTAAGCTCAGCTTCAGAAATGATGCCGGTTTGCTATGAGGCTGGTAGTTTCTTCAGCTTCGGATTCTTCCTCAGGTTGAAGCGTTATGCTTGAGGCAGTAGTAGGACCATGACTACATAAGGTTGGAAGGTGGTGTCCTTTTTCTTAGCCTTCCACAACCAAAACTGCAAGTGATAACATTTTAGAAATAGATTGAACAGTGTTTAACTGCTCTACTGTAAGCTAATGTTGTTAGCATGACCAGCTAACCAACAAGTAGTCAAAGAAGCAACACTATAGGCTAACATTACAACTACATGAATCACTTTGTATGGCTACCGGTTTCACTGTTTATTTGTATACTGTTTGAACATTTACACTTACACGATCTCCACTGCACTTTGGGGCAAGTTTGGGAAAGTTTGTAGGCTACTCCACCAACCCAAGCTAATGTGAAGGTGCGTTCACACCAAAAGCGGAGCGATTTTTCGCTTCGCCCAACACGCGTGAGTTTACTCGCTCGACCATTTGCCGTGTTCAGGCCATAAGCGTCGAGACGCTCCGCGAGGGGCGGGGCTTATCTCCGTGTCTCGTCTCCGTAAAGACTGTTATCATTTCCTTCATCCACCACGGAATGACTAACCACTTGTTCTGCTTTATAATTGTTGTGGACATCCGACACACTAACACCCTCGTGTTTGGGTTCATGACATCACCCGTAGGCTCACACAGCTCGGTCACTTTCACCGATGAAGTTATTGTTACATCTGAAAGACTTCCGCTTCCAGCGCTACGAGAGCGGAACATCTAAACGATGTCATTGTGTTCATAACATTATTGTCCGACTTGTTCTGATTCAACTTCTGCGGGACAGCGATGACGCGCGGAGCAACTCAAGAGCTGATTGGCCCGAGTTGCAAGATTACAGCCTCAAAGTTGAAATATTTCAACTACGGGCGAAAATTGTGCCGCTGAAAACACACCGCTGTAAACGCACCGCTGTAAACACGTCGCCCCAAACGCGCCGCCCGGAAAAATACCGCGTCTATCGCAGCCACACGTATCTGTACGTTGACTTTACATGGGATTCGGTCGCGCGAAAAAATAGTTTCGCTTTTGGTGTGAACGCACCTTAACACCACAGTGCTCTCTTGTATCCTGCTTAGTTTGGCGAGATAGTCTTAAAACTTATAAGAAGGCCCTCCGTAATGCTAGAGCAGCCTATTACTCATCAGTAATAGAGAAAAATAAGAACAACCCCAGGTTTATCTTTAGCACTGTAGCCAGGCTGACAGAGAGTCACAGCACTGTGGAGCCGAGTATTCCTATAGACCTCAGTGGTAATGACTTTATGAACTTCTTTAATGAAAAGATTTTAACTATTAGGGACAAGATTAATAATCTCTTGCCCTTAACCAGTGCCAATCTGTCCTCAAGTGGAATGGCCTTGGAAACCGCTGTATGCCCTGGTGTATATTTAGATGGCTTTTCTCCCATCAACCGTGACCAATTATCTTCAACAGTTTCTACGTCTAACACGTCTACCTGTCTCTTGGACCCCATCCCGACGAGGCTGCTTAAAGACGTTTTGCCTTTAATTGGCAGCTCTCTATTAGATATTATCAATGTGTCTTTGTTAACAGGCCACGTACCACATTTCTTCAAAGTATCTGTCATTAAACCTCTCCTGAAGAAGCCCACTCTGGATCCAGAGGTGTTGGCTAACTACAGACCGATCTCTAACCTCCCCTTCCTCTCCAAGATCCTTGAGAAAGTGGTCACAAATCAGTTGTGTGACTTTCTACATCATAATAGCTTATTAGAGGAGTTTCAGTCAGGATTTAGAAAACACCACAGCACCGAGACAACACAAATAGCGAAGCCGCGGACCACCGTTGTGTGCCTCCCGGGGGCCAGAGCGGGCGACGTGGAGTCTTGTTTGAAACTGCTGGCTAAGGACAAGCGGAGATACAGTCAGATTGTAATACACGCCGGTGGTAATGACGCCCGAGCCCGTCGGTCGGAAGTCACTAAAATTAATGTGGAATCGGTGTGTGCTTATGCCAAGACGTTGTCGGACACCGTAATTTTCTCTGGCCCTCTCCCAAATTTGCAGACAGACGAATTGTATAGCCGAATGTCGTCTTTCAACCGCTGGCTGTCGAGGTGGTGCCCAGCGAATAATGTGGGCTACGTAGACAACTGGAAGACTTTCTGTGGAAAGCCTGATCTGATGAGGAGAGACGGCATTCATCCCACGTTGGACGGAGCGCGTCTCATATCTGCGAATATGACCAAGTTGATCACCGGACTTAATCCATGACAACCCAGGGTTCAGATCAGGAACCGGGAGCAGAGTTGTAGTTTAACACCCTTCTCTGCTCTTCCATTCGAGCAGTTACCCACCCATGACTCTAGAGTAGAGACTGTGTCTGTCCCACGGCCACTTCAATTAAATAAATCAAAAGTAAGCAGAAGAGGAGTCTTACACAATAACCTTATACAAGTTAACACCATTATTTCAGCAGTGCAACAAAACAGGTCTATTAAATGTGGTCTCCTAAATATTCGATCTCTGTCATCTAAAGCTGTGTTACTGAATGATTTAATATCAGATAATCACATTGATTTATGTTGCCTAACTGAAACCTGGCTGAGCCATGAAGAATATGTCTGCCTGAATGAATCGACTCCTCCAAGTCATATTAATACTCACATTCCTCGAGGCACCGGTCGAGGAGGTGGAGTAGCAGCCATCTTTGAATCGAGCCTATTAATTAATCCTCAACCAAAATTACACTACACCTCATTTGAAAGCCTTGTTCTTAGTCTTTCACATCCAACCTGGAAAACACTACAGCCAATTCTATTTGTGATTCTGTACCGGCCACCAGGTCCATATTCAGAGTTTATATCTGAATTCTCAGAATTTATATCAAGTTTGGTTCTTAAAACTGATAAAGTTATTATTGTTGGAGATTTTAATATCCATGTGGATGTTGATAATGATTGCCTTAGTGCTGCATTCATCTCCTTGTTGGACTCGATTGGCTTCTGTCAGAGAGTGCAGAAACCCACTCACAGCTTTGGCCATACGCTTGATCTTGTTCTTACCTATGGCGTTGACATTGAGCATTTGAACGTCTTCCCACAGAATCCTCTTCTGTCAGACCACAACCTCATAACTTTTGAATTTATACTACCGGAGTGTACTCCGTTAGTCAAAAGTTTCTACACCAGATGTCTAACTGACAGTGCTGTAGCTAAATTTAAAAAAGCGATTCCTTCTGTATTTGATTCGATACCACGTCTTGCTTCTGTACCTGTACTCTATGCAATGACAATAAAACCCATATCATATCATATCATATCATATCATATCATAATATAACAGAGGACTCCTGGTCTAACTTTAGTCCGTCCCAGATTGATCATCTTGTTGACAGTGCCACAGGCTCTCTGAGAATGACACTGGACTCGATAGCCCCTCTGAAGAAGAAGACAGTGAGGAAGAGGAGGTTTGCTCCCTGGTATAACCCTCAGACCCGCAAACTGAAGCAAACGTCACGAAAGTGTAAGGTATTCTCAAAACTGGGCACTCTGCAGATGGTGGAGAAACAGGCTTCCGGACGCGCATGGATTAAGTTATCAACATTTAATGGCAAGAAAAGTGAATCAAACATTCAAAGCGCTCTTCCTCTGTCCCGGCGCCGGCTCCCGGCTCGGGAGCTCAGGAGCCGCAGCCTTCCCCCTCTGGGCTTACCTGTGAAAGAGGCCGGTCTCTCTGAGACGCGGAGTTTTCTCTCACCGGTCGAAACGTCACTTCCGGTCCCGTCGCTAAAGTATTTTCACAATAAGATTCCCGTCTTGGTTTTGACTGCATTAAAAGTCACCTTCACAATAAAAGTCTCTTGTTATTGTAAATCACTTCACGGAATTCAACCGGCTTCGTCAATCTATAACACTAACAGTCACTCTCATGCAATATACATTAATTCTTGCCATTTACATTTGCATAGAGTAAACATTACCCCTATGCTTCATAATACATTAATAACAATATCAATATTCTCCTTAATATTGTCTATTATAATATCTTTCTATATGTATTAATTTAAACCATAAGACCTCTGCAGATGTTATCAAAATAAACTATTACAACTTAACAAAAGCTTGAACGCATATGGCGTTCAACTAATCTCGAAGAATCCCGCTTAGTTTGGCAAGATAGTCTTAAAACATATAAGAAGGCCCTCCGTAATGCCAGAGCAGCCTATTACTCATCAGTAATAGAAAAAAATAAGAACAACCCCAGGTTTCTCTTCAGCACTGTAGCCAGGCTGACAGAGAGTCACAGCTCTGTGGAGCCGAGCATTCCTATAAACCTCAGTGGTAATGACTTTATGAACTTCTTTAATGAAAAGATTTTAACTATTAGGGACAAGATTAATATTCTCTTGCCCATAACCAGTGCCAATCTGTCCTCAAGTGGAATGGCCTTGGAAACCGCTGTATGCCCTGGTGTATATTTGGAGGGCTTTTCTCCCATCAACCGTGACCAATTATCTTCAACGGTTTCTACTTCGAACACGTCTACCTGTCTCTTGGACCCCATCCCGACGAGGCTGCTTAAAGACGTTTTGCCTTTAATTGGCGGCTCTCTATTAGATATTATCAATGTGTCTCTGCTAACAGGCCACGTACCACACTCCTTCAAAGTGGCTGTTATTAAACCTCTCCTGAAGAAGCCCACTCTGGATCCAGAGGTGTTGGCTAACTACAGACCGATCTCTAACCTCCCCTTCCTCTCCAAGATCCTTGAGAAAGTGGTCGCAAATCAGTTGTGCGACTTTCTACATCATAATAGTTTATTTGAGAAATTTCAATCAGGATTTAGAAAACACCACAGCACCGAGACAGCACTGGTGTAAATTACAAATGACCTCCTAATGGCAGCAGATAAAGGACTCATCTCTGTATTGGTCTTGTTAGACCTTAGTGCTGCATTCGACACCATTGACCATGACATCCTATTACAGAGACTGGAGCAGTCGATTGGCATTTCAGGCACCGCACTAAATTGGTTTAAATCCTATTTATCAGATCGATCTCAGTTTGTATTTGTAAACGATGAAGCCTCGATAACCACCAACGTTAGTCACGGAGTTCCACAAGGTTCTGTGCTTGGACCAATTTTATTTACCTTATAAATGCTTCCTCTGGGCAATATTATCAGGAAACACTCCATAAACTTTCATTGTTATGCAGATGATACTCAACTATATCTATCGATAAAACCAGAGGAGACAAACCAACTCAGTAACATTCAAGCATGTCTTAAAGACATAAAAACATGGATGACCTGCAACTTCTTGATGTTAAACTCAGACAAAACCGAAGTAATTTTACTCGGCCCTGAGCACCTCAGATCAACTATCTGGTGATGTGGTTTCTGTATATGGCATTGCTCTAGCATCCAACACCACTGTAAAGAATCTTGGCGTTATCTTTGATCGGGACTTGTCCTTTAACTCCCACGTAAAGCAAATCTCAAGGACTGCATTCTTTCATCGACGTAATATTTCAAAAATCAGGCACATCTTGTCTCAAAAAGATGCAGAAAAATTGGTTCACGCGTTCGTTACTTCGAGACTAGATTACTGCAACTCCTTATTATCAGGCTGCTCTAATAAGTCTCTTAGGTCCCTCCAGTTGATCCAGAATGCTGCAGCTCGTATTCTCACTAAAACTAAGAAAAGAGATCACATCACTCCTGCACTAGCTGCTCTTGCACTGGCTCCCCGTAAAATCGAGAATCACTTTTAAAATTCTTCTCTTAACCTACAAAGCCTTGATTGGTGATGCACCATCATATCTTAAGGAGCTTGTAGTACCATATTGCCCCACTAGAGAGCTACGCTCACTAAATGCGGGACTACTTGTAGTTCCTAGAGTCTTAAAAAGTAGAATGGGAGCCAGAGCCTTTAGTTATCAAGCTCCTCTTTTATGGAACCAGCTTCCAATATCAGTCCGGGAGGCAGACACAGTCACCTCGTTTAAGAGTAGACTGAAGACTTTCCTCTTTGACAGAGCTTATAGTTAGGGCTGAATCAGGTTTGCCCTGGTCCAGCCCCTTGATATGCTGCTATAGGCTTATAGCTGCTGGGGGATGTTTTAGGATGCACTGAGAACCTATCTCCTCTTTTCTCTCGCCTTATGGATGAATTTTCATCTCTCCATCACACATTACTAACTCTGCTTTCTCCCCGGAGTCCTTTTGACTTCACGTCTCATAGGGTCATCGGACTCTATGAGACGGCATAGATCCTATCTGCCTGATGGATCATCGAGGTCTGGGTCGTGGAATTCCTGCTACCGACCACACCACTGCCCTGTTGAGACTCCGCCCACTTCTCCTCTCTACCTCCATCTGCCTGATGGATCGTGGAGGTCTCCATCGTGGAATATGCCTGCTACGAATTATTCATACACTCTGTCATATTCATTGAATGTATTTTAACTCTAAATATGTGCTTCTGTACACAAGACATCTATTGCACCTGTCCATCCTGGAGAGGGATCCTCCTCTGTTGCTCTCCTGAAGGTTTCTTCCCTTTTCCCCCCCTGAAGGGTTATTTGGGATTTTTCCCTGATCCGATGTGAGGTTTTGGGACAGGGATGTCTATGTGTACAGATTGTAAAGCACTCCGAGACAAATTTGTAATTTGTGAAATTGGGCTATACAAATAAATTGAATTGAATTGAAACATTAAATGTGAAACAAACTGTTCCATGTTTTCTCTTTGTGCTTTTTATTCTACAACACTGCAGTACGAGGACAATACTCTTCCTTCAGTTTCTTGTGTCATATAATACATCAACAATTGCTGACATATAGCCTGGGTAAACCATGCAGGTTTAGCCTCAGTCTTTTAGCAGGGTATCATGTTTGTAGCTATCACACCCTGACAGTGTTCTTGTTTTAAAATGAGTCCTAGAAAGTCAGCCGGAGAGAATCTTTTGAACCAACTCGTGGAACTAACCTTAGCTTAATTAGCTAGCAAGCTCCAGCTAATAAAATATACCAAACAGCTGTCATTTCAACTGGTCACTGGCTAGAAACGAGAAGACAGCTTTTTTCTGGCTATGCCTTGAATGAGGACACGCTGTTTCATAGAAAAAGAAAAAAAAGGTCTGCCACTAAACTTCTTAATCGCCGTAGGCCTACGAGCTTGACAGGTGTAGCATGGCAGGATTTAGTAAAGAGGCAGTTGATCCTTGAAAAGACCTGTGGCTTAGTCTATGGTTCAATAACTATCACATGTATTCAACATTTACAATTCATCAAACACATTTTCCACATCAGCTGCACAGTAAACACACTGACAACCAGATCACAGATTATAAAGCCCACTGAGGCAAATTCTTAATTTGTGATATTGGTCAATATAAAATAAACTGAATTGAATTGAACCCTCTTCAACTGTTCCCAGTAAAGAATTTAGCTCCATAAAACTTGACCTCGATGGTTTCTGAATCTCCAGTCAGTCTGAGTTGATTTACGGCCTCATTAATATTCCTCATCTACCTCAGCTCATTACGACTGTGCATGGATTCTAGAATACATGTGCAATGGTAAAAGCTACAATGAATATTAAACAAAACCATCCTCCATCCTGAGTGATTAATGGCCACTGTCACGGCGCAATATTAGTGCAGCCATTTACCAAGAGCCGCCCGCCCGCGTCTTGTAAGAGCTCTGGAGAAAGGATGGAACACACTGCTTACATATCTGTCGGAAATACCGTGTCAACCAGAGATGGAAACCAGACCTGCCCCATAATAGGTAATAATACTTTCAGCAGCATGCAAGATAATGTTTTCCCAAGTGAACTCAGCAAAGTTTATTCATCAATTGTACCCTTTCTTTTCTCAGCGAACACCCATGCACGCATGCACATACCCATGGACGCACACGCACGCACGCACGCATGCACGCACGCACGCATGCACGCACGCACACATGCACGCACACAACCACGCACACACACACACACACACACACACACACACACACACACGCACACACACACAAACACACAGCAGTTGTCCTCTGGAAGAAAGGTGAGCCAGGGATGTACAGTTTCTTCCGTTTATGAATTCCTTCCGTTAGGGTACCCTGTGAGGAGAGCTGGCAAACCTGCCACTGAAAATGCACATGTGAATCGAGAGGCAGTCATGCTCAATACTTTGAAAAGGAAGAAATGCGTAAGGTGAATGTTCTGCTGTGTTGCTTTTCATGAAGATGCCAATATAGTAGCCTCTTGTTCAGTCAGCACAAACAATGATGCAAGCTGGTGCTCATTGTTTGCTTGCGAGAAAACTGATATTAATATTTTGAAAAAAATGTTTTGTGATAGTCAATTCTTAAAGATTTGTTTTGCTCTTATAAAGCAGGCTTACGATTTATTGGTAGTCAGCTCAGAGTCCATGCATAACAAATACACATACACCCAAATGACTACACAGCAGCGTGAGAAGAAAACAACTGATAAGTAATTGCTTTGTATCCTACAAATGGCTGTTTTTTATTTTCTCTTTTACGATTGTGGACAGCTTAATTCCAGTTTTTTCCGTTTGCTAAACGACAGTGGGCACAACTGGAGTCACATGTGCAAAACTCTAACTACAGTCTGCACAGCAGCAGTTCATGTGGACCAAACTCTAGTTTGTTTTTCATTGCTTGAACACAGTTTTCAAAACTCAACACACTTATCCCATGACTTTAACCACAACCTGCACAACACTGTGGATTTACAGCACTTTGTTCAAATGCTAACACACTGCTGTCAAAACTGTGAACCACACATTCAAAACGGAATAGATTTCAGCCTTGTGCCTTTCAAACACTGCTGATTGCAATTTCAGCTGAAAGGCTAAGCAGGTGTCTTGTTTTAGACTTGTTAGTGAACACACACACACACATATATATATATATGGGAGGGAGAAGGGTGGCAGGGAGAGGGCGGATGCGTGGAGGAAGACAAAGAGCTGTTATTCCAGATGAAATAAAGGCTACACTTATAGACCATGTAATGTAATGTCGTGAACCAAGCGTTTGGTCACCACCCACATGACCAAATGTCTCTTTTGGAAGCCATGCGTGCCAGATGTGAGGACACGAGTCCAGAGGACTGCCAGGGATGGATAAGGCCCTCCAGAAGGTTCTTCCCCAGGTGCATGGCAAGAGAGAACATGAGATGTGATGTTGATGACAACATGTGGCCTGATGCTAGAGAGAGGCAGGATTAGCCCCTCAATTATTTGTTCGAATTACAGTATGTACTTTTAGTTTCTACCTTTTTTTTCTCATTACTGTAATTCCGTAAATTACTACAGACTATTGAAGCAAACTGCTAATTTTCATTTACCTTAAAGAATTGTTATGTTCTAAAAAATGTAATAAATCATGTGAAAGAATGTCACTCTTTTCTTTGAAGAAAATATTACTTTGTTTGAAGTCACTGAAATTGTTCAAACTGTAAAGATGACAAGTTTGTATTTTCTGTATTGGTGTTTGATGCTAGTGTTTTTACTCTCTGTGTGTTCTGAGTGACAGTGTGTGTTACCTCAGTGAGGGTTGTGCAGAGTGTTTGGCTGCACTGAGCGTGTTTTGAGCCATGTGTTAAGAGTTGTTGCTTGGAATGAGTTTTGCAGGTGATGTGAACTGTTTAGCTCAGGTGACTGTTGGTAGTGCAGACTGTAGTTAGAGTTTTGCACATGTGACTCCAGTTGTGCCCACTGTCGTTTAGCAATCGAAAAAAACTGTAATGCCATGCGTTCCTTGTGTACACACACAACCTCCAGGGAGCAAATATTTGTAATGGTTAAATGGCTGCATCACAGTTGTAGTCTGCATTGAATTAATCAGAATGAGGAAACCACAGAGTGGCTTGCACAAATAGGAAATTCATCAATGATTATCTAGTTTAATAAGGCTGTAGACAAATAACTTTCCCACACATCACCATTCATGTACTTTTTTTGATATTTGATGCAGTGAACGTTTCTTTCTTGGCTCCATGTTGCGTTCAAAAGGAAGAATCATGAGATCCAAATTCTGATACAGAACCCATAACCTCATTTGTTTTAACAAGAGTCTCAGTCGTTAATATTGACTGACAACCTCTCCCATTATGTTTTCTGTTTTTGTTTTCTGAGTCAATCAAAATGAATTGGTTAACAAAAAGCCTTTTAAGGGAATGTGCTGCCAATTAGTTCTAAAACACAGCATCCCAGAGTGACATTATCTCCACTGCCACTATCATCTCAGTATTCACTGTTATCAAAGGAGACTGGGAGAAGAGTGAAAGTCCATAGTTTTAAAATACCAACAATATTTATAAAACTACAAAATCTTGTTTTATCAAATGGTTTCTCAAAAATATTTCACGTAATGTGTTTAGAAGGTTGTTACTCTGGTGCAGAGATTTCTGGCTCTTGAAAACTCGCCTCCTTACATTTTCTGCTAATTGATGGTGGATCTTATTAAGCAAGTGAATGGCAGTACTTAACACTTAACTTTTTCTAAAGACAAAATCTACAAAGTATCAGTATGAGAATATTATTTTGCATTGTGACACATCAGCTCTTCACCGGAGCATTTTCCAGCTCATTTGTGTTTGCCGTGATAGTGAGAATGTGGCTGATATTTGTGTCACTTGGAGGTCACCAAAAGCTTTACTTTATAAAAAACTAATCTCCAGGTTCACTGTGGTATATATAAAAAAGAGACTTCGCAATTAGAATTTGGAACTTATAATATATAATACGCACGCCTTACTTCTTACCGTTAACAGGCTAACGAACCCTCCGGTGTCAGTAACTGCTACGCTCCAATCCACCTCGGCATGCAATCAATTTGTCTCCTTTTTTGCAGAAAATTAGACAAGCAGGCGGTGCCTTTAAATAACATCCATTCAAATATCATGACACAATTTCATTCAATCAACCAAAGAAGCCTTCCTGCTGCTTGGATATTCTACCAACACACTTCTTCAAAAATACACTTCACACTGCATGACCACTGATCTTTAACAAATTGTTCCCACATGCCCTAACTGCCCCTGCAGTTATTAAACTACTCTTAAAAAGACCCCGAAATAATACAAAATTATAGTCCAATATCAAACCTCCCATTTTAAAGTAAAATAATGGAAAAAGTGTTTTTTCAACAGCTGAAAAACTTTGTGGCCAAAGATAACAGTTTTGATGTCTTCCAGTTATGTTTTCATCAGCACCACAGTACTGAAACTGCTCTTGTTAAGGATTTCAACGACATCATCTACATTCTTCCACTGGCTCAGAAAAACAAAAAATGGTGTAATCATAATTATGCAGACGACACACAAATCTACATAACTATATCACCAGGGGACTATAATCCCATAAAAAGGCTGGCTAAATGCATTGAAGAAACCAACAATGGGATGTGCCATCATTTTCTTCAATTAAACAAAGATAAAACAGAACTAATTGTTTTTGGTCCCAAGGACGAATGATCGAAAGTCACGCTCAGCTTCAATCACTGATTAGTCAGGTGTAGTTATGGATTCAGACCTTAACCTGAACAGCCATATCAAGACACATACAAAATCAGCCTACAATCACCAGTAGAATATATCAAGGATGAGAGCACTTATGTCTCAACAGGATTTGGAGAAACTTGTCCATGCATTTATTTTCACTACAGGTCTCTGTAAAAACTAAATTTGAACACTGCAGCTCAAGTCCTCACGAAGACCATCACTCCAGTTCTGAGGTATTTGCAGTCGCTTTCTGTCCAAAAAATAATAGACTTTAAAATGCAATTGCTAGTTTATAAAGCACTAAATGGTTTAGGGCCCACATACATTCTGCTGCTACCTTATGAAACATTGCAACCCCTCAGGTTGTCTGGGACTGGTGTACTTCCTGTTCCAATAGTCAGGACTAAGCATGGAGAAGCAGCATTCAGTTTTTTTGCTCCACATATCTGAGACAAGGTCCCTGAAAGCTGCAGGTCTGCTGAGACCCTCAGAGACCCTCAGAGAGCCTCAGATAGATAGCCTTTACATCCAGATACAAGACTTTTCTGTTTGCTGTTGCCTTTAATTGAACAAGATTCAAGGATATCTATCAATTTCTGCATCTCACTGCTGCATTTTATTTCAGCATTGCAACTTTTATTCTATTTCTTGCATTTTGACTGTTTTAAATGTTTTAACAAACATTATTCATTGTTTTTAAATCTTGTTTTCATTTGCATTATGTTTTGATGCTTTAAATGGTTTTATCTGAGGCACTTTGATTTGCCTTGTTGTTGAAATGTGCTATACAAATAAACTTGCCTTGCCTGCCATACACCTGAAATAAATCCTTTTTCTTTGTCCAGGGTGGTTTGTGCTGGACAGGTAAACAGGAAATATAATTTACACATCTTTCATCTCGCATGTCCAAAGCGAATGACGATGCTCCCTCCTACCCCCAGCCCCCCTCCACCTGTTCTCACACTGGGGGAGCAATGATCTGTAATCATAAGTATTCTGTAGCTGTCGCTTGCAGTGTTCCCAGGTAGCATTTGAAGAGATGCAAGAACCGGCCCCTCTTTATATTATGATTATGTAACAACAACCCCTGAACGGTAAATACGATATAATGCAGATCATTCTTAGTGTTTGTGGGTTAGTTAAGTCGTAAGGTTTCTAAATAGATGGATATCAAAATGTCTCCCTCTTGATTTCTGAATTGTGGTGATTACGTGGCAGTCAGTCTCTTCCCCGCAGTTGCACAGCCCACCCACATGGGCTCTAAGCAAGATCAATGAAATGCAAATACTGTTGGATCTATGTCTGCTTTGTAGTCATCATCCTCTGTATGAGGTTTCTTCCCTTTTTTCCCCCAGAAGGGTTATTTGGGAGTTTTTCCTGATCCGATGCGAGGTTTTGGGGCAGGGATGTCTATGTGTACAGATTGTAAAGCACTCCGAGACAAATTTGTAATTTGTGAAATTGGGCTATACAAATAAACTGAATTGAATTGAATTGTAAGAGCTGTTGACGTGAGACTTTGTCTCACATCTGACCTGACGTCATGTTGAATATAGAAAAGATACCAGCATACACTTATTTTCCTTTGTAGTTAAATATTGTAGTTCCATTAGGGATTCAAATGACCTGTGCGATGTTTCGAAAACATATTTTATGCATTTATTCCAGCTTGGTTTAAGGTGCAGCTTGCAGTGTCTCTACCGTGATATCTTATTTGGCAAGATGAGGAAACGTGTGTCAACCTTCTGCACTCAGTTGTCATGGGAACATTTCTGTGTTATGCTCTGAGAAAGCGAGCTTACATTTTTGTATAAAGGCAAATACCACATTCAGAGGCCTAATTCTTAACAAATAAATTTCAACAGAACTTTCTGTTGCCTCTCCCTCCGGCTTCCGTACTTTAAGTGCTTTTTTCCAGGAATGCTCTACTTTGCAGAGGATGTAGCTGTTGTATGTTAGCCTGTCTGGTGCTGAACAATGGATGATGCAGCGTCTCTGTCCAGGAGCCAAGGACAGTCCTCTGTAGAAGCATGATGGACGAAGGAGAAAAGGCAGAAGAGGACACGCAAGAATCCTGGGTGTATTTCTGTTGGTATATCTGTATAATTACATTAGACAGGGCATTAGACTGTGACACAGACAAACTGTAATAAACCATGAACCAGAGCATAAATTGGCTCAATCTAAAATAGACAATACTCTAAAGAGACAGGATGTTATTCCCTCTACGCTCTTGAATTATAAACACAGAGGGAAGGAGGACAAAAATGCTGAGCATGTATAAATGAAGATATTCAGCAACACGGGAATAAGACTGCGAGCCCAGGTTTGCTTCCCTTTTTAAATGGAATATCTTGTCTTGGACTCCACTATGTATTACAAAAGGGATGTAAATGTATATACATTATAGATCACTGGATGAGACATGGGAGGAATAACAAAGTGGGCGATAGAGGTTGTTGTGTCAATCTACCATACTAATTTTACGAGTGTAAAAACTATTAAGGCATCAGACCTGTGGATTTTATTACAGTTTTCTCACCATGGGGGTCACCTTCTCGAACAGTGTGTTGACCGTGTCGCGGTAACGGTAGACTTCTTGAATCCAACTCATCACTGCGCTTGTCAAGACTCAATTTCGGCTGATGAATCCAGAGGAAATAGTCAATAAGAGAGAAGCATGGTGAAAGGATAACGGCTGTTACACTTGACTGATTTCTTCTTCTTTTTTCACTCCTTAGAGCTTTCTTATGCTTCCATGGTGAAGGCAAGTCAAACAGCCATGACAGTGGCTGTCAGCTGATCCACAGCTACCTGAATCCTTCTACCATATTCATTCCAAAAATCTGAAGCATTGATTGCAATTATGTTTAGTTGTCATTACACAGTTGGATGTGTACTGCGGCCACACTGCATGTAAAGCCAATACTTTCTGACTCCTCTATATAACTGCAACTCATGAAGTGAGCAGTAAAATGGCTCCATACTTTAGTAATGAAAGCAGTCTGGTTCCTCTGTGGAAGGATTATTGCTAATTGGCCGGCTGGATAAACAGAGCTAGTGGTGTTAGCATACTGCACGGTGGAGAATACACACCAACCTTACCCCATCTGAAATATGTTTAGCATAAGCATTATTTGCATTATTATATGTCAGTGGATTAAAAAAATCCCCTGACATTTAGCACCACTCCGCTCCTTCCCTCTCTCTCTCCCTCCCTCTCTCTCTCTCTCTCCCTACAATGTCACTCGACCTCCTCGTCATGTTGTTGTTTATTTTGACCACTTTGTCATTGACTCTCCCCACATCTGTACATCCCCATCTCCCCTTAACTCTGATCTTTTTTGGTCCCAGGCCTCATCTCAGGCTCCTGATTAAATGCTCTGTCAGGATATCAATAGAAAGGTTCCCCGTCAGGAGGAGCCACTGCTCTTCTCCATGTTTCCTCATACTGCAGAGACAAAGCCTGCTGGGAAGCTGTTTTTATTTTATTTGTTTACATCGTATACTGGAGAGCACCCCTCTCTTCTTTCTCTTTGGATCACTTTTCCTCTCTGCACCTCAAACCCGATGCACAGGGTCGGAAAGTACACACCCTTAATGGGATCCTCAAAGAACAAGGAAACCAGGGCTCTTTTGAGGGCCAACATGGACAGGGAGAACAAAATGGAGCAGTCCTGAGACCATCCCCCACAGCCCCATCAACAAGCCACAGACCATCAGCCCACCCTCCCCCAGCCCATCAGGGGCTCACACCTCTGGAGCACCCTCCATCAACTCAGCGATGACCCTCGTCATCCTGGAGAGAGACGTCAACAGGCTGTTCAAAAAGCAGAACCCCCGCAAAGCAGCGGGCCCGGACTCCGTCTCCCCCTCCACCCTGAAGCACTGTGCTGACCAGCTGTCTCCGGTGTTCACCGACATCTTCAACACCTCCCTGGAGACATGCCACGTTCCAGCCTGCTTCAAGGCCTCCACCATCATCCCGTCCCCAAAAACCCAAGATCACAGGACTCAATGACTACAGGCCCATCGCCCTGACCTCTGTGGTCATGAAGTCCTTTGAACGCTTGGTCCTGTCACACCTCAAGACCATCACCGACCCACTCCTGGACCCCTGCAGTTCACCTACAGAGCCAACAGGTCTGTAGACGATGCAGTCAACATGGCCCTTCACTACATCCTCCAGCATCTGGACTCCCAGGAACCTACGCCAGGATCCTGTTTGTGGACTTCAGCTCTGCTTTCAATACAATCATCCCGTCCCTGCTGCAGGACAAGCTCTCCCAGCTGCACGTGCCCGACTCCACCTGCAGGTGGATCACAGACTTCCTGACCGACAGGAAGCAGCACGTGAGGCTGGGGAAACACGTCTCAGGCTCCCGGACCACCAGCACGGGTTCCCCCAAGGCTGTGTTCTCTCCTCTGCTGTTCTCCCTGTACACCAACAGCTGCACCTCCAGTCACCAGTCCGTCAAGCTCCTAAAGTTCGCGGATGACACCACCCTCATTGGACTCATCTCTGGTGGGGACGAGACCGCCACAGGTGGGAGACTGACCACCTGGTGACCTGGTGCAGCCAGAACAACCTGGAGCTCAACGCCTAAAGACAGTGGAGATGGTTGTGGATTTCAGGAGGAATGCAGCCCCACCCGCCCTCTCATCCTGTGTGACTCCCCGTCGACGCTGTGGAGTCCTACCGCTTCCTGGGCTCCATCATCTCCCAGGACCTCAAGTGGGAGCTGAACATCCGCTCCATCACCAAGAAGGCCCAGCAGAGGATGTTCTTCCTGAGGCAGCTGAGGAAATTCAACCTGCCAGGAGAATGATGGTACAATTCTACACGGCCATCGTTGAGTCCATCATCTGCTCCTCCATCACCGTCTGGCACCCTGCAGCCACAGCCAAAGACAAGCGCAGGCTGCAGAGCATCATCCGCTCGGCCGAGAGGGTTATCGGTTGCAATCTGCCTTCCCTCCAGGTCCTGTTCACTTCCAGGTCACTGAAGCGGGCCGGAAAGATTGTCGCTGACCCCTCCCACCCTGGACACTCCCTGTTCGAGTCCCTCCCCTCGGGGAGGAGGCTGCGGTCCATCATGACCAAGACCACCCGCCACACCAAAAGCTTTTTCCCGACGGCGGTCGGGCTCATCAATGGACCCCGGGACTGACTGACTGTCACCCCCAGGACTACCACCTCTTCTTCCACCTTCCTCTCTCCTCCTTCTTCCCGCTCCTTCCTCTTCCTCCTCCTCACTCCTCCTCCCTCCTCCTTCTTCTTCCCTCCTCCACACACGTCACTTTAACATGCACTTTAACTAAAACACACCACTTGAAGCACACACCCAAACACTTCACATTATTTGTTGTCTTTCTGTCGTGTTGATTGTTGTTTGTTTGTCATGTCCAAATGTTGCACCTTCCACCAAAAAAAATTCCTCGTTTGTTTGTGAAAACATTCCTGGCAATAAAACTGTTTCTGATTCTGATTCTGATTCTGATTCTGAAAAACACTTAAAAAAGGCTGCTCGTCTCCACCCCCCCCCCTCCCCCCACACCCCTTCTCTCCACCCACTTCTTGAAAACTGTTGTGGGTCTCTCTCTCTCTCTCTCTCTCTCTCTCTCTCTCTCTCTCTCTCTCTCTCTCTCTCTCTCTCTCTCTCTCTCTCTCTCTCTCTCTCTCTCTCTCTGCAGCTGTGGTCGGCTGATCGTCACCTCCACACAGCAAGTGCCTTTACTTTAGCAGAAGAGAGGGGAAAGAAGAGAGAGCTTGTCCCAGGAGTGTGTATGAACGCGCCACTGGATCGTCTCTCTCACTGACTTCCCAGAACGGACTGAGAAGTGCACGGAGGCAGGCGGCGTTGGTAGAGCTTGCTGGGTGGATGCAGAGGAATTCCCGACAGAAGCTGCTTGAGCAGGAGACAGAAAACCGTGCCACGGCATCGAGGATCTCGGCGTTGATACAGCGACAACGAAGCGTGGAGACAGCTGCTGAAACCTGCGCCCGCGCACGCACACGGGGAAACGCACGCGCTCACAGCAGAGTGGGGACAGACAGTAGACCCAGGCTGCGCGGAAAAGATCCACTCCAGCCCTTCTTCCTCTGAAACACACACTTGCACAGATGCACGATGTTACATTTTCTTGAACGTGGATGCTGGGCGACGGAGAGGAAAACTTCTGGAGGGGAGATTCTCTTTTAAGCAGGACTTACTGCGGAGATTTGTCGACTAATAATAACTTTGTTTTTTGTGGAGCTGGAGGTTTAAACCCTCTTTCTGAGCACAACCCAGAATAACCTCTATTCTTAGTTTGCAGGAATTGAGAGCGGTCTCTGTGACCGTTACGATGCCTCCTCTTGATTCAGTCTGAGCAGTTAGTGGATTATGTCGGCAATATTTTGGGATTTCTTTTTTGCTTGAAAAACAAACAAACAGAGAGAGAGAGAGAAATATACCCATGACTGGTGGATTTACATCCTATGCGTGTTTCCTCTCTTCCCCTGTGGATTACAGATGGGCTTTGTGATCTCCCCAGTCTCATGGATGATCGCTCGCTGCCATTCATTAGGATAAAGTACAAAGAGGGACACAAGTGAGTATTTAGATGGATTTTTATTTTTAATTTCATCTATGCGGGTGAAAACGAGATGAATCTGGAATCAGAAAACACATCGCGTTAGCTTTTTTTTGTTGCTTTTCCTCTTCTATTTTGATATCAGCAAATGCAACTTGTTGATTAAACTGCTGTGTAGTGTTTGATTAATGCTTGTTACGGTGTCAAAGGTAGACACAACCCTGAGATTAATTCATTTGTACAATCACAGACCTGTATGCTTGCAGGCCATTTGTCAATGGACATCATTTACTAAATGAGTGGCACCTTGTACCTGGCAGGTGGCTTTGGCACAAACTGAGATTTATTGAAGTGATCTGTGTGAATCCTATTAGTGCATCCTGGACTCTGGCCAAGGCAGAAGCAATGGAGGGGAATGCCACTGTCTAGCAGCACTATCTGATTTGGACAAACAGAGTACCCGCCACACTCCCTTCTTCAACAACACTCCTCCTCCTCCTCCTCTTCTTCTAGCCCAGGCAAGGATGGTACCTCCACCCCCCACCAACAAGCCCCACGTGTGCCTCTCCACCATCCTGATCATGAGCAGCATGGCGCTGATTGACGCATACCTAGTGGAACAGAACCACGGGCCGCGCAAGATTGGCATCTGCATCATGGTGATGGTGGGAGACATCTGCTTCCTGATCGTCCTGCGTTACGTGGCGGTGTGGGTGGGCGCCGAGGTACGCACGGCTAAGAGAGGCTATGCCATGGTCCTCTGGTTTCTTTACATCTTTGTGCTGGAAATCAAGGTCTACTTTGTGTATCAAAACTACAAGGCGGACCGGAAGAGCCTGGATGCCCTGGCAAGGAAAGCCTTGACGTTGCTGCTGTCCATTTGCATCCCGCTGCTGTTTATCGTGCTGGTTGCAATCGACCACATGGAGTACGTCCGCGCCTTCAAAAAGCGCGAGGAGATCCGCAATCGCCTCTTCTGGGTGGTGGTGGACTTGCTGGACATACTGGACATCCAGGCCAACCTGTGGGAGCCTCAGAAGAAGGGGCTCCCCTTGTGGGCGGAGGGCCTAATGTTCTTCTACTGCTACATCCTGCTGCTGGTGCTGCCCTGTGTGTCCCTAAGCGAGATCAGCATGCAGGGCATCAACATCGTGCCCCACAAGATGCTGCTGTACCCAATGCTTAGCCTGGTGACCATCAACGTCATCACTCTCTTCATCCGAGGGGGGAATATGATTCTGTACCGGGACGCCAGAGTATCCGGCATCCTGATAGGCAAGAACGTCCTGGCCATCATCCTAAAGACCTGCAGCTTCGTGCAGTACAGGAGACAGTTGCAGAACTCACCTGCCTTCAGGGTGGAGCTGCAAAAAAACTTGGTGGCTCACGCTCGCCCTGCTCCTACCCCTCCTGTTGTGGTCATGCAGGACCAGACACCCCTCCCGGAGGTGACAACATGTGAACACACATGACAGAAGGGTGGGGCGGATCCTAGAGATGTCTACATGAATATATATGACCCTCAGGACGCCGGTGGGCCACAACACCTGAGACCCTTTCGGGCATGCGCACACAAACACGATCTCCGCTGATGCTCACATGCACATGGGACACTGCAGACGCATATCCAAAGCTGTCATGGTGCAAAATCACGTGGGACTTTGTTCAACATTTCCTCCAACAAATGCAGTTACCTGTGTATTTTCTATAATTGTACAACAAATACAAAAAAAATTCCAGCTACTGCGTGATTAGAGGATATATTTTTTAATTGTGTGTGTTGCATTCTAGTCTTAAACTTAAGGGTCTGTGTGCTGTTGTGTGTATTTCTGTTGCTCGGATGTTCTTAGTTGTCGAGGACTTTAACACGTCAAAGTTAGGAGGAGCAACCAACAGGAGAATCAAAGTTGTGAAAATATCAGTTGAAGTTTTCTCTTTAAAAAAATGTTTTTATATGTGACTCTTTGATAAAGTATTGTGTACAAGATAAAATGCTTTCCTGCTTTTTCACTGGCTGTACAATTTTTATTGTTTATTTCTTCTTCATGAAATCACTTGGTTATTGGTCCAATTGAGTTAAATTAATGTTGTAGTTGCAGCAAATGTCCTTTAATTAACCTGGGTTACAAATTCAATTTGAACCTCCTTTATTGTGGTGGCTGTGCAATGCCATTCATCTTGAGAATGACAGTTATATTCCAGCTCATATTTTAAAGGGAAAAGGGAAACGTTTGAATACAATTCTACTTGAAGCAATGAGCAGTCAGATCACTGCAAAGGGTGACTGTGGTGCCATAGCCATCGGACAGAATACACAGTCAAGGGGCTGCAGATGGATAAATGATTCCCAATAAGGAAACCTGTTTAATATCCTCCTCAGGCGCTCATTGACTACCTGTGCTTAGCGACAGCGGCAGATCTTTGGAAGCACTGTTATTTAGTTCTTCACACAAATGAACAAAATGGATACTTAAGGTCCAGTGATGTGAATACAAACAACAGCCAAGACATCTTCTAATATGACAAATCTCTCTTTGTCTCGGGCAATTTTTTTGCTTTTCATCATCACCACTTGAGTCAGATTATTTTTAGCTTTTCAGTAATGGAGAAATGTTGGTACTTTCATCGAACAACAGCTGGTAATTGTCAAAAGGCCACTGAAAAATTGAAGGATGACATTTATTTATTTTTAATTGAGGGTGAATGCTAATAATACCAGAGATGCAAAGATGCATTGAACAATGCAGTTGGGTGATGAATAAGGCAGTGCGAAAATGAAAACAATAATATTGTCACAGTTGACACAATAAAAAATGTAAAAAAATAACTATATTTTTTCAATAGGCCCCTTCTCTTGTACTATCCTTTGCATAATCTTTTTCAACAGTGACTGCTCGCATTATGTAAAGCAGACTACTGGCTGTCCATGTTTGTTAAAACCAGAGTGCAGCAGCTGGTTATTTTCATATGTGCTCGGCACAATCTACAGGAAGGTGGCAACTTTCTGTGCCCCAAAACAATCCAATTTAGACTGCTGCAGCATTATTTGTCTGCACAGATGTCTTATGAAATTACAACATCAGCAATTTAGATGCTATAATAAACTATTGGAATGGAATGTTTTTACAGAACCGTCAATGAAAAGATAGCATACAGAATGCGCTGAATTATGATTTCACTAAAAACCAGCAGCTTTCATTGTGTGGATGATATGGAATTCTGAAAATAAAAAACAAAAAAGGGTCTCTTTCGCGTGACTTAGCGTTAAGACAAATTATTTACAGAAAATGCACAATACTGTTAAAAACGTTACATTTAGTCAGTGCACACAGACTTTAATGTTGATCCTCTTCATTCAATTGGAGGTACGCATGTGTCCTTGTGTGTGTGAAGAAGAAAATGTGAAATCCAACCAGCAGATCGTATTTTCTGTGAGGCACACGGTCTTACATCCATTCCATCATATAATGTAGGAGGGCAGAGATGCACCATGAGTAACTCAGACTACAGAGATTTTTAAAAAGAAAAAAAGAAAACAAGCATCACCGGCTCTAGTTTATATGACCTGTATGTATTTGACAGGGAAAAAGCGCATCTATGTATGTGAACAAGAAGAGCCCGTTATGCAAACTAATTCAAGCCTAGCCCCCATCGGTGTGACGACCTGCAAAGCACAGTTTGAATGCTGCACGTGTAACACAAGTATGCATTAGTATTTGAAATTCCGCGTTTTCTTGGTGGTGGCTGGGTTAGCATGAGACGATGCAGTCTCAGGAAAACCAGAGGGCATGATTAACTGGTTTTGGCTCAGTGTAAAAGCCTTCACTCACCTATGTAGATTTGTGCAGAATATCAACCAGTGCACTTGCTCCCCTGTTACTGTATCTGATGTTGGCGAAATATATAAAACAGCATCACAGTTCATTTGTTCAATCAAGATGTGTGTGTAGTATCCACAAAGCACTTCAGCTCGTGTTCATATCCGTATGTTGTTGTCATGTACAAATAGTTTTAAGAATAAAGTGATGATCCTCTCGCCTGGAAGCCACAAGCGTGTTGTTGGGAAGTAACCCAAACCAATCTACCCTCGCCCCCTCCCACCCCGACTCACCTCACCCTTCTGCCAGACCCTGAATGAATGTTGCATTCATCCAGATGACCATGTTTTTCTTTTGGGGCTTTGCACTCTCGAATGTTAATAAACAGTAGAAAGCTGCTGGATGCACCTACACACTCACCACATAAACGGCGACAAAAGCAGGCGTGTGCCAAGCGAGCAAGACAAACGGCTGCAGTCAATTCACCGCTCGACCTTCGGCGGTCTTGGATGGCAACAGAACAGAGCCTGGGGAACAAATGTGTTTTTCATTGGAGGCGTGTTAGAAGAGAACCAGTGCAGAAAAACCAGTGCAGAGAAAAAGAATGCTCATCAATTATCGATTCCCTTGTCCGCAGGGTAACTGATTTTAGATTTGAAAAGACCACTCTCTAAAAACAAATAACAATAAGGTGTGCCGCTGCACGGAGTGCAGTTAATGCTCGTCTGTGGCTTAACTTAAAGAACTGTGCGTTTTTCAAACACTTGGGAGTTCTCATGATCGCGAAGGCTTTAATCTGAAATGTAGATTAAAGCCTGTGCAGAGCACTAGCTGCTCTGCACTGGCTCCCCGTAAAATCAAGAATCACTTTTAAAATTCTTCTCTTAACCTACAAAGCCTTGATTGGTGATGCACCATCATATCTTAAGGAGCTTGTAGTACCATATTGCCCCACTAGAGAGCTGCGCTCACTAAATGCGGGACTACTTGTAGTTCCTAGAGTCTTAAAAAGTAGAATGGGAGCCAGAGCCTTTAGTTATCAAGCTCCTCTTTTATGGAACCAGCTTCCACCTTCAGTCCGGGACGCAGACACAGTCACCTCATTTAAGAGTAGACTTAAGACGTTCCTCTTTGACAGAGCTTATAGTTAGGGCTGAATCAGGTTCACCTGGTCCAGCCCCTTGATATGCTGCTATAGACTTATAGCTGCTGGGGGACGTTTTAGGATGCACTGAGTACCTATCTCCTCTTTTATCTCTCCTTATGGATGAATTTTCATCTCTCCATCACACATTACTAACTCTGCTTTCTCCCCGAAGTCCTTTTGACTTCACGTCTCATGGGGTCATCGGACCCTATGAGACGGCATAGATCCTATCTGCCTGATGGATCATCGAGGTCTGGGTCGTGGAATTCCTGCTACCGACTACACCACTGCCCTGTTGAGACTCCGCCCACTGTTGAGACTCCGCCCACTCCTCCTCTCTACCTCCATCTGCCTGATGGATCGTGGAGGTCTCCATCGTGGAATATGCCTACTATGAACTATTCATACACTCTGTCATATCCATTGAATGTATTTTAACTCTAAATCTGTCCTTCTGTACACATTACATCTATTGCACCTGTCCATCCTGGAGAGGGATCCTCCTCTGTTGCTCTCCTGAAGGTTTCTTCCCTTTTTCCCCCCTGAAGGGTTATTTGGGAGTTTTCCCTGATCCGATGTGAGGTTTTGGGACAGGGATGTCTATATATACAGATTGTAAAGCACTCCGAGACAAATTTGTAATTTGTGAAATTGGGCTATTCAAATAAACTGAATTGAATTGAATTGAATAGATGCCGTACACATGAGCAAAGTGCACAAGGTTAGAGAATTATTCTGCACAGTTTGTAGACTCATCCAATTCCCACTAAATATGCTATATGTACAGAGATTTTCCAAGGGCTTGCACATTAGCTTTCGGCAAAGTTTGACATCCTTGAACTATTAAGCTGAGCAGTTGCAAATATCTGTTACTCAGTCAACACATTTGTGAAACTTATTTGTTTTTCTTCTTTCTATTGCTCCTAATTACCAAATAACAGCCAGTGTAATTGAGAAACGCTTTCCTCACAGATAGCCCTCAGACATGCATGTATGCATTTTATGAGCGATTTGAGAGCAGAGTCCACTCTATTACAGGGAAGGTCTCACTATCTCGCTCATGACCAGTTCAAAGGGGATTAACAACTGCTGTGAAATGTGAACCAGGATCAGGCCTGTGACTCGCAGCTACAGTAGGATCTTTCGAATAATCAGGTCACCCCGCATGACTGCCAGCTACTTTCAGTTGACCCAACATGGAACCCAGGTGTCGGAGATGAGAGCCAGTCGCTCAGAGCGTCGTGTAGTGCTGAATGTGAATTATGGAAAGGAATTTAAATATTTTAAACATGTTTCTTTGAGATTTACTATTTCAATCCCGGCAATTCGGCAGGTTTTTCCGTCAGAAGTTGTTGACTCGTAAAAAGATTCAGATGGTATGTGATCCTGTCGGTTGCTAACAGTGCTTTTTCTCAGGCATCTATTTATATGCAAATGTTAGTCTTGTCCCTAAAGACCTAAATGAACATTGGCTCAGTGTCATAATGCTAAAGCAAACACTGCTCACTGTCTGTGACTGTGCTTTAATTTTTATTTCAAAGCCCCCCCCCCCCCGCCAGCAGTTGGTCAAGTCTGCTCCACAACACCTGTCACTCATTTTGATGAGCTGTTTACCTTGAAACGACATGTAACCCAAGGGTGAGGTGTAAAAAACTGCCATCGAAACAACCACAACAAGCATTAATGAAACAGATGGTGAGTGCTGGCGAAGTTTACGAGAAACGGCAATGATTTCTTACCTCTGTCTACCGTTGTTGCCATGACCTCCCCGCACTACATCCCCACAAGCCAGCCCGTAGCAAAATGGATTTCAGCCCAACATTTGAAAAGCCAGATTCAGGAGAGCAGGTGTTGCATTTAGCTGAGCTAGTACTTCAGTGGTTAGCGTCTGATGTATGCTGACTAGTCTAGCTTCAATAGTGGCTATTTGTTTATTCCAGTGTGTTGGTGTAGTTCCTTTATTACATTTATAATATTTTTGATTAGGCCCAGTGCGAATATTTTTCATTCCAATGAGGCAAATCTGGCATTCTCATTTTTCCACAGCATGCTGCTGGCATGACGATGGTTACAGCCAGACAATTTTGATTCAGCATTCATTGTTAGTTGGGGGTTAAATAATTAAGTATAGCCTCACAGAGGAACAAGGATATCCCTGCAACAGTCAGTATTTAGTTAAAGGCTCAGTTAAGGTTACATTTTTGAGGTGAAGGTTAAACTGATTATCTGGCCAAGAAAGGGTTAAACATTTTAGTCACGTCAGATGTTGAAACAACTACATCCACATGATCTATAAAGTGCATGCATGCATAAATATTAAAGTGGCACCGTGTGTCAAACATCTGAACTATTCCTTTGAGACAGAAGGAAAACCCAATTACACGTGTTAACACACTGAACGAATCTCGTTTACACGCGTCAGCAGATATTTTGCTGACAGATGTTTGTCATTTCAAATGTGTGTGGTGCCGTACCATGGGACAGGATACACAGCCAGTGGCAACAATGCAAATGGATCAAACTCTCCAGACAATTTATCACTGACCTCTTTCTGATAAATATATGAGAAAGAAATAGCTCCACAAGAGAAGACAGTCTGACATCTCAGAGCCGGACATTGTTGAATTCCATTTACTGTAGCTGCTTCAGTTTTGGCCCTGGTATTCGTACTGGGACACATGCATAGAAGTTATATATTAGATTTATCCTCAATGTGATGAGTAACACCTGCTTTTACAACTACGAAAAGGAGAAAAGTGTCCCTTCCTAACGTTAGCCTTATTAGCTATATAGCTGAAGCTGATTAATCATAACATAAGGTGGGCGTGGCTTACACCACGTCTACACAGCAACAAGTTAGTGTGAGCAACAAGTTGGCGTGAGCATTGACAATCTAGCCAATACATTACGTAGGATGAGTTCAGGCACAGTGTTGAGTGTCGGTCACCTGTGTTAAATGTGTGAAATGAAATATAGCCTATTTTGGCTTGCATTGGCCAGCGAGACAGCTGAAGAAATCTGTAAAGAACCCTTTTTTTCATGAGCAGCTGAAGACCAAATCAGATCTAAAAGGTCAGTGAATATTGGATTGCACCCACAACTCTATACCCTTCATTTCAACTTCACTACATGTTACTAACTCTGCTTTCTCCCCGGAGTCCTTTTGACTTCACGTCTCATGGGGTCATCGGACCCTATGAGACGGCATAGATCCTATCTGCATGATGGATCGTCGAGGTCTGGGTCGTGGAATTCCTGCTCCTGACTACGCCACTGTCCTGTTGAGACTCCGCCCACTGTTGAGACTCCGCCCACTCCTCCTCTCTACCGCCATCTGCCTGATGGATCGTGGAGGTCTCCATCGTGGAATATGCCTACTATGAACTATTCATACACTCTGTCACATTCATTGAATGTATTTAAACTCTAAATCTGTCCTTCTGTACACATTACATCTATTGCATCTGTCCATCCTGGAGAGGGATCCTCCTCTGTTGCTCTCCTGAAGGTTTCTTCCCTTTTTTTCCCCCTGAAGGGTTATTTGGGAGTTTTTCCTGGTCCGATGTGAGGTTTTGGGGCAGGGATGTCTATGTGTACAGATTGTAAAGCACTCCGAGACAAATTTGTAATTTGTGAAATTGGGCTATACAAATAAACTGAATTGAATTGAATTGAATATGTCCTAAGATGAGACCATTACTCATTTGTAGAGGATTCTAGAGGATTGTTTTGGGTGAGCCACACGAACACATAGAATTAATGAAAATAAGGTATCAACCAGGCTCCAACAGCCTGAGACAGTCAAACTGTTTGAGCCTGGTGCTTCTGTTCAACCAATACATTCTGTGTGAAAGCCCCTGTGTAGAGTATTTAGATATTTCATTTTAATAGCCTATAATGGCGGTAGTAAAACAAGATACAGTGATAATTAGTTTGTTGTTTATTGTCTCGCTTGGGATAGGATTTTGGTGAGACAGAGAACCTCATCCAAAGAAGAAAACAGGAGTTATTAATTGTGTCTCAGATGCTTTACAGTCCCACAGATGCAGCTTATTAATAATCATGAATAATCATAAACTATATTTTCCAAAGGAGGACTGGTCCAATCTGCTTTGGGGCTTTGGGGCTCGCAGTCTTATTGCCAGGGTTTTGCCAACATTATCGAAACATAATTCCACTTTGTTATTTTACTTTTAAATATTTGCATATCATCCATATGATACATTTCATATTTAATATGAGAAAAAAGCTGTGCCTCTAAAGAAATACATTTTACAAATAATTAGTATCAGTTTAAATAACCTACATCTTGGGTTGGACCTTGGAAATGTGCACAGTTTGCAGGACAGTCAGAGTGCAGGACAGGTGGTTAGCTAGATAGTCAGCTGTAAAACAGGTTAAACATTGAGCTGCATATGTTGAGTATGGACCCTTATTCTCTATTTATCCTTGGCTATCAACAGAGCAGAAGTTCATTTTCTTTGCCTCTGCCACAGCATGCCCACTCGAAAGGAAGCATATCTGATACTATTATATATATACACTACCGTTCAAAAGTTTGCGGTCACTTAGAAATGTCTTTATTTTTCAAAGAAAAGCACTGTTTTTTCAATAAAGATAACATTAATCAAAAATACACACTATACATTGTTAATGTGGTAAATTACTATTCTAGGTGGAAACGTCTGGTTTCTAATGAAATATCTCCAGAGGAGTATAGAGGCCCATTTCCATCAACGATCATTCCAGTGTTCTAATGTTACATTGTGTTTGCTAATCGCCTTAGAAGACTAATATCTGATTTGAAAACCCTTGTGCAATTATGTTAGCACAGCTGAAAACAGTTATGCTGGTGATATAAGCTATACAACTGGCCTTCCTTTGAGCTTGAAGTTTGAAGAACAAAATTAATACTTCAAATATTAATCATTATTTCTAACCTTGTCAATGTCTTGACTATATTTTCTATTCAATTTTCAATTCATTTGATAAATAAAAGTGAGTTTTCATGGAAGACACGAAATTGTCTGGATGACCCCAAACTTTTGAACGCTAGTGTAAATCATGACATTATTTTTGACAGCATAAGGGTGAGAGTAGCTGTTGTTTGATTACAGTCAGACTTTGTAATTCCCTAAAAACATAAGCATCACCTCCTTCCTCAGTGTCTTTGTAGCTAAAAAAGGTTTCACCCTGAAAGATTAGCTCTTGCAGTTCCAAAGCCTGGGGACTTTGCATCAAGCTCTCTGTTTAACGAACCGACTGACTGACCTTGGCTTCTGTTTAATTTTGTAATGTGAAAAACTTGCCAATTATTAATGTTTTATAATTTTATTACTGCAGTATCATACCTTTTCCTTTTGCATTTTCTCTAGTCTCTGACACTACCAGTGAAGGACTCAAGTTTAACTGAGAGTTACTGTATACATCTTTTCTTCCTTATAAGAAAATGTGCAAAAAAAATAAACAGCGAAACAGTGAATCTCAATATATTCATCTACTCACATAAATGTACCCCATAGCATCATATTATGCCGCTCTGATAGATACTTTGACACCAGGGGACTTTGGTAAGGTTTATGCAACAAAGCCACTTGACATCGTGTGACTTCACATAACATCATAACATCCCGTAACCTTTGGTTTCACAACAAGGGAAATAAATGGCAGTCTCCTAAGTACCAGTCCTGTGTTTGTTTTAACCCCCCCACCAACACTACGATGGCTGCTCCTGTAAACAGTACACACACATGACACAATGCACATTTACGTCTAGTCATTGCGCATCACTCCGCAGAATCCAATTTATTTTCAAACCATATTGCAAATCACATTCCAACAATATTCTTAAAAATAACAATATTACACATAAAATATTTATTGAGCCAATACTCTCAACGGGAGTGATGAGAGTACACCAGCTAATCAAAACAAACTAATCACCAGCTAATCAAAACTAAGCATTCAGACAAAAATGTATATACATACATTTACAGACATCCATCTCCTAGCTATATAGCTGCTAAAACAGTAACTTCATCCAAACAAACTTATTTACTTCTCATTCTTTCCTCACCCACCGGTAAACAGGACACACAAATGTCACCACACAAATTTACGTCTAGACATTGCGCATCACCGCTCTACGGTTGCAAAGCCTGCCTGACGCAAAATAGAGATGCTGCAAGGTGAAATGTACAGTCTATACAAAACTAAAGTATTTCACTTCCTTGATAATATAATGTTCACTATGAAACATATTATTTGTCAATCGACACAAAACACATTACACACATGTGCAAACACATTGGTGGGTGTCACATAACAAATGTAGCTGACTTATAATATAGCACATAGCAAAGTTGTTTACACTGTGGAAACATCTGAAACATTTAAACAGACTCAAAAGACGAGGCCTTTTGATGAGGCAGACTGTTTTTTTCCCCTCGTCTAAGAGAATCCATAGAGGACACAAGGTTGCTGATCCTTAGAGCAACTTTATTAATGGGAAGTGATATATAGTGCCAGACTGCCAGGGTGGTATAGATATAGTGGCCTCTGGAGAGGGCTGGGACGGCTTGTGAAGAGATAGGATAGGATGTAGACAGAGCAGCAGTGAGTGTGTGTGTGTGTGTGGGGGGGGGGGGGGGGGGGGTGTTCACAGAAGTCAGACCAAAGAATATATTGCTTATATAGATGGACACAGTAAGCTGAGCTTGACAGTGGTCACAGGGATGGTAGGAGGAGGAGGAAGATGAGTCGCAAACCCACATTACAGGAATGACCCCCCTGTCTCTTGGAAAACTGTTTAGCAGGAAGATGGTAAGGGGACACATTTGCCCCCCCCCGTCCCCGTCCTCGAAACCCGCCTCTGATGGCCGTGTAGTGACATACCCTAACCGTCTTTGTAAATCTGTGGACAGAAAGGGGATTATTTATAAGCTTTTTAAACTATAAATTCTGAAACAGTGTTGGACAATATGTAGGAGGCATGTATTAAGCTGCTAACTTGCCAAGCTATCATGGAATTGTGTAAATAAAAGTAAGCAATAATGCACCTCATGCTTTGATTAGCAATATATTTCCAGCTCGCAGCAGGCTGCGTAGGTAACGACTTAACATACTGTATAATGTTGAGTTTTTTACATCGTTCACTTCTAGTTTTGACACCTACACGACCTTGTGGGATTTAATCGCTCCATTGCAAACCACGCTCTGGTAACCTAATTAGAGTCAGGAAAGTAGAAAATCAAGATGAAGCAGGGTGGATGAAGGGTGGGGCAACGTAATGGGATAGAGATAAGGTCAGAAACCAGAATCTCTGAGCTGGTATGTCAAGAGGAAGAAACTGTTCATGTACCAGGTTATTTCATGGATTTGCTTAGCTGTAAATTACAGGTCAGAGCCAAGAAATATACCACCATAAAACTCAACTACAACCTGCAGTTTTAAGCTTAATAGTTACATTGACTCAAACAATAGGAGCTAGTCAACATGAAGTAATCAAGTATGTTTCACATGTGATGTGAGTCATTGTGACGTAAGTCTGGTTGGTTAAAGAAGATTATTCATGTATGTAACTTAAAATATGTTGTTGTTGAGTTTGGTTTTCCTGGGGGAAAGGCCTGATGCTTGACTCATTCAATCCAATTCATTTTATTGTGTATCGCTCAATATCACAAATTACAAATTTGCCTCAAAGGGTTTACAATCTGCACACATATGACATTCCTATCCCAGAACCTCAAATAGGATCAGAAAAAAACTCCCAAGAAATAGAAAAAAAACTTTCACAGGGAAAAAATAGAAGAAACCTTCAGGAGAGCAACAGAGGAGGACCCCTCTCCAGGATGGACAGAAGCAATGTATGTCATGTGTACAGAAAAAATCGTTACAGAGTTACATAAACACATTCAATGAGTGACAGATTGTATGAATAGTTTATAGTAGGCATGGACCATGATCCAGACCTCCACAAACCATCTGGCAGAAGGAGGTAGAGAGGAGGAGCGGGCTGGGCATCAACAGGACCATGGAATCAGACCCAGCCAGGTCCAATGTACACTATAAGACGTGAAGTCACAAGAACTCCGAGGAGGAAGCAGAGTTAATAATGTGCAATGGAGAGATTCATCCATAAGTAGAGAGAGAAGAGAAGATAGGTGCTAAGCGTATCCTAAAACATCCCCCAGCAGCATATAACCCTATAGCAGCATATCTAGGAGCTGGACCAGAGCAAACCTGATTCAGCCCTAACTATAAGCTCTGTCAAAGAGGAAAGTCTTAAGTCTACTCTTAAATGAGGTGACTGTGTCTGCCTCCTAGACTGAAGGTGGAAGCTGGTTCCATAAAAGAGGAGCTTGATAACTGAAGGCTCTGACTCCCATCCTACTTGTTAAGACTCTAGGAACCACAAGTAGTCCCGCATTTAGTGAGCACAGCTCTCTAGTGGGGCAATATGGTACTACAAGCTCCTTAAGATATGATGGAACGTCACCAATCAAGGCTTTGTAGGTGAGGACAATCATTTTAAATGTGATTCTTGATTTTACAGGGAGCCTGTGCAGAGCAGCTAATACAGGATGAATGTGATCTCTTTTCTTAGTTTTAATGAGAACACGAGCTGCAGCATTCTGGATCAAGTGGAGGGACCTAAGAGACTTATTAGAGCAGCCTGATAATAAGGAGTTGTAGCAATCTAGTCGAGAAGCAACAAACGCGTGAACCAGTTTTTCTGCATCTTTTTGAGACAAGATGTGCCTGATTTTTTCAATATTACATAGATGAAAGAATGCAGTCCTTGAGATTTGCTTCACGTGGGAGTTAAAGGACAAGTCCCGATCAAAGATAACGACAAGATTCGTTATAGTGGTGTTGGATACCAGGGCAATGCCATCTACAGTAACCACATCACCAGATAATTGATCTCTGAGGTGCTCAGGGCCGATTAAAATTACTTCGGTTTTGTCTGAGTTTAACATCAAGAAGTTGCAGGTCATCCATGTTTTTATGTCTTTAAGACATGCTTGAATTTTACCGAGTTGGTTGCTCTCCTCTGGGACGAGTAAAATTAGTTCAGTTTTGTCAGTTTAACATCAAGACGCTGCAGGTCATCCATGTTTGTATGTCTTAAGACATGCTTGACTCATCCACCCATCCACACACATCCTGAGTGAAAGAAAAACCCTTTGTGAAAAAAGGTAGGTATTTGACGACATGGGAAGAAAGACAGGGCTGACAAATCTCTTGTGTGTCATTTGCTGTACTGCATGCAACTACCTGACACTGTCAGGAAAATATATTAGGCATTACACTGTCACTCAACTGTGACACAGCATTACTTAGGAAAGAAACAGTGGCCTCAAGAAAAGACGTATTTTTCACTAATAAGATTAAGCACAGAAAAGTCCCCCTCAGTTCAGCTGCCAGCAGGTACTTCATGCCAACTATGCAGCATATGACGTAATAAGCCGCCATGACACTAAGTCTGTATTAAAAAAGGGATGGCTGCAATATTTCAGATATGAGAAATGAGCCCTGATGTCACAGATCATTGTCCAGATTGAAACTAATTTATTTTGTCCATGTCAAAGGCCAGAACACTTTGGATAAAGTGCTGACTGATTATGTCAGCATGGGAGATTTAAGCTATGATTGGATGTGAAAACGTTGCATCTAACGTATTTCCTGCATGTGCTCATGATTCTGCAGGTAATGTGAGCCGTAAGTGATCTCAATCTGGTATCTGGTAAATAAAGCCCCAGGGGGATCTATGGGCGCGAAGCAATTTTTTGGGTGGCCCCATATATCCATTGTTAGAGACAGTTCATAGATTGGTTCAATCAGAAAGTTATTTTGCTCTGTAGTTTATTTGCATTCAGTATATGCAAGAGACATAATTTCAGGGTCATAGTGATATTTTATGCTCATTTGGACACTATCACTGAGATAAAGATGAAGTAGTTTAGTGTAAAATATACCATTCAATGAAAAAATCTAATAAAAATATATATAAATGCAAAGAACAGAGAGATGTCGATAGTTATTTATTGTATTTAGAATTCGCTTGTTCACACACGCTCGCTTAATGGAGACAGTTTCTAAGTTTCCCTTTCATTTCCCTCAAGTAAAGCTGAATGTAAGCAGGTACAACTCGTTAACAACTCCCGACAGCCACATTCTGTAACTACCTGGATTTATAGGTCACTCAGTACATCATTTACTTTGAGCTAAACTCCAGTCTGTAATCCTGGCTGTCGTTACTTGGCAGAGAGAGAAAGCCAGCGCAGCAGCTTCCCCAAGGTCCTAGTGCCCGTGGATTATATCATTGAGTATGATGACAGGCTATTGGAACACACTAACATATGTAGCATGTGAGAGCTCTAAATAGCGTGTCCATGTGAGAAAAAATAGTTTAAAAAATAATAAATAAATATATATATATACTGTTTATTTCGGGTGACTGAAGAACATTCTAAAGGGGCTGAATTAGATTGACAAAATGTGTCCTGATCAATTCATTCTGAAAATACCTTGCCAGATGAGTCAGTCTTTCCTCCTGTAAACTGGTATGAAAGAAGCGTTTCGGCCCTAAGGACAGATCTCCCTATTTAAATGGAATAAAACATAATTGAAAATCTAATCTTGTGTTCTTTGGCAACCTAAAAAATGAATTAATGGGTCGTGTGCTCTATGCCAAATTGCAATTTAATGAGTTGAGTCACCCTGACTGTTTTGTGTATACAAGTCATTATCACTGTAATTGATGTGCTTGTTAAATACTCATGCAGTGTCCTGATTCTTTATAGTGTCACCGAAGACTCGTGTTGCTGTCTTCAAGTCGTCATCTGCATCCTGACTTAGTATGAAGAACTTATTAAACCATATGAATAAATGCATCTGTCGGTGTTAATATGATCTGTGTAGATCAAACACCCACACAACATGGAAACGCTGCCAAATAGGTAAACAATATGTGTGGTTTGCAATATATTAAAATTGAAAGGACTGTCTTTAGGGTTTTGTGTGACAAATCATCAGTTTTGAAGTTTTCTACAGGGACCAGGTTGCATTCTATGCCCAAGCACACCACACATGCAGACACAAAGCATTGTGTCATTCAAACAAATAATTGTTTTCCTGCACTAAAACAAAAGCATCCATATTCCATTAGGAGACAGGCCTGCAAAGAGTCATTGTACTTGCAGCCATGGATATGTATCCATGCCACCACAAACAATGGCCACCTGACCAGCAGGTCCTCACGGATTCTCCCTCTCTTTCTGAGGTTTGGTCCAATGTCCTCGAAGCAATCCTGAGCCAGACATCATTAACTGGCAGTTGTTTCACAGCCTCCAACAGTGTCAACAGCAGGCTGGAGTTGGGACTCAGCTTGGGGACTGTGTGTCATAGCTACCCATAAGGTTCTGAATCTGGAGGGGATGCTGCACAGAGATAGATGTGTGTGTCTGAGGCGGGGCAGTGGGCATTGGCGGCAGCCAGCTGCCTGTGTGATTTAACAGTGTGTGTAAATCAAGAGTGAGTCTCTGCTCTACCAGCCAGCCTCATTTCAATCTCTCCACAAATCACACCACGCAGGCAGCAAGAAGGGAGAGAGCTATGAAGGCGCACCCAAAATAATCATCCTCCGCAACTCTCTTTCTTATACTTCATTTATTAAGTAAATGAGCCAGAAATCTGACATCCATCATAGAAGACGGTGAAAAATGTTTGGCATCAATGGTGGTGTCCTTGGCGGTCCTTGTCATTGGTGGAGCTATTTGAGTCAGCTGTGTGCAAAATCAGAGAAAGTGTCACACAGGACAGCGGCAGAGTTTCCACAAATCCAGTCTTGAAACAGACTTTTATTTATGATGTGTAAAAAGGGATATTGAATTAGCATCCCTCTCTTGCTGTCAGCCAACCTATGTTGAACTAGATATTAGAGTGAACCAATGCTAGGCAGCAGGCGACACGATGATTCACTACGAGCAGATTAATTCACAGCCCCGGTGAGGGAGCACCCATGGGACGCAAGGAGCTTTTAAAATACCTCGTGTCCCACACCACTAGTGATAAGGTTCAACAACACTGCAAGCTGTTGCGCTTCAGTTTATTTGTGAACAAAACAAGCAAATTATTCAAATAATGCCACAAGCCACATTTAATAGGAATACAGATGTTTTCAGTGGGCTGCTGGGGATGAATTCTAATAATTCTAACATAAAATATAAGTGTGGTTTTCAGTGGCCGCTGGCTAAGTCCAGACATTAAGTCGTAGTTCATCAGTATTCTTAGGGAACAGCCCCCTGGCATTAATTAATTCAGGCAAGCATCCACTTTGTCAAATGGCTTTAATAGAGGGCTTCCCATTTTCATGAATGGCCTATTATAGATTTATTCAGATGGGATTGAGATGGAGATACTATGGTACTGCAAATCATCTGCACTGAGATGCTAAAATAACTCTCTGCTTGTCTTCTAAATTGTTTTTGTGGGCACTTAAACTGACAGTATTTACTTCCGTAAAAATGTTTTATCATATCTATCTTGGTATCATGGGCACTTCAAGTGGACAAAGCAATTACATCTTTGTAGAAAATGAAACTCTTCTCAATTGTATTCGAGTGGAGCATCACTTTAACAGGATATTCTAAACATTCATAATCTCGGGAAGAAGTGATCTGAAATAACAATTAAAGCATTTAGAGCTATTAACAGCAAGCAAAGCAGTCATGATCCACACAAGCGTGTTAAATAATCAATTTTAAATTAAATTGACAACGCATCTGTAGCTGCACTTTTGACCAGAATGGGATGCTGAATCATTTTAGTCTCTGAGAGGTAATTCAAAAGCACAGCCACCTGGAAATAATCCAAGACCATTTTTAATCGGGGGCACTCAAACATGCCCAAACATGACCAGAAGTAAATGCAATATATACACATTATCAAAGTATGTGGATAATACAATGACCTTTGGGAAAACTGCATTTATTACAACCTGATCGTACAGCATGTCGGCCAATCCAACGTCAGCTACTATAAGACAATGTCTCCAATAACTCATCATTCTTGAAAAAACAAGACAAAATAGAAATTCGGTTTACTTATTTTCTGTATCGTTAACCAACTGTGTCTGCAGTCAAACTCCACTAATTGGTCAGATGTGAGAAGAGTCAACAGAGTTTAAGACCTCCGGAGCTTTAAGTTAGGCTCTGTGATGTAAGGCGGCATCTGCCTGAGAGGTAAATGAGCCGGTTCTCGCCATGCTGACTTCGCTGGATGCTGTCCAGATAGCACAACCTTGCACACAACTTCCTCTAACCAAGCCCTGACAGAGACTAATGCCCCAACATTAAGCACCCTGCACCATTTTACATTTGACCATAACCTTGCTTTGTTTTCTCCCCTTGGTGATACGCTTCACAAAACCGCCAGTCATCGCAACACAGGGGAGAAAGAAAGCGATGGACACATCTCCTGCTTTCATATGAATTGGCTGTAAATATTTCAGGAGTCGGACCAAAGTAAATACGTTGACACTGGTCAATTCAACAAATCACAGTCCCATATTTTTCAGTGCCTCCTGTGTAATTATAGCTGAGCCAAATTGAGCATTAAGATAAATGAGGCAATGCTGGGTTTGTTGTTGGCAAGCAGTTTATGGTCTGTGCCAAACATTGAAAAAGGATACACATGTTTATTTAGTTTCCTGAGCTTTGTCTGATAATGATGTTTGTCCATCCAGAGAGTGGAAAGTAAAAGTGTAAATGAGGCAGTCCTTAGAGTTAATAATTCATAGCGCAACAGATACTGATTTTATTAGGGTTGAAGGGTTATTTGGGAGTTTTTCCTAATCCGATGCGAGGTTTTGGGGCAGGGATGTCAATGTGTACAGATTGTAAAGCACTACGAGACAAATTTGTAATTTGTGAAATTGGGCTATACAAATAAACTGAATTGAATTGAATTAGCTTTGATGCAAAAATAATCTAATGGGATGTTATCTTGCAATGACCCTTTTAAAGTACAACAATAGCTCAATGTCTACTGCACCACCAGTTAAAAAAGCATCAAACACACCCTTATTAGCTTATGATAACTGCTTTAAGTCCTCAAAAGGCACAAAAAGGTTTAACTGTGGATATCCAAGGAAATTAATCAATCAACAGTCTAACAAGAAATGTATCTCTCTGCTTTGTTACACATGGTTTCTGCGAAGAAATCAATTAAGCTGCTGTGATGGAACACCTCATCCTGATGATAAGTCTGCATTAACGGCTGAATAAGAAAAGCCTGACAATGTAAGGCGAAGCAAATTCACCACAGGAAACGTGTGATATAGAAAAATCATATTATTGCTCGGTATATTTTTTTACATCAATCAAGAAACTTATACAACCCCAATTCCATAAGCACACAATTTCAACGTGCTGAGTCTAGATAGATTTGCTGAAGGGTTTCAAAATCTCATTTTTAATCAAGACCATAATCAGCTGGTAAGAAAGGAGAGCCAATCAGGACACCACATTTCATATTTGATGGAGAATAGAGTCTGCAAAAGCATCTGCATCTTTACATTTGGCTTTGGCTCATTAATGTTCATGAGTTTAGAGGTTCAATATGATATACAAAATAGGCTTGGATACAGTCATTTTAGGGTAAAAATCCATGTATTTTTAAATTCCTATATTAAGAAGATTCTGGCAAGTGAGGAATTTTGATGAGATGGTTTCCAAGTTTATTTTTGCTCTTTTGTTCTTCTCCTAGGAACATACAGTGAAGGCCATAAGCTGATCTTTGTTCAGAACCAAACTTTGGTCTGTATAATTAATTACAGTAGAACAGCAGGGTTTAGACTACCGCTGTCTTATTACAACTAGACGAGTGAATGTTTGCAGTATTGTTTTTATATCTGTGTTTTCAGAAATGTTTTAGTTTTTCCTCACACCGGAGATCTAGGTCACACACTCTGTGAGGCTGTACTCAAGGAAAATTCATGGTTGTTCATTGTGATGTTTTGTTACTCTGCCTGTGTTCAACGAAAAAGGAAATCCACAGTATCATGTACTGTATATGTACCATCCAAAGTCATATTCGGATCAAGAAGATGTTCTTTTTGCACTTTTTCTTGTTCAGCCGAATACAGCAAACAAAAGCGGTCTTCATCTTGCTGATGGGAGGTCGCCATTTTGTCATTGTGTCATTAGTTTTGCACATATTTGTTCATAAACAAAAATATTGGACAATTTCAAATGATGACCAGATGATAATGTCAGATATAAAGTCAGTTTATCAACAAAGTTATTACAACTAACTTTCAGGCGGTACATGAATATCATTTTATGGCAATCAATTCAAAGTGGTGAACTAAGCGACGAGCAGACTGACATTATGATTGTTGTTGGCAATACACCGGAGATAAACTTCTCATACTTGAACACAGACTTTAAAAAAATCATATGGGCAAAAATATAAGCACATTCTGCACTTTATCTAGAGACCACAGTTCTCTGTCCTGTAGCGTTACCAAGCTCCATTTGGCTTCAATAAAAAAGAAAAGGGAGTCCGCCTTAATGGCCTTAATGTTTCTTTGAGTTTTTTCTCCATCCAAGAAGATGTATTCAGCTACACAATGATAACAGCTCTAAGGCCGTACATGTATGGTTTTCAGCAGACATTCCAGGGCCTACCATTATCTGCTGAAGAGCAGAAAGTCCCTTTTGACGGTGTCTGGCCTGGGCTCTACTGGCCAAGAGGATTCGTCTATCATGTGAGTTCAGAGGGACATATTTTCACTTTGCAAAATAAACACAAACATTTTAGAGAAAAAAACTACTTTGTATTCTCTCAACAGGTTTCACCCAGCCAATAGGTAGCCTGGTGCATTTCTCCTCTTTACCCTCACATCTCATCCAGCCAGTTGGACTGCAGGGGTTAACGTCATGCTCTTTTTTTGAACAAGTACCTTTTTCATTATATGTTATTGACCAATAAATAATTGAAAATGGTCCCCAGCTGTACTTGAACCCTCCAATTCAGTTATTTATTGCCATATAGGCTCCTCTCCCTCTGTAACCTTTGAACTGAGCTTCAGAAAGGAAGCCAAGGCTCGCATTCCAAACTGCTCTTCACAGTATGTATGCGAGTCTGGCTAGTGAAGTTAACTTGACAATTATGCATTTGTAGACATCCTCATGAATATTCAGAGCCAGTTGGTGGACATCGGTGTTGACATTGCAATCATGCAAATGTCTCCTGTATCATGAATACCTATGACATACATGGATAATTTACAGGCATTGATGAGTGGATTTGCAGGAAATAAAACGATTAGGGACTTGGGTAACATTTAAAATTCCAAGCAACAACTGCCAAACACCCTTCAACGCTATTACATCCCTGTGATAATGTTGTGGTTGCTCTTTATTTTATAATATCATTCATAAAACACTTTTATTCCCTTTACCTATGAGCCAAAAATGCTGGGGGAAGAAGTACATGTTTTTATGTCTGAAATTTGTTAGAATTTCAATATTCTTTCAGTGATGCTTTTTAGAAACACATTAAGAGTATTTCTCCATTTCCCCCTGCCCCCTTTTCCCTTCAAATCCTGTATATAAATACACCATATAAAATGACAGGTGCATCCCAGGATATCAAACATGTCTGACTAATTCTGAATAATTTCCTGAGCTGGGTGACAAATTCTGCCTTCCTCCTGCAGTATGCATAGCCGGTGAGCGTTGGCACGCATACAAAGTAGGGTGGAGATTTAGCTTGGCTTGCCGTAGCGTGGCTCCCCACCTCCTTGCAAACCACCCCGCACTTTCCTACGTGCTTTCCTCTCTCCAGCTCCCTCTAAGATAAAAGGGCATGTCCTCTGATGTTTCTGAATGTCCCTCTGTGCCTGTCAAGGCTACATGTCCCTCAGAGACACAGAATAAATAATAATAATAATAATAATAATAATAACAATAATAATAATAATAATAATAATACAAAAGTCTGTGGTGGTATGGAAGAGACGGCATGGGATTACTATATTTCTTTGAACATCCAATAGGGCACAACTTTTTAAATTTCACAAAACAGTCTGATTGGAGTGAAGAAAATTAAACTTCACTGCTCGTGCCAAGGCAGAATAAGTAATAAGTAACTGCTGTTGGTAGTTTTTTAACAGAGTGCCTAGCTCCTGACTCATTATTTCACTTGGCCTTTCCTAGAATTCAGCTGCCAGAGATTGAGGGGAATCGCAAGCCATACCTGAATAATTGAGATAAAAACTCAAACTGGGAAAGAAAGTTCTGAGCTGGCAATCTGCAGCCTCCTATTGATAAGTTTGTACGCATATCCCGGTCCAAGTTGTGAGTCAAACTGAGGCCAAGACTTACATCGTAGTTCAGCCCTCATTCTCTCCCCTATGAGTGCTCAGCGCTTTCTCAGAGGCCTCCTAAGTGTTGTAAGAAGAGCTTGACGATCATGATGATGATACGGTAATGTGCAGTTAATGAACTGAAGCAACACAAGGGCCAATTTCTAAAATTTAAATAAAGGACGAGACGTATCCCACAAAGAGCGATACTAGTCTATTTCAGTATTACCTAAAGATAAATGCATTCCTCCTGGGATGTGTTTGTGATGCCTGTCGTGACCTTTAACAGTATTAAGGATTATGTAAATATTACATAACTAACAACTAACTTTACATGGAAACTAATAAATACACACATATACATGTATACATATTTTATAGTGAATTTAGCCATTTTGCAAAACATCTGAAATGCTGGCTGGAAATCCTGTCCCACATTCGGTTGACTAATACATAAAGCATAAGGACTACCAATAGAAAATAATTTAGTTAGGATTATGTTGATTTTCTTTTTTACAATTTCTGTCCACCTATAAATCTGCTGTTAAGATCGGTGATGCTTTTGTTTTGTTTTTTAAAATCTATTCCCCCCTGAACTCAAACTGTATTTACTCCAGGATGCTATGAACTGTGAAAAGCTGCAAAAATACAACAGCAGCTCACAGCTCAGAAGAACAAAGCAAGTCCTCAGCTGCCTGCAGCCAGACTTGTCAAAATCCTCTTACTTCAGATCCTCTGCAGAGACTGGCAAATGGTATGGTGTGAGGCGTAAGATACACTACAAATAGGATACATATGTTAAAAAGATTGCTCATATCAAAACTATCACAATCTAATGGTTCAGGCGCTTTGGGTACAGTTCTGCTTCGGGCCCCGAAATCACTATAACCGTCCCCGTTTTAACAAAATGTACATAAGGCAAACCACACTCTGGAATCATCATATTTATGTTATCTATGTAATATTTTCTGGTACACACACCAGAGAGCAAAATCATCCATCATCCTTAGGTGGAATCTAATTTAGTTTACATTTTCCACAGACCTCTAACTTGGCAGAAGGTCAGGTTACCAAATATCTGTCCATCAGACACGCTAAATGCAAATTTAGCTTCTAGGACCTACTTTATTTCCAATGGGGAATAGGAATTTGTTGTCATCGACAGCAAGTCGATCATTGTTGGAGGATAGGGGTAAGCGTACCAACCACTAGTTGTTTCCTGTAAGCGTCAGAAGGAAGTGCTGATCTGACACAACATCTTAGTTTTGGACTGTCGCTATCCTTTTTGTTTTTGGATGTTGCAATCTTCTTCTTTTTTAACTATCGCCTGGTTTTTGGCAATCGCCATCCTGGTTTTTGGCCTTTGCCATCTTGGTTTTGACTGACGCCATCTTGGTTTTGCACCGTCAGCATCTTGGTTTTGGGCAATTGCCATTGATATATTAATCATGCATTAAATAGCCAAACATTTTTAGCATTCAGTTAACATGACATTAGCTAGCTTGTCCAGATGATTGTGCGGTTGGCGTTTAGCTTGTAGATTGGAAAGTCCTGCACCCATACATACTGGTTCATGCGTTTGTTGCTTCTAGACTGGATTACTGCAACTCCTTATTATCAGGCTGCTCTAATAAGTCTCTTAGGTCCCTCAAGTTGATCCAGAATGCTGCAGCTCGTGTTCTCACTAAAACTAAGAAAAGAGATCACATCACTCCTGCACTAGCTGCTCTGCACTGACTCTGTAAAATCAAGAATCCCATTTAAAATTATTCTCCTCACCTACAAAGCCTTGATTGGTGATGCTCCATGATATCTTAAGGAGCTTGTAATACCATATTGCCCCACTAGAGAGCTGCGCTCACTAAATGCGGGTCTATTTGTGGTTCCTTGAGTCTTAAAAAGTAGGATGGGAGCCAGAGCCTTCAGTTATCAAGCACCTCTTTTATGGAACCAGCTTCCACCTTCAGTCCGGGAGGCAGACACAGTCACCTCATTTAAGAGTAGACTTAAGACTTTCCTCTTTGACGGAGCTTATAGTTAGGGCTGAATCAGGTTTGCTCTGGTCCAGCCCCTTGATATGCTGCTATAGGCTTAGAGGCTGCTGGGGGACATTTTTGGGTACGCTGAGCACCTATCTCCTCTTCTCTCTCTACTTATGGATGCATTTTCATCTCTCCATTGCACATTACTAACTCTGCTTTCTCTCCCGAGTCCTTGTGACTTTACGTCTCATAGGGTCCATTGGACCTGGCTGGGTCTGATGCCATGGCCCTGTTGATGCTCTGCCCACTCCTCCTCTCTGCCTCCATCTGTCTGATGGATCATGGAGGTCTGGATCGTGGTCCATGCCGACTACCAACTAGTCATACACTCTGTCATATTCATTGAATGTGTTGTTACTCTGTAATGATTCCTTCTGTACACATGACATACATTGCTTCTGTCCATCCTGGAGAGGGATCCTCCTCTGTTGCTCTCCTGAAGGTTTCTTCCCTTTTTTCCCTGTGAAAGGGTTGTTTGGGAATTTTTCATGATCTGATGTGAGGTCCTTGGACAGGGATGTCTATGTGTACAGATTGTAAAGCCCTCTGAGGCAAATTTGTAATTTGTGAGAATGGGCTATACAAAATAAACTGAATTTAATTGAAAAAAATACATTTGTAAATTGTATATGGCTCTCCAAAGATTAAAACATTTCTGAAATGCTGCCTGGTGTAATGACAAATACCAGATAGATACCAATATCAGTCATTATGATGGGTGGCAAGCATGACCATTTTATGTCGATATATTAACCTACATTTTGTAATGCATCACTCTGTTGTCGCTGTTGAGAGTGTCGGTTTACATGGGGATTCATTACATTTTGAATGTTTTTTTCAATAAGTAATAATTCTTAAAAATGTAATGTGTTTTTATTTGTTCTACTGTTAGATTTGTATTCTTCCTAGCTATTCCTGCCATGCCATTAAAAACCCAAAATAAAAATATGTAATCAATTTTACTGCAATAAGATAATATCAAAATGACTGGTCACATTTTGTAAAATTCATTTTTGTTCTAATGTTCATTATAAGATAATTTCCTGTCTGCTTATTCATGTATATAAACAATTTATTGATCACAAACCCCCATTACAGTTTAACTTGTGGTTGTGTTAGATACTGTTAGAATGACAAAATGAATGAAAAGCCTTGATGCTTAACACCCGATGTATGACTGATGCATGTGTGGACGGCGCCTCGGTGTATTGGTGCGCGATTCTTGCACCTTCCGCCAAAAAAAGTTCCTCGTTTGTTTGTGTTTTTAATATGAACATTCTTTGGCAATAAACATGTTTCTGATTCTGATTCTGATTCTGATAAGAAAACGTAATGGCAAGACTCTTAAGAAATACACTACCGTTCAAAAGTTTGGGATCACTTAGAAATGACTTTATTTTTCAAAGAAAAGCACTGTTTTTTCAATAAAGATAACATTAAATTAATCAGAAATACACTCTCTACATTGTTAATGTGGTAAATGACTATTCTAGGTGGAAGTGTCTGGTTTCTAATGAAATATCTCCAGAGGTGTATAGAGGCCCTTTTACAGCAACTATCACTCCAGTGTTCTAATGGTACATTGTGTTTGCTAATCGCCTTAGAAGACTAATGTCTGATTAGAAAACCCGTGCAATTATGTTAGCACAGCTGAAAACAGTTATGCTGGTGATATAAGCTATACAACTGGCCTTCCTTTGAGCTTGAAGTTTGTAGAACAAAATTAATATTTCAAATATTAATCATTATTTCTAACCTTGTCAATGTCTTGACGATATTTTATATTCATTTGATAAATAAAAGTGTGATTTTTCATGGAAGACACTAAATTGTCTGGGTGATCCCAAACTTTTGAACAGTAGTGTACAAGAAAACAGGTATCATTGGAATGAGACAAAAATGAGAGCCAGATAGAAGCAGAGGTCCGTGGTGACAGGGAGAAACTGTGAGGAGTAAAGCATTTGACCTGAATAGTGAAATAGCTCACATTCTGGCAATTCAACTTTGGGTCTGTTGAGAGCTACAGAGATGTATCAAATGCTCTGCTGTGCTTGGGCTGCAGCTGACATTGATGCGGTAAGATTTCCCCTCTGAAATATATATATATATATATCGGTTGCGGCTCCGTCTGGGCTTTCTAAGCCTTCTCTGAAGGCCTAAACATAAATACAAAGTCATAGCTATTTTATTATGAAAAATAAAAAAATAAAAAATATATATAAATTCTTTTAATTTTTGTTTTCTTATTGCAGTATTATCTTCCTCTGTTACTGTGCTTAGATCTGGCAGCGCTGTTTCCCGTCCAATTTATTTTAATGGGAGCTTTTATCCAATCAGATGTGACCTCCACAGTCTCTATGAAAGAAGAGCAGCTCATCTCAGGCCTTCACACAGGCCAAGACAAGCACAGCCTGCTTGAAGTACATGGAGGCCTTATCGTTGATTGACATAATCTTCAACCAATCATATTGTTAGTTTAACATACTGGGTGTATTTTTTAGGTCTTCTGGCCTTCTGGAAGCTCATGAAAGTAGGTCAGATTAACATGCGCTGTGATCGGTTAGTTGGCCAGCATGCAGTTCAACTGAGAGGAGAAGGAGATAGATTAGCAGGGGTCAAAAAGTAAAGAAGTCACCACAGTTTAAGTTTGTTGCTTTTAACTTTTAATGGTGGAAGAAGGAGTAGCGGACTTGGTGTCGGATTTAATCTCGAAGCCTTTCTCAAGGAGGATGTTTCAGGAAAAGCAAGACATTATAACCAATGGCCGCCCGACCCCACAGCTAGCTAGCTTGAACCAGCAAATTTCAGCCCTGAAATGGATTGAGACTTATTCCAGAAACGCAACTGGGGAGGCTCGAGTTTCCTCACTGGCGTCCATGGCCATCGAGAAGGAGCTGTTAGTGGACTTAAAACTCTACGACAAACTCTTGAGTTGTGTGTTGGTAAAGAGAGGAGGATGGACTTTAACTTTAAGTGAAGGGAGTTGGTGAGTGGGCTGCTTGTTGTGTCCTGCTGTAGCGTTGTGTTCATTGGTCTCTGTTTTTATTATATGGTTCTTTCTGATTCTATTGAGTGTGAGGCATTTTAATGCCACAGTTCTGTCTGCTTGTTTTGTCATGTTTTGTTATAAATGTGACAGGTTCTTGTAAATGTGTTCTTGTCATTGTGTTTATTATGGTGGTGAGGACTACAAGCATTGTCCGTTAATGACATACCGCCATGCGCGTATTTATGTATCTGCACACTGCAGTTATGTATTTGTAGGTGTTGCGCTTCATGCAACATTTGATTTCACTTGTTGCAGTGTTATGTGAATACGAGGTGTTTACACTAAACCAATAATAATTGTCGCGGTGGTGTCATAATGAGGTTATTAGTGTAACTGAGTGTAACACAAGAAACACAGCACCTTTATTTCCTTCACCACAAAACACTCACTTCTCTCCACAACTCCTCTCTTGCTGTCTCCTCCTTCACAATAAAAGCCCGGCACCGGAACACTGGTGAACTAATATCTTTCATTAGTTTGTTCAGCTGTAGTAAAACGGCATTTAAGGCCTAGGTAGAAAATGAACGGCCCGCCACTATATATATATATATACACTACCGTTCAAAAGTTTGGGATCACTTAGAAATGTCCTTATTTTTCAAAGAAAAGGATAGTTTTTTTCAATGAAGATAGCATTAAATCAATCAGAAATACACTCTATACATTGTTAATGTGGTAAATGACTATTCTAGGTGGAAACGTCTGGTTTCTAATGAAATATCTCCATAGGTGTATAGAGGCCCATTTCCAGCAACTATCACTCCAGTGTTCTAATGGTACATTGTGTTTGCTAATCGCCTTAGAAGACTAATGGATGATTAGAAAACCCTTATGCAATTATGTTAGCACAGCTGAAAACTGTTTTCCTGATGAGAGAAGCTATACAACTGGCCTTCCTTTGAGCTAGTTGATTATCTGGAGCATCACATTTGTGGGTTCGATAAGACTCTCAAAATGGCCAGAAAAAAAGAACTTTCATGTGAAATTCGCCAGTCTATTCTTGTTCTTAGAAATGAAGGCTATTCCATGCGAGAAATTGCAAAGAAACTGAAAATTTCCTACAGCGGTGTGTACTACTCCCTTCAGAGGACAGCACAAACGGGCTCTAACCAGAGCAGAGAGAGAAGTGGGAGGCCCCGGTGCACAACTCAGCAAGAAGACAAGTACATTAGAGTCTCTAGTTTGAGAAATAGACGCCTCACAGGTCCTCAACTGGCAGCTTCTTTAAATGGTACCCGCAAAACGCCAGTGTCAACGTCGACAGTGAAGAGGCGACTCCGGGATGCTGGCCTTCTAGGCAGAGTGGCAAAGAAAAAGCCATATCTGAGACTGGCCAATGAAAAGAAAAGATTGGTATGGGCAAAAGAACACAGGCATTGGACAGAGGAAGTTTAGAACAAGGTGTTATGGACAGATGAATCCAAGTTTGAGGTGTTTGGATCACACAGAAGAACATTTGTGAGACGCAGAACAGGTGAAAAGATGCTGGAAGAGTGCCTGACACCATCTGTCAAGCATGGTGGAGGTAATGTGATGGTCTGGGGCTGCTTTGGTGCTGGTAAAGTGGGAGATTTGTACCAGGTAAAAGGGATTTTAAATAAGGAAGGCTATCACTCCATTTTGCAACGCCATGCCATACCCTGTGGGCAGCGCTTGATTGGAGCCAATTTCCTCCTCCAACAGGACAATGACCCAAAGCACACCTCCAAATTGTGCAAGAACTATTTAGGGAAGAAGCAGGTAGCTGGTATGCTGTCTGTAATGGAGTGGCCAGCACAGTCACCAGATCTCAACCCCATTGAGCTGTTGTGGGAGCAGCTTGACCGTATGGTCCGCAAGAAGTGCCCATCAAGCCAATCCAACTTGTGGCAGGTGCTTCAGGAAGCGTGGGGTGACATTTCAACAGATTACCTCAACAAATTAATAGCTAGAATGCCAAAGGTCTGCAATGCTGTAATTGCTGCAAAAGGAGCATTCTTTGACGAAAGCAAAGTTTGAAGAAAAAAATTCATACTTCAAATACAAATCATTATTTCTAACCTTGTCAATGTCTTGACTATATTTTCTATACATTTTGCAACTCATTTGATAAATACAAGTGTCAGTTTTCATGGAAAACACGAAATTGTCTGGGTGATCCCAAACTTTTGAACGATAGTGTTTATATATATATATTACGCATCTAATTGCAGACAATTCGGTCAAAAGTAAAAAGACACCGCTATAGTTCAACGTTAAAGTTTAATTAAAATATTAAGTTATGACCCTCAGTCAAACTGATATAATGTTAATGTGAATAATAAACTCTTTGTGCTTGTTAGATCCTCTAAAACCCAATTATTTTTTCTCATGTTCAACCGTTACGGAGACATCAGAACCAGCGGAGCGTTTCAAAAAAATTCTGTTTATTTTATATAGCCCAATATCACAAATTACAAATTTGTACCCATCTGTACACATACAACATCAGATCAGGAAAAACTCCCAAGAAATAGAAAAAACCCTTTCACAGTGAAAAAAGGGATGAAACCTTCAGGAGAGCAACAGAGGAGGATCCCTCTCCCCAGATGGACAGAAGCATTAAATGTCAAGGGTATAGATGAACATGGGGGGGGGGTCATGGATCATCTCTGGTCTTATGCACCTCTAATGTCTGCCATCAGTACTGACTCTCTCCTCTTCTGCCCTAATTGCCATTCACTGTTGCTGGAAGGGAATAAGAAAGAACCCAATTTTGGTTTCTCTCACATTGTCAGATGACTACTGATGAAATACGTTGGCACAAACCCAGCTACCCTAACACATCCCTGCTGTGCTGGTTAAAATACTTCTTAAATGTATTTGAGACCTCAGCAGTACGCATAACATCTCTTTTCTGTTTTTTACACATTCTTGTTCCTGCTGCAGCTCTTCCTTCAAGAATATAAAAGGAAATAAGTCGAATTACATTGTTTATCATGTTATTCAGTCACAATTTTCTTCACAATTGATGCTAAACACTTAAACGATGTGGATGTTTTCATTTACGCCCCTAGCTGCCGAGCTCCAGTTGCTATTAAAGTTAATAAATGAAGTTGTTGCTAACAGTGAAGCTGTACCAGCTTTGGGATTCTGTTGGGGACACTGAGAACCTAAAAACTGCACCGAGGAAGCACAACTTACGATACATCATACGGCAAACTGCCTGACTCAATTACAGGTTTGTTATTCACAACCTGCAGCAGCTGAGAGTGTTTGGATGAAGGAGGATATTCAACACAAGGCCTGGCTGTTTCAGACTGTAGCTACTCGCATGTCTTGAGTTGTTTAGTTCTGAAATTGCCACACTTGTCAGCGCTGGTGCTGCAACTGAGAGAGCACTTCAGCAAACAGAGAAGAGGTGAATCAAAAGTCCCCCATTACCAACTGTGTTTCTGTGGCCGATTCATCAGTGAACTGAATGTGTACACGGAGTTGGCACCTTCAGAAACTATCACACGCTCATTCAGCTTTATGGACTTGTGGTGTTGTACTGAATAACTAAGAGCTGCAGGAAATGCTCAGGAGGTGGGGGGAAATGCCTTGGGCGATGCTGTGAACAGTCCATTATATCCACATACACTCTCCAGCAAACACTCACTGCAGCGAAACCACCTCCCATCACATATTGTTAGCTGCTGCTGAGCCCTGATGACAACCACAGGTCTCCATCAACACGTCAGGCACAGATTGGGTGATATGCGGCTTTTTGTTTGGGGAAATGGAAATGGAGAATTAGTGAGAAACGGTAACAGGCAGATATGACTAATTAGTACATCTGGTGGCTAATTACATATAACAAAATAAATGCATGTTTTTCTCTGTCGCATGAACCAGTGGGTGGGTTGACGCAGACACCTTTTGTTTCCCCCAAATAATGTATTTTCAATTTTAAAAAAAAGTGTGTTGGTCACAAACACCACCAAGTCCAGGGTGTTCCGATGAATCATCCCCACATCACTTTAGTCTGGCCAGATGCTCCTTCAATCGTCCAACATCAATAAACCTTGCACCGCTTTCACTTTATATACACTGTAAAAAATATATTTTTATTCTTAAATGTAATATGCCCTCCTATTTTATTGTATTGTAAATATGCTTCTCTGTATCTATATCTACTTTCGATTCGCAGACAGCCTTTGAAAACCTATTAATGTGAAAACCTGCACATAGGTATATAAAAAAACAGAAATGGTGTAATGGTTACAGGTACTGGAAACCAAAAGCACGACAAACACAGGAATGCAGGAGGAGGCTCTTTACTTAATGGTTCAGGCAGGGTCAAAACCAGGTGGTCCGTCAAACAAGGCAACAAATCCAAAAAGGGGCAGGTAAAAATATCAAGTCGGGTTAACAGGCAAACAGGGTCGTAACAGGCAGATCAGAACTAGTACTTAGGAATTCGCTGGAGAGTTTGGCGGTGACACACAAGACAATCTGGCAGAGGACAAGTGGAAGTGAGGGAGCTAAATAGTGAGGGACTAATGAGGGGATGGGCTGCAGGTGAGAAGGGCGTGAGGACCAGGTGAAGGGAATGAGGGACAATCAGGTGAGGATGACAGGATCTGGAATGACAGGAGAGTTAATTAAACATGCAAGCAGGATGAATTTAACTATGAAGGTGGGGAAATCGTGACACATGGGCAACCCATACAGAGCAGTTTAAAAATATGGATTCATATTAGGTCTGAATTAATGAATTGATAATGCATAAAAAGAAATAGTTTGATTCCACTCGCATGCCCTTCATGCTAAATATGAGGCTAACTGGTTAGCTCAGCCAAAGACTGGATACAAGTAACAACAAAACACAGCCAGTCTGGTCCAGTTCCAGCATCTCTAAAGGTAACTTATAAATGTGTTATTTCTTGTTTATTACTATTTACTATATTAGTTAAGCCCAAGTGCGACAAATCATTGTATTGTATTTTGGACCAATTGCCACATATTTAAACTCTGGGAAGTAATTGCCAGGGAAGCTGTTTTCCAACTCCAGTCGTTGTGCTAAGCTAAGCTAACCAGCTTTTGGCTACATTTGATTTTTTTATTTACAGTACAGACGCGTAGAGAGTGGTATCAATCTCGTCATCAACATTTTCTGCAAGCGTATTTCCCAAATTTTCAAAAGTATTCTTTTCACATAGAAATGATCATTTCAAATCGGTCATAAAACAAAGCACAGAATATGACGAGAATAATTATAATTACTCATCAGGCTTCACCAGCAATAAATTAATTAAAAAGAACATTGCAGATTAAAAAGCACCTGCAACTCCAAATTCTGCAGTATTAGTTTGAAGTCAGTGGCGAAGTCAGCATCCTGTCAACACCTGCATTCCTCAAACGGTGCGGCAATTAAATGACTCATGTTGTCATCCAGCAGAGTGTGTAAGTGCTGCTGTGACCTAAGCATCGCTCACTCGCCCACACGCGCATTACCAACAGACACCTGAAGATCCTGCAGGGGAAAAAATAACAAGACTCCTCTGATGAACTGCGTGTTCCTGGAGAACGATTGAATTACCGGCTGGTTCACATGCTCGGATATGTGAACTGCATCTCAACGTTGGTAATGCTTGAAAACAGTAAGCGCACTGTAATAACGATTGCTGTAATGTTGCATTTATATTCACAAAATGGAAGACATCAGTGATAGTTTGGCTTTGGAAGATACTTTTCTTGCATAACTATTGAGCAGTCCTCTTTAAGCTGAGTGCTCATGGGTTATTCTTGCTTTGTTTTATTGCTCGACTCATAAACGCATAAGTGGAGCATGAAGCACTGTTTACATTCAACTTGCTCCCTGGTCATTTAGCCACATAATGCAGCTCATTTCAATCGATTTATTATTCACGATCAGATAAAATAGGCAGACCTTGCAAGCTCAGCAAGGTCGTGCTTGCAAATATGGAAGTTTTATGAAAGGTAAAAAAAAGAGTAATCCACCTGGTGGATCACTCTGTCTGTGCATCATGGATAACATCTATGCAGAGGTCAAATCACACAGAAGCATGGAGAAAGTATTTGGTTGAAAGGGTGAGAAAGGCCATATTTTATAAGGCCTGTGATGTGATATATTTTACAAAGCCTGTCAACATTTTCTGGGAGAGCTTCAAAGCCAGAGTAAGCCACGCTTGCATTTGGAGTTATTGATGAGGAGCAACTTTAAAAGGGATGGATTATCATAAATAAAATGAAACGGTCGGCACCCCGTGTGACCTCGACAAGCACTGGGCTGACTGGTTATTTCTCAATTGCAGTGCTCGATCAGTAAATGTCAGAGTCAAGATGATCTAATGAAATACATTTATTTCTTCTCAGCACAAGATTCTATCCAGCAAGTTCCTTTGCCATGACTGGATCTGTTTCCAAAGTGCGAAGAGAGAGACACTTCTTCTGTATGTGAGTCCAACTTGATGCCTGCTGCATTGTATCGATATCTCAACTTCAGAGTTCAGTGCTGCGGGATATGTACTGTATAATAATCCCCCAAAAAATGTCACATAATCTGCTTCATGATGGAGCTGCCAGAACATGTGAACAGACAGTCACAATTTGTTTTAATCTCAGCATTGCCAGTGGATCATTAGCTTCTATCACTTTGCAAAAACTCCTGTAGGAAGACTGTTGCATTTTCAACTTTAACTGCCACTCCTCTCACTCGAGAGGATTTCGTTGTCCGACCGAGAGAAAAGATTTAAATGACTTGTGTCACTTTCCTGAGGCTGCGATTTTTCATTGAAACCAGGGGCACAGTGAGGCTCAAACTCTACTCTGTATTTCTAAGAAGTATGTCAACTGGCTGGTAAAGAAAATATGCTATTGCATAAGTGCTGGATTGTTCTCAGGGTAGAGCCAATTTATATAAGGCAAAATTAGCAACAGCATGGGAGAATTAACTTAATTAATTAGCTGCTGTAATTAATATGTTCATGTCAACAGTGGGATGGGTCGCTCGTACTGACGCAACCTGACTGCAGTTGCTCTTAGCAACGAGTTGTCTCAACATCTTTTAACTCCTTGGTTTGCTTTTAAAGCCCACAACCAGCATGCTGTGGTTCACTCTCTTCTTGACAGCAACACATCGGACACTACCTGCACAGCAGGAGGCAACATAGTTATCAGCAAGCAAGTGAACATATAGCGTTTATCCAGCATCCAAGTAGAGAGCTTTTTCCAAGAAGAAATTCCAAAGAGAGCTAAAGAGAGAGTGAATGTTGGACTGGTGATTGTGTTGTTCCACATACAGTTTTGTATGAATGGAACCTTATTGGACAACTCCTAAATGGCCGAAAGAATAAAGCTACTAAAGCAGGTTTAACATTCAACTGATGGAGCATCATCTTCTGGCATTTGGGAGCATAAATAAGTGTCACGGAAAAGGTTGTTATCTAAATTCAAGAGACAGCTTTCCTGAGCTAATTAGCTTCAGTTGCAGCCATGGATATTTCTGTGTGGGTGTGTTTGTGTGTGTAGGTGTGTGTGTTTGTGTGCACCTTCGGGTCGTCAGGAAATAGCATCCAGATACAAACTAGTGCAAATTGCAAATATAGTATAGCGATTGGGGTTAGTATCAACTGTGAGAATGATGAACATGTGATGCTACAAGACAACAACAAAAAAACAAATGACAAACATCAGACAATAATCCTCCCGTAGTGATTTAACAGCGGCTGGAGAATTTGGCAACATTTGCCTAATTGAAACTCGCTTTCATCTCATTAAAATGATGAAAGCAAATATGAGGATGCCTGAATGAGTGCAGCTTTTTCGACTGAGGTGTATACTTATAGATGAGATTGCTGTTTCTGTAGCCAGAACAAGGGGCCATTATGTTTGATCGTAATTACTTCAAAAGCAAATAATATGTCACTTAGTAAGGAGCAATTGCGGCAACAAAAAGGCGCTTTCTCCCCTACGTGCAGGCTGTCACGAACCAAAAATAAATATAGGGGCCATTTAATCGCGTAAATATATCATTGCTTTGCTGCAGTGCCAAAGCAGGCATCTAACACCATTGCACACAAACCTAATGCAGCCATGAGCCATCACCGCAGCTGTTTCGGTGTTGCGCAATGTGGGAATGCTCCATTCAATAGAGCCAAATGCCTCCGTTATGTGAGGTGGAGTCTTCTGTGAGGCAGTCTGCGGGAAAATAAAAGGCCACGGTGCCGAATAAGGGATCCTCGCCAGCTTTACAAAAACAGAATCTCAAATGCACCGAGTTTACCGTATGTGACAGACACAGCTTCTGTGGCAAGGAGCCACACACAAATTTATACTTTAGGTCTTTTATTAAGAATACCCAAAGCATTATGTTGTTCAAGTATTACAATATGTGCACGTGCTTATAATATTTATTGCGGTTCCATTCTTATTTTTCACTTGATTTATAAAGATATGAATCAAGATGTAGGCATGCAGAAACACAGGTGACTATCCTCAGGATATGACATGATCAATCTTCATTTCATTCATACTTAATGCTGGGGAAAGTTAATGATAAAATATGTATGTTTTATACCGGTGAAATCTTTGGACGGGCGCCTTAAGCAATTGCCAATTATTTGCCTCCACATTGTCATGCACTCATCATTCATGTTCAGAAGGGAAATTCTACATACTCCATGTACGTTTTCTTGCGGATCATTTATGAACCTTATTTTTATTTATTTATTCATTCATTTTTAGAACTGTGGTTGTATGCAACACTTTCCTCTGTACTTGTAATGCTATTACAACTGTAATTACGAGTAAATATATTAAACAATAAGGTGGCTGCTTCTCTTCTCATTTCAGTTTACCCAAAAATGCTGCCACAGGGGGTCCAATGTGGGATGACTGGAGCTTCACAATCCATATTCTGCAAGACCTTAAAAGCCCCACTTTTTTTTTTTTCTAGCCCTTTTGGTTTAGAGGGACTCAAATGCTGTTTGTATTTTAGTGATATTGAATTCAACAGACAAGTTTTGGTCCAGACGGGAAATTCAAATAATGCAGACGGAAAGGCTTCTTTCAGCTCTTAATCTGATTAGCTGAAACGTAGTCGTTCAATTAAAAGGTCTGCCAGTCAATTTGACAATGAGAAATGTCTTTGCTCCATCATTTGTATGACTACTGTCAGGCTGTAAGGATTGCATGGAAGATTACAATGTTTCCCTTTGGGATTTTATTCAGGGAGGGAAGTAAACAAACACAAGCCTTGTGTGAATACCATTTAGTACCTCGTCGGATGCAAACATATGGGTCTTTAACAGTAAATGTGCAGTTCATGTCACAACATCTACAAAGTCAGTCTTAGATTTACTGATTACAAACTGTCTTTCTCTTCCTGTCTCACCTGGCCACGTTTTGTCTCTCGCAAATCCATCACAATCTTGAACTCAACCAACAACCCATCTTTCTTGTCAAAAACAAGTTTTCCCACACATTCTGTCGCAGGGATGCTTGGCCCTGAACCCTGAAGCCCTGAAGCCCTGCAGCTTTCAGGGTGTTCTAAGCTTTTTTATTCAAATGTGTGTCCTCACCCTTGAGATGGATGCTTGCAGGTAATAGTGCTTTATATTTGGCAAGGCTGACGGCGCAGTGTGTGTGTGTATGTGTGTGTATGTGGGGGGGGGGGGGGGGGGGGGCTCTCTGTTTTGAGATTTTGTTTGGAGAGGGGATGATTGGATATGGCAGGAAATCCTCGACTGGTTTAAATGTCAACTGGTCAATAACATGCCAGCATTCCTGTCACTTCTCATTTGTACTTGGACAGAGGATGCTATTAAAAAAATATTAAAACCTGACATTAGCCCATTCACTCACTCTACTCACTCGAGGAAGTGTAAATCAGCTCCCTTCAGATCCTGACTTCGACAATTACATACATCAATACCAGCAAATACATGTCAGACTGCACATGTCGTGTTGATCATGTGGTTAGCATTCAGTTACTAGGTGTAAAACAGATTTGTCTAACATTTCTAAATTCAAATAATTACTGTAACATGTATGGTTTAATCTGTAACACCAGTCATTTCCAATGCCAGATCATATTTAGCACCAATATACTGATACTGGGGAGTGGAATAAATGTTCTCACCTACCGCTCTGCAAGAAAAGCAATACGTATTATGAATATATGTCCCAAAATGTCAAACTTTTCTTTAAACAGCAGTGCTTAACAGGTACTTGGAGAAGAGTCCATGAGGGCTGTGATTGCACATAAAAAAGCAAAGATTTTCTGAACATAATGGTTTTCATTTTCATCATTTGCAAATCAGAACAAAAGTGATTTTCGAAATATCCTACATTTTATTTTCAGGTGGACATGCATCTTAAAAGCTTGAATCATACATCTTGTAAGTATTTTATTGTAGTTATATATTTTAATCTGGAGGTATAACCAAAAAAAGTATGAATGCAGAATTCATACACATTTTAAGAGAATCCCAAATAGACGCTGCCACACATAAAAGATTAAAACTGCCAGTTATCTGATAAGAAGAACGAAGAGTTTTTCATTCCCATCTTTCATCTGAGGAGTTTGAGTTTTCTGTGCAGCGCTAAAAATGCTAACAATAAATATGTTCGAGGGTTCAAATGAGGGGATTAATTAAGGGCCGTGAACATTCATGCTGGCTCCCCATTATCTCCTATCCTACTCTCCGGATTAAATCAATGAATACAAGTCAACAAACAAACAAACAAAACAAACCACAGAGCCAAGATAAAGATTTCGGTTCAGGCAAGCTTGTGTCTTCCATTAATGAGCCAACGGGCTGCAGATAAAGCTGCTCTGCTGTCTGGTTACAGTGAACAGACTCAATTTCCTCCTTGAATCGTTAGAGACAACGGCTGTTTGTTCACATAGAGACTGATATACAGCATCTTCTATCAAATCCACCAACCTCACCAAGAATGTAACATACCCACCTGCTCCTACGCAAAGCGCCTTGTTGTTTGACCCACTTTAACTTTATCTAATGGGGCTCACAATCACGCCGATTGTTATTTTCTCTTTTTATTTGTAACATGCACGCGAACTACCGCCAGGGCCTGAGGCCCTCTGCTCTCTCTAGTCTCTGGTTATCCGTCCGGTCCATGCTCGATAACGTGACATCGAGGGAATGAAAGGGTGAGCAAGTCGTGAACCCAAAAGCAGCACAAGGAGTTCTTTCAAATAAAAAGGTTTCTTTTATTTTGCACCAAGCAGAACCAAAGTCTGGCAACAGGAGAGAAACAAACGCTCCGACAACACCACAGTTTAAATAGGCATCGTCCTAATTGTTGATCGGTCCCAGCTGCTCCGGAAATCACCGCCATGGGGAGGGAGGAGACAGCCACACCTTCTTGGTGAACACTAGACAGACAGGGTAAAACACACAGGAGACAGAAGGACAGGGAAACAGAGGAAACACAGGGAAACTCGATGACAACATGACAAACGTCTTTCTTCAAATTTGGCACGAAAGTCAATTTGGACTCAAAAATGAACAGATTAGATTTTGGTGGTCAAAGGTAAGAAGTGAAGGTCACTGTAACCTCAGGTCCATCCCATCTCAGTGAACATGGTACCTGAGGAACACCTTGATGGAATTTCTTCAGAATTGGCACCAATTCGATCAACCGATTAGATTTTGTTGGTCAACGGTCACTGCGAATTTTGAAACACATTTTTAGCCATAACTCAATAAATCATATGCAGATTTTGATAATTTCACGTAAATATCTAACTGGATAAAATTATGAAGTGATGACATTTTGGACAGACTTGACTGATTGGCGGAGGCTTACAACCTTTCGGCGGTAATTCTAGTTTTAAGAAGGATTAGAATAATAATCAAGTGGTAGAGGACACTGATGATACTAATTGATCCTCTTCTCTGGTGAATTAATAACATTGATCCATTCGTATTTCTATCTGACCTGTTGTCAATTTCCTCATCTGTTCAGACTAATCCGAGTTGATGTCCCCTGAGCACTGATTACACATCTGCTCCTCCCGCCTACTCAGCAGAGAAGTCTCCAAGGTGTCTTTCTGCCTGGAGGGCTGCAGTTATTAGCTGGAGCTGCAATACTATGAATGTTTTTCAGAACATATAGCATACATGGACAGAAGAAATCTGGCAGCAAGACACAGCTCATATCGGTTCAGAAAATGTGTCTCATCACGCATGCCTTGTACATTCAATTTAGCTTGGAGTTACACTGAAACTAGATTGAAAGTAAGCAGCTGTGCTGAAAACTTAGCATTTTCCACTGTGGCTATGGACATTTCTTATTTCTGTGTTTCTAACAGGCTTAGCCAGGTTTACCTACACACCTAAAACTCTGAACCCTCGGTTTTCAACCATCCAAGCTTTCCCAATTAGCTGCTGGACCATGTTGGGGCTGAAACCACTACATTGCACTAGTTAACGGTTTCCAGACCATCTGCTTTGAAATATGCTTATTTACCTTGTGAGAAGACAATAATTAGTGTGTCTTGATGCATATTTGGCACAAAATATAAACCATATCAAATTTTTTTTAAATATAGTTGAGTTTGAATAGTAAAGAGAAACTCACAGGTGAATTCAACTTGTGAAGATTGTAGAGTAAATTGGACATTATGACCACCATGTTTTTTTCCTATTGTAAGTCACTTTATGTCCTTCATGTAGGGCAGTATAAGTATGTGACAAGTTTGTGGCTGTCACTAGTGGGTTTCTTCCCCCAAAGCACCGAAGGATAGGCATACGCAGAAAGATATTTGGGAATATCCTTTTTTGTCGTTCCAGACTGTGCACCTGCTCTCCACTCTCCTCGCTCCTCAGTCCCTAGTTCTCCTTTATGGGGACCAACTCAAAGATACACACACAGATAGATTGTCCTCAGCGGGGCTGATTACCAATCAGCCACAAGCTGAGGACAATCAGACACCGTTCCCTGAACCACAGCCCCGCTCCAGCCACTCTGCAGCCGAGCCTAAACACACACCCCTGCCACAAAGTAGTATGATCATTTTATCATATTGGAAGTCGGCAAGGCAATTTGATTGGGTCGTCAACATAGAATGACAACATTGTTAATCATCTAATAATCTGAACCAGAGAGTGATAGTCAACAGGTGAAAATGTTTTGGTATATTTTTTTACAGAGGTCCTCAACTAAAGGAATTCTTGTTATTCTTCTTTACTCGTCTCTTGTTCACTTTTTGGAGTACATATGTATATATTCAATATCCCTCACTCACCCAACCTCCTGAAGACACATTAGAGAACACACACACACACACACACACACACATCCATTTGCATCCTTTTTGCTTGATGTCCATTACACTCCAACCCATCCATCTGAACTGTGTTGAACTCCGAAGTCCAACACATGACTAATGGACGAAGACGGGGTTCCCTTATTTTAGTTTTCTGGTCGTGGGTCAATTAATTTGCCCAATAAATCATGATGTACACACACTCCCCCCCCACACACACACACACACACATATACTGTATATATATGTATTCTCATTTAAATGATTGGATTTTGAATCCAATCCTACTAATAGCTTTGATTGTGCTGGTCTATTTTATTTTCAAAACAGAAAAGGAGAATTTTCAAAACATCTTTAAGTGTGACATTTATTTTACTTATTATTTTATGACAGATGAATGAAAACAAGGCACAATAAGAGTCAAACATAATGTTTAAAAATGCATGCCTTTTGAATCCTAAACCCAGAAGCCAAGAGTGACAGTTTGCAGAATCACATTTTTCAATAAATGGCTTGTCTTATCAAGCAAATGTGCACATCTAATGTTAAAAAATGAGATGACTTTACAGATGGTTTCTTCTCTCCCGCCATAATCATCAGCGCTAGAAATGGAGGAATGTAAAATGACAGCAAAAATTGCTAGCAATAATTCAATTGAGATGCAATCTCACCGTTCACTGCATTGGCTTAATATGCCGTAGCAGTCAATGTTTACTAAAACAATCCATGAAGCTGTCCCTTCAGGCCCGACAATAGACTTTATTATTTATTTATTTTTAAATCAGAGAAAGCAAGTGCAGCTGAACTTACAGGCTTCCCTTGGTGGAGGACCTTGACCTAAAGTCATGGTTACCTGAATGGAATAAAATATTTTGCTAATCAACATTATTCATCAGTGGATAACCAGTGAAGGAATGCTCTCCCTAAAAGCTTAAAGATAATAGATGTCTGCAAAGTGCATGTAGAGAACACCACTTTTCTCTACAAGAAAGACATCCTTGTTGCTGCAAGGGTTTCTGACCCCAGGAGGTGAAATAATGAGATATTTCCTTGTCTCGTACATTTGACCTTCAAGCTGCCCAAAAAACAAGGGAACTTCCACTTGAGTCTCTGTACAAAAGAGACGAGAATGGGCATTCGGTAGAGCGCATACCTTCGCATATCACAAGATTAGAATTGAATTATGAACATAACAATTGACCGTGCTATGGTAAAAAGAAGATTTTGACCTTTTCATGACCTTGACCTTTGACCCGATCAATTCCAAAATCTAATCAAATGGTCCCCGGATAATAAACAATCATCCCACCAAATTTCATGCGATTCGGTTTAATACTTTTTGACTTATGCGAATAACACGCACGCACGCACGCATGCAAATACACGGCGATCAAAACATTACCATCCGCATTGAAAATGCGAAGGTAAATATACCAACTTTTTTTAAAGGAGACATTTTATAAATAAATAATAAATAATAATCATTTATTTTATATAGCGCTTCGCTAGACACTCAAAGTCGATTTACAGTCCAGTCAAGTAGTCATACACACACACAGTCATCCCGGTGGTGGTAAGCTACATCAGTAGGGCAGACTGACGGAAGCGTGGCAGCCAATCAGCGCCTACGGCCCCTCCAACCACCACCAACATTCATTCACATCCATACGAACCGGGGTGAGGCTGCGGTGCATGTCTTTATGATGGTGGGGGAAACCGGAGTACCCGGAGTAAACCCACGCAGACACGAGGAGAACATGCAAACTCCACACAGAAAGGGCCTGGAACGACCGCGACGACCGGGATTCGAACCCAGGGCCTTCTTGCTGTGAGGCAACAGTGCTAACCACTGAGCCACCGTGCTGCCCATATCCGCATTAGAGGGACATAGTAATCAAAGCTTTGTGATTTCAATTGTTAATAAATGCTCTTCTTTGTTGCAGCTGCTGTATATCCTATATGTGAGACTGAAAAACAAAAGCACACACTTTGCTAATAGGCAACAAAAGACTGAGCCGTTTTCTGGGTCACGTTGTGCCCTCTCTGTGTTTCTTGCAAACTAAAACGGAACCTTGTGAATGTTTATTAGCTAGAATTTCCTGCCGTTTCATAAAACATTTTTAGGGTTGAGCATGGGGCCCGAGAGAATAATGAAGATTCAGAAAAGTACAAGCGCATATGTTATTGCAACAAAACATTGCAATAAAAAAAAGTCAAAAAAAAAAAAATCTAATGCGCCTGCTAATATACATTAAAAATAAAATGAAAAATAGTGGCTGCACAGTCAACATGTCTATGAGCTAAATGTCTTCCTATAGTAACTGCAGGCATGTTGCATGTTACAGAACCCCCTCTTGAGTGTAATCGACACTTTCACAAGGACCACGATGACTCACACAGGCCAATTGACTTTGTATTAGGCAGCTGGTGGAGCAGCCTTTGTGTCATATCACCAGGTCGGGTTCCGCACGCTGAGCGGCACACAGGAGCCGTTCTCCATGGCAGAGTGACACATCCATTTCCACAGTGCCCCGCTCTATTTGAACACGTGGGCGTTATTTCTTCAAGGTATTGTGCCGCGTGTGCGCATGCTGTGAAGCTGGATCCGGGAAGCAGCTCCGACGTGCTTTCCGCTGAATAGATGGAAAGAGAGGTTTCCGCCTGAGGAGGATTCACTGCATTGTTGCTGAAATTAGCGCAGCAGTCAATTAATGTATGCAACCAAAGAAAGCTTATACACAGCTGTAAAGTATTCTCGAAACTGGGCACTCTGCAGATGGTGGAAAAACAGGCTTCCGGACGCGCATGGATTAAGTTATCAACATTTAATGGCAGGAAAAGTGAAACAAACATTCAAAGCACTCTCCTACTCCCGGCGCCGGCTGCAGGCTGCACCTGGGAGACACAGCCTGCAGCGTCGCAGCCTACCTGAGAAAGAGAAAGATCCCTCTACAAACACGCAGTCATATACTCTTCCTGTTCCCGGTCAAACGTCACTTCCGGTTCCAGTCGCTTTCACAGTAAGATTCCCGTCTTGGTTTTGACTGCATTAAAAGTCACCTTCACAATAAAAGTCTCTTGTTATTGTGAGTCAATTCACGGATTTCAACCGGCTTCGTCAATCTATAATACGAACATACAGTCACTCTCATGCAATATACATTAATTATTGCCATTTACATTTGCATAGAGTAAACATTACCCCTATGCTTCATAATACATTAATAACAATATCAATATTCTCCTTAATATTGTCTATTATAATATCTTTCTATATGTATTAATTTAAACCATAAGACCTCTGCAGATGTTATCAAAATAAACTATTACAACTTAACACAGCCTTGAGCTCTCCCCGGGTACAAGAAAAGGTGCCTCTAATATTTATGGAGAAAAACTGATTCATAAAAGATTTTTTTCTGGGGAGGAAAATGAAACAAAAAATAGGTTAACTCAAAGTTCAGTGAGTTCATTTCGTATAAGAGGTTGGGGTTTGTAGGCCGAGAGTAATGCACAGAGGGTGATCATTTTTAATCAAATATTCCCCAAAAGTGGAGGTAGAACTGCAAGTGGCAATGGTGCCGTCTGTGGGTCAGTTGTTAACAAGTCCGTCTTTCAATCAGAGGATCGAGGTTTGAACCTCTGATTGAATTAAAGTTCACGGCCTGTCCTATAGTCGATGTGCTGTTCTCAAAAAGCAAAAAAAACATTATAGTGGGTGTTATATACTGACCATTTAAAGAGGGAACATTTGTATGAAACATGGCATGCCTATTTTTAACACTACACACAACGTAATAGGATGGACGGGTAAGGCATGCTGGCATTAAGGTAGTCCGTGTCACCTGGTGCAAGGCTGTTAAGCTAAAAGCCCGCTTCGCTCCTTCTGGCTGCAGCTCAAACGCCACCGGCCATTCCCAGCTGCTCTCCTGTGGTCAATTAGGAAAGCCATCAGGACTTGTCTTCATCTCAGGTCGACTCAATAGTTCCTCTTACCTTGCTATTCCCAGGATGGGAATTTTCTCATCTTGCTGTTCCTCATATTTATAGAGCTTCTCAAATAGAGGTAGCATGAAATTAATATATAGAGAGGGGCTGTGAATATGCAGTCTGCTGCAAAGGTGATGACTAGGACGCCTCTTTCCCTCCCTTTTATCTCGCCCCTCTGCTCTCCACCACCCTTATTAAACATCTCCACACACAGGCTACACTCTCTCACGGCATTTACGCACAAACAAATAGAATCTGCCTTATAGACGCATGCCCCACATCTCCGGAGACTCGCTCTGTCTCTAAACAGCACACATATGATCCTTAAAAATGAAAAAAGTAACCTGTAGCAGCTTCAATTCTCTTGGTCTAACCCCAGCAGAGGAAGGTAGAAATTTCACACGGGATAATGATACGGCCATGTGTTTGAGGGCTGATCATATGAACACAGTCTCGACAGCCAAGCTGACCCTCTTTATTGATTGAAACTGAAGCCCAAAAAATGTGGGTTTGGTTTAATTTGATGTAGGCTTTGTCTCACAGGAAAAGAGAGCAAACAGTACCGTGGAGATTTTCTGTGTAAAAGTGTGACCTGTCCAACAAGAACAACAATACTTTTTTACGGTGCATTAAACAAACAAATCTTTCACTGAGATCACAATAAATCAGCCTCAAGAAAAACCTTCCGACCAGTCGACAGACGAGTATTTGTCATTGCAGCAGGTTTAACACTCAAATACAATTAATTCTGTGCTTTGTCACTATCCTGCTACCGTCTAATGGTGGACCACACAAATTAAAAATAATCACCTGTCTGTGGAACAAATTGCTTAGAACTAGCAACATTCATACCGACAACCAGCTGCACTGTTCTTTTAAATCTGCATCAGCTGCTTGGTGAAGAGTTTACCAGATAAGGATATATAATATCCATAAGCTGAGCTGCAGAAGAGTACTGTGGCTAACCCCGATAATACCGTGCATCCATTTTCATGACACTGGTATATCTTAACATCATCCACATTCTGTAGATGTCTCTCTCTTTGCAACTGTGTTCGTTGCCTGAATATTATTGTGGCATACAGTCGGGTCATAGTGTGTTATTTTTCTTTGGCACTGGAAACAATGTCAGCCCAGGGCAGTTAGCAGCGTACCACTGTAGCTACTATATAATGTTGATTGATTGCCATGGAATTTAATACACACATCCATGTCTCCCTCAGAATCAAAATGTTAAACTTTGGTTTAAAAAAAATACAAGCATTACATGTTAAGACATACATTAGTAGAACAACATCACACCAAAGAGGCTCATATTAAAACAAACAATATGTTCATTTCTATAGGTGGCACTATAGTCTATTAATATATATATATATATATATATATATATATATATTTATATATATACACATACACACACACAGAACCACATTTCTCTAGATGGCTTTAAAAACAATCAGAAAAGAGGACACAACGAATGATCCAGAATACATAAAGAGCTATGACCCTCTCCTCCACCAGCAGAGAGAAACAACATGAAAGCAGAGCTATATATATATAAGACAATATTTTGTTACAAATAGGTTGTTTACACTGGAGAGCGCCTTCACCTCGCCAGCCTCAACGTCAGGAGACTTGGGTACCGGCAATCCTCCTCAATCATGGTTCTACTCCTGTGCAAATATCCAGTCCAATGAGGCCCTCCATCCCTCTGTCTCTGCGAAAAAATGTAAAAAAAAAAAAAAAAAATGGGTGAGACGACATACAAGAACGATTAACAGAAGAAAGGTCTCACACAGAGAACGGTTCCTCCGTGCACACAGGGGGCTTGAAACATCGTAGGTGTGTTTGATTCTGGGGGTGTTAGATTCGATCCCCTTGGCGTTTTCGCTTTCACTCGCGGCAAACTTTTTGACACCATCCTTAATTTGATCACATTGTTCGATCAGCCGCTATTGTGCACCCCTCGGCTGGTGAATGTACGATACACATTTTCCACGTGCATCATTTCTGTTGCTCTGTTATCCCAGCTGCAGCTTCTTCTCTCCTGCCAGCTGTTGATTTACCTCCTTTCTCTCGTCATTCTTACACAGTTAACTCATGACTTTTCATGCGACTTTGGTTTTTACCCAATGAATGACTTTAAATGTAGGGAATGACTGCAATAGTTGTGATAAAAGTAACATAACTTAAAGGCTTTGTGCTTTTTTAAACATCTAAACATTTTTTATTGCCGAACAATAAGCTAAAAATATGGACCGTTCCTGACATCCTCGGTTGCCTATCAGCCTGCATGGACTGACTCCGATGTTAGTCCAATCCAAAGGATCTGATGTCAGTGCGAGGTCCTGATCCTTCAGTTGCTCCAGCGGCTAACTGAAGGTCCATCTCCAAAGTGCTCAGGAAGACCACCGGAAAGAAGGTTCAAATTAAAACATCCAGGTCCATCCATTAGGCCCCAAAAATACTTCCATTGCACACAAAAATGTGTGTAACTGCAGATAATTTATTCTCGAGGTAAATCCGATTCCAAGTATGTAAAGCCAATATTGTATTAATGAGGTCCTAAGTTGGTAAATACACTTTTCTAAATCCAGAGTTATTTTCATTCTCCCCATTCATGTGAATGAGCCTATGATGGAGGCTGAACCAATTTCTGGGTGGTGGAGTTAAAGGAAATGCTAGTTTCCTTGCTCTATGAGCCCCATGTATGAACAAGATGGTTGAAAGATTAAGTTAATTTGATCAGAATTCTTTACTTGGAAGTCATGCTGTTTTCCTTCATGAATGGGCGCCACCTCCAACACTGTATTCAGTTCTCTTTAAACATCCATGCGATGCTAACTGCAGTTCACTCAACGGCCACCCGATCTTCTGAAAGTTAGACATAGTATCTTTATATAATCTGTGAAAAAATACAACAACTTCTAAAACCACTCAGAAAAGGACAAGCACAGCTTGGTAAATAGTCAGTAGAATCAGCTGCTTCAATGATTCCTGTGACTTGCAGCTGAAATCACACCCTCTCGTGAGGATCTAACATTTGTGTTGCTATCAAGTGCACCACTCGGAACAATGGGTATCATCAGGATCGGGACTTTCGATAGGGCAGGCCTCTGATTCATGAACAGCCACTCATAAGGTTTGCCAGAAGGTGACCCTGTCCGGCTTTGTATATTAAGCCGATAACAAGGCCGTCAGACACATACAATAACCCTATTCATGTCCTCAGTTTACAATTGTTGTATTTATCAGTAATAGCCATTAAAAGGTAATGAAACAATCGCCAGCGTGTCAATGCCCTATTGATAATTGAGCTGTGTTTGGTACAGGAGCTTGGAAAACAATGAGAATATAAATATGTGGCTCTTTCCACAAAGAGGCACCATAATCAGGTCTAAAAAAAGAGGAATACAGCGAAATACACAGACAGCAATGCTAGACTACTAAATGTATAATGATAAGGATAATATTATCATCATTTGCATGGGAGTGTGGAATGAAGAGTAGGTGGTGAATATTAAGTAAATAGAGTCAAGAATTGATCCTACAACCTCAGACCCGCGAGTCAGACCGGAGCCCATGGCTCGATGGTGTTTTGAGCCCTCACCGGCACCTTCCAGGCAGCCGCTGCCTGGAAGGTGCCGGAAGGTGGTCCCGCCCCCCAAAACTCTGATCCAATCAATGCGCTACCCCCCACTTGGAGCGGAGCACATATTCAAACCCACTTGGAGCGCATTTGGAGCGCATTGCATATTCAAACCCACTTGGAGCGCATTTGGAGCGCATTAACCCACTTGGTTCAACAATTTCAAAGGTACGTAGCTAATATATTTATATTTTTTGGGCCGGCTAATGTTGTGGTAATGTTATTTCAACCTGCTAGCTAGCAGATAGATTATGCTAATCTTAGCTGTGGTAATGTCATTTCTACCTGCTAGCGAGCTAAATCTGGTTAAAACATTAGGTAACAAAGTAAGATTAATTACTGTAGATTAATCACTGTATTTTAGTGATTGTTAATGGTTAGTGGTAATCTTTCAAATGATGCCTGTGAGGCACTTGACGTTGAGACTGGTTGACTTCCAGGCTGCTTTGGAATAAGGATACCTCTGAGGCAGCCACCAGTTTTTGGATAACTCTGAGGCATCATAGGTAGTGTTGACTGCCAGGCTGCCTAGTCGTTGGTATACAGGTTAACTCACAGGCATCCAGTTGGTTTTAGATACCTGTAAGGCATCTAGATGGACATTAAGAGGGGCTGACTCCCAGGCTGCTTACTAACACTGGTTAGCTCTCAGGCAGCCAATTAGCTTTGGATGCCTTTGAGGCACCTGACGTTGAGACTGGTTGACTTCCAGGCTGCTTTGGAATAAGGATACCTCTGAGGCAGCCACCAGTCTTTGGATAACTCTGAGGCATCATAGGTAGTGTTGACTACTTTATATCAATAAAGAACTACTTTAAAGACTTTAAAGACTACTTTATATCAATAAAGAACTTCAGAAAGCCAGCTCCAAACTATTACACCCCAGTGTCAATAAGTGTTTCATTGTCACATTGGTATGTGCATCAAATCTGAATTTAATACTGTGTTCGTGTCATGATATGTCTTTCCCATTTTGTTAAGGCGAAGCCAAGGACCTGTGCTCCTCCGTCGGTGCTCTGGCTGCCAGGAGCATCGAATTTAAAGAAGTGGCCATGCTGCCGGCATCAGACCCCACTGTGGCCACAGGGAGAGCCACGGAGTTCAAGTAATTTGCAATATTCCACATCCTATATATGGGCTCTGACAGGTTTAATAGACATTATTTATCCTGAATTTATGTTTTTATCTTTTCCTCCAGACAACAGCTCCAGCACCTCGCCAACCAGGTGAGGTCAAATGATCAATTTGACCTCCTCACGCACACCTTGGGGCCAGGAATGGTAGAGGTGGTGGTGGATATTTTTAAAAAGTGTGTTGACACACACATTGAAAATATTAACAATTAGCAATTTGTTGTTTGTTGTGTTCATTAATTAAATATCTTCATGTTCTACATCACTGTGTATGTGTCGTGAATTGGAAGTGTATTGAACTTGGCATCTTGATTTAACTAGTCTGATAATTTAGCTAGCTGGGCCTGAAATCGCATGGTGTAAATTACAGATCCGACATGTTAGGCATGTGGATTAAGGCAAATAGTCATGGTGACACAATATGTCAACACTAATTTCTACAGCTTCACATAAGGGTTTATTCCAGTAGAGTGTTACAAGTTAATGAAACCCCAACTTACATTAATTATTTTTAAAAAATGTATCGTCAGAGGACACACACATGATGGAGGAGAGACATGACTGATGGGGTGTGACATATTCTTTATTGAAAATAAAGGCCAAGTACAACCCTCATACACACAGTAAAATGGTAAAAACAAAATTTCACACGCAAACAGCTTAGTTTACTAAGCACTAAGGATGGCAGAATTTAATACACTATAAATATTATCTAAATATTTTATTGGGGCAGTGTGGGACAGGTCGGAAAACTGGGGAAAGACTAGTTACGGGTTCGCTGTCTTCGCCTGCGCTTAAATGCCCCGTCGTGATGGACAGTTTGTATCTGCCGCTTGTTGTGGTCTGTCTTTGAATAGTTTGCAATCAGGTGGAGCAGTCCTCCTCCTGATCTCCTCCACCGTTATCTGGTATCTTTGTAAAAATAATTTCTGAGTCACACTCAAAGAAGGTTTCAATGTTTCAACAATATTATTCGTAACAATATTATGATTTCATCTTCTTTACATACAGTACAGTATTGTACACATGTAATGTCTGTACATAGCCCTTCTGTCTTGACTGCCATCCCAACAGATGTTCCTATAACCCAAAACTGTGATGGGCTCTGCAGAAACCAGTCACATGGTGAAAAGGGACATTTTGAGATTAGAGTGAAAATACTAGTAGGTCGAAACTCAGTATTTTGGTGAAATTGGGTTTTGATTCAATTATTATTCTATAACATGTTGTCTATCATCCCTAAACATATCTACTTGTTTTTCATTAATTGAATGTGTTAAAATGTGCTTTATTCAACCAGCCAGTCTATTTAGAACCCTCTCTTTAAAGTTGTTTTGTCAAAATTCTATTCCATGAAATCTAACTGATCAGCTGACTTTGGGCAATCATAACATTTGAAACAGACAAATAATGAAAAATATTTGAAACAAGCTTGAAGTCAGCTTCCAAAAGGTCAAATTTCACCATGTGACTGGTTTTCCCAGATCCCATCACAGATGGTCTCAGCACTGTTACTACCACACTACCACTAAAAATATAAACCTGTCTTGAAGAAACCTATGCCTAGCTGTGCACTTCACCTTTTGCTCCGATGCCCGAGCATGTCCTCAAAAGGCTGTGGACATTCTGAAATGCCGGCTGGGATGGGGCAGTAGGGGATGGTGGAGCAGCAGGGCCGGATGGGGCAGGAAGGGTGGATGGAGCAGCAGGGCTAGATGGGGTTGGGGCTGGGCGGGCTCCACCAACCAGTGGTGACTGGTGGAAAATTGCGATCTTTGCAGATGGTCCTATAAAGTCACAAGAAGTAACCAAATTTGCTTTATGAGGAGATGAACTAGTGTTGTAGTACTCGAGTCCAGATGGCAAGATAAAGAATAACTTACCACCTTTTGACACCTGCAGGGCCTTCCGCTTCTCCTACTGTATAAAGACATTGCAAGGAAATAATAAGTATTTTGGGGAATTATTGAAGTCATTGTTAAATGTCAGTGTGTGAAAGAGACTTTTTTTAGTCATTAAAGTAGGTCTAGGTTGAACCTTACCCTTCCTGGGTGCCATTTCTTCATAAACTGAAAGAGAAAGGCAATATGAGTGTGATTAGTATTATCACATAATGTTAGGCATATGCAATGTTAAAAATAATCTGGCAGATTTATTCAATAGGCCTATCTGTATGAGGAGGCATGAGGACAATTTAACTAAGGGATATCAGTCTACAGTCAACCAGTCTCAACATCAGGTGCCTCAAAGGCATCCAAAGCTAATTGGCTGCCTGAGAGCTAACCAGTGTTAGTAAGCAGCCTGGGAGTCAGCCCTCTTAATGTCCGTCTAGATGCCTTACAGGTATCTAAAACCAACTGGATGCCTGTGAGTTAACCTGTATACCAACGACTAGGCAGCCTGGCAGTCAACACGACCTATGATGCCTCAGAGTTATCCAAAAACTGGTGGCTGCCTCAGAGGTATCCTTATTCCAAAGCAGCCTGGAAGTCAACCAGTCTCAACGTCAAGTGCCTCACAGGCATCATTTGAAAGATTACCACTAACCATTAACAATCACTAAAATACAGTGATTAATCTACAGTAATTAATCTTACTTTGTTACCTAATGTTTTAACCAGATTTAGCTCGCTAGCAGGTAGAAATGACATTACCACAGCTAAGATTAGCATAATCTATCTGCTAGCTAGCAGGTTGAAATAACATTACCACAACATTAGCCGGCCCAAAAAATATAAATATATTAGCTACGTACCTTTGAAATTGTTGAACCAAGTGGGTTAATGCGCTCCAAATGCGCTCCAAGTGGGTTTGAATATGCAATGCGCTCCAAATGCGCTCCAAGTGGGTTTGAATATGCGCTCCGATCCAAGTGGGGGGTAGCGCATTGATTGGATCAGAGTTTTGGGGGGCGGGACCACCTTCCGGCACCTTCCAGGCAGCGGCTGCCTGGAAGGTGCCGGTGAGGGCTCAAAACACCATCGAGCGAATCCATGGCGGAGTAATACATCAGCAGCCATCACCACCGCCGGATCCTGCAGCAGACTCGGTACAGGAGGTTGATTCGCACATGGGGAATCAACAGTGAATCTTAAATAGTTATTGACAGCCCTCCAGTTGGTAAACCTCTCTCGGAGCCCTGGATTGATTGTAGCTCTTGTGCTGATGCAAATAGCTTCGCAGCTATGAAAGTCTGATACATGTTGGGTCAGTCTGAAAGCAAGGTGAAGAGATCAGAGGTTTAATTTGCGGCGATCTTTGGCTGATCGTGTTGATGCGGCAGCCGCGGCCAAAAGGTTTTGTCCGTCTGAGCCCATCGATCAGCAGCAACAAACTAATGTGTTTATTGATGTGCGTGCCAGAGTAGAAATAAAGATTAGATATAAGCAGATGATAAAATATGCCAGTGAGTGATTATTCCTACCTTCCGCGCCACTTCTTCCTTTGCCGTCATGAACCTGCAAGCATGCAGTTGTCACGTGTTCATTACATTTGTGTAATATGTCCATCCACTTCCTTCCACCTGACATGATGTTTATTACAATACCATCCGGCGTGTTTCAATATTGGCAAGGTTGCAAAGCCCAAGCTATTTGATCAAAGATACAGCCAGTTTTTAATAATCAAAAAGAGCTTTTGGCACTTTGACTAAGATTAAGAGTAGCACTCCTAAATCCTCTGCTGTCCTGTTCACTACATTAAGATAAATGCTGTGTCCATGACACTGTTGAGAGGTAAAGAGAAAAGACAACTCGGATCCACCCAGGGGTTTGGTTTTTATTCCCCTGGCCCTGGAGAAAAGAGTTGGGTGGTTAAGTGGCCTGTCAAATACGGCTGAAAAATGCAACAGTTCCATCCTGTTATTCGAGTACAGGAATGCGATCTGTGTCTGGTGACGAAGATAGTGGGATGAGTCCGCCCCTAAGTGCAATCAGTCATCCTTGACATAGTTTAAAAATTGAAGACATGCCTCATTTCAGAATCCATTGAAGCTCAATTTTCACACTCTTATACCAAAGCAGATTTGAAGACACTTTATAAATGCTTTCGTTAATTCATATTTAGACTGAATTCATTGCTACGATTAATTAGGTGTGAAGAAGTTGTGGAAGTCGACTTAATCACAATCGTGACCTTTATTAGTGGGACAAATAGCATACTTTTCCGTCCCTCTCTTGCAGCTCATCTGAGGATTCGGTGGAAATCAATTGGAAACACATCAACGCTGTCTGGGCCACCGGAGGGAGCCAGTTGAAACAAATTAGAATGCTCTCCCTTCTGTTTCACAGTTTCTTTCTTGTGCAAAGGGAGGAAATTACAAGCCAATCTGCCCATTTATCATCGGGTGAAATGTGCTGTTAACACCGGGACAGACCGTCGCTTACGCTTTATCTACCACAAAAGTGTCATATTAAAAATGGAGAAGGAAACTTTGTGCTACATGGTGTCAGTTGCCTTTGAGATAAGTCACACGTGCAGCTACCCGAGATAAATCCTCGCCGTCTAGAGGCGCTATAAGTGAGGTTTCATGTTTGCTGTGGAATGAAACCACTGAGAGAGAGATTAGTGCAGTATGAGAAACTCTGGGAAGAGATGATTGATATAGACACAAGATGTCAGAGTGTCCCTGTGTTCACAGACTGCCTAAATTAACTCGAGGTGGGATTACCTGGAGAATTACCAGTATGCTCAGAATACATTCATGAGTTCAACATGTTCATGTGTTAATTTTCTTTTAATTCCAAGGCTCGCGAGTAATCCTCCCACACTATTGAGCCCTGCAGAGTAAATGTTCTTGCTTCCTTACCACATGGAGGATAGAGGTGACGGTCACTTACATTACCGTGTCCCCGGAGGTGGTAGAAAATCAGTGTTTTACTCCAGCTAATTTAGAATGGCTGAACGCGTCCACCTGACAAGCTTAAGCCCACATTATAAAGCAACCCTGTCTGCTAGAATCCATTTTTATTTTTTATTATAAGACAATAAAAATACAAAATAGAATCCATCTTTATATGCTCCAAGTTAGTTTCGGTTTATATGCTCCAAGTTAGTTATGTTGGAACAGGACTCTATAAAGTCCCAGCATCTTTGTGAGGCGGTATTAAGGCTCACTGGTGCTTTGAGCTAAAGCTAACGTCAGCATGCTGTCAGGTGCAATGTTCAACTCCTCAGCACGCCAACACTCGCTTATTAGCCCTAATGCTATAATCCATTGCCCGTCGGAAGTCGATAATTCCAAGTCGGTATTCACAAATTCAAGTTTGGTCGGGAAAACATGGTCGCCCACTGCAAACTGATATTTGTATATGCCAAGTGTCTGAGCTTCACGAGCATCTACAGGGGACCTACAGCAATAATATACAGCCCAACCAGCAAAGATATCAAAGAAAAATACCACTTTTCTTCTAATTTACAGGAACTGCAGTAACCTTGTTGAAAGAGAGAGTGGGTATATAACTTACTGTGTGCTTGCAACAACTTCCATCAAGGACAAATAAATGGATCAACCACTTTGTTACAGAAAACGTTCGTCAAAACACAAACCCTGCATGAAATAAACTTTCATGAAAAAGCTATTATTCTAGCGTTTCATTGTGTGCGCAATCATCTTGTTGTCGGACAAGGTTTGTTCATGATGGCGAGATCAATCTTCCACACTGTTCTGACTTGACTTACAATGGATTGCAGGAAAACACCAAGTACAGCTGAGGCTGATGGAAATGTCATTTTTTATATAACCCAAATAAATACCCTGTGAGTTCCATTTGCTGAAGAAGTCTGTGGGATACATTTAGAATATTTACCACAGATGTGTGTCGCCCTGTGTGTTGACAATCAAGCTCCAATCTCTAACCACATCAGTTTAAATTATATTGCAATCCTAAAACCTTGAAAAATACAACATAGTAAATTCAGGTTGAGGGTTCCGCTGACAGGACACAGTGTGAAAAACTTGCATATACAATAGAGCCGATGCATTGTGCTGTTTGAAGGGTTACTGGTTCTGATGACATTTTTGAGAGGTTTTGTAATGGAGCCAATGATACATGGCGAGCATTCTATCGAACGCGAGAAAAACACGGCCCCACGCAGAGTGGAACATGTCTGCTAATTGATGCCTCCCCCTCTCCATCTCTATCGCGTCTGTGTGTGTGTTTTTTCTGTAGCTCTCTCACCTTGTTGTTGCCACACAGCACATTTCCCAAACATTTAATACAATATGTAAGAGAGACACTTACTGCTACGCCATCAGATCGAAACCGTTAGTTACCATGTTGGCCTTCTACTGCAGTGCAGCAACATTAGGTGTGATTGCAGTCGTGGCTTTAATTTTGTTTTGTGAAACTTCTAATTACTTTTAAGATAACACGCTCGTATTTTTGGATAGTGTACTGTAATCCAATATGTTACAGGCCTTTGTTTACACACACGCTGTTCACATAATCACATCTTTATCATAGACTTAACATTCAGTAGATAGCAAGCCTGACTAAATAAAGCAAGTTACTGTCGTAGATATATTACTTTAGTAAAAGAAGCAATACCACAGTTTATAAATAATGTTACGAGTAAAAGTCAGGAAAATAATGAAAATAAAACTTGTGTCATGAGTTTCTGTGTCTTGTTTTGTGTCTTATTTTGAAGTCCTTGTGTTATCTGTTTCCCTGCATTTCCTATCCCTGTGATTGTCTGCCCTGGTCCTGATTGTTTCCTTCTGTGTGATTGCTAGCCCCGCCCTCATTGTGTCTCGTTCCCCAGTGTCCAATCACCTCCACCTCCCTGTGTATTTAAACCCTGTTTGTCTCATTCCCCATGGTGGCATCGTACTGTTTACTAAGTTAAGAATTAAATCTTTCTTTAGAAGACGTGTCAGCATTTGGGTCCTCTCTCTTGCTCTTGCTACGACATCCTTGATAACTTGAAGTAAAAGTGTCAAAGAATTAGCGTTCAAATATACTGAGTTTCTCTGGTAAAATTACTCATTGAGCAATATTTTCCATTTCAGAATAATGCACATTTTATTATTGAACTATACTATTTGATGAATTAATGTAGCAGCTAAGAATGGGGTTTGTTTTTATAAAATGACAACCTTGAGGAAAAATGAATTTTTCCAAATAGCAAATAAAGCCATAATGGTTACATGTTTGTGGGGAGGAAAGTGGTTTATGCTCCTGACGCTGCATGTTTTCACTTTTTGAAATAATCCTTGTAAAATCAAAAAAAGACATGACTAAAGATGAGTCAGCTATGATGATAAGTAACCCATGGCATTCAGTTTCATGACTAGACACTTAGAGAAAACTCTCCATGGACTTTTGACATGTACGTGTCAGACCGCTGCTTAAGGACGCAGAGGCCGTTACACTCCGTGCATGAGTGAACACATCATTATCATCTTGTGAACGGCAGTGCGACGCTCTCAGTCACCTGACTGCTCACCTCATCTGCATTCCAAGAGCAGGATTTTCCTATTAGAGGAAGTTAATAACTTGCTAGTACTCTCAAATTTCAACCTCAGCAAATGGCCACTCAGCACTTTAAAACGCACCAAGATGCCTTGAACGGAGCCGGCGAGCACTCTTCCAATGTTTGACCTTTTGCACATTCCTTTGTAATCTGCTAAATTTTATTAACTTTTGCTGCCAAGTGAAGGGAACACAGTAATTCCATCAACTTTAGCAGAAGTGTGGAATAAAATGAACTCTGTATTTGTTACACAACTGAGCCATTGGTTTTCTAAGTCGCTATTGGTCCCTCTGCTCAGTCTCTAAGGCGGTTCGTGACGCGCTGCACGAACCCCAAAAGGCTGTTCTTTATGCAAGTAGCTATTAGTGTCCAGTGTCACTGGAGACATCAAAAGAGCCAGTTGTGGAAGTTGCATTAAAACGCAAAACACAATTCCTCAAGTTGAGCACACAAGTGTGTGTCTCGTTTATTTCGTATAACAAAACGAATGAACACAAGATGGCGCTGCCCAGATACCAAACCCGCATGGGGCTCGACATCACCAACAGCAACACAACACTTAAAGGGACCGTGATCCCGGATCAGTCACACTGATGTGTGTGACTCATTACATTAATAACTGTGTAAAGAACTACACCAGGAACAAGGGTGAATTATGATATCCCATTCACTACACACGTCGCCCCAGAATTCACCAAATAAGAAAAAGATCATCGGCGAGGTGGTCAGAGTAACCGGCCAGCACGGCTGTGCTTTACAGGGGGTCGAGGAGACACTACTGTGGCAGGTGTACCACCATGACATGGGTGTGGGGCCTGGAGTGTGGGAGATTTGGGAGGGAGGGGAGCAGGGGGTGGGTGCAGAGCTGGAGGACGCCCGCGTCGTGGGGGCTGGGCCAATCAATGGGCCTAGCAACGTCCAAATGAGCTGGTTTGAGGCGGTCAATGGAGAGTCGCTCCGGTTTACCACCCATGTCCACCATAAAATGTTTGTCTCCCGTCTCCAAAACCCGGAACGGGCCCTCGTAGGGCGGGCGTAGTGGTCCCCTGTGAGCGTCGTGGCGAATAAAAACGTATTCAGCCGTCTGAAGCCCAGCAGGGATGTGCGACTGAGGGAGGCCGTGATGGGAAGTAGGGACCGGTGCGAAAAGCCTCGCATTGTCCCGTAGCGCGGCCCGCTGGAGAGTGGCAGACCAGGGAACGGTGGAGGCGGGAACAAAATCCCCTGGAACCCGCAGTGGCTGACCATAGACGAGCTCCACGGATGAGGACTGTAGGTCTTCCTTCGGCGCAGTCCTGATGCCAAGCATCACCCACGGGAGCTTGTCGACCCAGTTGCTGTCCTTGAGGCCGGTACGAAGAGAAGCTTTCATGGACTTATGAAACCGCTCACAGAGTCCGTTAGCCTGCGGGTGTTATGCGGTCGTGCGGTGGAGTTTCGCTCCGAGGCTCTGGGCCACCGCGTTCCACAGCTCAGACGTGAACTGCGCGCCCCTGTCAGAGGATATGTCCGAAGGGGTGCCGAAACGGGCAACCCAGGTGCCGATAAATGCCCGTGTCATCTCGACAGATGCCAACGATGTCAGTGGCACAGCCTCGGGCCAATGGGTGGTCCTGTCAACCATGGTCAACAGGTAGGTGAAACCCTGAGAGGAGGGCAGAGGGCCAACCAGATCCACGTTAACATGGTCAAAACGCCTCTCTGGCACCGGAAACAACTCTAGCGGGGCTTTAGTGTGGCGGTGTATTTTGGCCCTTTGGCACTCAAGGCAAGTGGTAGCCCAGTCTCTTATGTCCTTTTTGAGGCCGCGCCAAACAAACTTCGCCGCCACCAGCCTCTGTGACGCTTTCGAACCAGGGTGGGAGAGGCCGTGGATGGCATCAAAGATGCGTTGTCTCCACCCCGTGGGAACGATCGGCCGAGGACTGCCTGTGGAGACGTCGCACATGAGCGTGGTGCCGGTTTCTCCAAAAACCACATCCTCTATTTTCAGACCTGTAGTCGAGGTCTTCAAGATGTGCACGTCTGGGTCTGTGGTCTGGTCCGCTGCCATGTGGCTGTAATCCAAACCAAGATGGACTGCCCCTGCCACCGCCCGTGACAGGCAGTCCGTCACCTGGTTGTCCTTACCGGCCACGTGCTGTAAATCCGTGGTGAACTCAGAAATGTAGGACAGATGACGTTGCTGGCGGGCGGACCACGGCTCGGCCACTTTGGCCATGGCGAACACCAGTGGCTTGTGGTCGACAAAGGCGGTGAAGTGTCGACCTTCCAGCAGGAAACGAAAAAGTCTGATGGCGAGGTAGAGACCCAGCAGCTCCCGGTCGAAAGTGCTGTACTTACGCTCGTTAGCGCGCAGCTGGTGGCTGAAGAAGGCAAGCGGCTGCCAGGCCCCGCCTACCCACTGCTCGTAGACAGCACCGACAGCGTAGTCAGAGGCGTCCGAGGTGATGGCGATGGAGGCTGTGGCTGAAGGATGTGCCAGCATGGTGGCCTGCGCCAGGGCTGCCTTAGTGTCAGCAAAAGCCTTGTCCCTGCCCTCAGTCCAGTCCACAGCGTGCGTGGGTTTACCTTTCAAGGCCTCGTGCAAGGGCTGCATGAGCTGAGCGGCTCGAGGGATGAAACGGTGGTAAAAGTTTACCATGCCGAGGAACTCCTGCAGGGCTTTCACGGTGAGCGGGCGTGGAAACTGTGTGACCGCCTCCACCTTTGATGGGAGAGGGACTGCACCGTCCTTGGTGACTCTGTGTCCCAGGAAGTCGATGGTGGAGAGACCAAACTGGCACTTGGCAGGGTTAACAATCAGGCCATGTTGGTTGAGCCGCTCGAAAAGTGTTCCGAGGTGCGACAGGTGCTGAGATTTGGACGTGCTCGCTACCAGAATGTCGTCCAAATACACAAAAAGAAAAGGCAGGTCCCGTAAAACAGAGTCCATGAGGCGCTGGAAAGATTGGGCTGAGTTTTTAAGGCCGAACGGCATCCTTAAGAACTCAAAAAGAGCAAACGGCGTAATCACTGCTGTTTTTGAAATGTCCAGTGAGTGCATGGGCACCTGATGATAGCCCCGGACGAGGTCCACTTTAGAAAAAATCACCATGCCAGCCAGGTGTGCTGAAAAATCCTGTATGTTCGGGACTGGGTATCGGTCAGGTGTCGTTGCCTCATTAAGCCTCCGGTAGTCGCCACATGGGCGCCAGCCGCCACCAGATTTGGGGACGATGTGAAGGGGTGACGCCCACGGGCTGTCGGATCGGCGGACTATGCCGAGGCGTTCCATGTTGGAAAACTCAGCCTTAGCAACTGCAAGCTTGGTCGGGTCGAGGCGCCGAGCACGGGCGTAGACGGGTGGACCAGTAGTGGCGATATGGTGCTCCACACCATGCTTCACGGCCGACGCAGAGAAAGTGGGCTGAGTGAGTGCTGGAAAACTAGCCAGTAAACGGTGGAAGTCATCCGATGGTGAGAGCATGCTAGACAGTCGTATGGAGTTAGCACCGCTGAGCGTGCACGTATACGAGCAGAACGTGACAGCGTCGATCAAATGGCGGTTCTTAACATCCACCAACAGTCCATGCGCACACAAAAAATCAGCGCCAAGGAGGGGAACGGCGATTTTTGCCGTGACAAAATCCCAGCCAAATCGACGCCCTTCGAAACACAAGTCAATGTACCTTATTCCATACGTGCGGATGGGGGTCCCATTAGCCGCTTCCATCGGGGGGCCATGGCTGTCGGTCGCCATGTCCAAACGGGATGCAGGCAGGACGCTCCTCTGTGCACCCGTGTCGCAAAGGAAACGTCGTCCGGAGATGCTGTCACGGATAAAAAGCAGCTTGCCTACGCGGCTGACGCTCATGGCCACTACTGAGCGTTTCCCAACCCGCCGAAGCTGCATGGCGAGCGGCATTTAAGAGCCTTCGGTCCAAACTTCTCGTGATAGAAGCACAAGCCTGAAGAAGACTGCTGTGGGCCGGAAGACTGCTGCCGACGAGAAGAGGTTGCTGCGACAAGTGTGGAATCCGCCATTGTCACTGGAGCGCCGTGCGTGGGGAGAAGCGCGGCCATGACACAGTGCTCTTGACTTGCCAGGAAAAATTTATCAGCCTCTTCAGCCAGTGTTCGACAATCAGTGATGGCGGTGTTGGCCAGTGCAGCTCTGACTTGGGAAGGCAGCTGACGCAGGAAAAGTTGGGTGAAAAGAAAATCGGGTCTGTGCTCACCCAGGAGATGTAGCATGCGGTCCATTAGCTCGGACGGTTTGCTGTCACTTAGCCCTTGGAGGGAGAACAGCCTGCTAGCTCTCTCAGCGTCGGACAGTTCAAAAGTCTTTAGCAGGTGGGCTTTGAGCGCCGCATATTTCTCCGTAGCTGGAGGATGCTTCAGGAGACTCACCACTCGGGTCGCCGTTGAGTTACCGAGAGCTGACACAACGTAGTAGTACCGTTTTGTATCCGTGGTAATGTCCCGCAGCGCGAACTGCGCTTCCGTCTGGGCGAACCATGACGACGCTGAAGATTCCCAGAATTCGGGGAGTTTGAGGCTAACAGCGTTCGCGGCCATGGTCGAGTCGTGTTTGCGAATACGTCCAGCAAACAGGCGTCGGGGTCACCAGTGTGGAAGTTGCATTAAAACGCAAAACACAATTCCTCAAGTTGAGCACACAAGTGTGTGTCTCGTTTATTTCGTATAACAAAACGAATGAACACAAGATGGCGCTGCCCAGATACCAAACCCGCATGGGGCTCGACTTCACCAACAGCAACACAACACTTAAAGGGACCGTGATCCCGGAACAGTCACACTGATGTGTGTGACTCATACATGAATAACTGTGTAAAGAACTACACCAGGAACAAGGGTGAATTATGATATCCCATTCACTACACAGTGATCTTTTATATGGACAGACATGATCCAAACTGTTGATTGATGGGAGCGATAAAGACACAGAGTGCTGGTCCTCCCACTCCGAGGGAACACACACATCTTTACCACCCACTGAAGCTGCCAGTCAGTCTGCCCTCCTCCAGTAATGGCACTATGACTGAAAGGCCACACCGCAGGAGGGCATCGCCCAGTTTAGATGCAGTATGTGATGTCTGAATTAGGATCACAGCCCACAACATGTACTTGAGCGTGCATTTTCAAAATTAGCATTCGTGATTTATTGCTTCATTACCTAATGCATATAATTAGGTCATCAGTCAATACTTCACTCCCGCGGAAAAGTTTTCAAAAGTGTTCCAGCTCTGAAAATCCTGAAATCTGCTGATAACTAATCTTCCAGGTAAAAAATGACACGAGGATCACGATATGAGAGAAATTATTCAAATGACGCCCGGATTGTTATTAGACTCGTAAATTTCAATTTATAGACTTTGACTTCACAAAGCTTTTTTTCACAGAACTGGGCTGATTTAGTTTAAGCGCAGGATGTATTAGGCAGAAAGAAATGGGTTTTAATGATGAAACCTCTGGCTGCTTCTCATCGCTTACAACTATGGAGGGAAAGTCACAGTCGGGCTGCTAACTCCAGCTCGTTCGTCCTTCTCTCCAGCTGCAGTGGATGCTAGACAACACACTGCATTGAAAGAATAGATTTCACGTCATGTTTTAAAAAATTATTCAGTAGAATTGATAAATGTCTGTTTTTTTCTAACTGAGTGGGATGTGTGTGCATTGTTCTCAGGTTCTTGTAGGTTCCCTCTTCTCCCTATCCATCTTAATGAGTGATTCTGGGAAAGGATCAATTAAATTTTTTTATAAGAGTATTTTTGTAGGCCAACGAAACAGAAATTAGATGGATTCTGTTGGTGACTGCTCTGGAGGAGAGGTTGCTCAGCCTAGCAGGTGCTAGGTGCTCATGCACAATGTCAGTGGAAGACAACCAACAGCTATATCAGCACAGAGATATGAATGGATGCTGAAGAATTTGGCTTGGTGTTGATTCTTTCCACTGCCACCGAGAGTTTAACGAGAAGCTTCAGGAGTGGCGGCTGGTGGATATTGTTTTTGGTGGGGCCATCCAATCAATTTCAGCAAACATTCCTGTGACTCCATGCAAAAAAAGGTATCAAATGCACATTACTACTTTGCAGTTAAATATTTAACATTTATTGCAACACTTTAACATCATAAAAAACATTTTACTGATACAATTCAGTAGTTTTTTATGATAGAAGTGTTGAAATAAAGGTTAAATATTTGATTATTATATGATAACGGTGGACGTAGTGCGCATTGTCGTAGACATCCAATATCTTAGGCTGCACTTGTCACGACTCAACAAGCAGGACCCAAATGCCGACATTACTGCACAAACTAATATTTAATTCCCAAAACCACAGATCAGACAGGAACAAAAACTTAGACCAAACAGTACGAAGCCACACTGGGAATGAGACGAACAGGGTTTACATACACAGGCAGGCGGAGGTGATTGGACAACGGGGAACGAGACACAGGTGAACACAATGAGGGCGGGACCAGCAATCACACAGAAGGAAACAATCAGGACCAGGGCAGACAATCATAGGGAGACAGACGACACAAGGACTTCAAAACGAGACACAAACTCCAGATCATGACAGTACCCCACCCTCAAGGGACGAATTCCAGACGTCCCAAGCATTCCACACGGGTGGGTGAAGGGGAGCCAGAGGAGGGTCCAAGGCTGCAGAAGCAGTCCGGGGGGCGGGCCGCAGGACGATCACCAGGCCAAGGGGCGCGCTCTGAAGGGCGGGCCAGAGGACATGAGCGGGGAGCTAGGGGACCGGGCTCAGGAGAGGAAGTCACAGGGGTACCGGGGTCTGGGGATGGGAGCTCTGTGGGACCAGGCAACGAGACATGGGGAACTGTGACTGGACGGGTCACGGGGAACCGGGGCTGGCCGGGATGGGTCACGGGGAACCGGGGCTGGCCGGGATGGGTCACGGGGAACTGGGGCTGGCCGGGATGGGTCACGGGGAACTGGGGCTGGCCGGTACGGAGGCGGGATGGAGAGAACCGGGGCCGGGCAGGACGGAGGCGGAACACCGGGGACTGGAACCAGAACATCGTGGACTGGAACCGGTGATGGAACTCCGGGGACTGGAACATCGGGGGCTGGAGCCGGCGGCGGAACACCGGGGACTGGAACCGGTGATGGAACTCCGGGGACTGGAACATCGGGGGCTGGAGCCGGTGACGGAACACCGGGGACTGGAACCTCGGGGTCTCGAACCGGAACATCGGGGACAGGAACCGCCAACATTGACTGCAGGGCCTGGAGGGACTCCCACATCTCCTCGAGAAGAACATGAGCGTTAGCTGGCCAGGCAGGAACCGTGCAGCGGAAACTGAAGGCTGGGTCCATTATTGGTGGCTTCGTTCTGTCACGACTCAAAAAGCAGGACCCAAATGCCGACATTACTGCACAAACTAATATTTAATTCCCAAAATCACAGACCAGAAAGGAACAACAAAAACGTAGACCAAACAGTACGAAGCCACACTGGGAATGAGACGAACAGGGTTTACATACACAGGCAGGTGGAGGTGATTGGACAACGGGGAACGAGACACAGGTGAACACAATGAGGGCGGGACCAGCAATCACACAGAAGGAAACAATCAGGACCAGGGCAGACAATCACAGGGAGACAGACGACACAAGGACTTCAAAACAAGACACAAAACAAGACACAAAATGAGACACAAACTCCAGATCATGACAGCACTCCGCCGGTGGCTTCCCTCATTACAGCAGCCCGGTCATAAGCTTGAACGATAAGTTTGTCCGCCAAAATTCTTCTCTCAAATGGGTCTTGGAGGACGGATTTTACCAAGTTAGGGTTGGGTCTTCTTGGAAGACCAGTGCTCACGCTTGGGCTCGCAATGGTTATGTTGTTAAAATGGCGACTCGCGAAGTTTCGCGAGACATCCCTAACGAGATTCCTGATATCTTTTGGGCAGGATGACTTTAGCCCTAAGCGGAACCTTTTTTAGAGCGCTGATTTTCTAAATTGTATATCACTCATTTATATCTTTAATCAATTGGCTAAACTGCTTCTTAGACCCGTCTCCTGTGGGCACACACAATTCTGCCTCAGCTTAACTGATACAACCAAACAGGCCGAGAGAAGCAGACAGGACGTGGAGGAAGTGCAGGAAAAGCATATATTTTGCACAGATATCCTGTTTTAAAAATATTACGAGTTACATTTCATATCTCCAAACACAAATATTGACCATTTGTATAATGTATTTAAATATATATATATATAATTATTATTATCTTTTTTTATTTTTTATTTTGTGGCTCAAGGTGGGTGGGGCCAGGCCCCATGGCCCACTATGGGACAGCTGCCACTGAGCTTCAGAATGAGAATATCTGACCTGGTTTTCTCAGACGTTTAAATTGCAAAAACAAGTTTTCCCATAAGAGCACCTTTTGAGTTTTCGTATGCTGGTTTTCATCCACAGGATGAAAATTAAATCATTCAGTTTTTTGTTTGTATAGCCCATTTTCACAAATTACAAATTTGTCTCAGAGTGCTTTACAATCTGAACATATAGACATCCGAGTCCCAGACCCTCACATCGGATCAGGAAAAACTCCCAAACAACCCTTCACGGGGGGAAAAACGGAAGAAACCTTCAGGAGAATTCTTTTGGTCTTGCTACTGCTGTGGGTTGTTTGCACATAAAATTTCATGAACGATTATATGTATATAGGGATGTGACAATAAAAACTTGAAACTTGAAACTTGAGAGCAACAAAGGAGGATCCCTCTCCGAGATGCAATAGATGTAATGTCTACAGACGGAATCATTATACACAAATTAAAACACAGTAACAACACAATCAATGAATATGACAGAGTATATGAATAGTTGGTATTAGGCATATTCCACGATCGAGACCTCCACGATCCATCAGGCAGATGGAGGTAGAGAGTAGGAGTGGGGGAGTCTAAACAGGGCCATGGCATAGTTGGTGGTCGGCATATTCCACGATCCAGACCTCGATGATCCATCAGGCAGATAGAATCTCATAGGGTCCATCGTGAAGTCAAAAGGACTCTGGGGAAGAAGCAGAGTTAGTAATGTGCAATAGAGAGATGAAATCCATAAGGAGAGATAAAAGAGGAGATAGGTACTCAGTGTATCCTAAAACGTCCCCCAGCAGCCTATAAGCCTATAGCAGCATATCAAGGGGCTGGACCAGGTGAACCTGATTCAGCCCTAACTATAAGCTCTGTCAAAGAGGAAAGTCTTAAGTAACATCAAGAAGTTGCAGGTCATTCATGTTTTTATGTCTTTAAGACATGAACTCACATTTAATACATTGAGGCAATTTTCTCTCATAATCATGACATTGGTATCGGAACACTTTGCAAGAAGGCTGCCTCCTCATGAAACCATCTTCGTCCAAGTTGAAATCATTAACCCTACCAACCTTCGAGCAGTCTTGTTCCTCAGCAATAAACGTAAATCCTTCAAAGAAAGCAAGGAGTACAGAGGTGGAGCGCAAAGGGGCCGGTCTCTTCATGTGTGCATTCTCACTATTACTTTATGGATTACGTGCTTTTCTTCCACCTGTCCATTCTTCTGGATTGTTGCAGGCTGAGCTAAAGTTGATGACATTCACTTAATGCCATAAATGCCATAACACTATGAGGTTGTGAGGCTTTAGATCTCTATATGCAACAACCCTGCCAAAACTCCAGAGCAGTAGCACAACTGAAAGTGTATTTGAATAAAGCTGCACAAGGAGCACCAAGGGGTGCCACTTCAGCTGCAACACATCATGCATCACAGAGTAAGGATGTGCAATCTACTTTTGTTTACCCGTTTTTTTATTTGCATGCATACCTCCCGACAGATGGCCTTCCTTCAATAGCGCACTCTGCATCACTGAATGAAAGGGAATTAATACAAAAAGCTGCAAAAACAAAAACAACCCAGTTGGTTTGACAATTCAGGCAAAATATTAAATCAAACAAAACAAGCAGGTGACTCACCTCTGGTATGGTGTATTAACAGGTGGGATCAGTCCCAAAAGAAAATGATATATAAAGTTGGACAACAATTGCACACAATACGCTCGACAGGTGTGCTGTAACACCGTACACTATAAGCCACAGCAGAGACAAAGGACTGTGGACAAAAGGGTAAACACAGGCCAACAGGTGCCTTTTATAATCTGGCTCTGTGAGGGAATTGGTTGAATCAACCAACTCAACTCCACTCTGTTGGATCTGACATGAATATGTTTCAAAAATGCGACATGAAGATGAAATACCTCCTCATGAATAAATCTTGTTCAATGATCTATTTTTATGGAACACTTTGTACATTTACAAAGGCGCTAACAGTCCACCGCTCCCCGGCACGAATAAAATATATATATATATATATATATATATATATATGAAGTCCTTTGGAGGCAGAAAACACAATTGTATCATTTGTACAATGTTGTGTGTCAATGCTAGAGAGAGAGAGCAGCAAGGGATGAACGAGGGCGAGGACGAGGGCGAGGACGAGGACTAAATGAAAGCAACATGTGTTGCATGAATCAAGAAAGAAACGAGCAGAAACATAAAATTCTCCAAAGACATATAAAGTCTGAGGATATAAAGCCAGGCAGAGAATTTTGGACAAAAACATCTTCCAAATCAATAAACGTAAAGTAAGTGTAATCCTAATGTGGGTAAAGAAGCTTTTCTATTGGAACAAGCCTTTGTAGTTTTAGTGCAAATAGACCGATTTACAGCCACAGGAATCTGAACTTTACTACATATTGATTGAAATGTGGTCAGATGTGAACTTATTGTGCCTTTGATGGAAATAAAGAGGGACATTTGTGACATATAGCAAGAAATCAATATATGACATTTGGAGGCATTTGGGGCAACTAGGATTCCATTGGACCTGGCTGGGTCTGATGCCATGACCCTGCTGATGTGCCCCACCCACTCCTCCCCTCTACCTCCATCTGCCTGATGGATTGTGGAGGTCTGGATCATAGTCCATTCCTACTTTGAACTATTCATACACTCTGGCATACTCATTGAATGTGTTAACTATATTGCTTCCTTATTTGGACATGACATCCGTTTCTTCTGTCCATTTGTACAGATTGTAAAGCCCTATGAGGCAAATGTGTAGTTTGTGATATTGGGCTGTACAAAATAAAATGAATTGAAAATTGAATTGAAATGTAAAAGTAATACTTGACACAATCTGTGTCAAACCGACTGTGAGGTGTGGTACTGAACCAATGATGACTTGTACTGTAAGTGCAGACCCAGGGGTTCACAGTGAAGGATAAAACAATAGTGTGAGTGTGAGCCGAGTGCTCTCCCATCCTGCGATTGCCTCATTAGTAAATGGATTGAATTGAAATGAGATGTGATGGAAGGCATCTCCCTTGGTGGCACAGCCTGAGCACACCTCGAGTAACGACTGCACTATAAATCATCCTTCTCAGCGTGAACTCCCGTTAGACACCCGAACCCTGTGGCGGCGACACGCAACCGTGGCTCTCAAAAGAAGTCACATTTATGCGTGTATATGCGCATTTAGATATATTTTTTTGTAGGACTGTTTTGTTCTGGCGTTGGATCCATGAGCATTGTAAAGCCCCCCTGAGGATCTGAGATATATTAGAACCAGACTCGCTGAGAGGGCAAAGTGACTGCTTTAACGCTGCATGCGGTTTATTAAATTCGAATCAACTGCTTTTCTGTCCAAAACCCAAAGAGATTATGTTTGATTCGCTGCGTGAAATCCTTATTGGTTTTGGTTTGTTGGAGGACAAAAGCCGTGTGTGTGTGTGTGCAAGTATTTTGCATGTGCTGTGGGAATGTGCAATACAATATGTGTACAGTTGCAAATCCATGCTCATTTGACTTTCTAATTACATCTTTATTTTCCATTTGGCAGTCAGCCCGAACTACATTATCACTCACTCTGTTTAATTCCATGCAGGGGCCCCGGTTCCTTTACAGTTGCCCCAGCAACCCCAGTGTTCTGTATACGAGGAGGTGTGCATGGTCAAGCGAGGGCCCTGCAGACCAGAGGACACCAGGATCAAAGGACGCACATTAATGTATAAAATGGCTGGACTAATTAGCGGGTATTGCCAAACTGTCACCTGAGAAGCGCTGTTCTCAATTATCATCGTTAGCGAGGGCTGGAATGAGCTAAATATAGTGCTCGGCAAATTGGATAGGTCTTGTCTCCTCTTGTCTTTTAAAATGGCCTCAAAACATGACATGATTGAGTTAAAGTATGAAATAGAAGATGGATAAAAGGTGCCAATGAACGGGGAGAGCAAGACTGCGTTTGCAAATCAGAGGATCCGTGCCTCGAAGAGATTTAACTGTGACAGAAACCTTTTAACATTGTGCTTAAAAAACAGAAGAAGTTTGTTCCCGATAATCCATACAAATTCCATGCTAATGAAAAGTCAAGAGATTTTAGATGTTAATTGTGCAGAAGCAAGAACATGGAATTGTTTTACTCTCTTATTCTGGGCAAGGTAGTCTGCCAGTTTCTGCATTGTATTATTATGAATATAATGAGCACGCCCACATGCACGTCTCTATTTCCACCTTATTTGCACTTATTAAAGGATATTTTGCTTTATAAACAAACAGAACATGGGATTAGGACATTATTATCCATGACCCTGAGGTTCAATCCATTTACTATGAGATATAGTGGGTCTGTGCACTGTGCCATCTCCATGGTAATACTCTTTGTGCTTGCATGCAGGAACACTTGTGACTGCGAAATGAAGATGAAATACCTCCTCATGAATAAATCTTGTACAATGATCTTTTTTTCCGGAACACTTTGTACATTTACAAAGGCGCTAACAGTCCACCGCTCTCTGGCACGAATAAACAACAACAACACATGCAGTTAAAACTCCTTAAGATACATAGATACATGACATGTTCCTCAGTAGTGTGGAGATAAATTGTGCATATTGCTTGGTTGTTTATATAAGGCAAAGGTTGAGTGATGATAATAAAACCCAAATAAAAGTGTTCATCTTCTCCAAATGGTCCATTTGATTTCTTCACCCTTCAAGACCCTTCCTCAGATCACCCAAACACTGACCCCGCCGGCTGAGTATAGACTGCGCCGCTGTGAAACCACTTGAGTGTTGTCTCGTCCCCAGCGCTATCCAAAGTCTTCCTCACGGTTGGTTTGAAGTGCCTCAGAAAGGGAGACGTTTCCTCTGTAGTGGAGGCATTTCTAATCATGCAGTGTCGATCGTCAGCATGGTTCAGAGATACTGAGATCTATAATAAGGAGACCTCCCATGTATCCTGTGGAGAATGTTCTAATCAGCAATGCAACTGGTACATTGTTTGACATTGACTTCCAGCTATTAATTCAATTCAATTCAGTTTATTTTATAAAGCCTAAGATCACAAATTACAAATGTGCCTTAAAGGGCAATACAATCTGTACACATACGACATCCCTATCTCAGGACCTCACATCGGACCAGGAAAAACTCCCAAGAAATAGAAGAAAAAAACCTTTCACAGGGAAAAAAGGGAAGAAACCTTAAGGGGAGCAACAGAGGAGGATCCCTCTCCCCGGATGGACAGAAGCAATATATGTCATGTGTACAGAAGGAAGCATTACAGAGTAACAACACATTCAATGAGTATTACTAAACTCTGTCTCAATGAAACGCTTTGATCTATAGAGAAGGTTGCGAGGAATCTTTGCAAATGAGGGTTTCAACAGTAATGATGAAGAACATCCTTTTGAAATGAAGAAGAAACGTCTCCGTTGTGCGTGAGCTGAGGCCTAGTGCCCTTTGAGTGAGTTGCATTGTCAGAATTATCAATGAGCGCCAAACCTGAGTCAAGTGGGCGTTGAAAGGGTCTGATAATGTGTGTGACAAATTTTAAACAACTATTCACATGCAAACAAACAGACACACGAAAAGACAAAATACATCTCGACACTCCTGCCAGGCAAGTCATGATGATTCATAGAGCGCTTTGAAACACGAATGACAGAGACAACGATCATTTGAAATGCTACGACGTACTCTCGCAACATTGACATCATCACACTCATTATGCAAGCATCCAGCAGTTACGCAGCAGCATTATCATTCATTTGGAGACATGTGTCTTTCCATAATGATGAATAGAAGTCTAAGATTCTGAGATTCTTGGATGAAGAGTGCCGTAGAAATGGAATCCATTATTATTTTTTATTATTAATATTTACTCTCTTTTATGTCTCAGGAAAATATCCTCAATATAGCAAATATATGCTGCTAAACGCTTATTTATGGCTAAATGACATTTTTCCACCAGCTCGTATCCAACTGTGCCTATCTGTAGTCTGGTGGCGAGCAGGTAGCGGAGGGTCCACTGGGCAGTAATGACAGATTCCTATTTTGATACAAGGCAGCTGGAAACATGAGAGTCAGCCAGAGACGGCGTTTTCGACCCACTTAGAAAGCTCGCTGCTGATGAAATCCGCCAGCAAGTTGACATTTCAGCTATCAAGAAATTTACATTTGCCCTCTGCAAAATTCAGAGCTGCATTCGTGTCCCCTTTTCTGAATATGGCCATGTTGTTTCAAACATTACCAAAACTGTCAACATTATCTATCACTGTAAACTGCTACGAGAGAACAGAAGCCTACGCCATGGTCATGTCAATGTTAGCTGGAGGCGAAACCAATGAAAGGTAATGGTCATTTAGCTTTCCTGACCATCCATCCGCCCTTAAAGTAATCGTCTGCAGTTTACATCCCCATTAGAAACTGGGTCAACGCATTGATTTAACACATTCCATCATTTAATTATCTAACAATACTCATTTCTAATTAGGCTATGCCTCAGTTATTTGGCATGCATGATTATCTTTTCATTTGATTTTATTTATCGATGAATTCATTTATTGCATCTCACTTAATTGCCCTCTAATCATTTCTAAGCCTTTCTGAGCCTTTCATAAGATACAGCTCTTCGTGTCTATTTGTATTGCCCCCTGGGATGCTTCACAAGTGGAGAGATAAACATGTTTACGATTTACTCCTTCCTATATGGATGGTATATAATGGGCCTCTGGCCGAGCAACTACATGCGGGTAATCAATGCCATTTTCGTCCATTTCTTGAGATACCCCCATCACTGCACGGCGCTTGAAAAATGTAATAGTATTTTGCAGAAATCCACTTATGTGCTCCTGTATATTGGATTTCCAGCACAAATCATAAATTGTTCTGAATTCTGAGCATGTGTTGGGCAAATACACCATACATTGAGAGGTCTTTCCCTCCCTAAAAACCAGCAGGATTGCTGCTGCAGGAGAAAGAACTTACACGTAAACCCATGACAGTCTGTTTGGGATCGCTGTAAAGCATAACTATGACATCCAGGCCAGCATTCTAAAGTCAATAATGGAAATGTTTACACGAGAAAATGTTTTTTCCAACACACGAGAATTCCCATCAACAGAGGATGATGCGTTACGCATATTTTGACAGCAGGATGCATATGTCTCCTCTCTGGACAGGTGCTTTGCCTTAAGCAGCAAACTCCTCCCAGAGAGAGAATGGCAGAAAAATAAATCAAAAATGCATATGCAAGTAGGCTCTGTTGTAAGTATGCACTTTGTATTCTTCTCCCTGGTTGGCTGGCCTTTCTCTCGTGAATATCAAAAGGGATGTATTGACTCTGCCTGACTGGGATCCAGTGTTCAATCAGGCACAGGAACGGAAGCAACAAGAGAGGTCCTGAAGGAACCGTCTGCAGTCTATTTTGGGGCTTTTTGTTTAACCCAATTACAGTGTTGGTGTGTGCTGACTGAACCGGTCAGGTGCATCTTTTGAAAAGTGGGACAACAAAGCTGTAGACGTAAAAATGTAATGCAGCCAAAACAAGTGAGACAGGGAGAAAATAAATTACACACGGAGCACAGAGATGAAAAGGCAGATTCCGGTGAACATACAATAACAGCTCCGGCATCCCTCATGACAGCGCGCGACACCTTTCCGTGACCTTGGCAGCTATCGCCTGTGTCATCGCTTCCATCTGCCAAACAATCCCCGAGCAAAATAGACAAATTACGTTCTGGCTTTCCACATCTTCATGTCTTTTAGAATAAATGTAAAGCCTGAGATAAGCTTTCATTAGAGCCCTCAAGCCCCAGTGGCTGTGACAACAGAAGAATAAAGCCGGAAAATAAACGAAGACACGGCAGCGCCACCTGAGGCCCTGTTGTCTGAAATCAGTGAGAGTTTCAATTTGGAGAGTTTTTTCTCTGCAGGTAAATGAGGTAATCATTCGTGAGAAGCCACCGGTGAGGCATGATATGAAAACCTGGCTGCTTGTGGGAGGCACGGCTTTGAAAAAGAATCCCATCCATGAGCTGCTCTGTTTAACTGCACTGATGCGCTTTTCCCTCAGCATCCACCCTCCAGCCATCCACCTGAGAGAGCGCTTGAGAAGCAACTGAAGTAGGGCACAAGACGGTTTTGCCCGTGTTTCTCTTTTGTTAGCTCAACCATGCGGTATCATCTTCAACCCTGATGCCGCTCTCAGATCTCAGATAAAAATCATCCGAGCTGCAATTCACCACTCAATTCCACTGGCATACTACTGAAGTTCTTCTTTCTGTGAGGCATAGATTGTGTTCATCTAATCTCACATCGGCTCAATTTAATATCAGGGAGGCGACAGAAGAGCCACCTGTGATATTTTACACACAAACCGCCACAGATCGAGGCCCTTGACTCCCACCATTTAAATTTAATTGATTTTTAAGAGAACACCTCATCTATTAATAACCATGTATACACAGCTACGGAAAACTGCCTGCCACACTGCCATACTCTTATTTGTTTTCAGCCTTGAGAACCACCTGTTTCGTAACAGTGGTTGCTTTCATGCTCTTTAGAGGAGTTCACAATGAAATTGTGATTCTGGTATCATCTGTAGTGTGTAAACTGTTGTGTTTCGTAAAGTGCAGAGACATAGGGGGTTGCTGGGCGTGTAGATTCTTGCTGTCTCTTTGGTGTGGACAAACGTGCCGGCACCCTGGACTTGGTGTCGCTGAGCCTCCGGGGGACATCATCATCAGTATCATTCCAGGTAACGCTGAGCGACACAGAAAGACTGAAGCACAGCATATGCGGGGAGTTTGTGAGGAACTTTAGTTGCCATTGTACCCTTCAACAGACATCACTCTTAATTAGCTCTCCGTAGATAGGAAAAGACATCTGGACTATTTGCTCATGAACGGACCGAATGACGTCCTTTCGTTATACTCTCATCGCGTACACACGTTTGTGTGTGTGCACACACACACACACACACACACAAACGCACGCACGCACGTACACACACACACACACACTTTTCAATCTTGCTTGAATAATATTATACTCGTATCGTGGCATTTAGACATATCTGAGTTACTGGGAGGCGATTGGAGCTATTACTCCATCTAGTGGCTGTTTTAACCCACGTGAGAATAGGAGCTCTGCACCAGCGGCAGGACTGTGGCGCCTCCTGCGAGCTTCGTGCTCCACAGTCGTGCAAACGGTCCTTCGTTCTCGTCAGTTTTTTCATTTCTTTGTCCGACCAATTTAATCATTCATGCATTGGAGTCTGCAAATTTGTTCCAAGACGAAAATTGATTTCCCCTGCATACAGTTTATATGCTCTCATTGGTATGACTGGCAACAAGATGTAAAAACCAATGGAGCATTGAAGAGCTCAGTAGATGCTTAGCCATCTGGTCAGATGAAAGTGCTCATATAAATAGACAGTAAACCCTTCTGCTATAAATACATACTCCTGCCAATTCAGATTACAAGACAGCAAGTCACGGAGCGGGAACAGTGCAGCGACTTCTCGACCTTGAAAGTCACCGAGTGTGTACTGGCGTTCACATGGTTTTGGTTCTCTTTCACCTCCCTCATCAGCATCGTTTCCAGATGCAGAAGGCATCTGTTTACAAATAAATAAAGCATCTCACAAACATACAGAGGTCTGGAGAACATAGGGAAGCATTTAGCTGCTAAAGATATGTCACATATTTCACTCAGGAGTTGATGGAGACCAAAACAGCTAAACAGAGTGAATATTAAAATAGATTTAACATTCACGAGATGGACAGAAACACGGCGATGAATGAATGCCATTGTTGCTGTGTATCGACTTGATGAGGCAACTGTTTGCCATAAACACCTTGTAAGGTGATAATAGGATGCATGCGATCGTGTGTTTACTACTTGTTGTACTTAATCAGTTAATCCAGGATTAATCTTTATTTGGGTTAACAAATGAAAATAAAAATTGTTGGATGGAACGCTACAAATTTTATTTTATTCCAGCAGCGGTATGTGTATATGTCTTGGCACTAATGATGTCAAAGTGAGTCAATATGGTTTTGAGTGTGTCTCAGGTATTAATGAGTCGTGGACATTTTACACCTTAAGTGTGTTTTTGTGGAAGCAGAAACATTGAATACCCTAATCATTAAATCAACATGATCCTCCACTCTACCTCCATCTGCCTGATGGATCATGGAGGTCTGGATCGTGGTCCATGCCGACTACCAACTATTCAAACACTCTGTCATATTCATTGCATGCGTTTTAACTCTGTAATGATTCCTTCTGTACACATGACATCTATTGCACCTGTCTATCGTGGAGAGGGATCCTCCTCTGTTGCTCTCCTGAAGGTTTATTCCCTTTTTTCCCTGTGAAAGGTTTATTTTTTATTTTTTTCTTGGGAGTTTTTCCTGATCCAATGTGAGGTTCTGGGACAGGGATGTCTATGTATACAGATTGTAAAGCCCTCTGAGCCAAATTTGTAATTTGTGAGAATGGGCTATACAAAATAAACTGAATTGAATTGATCCAATGTATTTTTCATTTGATTTATTTACATTGTTGTTGTTACATGTTTGGTGTAACACAATAACGTTGGACATTCAGACACGTGCAGTAGCCTACTGTACTAATGTGGGAAGGACAAAATTAAGTTTAAGATTCACATTGCAGTAAAATAAAAACATGTTAAGACTATTACATGAAATTGAAGTTACAAATAAATACAATTAATTCATAAAATTCAGACTTGGAATGTATTTAGGTGTACCGAGGTAGGTGTTTAACAATCATCTCGCTGACTGATTTATTCATTCATTACAACATTAAAGCATTTATGGCCCACTGAGAAAAAGACAAATAGTATTATTATTTTTTGACAAACTGATTAGTGTCTTCCCCTCCCATTTTTAAGGCACCTAAAACCAAACATTTACAAATGGCTCCTCATTGTAAGGAATAATGTATGACTTAAAGCTAATCAAGGTAGCTTTGAAATACAAGGTCATATTCCGTTGAAATCAGAATGCCTTCTCCATTATAAAATCCGTGTGGCAATGACATTGATAAAGTGCTCAATAGTAAAATGTGGTCACTCAACATTGGAATACAAATATACCTCCATTTCAGTATTTAAGTGATGTCAGAAAAGTTTCTGTTGAAAGTACCTTTTTTATAAAATATAAAACAGAAGCAAAACAGTCAACAGCAGTGTTGATACATGAAGACAAATATGTCGCCTTGAAGAGCAAGTAATCTACTTTAGTTGCTTTTCAACTTTCAGAAATAAGTCTTTTGAGGGAACACTCAGCAAACACGTCCTCGAAATGTCTTTGAAGATTGCCCTGACAATATGTCATACGCGTGGTAGTACAGTAAGTCACAGACTTATTTCAGTACAGGTTTTCTTCTGCAAGTTCATCTGAAAGGAGACAGAACAACATTAGTGAAATGTAACCTTTAGGAAATTTTCCAAAGGAAACTCATTGGCTATTGTTGTTGTTGAAGCTACCTTGCTGAAGGCCACTCTGCATATAGTGGTTGAGTTGATGCAACCCAGTGTTTTGCTCATGGCATCCCAACTGCAAACTGAAGGGATCCATGGCAGTGAATTGCTCTGCAGGCAGCGGTTCCTCTGTGATGGTCGGGGAGATGCCAAGGGGCTCCGGCTCCGACTGAAGGGACCGATTCCTGCAGTGCAACAAGCCGTGCTGGTACCCGGACGCTGCAGCGTCGGGGCAGGACGTGCCGCTTTTCCTCGCGCCCCTTAGGATGCTGTCGAACACACCGTCGTCAAGGACCAGCTGGCGCTTGAGAGGAAGGGCTGAAGGGAGCGGAGCGTGGCGGGGCCAGTCGCAGGCCGAAGTCACCGTGGTGTTGGTGGTTGAAGGTGGGTTCACGCTCTGAAGCGGGCTGTGCGTGTGGTACATGGCGAAGCTGCTGGCCAGGGAGGAAATCTGCTGAGCCAGAATACTGATCTCTGCCTGCTCCCTCTCGTTGTAAGGCAGCGTCTCTGTGGATGTGGGAGATTGGCTGGGGGTGAGAAGGATGGAGTGTGTGGGCACCGCGTGGTAGGGGACATGATGCACTTGGACAAGGTCGCCCCCTTGTGGTTGCTCGAGGAGGCTGAAGTCGTCGTGATGCAGAGCGCAGTCCACTGGGCTCTTGCACATGTCCGACATGGACGGGCAGTCTGGAACTAATCGAGCATCAGCCGTACAAACTTGGAAATCATAGTTCGGAGATGAGGAGAAGGCTGGGGAGCGGGCGCCGAAGGCCGCGCGGTCAAATGTCTGTTCAGCGGCTGAAGCGAGGGAGCTGGAGGGTGAATGGTGACAGGTGAGCTCCGCCTCTGGGTAGGAGTAATAGGAAGGAGAGCACTCAGGGGAGGACAGCAGCTGATCTGTGTATCCATGCACATCCATCAGGATGTCATGGCTGAGCTCCTCCTGCTGCAGAGTGGAGCTGGAGGAGGCCGGGCTGTAGGGAGGGGTGAAGAGAGCAAGGCTCTCTCCCGAGGGAGCAGGTGAGCCATCGCACGTCACATAGCATATCTCGGTCTCCCTCCTCACTTTGGCACCTGGCTCGTCGCTTTGGCTGCTGGACGTCCTTCGTCTTTTAAAGCACTCTGTGTTGATGGAGGTCGGAGAGTGAGGGGCCTGTTGATCCGCAACGTTTTCTAGAGGCAATGGCCTGAACGCATCGCTGCTGACTTTCTTCTGCAGAAATCGGGCCTCCGTTTCACTGCAAGAGCAAAGCAATGGATTAAGTCGACGTTCTTGACTTGGAAAAACATGGAAAAGGCGTCTTGCACTGTGGGCTCAGGTCTGCCGGGGAAGTGAAGTCCGTCATACCTGATGATGAAGTTGGTGCAGCTCATGCCCTGGCACTCTGCTTCCTTGTTAACTCGACTGTAGATCCAGGTCCACGACAGATCTTTGCACTGGAGTCTGAGCACCATCTCCGCCTGGAAGCCCTCATCTGCCCGCACTGGACGAGATAGGGAATAAACATCCGTGGTTATGACCAATGCACGATTAAAAAACAAGCGTACAATGAAAATGTGATTTTTCTCGCTCTGACTTTATGGAAATGAATAATGCCAGTTTTCCTGCAATAGACGACATACTTACTTAAACTTCTATGAGAATCTGCACTCAGAGACAGATCTTCAGGGTGGATGAGACTGTACCAAGATCGACCGGTCAATTCTTCTGGCGAATACCCCAACAAATCTAAAACGCTGAAAAGGAAAAGACATGGAAAAGTTTGTCAGTGACCAGTACGAGAACATTTTGCTTCCCTGCATTTGAAGGGGATTCCGTGTATTCACCTGTCTGACAGCTGAGTGAAGGTCATATCGAGTCGGTGGGCACTGTTGAAGCCGTCACAGGAGTGGGAGTCGCAGTTCTGCAGGCGGTTGGCCGTGGGGGTGCAGAGGGCCACAAACAGTAGCTGGCTGGTGGGACAGACCGAAGAGGAGGACAGCCACGGCTGAGGGAACGACTGGAAGCTCCCTCTGACCGTCATGGAACAGCAGCTGCCATGTTGCAGCTTGAAGGCCTTGGAGGTTTGCATACAACATATAAAGCTCCTCTCTGAAGAAAGACAACGGATCAGTTTAGTCTTTCAGTAGTACGAATAGTATGGCTCAAAATAAAACGAGTATTTGGGTGAGAAATGCAAATCACTAAGAATAACAGCAACATTGTGATGGTAACCATCATACAGTGGGCCCAGTCTAAAATGCTACTCGGGGCTATTCTAAAGTGATGTCAAAGCCTTTAAATTTACCTGATGGAGAGTTGTGATCAATGTCCAGGTTTGATTTCACAATATTAATGTCAGAGCGTTCCACCATGTCGTAGAAAGTGTCTCCTTGCAGCACATCTATCTGGAAGAATGTGATTTGTGTTATCCCCAGTTAGAAACAAAACAATGAAAGCCCAACGTGAAGTAAAGCAAACAGCAGATGTATAAATGGACTCACCATGGACAGACCGAGATATTCCTCTACATTCTCGGACACGTAGACCAGCCTCCCCTGTGAGGTAGTAACCAGGATGAAGCCGTGCAGGGCTGGAAGGAAGGCCTCGTACGGCAGAGAGCAGCAGGATCTCGCCTCAGCAGGGAGTCCTGAGGAAGGGGAGTGAGTGAGGTGAGCCTTGGTGAACTCCATGCATCTCTGCAGGTTTAGCTTTGATGCGGCCCAGACTATATGCCGATGACCGTTTCAAAGATATGAAAGCACAACCGTATAACCGGAGTGTGAAGACTTACCCTGGAAGAGAACAGACTTCCTGATGTAGGCGCAGATGGCGGACATGGAGTGCAGGTAGGAGAGACGTTCTTGGTTCTCCTGGGTGACGGGCAACAGGGCGCGCATATTCCGGATCTCATGATTGATGTGGTCCCGTCGGGCTTTGGACGCTCCTTTGGTAGATCTGAGAGAGACCATAGCCACTGAGGTCAGGGGTTGGAAGATAATTGAAGAGAACTAAAGCCAAGGAGACAAAGTTGTCTACAGCCACAAACAAAAGAAAAGGAAAAAAAGACCTGTTTGGAGTTAACCCTCCTCTACACCAGTGTGGGAAAAAAGGAACTCAAAGGAGTAATTGCTCTGAACGGATCAAGCTTCTTTTTACACAATTCAGCCCGGTATCTGTTCCTCGAGGGTTCCTATGGAAACTGCTGATATGAGAGGCTGCCGTGTCTGCGGCAGACACGAGGGCTCTCAGTCGACTGTGTGATCAAGATCTGTCTGGGCCCATCCACAGAGAGCCTGGGGCTTTTATAGCCGCCAGGGCTTCAGCGTGGGCGTCGCACACATAGAGGAGGCTGGGCTACTTCTGCTGCCTCCATTGCCTTATCGAGTGGGTGTCCTCACAGCGGGGCGTCCCACGTCACAAGGACACAGAAAGTGCCACAAAAGGAGAATTCTGTCCATTTGTATCCTGGTACAGTAACAATAAAGATCCATTAATTAAATGTATGTAATTGATAGCATATATTAAAGTTTTTATTATTATTGATGTTTAGGATACTCACACGAGACCTACATTTTAAGCCTGTTTATTGCATTTGCAGACCCATTGTAAATTCACCACCAAACATTTCTGATAGAGGCTAAACTGAACCCAACTTGATTTATTTTCTCCGTTTTAACAAACTAAATGTAACACAGCATCACTGTGGCTGGATTAGTATATCACATACAGTATCGCGCTGCAGACGGGAGAAAACGGGATTAAGCGCTCCCCGCGGTGCGCGCGCCCTGCAGGCACTTTACTAAACAGCAATGTGTTGATTCGGCCACTGGAGGACGTGGCGCAGAGGGGAAGAGGTGAGCGCTGCACGCAGCACTGACGTGACACTTTCAGGAGTTGCTCCAGGTGGCCATGTTGAAGCCCCTTGTGCGAGGAGTTACGATGTCTCTTTACAAACAGAGTCTAGAGGACGGGGAACTCACGTGGAGCCTGAATCCTGACCTCGCTGCGGGTTCTGGGCTGGAGTGTCGAGCCAGTCTGCCCGTCCCTCTTCCATAGCCTCTCAACCAACTCAGCCGGGGGTGGGAAAAAACAAAAGTGATAATGTTGCTTGTTGTGACGCGGTGACGCACGACCGAGGAGAGTTATATTGAGTGACGTGAGGCTGGTGAGCGCTAAAAAATAACCCTTAAGATCGGACGCGGGATGCATGGGGCATTAATGATGGCGTTAATGTTGCGCGCGCGTGTGATGTTTCACGTAATCATTTCAACCGTCTGCAGGTGTTGGTCCGTAATGCGCACGACTAATATTGTGTTAATTACCTGCAGTAAGAACATACGGTGGCCAATCAACAGCACCTGGCAGAGTTCTGTGCAGTCAAGTGAATGGAAAGAATAAAGTATTACGTGACTGAATTTGTAACTAATTCATAATCTCGTTATGAGCCAACAAACACACCCAAGACACAGCTGGGGGGATATTTTACCGGCAAAGGTAAATATATTCTATATTTTTAAATGGAAGTGCCACAAAACGCTGGTCCCTAACTTACTATATTAAATACTCCATTGCAAGTAAAAGCTCTGGATGCAAAATCATACGACAAAAGTGCAATCGTTTTAGTTGAAGTGCTTGACAAAATAAATCCCCGTGACTAACGACATATATCAAATTGCATTATTAACACTGATGCATCAATGTAGCTCGAGGACTTGACTAGTTTACCCTAGTGGGTTCAAGGGTCAAGCCCCACCAAGGAGTCACAGTATAAACCTGTGGGGTCCCGAAATGATTAATGGGAGAGGTAAAAAGAAATAAATGTTGATCTTTTTCTTTTTGTGTGTGAGAAATATTACTTAATTTGAACTGTTGTTAGAATGAAATGTTATATGTTCAGAAGATATGTCAACTTAAAGACACGTGGTATGGTTCACAAGTCCATATGCATGAGTGTGTGTATATTGTATTTGTGTATACATAACGTGTATCTGCATACTATAAAATAACCGTTGACTTATTTTTCATGTTGCCGTTTGAAATGAAACTCATTAAACTGCAGTGTCATTATCATTCAAAGCTCAGCAGAAAAACAGCCTGATGCATCATTGTTTAATTTCTCAACAGATTCCTGGGGCCGTCAGCGATGGCGGTCTGTATTCATGGGGCTTTAACTGCGTGTGTATTCGTCACCTTGTTGGAAGGGAATTAAACTACAGGTCTGCAAGCGTGACGCACTGAGGCTCACACAAAATGAGTCTTTTAGCAGATGAGTAGATTATGGGCCTCTCAAAAACAAGACCACAGCATACTGGAAATTTTGCATTTTTCCTAAAGTATGCAACTCATCCTGCAGGAGTTCATCAAGAAAACTAGAATTAAATTATCCCGTTATGTTGAGAAAAGGCAACTTGTTGCCTTCTTTTCCATCTGTTTAGGTTCCACAGCTTCTGACCTCAGGGCTTGTGCTTTTCTTAAATCCCCAATTTAGTGGCTGCAACAACGCTAGGAGCAGAGAACTAGAACTTGAGTGAAGGATATGCACGAGGATGGAGAGGGAGGGGGGGGGACAAGACAAAACAAATCACTCCTAACAAATCCTCAGTCTGATTCTCAAGGGCCGCTGGGAATCGTCTGAGTCCAGAGGGGAAATTAGAGAATAATTTAGCCGAGGGTCTCCTTGCATTAGCGCCTGCGTCGCTGTCCGAGGCAGGGCCCCGGGGCCAGACAGAGGGACCTAGCGCAGCCCCGCTTCCTGTGTGCGGCGGGGCCAGGCTGTCTCTGCTGCCTCACTTTAAGCTTACCACCCGTCTGTGGCCTGCACTTAACACTACAGATAACGCTGGCTTTATAGCACGGGGCTGGTGACAGACGGGAACAAACTGCCAGGCCGCTACTGGTAGCCGGGGCGAAGATTGGAGCTGGGGTTCAGGGTGAGACACTTTCTAATGATGGGACCCCGACCCCCAAAAGCAGCCGCACACATCCCATTAGGTAGTCTGACAGCCAGTGGCACCACAGCTTCAGAGTACCCACTGAAGTAGATGATGAGGGCTATCAGACAGGCCGGCTGGGGCAGATCCAGCTCTCTGGACTTCGGCAGGAAGCAGAATGTGGTGGAAGTGCAGGGTTCAAAGACCCGCGCACCATTAAGAGCCACATACAGTAGCTCCACGAGGAGGCCAACAACAAAGAGGGGGACAATAGGGGCACCACATCTGACTTGTTTAGATCATTCATTCAGGACGCATGTAGTTTGTCATGATTATCATTGATGATTTGTGTGGGCCAGTCAACATAAAATAATACACATGTAGGGGGAGTTTAATAGTTTCTGGGGCCCTTGGCCTGCAGCTGGACACCCTTTGGAGAAGCAGCGACTCACATGTCTCATTCAGACAACAGTAATGAAGTAAAGAAACTGAATGAAGAACTCATGTAAAATGAATGCACATTGAACAAGTCAAATTGTCTCAGATTTATTATTGATACAGTAATAAAGTATATTGCACAGGAAGTCCTGACCAACCTTGACAGTCCCCTCTGAAACCGGTGTAAAATACAAAATAAAAACAAGAAGCATTGGGAGCCTGCACAGTTGTAAAACTATTCCAAATACATTCCATACTTTGTTCTGTTTTTTTGCTCTCTTCAAGCATTCTTTGTTGTTTACGAATTATTACAAACCGATACTATCAGCCCCTAAATATAGAATACACTCAGTTTGGCTATTGTACTTCTGTCTGCTCGTCAAATACTTACTGCTCACTCAATAACGAGCGTCTCTTTAATTTAATGATGCACTTCTGTTGACAGAAGCAGGGGTTTGGCACCCTGCCAGGTTGGAACTGTTTGCTGAAGCCTCAAAGTCAAATCAGAAATAACAAGGAGAAAGTTTAACATCATTGCAATGTAAACCGCAGTGGCCATATATCTGGGCCAAAACCCGTCTTTCACATAGCCGTCCTTGAACGACCATCACGGAGCACATTTGTTGTGCAGGTAATGGATCTTTGACCAGAGTGTCTAGTCTCTATTGTCATTTACGAAATATTTACTTTGTCATGTTCCTGTAAAGCTCTCGACTGTAAATACCATCACCCTCAATCTTCAAACGCAACAAGGAGCAAATAAAAATGTACTTTCACACCACGCAGAAGAGAAAAAGAAAAAAAAGATTTTTTTTTGCCAATGGCCACTAAAGAGCTTGATTTGTTCACAATGCTCACCAGCATTTTGTGAACACGATTAGCTGCCCTGTGGTTTGATCCTGTTAGCTGGCGTGTCGTCCGAGTAACCGGGGTACTGAGGAATATCAAGTGTGCGATATGTCCATGCCTGAGCACAGCGTCCAGGCATGAGACTAGAAATTAAATTCTGACTTGGTTTGGGCAGACAACACGTCGTCTCTCCATAAGGCCCGTCATGCCACGATTGGCTTTAGTGCAGATATTTGGTGACTTCGACCTGCGTTTCGGATTGTTTACACTGCTATGCATGAAACACACAGATTTGTAAACATTTACCGTGTAGGTCAGTGTTATCCAGTCCGACTGTTTGGGACCCGGAGCCCTGCGTGGGGAGGTGTGGGGGCGGGATTCATTCTGGCCAGCTAATCAGGGACTGATACAGATTAAATTGGACTATCTGGCCAGAGAGAAAAGGCTGTCCCAAAGACTGGGACTGAAAAGCATTGATGCGGCTCACAAGTGTGGTAACAGCTCCTATTTACATCTAAATAAATAGGCAGTATAAATACAACTCCTTTGCCTCTATATTCATCCTCAACAAGTCATTTATTTCAATGTCATGCCCTATTACTTAGTAAAAGATGCAAAGGATACCACCAGTCATACTGTTTTTTTCCGTTATGTCAACAAATCCCATTAAAAAGACCAAAACCAGCAATTTCTCTCAAAGATATTGTCTGCGTATCCAAAGCCCGATAAAATTCACTGCAGACTTTAACTGTCACCCTAAAACAATTAAAAACACATAAATGAGCCACAGCACTGGACTGGGAGAAATATTTCTTCACAACAATGAAAATCAGTTCACTTAAAGTCAAACCTGAATACACCGTCATCCACAAAACTCTTTATTTACTCCTTTTTGGAAATTAATAAACCGATCTGTTCAGTAGGAACAAACGAGAGCCACAGACGGGGTTCAGAAATGTCTTTTTATGGTATTCCTTGACTTCATCAAAACTATAGAGTATCGGCACCCACATCATTTATCGAAAGTGGGTGAAAATAAAAGGTTCTTAAAAAAAAGTCCAGCACCGCTACTGTGTTTTCAAAGTTTTTATCTAAAATGTGAGATTGGAATAAAAACACCCTGAATAAACATACTTAATTTGCATTATCCCAAGTCATTTTCCAGCTGTGTGGTGACTGGTGAGTGTGTATTCTAATAACAGCCCTTAATAACAACATCTGTTCATGTTCAGCTTTGCTCGTACACAAACGCACAGTTGTTTCACTGAACTGTGACTGAGTGCATCACGATGAGTCGGATCGCTGCCGGATTGTCTACAAGAGGAAGATTGGTGTAGGCTGACTTCTGGATGCATATTGGGGATCTTCTCTCCCGCAACAGCAGGCACACTGAGGCAGGCGCGTGTCTCCGGGGACCATGTGCTCGCACACATACACGGTACATATTTGCATCATGATTCCCCTCTACGTTTGGCACTGAAAAACAAACCGCAGGCTAAACGGGGGGCGGGCACAGCAGGTGAGTTCCACTCTTCCAGTGACGCTACAACATTTCTTGGAAGAATACAACACACGCCCACAAATATAAACGGGAAAAGGCTTTTTTTTCTTTTTCTGGGGGAAAAGTAGATGAGTAGTGTATGGGAAGTCTTGTCAAAGACGCACTGATACATACTATTGACGGAGGTAGATGGACATGATGGTTTTACAAGGCTTGCTTCAGTTGCTCTGCAAATCACCTTTGAGACACCTGATAAAGCAGGTAAAAGTGGAGCATTGAAAGTCAGTCAAACAAGCATAACACGACATACCCAATACTCACACCGCTTGCATTTAACACGTAATAACAAGTAATGTGTTAGGCATGTCTTCTCCACATTACTTCACTTTCTGCAAAGGGCGAAGCAGTTCCATGGTTTTACGACCACGTTGGAGCGGCAACATAAACAATCTCATGACCTTCTCAATCTCTTTATAGCTCGAAACAAAAGGGGTTCACATTGGTCTCTATGGGGAGGTCTGCCGAGTGCGACATCAGGACGACATCCTCAACAAAGAGTTTACTTCTCAAGACCTTTGGCTGAAGTCCTTGTCTCTTCCTGTGCTTAAGAAGTCTATGATTATCATAGGCTGATTGGATTTCTAGAGAGGCTAGAAAGAAGACAAAAAGGTGAACAGGTGTGAAGAACTTATGTCACACGTAACTAATGTCTCGGGCGTTAAAATATCCATAGACATGAGAGCGCTCGCGGTGTCCAGGGAAGTCACACGCAGGGTGTTTTGGTCACTTGAAGTGAGTGTAGAAAATAGAATCTGCATACAGATCCAAACTCCTCAAAAAAACAGTCCGTCGAAGCTGATTAGAAAGATAAAAGCTTGGTGTCCTGAAACGGAGCGAGCAGTCCTGCTTCTGCTTCCCGTTCAGCGGTGTCAGCCGTGAGAGGAGAGGATGGGCCTGCTGATGTTGCTGTTGGTAGTCATGGCTGCCAGTTCCCACCTGGAGCAAACAAAGGCAAGAATCTGAGGTGAGCTTGACATTTGGTCCAGACCAAAGAAAAACAATACATCTTTGCCTTTTAGTTATGAGTCCAGACTGTGGAAACCAACACATGGAAACGGAACAGTACATGTTTTACTGCAATATTCTGGAAGTATAGTTAATGCCCGTCTTATTTGTTGTTGAGGAACTGCTCAAACAGATGGGTTAGGATTCAGAGTTACGTTGTTTTCCTGGTTCAGGGGAAATTTGCGCTAAAGAGCATGTGTGTTACCATGGTTATCAAATGATCCTGCATAAAAATGGGCTCTATTTATTCAGATCGAGAGATTGCAGTTTTAGTGTAAAAGCACTCCTTAACCTTCAGGAGGCCCCAGTATACTCCAAAGTAGTTGGTCATATACGCCACTTTGGATTTTGTTCGAAACTTACTCATGGCTTTACAATTGTAGGCAGCTGATGTCTTGAGTTCCCACTCCTGGTGCTTTTATTAACTTCAACTGGACCTTTATGCTTTCATATAGCCAAGATGCTAAAACTCTACGAGAATGACAGACAATCAAGCAACTGTGTGACACTTGCTCTCACCCTCCTATCCGCCTTGTAGGACTGAGGGGCTACGATGTGGACGAGGATGAGGGAAGGCCCCGCTGTAACACGAGAACCAGGAGCAGGGCCTGACAACAGGGTCTAGTGCTGACCTGCTGACAGGTCAGAGGTTGCGCTCCAGATTGTTATCACTGGCTCTGGTTTCACACTCACTCCCTCTCAATCGCTTTGTTCGTTTTTTTGTTGTGCACGTGTGTGTTTAAGAGGAGAGAGGTTGGCATTGGAGCTGGAGATGCCAGTGAGGGGCAAAGGGAGTTAACCAAAGTCTTGTGACCCCAACGAAGAAGCCACTCAGGGTTAGAAACACAACTGCAAAGTGGGGAGTGTACAAGGTGGCAGTGACGGTGCGAGAAAAATTAGACACTAGAGGAGTAATTAGTATCAAGTTCCATGGAGCCCATGTGTATACAAAACTCCTCCACTTCAGATGTACTTGCCCAATGAGGACTCATTAATATGGTCATCAATAACCTGCATCAAATGGAATGATTGTGTGAATATTATCCACAATTATGTTCCATATTAGGAGGTTGGTAGACAGTATTTGCTTTGTATTTTGCCTTTATTTAAAATCTGTCTGTAACAGTTAACATAATGTGATTACGTCACAACAAATTAAAGAGGTGCTCTGATATTTTTCATCTTGCAAGTGTCAAAACTTGTCAGTGAAAAGATACAATTATCCATTCTAAAATTATTAAATTTTTTCTTTAGGAAGCAATGTTTGGCTCAAAACTTATGCTCATCTTTAAAAATGTCAAAAAGGAGCAATTTGTTTCATACCTGCTTGCCACTAAGAAGGTTGTTCTTTGCCTTGATTTATTTAGTCTACCAATTAACTGGATTTCACTAGATTCATAGAAAGCAAGTTCTTTCGTAGTAAGTGTGTGTATTATTTTTGGAGAAGAAATAGAAGAAAAAATGATCTGGTAAAAATAATCATTTTAAAGTTATATCTCAGATCTCCATGTTTATCATGTAATAATGTAATCAGGGGTTTGAACAATTGGAGGATGTGTCCCTCTATATATATATATATATATATATAATATGGCTTTGTTCTGCACACTCGCAGCTCAAGCAGCCAATGAAAGAAATTATTCTAGCTACGAGCTAGTGACTCCTTTTGTTACATCCTGTCCAATATGAATAAACAGAACCATTAGTAGCACTCAAATAGAAATCATTGTAGAGAATAGATACATCTTATGAAGAAGCTTCTCTGAGACATTATTTTTCCAGCGGTTGCTAATTAAGCAGCAATATTTTTGGAACCTAAAGATGGTGAATGTCATTTTTACAATGACGCAAGATTAATCAAGGGCAAAATTGAGATTGTACTCAGTGATCCTCACTTGGCGTTACATTGTTTTTGCCTGCTGGACTTTGCTGGAAAGGAAGAAGTTTTTGCCTTATTTTTGGCAGTTTTTTTGTCTTGCAGTTTTTCTACTATTCAAAAATCTTTTTGCCATTAGTTGGAGGATGATGCAATTACATAACAATGTTACATATGGGGATTTGAATTAAATTCAGACAAAGGCCTGAGTAAAACGTACTACTGGTTAAATGAAGGATAATGAGCCATAATTTGCCTCTTTGAAAAACAACCTCATTATTAGGGGAGGAGAGAGTGGCGGCAACAAAGACAAACTGCATGAACAACATTATGCCAATGCTCTGACCAAATTGCACTAATGTCAGAGAAGAAGATGCTTGTCTGACCTGATATCATGTGGGAGTCCTGACTGCTCCAGACTGTATTGAATAACAGCTATTTTGCATAACGTCTTCAAATTAGGGCCTGAAAAGAAGGGAAAGGGTAATGAGTCACAGGCTTGTTTCTACCAAAGCACAGAAAAATAGACAAACAACGATGTTCATGCGGACAGTGTTAAATTACCGTGGTGCACAAATCATCTCATTACAAACTTCCTCTCAATTATGGCCACCGTTATGTCTGCTCCACCATATGTCCAGTGGTAAACACTGCGAAGGCACACATGACTGGCACGTGGAAGTGTGTGCCCCAGGGGATGCCACCGAGTACTGCCAGTCCCATACGGTCTCAGCGTCCCTGTGTAAACCCACCTACACACGCTGTGACCTGACAGCATTGCAGGCTACCCCAGTGCAGGGAGGAAACAACTATATTTGGTAGTGCAAGAGGCGGAAGTAGCCCATATGATAGCACAAAGCAGGGACAAGGCCAAGCATACTAGGCCAGGGTAATAAATAAAGCAATGGTAGGTGTGTGGTCTATAAAATGCTCTGAGGAAACCACAGGATAGCCTTTGAATATTATGTAACGGTGGCTAAAAATTAGAGATGCATCCGTTGCAATTTTCTTGGTCGAGTTTTTAAAAGAGTGACCTGCCAATTCAGATTTTGCCCAGAACTATACGTATATGACAGCATGACTACAGACTACTTTTTTTTTCTTTCTACATTTTAACCGGTTATTAGGTTTTTTTTAAACCACACAATTCAAAAAATTTGGGAATTTATTTTAAATATTTGTATTGAAATATTTGCTTTGATTAAAAAGCAGAATTTTAATGATGTATTTATTGTAAGCACCAAATAGCTAGTGTTAAGTTAAACAGGTCTAAATGTCCTATCTAAACTATTTTACATTTCCGTGAAAACATCTGCTTCAACTTGTTATTTAAGTTTCTTGGCAAAAACTACATTTTACAAGATTACATTTAAACATCTTGATAGTGTTGAAATTCACCTTTGTGAAATATCAATTTCTACTGAATGCAACTTAAAAGCATCATAATAACCTCCACTAATGGTTGGCTCTGTTATAAGTAGGACTGTGCCGACAGCAGGCGGCGAGCCAGACACTGAGCAGCAGCATGGGAACCAATGGCCAGATTAAAAAAGTCTGATTAAGTGAGCTGTTACAAGCGTTTTCAAGGAGGTTCCTTAATGCCTTTTATTGGACTTACAGTTATGACAAAGTGTGAGTGGCTGTGATGTTTGTGCCAACAAAGAACTGGTGGCAGCACACATGTGCAAATGTGACTGGCAGAAACAGATCGACCGGTCACAGCTGATCAGCTGAAAGACGAATAGTTTGATTGGTGCATCTCTACTGAAAATACATCTTTACTTACAATGGCAACGTGGGATCGAGTGGGGATTTATGAAGCTGACTGAATATCTGAATGTGTAAGATTACACACCTTCTTACGCCAACAAGTGAGACATGGAAAATACCAAGAATACTTACTGAAGTCCAAGATATACAGGTCTGAATGATCCATGAGGTTAAATTCGTCGCCCATCCCTTGCTCTGGACAGGGGCTGTAAAGAGAATTTAAAAAAAGTTTGCTTTAATTTACAAGCGGTCATAGCTTCAAACCTGATCCAGGAGGACAACAATAACTCCTTAAACTTCCTGTCTGTTATCACAAGCATGCGCCCCACCACTTGCCAAGGTTGAATTTGCAATTCAACTGTTTAACAGAGGCAACTTTATTGTTTCTTCCCTCAAGCCATTCCTAGAATTCCCAACAATTGGTTACCAACAGACACCGGATTATTGAGCTCGACTTCTCTCTTACCATCTTTCTTTAAATCACAAGGGGTCATAATCAGGGAGCCACAGATGAATCCATTAAAGAACAGTTAACACAGTGCTATGCTTTTTTTTAAATTTTATCAAGGGCTGGCATGATTTAAGCCCACAGGAAGTGGATCACTGCAGTGAGACGGCAGGCAGACTGACCCATACTGATAGTCTCCCAGACCTGTGTAGCCGTTGATATCACTGCACATCTGTTTCCTGCCACGGCTAAACACACACACACACACACCTGGTGCACCACTAAAATATCCTACTCTTCCGTCACCACTTTTACATCAATCAATTAAAATGCAAAACATGACAACTTAGCAGGATACCGTAGAAAAACACAACGCAAAAGTAACAGCCTGTGAGATTTCAGCTAAAATCTTAAGGAAGATTTATCCACGCAGGCGGTAAGTATATTCCTGTAAATGTACAAGATGCACATCTCTGCTTTGTATCCACAGCGCACCAAGAGACCTGTTCAGATTAGTGGATAAAAAAGCACTTCACAATTTACACCACCCAGAGGACAGATTTAGCCAGACAGGTGCATTGACCAAGCCGTTTAGAATCTATAAATATCCATCATGGAGAATAATTGAGGGGTTTGGTTGCCAGATTTGGTCCTTAAGAATAGCTTTGAAGGATGCTTTCGGCTGCACATGGCATGTGTCCAAACAAAGACCACAAGACACCAATACAGTACTGTCGAAGGACTACTGCCACTTGTTTTAAATGGCTTTGGATTACATTACTTTCACTTGCATTCTCATTCATTGTCTTGCTGCACAGAACATCTCCCCTCCACCGTCTCTCAGCCCATCAATCTCTACTCCTCTTTCCCGCTGTCTGCTCCATTGCGTCTCCCTTCGCTGCGTGTTCAGGATGTTGTAAGGCTTTTACGTTGCTAATCTTCCCTAAACAAACACTGTAGTGGCTTAAAGCAGCCAGGAGAGGTGCAGAGCACGAGCGCAGTCATCCCAGGGGGCCAGCTGGGGAAGTCATTACGCCCCCCTGCCCCCGTAGGAGGTGATCCACCGGGGCTTACGGCATGGGCCTTTATCAGAATACCCTGAAACACCCAAGTCTCCCCACCCCTATCATCATTAGACCGTCTACTCCGGGACCTGCCGTTCAGTACTGACATCAGTGGGGCGATTTAAATGGTTTTCAATCAAATCAAAAAGAAAAAAACACTAATAGGGACTTAATTTTAAAAAAGCTGCAGCTATAAGACAACTGCTGAAATTGAGATTGTTAGAAATGCCAAGGATTATTGTATTCGTTATTTAAATTTGAGACGGAACAATCACAACAACAAAACACATCATTTATATAAAGTGCGGGGACAATGGTCAGCAACTTTCATGGTGGCACTGTACCGTACGATACCTTGTTGAGGACATTTACTCTTACTTCAGTCTGAAATGTCACGACCCACCAAGCAAACTCCTGACTGTAGCCAAAACTACAGCACTGTGCATGTCATATTTGGCCCTAGCAAGTCATTAGCAATTTATTGAATATTACAACATTTATTATCTTATATGAATTTGGTTGTACATCTCGTCTACATACTGATTATTCTACACCTTCGTAAAAAACAACAATTACACAATATGTCGATTGGTTGCCTTGGACACTAACATCAGTCATCTGTCTCCATCACGGAGGTAACGAAAAGTATCATCTCTATTTGAAGAGCACACTGCAGTAGCCATCGACTACTGTGCAAGCTCATGGAGTGAGGGTACAAGGCCTGGATCCTGACGCGCGAAAGGGTGCAGATAACAGGATGCTTTTACAGAGAGCAACATGAAAGATGAAGATTGCGTCCCCATGTACGAAGCTTTCTCGTATGCTCATGGATAACATCGGCCTGGGTGTTAAATTCAGCAGAACATTAGGGAATGATAATGCTTTATTGGTCACCACAAAAGAGGTAAAGCCTGAAGGGGATCGTGGAGGAAGGGAAGAGCAGGGGTGCTAAGAGGTGTCCGATAGATTGGCAAAAGCGGGAAAGTCACAGTGCGCGACTTTTATGTGGCATCCTGGTGTTTGATGGGCCACTTTGTTACTCGATCAGCAAAGTATCGCAATGTGTGAAAGAGCTCCTCCCCCTACAGCAGTGCTAGTTCCCAGTCTAAATGAGGGCAGAGTGATGCCGCTCCCCCACTAAAAAAAACATCGGTTGCTATTTCAAACAACACTCAATGAGGGTGTCTAATCACCCAATTGCCAGTCCTTTCTAGCAATGCACTGCCTGCCCCACCTCATTATGCTCAAAGCTAGGTTCAAAACCTGAAGAAGAAGAAAGAGCTTCAATCGTAAAAGTAATGTGGAAACAACGAAGAACCTGGGAACTCCAAATTGCCTCAAATGTCCAAGAATTGTATTGCTTTCAAATTCTGTAAAAGGATTTCAGAGACCCCAACAATGCAAATTAACTGACAAGAAAACAAAAACTTCATCAGCAACACAAACACAGATGTAAACAATATATCTGGGTCCTGTCGTAGACATGTGGCTTCATTGACCATATCCTCATTCTTGGAGTGATATGATCTGCATCCTTTTCCTTTCTCCACTTCCTATTGAACTTTGGTCCTTCAGAACCACCTAGCTCACAGGAACTCATCACACACTACAACTTCCTGCAGAGCACCTTATCAGGATGGCCAGACATGAAATACAATTATTTCAGTGAAACTTTACTATTGAGGGACTACATTTGGGACTAGATGAAAAATAGCCTCTTGGCTAACTCTGGCACATTTACTGAAATGTTTTATCAATGTGCACTGTCCCTTATTAAATAAACCATTAAAAAAATAAAAAAGAGGGAAAACATTTGAGGAAAGCTGTGATGGCCAACGACCAACAAAAATAGGCATACGTTCTTATAAACATTAGTGAGCAACATTATTTTGAAAATAACAATTTAAATCTAAGATTGTGGTTGGACTGTGTTAAGACTGTTCTCGTGGTCTCGAATGTTGGAACACATTTTTATTCCAAAATATTAAATAATGTACTTCTAGTTGTCACAATTATGTGTAGCATTGTGTTGCCCTGTTTTTACTGTCACTTCAAAGTAGAAAATGTTTTATTAAATGCCTACAGGGTCCAATGGGAGGCGTTTACTGAACTGTAGACCAGGGCTATTCAACTTCAGTAGCAAGTGGGCCGAGTAAGAAAATCACGGGGGGTGTGAGGGCCGCACAGAATATTGATCAAATAATGGCTAAAAATGAAAAACAGTAATGTATATTTCCACAGGTAAACAGTCACACACGAAAATGCGTCGGTATTGTGTGGCAAAAGTGTTGCGAACAAGCATCACTATAAACATGTTTCATAGTGTAAATATCCGCTCAAGGTAACCAGTTGTTTCAGATCCCTTCAACCAAACTGTTCCCATGAAAACACAAGAAATGTGACTTAATGGATCAATATAGGGCTGCAACAACGAATCGATAAAATCGATAAAAATCGATTATTAAAATAGTTGGCAACGAATTTCGTTATCGATTCGTTGTGTCGCGCGATTATTACGGTGCTCAATAAATCACGGAGTATAAACAAAGTTGAGTTGAGCGCAGAGCGGCGCAGGGGAAACAAGAGCGGAGGGAGAGAGAGAGGAGAGACTGAACGCTGCGTTGTGAGAGCCAATCAGCGCTGAGCTGCTCCTCTGTTGATGAATCTAATTGGCTGGTGCTGCTCATGTGGCGCTGGATGCGGAAGTCATTCACGTCGTCGGAGACACTCACGGAGCTAAGTGCGCCTCCGGGTGACGTTATGAACCCAGACACCAGGGCGCTACATGTCACGACGTGTGTGGCATTTCCACAAGAGTATAACGTAGAAAACGTGGTTATTTATTCCGTGGCTGATCGCGGAAAATATTTTTCCATGGAGAAAGGCAACGGAGATAAGCCACGACTCGCTGTGAGCGCTGCGCGTGCAGACACCATTTAACGGAGCGGAGCAGCGTGTGAGCTCTGATCGCTCTTTTAATGAAGTATCGATACTAAAAATATGCTAAATCACATCGTTTTTAACGTACGGGTACTTTGTTAGTATCGCTACACCGTGCAGCGTGACAGCAGCAGATGTAGCGGACTAACATTCAAGCTAACCTAACTTCCCAAACGCTGTGGACATCTGAACGCTGATTGGCCGAGACGCGACACGTCCATCAAAGATGTTTTATTGCGAAGAGCACCACTCCACATTTGTTCCGCGTCTCACTGTAATCTCAACGGCAGCGGGCCAGGTGAAAAAAATAATAAATCTGAACGCGTCTCTGATATTGTTCAGGGGGCCGGTCCACATGGGGACCACTGCTCAGGAGAGGAAAGCTGTCAGTCTGTTTGTGACGGGTTCATCACCATGGTGACCAGTGGATCTCCAGGACCTTTCCATGACTTTAAACCACATTTCCATGATTAAACATTTTGTGAAAACTGTCTATACGTGACAAAGTGAGAAGATGTAGTATTTAAACTAACAATGAGAATTCCAAAGCATACCGTATATATACCGTGTAAATTAAAATTTGAATAAAACAAATTTGCATTACTTTTCCAAATATTTTGGGATTTAATTTTTTTCAATTACTTTTCTAGGCCTGCTAATAGCCATTTAAAAATTCCATGACTTTTCCAGGTTTTCCATGACCGTACGGACACTGTTTTGAATAAAGGGTTGAAAATTAAAGTTTTTTTGTTTTTTTATCCGATTAATCGATTAATCGATAGAATAATCAACCGATTAATCGATTATCAAAATAATCGTTAGTTGCAGCCCTAGATCAATATATAAATTACTTGGGCTGAAACTAATATCTGGTGGCGCAGCGCACAGACTGCATGTCTTTGAGTGCAGTCTCCTTTTGCGTGAAAGAGATCGAAACCAGGTCGGGCGATCTTTTTATTTTTATTTTTTCGAAAATGTATTTCTTCATACGTGGCTGTGATGCACTGCTCACTTATACAATCGTAATCGCCGAAATGGATATGAACGGTGGCTTGAAGATCTCCAATATGTTTGTGAATGTGTGACGAATCTGGTGAGCGAGACACAGCCCCGCTGCAGATGTGAAGAGAACACAACGCACGCACGCGTAGGGAAACCAGTAGGGGTGTAACACCGGCAACCAACACGGGTGCGTAACATAAAGATGTAACCATACAGGTTTGGTTGAGGCAACAGTGAAACTCAATGGCTCTGGGTTAGATGTCTCAATGTATAAAAGAGGCGTGTCCGTCAGTTTTATTTTTTCTTACCAAGCTATACTGATTTGCAGGCAGTCTTGCGGGCCATAGTTAAACTCAAACGGGCCGTATCCGGCCCTCGGGCCGCTAGTTGAATAGGCCTGCTGTAGACCAACAAACAAATAATTGGTTATCACCAATCGATAGATTCTCGTCCAGTTCTTTTTCCCTAATCTTGACTGTCACCTCGTCTTACCGAGTTATCTGTGCCCCCTCCTGGGCAGTGGCTGGACAGTGGCTTAAGACCTGTAGTTGCCCAGACATAAGCCCCATGCAGAGGGTGAGACACAAACTACCGCTGGCTCCCAGAGAGATGCCTGGCTTCAGATTAGACAAAGGAGATGCCAGCCGCTAGCAAAGAATGCATCTGAAATTGAGACAAAATGTAGCTGGACTTGATGTTGGTATTAGAGACCAAAACTGCTCCTGCAAATCTCAAGCAAAACACAAATGCATTCCCTTTTGTCAGAATAGGTTGTCGTGAGCCTTGCTGCCTGTAAAAGTGAGGAAGATTACATTAAATAGTGTATCAGGACCTTGAACACAGCTGGATAATGTTGGGGGGGGTCTAAAGGGGTTGTCAAATGTTCCTCTAAAAATGGCAGATTCAATTTGGAAACATGTTACTTCCTCTAGAGCCCCCATCTTCACCTGGAGACGAGCTTCAAGGTCAGCCACCGAATAGGAGACACTCACAATAGAAAATACTGACAACCATACAGTGGCTACAGACCAGTTTTATCTGTTGAATTACAACCGCTTTATTTATTGCGTGTTAATGCATCGTCAAGATTGCCATTTAATGTTGCTGTACTTTGTGGAATGACGATAAAAGAATTGTATGATATTTTGTGAGAGCAGCTCATTAGTGAACTAGCGATAAATGCAAGCAAAGTGATTATCTCCTCATATACTGCTCTTTTTTTGCTTCGAGTTTTTTCTGTCATGTTAGTTGGATCATCCTCCGTCAAAAAAGCCATGTAGTCTTTTTTTCTGTCAAGAAGGGTTGCTTGAACAAGACTTGCCCGCTGTTAAACGAAAATCATACTATTCTGGTAAATCAATCGACCGGTCGGCTTTGCTTGTCATTTATTAAAAAGTTGTCTCCATAGCAGGGCATTGTTCCACAGAGTGGACCTAAAGCCCCCCCAAGAGGTGTTTTGTTTGTGATGACAGTAGTAAATCACGAGTTAAACTGCTACTATTAAACATGTGAATTGATGTGGACAACGGCATCACAAGCGTCGCCTAGGCAGGCTGTTTATTTGAGCTGCTGTGTAACACTCAACCCCATGACTCCTTAATGTATACAGCCTGTTAGTGGGTTAAAGAGGGTTACGATGCAGATGAAATACTATCATGAGCTTGTCTTTGAAGAGTAAATCACGGTCTAACTGTGCTGCCCCGAGGTCCTGTCCAGACACGTGCGGGATGCCCCGTATCCTGTTGGGGTCATCTCCACTGTTTGACAGGTTTTATCTCGAGCCTACAAAGTGCACACACACGTGCGCACAGACAATTAATAAAGGAAACTTCTGCAGCCTACCCTTTGACACTGAAGGCCAACAACAACATGTGTGTGTGGCATCATAATCTATGGTGTGTTGATAGAACCGTCTCGACGGAGCCATGTTCCCCTGCGGCAGACCTGAAGACACTATAGGGTGCAGAACGTGCTGCCACGTGTGACATGAATATGTATGTTCAGGAATTTCTGAAAATCCAAACATGAATTTGGGATCATTGTGCAATGCCAGGTAGAACAATAAACTGTTTCAGAATCACTTCTGCCTGAGTCCAATGTTGTGTTTAGTCTAACATTTGAACTGTCAGGTTGAACAATGATAACAAGCCACACTTTAACCGGCTGGACTATCATAACAGCGGAGCTTTCAGTCATTGATAAGGTGCAAAATGCCCTCGTAGGTGATATCAAGGCACCAGGCTTTTGACCTTCCTGATCTACCAAACAAAACCACTGGACTCTGCCGAAGCTCTGCGGCTCAACAGCGGGCTGTTTTGAAATGACCAGTTGAATTCCACACGGATTAAATAACACGGTGAGATTCTGGTGGATTAAACAAGAGGTTTTGGGGTGGGATGTTTTGGCTACCAGCGAGATTACCTGCTATGTAGTCTCACCCTTGCTAAGAGCCACAAATATAAGGAACAACTGACAGATCAAATCTGTTTAATCTTACATCGATACTAAAAAAAAAACACCTAATTTTAGCATTTTCCACCTATATTTATCAGGTAATGGTTTAAAACTAAACAAACATTAAGAGACCCACTAATTGAATTATTTAATGTTAGGAATGGCATCAGCATGCTTTCCCTCTTCACTTTGCCAAGTGACTGTGCATATTGTATGTGCATTTTGCCAAATGGACCACATGAGTTCAGGCTGGCAGATAAACGCAATTGTGTGCGTGTGTATGTGCACCACTCTGACGTCAGCTCTGAGTTAAGTGAACGCATCGAGACACGAGGTACAAACACACTCAAGTGGTACACTACACCGGAAGTAGGACATCTCAACCGTAATCTACAATTTGACTGACATTCTGATCCAGGGATAGTGAACCACCGGAAAATGTGATATTTTGATGCTGTACAAATCCTACCATAGCTTCTCATCTTGGAAGTATGGCTAAAACACAATGCACACATTATTTAGGCAGTTATTTAGGATGTTTAGTGAATCTGTGCCTGAATTGAAAATTCAATGTTATTGATAAAAAGCACCTACAATTCGGGCCAGTAAATAGCATCAACAACTAATTTATCAATTTAGATGCGAAAATATGCCAATAAAAATAAAACAACCACCGATATATTAATGTCAAACACTATTGCAGACTTTATCTGAGCCTGCCTAAGCAAAGTGATGACATCAAAGACACGTATTCATAGAACAAGGCCACTTTGGCATTGTTAGATCTAAACTGACAGCCACTGGTCTCTGCTACTCACAGGGAAAGGCAATTAAAACTCCTTTGAAGAACAGTCATTAACAGCAGCCCACATAAGGTGCTGAAAGGCTAAAAAGGGCACAAAATGTCAATTTTGCCGACCACTGGGATATTTCCATTTACCAAACGACAGAAAGGCAAGCCTTCAATCAGAGAAACAACAGAACACAGAGAGGTAATTTAAATTAGTCATCATTGCGAGAGTCATGAATACCTGTCATTAAAAGTACATCATCAAATATAATGGAATGAATACACATGGTTATGTCCAAGTAGTACAAGGGGCAGTGGCAGTCTTCTCTTTGCAGATTCCAAGCTGTCTGCGCCCAGCATGCCAATCTGTTATGTCCTTGTTCATATCCTGCCGCTCGAAGGATGCCCTGTTCCCGCGCTTAAAATGCATACAGATTTAGCCCAACCTGGGCTTGTCGTAAGCGATTATACAGAGAGCGTGACGAATGCCAACAATGACAACATACTCTCAGTGGGACATCCATATTCTCTGTGGCAACTCAATTTTACAAGCGTTCAATTCCTCAAGAGGTTAGGCAAAAGTAGACACGCACAGGGTTTAGCAGAGTATGCTGCTCTTTGCCTGTGTGCGTAGGACGGAGGTGAAAGTCAGTGCAGGTGGAGTTAGTCATGCACGGGGCGTCCTTCGTGGTGCAGTGAGCAGGTCTCAGTAAATGAGTGTAGCAGAGGCACTGAGGGTATATCAGATTGCACTCTGTGAGAAAGAATGCTCCCATAGGTCATAAATCAGGGATGGGGCAGAATTTCGCGCCTTTCTGCAGCTCAGCAGGCCTGTTTACACTGACGTAAGTGGCACTCAATAGACTTCCACTAATGCCCAGTCTGTCATTCACACACGCAAACTCGTGTGCCTCAAAAAATATACTTAAAAAACAAAGAATATCATGCATTTAATCCAGTGTAATGGCAACGAACTTAACAGTGCCAAAAAGAGAAATTCAATGAAAACATAATTACGGCTCATTAAAATCTAAATCCAAGCAAATTCCAAAAAACCTCACGTTTTGCGGACACCAGTCTCTTTGTATTCATTAGAGTCTATATCACGGCGTTGATGTTTTGTTAACACACCTCAGTGTTATGTCCAGTCCAAAGTGTAACCCCTTTGAAAGCAGAGGGCTCTCGGACTTAATAGCTTTAGTGTCCTTCAGTAAAGTAATAAATTATTCCTGAACAAATTCCTGCAGGTAAAATAAATATCATAAACTGGAAAAAAGTATCAACAGAGGGGTTCTGTTTTGGATCAATATGAAAGGACAACTAATCCAAGAAAACAAGATGTTGACCATAAATTTTAACACAATTTCCTGAACAGACCTACCAAAATAAGAAGCCCCACAAAAAAAACACAAGCGAGGTTTCCAGCAAATAATTCATGTTGGCATGTGCGAGCATTTGTCAACTGCATTGAGACAGGCACCGAGAACTTTTAACTACCCCAGTGTTGTTAGGTCATGTAAGAGTAAACACAGGAGAAACAGCAACGGCTGGTTATTAACGCAATGTTCACATTAAATTAGAGACCTGTATTGGAAAAATACTTGCAGAGTCAAATTGAAAAATCCGTGCAAATCAAGCGGAAATTTAAACGCCATGTGAATCTGAACAGGAAAACGTTCTTAGTGCAGAGAAGAAAGCAAACAAATGTGTGAGGATGTGATGAGAAGCTGCTTGGAGTCTGTTTGTGTGTCTTAGGTTGTGTGTGCGCGTGCTTATTGGAGTTCCTGTGAGTAAGAGGCTTAGGCGCACTCATGTAAACAACAAACGTGCAATGATGGTCAAAAGAACCTGTGTGGCCAACTCGCCACAACTAGCCGGCAAGGATCACGCTCTGATTTGTACAGTAACAGGAAACATCTTGGCAGACTTACAACAACTGAGCAAACTACTCTTCAAATAACACAAACAAACCAAAGTTCGGCCCTTGTAAGATACTGTGTGTGCATTTATAAATATAGGTTAAAAGCTTCAAAGTTGCACTGGACCCTTAAAAAAAAAAGAAAGATGGGAGAAAAGAAATCTGCCCTGATCCTTTGAAACAGGATGCTGGAGAGATGCAGTGTTTGATTTCTTCCTCTCCTCAGCCAGCACCCTCCATCAATCCAGTGGCCCCAAAGACACTCCCTTTCCAACACTATCTGCTCACAACAGGAAATCATGACTCTTAAAACCCCTCCTGGAATAATCTTGGCAAGAAACCAAACAATTCATAACAATCTTGATATTGTATAAATCTTTTTTCAAGTTGCATATCAATAACTTTGCTGACTTTTGATTGTTTCCATAAAAAAGAAAATTGTAATTAATCATTCCAAAATGAAAGGTAGCCTTTAAAAATAGATCTGGAGTACAGTAAGAATGACACGTCTGCACTATTGCTGCTGCATTGATGAGGGAGGAATCAAGATTATACTTGTGTATTACTGTGTGCTCCCTATGATGTGGTGGCCAACGGAGCAGTAGAAAACGAATCCAGCAGCAGCAAGAGGCCTTTAGGACTCGAGAGCCTGTAGACGTAGTGGGACTGAGAGGACTCTTATCCACAGCCTCCCGATCCCCACTATCAGGTTTTCCCAGTGGGGTTTGCCTGATAACACATCCATGCTGATAACAGTAGCTCAGGTCCTGGACTACTCTGGACCATGGTAATGCCGTTAGCTACCTCATTACTCCACTGGCTACTGGCCTATTACAAGTCCGTCACCAGCCCAGCGGCACCTTACCAGCTACGAACCCCCGGCAATCACTACTGTCTTGGGGCCAGCAAGGGAATCATCACAGGCTGCCGTCTACAGGAGCCAGACCCTCCATTTGGCATATTGAGAAGGAGAGGAACGTTTTTCTCCACATGCAAAGAGTGACGTTTATTGAGATCTTGTGCTTCACAAAGATTAGGATGACAAAAAAAGAGTCAAGAGCGCTTATAAGAACACATTTATCCTTAGTAAAAACAAAATTGTATGCTTTTGGAAAACATACATGCTTGTTTTAATATTTGGATTTATTTCTAACTTTCAGTCCATTTCTTCAAAAATGATCTCCAAAACTAGTGTTGCAAAGCTGCAATATATTGCTGTCAGAGCAGTGTGAATGTGTCCATGCCGTTATAAAGGGAAGACAGCATTTCCAGTGCCATCGAAGCTTCAGCTTTGGAATCTGAAACTTCTTCTGCTAACTCTGACGTGTTTGACTATATCTTTGGTGACGAGACCTCTGGCCATCACAGTATTCTTTGCAAGAATTTCTGCCTGCATTCACACTCTTACTGCTTCATTGAAAATGCAGATTTTGGGAACTGATATAGACACTGGAGCCAGCATAATAAAAAACGAGCTACTAGTTGTTCAGAGACAGGCTTGTACAAAGATGGATACAGATAATAAAACAAAGTGAAGGGGTTATTATATTAAAACTATATCAGATAAAAGGAATAGCTTAATATTTTCCATAAATAAAAAAACTGCATAACACGTTGAGATTTGCTGAAAAATGGGAACATTACCAACTTCTTTCTTCACAGGCCCTTACATTCTTAGAAATGTCCTTATTTTTCAAAGAAAAGCATTGTTTTTTTCAATGAAGATAACATTAAATCAATCAGAAATACACTCTATACATTGTTAATGTGGTAAATGACTATTCTAGGTGGAAACGTCTGGTTTCTTATGAAATATCTCCATAGGTGTATAGAGGCCCATTTCCAGCAACTATCACTCCAGTGTTCTAATGGTACATTGTGTTTGCTAATCGCCTTAGAAGACTAATGGATGATTAGAAAACCCTTGAAAACCCTTGTGCAATTATGTTAGCACAGCTGAAAACTGTTTTGCTGATGAGAGAAGCTATAAAACTGGCCTTCCTTTGAGCTAGTTGATTATCTGGAGCATCACATTTGTGGGTTCGATAAGACTGTCAAAATGGCCAGAAAAAAAGAACTTTCATGTGAAATTCGCCAGTCTATTCTTGTTCTTAGAAATGAAGGCTATTCCATGCGAGAAATTGCAAAGAAACTGAAAATTTCCTACAGCTTGTGTACTACTCCCTTCAGAGAACAGCACAAACGGGCTCTAACCAGAGCAGAAAGAGAAGTGGGAGGCCCCGGTGCACAACTCAGCAAGAAGACAAGTACATTAGAGTCTCTAGTTTGAGAAATAGACGCCTCACAGGTCCTCAACTGGCAGCTTCTTTAAATGGTACCCGCAAAACGCCAGTGTCAATGTCGACAGTGAAGAGGCGACTCGGGATGCTGGCCTTCTAGGCAGAGTGGCAAAGAAAAGCCATATCTGAGACTGGCCAATAAAAGAAAAGATTGGTATGGGCAAAAGAACACAGGCATTGGACAGAGGAAGATTGGAAAAAGGTGTTATGGACAGATGAATCCAAGTTTGAGGTGTTTGGATCACACAGAAGAACATTTGTGAGGCAGAACAGGTGAAAAGATGCTGGAAGAGTGCCTGACACCATCTGTCAAGCATGGTGGAGGTAATGTGATGGTCTGGGGCTGCTTTGGTGCTGGTAAAGTGAGAGATTTGTACCAGGTAAAAGGGATTTTAAATAAGGAAGGCTATCACTCCATTTTGCAACGCCATGCCATACCCTGTGGGCAGCGCTTGATTGGAGCCAATTTCCTCCTCCAACAGGACAATGACCCAAAGCACACCTCCAAATTGTGCAAGAACTATTTAGGGAAGAAGCAGGCAGCTGGTATGCTGTCTGTAATGGAGTGGCCAGCACAGTCACCAGATCTCAACCCCATTGAGCTGTTGTGGGAGCAGCTTGACCGTATGGTCCGCAAGAAGTGCCCATCAAGCCAATCCAACTTGTGGCAGGTGCTTCAGGAACCGTGGGGTGAAATTTCAACAGATTTCCTCAACAAATTAACAGCTAGAATGCCAAAGGTCTGCAATGCTGTAATTGCTGCAAAAGGAGCATTCTTTGACGAAAGCAAAGTTTGAAGAAAAAAAATTAATACTTCAAATACAAATAATTATTTCTAACCTTGTCAATGTCTTGACTATATTTTCTATACATTTTGCAACTAATTTGATAAATAAAAGTGTGAGTTTTCATGGAAAACACGAAATTGTCTGGGTGATCCCAAACTTTTGAACGGTAGTGTATATATTAATCATATTTAAACACTAAACAATTCTCCCTTCAAGTTTTTGTTGGTGGGTGTATAAAAATGCATGCAGCCCTGCAAACTTTGTGTCTGTGTATATGTAACTGTATTTTACTCTTTTTCTTTGGGGGAGGGTGGTAATTAGAGTGAATATAGGAGTGAAATAAAGAGTTATATTTGCAAAATGTACTCAAAAACAGGGCACATCAAATTTACTTTTTTTCCAGCCACATGTAAATATATTCATATTCTTAAATTGGTAAAATAAACTATGCTTGGGATATATTGTAATAAATCAATTAATAAGGAATTGAAAAGACTAATGTTGCCACTAGATTAATGACTGGGAAAACAGTTAATATTTGGGAGCATTCATCATTAGTAATATTTTGTGCCTTACCTGGTTCCTCCAAAGAGGATGATTCGATCTCCAACCATACAACAGCACTGCCGTCTCCGCGGACATGGGCCTTTCCCCTTCGGCTCCACCTTCGTCCAGGAAAAGGCTTCTGTAGTGTACAAACAACACAAGAATAAAGTTGAGATAACAATATTTAGAAATAATGATGGAAAAAAAGAAGATGGTCTCAAGAGGGAAGACTCTCAGTAACTTCAAGATACATCCCGGCTACAAATAGCTCAAAATAGTGATCTTTAGCACAACAAATCTTGAGCAGCTAGACACACTTTCAGCCACTTAAAAGTAACATGAACCTCTTTGTGCTTTCTTTAGTGCCTGCGGTTCATTCAGCTTCCTGTTATATTTAACCTGAAACACAAGGCCCAGGGGCTAGGGGATAAAGAGAAGTGATTCCATCAAGAAAACAAAACCTAGCATTCATTTGAACATAAAGAACTTTCCATTTCAGAAATAGAAATGAATCCTCTCTTCTGCTCGGCAGAAGTGCAATCGGAGTGACGGTGTTGGAGCGCACTCAGTTGTTCCATATAAGGATGAAATGAGTCTCACACTTTGAGCCAACAGCATCACTGCATCTCTATAGCAACAGGCCATTAAGACGTTGAATAATTAGGACTATAATGGAGGTGCTGCCATCTAGTGGACGTAAAGCACAGGTTTACAGCAAATCACCCAGTTCACAATAGATCGTTCCTACACGGTACATTCTTCCTACACGGTACATTCTTCATCCATGAAAAACATGTGATGTGGTAATCATAACATGCGCTGTTACTGTAAGACACTGTATTATTGTTATAAGATATTGTATTGACAATAAAGAGGCCCCATGTGTGCCTTAGTGTGGCAATAGCTATGACAAGAATGCTTTTCAGGGTTTCTTTCAGAAAACAACTTGAAAATTAATCTGCAGACTGAGACTGATGTATTGTCAGTTGTTAATCTGCGTGTTTATGGCAAAAAGACAGAGCATGTGTGTTTCACATGCAGCATAGAAAGCATCCAGTCGCTATCACCAGGGCTCTATTTCTCAAAGTCGATCAAATGTTCTATTATCCCACTTAAATTAACGAGATGATTGACATCAGGCTATCTCAGTTCCTCAAAGGCTGATCCGCCCTCAAACTGTCTCGATAATTTGAACCAGACGGTAGTCCTCAAGATGATTGCACGTGCCCTTCCAACATCAAAAGGGGGAAGCGTCGATCACCGAAATCATGATTTTATAACAGCACAAAGTCAAATAAACTGAAAGGAAAAGCCTCTTTTTTTCTCCACTGACGATCAGGAGATCATCAAGAACCCATATGAGGAATTCCAGACCATAATAATAACATCAAACACCGCCGTCATTAAATGAATTCACTTCCTTTGCGTTTTAGAGGTCGCATGGCTCATCTCCGTGGGTTATATCCATGGAAACAGATATATACCATGCAAGAAATAACCACTATTTCTGCTTTATCCTTGTTGTGGAACTCCCACAAACTTTGTAACAACGAACAACCCTTTGGGTTCATAACAATATCATCTTATAGTTATACACAACATCACCAGTAGGCTCATACATCTTGGTAACTTTCACGACTGAATAACTGGATGAAAATCCTCTTTATTCTCATCCATTCTTGTCTGTGCATTCATGAATCTACTCTCAACACTTTTGGTGTGAACGCAGCATACGTGTTGTTGAAATGTATCGGCAAATTTTAAGTCCTTCATCACCCCAATCAATCCGATTTTATTTCTTTAAATGTGCCTGCTGTCAGTCGTTTTAATGGCTCAACTCTTCCAGAAAAATTAGATAATATATATGTGTGTATATACTAGAGATGCACCGATCAGGTTTTTTGGTGCCGATCACCGATCACTGAAATCAGTATCTGCCGATCCGACAATACCGATCACCGATCACGGTGTCGATTGAAGCATTCTATTTATTGTGTAGCATTATTGCCTAGGACTATGAGGAAATACATATATAAAGCACCTCAAACATTAAAGAAATTACCGATTTCTTTAAACATTTAGGACTTTTAATTTGAAAAATCTCTTAATTGCGAAAGTAAATAGGTTTGATTGCCAGGCTAGGGGAAGTCAGGGATGTCCTGAACACATCTGCATCAGTCGTTGCCTGGGACTCAGAGGCAAAACATATCTAGAGCGCCTCAAACATTTAAAAAATGACAGATTTCTATAAACATTTAGGACTTACTTTGAAAAATGTCCTAATTGATATTCAAATTGTTTGATTGCTATTGTAGGGGATTTCAGCTATGTATGGAACACATCTGCATCATTCATATCCTGGAACTCTTGGGGAAATCTATATACAGGACTTTTCTTAACATACAAAAGTCTGACTTATTTTTATAAACTCTTCCTTGGTACAGTAAAAATGTTTTAATGTTAGCATAATTTAAGCTAAATCTCAGAAACGATCTATAAAGATACTAAATCAGTTCATTGTTTACTTTTATATGTTAGTGTATGATTTGTCGACATCTTATTTTGAAAAACGGATGTTGTTTCACGTGGTTCTTTCCGCTAACTTTGCAAAACCGGATGTTGTCACGTAAATCCTTCCGCTAACTTTATCAAAACCCTCGCGCGCTCCCGATCGAATGCGTTTACCGTCAACATCAGTCTATAGGGGCTCAGACATGTGAGTCGGCTGAGTTGACCCAGTGATTCAACTCGGGGGACGGGGACGCCGCTCGGTGCGTGAGGATCCCCTCGTGGACCTCTCACTCTGCCGGCCCTCGCCGGGCGCATTGTCTCCGTTACGGTGCGCGGCGATTGAAACATCTGATAGTTCTCGCAGATTTTATGTCATCTGATCGGCCAAGTTTGATCGGCCGTTTTGAGAACGCCGATCAAAACCGATAATGGGAATATCGGCCGATATGAATCGGCGCCGATCAGATCGGTGCATCCCTAGTATATACATGTATGTGGCGATGACCATATAGAATAGGAGTTTTAATATGTGTGTGAATCTGTGTACAGGTCAGGGAACGTAATAAACACATCCAGAAGTTTCTTTTGAGCTCAATAAACTTCATGAACAGCTCGGCATACAGCGGCTTTCCTGATGTACTGCACTGTAAAACAATGTACAACAATGTACCACTCGCAAAAAAGCGTGCGGCTCTGCATACAGTCTGAGACAGTCAATGCCGACTGCAGCGTTTGGTGTTCAATGTCTGGCTCGAGAAGGTCTGTAAATAAATTATTCCTTGTGTGCAGAATGCATAGTGCTCGTAGAAGAAGTCATCATGACGTGATAAGAACTCACTCCCTATAAAACTCTAATTTAACTAATATCGCTGCTTCGTTAATGAGGAAATGAGCTCCATTTCTTCTGGGGCATGGCCAGATTATCCAGCTAGACTGAATGAACCTGCGCTGAAGCAGCTTCAAATGTTTTGATTTATTGCCATGGTGATTTTTCCAAACTTGCTTCGTGGAACCGAAAAAGCTTCACTTGTGTAATTTCATCCTCTAAATCCTCCCGCTAACTACGTTAGCCAGATACGAGGAATAGGGCCCAGGCTGACAGTGATGCAATGAGGGAGGCGGAGGGCATCATCAAAAATGAGTCTCATGTGGGTCAACACGAGTTAGCACCTCCAGTGCTATATTTCCTCCATAGAGGTTTAACAGTCATCAATGCAGGGAGATCAAAACAAATGTAATACGCACAAAGCAAAGAAACGCTACCGGGAATTACACTTAACAGCGGTGTTTGATAGCAACATGACACATTTCCCCCAATCGGCCATAACAATTGTGAATTACCTGGATTGAATTTCCATAGGTCGTTGAAGTGCCGGTCCAGACGAGCGTTGTATCCGCCAAATATATACAGGTCCCCTTTGTAGGAAACTAAACACAAAAAGGAAAACAAAACAAATGACCAATCGTTTAATCAATTATGGGAAGAACATGCTATACTAAATAAATGAAAATTAACTATTTTTATATTCTGCAATTTACACACAAATGAATAATCACAAAAACAAATTAGAAATGTTATTCCATCAGATCTTCCACTGGAAAACATATTATGTCAGACTATTTAAACTAACCATGTTTAATAATAAGTGCCGGTTCATCAACCTCACTAATATAAAAGGATGTGGAAATTCCTAACAACCAGATTCTATTCTGAAATGTTGAGCTACTGGGACTCACAATCTCATCTCTAAACTCATTCCGGGTTAAATCTTTATTGCGAGGACCGAATAAAAGCAATTTCGGATACTGGTCTACTGAATTACAATATAAGCATTTAAAAGTGCTTCACGAATCATAAATCTTTGTTCAGCATATTGATTTTACGTGTGCATTTGTCTTACAGGCTGAATGACTCCTGCGTCCCTCTGGCAACGGCTGTGTTGGAGGCGTGCTCAGCCAGGAGTTGGTCTGTGTATCAAACACTCTGATCTTGTTGCAGTAGATCTCGTTGTTGGAGTGGAAGGGACCAAAGAGGTCTGCTCGCCCGCCAAACACAAACATCTTTGTCCCGATGATAGTGGCCGAGTGGAAGTCCCTCCAGCGTGCCTGAGGGCCCTGTGAAGAGAAGACCGTGAGATGATATGTGACTCTTATACTTTAACACTCCATAAAAGTTTCAGTAAAGTGATGGAACATAAAACAGTTGACTACAAAACCACTCAAACACAAAAACACTTTTCAGGAACCACCTGTCTTTAAAAAATAATGGCCAGTAATAGAGACATTGTATGCAATTTTGTGAGAACACTGATCTCAAAATAATGATGCAGCCGACAGTCATTAGTTACAAGAGTACTATGAATAAAAAAGTGACAAAAGTAAAAATGCAATCCTTTTCCACGGTATGAAACTGCCTCAGCCTCTAATCCATATGTATTTTACTGGGCTATAGCCATGGTAAAGCCTTTCACACCCTTCCAGAATTTGCTGCCATTGTTTTCCCACAAATGCTATGTAGGCCAGCAGGCTCTTGAACTTGTTTTTCAAATAAAGCAGGGGGAGAAAAAGCAAACCAGAAGACAAACAGATCATACAAAAAAAGGTTGAAATAAAAAAAGTACCAGCTTTACAAAACTAATTGAAATAATTCAAACGGCCGTGCTGATCTAGGAAAAATAAAACTAGTGAGCACACCAAACAAAATAAAAACTGTGTAAACTGTTTTGAGTGAAAGCACAGCAAAAACTAGTTCACCCGAGGACCTGATGTCTACGTCTAGAATATACTTAAGAAGAGTGTATCAAGTGAACAGACTGCATACAAACACAAATGGCACTTCCCAAAAGGGGAGTGTATATAAACCTGTGAGGCTTTTTGTACTTGGCCACCTACTAGGGAGCTGCATTACATTTCAGTGCCTTTGTATCCAGCCAATCCGACCACTAAGTGCTTGAGTAGCAATGCTGCCAACCTCTGGAATAACCAATGGTCTGTTGATTTCCAACAGTGCTTTGAATGTAACTAAGTATGTTGCCAGTCCATTCTTTTGTTTATTTGAATGATTGCTTTGTACTCCTCTTTCTTGGGCCTTGAATATTAAATGCACAACATTTTCTTTACACAAAGAACAAAAAATGTACCTTTTTTTGTTTTTAAGAATAAAGAAATAGTCGTTTTAACTCACTCTGGGATTAATTAATGACCAAACCATGGTGATGGTGTCCAGCTTGTGGATGTCATTGGAGAAGCAGTCAGCCTAAGACAACGCAGAGGAGATTAATTGAATCATGTGTTAATGTTCAGCAGGCAAGTCCCACAGTGAAGAGTGACAAAGACTCACCAGCTGCTCGTAGCCTCCAAATATATACATTGCCTTTCCCAGGACGCAGGAGGAGTGGCCGTCCCTTGCCCCTGGAACGGTCCCCGAAATCTTGGGTGTGAACCATCTGTGGGTGTCTATGAAGCAGGGAGAGTCTATATCAAGTCTTAGCCATCTTGCAAGAGACCCAACCTCTTATATTACAGACAAAACACTTGAGTCCGTCCACAGCGCCATGGAGTAAAACACATTTTTTTTCTTCCCCTGTTGCTATCACAACCTTAACATCAAACAGGTGCAACTCAAAGGCAACGCAGCCTCAAACTATCACTTAGCAGAGTGAGTTAGATGCAGATCTACTTACTGACATCAAAGGCATAAAGCACATTGCAGGCCCCCTCTGTATCGTTACGACCACCCCAGAGGTAGATAATGTCATCCAGCAGCACAGCGGTGTGGCCGTAGCGCATATATGGCACTTCACGGGCACGTTCATGTCCCCCTCCAATCCTCACTGGAGGCAGCTTCATCCAGCGCAGAGACACTGAAGTACAAAAACATCCAGAAAGGTACATTCATTGAATGCATACTTAAAACGTAAGATGTTAATTGCTTTGTTTAAATGTTTGTGGATGTTTTATAACAGACAACCTTAAATTCCTTTTACCAGAATAATTTCTAAGAAAATATAGTCATAATATGAAGTCAAGCAGCAATTACACACAGTACAATAGTAACGTGATTTTCAGATAGCCAAAAGTATTAAAGCAGCAATTACAATTAGAGAATCAATTTGTGAGATAGAATGCAAGAGATTCACTTTTGAAGCCAAAATAGAGGTCAGTGTTGACATTTCACCAAGCTCTTACAGCTTTCTGAAATACCAGTGTTCTTTAAACCGTCTGCAGAGTATGACAAGATGTAACGAAGTCTGAAACATCTTCTTGAATTCCAAAACTGCTTATTTGACAGATAGGTAAAAATAGACATCAAAGAGAAGGTATACAAAGCAAGTGACAAGATAAAATACGGAAACAATAGTTACGGTGCTCCAGTTTCCATTCCAATCAGCCCAAAGGCATCTTTATCAAAGTTTGGTGCCACAGCTTTTTTAATTTGTATTAATAATGGTATGGCATCGGCAAGAAGGCTTAAGCTACTTTTGCAAGTTTTAAAACCATAAAGCAGGTGGCCGACCACAAATATATGAATCAAATGGGTCACGAATAAGAAAAGGGAGCAGTTTTCTAAAAGTTAGAGCGGCACATTTAAAGAAAACACCTGTGTTTGTGAGATGGAAACGGAAAAACAGCAAAAACAGAACATGTCACCAAACCGCGATGAAAAGCTTGGGTTTCAATGCCAGTTTTATAGAATTACCGTTAAAGTGGTGAAGGTTTGATCAACTCTGAAACACTTCATAATTCGAAAAAGACAAATACTTTCCTGCGTTATAACAGTTAGAACGTAGTGTATAAAAGAAACATGCCCTTTTCACCTACAAGCAGAACACAACAGAAGATAAGATCAATTTACATAAATATGTAAACTTGGGTTTCAGTGTCCCGAAATAACTTTGTATTAACCAGTCAGAGTGCTCTTGGGCCCCTCAAATTATTATTATTTTTTTTAATTTACTGATGTCCCATAATAGTAGCACTCAAAATCTAAAAGAAAAATGGAAAACAAGATGATGATTTGAAGATGATTGGGAACCACTGAATCAAAGTATCACCACCTACCTGTGTTGAAGACATGCACATCAATCTGACGGAGTGTCTCGTAGTCCTCCCCAGAGCAGTAGCCTCCAAAGGAGTACACCTTGTGCCCCACCGCCACAGCAGCATGGTTGACTCTCCGCGGCCCTCCTTCTAGGTGCACCGACCAGCGCAACATTCCACGCGCAAGCACCTCTGTGACTGCGAGTCCTCAGACCATCACTTTGTCACCCGCCTGGATCCCATCAAGCCAACACTGCTGAAACCTGTGACCGCAACAACAAGGAATGGCACTCTGCTTAGGAGAACAGTTCGGGGAACGAGGAGAGACAAAATGAGGAGAGCACAAAGGGCGACTGTTTGTGCTCCTGGTCTAAGAGTTGCTCAGCTCTGCTGTTGCTGACAGGCTCACGAGCCCCCCCCCCCCCCCCTATTATCAAAGCTGGGAGGGTATTTTAAGAATTGATTAGACCTACACCTACCACTCCTCTTTCTGCTCACTCTTATCCATGTCACCTCCTACTGCACTACACAAGTGCAACAATATATAATCATATAAATAATATACAACCTCTTGTGGGTGATACTACATCAATATAAAGCCCATATCAATATTATTGCACACAAATGGCATCAGCGATCTTTTGATATTCGTGAGATCCTAAATCAGTACATGTGCTTCTAATAACTTGAGAAGAAAGCATGAGTTAAAACCGTCCATTGGCTATTTGGGCAGTCTTTTTAAGAGAAAGCATGTGGCTTGCAGTTTATAATCCAAGTCTAATTTAATAGACACACACTTAGTCACTACCTGAATGTCTTGCTAAACCCTACACACCCCTGCTTATTCCATCTCAATGACGCTACTCGTTGACCTCCAACCTTTATTTGCTCTTATAAATAAATCCCCAGAAGACCATTCAACATAACATGTGGAGCCACACGGTCAATATCTAGTCGACAGAGAGGTTTTAGTTGAGTAATAGTTGTGTTGCATGTAAGAGAGGACTGAGCCGAAGTGGAAAGCGGTTCCTACGCCTTCCTAACCCACTGAGCAGGACATTGTTGATGTCAGACGACTAGCTATGGCACTGACAACTGGACCACAATAGATCAATAGTCACTACGACTTAGTTAGCGGTTAACATACAGCAACATCCACGTGTACTACTGCAGAGGTCCGGGTGGGCCATATACGCTAACTAACATTGCGGGGGCACAGATAGTGGTTTAATAAAGCTAATCTAGAGCCGGTGACATTGAGCTTCAACACGGTTACCACAGTCCAGTCAACGCCTCATGCACCTGCTATCTGACGTTAGCTATACGACAGGAATAACAAGACACCTGTGAGCGACAGCGACTGGCCTCCCACCCTCAACTTTACCAACAACCGTGTCCCGACAACAGCGTGTCCGGCTCCAGCCAAGTGCCCAGGAGGGAAAGCTGTTGCTAGCTAATGCTAATGCTAACATGTAATGGCTAGCTAGCTAACGTGAACTGAATAGTAAATACATAAACGCCCCGTACGAGTTACCCCAGCGGCATTTCCAACCGTGGCAAAGTTACGAACTGGTTCAATAACAGACGGCAGTATCAGAGGTGTAATGTGCGTTAGCTACCTTCAGGTCGAGTGGGTTGTGGTAACTGGTATTTTGGAAAGCAGCGGTGTCCACTGGGAGCCCCTGCCGACTCCCTCGTGACGTGTTGGGGGGCGAGACGCGTACGCGAGCACCCCCTGTCGGCTCCTTTCAATCTCCAGAAAACCCCTATTCACTTCAACTCTATCCGACCCTTGTATTGGAACTTTGTAATTTTTTTCTTCGTTTTCCAAAACTACCATTTACTCTTAATATTGGTCAGTATTCAATTCCTTTAAGCCTCTCTGATTTAACGCAGACATTTGCACCATGTGACCCCAATATGAGCTAAACATAATTAAGGTTTTTAGACTAAACTTTAATGTCCTATCTCCAAGGAGGCAGACAGATTAGCTCATATAGCAATTCAATTCAGTTTATTTTATATAGGCCAACATCACACATTACAAAGGGCTTTACAATCTGTACACATACAACATCCCAGTCCCAGGACCTCACATCGGATCAGGAAAAACTCCCAAGAAAATAGAAGAAAAAGACTTTCACCGGGAAAAAAGGGAAGAAACCTTCAGGAGAGTAACAGAGGAGGATCCCTCTCCCCGGATGGACAGAAGCAATTCCAGCAGGGCCCATTTATAATGAATATTATAGTGGTGATAATTTTGTAATAGGTCTTTTTCACAGATGACATTTTGACATGCCAGTAGATGAAATACTACCGCTTTGATTTCAGGGTCTCTTGGTAGTGCACATGTTGGCTCACTGCCATGGTTTTCTGTGACACTTGAATAGGTTGCAGATTCTTAGTTATACCTGTACTTTCCTGCTATTCCTATGCAGGTATGTGTCAGCTAAGATAATGGCCTCACTAAATGTCATAGTGAACCTGGGACGTTTGGGGGTAAGAGATATATATATCTATATATATATATATATATATATATATATATATCTTTATTTCAGACTCATGGGTCCATAAAACAACAAACACAAATACAACAACAATATATAAAATACAATACGAGGACACCGGTCCAGCCATTGCAGCCAAAAAATCACTCGGGATTAAAAAACATACAAACATTTGTTCCATTGCTTCCAGAAACAAGACGAATACCTGGTATCACTCAGTGATGGGTCAGCCAAAGCTTTTATAATTACATTCTCTGAGACATTTAGTCGACATTTAAATTTATACATAAAATTCCTCAAAACAGCATGAAAAGTGGGAACGTTCCGGCTCACAAACATCTGACTTGCGCTTCTCCATCTCGGAAGCTTGAGCAGGATTCTGAAGGCATCATTGAAAGCCACCTGCATCTTTTTCATTTTTCCTTTACTATAACTGCACCACAGTGGGCTGTATACAGAGGAGTACAGTAGGCTCTAAACAGAGCAGTTTTAACATCTTCTGTACACATGTGAAATTTACGTGCCAGCATGTTGTCTTGTGCATACAGTTTGCAACACTGCCGCTGCACATCGTCATCATCACTGAGGTCATTCCTGATGATGTGACCCAAATACCTGTATTTCTGAACAACATTTAGCTCCTGGTCTCCCAAAAAGAATGAAGGAAAATTTAGCTTCTGATCCTTCCTGGTTTTTGCTATCATGATAACACTTTTTTTTTAGTTGAACTCGATATCATAGTGCACCCCATACCTTGAGCACACTCTGAGCAATTGCTGGAAACCAGCACTATAAGGTGACAGGACCACTAAGTCGTCAGCGTAGATGAGATGATTAATGAGACTTTCTCCCACCACACATCCTGTCTTACACTTTTTTAACTCTTTAGAGAGGTCATCCATATAGAGATTAAAAAGTGCAGGGGACAGTATTCCACCTTGTCGGACACCATTTGTCACAAGGAAGGGTGCAGATACACTCTTACCCCATCTAACTCGCATGGTTTGACGTGCATACCAAAAGTGCAAAATCCTAATCAAATATGGTGGCACCCCTCGCTCTTGTAATTTGACGAACAATTTGGAATGATTAATTCGATCAAAAGCTTTAGATGCATCCAGGAAACACATAAATATTCAGTGCATATATACATAAGTCTGTGCTATGTTTACTTTTAAAACCAAATTGATTATCAGTGGTTAAGATGTAATCTTGAAGCCTATCTAAGAGGATTCATTCTAATACTTTAGAAAGTATACTGGCCAGAGCAATTGGTCGATAATTGTCAATGCTGGATATTTTACCGGTTTTATTTTTGATTACTGGCACTAACAACACAGTGAGCATAGAATGAGGAAAGTACGCCGTGCATTAAAAATCCAGAAAAACATATCGCAAGTAACACTGACAATCTGTTGCCAGCATGCCTCAGATGTTCTGCTGTTATTTGGTCAAGGCCACATGCTTTGTTCAATGACAATTTTTCAATAGCATACAACACTTCATCAGGTCTAATACACACACCAGCATCATTAGGAACATTACCAATATTAAATGTGTCACTCTTAACACTATTGAAAATGTCCCTATAGTGTTTACTCCACAGATCTGCAATACTGTCCGAACCAACTGCCCCATCAATACTGGATGGCAGGGGCGTCTTCATGTTATTGGTAATGTAAGAGCCAAATGTTGTGTGTAGGTGCATGTATGTTTATGTATACACTGGGTGGCGCTGTTGCTGTTATTTGTCCGCCTACATTAATAACCAGGTAATTGGCGACAGCAGGTGTTTTGACCCCGGAACGGGGAAATAGGTTTTGACCGCATCACGGTGAGCTGGTGAACTGTTTGTACCGGACTTCACTAAATTAAAACCCTATTAACAACATTCAGAGTCTCGGAGGCAAGTTATTTGAAACGAACAGCAAGCAGCAGAACCACAGAGCGCGTCAACCATCTAGCCGGAGGAACCAAAATGCCTCAGTAGCCCATGTGAAGGACAGGGCTCCTTTAACAGGCAACTTTAACTTCTTTCCAGAAGTCAAAGACATTATTCTGCTGAAAATGTTTGGCCATGGAGTTTGCCCTCATGGCCTGTTCACTTCTTTTAATGAAGCGCACAGCATATTTAAATCGAGCATTTGTGTGTTTCTTGTGTTCGCACTCTGGACCATGTCTTGCTTTTCCTGATAAAACCCAGTTTTGAAAAGCTTCTCTAGCTTCTCTATGGAGTTCAGACACATATTCATTCCATCCTGGCCTAAGATTATGTTGTTTAGCCTTTTTTTTTGCAAAATGATTTGCTTATATTATTTAGACAATTCACAATGTTATCATACATTACACAGAGATTATTTTTGTGGTTTTGATTTTTACAGTTGATGTTGCCACACAGAATCGCATCAAGCGGTATATCAATATTTCTGAGGCTCTTATCAGTTTGTGAATTGTAATGCAATAGATCATCTTCTGTGAGCTTTGACCAATCTACTTTAAAGTGGTGTTCATGGTTATCATCATTACTGGTCAACTCAGGTAGACTCTCAACATGCAATGTCATAGAGACAGGTATGTGATCTGCTGTAGCCAGCTCATACAAGATTGCAACATCCTGGAGACAGTCATGAGCATCAGCTGTACATACACAGTGATCCAGCCAAGACATGGTATGCCATGTTTCACTGGTATACTTGTAGCTATTTACTGGCAAGAGCACTTACCGTGTTTACTCCATATGTATATATATATATATATATATATATATAACCTTGGGGTCAGGACTATGGTCCCCAATATAAATATTTAAATGTTTTAAATTCTTTTTTTTATTTGTAAAATGGTGGTTAACTTCACCTCCCCATGCCTCTAAAATGAATTCAAATGAAAGAAGGAGAAGGGGAAATTTGCACTTTGCATTATTATTATTATTGTTCTTGAATGTAATATGCTCTGCTTTTTTCTTTTATTGTATTGTGTTTATTGTAAACATGCTTGCTGCTGCTACAAATATATTTCGCCCTGGGGATGAATACATTATATATAATCTATTCTAATCTAAATATACTTTATATATATATTTTTATTAAACGTATAACTCACATCAACATTACAGGCCTAATCTGTGGTAACAAGTCAATAAGGTTGATAACAAACTAATAAAGAATATTGGGCGCGCTGATGAAACATACATCAACATTGTTTGTTTATGGTTGCAGAAACCCAGGTGACTATTTCTGTCACACACAATAACATAATTGCAACACTAGGTGGCGCCGTCACACACATTTTATATTGCTCTCGAGGTCAGCAGGCTGTCACAGACCCAAACACATAGACCAAAAAGCCTTTAAGAATATGATCCCTACTAGTATTATTGGTCAGAGCAGTTGGTCTGGTTGGGGTGCATCTTGGCAAAGTATGTCATCATTTGGTACTGCTTGAATGTCTGCCTCTCATGACGGCATGGTCATGGCATGGTCAGTTACCAGGCAGCGTCCCTGGAGAGCTCAGTGTTTCAGAGTTGGTTGTTCTTTAGCATGGAAAGCATACTGACACAGGCGGGAGCCCATTTTATCTGAGGCAAGGCCAGATTATTTAACCACTAAATAAGCCCAACAACCTCAAATTATTCCAGTGTAACATTGCGCTTAAAGTGGGACGTTATACGTATGAAATTTATATTTAATATTTTTTAAAAGGCCTCCATTTTGTAAGCACCACTTCCAGCTCAATGCTATCAATAAAAAGAATGTGCGCTTTGGCAGCTTGCCTGGCTTGAAAAAGAAAATAGCCTTCATCTGACCTAATCCTACATTACTGTGGTCCATATGACGGGGCCAAAGGTTAAATGTGAACATCTCTTGAGAAACTGACTATTTTACAGTATGTGAAGCTTATCTTATACACTACCGTTCAAAAGTTTGGGGTCACCCAGACAATTTCGTGTCTTCCATGAAAAATCACACTTTTATTTATCAAATGAATATAACATGTAGTCAAGACATTGACAAGGTTAGAAATAATGATTAATATTTGAAGTATTAATTTTGTTCTACAAACTTCAAGATCAAAGGAAGGCCAGTTGTATAGCTTATATCACCAGCATAACTGTTTTCAGCTGTGCTAGCATAATTGCACGGGTTTTCTAATCAGACATTAGTCTTCTAAGGTGATTAGCAAACACAATGTACCATTAGAACACTGGAGTGATCGTTGCTGTAAATGGGCCTATACACCTATGGAGATATTTCATTAGAAACCAGACACTTCCACCTTGAATATTAATTTACCACATTAACAATGTATAGAGTGTATTTTTGATTGATTTCATGTTATCTTTATTGAAAAAACAGTGCTTTTCTTTGAAAAATAAAGACATTTCTAAGTGACCCCAAACTTTTGAACGGTAGTGTATGTATAGAATTGTGTTGGATCCCCTTTAATCAGCCCGTTTCACACGTCTAGACTGTAAATATGACACATCATGCAACATCATTTTAAAAGCATTGCATTTCAAAGAAATGGGTTTAGTGTGTTCAGTTTGGTTTCAAATGCTCTGGCTGAAGTGAAAGTAGAGCCTTGTAAACGGATTATGACACTGAGGAGCCATGTTACAGCTGCCATGGATCTGCCCGTATCACTGCCCAGGTCTGGTCTGCTTAAGAAGGGCTTTGATTGATTAATTTTTGAAGGCATTCCAGCACCATGCCAGCTGCCAGTCATACACAATGGTGAGCTTGTGCGTGGGGCGCCCACATGACAGCTGCCCAAGGCTGCTCTTTGGAGCTCCGATAGGTGATTACAGACCACAGATGGACACGCACTGAAAAACAGATTACGGTGCTCTGTTGATGTGGTAGATTCTAAAATGATCATCACTCAGAAAGTGAAAACTTTGTAGTTTGTTGATTTGTACAATCACTATATATATAATGTGCCAGTGCCCAGTGCCCAAGTGTGTTCCTTATCTTGTGTGAGATAAAATACCTCAAATTAATTCTGATAGTCTAAACTGTAGATCCCAAAAGCTGTCTACTTAGCAGTCCTTTTTCGTACCATTACACAGTTAGATGACGTTATTGTCTGGAAGTGGACCAAGGAATTTTTTGAAATGGCTTGAAGAAAGTTTATTTAAAAGATCACATGTCTGGGACAGAATGCGATTTGGGGTAATTGTTTTGTTTTGGAGCTAGTATATGCAAAGCTCATATTGTATAATGATATAGGATATAATAAACTAACATTATACTGAGGACACACCATATTATATTGAGGCACACCTTCTCCTATTAGACTTTGTGCCGGACCCCAGTTTATAATGTTGGAAACATTCTGCCTATTCACCAACAAAGAGAAATGGAGTAGAGCTTGTTTGTTCCTGTAAATGACACTTACAACTACCATTACGTAGTTGTTCCAGTAGCTGATGATCTCATAAACAGGTACGATTCGTCTCTTGTCTCAACTCTCTTAACAGAGCTGATATTTGTTGTAGTTTCTCACCACAGTGAGCAAAGTCCAGCCCTGCCCAGAGAAAGTAATCCTATGCAGTGACGCACAGCCTGTGCGGCCTAAAAAGCCAGGTCTGCCATCCCACCTGTCAGCCTTTGTACAAATTGCGTCACCCATCTGACCCTGCTGAGCATCCCTTTGACACAATTGCTTCGTGGTGTGTTTTACACATTTTATAGCCAACACATGTGCTGTCTGTCTGTTGTCATGCCTTAAGATAGAGAACAGAAGTTGCCCAACTGCAGCATAGCTCTCCGAGTCAACAACAACTGCGAGAACCAACTGTTGCTTGGTATTCTTCGGGTAAACCCAAGATGGAAGAGCTTTGCAATGCGTTGTGGCAGAGAAAAACACAGCTTCTACTTAGAAATGGCTCATTTGGTTAACCTTTTTCTTCAGCATGGCTCATAAAAGTCCTAAGTGTGCTGTTATTATGAACAGTAAAAGCAACTCCATGCAAAATAAACCAATAAATGAAGGGAAGGGAAGGGAGAGAAACGCTTGCTGATCTTGACATCAAAAAGCACTGTTATAGATCAGTAAAGAATGTTGCAGTGTTATTTTCATCTGCTTCCCTATCATGTTTACTTTTTGTATGTAACTGGCCTGAAATTGTGTTATGTTTTACAATATAAAAGACATATCCCAAGGTTCTTTCATAGTTTCCATGTATTTCAATTTCATATGCACAAAGTAAGGGAAAATAGTTTGAAAAAAGTTTGTACGTGTTTCATAATATCCAACACCTCTGAGACAACGTGTATTTACCAGCAAAGGTCAGCAGAGCTATTCCCCGGATGTTTGACGTACTGATTACACTTCCTCAAAAGCTGGATTCGGTCAACAGCGTAAGGCAGTCCAGAATGATGTCATAGAGTATGATCTAACTCTGTGAATTGAATCATACATTTTCCTTTAATTTGAGGGTTATTAAATGAACAGAGCTCCTCTCTGTGAGTTTCTAAAGAAGAAGATTGTTATTCACCTTAGGTCATGTTCTCCTTACTTATGGTTCATTAGAATTAGGAGTGAAATTAGTACTTTGTTGATGCCCCCCCCCACACACACACACACCTCCTTCTGTTTCATGGATTGTGGAGGTCCATGCCTACTACTAATTATTTATACATTCATGTCATATTCATTGAATGTGTTGTAAGTAACTCTTTAACGCTGTTCATCTGTACACAAGACATCGATTGCTTCTATCCGTCCAGGGAGAGGGATCCTCCTCTGTTGCTCTCCTGAAGGTTTCTTCTCTTTCTTTCCCTGTGAAAGGGTTTTTTCTATTTTTTGGGAGTTTTTCCTGATCTGATGTGAGGTCCTGGGACAGGGATGTCATATTTGTAATTTTGTAAATTTGTAATTTGTGATATTGGGCTATATAAAATAAACTGAATTTAATTAAATAGATTGTTTTATTAGTTCGGCTTTGTTTCTGACTTCCAATTAACCGACAAGCCATACTTCATGAGCAAATCATGTGACCGTGCGGAACGCCGGTTGTTGGACAAAGCTTCAAATCCGAAAGATTTCTCTAAAAATCGAGTATTATCATTTCCACAGTGGAAATAAACATTCTGGTTGACACGTTGTGATATTATGTTATTGATGCAGTTCAGCTTCTTTTGGGGTTTTCTTGATGGTGATAAGCATTCTCATCATGTAACAATGAATATAATAATTACCATCCAACAGGATCTTTCAGAATGGACCAGCAGCAACAAGTATTGTCATCACTTCAATTATGTGGCTCACATTCTATTTTTGCCTGAAGAGCCCCCACCCATACAGTTGGGACAGTTGCTTGGTAAATGCACAACACCTGTTTTAAACCCAATTGTTATCCCACTCCTATCATGAAACACTGGCACCTGCTCCTATCATCCCCATGTGATGCTTAAAGTCAAGTATGATGCTCCGTGCTGAATACATCTTTAACTGAGAAATGTGCAACACATGGTTGAGTCAGTCACATGTTGTCTCTTTGAAGCAACAGTGTGGCTTAAAACAAATCATGTGCTTTTTACAATCCAAACATGTGTGTAACAAAAAATATGCCAAAAGAGGCAGCAGTCCAGGTTACTCTACTAGTGAATAGGACTTTGTGAGCACCAATAGCTTTGTTTGTCACATGGTTATGCAGTTAGATAAAGGTTATATAAAAGTAAAATGTCCACAGGTTTGTAAACCACAAAATGACCCTCCACGTTTTGTCTTTTGGTGATCCCAATTACCTACACTACCGTTCAAAAGTTTGGGATCACTTAGAAATGACTTTATTTTTCAAAGAAAAGCACTGTTTTTTCAATAAAGATAACATTAAATTAATCAGAAATACACTCTCTACATTGTTAATGTGGTAAATGACTATTCTAGGTGGAAACGTCTGGTTTCTAATGAAATATCTCCATAGGTGTATAGAGGCCCATTTCCATCAACTATCACTCCAGTGTTCTAATGGTACATTGTGTTTGCTAATCGCCTTAGAAGACTAATGGATGATTAGAAAACCCGTGCAATTATGTTAGCACAGCTGAAAACAGTTATGCTGGTGATATAAGCTATACAACTGGCCTTCCTTTGAGCTTGAAGTTTGAAGAACAAAATTAATACTTCAAATATTAATCATTATTTCTAACCTTGTCAATGTCTTGACTATATTTTATATTCATTTGATAAATAAAAGTGTGATTTTTCATGGAAGACACGAAATTGTCTGGGTGATCCCAAACTTTTGAACGGTAGTGTATATATTTGTTGCAAATTGTCATCCCACTCTGGAGACAAATCCCACTCAGTTCCATTTGTAAAAGTAAACCACCGGTGTTCGTGTGTTTGTTATAGTGTCAGCTGCATTTTAGCATCCACGAGCCATAGCTCAGACTGGTGTCAGCAATGAGCTCATCTGTTCCACTAACAGGAGGTGACATGAGTGAGGCAAACAATAATGCAGGACTTTCAGGTGGGTCCAGCTTGTTACGTAAAGCCTGGGAGGCCATTTGTATTTGAGAGCAGGAATCACATTGGCCTGTTTTGTATTGAATCCAGACTCCTTGAGGTGAGGTATAATGATGTCGTCACAGTGTGATAAAAGGAGGGGTGACCCCACTGCTTTTCAAGAATGTTTTAGAACATCTGTGAACGTTTTTTAAAGTTCTCTGTGTACTTATTGGTATTTTTTTCTATTTACCTCTAATTAGAAAATGTCAGAGAAGAATGACCTCAACTAAAACATGAAGCTAATCTGTAACGGAATAGTGGTGTTCAGAAATGTCACCTATATTTTTCCATTTGCCTGAAGCACTTGGATGAAACAATCTTTTTTCTTCTGCTGTTTCTCTCGTGAAGTTTTGAGGAACATCATGATAATTACAGAGCAGATCCATCAAATGGCTGGGTGTGTAAATGTTGAAATGTAAATATGTAGGTTTACCTCTTTTTTGATTCTTTGTTTCTGCATAACATATTTGTCACAAAAGCCTTTCCACTTGGCAACACATGGCGATTCAGGTGTCAAGCACACGGGCAAACATATACTCCAGTCAGGCTGCAGCACATGATTAAAGTTACTGAAGCTTATGTGATGAATAAATCACACCGTCGGGTCAACAGAGCCTCCAAATAAAGGCTTGAAGGCACCAAAGCTGCTGCTGGAATGACATCAGAGGTCAAATGTTAAGCCTCCCACTCAAGGTGATTAATCCTGTTCGAGAGGGCAAAAATAACGTACGGATTTTTTGTTATTCAACCTTTGATATGGGAAAATTGCTTCCTGCTGCCGGAGCACGTTTAGCATGTGAAACTATGATGCAGAGTGAGTGACCTCATTCCACCATACTGCCACCTGAGGGTGCCTTCAAATTGCACTCTAAAGTACAACAAAGGCCTTTATTATACAGTGTGTGCCTCCCACATTGGAACTCTGACCTGCAGGAGTGAGCACAACTTTCTAAATGGCTGTAGTTTATAGATTACCTTTTAATTACAGATTAAAAGGAGCAATACATAACATTAAGAGCGACAATATAGCAGTAAAACCCGATTTTACTATGTAAAGATATAGTGGAGGAACACAATGTAAACCTAAGGCTGATGGGAAATACATAATTTTTGAAGGTATTTGGTCATAAAACAGAGTATTGGAGAAATTATTTTAGGTACCCCAAAGTTACTGCAACTGATTTTCAGATGGACATAACATTCTGCACCAAATGTCATAGCAATCAATCCATAGAGTGTCGTGACCATGTCAACCTGGTGGTGGTGGTATTAGAGGAAAAGGCAGGGGATCACCAAAATCAATAAGGTTCATCCACTGAGAACCATGAATGTTTGTGCATACTTTCATGGCAACCCATCCAAAAGTTATTTAGATATATCTGTCTGGACCATCATTGCCATCCCTGGAGGCATGCCGCTAGCGTGGCTTAATCTTCAATTTATTCTCAGAATTCCCAAACTTTGCTATCACAGCCAAGAAAAGCCCTTTAGTCGTTCATTCCCAGTGACCGTGAGACTTGTTGATAATAAATTCTTCCACGGATGCCAATCTGTCATCAGCTGGCCGCCAGTCCAGAAGTGGAAACTAGAATACATTTGATAATTTACAAATTTGCTCACTGACCTGTTCATTGACTTGCTCAACAAGCCCGAATGTTGACTGTAAATTATCATCTTTTTCAAGAGCCTCTTTTGATCTTTAACATTCTCCAAAAGCACTTGTTTCTCAACTACGTTGCATGATGTATTTTCCTGATGTCATGGCCAATTGTTATGGTAGGACAAGAAACCCATTTAGGAGGTCAAAACAAAGACCCTCTTATCTTAAAGCCATGTCTGACTCCTGTCTTTTAATTCAAACATATTTTCACTGTTTCTCCTCATGATGACACCCTGATGCCAAAGTTGGAGCCTAAATAGAACAAATATTATGGGTTTCATGTTTGCATTGAGTAATATTGCAAAAGGAGGCCAAAGTTGGCAGCAAGGCACCCTTTTAACAAGCCACTCCGCATTTATTTTTCTGGAAAAATGCCTGCTACAGTTTAAAAGATGAAAAATATATTCGTCATTCGACGGTTGGGATTCATTGTCTCGGCTTGCCTCTGCTGTGTGACAAAACTTGGCACACTTGTCTCTAAATAATAAGCACTGACTGACTAACATGGCATTTCTTTGCATATGATGTCATGTGCTGATAAGAGTGGACATGCTCAGAAGAAACATGTGAAACAGGACTCCCAGGATGAAGCGCCACAGGTGTGTGTGAACGTCAGCTGAAAAGCATGCAGTCTCATTAGGTCAAATAGCCCCAGGTGAGTGAGGAAACAAGGTGCCACACTTATATTATATATAAAGTGATTAAAGGTGTCGTTAATTTAGTTGACAGGTTTCAAGACTTTTATGTGTGTGCGTTAGTTATGTCATAAACTATGTTGGGAGCTCCAGCTGTACAGATTTGGGGTGGGTAAAACTTCATGAAACCATTCGTAATGGATTTATATTTCCCGTTGTCCATACACTGCAGCTTTCATCTTGTTTTTTTCAAGCACAAATCATTTCATTGTTAATGCCATCTGAGAGAGTCTAGGTCATTGTCAAGATGTGGGTTCAGACTTGTGAGCTCAGAGCAAAGGAATTTGAAGATATTTAGATCCACAGATAAGCTTTATTAGAAATGTATGACTTTACAATTTCACTGACACCATGCCACATTGTCTTGAGGTTTGTGTTCCCAGTCATTCATAAGCTTATCTTTAGTCCGTGATTCCTATTCAAACAAAGTAAAACTGGTATAAATATGCACATGTTGCTCTAAAATGTTGCCGAAGACTTTTTCAATAGAGTCTGTGTTTGGTCTGTCCTGCTCGTCAAAACGTAAAAATAGCGTTTTGAGCAGCAGGACAAATTATTACATTTTGGTAGATATCCAGGTCTGGCATCCAACATTAACTATAAAAAACTATAAAAGTAATAAACAGACTTGATTCTAATGACGAAGTTCTCGTAAAACAATATAATTGATAGAGAATGTTTTTGTATTTAATGTTATTCAGAGCTGTTGCGGTTGAATCTCTCTGGATCCTGTCTACATCCTAAAAAGCTCAGGCCTAGTATGCCTGACATAACACATGTGATGGAAGTTTTTTTATTTTTATGTTCTTTTCATATTAACCAGTTTAAAAACTTAAAATCTTTTCTTTCTTGATCATGATCCAGAGCTAAAGCGTAATCTTATCTGTAGTGAAACTTGACCAGGAGGCCGATCGTGCCTTTGTGATGACATACACCGAGTGGAAAAGTACAACCCCCCTTTGCCCCCATGCATATTCTCTCCTCCGCCGCAGCTATCACTCTCCTTTCATGCGGGCTGCCTCGGTGACATCACCCCTTGAACTAGTCTTCAAAGTCGTATTTACTGACTCTTATAAAATGGAAGATATCTAACGAGGGTGATCACCAACCAGGGCCTGTGGTAAGAGCGCATCGGGGTTATATTACCATCTTGGGAGGCAATGATATCAGCCAGCAGGACAGAACCAGCTTGCTTTAATAACCAGGAAGATGACACAAATGAAGAGCTATCAAATGACGGCTGAGGTTTGGATAATTTGTAACGGATGTGGGCAGCACAGTTAAACGTGACACACAAGATGTGGATGAGCGCTGCAAAAAGGAGGGAGGGGAGACTTCCAGGGTAAACAACATACGGAAGGTGTTACAGTAGCCTAATCTGACTCGGTTGGTAGAGGTCCGACACCTGGTTCAAATCTAATCAGACAGTAACTGTGTGGGCAACAACTTTCCATCCTTTATAAATGTTTACAGGCCAAGTGGAAAACGGGCTTTACACACAAAGTGTTCAATTCAAAGGCGAAAAATAATGAGTTTCATGAAAAGTTATTTTACATGAAGACATTTTTCCTAAATGTGTACCTGTGAACTTCTAGAAAACCTTACATTACACTGTGCAATGTGTCCAGGAACCTGCCCACCCTTTTATTGTCGCTTTTTTAAAGGGTAAATTGAGAGCAATAGTTTGATATTTTTGTAAATAAGTTATTACTTAGACCTGGATGAGATGATTGAGAACATTCTTGTGTCTTTGCGTTGAATACTGGGCTTGAGCCAGGAGGCCATTAGCTTGGATGAGCTTAGCATAAAGACTCTCCAAAATTCAAAAATGAACCTGTAAACTGTCATTTATAGTGAGTTTTACAGGAGCTGGAAGGTGTGCTTTTCAACTTTCCAATATTTAGCCTAGCCAAAGAGGCCATTTGTCTACCCTAGCATGCATGGCCATTATCTATGCAAGGCTAATGGCATCCTGGCTCTACAGCTCAGTGCGGTCTGTTTGTACCCGATTTGTTAGTAGTTCGAAAAAATTGACCCCAAAATTGCTCATGTAGCTGTGCCTACGGTGTGTAAATGTGTGTGAATGTTAGTTACTGCTGATCACATATAGTGTTAAAAGTACTTTGAGTGGTCGGAAGACGAGAAAAGTGTTTTACAAGTACAGCCCTTCTGTGTATAACTGCAGTTTCATGCTACTTGCTTTGATGCTACTCGGGGGATTGCTGTACATTACAAGTCATTTAGCTGACACTTTTATCCAAAGCGACTTACACGTTACATTAATACACCGTAGACACAGCTACAGGGAACAATTCAGGGACACATCGACTAGGGCAGGGATTGAACCGCAAAATCCCCTGATTGAAAGACGGACCTGATAACCACTGACTCACAGTCGCCCTACTATGAGTATTCTCATCAACATCTCTTGGTGGACACTCAGTTTGCATTTACACAACATTTTTATGTATATATTTCCTTATAAGCAACCCATTTTTCTTAATGTTCCGGTTGAACACAACCAAGCTTTGGGCCTGTGGTGGTGTCAGCGTCACACAGTGTACCCACTGCTCACATAACTCACACACTTTTAGAGCCCAGCAATATGAGGAAATTGTATTTTTAATGTCAGCCAAAACCCTTGAACTCCACCCATGCAGCCTTCCGTGAACACCACCCAGCCTGCGCAGAATTTACGGTATCTATGATTTCAAGCTGCAACACATTAAAACTCTTCCATAGATGACTTCATCATGACACCAGAGCTCTTTTAAAAGCACCATTAACCATGTCCTGTACCTCTGTTATACGGAGCCCCGCTGGGGTTGTTGTCCCCCTGCTGGCTGTTCGAGCCCGACTTAAACACTACAGCAATACTGGTGACTTTAGAGCATAAGGATGACTATATTTCATGAATGTTTCTATTCCTAAATATCATGTCATTTTACTACACAGGTCTATATTTTAGGGAACTCTAAACATGTGGGACACTAACTTGGTTTTGTTGAGAGTCTGAGCAGCGTACTGCGAGCTGTTCGGCCAGGTGCTGCATGGGGTCAAGTCAGAGAGCAGCTGAGCAAGGAGCGAGAGTTCCTTTTTTGGGGAAAGCTTTCACCAGTGGAAGCAGATTCTTTGCTCTGCTCCTTGCAAAAATATTTCCCCTGCTGTCTGCTCTGCTCAGTAATCCCTGCTCCCCTGACACACGCACGCCACCCCTGCCATTCCAATCAGTCAGCCCAACATGTGCTCTGTTGAACCCTTGCCACCATAAAGGAGTGGTGGGGGTCATCATCTTCTTGACTGTAACTCCCCCCCCCTCCCCCCACACACACACACTTCTCATTTCCAGCAGCTCTGCAGTTTAAGGAGCAGAGTGTCTGGGCTGTCCATTCATTCAGCTAGAACCTGAGTGACAACTGCTCCTCGCGGATGAGGAGAGGCTCAACGCTGCAGGAAAGCACTCTCACTCCCGGACCAACAGCACTCGCATGAGCCTCTGAAGCTCACTCTCTTCTCAGATTTTAAACTTAATTTAAAAAAAGATTATTTGTAAAAGCCTGCTGGCTTTGAAATAGTTTCTTTTTTTCGCTCCGTCTTGTAAATCTTTTTCAACACAGCAGAACACCTCCGTGCTGAATCTGTTCCTCCACACTTCAAGGTGGAGGTAAGGTAGAAGCTTAGTGGGCCTGTGTGTGTGTGTGTGTGTGTGTGTGTGTAGGTGTGTTTGTGTGTGTGTGTGTGTGTGCGTGTGAGAGAGAGAGTTGGTTTTGGGCTGAGGATATTACCTCATAGAGCCGGATAAGCTGTGATTGAAGAGGTCTGACAGAGGTCTCTCCCTCTGACTCCATTACTGGCCTCTTATCTGGACAGATTTTCTGTTCGGGTTCAGAGGGGAAGTTTTGACAGCAATGCTTTACAGCCCCCTCAACACTGTCGCTAAGAGGGAGAGAGAGAGAGAGAGAGAGAGCGCGAGAAAGAGCGAGATGACTTCATCCCCTTTCTGAACCCTCCCCCCCCACCCTTCCTTTTTTTCAGTTTCCTTTTCTTTTTCTCTCGCAGCACAGCCCCGGCAGTATGCCAGCAGTGTTCATCTTGCTGCGGTCCCTGGTTATCAGGCTCCTCAGTAGCAGACTGGCAGGCTCGGTGGCACAGTTCCTCAGGAGAAACCTCTCTTCCGCCGCGGCCCACCTTGGCACGGCGCTGCGGCACGTCTGGGACCGCATTCGATCCCAGGAGTCCAAGGAAGCCGTCCTGGGCTGCGTGCTGTGCATTCTCAACATGCACAAGAAAGTGGAGAACTGAGCTGCTCCCTCCACTTTCTGCTCAGCCCGTTCTCCCACTTGCCCGTTGAACAGAGACTGGACCAGCTGGGTAGTGTGGAGAGTGTAAGGGATGTGACATACTTCTTTTTTTCTTTCTTTTTTCTTCAACCCCCTCCCCACCCCATCCCGGTTCCCGTTTGGACTTCATCACATTTCGTGTTCTCACCTGGACTCCGACCAATAATGTCTGATAGCATTGTGAGGAAGGTCCAGCCCTTCACTATTGGGACGAGGCTGTCAGCCCCGGCTGTGCCTAAATGCCAGGAGTTTACGCAGAGTTACCTGCAGAGCCAGAGCCTGGATAACTGCAGCCTGCAACACAACCTGAACTCGCTCTTCCTCAGCCGGTCCCAGGTTTGCGCACGCAGCCCCAGCTGTCTCGTGTCGCCCGTCGCGGCGATGCAGGTCGCGCCCGCGAAGCGCGAGAAGGAGGACATGGCAGCCGAGGACGACCTGAACCAGAACATCGCCTCCTCTCCCTACGCAGTCTCCAGGTCCATCAAGAAGATCACGATCTCCGGGTGCAAAGACAGCTCGGAGAGCCACGTGCCACCGCTTCCCATCACGGGGTTCACGTCTGAAAACAATAATAACAACAACAATGTCACCAGCACGTCGGAGCCACGTCTGCCCAGGATTGTGGGAGTGAGTTGTGAGGATAAGCCCAGTTCTCACTTCAAGGTACAGGAGACACACTTGATTAATGCAAATAGGCCAATGTAATAAGAGAGGAAATGATATGTTGTCACAGAGGTGGGATTTCTTTCAATATTGGAGTATAAGACACAATATATGTAGATTACACATATCTTCAAACATATGTGTAACATCAGTTATATCATCTTTGTGAAGAATCGTCTCCTTTCAACGGTTTCCACGACAATACTGGTGATGTAGCTCCAAGCAAAGACATTAACCTCAAACGCAGCATGAACATTTCGTCTAATCTTTTTAATTTACAGTACAATTTAGCAGTGAATGTGCTTAAAACTGCTAAGAACACACTCTGTTTAGTCATTAAATGCTTAAATATTTTAGATATATTGGTTTATTGTTTTACAAATGTACCCCAAGATAACTATATATATATATGTATATATATACATATATATATGTATAATATTTGTATGAGATTGTAAATTAGAATCCTTTTAGGTTTTACTCAGAAAAGAAAGCAGCAATGACGTTCAGCCCACGCAGGGACAAACCAGACGGGAACTGAACAGAGAGAAATCTGACCAACAGGTAACGTTAGCTAACTGCTGAATTAAAACATGATTTGCATGTTTTTATCTCTGTAAAAGTTGAATTTAAAAAAGCTTAAGTGTTTTGGTTTTGAGATTTGTGCCGTTTCCCCATTAACTTCATTCAGATTGCATTTGCTTTTGCTGGGAGACAGTAGGCTACAGTCTTTATAGAGGTACCTAGGTGTGGAATTGATCTCTTCGAGTTTTAGGAAGTGAGGTCACACGGCGTGTTCACCAAACTTAACCAGTTTATTATGTTATACAGTTGGAGTAAAGTCACCATGGGGTGGAAAAGTTGTGCGAGCAATGTGTCTTTAAATGCCACACAAAAACAGCCTGTTGTGTGTCATCTTGTTTAACTGCAATGTGTTTAAGAAACCGTCGACAGGAGAAAAAAAATGAGTATGTATATTGTAGGATATTGTTTAAAGTCAATGGGCTGTTGGATTTGGCCTGTTTCTCATTGAAGTCGTCAGCGTGTGTTGTGGATGAAGTGCTCTGTTACAGCAGACCGTACAGAGGCAGGGCTCACTGGAAAACATGAGGTCAGGGAAGATGTTAACAAAAGAAAAAGGCTTGCTGAAGTCCTCATGGAGGCTGCTTATAATAACACAATGACACGGCAATGGCCTCATTTCCCCTTATAGGACAAAAAAAGCTACCGTACTCATGGACATTATGCCCCTCTTATTCTGAAACCTCAACAATACCTTGCTTTTCCTCCGTCTCGTGTGTCAGTCATACCTGAAAGAATGCTCATAATTACACAATATTATTTTGTGCAGGTAGGACAGGGTCGACCAAAGTCTTTTAACGATAATATGTTTACATGTAAGGCTGACAGTAAAAACAACATCTGACATCCAAGGATCTGTCTATTCTAGCTTCCTTCATGTGCCCAGATGTTTCCTGATTGGAGAGCAGCCGGAATGCTCGGCGAGTGCCAGTCGTGTTTCATTTCATCTCACGTAGTGCTGACAGTCGGCCTTTGGTCAGAGAGACCTTTGGTGTCAGACACGTTTATAGTGTGACTGGATGGTAAAAAAAAAACACAGACCAAAACTCCTTCTTCTCGCTTTTATCAGAGGCGAACGTCATCTGGTGTTCAGGTTTTATCGTATTAATGTGTCAGTCGAAAGGCCGTCACATGCTTTCAACACTATGCTGTCTGTTGTCGTGCACTCACACAGATCTCGGGGCCTGAATTGCATCAGAAAGAGCCTCAGAGAAGAGATAGTCCTCCGCACGCACAGAATGAAACGGCTGCGGGGACGTCCCAGAGTGACTGCTTCACTCAGCGCAACTCGCTCTTCAACAAGGAAGCGCTGCAGGTAACATTTGGCATGCACACACAACATCCTCATCATCATCATGAACCGTATATCATGGTATCCTTCCTCTTTTCTCTGGGTTACTTCATATCATTGGAAACTTTTTCAGGGAGGTTGCGCTTTTCCAAAACAAAAACAAAAAACAGAATGGAAGCGATCACAGGGAAATAGATAGTTACTGCTTCATATTTTTGTCCCGAGAACTGTGCGAGCTGGGTTCAGCTGAGGGAAGAAAGGGGGGGGGGGGGACGCCACAAGTGAAGCAATTATTTTGGGATGAGATCATTGTTTGGCATCCATCTCTTTACGCCTATGGCCCAGAGAGACTCAGCCAAGCAGCACAACTGGATGTGTTATCTCATCGCTGCGTCCACCCCCAGTCGACGAGGACTTTTTTTGTTTGTTGAGCTCGGCTGAGGGACATTTTGTCCGGCAGTCGGCTTTGTCATCAACCTTCCGAGTGGCAGGCTGTTTAATTCCAGTAATCAGAAAGTAATTTTTTGACATGTCGGCTGAAGGAAACACACAATGTGCGTACGTGTTGAAAACAACCCCGAAGAACATCGTTAATGTTCACAAGCTGAGCATCTCCTTAGCGCCTGAGTGGAGTTTGGTTTTCTGTTGCTTATGCAGGAAACAGCCAAACTGTATTTCAGACTTAAAATAACCAGGGGGCTTTGGGTTTGGTAACTGGGGAGCTGCATGTTTTACAGGGATTTGGTTCACTAGTATCGCTGATAATAAAGGAAGCGTTATTTCAGTATTACATCGGCGTACAAGTGGAAGTGAGTTTTCCAGTGAAAAGACTTTTAAAGGCCCCTGGCGCTTCAAGCTTGGAGAGCAAAGCAGGTCACCACATGGAGAAAGCGCAGCGCCCGCTGAGGGCCATCTGCTCTGCGGAACATCTTGCTTTCCACCGCCTCGGTTTCACGATGGAGAAAGTCGAGAATCCTTCGCTCCCCACACAGTTTCCTCGTGGGCCAAGTTGCAGTACTGGCCGGCCTAGAAATGTGGCTTGTTGGTAAACAGTTTATAAAGTGTAAAGATGTGCACACTTGCTTCCCAATTAAGATGCTAAAATTGGGTTCCTTTGAAGTTGGTAGAAACGCAAAGCAGCCTGAAAACGGCTGGTATCTGATTACAGATTATAATCAACAAATGTGGGAGTTTATTTAAAAATGTGGTCTGTGTTGACTGCAGCGATGGTTTCCCTGTGTGGCCATAGATTTCTCACAAAAGAATCAGAAGCGGTGATACATTCTGAACTGCATGCATTAGCAGTCCATTCTTTGTGGCCAGACTAAGGCCGTACTGTACATTCTGATAAACACACAATTGTTGTGGAGAGCAGACAGGAAAAAACAAGGGAATCATCGACTTCCTGTATGAGGTCATGATAATGCCATGGCAGCCAGTGTGTGTGGAGATAGGGGCAGGCCTGCTTTGTCAAGCTCTTTTCCTTCTGTTCGACACAGAAAGGCCTCCACTGCAGGGGGGGGGGGGGGGGGTAGCGCTTATAAAGTTAATAACCAGCCTCTCTGAGGAGAGGTGACATCACATTTTAATCTGGAGTAAAGAGTTGTTTTGAGTCCATGTCATGTGTGGTCTTGGATGTTTTATTGATCCAAAAGAGGGCTCACTGTAGAGTCTATTATTTAACAGCGGTTGTACTAATTTCCTCGGGGAAATATCAACTCACTTGTGCGCTTCACTGTTAGTTGTAATGGCACACAATAGCAACACTGTGAAAAATACAAGAGCACTTGTATCATGACGTGCTTGTGATCCGTCTGAGAAGCAGAAGAACCGGAGTGGATTTATGAATACATTCAATTATTGTGACTTCACTTGGGCGGGTCACTCACTTCTATACTGAGTTCTTTGCAGAAGACAAACGTGTTGTAGTTTGCAACACTTTCTGACTTTGGCCACCTGGCCTCGCACGTTCTCACTCCAGACCGACGTTGCCAGAAAAAGGCAGGTCTGCAAGACGAAGCCTTACGCGACGGAGTCCCGGCGCTCGCCAACACAAACTTCTGCTCCTCATAACATGGAGTCGGAGAACGAAGAGCTGTTCTCGATGTGCCTGAGGCTCCGTGTTAGTCAGGGAAGAAAATATGACTGTGTTTATCGTTGTGACGGTTTGTTTGAGGGTCCTGTCACACCGTCCATGTCTCACAACCAGTGGGCTGCAGATGACCCTCCACCGTGAGAGGCTCAAGATATGAATTTCATTGAAAAAGCTGCAAAAGAAAGATTTTTTGTAAAATATAAAAACAAGTACAACATGTGTATATATACATCCTCAACCATGTTACATACATCTATAACTTATATAACTTCTAAAGCTAATACACTCTCACATTTAGCTTTTTTTTCAAAAAATGGGCAATATCATCAACCAGCTGAATCTGGTCTATAAACCAACCAAACTGTTTGATTATGATGTGCACAGCGTGAAGCACATCCTAAACATTCGTTTTTCTGTTTGCGATGAAGGCAGAGGAGTGGATCAAAGGCAAGCTGCAGGACCTGAAGGATGGATGCAACATTCAGCGCTGCCCCCTGCAGGACTGGGAAGAAGCCTCGCAGACGCTTCACAGAGACCTCAAAGACTTCGAGAACACCCTCATTCAACTCACCCAGGTGAGAAAAAGAATCGACAGGTCGACGGACTCCAGCTGAAATATTACTGAGTTGCCAGAGCGGAGCACTTCACGTCAACCCACACTCAAAAGGAAATGTTTATTTTAAACTTTTTGACAAGGGAATTAAATGCGTACCGTAAACACGATCTTTGGCACTAAAAGAGTGTTGTCATGTCACATGATGGCAGAGCATAGTGGCCTCTGGCATTTCCAGTTGACCAGGCAGAAAAGCAGACTTCCAATGTTCCAGGCGGCGGCAAGCCAGTTTATACTTCCTCGCTCAAGAGAAAATGTCTGTAAATGGAATGTTGCTGATAATGAACCTCTGTCCAGAGCCAGGACATTTTCAAGGGAATATCCAATAAATAAATGGTAGTTTTCCAACATCTGTGAAGCCGATTGGCACCCAAGCGATGACTCTTGGCAAACTTGAGGTGTCAAGTGTTCTCGGACACTGTTCTCTGTTCAACTACGCCTGAAATGAGCACCGACTTTCTGTTTCAAAAGATGGGTGAGCAGTTGATCTGCAAGCTGAACCCCACCTCTGATCTGGTGAAGAAGCAGATCAGCCAGCTCAGGGACCAGTGGCAGAGCCTGAAGCAGACGGCTGCAAACCAGACCAGGGCCCTGCATGGAGCCAAGAACTTGCAGGAGTTCAACAAAAAGGTCGACAAGCTGGAGGCATGGATTAGAGAGAAGGTAAAGCAAAAGTCTCTTGTGCTTTTCAGTTGCGTAGAATGGGATTTAAATGGCAGAGGGATGTCATCATTTTCAGAGCGAAAGATTACTCACTAGAAGAATTCTTTCAACATAGCATTTTCTACTGATTCATTCATGTGAAACAGGATGAAATTAATACTAATTATTTTATGTGTATGCCCCATGTCACCCTTTTTAATACTTCTAATTGTGATTCTAATTTCGATCTCCTCAAATCTCTTTATCTCCTTTCCCCATTTATCGAAACACAACAGTGATCAACCTTTCCGCAAGCAACAACGACAAAAACAGTTACGACTAGGACGTGCAGCTCTGCAAAAATAAAAGCTGCATTTGCTGTTATAGGAAATTAGCTCAGCATCCTGAAGACGTGTCTTAGTTGTGTAGATTCACCAGTGTAAAACATCTGCCTGTCATTATCAAAAAGCAATCTGCGTTGTAGGAGTATGTTTATCTTTCTGTTCATGTCTGGCACAAGGGAACTAATGATTGATAATGGAGCAGTGGGAATGTAATGGAGGATGTTGCTTATGAAGTCGATAAAGCATCAATCCCCGGAGGAGACTGCATTCTCCATTTAGTTCCACTCATCCAAATGTCCTCCGTGCATTAGTATCAAGTCCTCACCTAGGCTGTTTCTGCTCAGCATCTTGGTAGCAGGGCTGAGGTGGTTTAATCCTGCGACTCTGAAAATAACTAATGGGAGCAATAAACACTGACTTTTATGTGTGCCAGCAGGAAGAGGAGCAGTCTCTGGTGGACGTCCTGGGGGGGAATGTTGACAAAATGCAGCTGACCAGGAGAATTTTAGATCTGAAGCAGGTGAGTGTCGTAATGGAACAAGATAAAGAGCTTTTAATAATAACAGAAGGGTAAAATGCCGAACAACATTATTGAAGTAAAAATTAGAGATGCACCGATCAGGTTCTTGGTGCCGATTACCGATCACTGAAATCAGTATCTGCCGATCACCGATAATACTGATCACCGATCACTGAAATCAGTATCTGCCGATCCGATAATACCGATCACGGTGTCGATTGAAGCATTCTATTTATTGTCTAGCATTATTGCCTAGGACTATGAGGAAATACATATATAAAGCAACTCAAACATTAAAGAAATTACCGATTTCTTTAAACATTTAGGACTTTTACTTTGAAAAATGTCCTAATTGATACATTATATTGTTTGATTGCTATTGTAGGGGATTTCAGATATGTATGGAACACATCTGCATCATTCATTTCCTGGAACTCTTGGGGAAATCTATATACAGGACTTTTTTTAACATATAAAAGTCTGACTTATTTTTATAAACTCTTCCTTGGTACAGTAAAAATGTTTTAATGTTAGCATAATTTAAGCTAAATCTCAGAAACGATCTATAAAGATACAAAATCAGTTAATTGTTTACTTTTATATGTTAGTGTTTGATTTGTCGACATCTTATTTTGATAAACGGATGTTGTTTCACGTGGTTCTTTCCGCTAACTTTGCAAAACCGGATGTTGCCACTTAAATCCTTCCGCTAACTTTATCAAAACCCTCGCGCGCTCCCGATCGAATGCGTTTACCGTGAGCATCAGTCTATAGGGGCTCAGACATGTGAGAGTCGGCTGAGTTGACCCAGAGATTCAACTCGGGGGATGGGGACGCCGCTCGGTGCGTGAGGATCCCCTCGTGGACCTCTCACTCTGCGGCCCTCGCCGGGCGCATCGTCTCCGTTGCGGTGCGCGGCGATTGAAACGTCTGATAGTTCTCGCAGATGTTACGTCATCTGATCAGCCGTTTTGATCGGCCGTTTTGAGAACGCCGATCAAAACCGATAATGGTAATATCGGCCGATATGGATCGGCGCCGATCAGATCGGTGCATCCCTAGTAAACATATACACATTCCCATATGTTATTAGTTTAGAATAGAATGCTGCAGAGGTTTCCCAGTCTTTTCTCCATGGCTGACTACTATTTGTCTCCCAGGGTGCAATGGTAAAGACAGCTGAGGTCATAGTTGGATTGTGTTCCCCTGTTTCCCTGCAGGATGAGCAGCTATACAGAAACCTCCACGAGGAGATCAACCACTTGGCCCTAAACCTGGAGAAACAAGGGAAGACAGATGTCAAAAACATCTCCGGCAAGAGGAAACACATCAACAAAATGTACACCTAAACCTTCACTCAAGTTGAACTGGTTTGCTGAATGAAACATCTTCAATCCAGCGGTGACTGATTTGTGTGTTGTCTTCTCTGTGCAGGTGGCTGAAGGTCCAGTCTCACCTGAAAAACCACCATGAAAATCTTCAGTTGGCACTGGAGGTGTCCTCTTTCTACCAACAGGCCGACAATACCTTGTTTGCTATTAATAACATGGTACAATTCCCCGGCAGCTTAAAGGTTTATTTTTCTCATTCGATCTGAGGTTCACGTTGACTGAACACAAACCTCATCTCTTTCAGTGGAAAAGTATATCTGCCTCCAAAGAACCGGAGAACTTTGGAGATCGAGAAATACGCGACATCGCCAGTCAAATTATGGTATGAATCCTTTTGATGTATTTGTCCTTCAAAGCAGCGCTGCATCATCAGATGCTGACACTGTGTCGCAGAAGCCTTCTCTACCTAACCTCCAGGCCTATGTGTGGTAGATGCTCGATGTGAGCGTGTCCCAGGTGTCTAATCTCCACCCTGCCCTGGCTGCCGGCGTCACACAGAAACAGAGCGAGGTGAAGGACTGTTGGGCGCTTCTTCAGAAGGTTTTCAGGTGAGGCAGCAGGCAGAGCACCCCCCCCCCACACACACACACATACACACACACACACACACACCATCTTTGGTGGCCTTGTGCGTACGGGCGCCGTTTCACCCAGTAATTGGCCCGCCACAGCTTTCCACTCAGCTGGAACGAAGTTTCTCTGTTATTACTCTTCTGGTGCTCTACATGAAAAGTATTTTCCATTGGACGTTTGTGTAAAGATTTCTCCTTCTCTCTTGATTAGCCTTGTTGAATTTGGGTTTGAATCAGTGAAAAATTATAAGCAAAGCGAAGGACCGGTCCGTCTGGATGTCTGGAGACCAACCACCGCATAGAGCATCACTCACCGCCCACTAGTAATGTTGTAATGTTCAGTTTTCTGCACTGGTTTGGAATTTGGCCACATGTTTGATTACTGTACTCGGTGAATAATGTCTTGATGCAGATCAAGTTAGCAACGCGGACTGTTCTCTTTCTCACTATTAAAATTGTGCCGTCACCTGAATAGTCTGCTGAATCTAAGATACAGCATTTGCAAGAATATTTTGTTATTTTTATTGCATTTGTAAAACAAATGTATTGTTACTTTAATAGCCTTCAATAAGAGTCCAGGGTTTTACATCATTAGACCTTTTTTTTAGACCATTAGAACCAATATCTACTTAACGAGTACACATTAAAATGCTATGGTTAGATGGGAACCAAGCTACAAGTATTTAGAAGCTTATTGGGCATTGTGGTCGATGTAAACTGATGACCCATAAATCATTGATGTCTGCTGCAACCCTGCTGCATGCATTGTGAAACGTGGCATTTTTTGGAATAATGTCCAAAATATATAAGGTCAACAAATTTCATCACTTTGTTCTGAAAAGTGCTGTATAAATGAAGTTATTGGAAGCTATTATTATTATTATTATTATTATAATCGTTAGGATATATCCTCTGGGGACCATGAATATGTTATTTCAGTCCATCCGCTAGTTTTCATGTTTTCATCTTGGACACACTGGATCAAGGTGGATGGATCACAATGCAGTCTTTTGAAATACCTGGACCAAGAAGATTAAACACTTTCCATTTTTATGATCACGAATACGGTCAGAAATAACTCAAGGCCACATGTCTTACAGCCATCTCCAACATCTGCTGCTTTTACAAACATTTCTCAGGCTGAGAGCCTCTCATGTCGGCGGGCTATCTTTAGCTCCAAATATTACATCATCTTGTCCGCCTTATCAGCTGTGTTTCATAGCTCTTCAAACCAAATGACACAAACACTGGCAGAAAACTTCAGAGCCTTAATTGGAGCTCTGCTGTCAGCGCCGCAGTAATTTCTCGCTCTGCTCCTCCTGACAGGACCACGCTCCCTCCCACTGGCTCCGCTTTCACCAGGGAAGATGCCGACCCCCTGACACCAGCCCGAGAACCCGAGTGCAACGTGGGAATGGAGGCGCAAAGGATCATGGGAAAGGAGGTGAAGGAGGAGCAGAATCGCCTGAAAGGCTGTGTGGTAAGTTCTATTACTGGAGAAACCACAGTGTGGCTCTTGACTGGGAGAGCACAGCGCCATCAGCCCCTTCACGTCCTACAACATCTGTGGCTGCAGAAAGTGACGCACTTTGTCCTTTGGTTTAGAAAATGGCTGATTTACTAGTTAAGCAGGATTCTTCCAAAATAACAGAGTTTTTGTATGTCCTGTCAAGCAGTGGCTTCCAGTCTCGCCCAACATACTGCTGCTTTTCCACCCTACCAGCTAGTTAGTTGTAATTAATAACATCTGACAGCCTTTTAGGATGAAAATCAGCGTGAGTCTAACACCTAAACAACATGTGTTATATGTAACGTTTCCTACCAGTCTTCTCCATCTCCTGACCATAACCCTGTGTTATGAATATTGGCCCTTCGGAGTCACAGGAAGAGCCTTTGGAGGTGTTATTTACCCTGGCACAATAATTACACTAAGTTCCATGAAAAATGTCAAGCCACGACTACAACATAGCTGAACAATGAGCCAGAGCAAATAAGCCTTCCCCTTCCGACCCAAAACGTTACGGCAGAATAGGATCTTGGCTTTCGACCGCATGAACAAAAGTACACAGTCATTGGATTAATACTATATTAATAGATGACCTGTGGGTCAGTCCGGGGTGAGCGGATCACCTGCAGAGCATGTGGATTCCCCAGACACGACATTCCTCATCTTGGAGGCAGACAAGCACTTTATTGAACACGTGGGCTCCCCTATAGTAACCCCAATGCTCATAAACCTACGAGGAAATTCTGTCGGCGTCTTTTAGAAGTCTTTCCAGAAACGTAAGTGTGTGGTATGTTAAAAAACAGTAATTATGTGTATATTTAAGCTTTTAGGTTAGCACATTAAATCTCTTTACAATCCGTAAGTGAATGCACAGTGGCTATTTGTGTTCAGCCCAGAGGTATCCCATGATGCAATGCTACCCTCTTGTTACTGACCCTGAGCTTGTGTGAAGTCTCCGCTGAGCCTCTGGCCTCGTTTTTGCCCAGTGAAAAAGTGCCCAGATGCTCGATGAGAGAAGGCTTCACTCTTTCCATTCTCCTTGTGTTTCTGGTTCCGTTTATTTCCCTGCTCGTGTTTTTGAGGCTCTAACCGACTCCGCAGCCTCTCCACCTTTGACAGGAAGCCATCATGCAGCAGGCAGGCGCTGAGCGCGTTGCCTTTATTGCTCTGGGAGGTGGGTGTTACCTGGGTGCGCTGTCAGTCGGAGCCGCTCTTGTTACTCTTTATGAAACGACTAATAAGGCACTCCAAACAAAAACCTGGAGCCCAAAAGCGAAACTCAGTTTTACTGTTTGTCCACAAGTTGAACAGTATTCTACTTTAACTCCATGACCCGGTCCTGCTGCATTGATTACAGAACTTAATCTCTAATCTGATATTTGTGCAGCTGCACAGGTTTATGGGCTGACAGACTCTGAGGCATTTGCATTATGTGCTGGTAGACGACACTTTCAACACTTCTGCAGAGGTGCTAACATTTTTCCTTCTAGCAGTCTCTCCTCCTCTGGTGCAAATTGACTCAGTAGATTGAAAGTAATGGTAAAGGTTTCTATTGTCTGCATGTGCATGGGGTACATGCGTTATAATCTATACGCCCATGTCTGTGTCAGCCGTAGTATGGCCTCTTGTGGCTGGAGGTAAATATGGCTATCGTCTGTTTCTCTGACTAATTATAGCCAGATGCCGGGGCTGCAGACCAGATGGGCTTGGTGCTAAGTGATAGTTCCTGGCTGACATCACTTCATAGCACATTGCAGAAAGACACACGTGGTGGGGGGCAGTAGAAAACAGATAAGAATCGACAACACCAAGAAGTATGCTGAAACACAAGATGATTGGATGAGGTCCAAAAACAGAGAGTAGCATTGAAAATGACAGCAAGGTTTTTTTGGCTGACATCATTCTTCATCATACGGTAGAATGGGACGTTGAGTTGTTTAGAGTGGAAGCCACTGTGAAAGATGAAGGACAGAAGCACATTTTGAGGGAGGAGACGTCACTGATGGTTGTTAAATGAATCACACTAGTGTGATAGTGCTTCAGCTTTAGCACAGAAATGGGCCGATAATGTGCCTCCATGAAAATCAGAACCACCTATAAAATGACTGGCACGTTAGTAAATGATGTTAGACGCCTTTAATTTGCTGCATCGCTCGCATCATTTTGGAGGCGACACTTTTCTCCAGCTCTCTGACTCACTTTTTCTATAAGCCCAGTCAGAAAATGCCATGGTTAAATCAAAGCTGCTCCATAAAACACCATTATTAATGGCTGTTTTTAAGCTTTTTGGCTGGCCGTGTAAATTCAGCCTTTTTGATTTATTTATTTTTGCGTGAAAGCATTGACAGATGCATATTTGCCTTGCTGATTGTTGCAGAGACCTTACTTGTGTCAACACTGTTTTTACTGGCATATGAAAAATACATTATCTTATACAGAATAAATAACACAGCTCGGCCTGCATTAATCATATAGTTAGACATAGAAATGTCAGCATAGAAGAATGTAGTAGAACCTTACTTATAAAGTTATTTTTAAAACCTTGGTGGGTGCCTTACAGTTCTATATGACAGACAGTTAGAAACCACATACCTTAAATGGAACAAAAATACACTTTTCAATAACTTCTGTTGCAGAACGAAGTTTGAGATGTTTGAAGTGGACTGTTGGTAATTAGACCAGCCGTCATCCCACTGTGTTCTCTGTAACAGTCCAGATCCATGGAGTTCTCATTGGAAACCCTGCTGCTGAGTTCTTTGGCCAACCTTTAAAGCACTCGGGTCGTTGTAAAATAGGCTTAGTGCCTGTTGACGTCTTTCATTTATTTCTGCGAGTAGAAAAGGCCGACAGCGCTTGCATTGACCTCGCTAAAAACTCCACTGCATAGTTCCAAACAGAGTAACAGCAAACAGCCCATGGAAATCTGTATCTCAGGCTGAAAAAAAACCTGCTGCTAGTTAATGAAAGTTGGGGATTGGGATTTTTTTTTTAAAGGCTCTTATTTCCAACGACAATGGCTCTTTTTAGTCAGCAGAGTGGTATAGCACATGTTGGCAACCTTGTTAGACCTAATGTGTTCATTCATGAAGCAATTATAAGATATTTAAACTTTCACTGCCGTCTTTAGTGGTTTTATTGCACACTTTGATGCTGTTAAACAGATAAAGCTTGTCTCTTTAGTCTGGCCTGGATTATTTCACGAGGAAGAGACAACCTTTTGTGAGAGTGTATGCTGTGTGCCGTTTGCAGGAGAGGCTTTACTTTACTCTGTCCACGTTGTCCAGCCTCCAGCCGCATTGTAACATTCACATTAGCGGAGAGCTACAGCGACGCTTCGCTGTCTTGTGACTGTGTAAAATCCTCCGTTTGAGACGTTTGTGCATCCAGTCGACATTTTATTGGGTTGGGCGACCGACAAAAGCGAGATGCAAAACGTCACTAGATACAATTTTGTTGCTCTTTTTGTTTTTTACCTACAGAGACTTTGACTCTTTTGTCCACAGATTACGGTTGAATGTGGGATCGGCAGGAGAACACCGAGCCAGGAGCAGCCATCAGCGAACCACACCCCCTCACCCACGGGAGACTCCCCTGCCTGTGTAAATGATGTCATCGTCAGACATCAATTGAAGGGGGAAAGGTGACATTTCGGCCTGGCTCCTACTTCCCTCTCTCTCGCTGCGACTTACATAATGAGAGGTCTTTATGTAAGTCATAATCGGAGTCACATGTCTGTGTTTTCTTTGCCGCAGCAGGAAGCCCAGAGCAGAGCCTGAGCTTGCCGCCGCCCCGCAAGGCCACCCACAGCTTTACACACAGCTCCAGAAGTTCACCGTGTCTGCCGACAAGGTGAGCCAACCCTTTTACACCAGCGGTCACCTCTCGACACCGTCTCCATGCTTTGTCGAAAGAAAAATGGTTCCTCTCGAGTAAAATCATGGGACCCCACCCACCAACCCTCAGTATTTATTGCTATGAATTGTCAGCGCTGCAGTTGCACTCATTATCTATATAACACCCTGCTCTTGTAACCAGCCACAGACATTAGGTCACATTTTTAAATGAGATAAAAGCTGTCGTGCATTCAGCCGTGACGTGGCCTGACTGGTGGGCCACCGTGTGAGGTACATTACTTTGGATCCTGGTCACTGAGCTTCCTGCGGCACTTAAATGTCTCCTGTTCTCCCATTTAACCTATTCCTCTTTTAATATGTTTGTCTCTTCCCCCGTTTGCTCCCCCTTCCCTCTCAGACATTGTCATGGCTGAAAGACAATGTGTCCATGGCCACACAGGTGTGTACAATAGCCAGCTTTGAGGGGCTTGAAGCAGCCAGGAGGTGTCAACACGCTCTGGAGCAAGAAATTCTCACCAACAGGGCCAGGATAGAGGTGGTCAAACGGGTAAGCCAAGGCACACTGGATGAATGCCTTGAATGAAAATATACACGCCATTTCACCAACTGGGCACCTCGACAGGCCTGGTTTGTGTATTAATCAAATAATAAGGCTGACGTTTCATCTTTAGTTGCCCTCAACTTCAGTTTTATTTCGCAATGCGAATCCCAGCACTTAGTCATCACATGCTCTCATCAGTCTAACACTCCATCCTCAGGAGGGCCACGGGCTGGTCCGCGCTCAGCACGCCGGCAGCGCCAAGATAGAGAAGTTCCTCAGCCAGCTGGAAGTCCTGTGGGAGGAGCTGCGGAGGAGGCACCAGAGGAACGCAGTGTTTCTGAAGGCCTCAGAGGAGCTGGGTTTTAGGGTAAGGTTCATAAAATATCTCACAACAGGCTCTCCGCTTGAGTCATACCCAGGCTTTGACTTACCTATAAAGTTATAGGGGAAATTTATGGTTATGACAGATGAATCTGGATCAGCTCTCCCATTGGGAGAAGCTTTCTTCTGGCCCTGAGCCTGGCCCACTCGTGGTTAGGAGCTCCTTTACTTTCATCTTCACCATCTTAATTGGAAGAGTCTGAAAGGTATATTCCCCAGAATTTATGAAGAGTAATACAAAGATATGAATTGCTCTGCCATATAATTCAATTATGGGATGGAAAGAGGCTGCAAATCCCCCAAGATTGATGACATTGTCAGAAAGCATGAGTCTTTTATTACAAAAGATGTAGTTCAGAGCTTGGTCTACTTCCATGAGAAACATCGATCCTTGTTTCCTTTGTACAGTACATCACCACTGGTTGTTTTGGCAGTGCTAACTCATTAGTCTCGCTGCTTCTGTACCGTGCAGGTTGTAAAAGTGCTCCAGGCCCTGGGCAGTCTGGAGGCCTGGCTGGAGTCCGTGGAGCTCTCTATGAAGGAATCGGCTCTCGCCGGCGACCCTGAGACGATGAGCATGGCCGAGAGGGAGAGCTGTCTGCTGGAGAAAGAGGTCGCGGCCCGCAGCCCCGAGCTCCGCACGCTGAGGCGCGAGGTGGAGCGCCTCCACAGCCACAGTCACCCACACACACAAGGCCTGCCAGCACGCATGCAGGAGGTGGAAAGAAAGTGAGTTTTGTCAGAGGAGGAGAGTGGAGGGGTTCGGGGTAGCTCCCTGGTGTCTGTCATCGCGGGCGACTCGTGTTATGGATCCAAACAATCACACTGTGGTGGTTTCGCTCGACACTGTGGTCAGGAAATAAAGAGAGAATGTTGTCAGTGTTTCCAAGAGGTTGCAGGTTTTGGCTTGCCATGTCTACAAGCCAACATGGAAGAGTTTGTTCATAAAATCCCCAGTTCTTATTTAAGATAAACAACCGTAAACCACAAAAAATATATTTACAGTACATATATCCATAGAACTTCAATGCTGCCTTTTTTTGGTCCAAATTGGCTAAAAACGTAATACTCTCCATGTGCTCATTCGTTGCAAGGCTCAAGTTTATTCATTTGTGATTCATGCGGCACGTAGCGAGGTCGACCCCACAGTCCTGACATGCACTCCACCCACAGCTTGTCAGTGCGTGTCAGAGTCACCGGCTCCATGTTTGCAAGATGACGCCTCTCACTCACTCGACGCCTCTCACTCCCGAAAGACAGATGGTTGCCATGGACTCGCAGTAAAAGCCCATGATGCCGGCTGGTTTACTGGACGTGCCTACCTGTGTCCATAAACACAAGTTCAGACTCTGTGAAGAACACCAAGCTGACCAAAGAAAATAAAGAAAGGGAAAAAGCCCAGTTTAAGTGTTTCCAGGGTGGGGGTGTTAGATGGTTGAAGGGATGGACACCGGTGCAGTCTGAGGAACCACTGACATCTCTTGGGATGATGTCATTATTTAACACTACACACAAGAACATTTAAGGCTCACTTGTCCTAGAAACAATACCCCTTGAAATAGTTCCTTTTACCATCTCAAACATAAACTCTGCATGGACAGGGTACCTTCATGTCCTGAAGTACAGGAAATGTTGACGTGACACATGATATACGACTAATTAAACATCTCTGTTATGTGGTTCTGCTGAAAGATGCAGGTTTGTACTGCACATATGCAGATTACAGTTGAGGCGTAGCTGGTCATTAACACATCCCTGCTGGTGTGTGTGTGTGTGTGTATCTTCCAGGTACCATCGTGTCCAAAGTGCCCTGACCCAGCAGAACTCAGAGCTGCAGGACACACGAATGCTGACAGAGTTCTTGGAGCGCGTGGAGCTGGAGGAGAGCCAGGAGCTCAGCGGCTGTCGGTACAGCCTTGGCCAGGTGAGACACCAAGACCGGCTTTTAAAGGGTCATTTCACCTCAAATAAAACAGAATCTCTTCACCTAATGGTTTGGAGATATTTCATATGTGAGCTGCCACCAACCCCATACAATCATGGTGAATGGAATTGTATTTGTAACTGTTTCAGAAATAATTCTCTACCTAAAATATGTGAGGTACCAACTCAGAGATACCTACCACATGGGAGAACATGTGACAGATTGTTTTCAATAATACTCTCTCTCTCTCTCTAACAGCCACTTCACAGTGAGATTTCATCAGCTCCTACATTGCTGGGCCTCCGAAGCAGTGGCAGTGGGGAGCCCCTGATGGAAAGCATGGGGGACCCTGTGGAGGAACTACGAGAGGCCGTCGAGATGCTGAATGACACCGTTCGGGAAAGAGGTCGGTCGCAGAGCCACGACCAGGCCATCCATGAGCTGCTGAGCAAGGTACGGAGATGGGAGTCAGGTGGTGTCAAACTATCGAGCGCTCCAGGTCGACTTCATAATAACGTCACAAACATTGCTGCAACCATCGGATCTAATGATCTTAGAAGATACTAAAGTCCCTCCACTTCCATCACAAACAGCTGCACAAACCAATAGAGCCACATCTGGTTTCTTCTTGTCTGTGGCTATGCACTTTAATAGGCCCCAATCAAGCCACCGCTCCCCCTCGCATGAGTGTTTTTGCATTAATTCTATTTATTCCTGGTAAGAAAGCAGGATCATTGTCCAAATAGCACACACACACACACACGCATCCGGAAGGGACTCCATGACACCATTTAAAAACGATAACTTGGCTCTCGTTGGAAAGAAAACAATACACAGTGCAGCATAACAATTTAATGACATCCTACGAATACTCATAATGACTTTGCGCCTCGTCAGCACGCCAGCCTGGCGGTGCACGTGGAGGAGTGCCTCTGCCGCAGCAAAGAGCTGGGCCTGGACATCCTGGAGAAGGAGACGGACATGGCTGTCCAATGTGAGCCAGACCACTGTGGCCTCGAAGCTCTGCAGGAGAAGCAGGACCACCTGGAGGTGAGAGGAGGCCGGTGTAAACATTCAAAATGATGCACTTGTGCTCATACGATCCAGCATTCCATTCCATTGACTTTTGATTATTGATCTTTGCTTGGTGAAATGAAAAAGAGGAAGGCCCTTCCCCCTCACACTCTCATTTGCACACTTGCCTTTAAAACATTGTTCCACAGTCTGTTTCCTGTTTTGCCAGAATTTCTCACATCTTAAAAAAAAGAAAAAGACAGCCCACCGCGCTTTGTGCTGTGTTTGATTTAGTACTTAAACTGCAACACACACACATACATACACACACACACACACACACACACACACACAGAGAGCGTGCAGAAGTTTATTATTCAAACGGGATATTTATTTCCGCCTGTGTGAATCATTGTTCTGCTCACTCGCAAAATGTGTGTGTGTTTCTGGTGGGCTGTGTTCTTTGCATCCGGGGGTCACAGTGTTGGCGATGTTGGTAAAGTCCTGTGTGAGTGATTTTTTGGGGGCAGTTTTATGTTTATCACACACACAGCTGTCTGGACTCGATACCATTGAAGAGCAGAGATGACCTAATCCCCCACACTGAAATAACTGCCGTCAGCAGACAGGCATCCACAACTCGGCGTTCTCGAGGCCTGCTGTAGCCGAGAAACGTTGTGAAGCATTACTCCCAGAGAACCCTCAGTGCTATTAATTACCGCCTCTCCGAGAGGAGAATAAAGTGGTCAAGATCGCTTGCTCGCTGCAGCGTGGCAGCCCATGTGTAGACCACATGGGCCTGCAGCGGAATGATATGCATAAAGCTATGGGGGTGAGGTCATAGTCAAACAGAGATACAATTGGTACAGGCTGTTTGAGTGATACAGAGGATGATGGAAGATGATAGATCTTTGTTGTGATTCTCCACAGATTGACTATGAAGTCATCAGGGAGGAGGTGAAGGAGATGGAGAGCCAGACGTCTCGCTTGGAGGAACTGTGCCCAGAGAGAGTGCACATGCTCGGGGCAAAGATCCAGGCTATGTTGGAGGGCTGGACGGAGCTGGGCAAGAGTACGACGGAGAACAAGTCGCGTCTGCAAGAGTTTGTGCAGCTCCAGGACTTCTTCAGGAGCTACCTCGCCATGATGTAAGCAGGGCGCGGGGGCGCCGTGACACGTTCATGCCAGACGTTCTTTCGCAATCGTCTTTGCGAGGACATCTGCTCATTAGAATATCTTTCCAGTGGGAAGAACAGGATGTGCTCGTTGATGTCCCTGGTGAAATGTATAATTTAAGACGTGCTGAGGACGTCGGCGCACGTTTCCCGGGCTGGGTGTGACAAGGCGATGAATGTCTGTTCTATCGGGGAGAGTCTGGTCATGCTCATGTTGTTTTCCTTGAATGTATGGCTTTTCTCACAGCCCTGTTCCCCGTCTCATCCGCCACCTCCCCCCTCTCCTCTGAACAGCTCATGGACAGAAGACACCAGGTCGTGCATTTTCTCAGACACCGCCTTGCATCCTGGGAGGGTGGGCCAGAGGCCGCTCGCTGTGGAGCTGGATATGCAGATTGAGCACAAGTTTGAGGAATTTGATGAGCTGGCGGACACGGGGAGGAATGTTTTAGACAAGGAACACCACCTCACGCAGATGGTGAGCATGACTCACTGCCGCCCTTGGACACATTGATTTTCTTTATTCGATTTTTTTTTACGAACCTTGAGTAATGTTTTGCAGGTAAGAGAGCGCATGGAGGAACTGAGGAGTATGCTCGGGTGGATCTCGGTGCACTGGAGGGCTCAGAAACAACAGTGGCTTCACAAGAAGAGCAGACAGGAGCCTTCACAAGATAACATCTATTCTGAGACCACCACGTGCACGCCATTGACAGAGGTAAATAAGCAGAGGCATTTATTTTCGGGATAGGCGTAGGTGTAAAATAATTACCCCTTATACAAACACAACTTATTCCATAGCCTGAAGATTATGGCATCGACATAAATACAAATGAAGTCACAAAACCGTAAAAATCCAAAGCTGAATGAATAACTGTGTAATAACTAGTGTTTCCTGCCATTGAAAATATGAGTAGTACATATTCAGTACTCATTTACCAATGTGAATGCTTCCTCAATCTATATTTCCATGGCTTCCTCCATAGAGTTTGGCTCCTGAGCTAGAAGCCCACCTGGCGGCCTGCCAGTCCCATCCATCCCCATTCATCACTTTCAATGAAGACGAATCAAAGGCAGCGACGGCGGCGGACGGCCAACCCTCGCCGTTGCCGTCCAGACACGCTGAGCAGCGGGAGGAGAAGCAGTTCGAGGACGGGTATGAGGTTATGAACAGCATCGAACCGCAGGATGGAAAGGCCATATCCTCAAAGTCTCCCAAATCCTCCATCGTGGTCCTCAAAGAGCCAAGCAGCCCTGCTTTAGGGGGCACGGTCAACCTCATCCTAAGTTTTGGGGGCCAGGGGGACAGCCGGGTTCAGGTGCTTGACCCGCCTGCTAGGCCGGACGAGGCAGTGGACGAGACCTCTGAGCCCGTCCACAGGGTGAGAAACATGCTCATTACTTCACACCTAAAGTCATCACCAAACACTCTTGTCCTTGACTGCATACATTTCTCCCTCGAAAGTACTGAAGGGAATGATACTTGTCGCTGTTTCCGAAGGCCGGTGCAACACCGATGCTCTGTCACGACACTGCATGGGATCTCCCTCCTCTCTGCTGCTGGTCGTTCCTCCCTCTCCTTTAGCCACCATGTGTTACTTTTCCCTCATTTTCTCCCTCAGCCCACTGAGCCTCAATCTTCTGCCTGTAAAAGCTTTTGGAGGCGCTGCCAGGGGCTTTTGGAAAATACTTTTGGTAGTTTAAAGAGAAAGAGAAAGATTTATCGGCAGAGTGCAAACGAGGTAAATTGCGTGTTGTGAATTGGCGCTGCATGCTGAGCCTCAAAGTGCGTTGGGACTGCATGCTGTGTGCAGTTGTTTTCTGGGGGCGGCATGTTCTACTAACCCGTGTCACGAGGCTTCACCGCTGCACGCCCATCTCTGGAAGTCGGTTGGGCTGGAAATTTTACAGCAAATGGGAGAAAAGTGAGAAAAGATAACAAACCATTTCACTGTCAAAACTCATAAATGTCCTACTTAACTGCAGCCATAAATGCAAATCCAAAACCAAATAAATTGTATTTTTAATGAAGCACATTCCAATGGGATGGAGAAAAGAGATTTTACAATCCATTTGTAAAAATACAGATGTAATGACAGAGGTGTTGAAATACTATATTATGATCTCCAATTAATGAACACAAATCTGTTCTGTTTTTAGAAATAAATGTATTGCCTTTATGCAACTGTTATAAGTTTTCTACAAGTTACTATAATGAATACAATGAATGTATATGGGTTTTTTCTATTTCTTGGGAGTTTTTCCTAATCCGATGTGAGGTCCTGGGACAGGGATGTCGTATGTGTACAGATTGTAAAGCTCTCTGAGGCAAATTTGTAATTTTTGATATTGGGCTATATAAAATAAACTGAATTGAATTGAATACCAAATACATAGTTTTCTGCCAACTCAAAAAGTGATGTAAGTTGTTGTTAAAGTGTGTTGATTACTTTTCTATAAATGAAAGCGGCATAAGAAAGTGGATTTAAAGGAGTCATACATTCAAGCCTTAAAAACAAGGAATTATAAGTAAGCTTGAGGCGCAGAAAACAAATGTGTATTTTTTAGATTGCAAATGTGAATCCATCTAATCTGTCGACAGTCCTTTTCAGTCTTGTGTAAACTCGGCCAAATGGTTAGAAAATTGCCAACTGACAAAACAGACAGTTAATTACAACGTTTCCTCCGTCGTTAAAACATTTCTTTGGAGCTCAACTCAAGAGCAGTGATGGCAGATATGGAATGAGAGCGATGAGTAAAAAACGGTCTCCTCTCCGCTGTGAATGTTGACAGAAGCGCTCTCTCCCCCTTCTGTCATTTCACAGCGACCTTGACGCAGACCTGGTCTTGTTTGTCTTTCCGCGGCTGCGCCTCGGTCGTGGGGAGTGAATGACCTCAACTTCACTTCCTATGAAAGTTGTGCTCCAAAAATGGCCCCCAGATTGCATCCCAAACGCCAACGAAGGCGCGCACTCTTTAGACAAAAGAACTGGTGCTGAACTTTTCATGAAAGGCCCCCAGACTGCACACAGTGATTTATAGGGTGGGGCTTCCACAGAAACAAGAGATTAGTCACAGAGTTGAAAGGTCAAGCCATTACAGCTGCGTATGACGGCATGCGCAGCCACATATGACTTTGATTAAGTCCTGCAAGTGCGCGTTGCAATCATTTCTGTGTTCTTTATGTCCTTCCATCTAATTTTCATGTGTTTCGTGTTTTTCTCTCTCTCCTTTATATATATTTGCATTGCTGTGTGAGACTTGTACATTCCTGAATCCGTTTTCTTCTTGGATGTGTGACTTGGAGGAAAGGGGGCTGATGTTTGTCCCTGAAAAGTAGCTATTGGACTCAGTCAGGTTCACTCTTCATCATCATCATCATCATCCATCTGTAACACATGCAGCTCTAGTTCTGGCTGCAGGCTGCAGGCCTCCAGCCTGCGGCACACATGAGTCTGGGGTTAATTCTTTGTCTCAACAATACAAGAGCTCACCTAATGTCCTTTTCTTTTTTTCTAGGTAAGTACCTACTTGCATGTCAAGGATAGCAACTTGGCTGTGGTCCCCGTGTATGAGAGTATCACCTTGCCCCGCCAAAAGAGCCGCTCTGCAGCCTCAACCTCCCCTACTTTCTCGCTGGCCTCCTCTTCGCCGTCTCCCTCGGCGTCTCAGATGACCAACGTATCCTTCAGCCCTTTGGCGGGGAGCGGCGGGAGCTCCATCTTCAGCAGCCTCAAGAGGATGGGCAAGAAGAGGAAGAGGAAGAAGGATGCTCGCAGACACACCATTCAGAAAATCATGGGAGTGGAGGAGCAAACAGAAGGGACGCCTCATTATGACTGCGAGATGATCACGTACGACACACACACATGGCCCTTGAAAGAAGGCAGAAGGAAGAAGAGCTCACAGAAGAGCGGGGATGGGGTAGAGGCTATGGCCTACATAAAGAATCCTCTGCTGAGGGACATCGACACGGAATGTGCTGGAGAATACAGCATTATTCCATATGCGTTCTCGGAGGACACAGCCACAAATCATGCGAGAAGCCACTGCAGATTCCTCTCTTTGGGCTCCGTGCTGAGCTTTGACCTCCCGAAGGACATGACCCTCATCCCCAGCATCCAGGACATCATTACCATCGCCCCACCGGAGTCCAAAAAAGGAACAGGAACTGACCCGGATCCCCACTCCCAGAGACACACAGCCCTGAGCTCCTTCAAACAGACACGGCCCACTCCCGCCGTCACACACAGCTCAGCAGAGCTCGGTTTGACTGAAACATGGACTACCACCGCTGGAGTGAAAGATTCTCCTGATGTGGAAAAGATTTACCAGCCACAGCCTCCTCTCTTCCCGGAAGGAGACAAGGATCAGACTGCACCGTGTCACGGCCTGTCTAAAACCCACTCCAGCCTGCACGAGTATGCAGAACAGGAGTGGGACAGAATGTCTTCAGAGGTTAAAACCAGTACGGCTGAAAGAGATGGGAGCAGCCAGCATTCCCAGTTGCCTATTTATGTGAATCAAGCCCGAAAGGTAGCTTCGCCTAAACACGAATGCCCCAGTGTCCACACGCTCATCCGAGACCTAAATGGACACCAGTATCATAGACATGCAAGAACCCAGATTGTGCGTGGAGAGAGTCCTAGACTTCAGTGTCTGAGCCAAGCTTCTCATATGGTCGTGAATCTGAGGTCAGCGGTGAGTGTTCACCAGGATTCGGTCGACTCTGGAATCTCCACCTCCAGCAGCATCAAGCTTTGCAATGAGGCCCCGGGTCCAGATAACCCGCAGCCCAAGGGTGTGGTGGGGAGGCTCATGTCCTTCGAGGTGGGAGGTCTAGACTACGCTAAAACGAAGGGGAACGCTTTAACATCATCGGCTCCATCCGCAGAGCTAGAAACAGAGTCTGTGCACCTCGACCGCCAGCAGTTTGAGGAGGAAGAGGAAGAACTGGAGGACATCTGGAACCGTACTCCTAACTACAGACAGAGCATCTGCTCAGACATCATGTACCAGCCCAACCCCGGACCCTCAGACCAGTCTAGGGAGCCCCTCTCCCGCTCACCCTCGCCCAAGACCCCGTCTGTGCTCTACAGGAAACTGGTCACAGCCTCAGCACCCAACCTCCTCGTGGCCGAGTTTGAACTGCCCCCCTACCTTCAGAGCTTGCTGGGCTACAACAAGGAGCAGAGCCCCAAAGGTCACCTCCCTCCCTTGGCCACAGGAGACAGGAGGTCCTGGGCGGCCTTTCCAAACAGGGAACCAGCCGGCAAGACCTTGGTGGCTGTGAACGAGACGGCATCTGATCCAGTGAAGCTGCCAGATGTGGGCGACAATCAGAGATATATCTATCAATACAGAGAGGAGGAGGAGGAGGGGGCAAAGGTGGGGGAGGAGCTGGATGAGCGTGCAGGTTCTTTGAAGGTGAGGTCAGCGTTTGAGATACTGTGATGTTGAAACCTTTAAGACTCGGATCAATTCACAAAAATGACAAAATACAAACATATTCCTACTGGTACGAAGGCACGAGGTCAACTCCAGGTTTTGAGATATATATGATACCAGTCAGATAAAAGGGATCAGGAAATAGTTGACAGGTCCTAGAAAGGAGTTGACACTGTGTAACAAGACATTACAAAGTCATGTTTCATTGCTGTAAGCACCACACTGAGTATGCATTATTCGCTCATTCATAATATCTAAAACCTGAGCAAACAAAACCGAAATCATCAGCATGTCGACAGCACCAGAGATTAAGTTGGAGTTTTTAAGTAATTTGGGTCGACCGAAACGGTAAACCCATGCGGCCTCACTTATTAGAATCTTAATTAACGCAATAGTAATAAATAAAATATATTGTCTTTTATTATTATACATTGCTCTGAATCTGTAGTTGGACCGTAGCTTTTACCCCTGTTCTGGTGTTGGTATTGAAAGCAACACAACTGCATGAGCAAGTCCTATTGTATCATCAGGGGTCATCTTCTCTCTCAACAGGACCAATCAATGGGTCTCCTGTCAGTTCAAACGGGTTCGGATGGCGTCTGTAGGCAAAGAAAAGCCTCGCAAAGCCTCAACAACATGGAGGTGCAGGAAGAATGTGTGGCAACAAGAGGGCGCTGTGTCACGCTGGTAAGAGTCACTGCGATGTGTGAAGCTCTTTTTGTTCCTTTCTTCTTCTCTTTTAAATGTAGCTTTTCTGATGAACTACAGAGAGGAGTTTTCCTTTTTGTCTTAACGTTGGTGTTCACTTCAACCCTCTCAGAGTGGAAAGCCAGAGCTGCCATCTATGGATGGAACGCTGGAGAGGAAGCACAAGCTGCAGCTGGGAGGGAAGAAAGTAAGAAAGGCTCTGCTAAGCCGAAGCCAAGCGCAGTCAGCAAATGTGAAGCCCTGCAGTCAGCAGCACACACTCTTATCTTATTTTCACAGGCTGCCTCCAGAGGGTGGAACACCTACCATGCCGTCCTATACAGACACACCTTGTGCTTCTACCAGGACAGAAAGGACACACTAAGGGTGAGCAGAAAAAGAAAGAAAAAAACTGCAGCCATAAGAGTCCTAGAGAACCGAGATGGTGAATAATTGTATTAGGGAGTATGAAGTGAACGGTAATCAATCTGTGTTGTGCTGCAGAGCTCTGCATGCGGCCTGCCGCTGAACCTCATGGGAGCTGAGTGTTCACCTGCAGCGGAATACACCAAAAAAAGCAACTGCTTTCGACTACAGTGAGACTAAAAATCCCAGTTTTGATGTTGGACGGTAGAGACAGCTGTGTGTCTGAGCACTACAGGATATAACGATCATCTTCTCTGGCCCTCAGGCTCCGCGATGGCTCTGAGTATCTGCTGAATGCCTCCTCGCGCTTCTTGATGAAGAAGTGGATGATGAAAATACAAGCAAGCACAGGTAAACACTCTATTTCAGAGCTATTGTTTGCCGACGCCGAACTGATGTGAAAATGATGCATTTGTTTCTACGTATTAAAAAGGTTTGAGTGAGTCCGTGTCTTCATGCGTCCCCGCTGATCCAGACATCCCCATCTCCCTGTAAGACGTGACGCTTCTCTCGATTAGAAGGATGCTGCCAATCTTCACAGCGATGTTTGGTCAATTAAAACAAAAAAACGTTTCCCTCCCACCTGCCAGAAAGCCCTTCCTCTGCTCCGGCTGTCACGGCCTCGCCAAATGCCACTGCTCCTCCCGCCACGATGTCACCTCCACGTTCCCCAGGCGCAAAGCGCCAGGCGCCGCCCAAACCACGGGGGTCTCCGTCCTCAGCAGAGAGTTCAGTCACGCGCCGCGGAGCCGTTTAAGGAGTGTGGACGAGCGGTCGACCGTCTGGTCCTCGGATGCAGGGTGCCGCGGTAAGGCCCTTCTGTGTTGCAAGTTGCAACCCTTCTTCGTTGGCTACTGAATAGCACCACCGGTGGTGAAAGGATTTTAATGAATTTTCCCTCCACTGATTTGATCAAACAAGGTGGTTTTATCTGCTCTGCTCTGGAGCTAACTGTGGAAAAAGAAGTTAATTTAGCTTCCCGGGAAGAAAAATGCTGGACGGCTGTTGCAGGCATAGTGGGTTCCACTAGGGGGAGCTATGGTATCGTCCTACCACTTATCAAACAACTGTAGTATCACAGGAGCTCACATCTGTTACTTCAGTAAATGTTCCCCTTTTTGTCACCAGTCTCTTCCGTTCTTGACTCCTGTTTTTGATAATCTTTTCGCCAGATGATGATGATGATGATGAAGACAGCTTAAAGCAGACAGTGACTCAAAGGCTGTCACAGTCTGGTGCACCCAGAGACGCTGCCGCCGCCTCCTCCTCCTCCTTTTCTCACTCCTCCTTCTCCAGCGGCGACGACTGGCTCAGCAGCAAGCGGCGCTCCCACTCCTTCACGTCAGGTGAGTTTGCCGTTATCAAAACTACTCGATGATGCATGACGTGTCGCAGGAATCCTAAACAGATGTGTTGCCGTTTCCTCTCAGCGACATTTCAGAAGATCAAACCCAGGCTGCACACACCTGGAGGCCGAGGCCCGGAACGAGGCTCCAACTACTGTGTGACTCTTGTGGTTGGAGACAAGTTGTCGTCCACCAGCAGAAGCTCTGAGCCGCCGCTGCTGGCGGCTGCTGGATGGCAGCAGGACAGCTATCAGGATCCGGCTCTGAGGAGCTACACCAGCCTGCCGAGGCCACGCAACAAGTCCGTCTTCAAGAAGTTCTTTGGGAAAAGGGACATCTGAGTTTTAAAAATATATATATTTTACTAATAAAGTTTTTTTTTTTACAAATAGTTTCTAATGTGCAGTGCACATATTTGTTGAAAAGCAACAACAACAACAAAAACGCTACTACTGACTGTATTTATGATCCGAAGAGCGACCACGGTTTTTTGTTTTTTTAGATGTGTTTTATATAAATCACTTCCGGTCCTTCTGAGTGTTTGTATTGTTCTTTCTCATTGTTCTCGTGAAAGGAGCACTACTGTGTGAGTGTGCACCGTGTGGTTGTAGATGTGATTCTTGGAAAAACAGGTTTCCTTGTCGGTCTGATTTCATATTTCTTTTTATAGTTTTGGGATTCTCGAGGTATTAAAGATACCGACCTGCTCAGTAGAGAATCAGTTTAGGAACTGACTCAGTTATGACCAAGAGTTAACAAAAATCATCACATGTACAGCGTGTGATGCACCGAAACATGTTCTTCCACATATTCAAATCAGCAGTTTGATACTGCTTGAGCTTGTTTGATATTAACACTTTTTTAAATACAAAATGACTATTCATAATAAAATATTAAAAAAGTGATTTGCTTCGGCTGTGATTATTCAAGGGTATTTATTTTCAAGAGTTGTGGAGTCTGTTATTCGAGCTTTGTTCTCATCTCTGGAGGCTTTGAAGAAAGGAGATCAGATGAAGAGAGAGATTAAAGGCCATGCAGGCCAATCTTCACATCATTCGCCTCCTCTGCATATTAAAAAGACATGATTCAAACAAATCCATAATCAACAGCATTTGTGCTGATGAACCAAACATCCTCTGCACGATGAACCAGAGAGTTTGCAGAATACATTTATACATTAATACGTTTAGCATTACAAAATAATCAACGATTTCCTCCGAGACGTCTGATGGACAGATTAGATACAGCAGAGGCTCACTTGGTACAAATTAAAAATATATATTTTTGGATGATTTGGAATACATAAAAGACTAGAAAAAGGCTTTGAAGAAAACACTAAATAAGTTAGAATGTCTTTTGAGTTGTTTACTTGTGCCATGTGGTTTGGGAGTTGCGGTTGAAGAGAAAAGCACTTGAAGCGGTTGCAATATATTTTGAAGAGTGAGAGCCAGAAGCAGTCAAAACCAGTGGTGGTGTAGAAATGTGAATGTCGAGTTAACAGATTCATTTTCCATTCACGCGTGAGCACTGAACGTAGTGCAACTGTCGGTTGAGGTGAAAGATAAAAGCGGTTGAGGGGTCACTTTAAGAGTGACGCTTTTAAAACGTTTGTTTGAACTTTAAAAGTTGATCGCAGTGTGAAGCATGTTGGTAGCCGAAGCTTCAGTTGTTATCCACGCACGCACACACAGATGCACACACACACACACAAACACACACACACACACACACAACTTTTGCGGTGCAGATTTGTCAAAAGCTCCCTGCAGAGGCATTAATCATGGCGGGTCAGCAATCTGGGAGCCATTATCATGACTCTATATGTAGCGGAATGCTGCATGACTCAGCCTCTCACAGACCTGTGAAATGCAGCCACGTGCCACTGCATTGATCTGTGTGTTATTAGTGTGGGCATTTTAATAATCCACATGGACAGTCGGGATATGATTGTCAAATTCATATAGTTGCTGCATGCCCGTATGGCACCTATTTAGTTGATATGCACGGACTACAAACATGTGGATTTGTCCTTCCACAAGAGAAGACAAGTGTGTGTTTTTCTTCTCTGTCAAGTTTGGAATGACAGCCACATCCTTTGCGGCCCCCGAGGGACGGCTAAGGCCGATAGATTGATCCCCATGCCCCCGTTTTGTGTGTGTCCGGCTCTATGCCCTCTGACCTCCATATCAACCGCTGACAGCTCCCGACTGCTCGCCTCGCGGCTGCGGGGGTCTCAGCCCACCCCTGCAGAGGCCAGCGATGCGCTCACTCCAGCACACTACGGAGGCTCCCTTCTCTTAATGTGTGGGGGGAGGGAGGGAGGCAATGGATATGTGCGCCACTAAATAGAAGGCCCACGCACTTCGCCACACTTGGGTTTCTCCAGGTGATCCACGTGATATATCCTCCCAAAAGGGGAAGTGAAGTCCAGGTTTTTGTTGGGTATCTAAGTGATAAGTGACACAGAGGGAGTTACCACATCCATTCAAAGAGATCTGGAGATCACAAGGAACCAGCAAGGTAGTGTAATAGGAGAGGGATGCCCTCAGGCCTCGACCCCTCCCCTGCTGCTGATGGAAAACGGTCCTCTAGAAGAGTATGCATGACTCTTTACACATGGCAGATTTCTACAGGGAATGTGTTAATGGTTGCCTGTTTGTATAACAGCAGACCCATTCTATCTAAATGGCTTGGTGTCAGTGTTTTTGGAAAATAATAAATGCTTTTATTTCCTTTTCTTTTGAAAAGCAAAGTTTGTTGAAATCCTGAAAAGACTTTTCTCCTTTTCCTTCTTGTGTCTTGTCTTTGGGCTTTGATCTCAGAAGGTAGACTTGCAGAGAGGGGTGTGTTCGTGGCACAGATGCAGACTTCGACACCCAACGCTGTTTGCCTCCAGCGGCGCCGGTGAGCACATGAAAGTGATGTAATGGGAAGAACCGTTTAGGAGTCGTCGGCGGTGGGAAGCAGTGTGGAATAGCGGTGAGGAAGTCAGATCAAATGGCTGAATTTTCACAGCCTACGGATCACATTTGACACTAACTGCCCATGTGCCGAGACCAGTGGACCTGGGTTATTCCCATTAGCACGATGGGGTGATATAAAGCTCAATTATAGCTTTCTGGGAATACATTTGAACATAGCCTGCGGGCCTTGAAAAGACTTGTGGCACAAATTGTGAGAACTCGCACACCTGGCACATACTGAGAAATGACCTTCATTTAAGGGAGTGTTGCTAGTGTGCAAGATTTGCACGGAGAAATCTGACATCAAAGGTGCTAAAAAGCTTTAGCACTACACAATCTTCCAATAAATCACACGATCATCTTGGGAAATAATCGGTGAATTTGAAGTGCGGCTTTTGGGAAAACCGGGGCAGACTTTTGTGCATCTCCCACATGTCCCTTGAACAATATGGTCTGATTTTCATCCGCTGTGTTTGGCCTTTTCGGAGGGCTCCTCCGACAATACATCATAATACGCTCAGCTGTCATTTTGCCTCCTGGGCTGGTCCCTCAAAGTGCAATAACGGGAGAGAAATGTCCTCATCTAAGCCTCAGCTCCAGCACCCCTGCCCCTCCTCCCACAAGCAAGCTCCCTTTTGTCCTGGTTTGTTGGTAAGCTCTCCACATTTCTGTGTCGTCCATGTGTGGAGGGATAAAGGGTGTCATCTGTCCCACAGATATGGTGTGAATGCATCGTCGCGATACGGATATTAATTCACTTCATATTCATTCAAGCTATTCCATATGGCTCACGCAGCTTCAATACGCTCAGGTCCCCTGACAGCGTATCTCATTGTTCTAGTTGCACAATAGCTACGCATAAACAAACCTACGGCGGCGTTCAATGTAAAATATGTAAGCATGATAATCTACACTGAAACATAGTACTGAAATACAGATGTTGTTGGAGCACTGAAGAGGTTTCTCTTCTGTAAGTGTCTCTAGATCCTCTTGATAGATCCGAACTATTTGCTGCTATATCAACTACTGGTGTTGCAATGATATTCAATTCAGTTTATTTTGTAAAGCCCAGAATCATAAATTACAAATTTGCCTCAGAGGGCTTTACAATCTGTACACATATGACATCCCTGTCCTGAGACCTTACATCGGATCAGAAAGAACTCCTCAAAAAGCAGAAGAAAACCCTGATATGGAATACATTTCAAACACACGTTAACCCTGTAAACCCTGTTTTGTCACGCATACTCAGCCCTATCAGAGGAACCTAAGTACCCATTCATCAACTCCATTTGAACTCTTTATCCATTTATTTCAGCTATTTCAACTGCGGACTCAAGATGGGGATATGTATTCAAACAAATGAACAAACAATCAAATTAGAGAAACTAAATGTTTTTGTTTTTCAAATTGGTTGAGCGACTCCTGAAATCTTTCCATGGCGACTGCAGAAATATCCCAGTCTGGGAATGAGTGTCCCAATAACGTTGCTGGTCACATCATAACACATCACACACAGCCTTTACTTGATCAAATTGGGAAATAGTTTGTCAACATACTGTTACATAACCCTGCTACCCGCAACAATAGGATGCCGCACTCCCGCGCTGGTCCAAAAACAACACGCGATCATTTGCGATGCTGACTTTGAGAGCCAATTCTGCGATCCAGAGGTACGTCAGCGGTGGCCACAGAACAGATGCTGGCACAGCAGCATGTCTGACGTAGATCACAACTGGCAGCTCTCTCCTAAGCCAGACTGTTACATCAGTAACACAAACAGTATTAAAATTACAAATAAAAAAGCATTCCTTTTTTTCACTTTCAAATAACCTTCAGATGCTGCAGTGTCAAAACTATCTTTCGTCAGAGGGGTTTCTATTGAAAACGTGATACGACTGCCAGACTTTGGACCTGAACTGTCCACAGACCTTGAATGCCCTCGAGCTACTCAAGTCTCTACAACTCCACCTATTCCTCATGAACCAACATTTATTAATTCAGTTTTTTATTTTTTGTATAGCCCAATTTCACAAATTACAAATTTGTCTCGGAGTGCTTTACAATCTGTACACATAGACATCCCTGTCCCAAAACCTCGCATCGGATCAGGAAAAACTCCCAAATAACCCTTCAGGGGGAAAAAAGGGAAGAAACCTTCAGGAGAGCAACAGAGGAGGATTCCTCTCCAGGATGGACAGAAGCAATAGATGTCATGTGTACAGAAGGACAGATTTAGAGTTAAAATACATTCAATGAATAATTAAGCCACTTTATTAATGTGCCGCAGCCGTAGAGAGCTGCATTTTCTTCAAACGTGATAGCATTTATGGTTCTGTAGCTGTTCAAAACATTCAGAGGCCTCTTTTGAGCTGTAATAAATCCTTAATACATGCACTGATGGCTCAGAAATCCTGTATTCACAGATATGATTTATCCCCTACTGTAATCTGAGTGGACAAGGACAGACATGCCATTAACTCCCAGGATGGAGCATAACATGCCTGAGTAAAAGTGGAGCATATTTATTTGTATGAAAACATTAGTTTCCATTTTTAGATTCAAGAATTAAAGACCAGAGAAAGAAAGATAACATCTGTTTATTGTTTTTTTTTTTTTCATGCGAATGGATGAATAGCCAATGAAAGGATTGGACATAGTTGCATACATTGTTAAATATAGATTGATTTTCAATGAGCACAACTTCAGGATCACACACACAAGGGGTGCTCCCATAGCAAATAACTAAATGAATAAACAAGGGCACTTGTTGGCACATGTATACAAATAAAAATGAAAGGCACCACTTGCTCATGAACAAATTAATATTACACACAAAGAGTAATGGAGAAATGCCTGCCGGAGTGTCTTGAAGATGAGCCGTTATTAGCCGTCTTTGACACCGAGAGCACGAGATATTTACACACTAACTGAACAATTCCCTCGCTGTGTTCAATCAATTATTCAGCACGCAATACATTTTAAAGGCTGCATGAGATTGAAAAAGAAAGAGAAAAGAATTATGGACATAAATACATGCATGTGACACACTAAACCAGCTCTGCATGCCCCTCAGCGTAGGTCAAAACACAGTTATGAAGCGTGTGTGGATCCACTCAACAGATACAGTGCACACGTTGCCTTGTGCACTGTATCTGCACTGACACACATACAACGTGTGGTCAGCAGAAAGAAAACACAGTCATGTCTTTCACTTTACAGCTGCTCGAAAGCGCCATACTAGTTGTGGTGTTTGAGACAATTCTGTAGTTCTGCTAGAATGTCTTGTAAAATGTCATTTCTGTTTTCTTTCGACACCTAAGTGGGGAAAGGAAAGAAAGAAAAATCATTCAAAGGCGTCAAGTAAGTAGCCTGCAGATCATGTAAAATGACACGGCGTATGCTAAAGAGAAAGAACAAAGAGAGCTGTGACACATGTGGAGTCCTGGAGAACCTAAGCTTCAAACAATTGCAGTGTCCATCACATGTTATAAACACTTAATCCCTGACCTACTGTTTTAAAAGTGAAATTACAAGTCATGTTTACCAAAAATGTTAACACCGCCACATAACCTTGTTTGGATAGAATAAGCCTTCTGGCACAGTGAATTTTTTGCATGACAATATCCATAACTGAGTCTTCCGTGATACATTATGTTGACATCTGAGCCCACCCTTTGTTGTTGAATCAGTCATGCATGATTTATAGCTAATCCTGCTATGGGAGAGGGATAATGCAGGGCATGCTGCTTCTGCATTAGTGGGCAGACCGACTGCCCTCCTAACACAAGAGGAATACAGTGTAATCAGTGTCCTGTAGCTACTGTAGGATTCAAGCTCCCAAATTGACCTAAATATCTTCCTTTTTGTTGTTGTTGCTGTTGTTCGTACTTACAGTGAAAACCTTGACATCTCTCCTGCTGCGCACCTCTTCCACAAGACCCAGTGGTCTACCCTTGGGGATGGGGATGGTGCCCAGGATGGTGCAGGAGGAGCTGTCCAAAGTCTGTCTCACTGCCCTGACGAACGGCTGGCTGAAGAGCTCCATTTTGCCAATCTCGTCAATGATGAACACCTTTCTGGCGCCCGCGCCTGCCGCCCCTACCTGCGGACGGAGGATGGGCGTGCACAAGTGTGACATTATGTATTAAGTTATAAATAAAAAGAAAACAGTTTGGTGGAGACATTTAGTAATCAGTTTCATCTGGCGAATCTTACATGCGGAAAAATGCTCCATGCGTTGATGTCTAATGTATGTGTGATTGATAGTATGCCTGAGACGGCGTTTGGATGTTGCAAGCAACAAGCGATCAGCAGTGATTACAGAGCTTCAAGTGAGATGAAAGTGGAATGTTCTGCCGCCAAGGCGCAGACACCTTCCTTCACAGCACATGTGTAGGCGTCACTCCGGGCTCACTTTACATGCCGGATTAATCGCGGCCAGTGACAGCCAGACGGCACCACGGACACTAAAAATGTCACTCTGGAATTTATGCGTTTGCAAGCTTCCAATTATTCCATCAATTCTAAGGAAATTCAAAGGTTTGATGGGTTGTTAAGTGTGTGGGAGGAGTGTTAAGCGCACTGTGATCTATTGATGAGGGGGGAGTTTAAAAAGCGTGTTTTGCCGTCTTACGTTTCTGAAGAGTGGGAGAGCCAAGTTCTCAAATGAAGGCAAGTCCACCACATACTGCCCGACCGTGTACTCCCGTCGGCCATGGGATGAACCGGTAACGTCTCTGTGAAGTGAAGACAAAATAAGGGGACGCTTACTCAAAAACTGCACAGTGATAAAAAAGAAAGTAAGAGAATGGTCGGTTTGGAGAGGATGACAACCCTGCTACCTGATTCTGGACAGGTGGCCCCTCTCTCCCGCCACTGTGACGACATCAAAGCCGACTCTTCGGCCTCCCTCCCTGACCTCCTCCGTGTAAAACCCTTCAGCTCCCGCGCCCGATGACACTAAAGCCTCACAAGCTTTCTGGACCAGAGTGGTTTTCCCCACACCTGTGTGCCAAACAAGAGACATTGTATCACAACCGCAATATACTTGATCGATACTGTGCAATGTTTGGATACGTTTAATATATGCTTTCGAGATGCTAAGCATCCTTATTCCTGGACCAATGCTCCCAGTCTACATAGATATATAGAGGTAGGTCTACTCAATTTAAATTATGGTAAAAACTATATTATTATTATATTATTGAGTCACACTGACTAAAAAAGCCTGTCAGAATAGGATTTAAAAAATGTAATTGTACATATGCAAGTCTCTTTAAATGAAAGGAAGATCTTAAAGGAATAGCATAAATATTTAGTTAGCAGTATAATGCGATATTATCCGGACACAAATAGCTAAAAGAAGCTAACTTTCATCAGGATCAACATAAACGTGTGCTGGCTGTGCGACTGGGTGAAGACAGCTGACTGACTGCTCTGTATTTACAGCGACTGTATCTCCAGCAGCCCCAGGCACGACGGATGGGACGTGTTACCTGGAGGTCCCGTCAGAAAAACGTGTTTGAACATTTCACTTTTCGCCGGTAGACCCGCCGCTGGAGCTCTTCCGTAAACACTGAAGTTGACGCATGCGCGTTGCAGACACGGAGTTGATAAGAATTTTTTCTTTTTTCAATGAGCAACTTCTACATATATTTGGTGAGTTGGCAAAGTAAGTTGTAACCTTCAAAGGTGTCAGTAACATTAGTCGAATTTAAAACAAACATTAAATTAAATATTTTTAATAATTATTGCATAATGCAGTTTAAATCACAGCTGGTCAAGGAAGAACTAGTCTAATTTGAACTATGTTCAATTATGTGTGTGTACATATTGTGTAACAATACTCTTCAATGCTTAAAATCTTAGCACAGTAAAAGAAAAGTACAGAAGTTTGGGGAGTATAATTATAAAGTAGCATAACATGTAGATACTCAAAGTACAAACACATTTGAGTTCTACGTCGTCACACTACTTAAATATAAAAATATGCTTAAAACTAATAATGAATCACCACCGGTGCAAATGTAGTTTCAGCTGCTCCACTGAAACCCAATACTGTTACACAAATCCAAAACACAACTGCGTCATGCAAAACATGCAACCTCGGTTTTGCTGATCAAATACTACCACAGGAGAAATGGAAAGTAGCAGCAAGTATTTAAAGGAACAGCGTTATGAGCTACAGGCATTAACTGAATGAATAACACGTACAATGTTCACACTATTTCCACAAAAAGCTGGTCTTTATTCAGAAGAAAACATACACCTAGATACACATTCCCTGGATTTGTACACTATAAAACTACTCATCCGTTTCACAGGATTAGGGGAGCTAGTTTAGCGTTGGTGCTACCACAATGTGGAATTATATATTTTATTACTTTACATCGTGTAACCAGGGAGTTTGTTGACCACTAGCTCAGATATATGCCGATATTCCTTTTTGAAATCCAGAGATCCAAGCTCGTCCTCCAGTTCCTCGACCGAGGATACCGATTCTGCAGAAAATCCCCGGGAATGACCGCTGTCCTTGGCTAACCTGCTCCTTTCACCTCTTGAGGATACGAAACAGTCGGACCCAGAGCCCCCTTCCACCCTGCCACTGTCCGTCATGATCGTTTTTCTGGAGCGTATGGTTCGCAAGGAGCCTGACCCGTCTCCGTCGCCGTCCTCGGAGGAGAAGCTGAGGGCCGAGGCGTGGGTTCGAGGTCGGATAACATGCGTGGCCCTCAAAGCGCGCTGCGGAGAACAGGGAGCTTTGATGGGCACGGGGAGGACTGCTCTCCTCCGGAAATGGTCAGAATCGGAGTTGCAGAAGTCCAAGCGAACAGGAGACTCTGGGCTGCTCAAGGAGTCAGGGGAGAAGGCCTCACTGAGCTCAAAGCTGTTAAAGTCATCCGCATAGTCTGCCTCCTCGTTTCCTTCCCCGCTGGAGTCTGAAAATGAAGATTTGGGGGTGCTGTGTCGGCCACTTCCCAGAGAATCAATTTTCTCTCCGTGCCTGTCAGCTTCCGCCTGTGACCCGACCTTATTTGATTCACTGTGGCGCTCCTTCTTGTCGTTGCTCTTGGCAACATGATTATCATCCACACAGGGGACGTGAATACATTTCAAGCCTCTTTCAAAAAGGGAAGTCATTTGTGAAACTTTCAGGGAGTCTCTGTCTTGTTCACCATGAACTTTCCCACGCAGGATTTTTTGTTTTAGTGTGATAGTTCCTTGTAGTGCAGAGTCCACTGCCACGCTTTGCATCCTTGTCTCTACATTTTCATTCAGACTGGAGCTCTGATTTTGAGCTCTGCTGTCAGGCTTCACAATCTTTTTACTTGATTTCGTCTTCCCTTTGGCCAGACTTGGCTGCACTTCATTCTGCATCAAGTCTGTGCATTCACGCCGTTTTACTTTAAGAGGAGAGATTTGCTTCAGCCTCAGATTGAATGTTTTAGTTGTGCCATACACAAGCCTCTTCCTGGGGGACTTGCTAGAGTTTTTCCTCTCGAACAAAGCCTCCTCTTGTTTGTTTTTCACTTTTACAGATGCAGGCCGAACTGCTGGTGTGGAACGGTGTCTGGGGGAATGTACATGCTTAAAGTGGGGACCAGTTCCCTGACCGCTTTTCTGCGACGTTTCGGCGTGCTCCTTTCTTGGGGCGTTTCCATACCCAACCGAAGGCTCCGTGGAAGCAGGCCCGTAAATCCAAGGAAGCTTGGGATGAATAGACGCGGGCTGGTCTGGGTTCGGGCCGTTCAACTGTGACAGCTCAACAAGAAGAGCGTTTAGTAGAGGCAACTGGCGTAAGGCCTCGCCGAGGGCATTTGGAGTCCCCTTACTTGTTTCTGGGTTTTCGCGTCTAGTTCTCCGGTCCGTGACTGGAGAACTTGTACTTTCTTCTGAACATGTGTCTTCAAATGTAAATACATCTGGGTTTGAATTTGCAAAGGTGCAATCCCCTCCTTCATTTCTGTTGTTTTCCTCTGCAGAATTACTGTAGAAGAGGTGCGGTGGACAAAATATTGTGAAATCTTCGTCACGGTCGCTTTCTGTTTCTTCAAGTGTCTGAGGCACTGGGCCACTGACCCGTTTGTCCTCATTTATTAGGTTTACGGCTTTTTCATTTGATTGTTTGTTGTTTTGAAGGTCTCTGCGGGCATCAGACTCGGCCGGTGTTGTTGGGCAGATATTCCCAAGGTCAAGGGGCATGGATTCTGGGATGCTTTTCACTGCGTTACTTTGATACACATGTTCTTCTCCATGTACACTAGTGCTTTTAAGACTTGTCTGTGTGATAGATGGTAGTAAACTAACTCCCAGACTTAACAGTTTGTAACTCAGGGAAATTGATCCAATTGTCTTCCCTGTGAGGTCGCAAACACCAACAACCCCCCTTTCGCCGTGAGACGAGGGAAGAGAAACACCATGTTCATTCGCATCCTGGCGGATTCTGTCCATCGCTCTCGCCAGTGAGATGAGCGAGGTACCAAGTAGTTTGGGGATATCCTCCTTCACATCCAATACCATGACATAGAGAGGGGTGCTGGACAAATTGGCATGCAGAGAGTTCCCGTTCATTTTGAAGAAACAAGACTTCCCCCGGTTAAAGGCGTGTTCTCCCTGCTGACCCCGCTGCTTGATGCCACCGCCGCTCCGCTGAGGCCGATGGACGAGCAGCGTGGGGAAATCCAGTAATCGTACTCCAAGAGCCAGGTCGTCGGACACTTGGCTTACTTTCTCGACTCGGATGTATTCCACCAAAAGCTCAAATGAAAACAGAGTCTCGAGATCATCGCTATATGCTGGTCCTGCCATCCTGCCATCTGGGTGACAATAAAACAGCAACAACAACGGGCTAAACAACTGTTAGCTAACTAGCTAATCCGCAAATAGAGTGTATATCGGCTCCATGGAAACAAACAGCTGTCGCGAGCATTATGCGTCACAAAATGTCCGGGATACCTGGGGAATGTAGTTTTAGTTGAATTTTGGGGAACCATCGCGTACAGCACTGATTATTGATTACTTTTTTAATTGAAATTGTGCTTGGTTTTATTTGTGGATATTTTGGGAGGCTTTGCTTGTTTACATACCGGGAATTGAGAAAGTTTGTTTCCAAAATAAAAAGAAGGGGACATAACAACTGGAGAGATATAAGTGCCGGGTGACAGGTTTCGAAATGAAAGCAATAGTATAACACGAGAGAAGCATAGGTTGAATGAATATGAAGATGCAACTGTATTGATATACACTTTGAGTGAGCATGTGTTCCACTTTTCACCAGATGGTGCCACTGTAGGGCTTACTTGGGACTACAACTGGCTAATGGTAAACAGCACCAGGGCCACTGGACCGAGTTTACATGACAGGCTCATTACTAGTCTTCAACCTGCAGTTGACACATTAGTCTATTAGTGTATCTCAAGCATAGACCAAACAAACCTGTGATAACAGGTCTGTGTGTGGACAAGAGTGAGCCACGGAGAATTTCTCCTGGCGTCGGGTGGGCGGAGTCTGTTCGGGTTGTCATCACCCAGATAGGTGCTGTGCGGATTTCGCGGCGATCAGAGCCGCTTCAGTGTAGAGGCTGACGCCGAGAGAGAGAGAGATCTAAGGCCGACGACCGCAGCTTCAACTGGGTTCAGCCTTTCGGGATAACTAGTACGGTCACCCACCTCGCAGCCTGGACGGGACGCCGCTCTCACTCCCACTTGGAGGTAAGAGGGTCGAATGCAACGTTCGCCTAATTTCCTCCCGCCGACACGACCTACAAACTAAAAAAGTAGAACTGTGGCGGAAAAGTGAGGAGCGCTGCACAGAGTCAGAGCCGCGGAAGGCGGAGAAACTCACGAGCTCATCCGCGCCAATGGTGAATACACGAAGGATAAAGTTGCTCTCAGGCACCGAGGCATGTATTGCGAATTACGGATAAAAAATAACTGCAGGGTATTGTGTTTCAGTAGCAGTCTATATTGAGTATGTGTGTCTGTTCATTAATGGTGCCTTTAACTCACTTACCGGACTCATTGTTTGTTTATTTATCGAGGAGCGTGTCGCCTCCGGTATAGACCAGACTCGAAGCAAAAATAGATCATATGTTGCACAATCCAGAAGGCAGACTGTCATATTTAATCTTTTGTTTGTTTCTTTTACTGTTAATTGTACTGCACGTTGTCGCATATTTTTGTTATGGAGGTTTTGGTGGTAGTAGTGGTGCTATGATGTGTGTGTGGTGGGTAATTGGACTGACCTTGCACAGAACTGTATTTTCAATTAATTTGTGCTTCCATGAAAACGGTGGGGGGCGATAAAGGCATCAATGTCCAACCGGTTATGGATAATAAAGGTGAGGCCCACCGTCCTGCGGGTTATTCCATTGTTGTGGGAAGCCCAGCGTGGATTTTTATTTTTAATTAACAATTTATCGAAGTAGGGGTCAAATAAAAATATCTCAGACTGGCACGCCTGATCTTAACCCTTTAATTCACGTTTGTTGTTTTGTGGTATCTTTACTTTTTTCCAGAAGTGGGAGCTTATCAGTTTGTACAGACAAGGAACAATTTCCCTTAACCTCTGACTTGTTTTTAAAATGTGGCAGCCTGCTTGTATACAGCATGCTCATTCTTGCTTCATTACTGGCTGCTCCTGTGGCCTATTCAACATACAAATGAGCTCTAAACAAGTGAAATCATGTTTGTTTTCCAGCACTATATCCTTTGCTGTCTTCTTGCAGGAAATTTAGCCTCACAATAACCAACTTCCCAATAAAGGGGAAACAAACAGGCCCTCATGCCGTTGGCTAGCTGCAGAAACAACAACAAAGTGCTCTTGAGTGGCAATGTAAGTTTCCATTGTTTCATTCTCTGTGCTCTGCATTTCTGTCCCCGTGGCTTCACAGCTCCCATCTGAACAGATCAAGCATAACAAGTTATTTTCTCCTAAATTGTTGAAAATCAATAAGACGCCATTAGATTTCACAGGGTTTTCACATCTGGGAAAGATCAGTTTTCTGTGAGTCTGTGCCGAACTAAGTAGGCATTTAAGATCACTCCAGTATGTTCATTGCCTGGTATAACATTTAACATATTTTCCCTTTTCACGCTATATATGTTTGGCTTAAGGTTTGCATGTCAGGGAGGAAAATGACTAGTTCTCTGAGTGGGCATTAAGACAGCTGCAGTGATGTGTGAATGGTTTGCTATTATTGTGCACTGAAGCCAAAATCAACCCTATTAATCTGCTCATTTTCTCTCGTCACCAAACAAACATTCATATTAGCCGTTGTCTGTTTTACAGTTGAGTTTGAGTTCATGCCGTGCCTCATTATATGGTTGCACCCAATCTTGATATTGACTGATTCCCACTGTTACTTTTTCTGTTGGAATTGTCGTGTTTTTCTTACATTATAGAAGGGAGGACAGACTTTTTACATATAGATGAAAGGTAGATCTAAGACATGATCTTCCCTATTGTTGATGAAAATGAGGCTGCCTGGGCCCCAATAATGACAGTGCCAGGGAAAGTCTTAAAGTTCTGTTGCATTCTGCCATCGGTACAGCGCAGCAGACAGGGCCCCGAAGAAGAACATTTTCTCATCTATTTCTATGGCTAACAAGTGCAATTGAGCTGGATAAATATGTCTTTCAAAATAAAGTTACTGAGCACAATGTGTGCTCAGATGAAGAATAACACACCTGTCATGATTGGCAGAGGAGCGGCTTCCTGTGACATGTCCGGAGGCTGTATCCAGTCATTGCAGAGCTGGTTAGGATGTCTTCTTGGCCTCGTGGGCTTGGAGACGCCCCTCTCGAGTTACAGCCATTGGGTTTGCCTGCAAAGACATTACCATAACACAGCACTGTTTGGGGTCTTTCTTAAGGATTGGGAAGTTACTTAACAGCAGTGGCTTGTTTCAGCCTTCTTGTCTCTCCCCCACTGTTACCTTGTGATTTCCCCTTGTTTTTTGTCTCTGTTCCCACGGTGCTTTGCTACCAAATTGCTGACTGGTCATGATTTGGAAAACACTAGAGGGGAGAAAAAACAAACAGCTGGACTTTAGGGCCCTATTTCTCATACCTGGCTAATGTAGTTAGCGGGATCATTTCGAGGATGAGATTACACAAGCGAGGCTTTTCAGTTCCACAAAGCAAGTTTGGAAAAATCACCATAGCAACAAATCAAAAAATGTGAACCTGCTCCAGCGCAGGTTCATTCAGTCGAGCTGGATAATCTGGCCAAGCCACCAGGAGGAAATGGAGCTCACTTCCTCATTGATGAAGCAGCGATATTAGTTAAATTAGAGTTTTATAGGGAGAGCGTTCTCATCACGTCATGATGACTTCCTTCATGAGCACTATCCATTCTGCCCACAAAGAATAATTTATTTACAGACCTTCTCGAGCCAAGTTGAACACCACACGCTGCAGCCGGCATTAACTCAAAGACCGTATGCAGAGCCTCATTTTTTTGTGCAAGAGGTACATTGTGGTACATTGTGGTACATTGTTGTAAATTTGTGTAAAGTGTTGTACATTGTTTTACAGTGTTGGCGATGCAGGATATCAGGAAAGCCGCTCTATGCCAAGCTGTTCATAAAGTTTATTTAGCCCTTGAGAAACTTCTGGATGTGTTCATTATGTTCCCTGACCCGTACACAGATTCACACACACATATTAACACTCCTATTCTATATGGTCATCTCCACATCAGGTATATACACATATATATGATCTACTTTTTCTGGAAGAGTTGAGCCATTAAGCGGACTGCTAGCATGCACATTTAAAGAAATATAATCGGATTGATTGGGGTAATGAGGGACTTAAAATGATCTGATACATTTCCCAAACACTTATGCTGCTTTCAAACCGAACGCGTTGAAAGTAGATTCATGAATAAACAGACGATAATGGATGAGAATAAAGAGGATTTTCATCCAGTTATTCAGACGTAGTCGCTTGTGAAAGTTATCGAGCGGTGTGCGACTACGGTGATGTTATGTATAATTATATACAGGACTGTCTCAGAAAATTAGAATATTGTGATAAAGTTCTTTATTTTCTGTAATGCAATTAAAAAAACAAAAATGTCATGCATTCTGGATTCATTACAAATCAACTGAAATATTGCAAGCCTTTTATTTTTTTAAATATTGCTGATTATGGCTTACAGCTTAAGAAAACTCTAAAATCCTATCTCATAAAATTTTAATATTTCCTCAGACCAAGTAAAAACAAATATTTATAACAGCTGAGTGTTTGTCAAGGCTCAGGAAACCCTTGCAGGTGTTTCGAGTTAATTAGACAATTCAAGTGATTTGTTTAATACCCTACTAGTATACTTTTTCATGATATTCTAATATTTAGAGATAGGATATTTGAGTTTTCTTAAGCTGTAAACCATAATCAGCAATATTAAAAGAATAAAAGGCTTGCAATATTTCAGTTGATTTGTAATGAATCCAGAATGCATGACATTTTTGTTTTTTAAATTGCATTACAGAAAATAAAGAACTTCATCACAATATTCTAATTTTCTGACACAGTCCTGTATATGATATTGTTATGAACCCATACACGAGGGAGTTTGATGTTCTGCCGTTTGTGGGAGTTCCACAGCAAGTATAAAGCAGAACAAGTGGTTATTTCTTTCGTGGGTGTATACCTGTTTCCGTGGAGATAATGAAAGCGGTGTTAGATGTTCATGATTATGGTCTGGAATTCCTCATATGCATTCATGATCATCTCCTGCTCCTCAGTGGAGAAAAAAAGTATTTTCCTTTCAGTTTATTTGACTTTGTGCCATTATAAAATTATGGTTTCGCTGATCGATGCTTCCCCCTTTTGAAGTTGGACAGGCACACACAATCATCTTGAGGACTGACGTCTGGTTCAAATTAACAAGACAGTTTGAGGGCGGATCAGCCTTTAAGAAACCGAGATAGCCTGATGTCAATCATCTCGTTAATTTAAGCGGGATAATAGAACATTTGATCGACTTTTTTGAGCCACGTATGAGAAATAGGGCCCAAGTTCAGACCACGTTTGTTAGGAGTGATGCATTTCTCCAAACCACGTGGCGCACCCGTTTCCCAACCGATCCCACACCACATGCATGTGACAAGGATCAGGAAGCTGGTCTGGTCAGGTCTGAGCGGGATGACCGCCTGGCTGCCTAGCCCGGACTCTCAGTCGGCCTCCCAACCAAATCCTGTTGCTTCAAAACAAACCAACCAGCAGACAGGGAATCACATGCTGCCTGCTCCTGTTGTGAGAGCCAGACTCTCTCCTGCGTCTTTTTGTCAGCCTTTGTTGTGATTGCAGTCTGGATTTATGGACAGATTTAAGCCACTCATCACCGTCGGGGAAAGCGCAGATGCCGTCTATAGGTCGATGTTTTTTTATGAATTGGTCTCCCGTTCCACCAGGGGTCTGTTTATGGTGGATGTGTGGGTGCTTGACAAAAACTCTCTCTCTCTCTCTCTGGATTTGAAACATCGGTTAGATTTGTAACGTTGGTGATCCCTTTAAGAGCTCCAGAACTTTGTGCCTCATCAGTGGCAGCAATACTTCCCATTAGTTTGGGATGAACAGTCAACCTCCCATACGATTTTCAGAGTGATTTTCAAACCCGACTCCCAAAGGATCCTGTGACTTTAACTAGGGATGCACCGATCTGATCGGCGCCGATCCATATCGGCCGATATTGCCATTATCGGTTTTGTTCGGCGTTCTCAAAACGGCCGATCAAAACGGCCGATCAGATGACGTAACATCTGCGAGAACTATCAGACGTTTCAATCGCGGCGCATCGCAATGGAGAAATCGCCGCGAGGGCCGCAGAGTGAGAGGTCCACGCGGGGATCCTCACGCACCGAGCGGCGCCCCGCCCCCGAGTTGAATCTCTGTCAACTCATCCGACACTCACATGTCTGCCCCTATAGACTGATGCTCACGGTAAACGCATTCGATCAGGAGCGCGCGAGGGTTTTGATAACGTTAGCGGAAGGATTTATGTGACAACATCCGGTTTTGCAAAGTTAGCGGAAAGAACCACGTGAAACAACATCTGTTTTTCAAAATAAGATGTCGACAAATCATACACTAGCATATAAAAGTAAACAATGAACTGATGTATCTTTATAGATCGTTTCTGAGATTTAGCTTAAATTATGCTAACATTAAAACATTTTTACTGTACCAAGGAAGAGTTTATAAAAATAAGTCAGACTTTTGTATGTTAAAAAAAGTCGTGTATATAGATTTCCCCAAGAGTTCCAGGAAATGAATAATGCAGATGTGTTCCATACATATCTGAAATCCCCTACAATAGCAATCAAACAATTTTAATGTATCAATTAGGACATTTTTCAAAGTAAAAGTCCTAAATGTTTCAAGAAATCTGTAATTTCTTTCATGTTTGAGTTGCTTTATATATGTATTTCCTCATAGTCCTAGGCAATAATGCTCCACAATAAATAGAATGCTTCAATCGACACCGTGATCGGTATTATCTGATCGGCAGATACTGATTTCAGTGATCGGTGATCGGTATTATCGGTGATTGGCAGATACTGATTTCAGTGATCGGTGATCGGCACAAAAAACCTGATCGGTGCATCTCTAACTTTAACTGCTCCAAGGTCCGCACTTTGGGTACTTTTCAGGCCACTTTTGACTTCATTGCACATTATAGGAATTGTCATGCATTATGGCCTCAAGAAAGCGTGTTTAACGGCTCGCTTGGGCGCTGCCGTATGTCAGCATGCATTTCAGGGAACCACAGGAAGATGCCAACAGCCGTTCACAGCTCCATATTTCTGCTCTTTATGTGATATGCACAAATGAGATGTTAAAGCCTGTGGAGTGTTTCTTAAAGACATATGTGGATTGCCGTCCTTTTGTGCCGCTTTTCTTGTTTATGTATTGTATTTGTATCTCGATGTGTCCTTGGTTAATCTGAATCCTACTGAAGTGATTAAGCCTTTTCAAAGCGGCATAGATTAGATGCAGATGGACGCTGTGTTTGGTCAGATGTAATGCCTGCCATTGAAAGGCATTACATTAAGTTATGCTTTTCCTTTTTTTTCTCTGTTGTATAGAAAAGCGAGTACAAAACAGGTACACAAATCCGACCCGAGAAACAGGATGCTTCTCTAAAGGAGAAGCGGATCCATTGAACAACTTCATGGTTACTATTCAGAAGTGTATGTTAATGGTATTCGTAAATGCTATTATCTCCAGTATAAATGGCTAAAATAGCTGCCACGCCAGCCTGTCACTTGTGTCTTGTACATCTTGTATCTTTAGTTTCCCACCATCTTGCCACTCACTGATCCAGTGGCTTGCTGTCAAGCCAGGCGCATTTGAGTGGAAAAAAAATGGTGCCATGGCTGGAGGGGAAGCTGCTGGATGGAGCAGATGCCATAGTGGCAGAAGTCAAATGCTCATCGCGCCATTGCTGCTGAGTTCCCCTGTCAACCTCTGGTGACACACAGCTGAGCATCGCAGAGTCGGTGTTATGTGGGGTCAGAAGGGAATATAAAGGTGTGAGCCGCCTCATGTGGAGCTAGACTATTAATGGACAATAATTTCGACCGGAGCAATAGATGCCATGTCCTTTTTTTGCTGCAGTGCAGATGATGAAAAATATGTTCTATCCACGTATTAGATATTATTTCTGGTCAGTGGGAAAACAAATCATCATGTCCAGGGTGTCCCCTGCCTTCGCCCTATGTCAGCTGGGATCGGCTCCAGCGCCCCGCGACCCTAATGAGGATGAAGCGGTATTGATAATGGATGGATGGAAGGGAAAACAAATCATATGAAGTGCTTGGACCAGATTGGGCCTTGCTGTTTTACGAAGACTTTTTGAAACCTCATGAAGGTCTGCGCTGAATTCCATCATTACGCATTATTGTCAGACGGATACAATCACAGTCTCCAGATGGAGCCCTGACAGTCGACACGGTCATCTGAAAGAAAATCATTAATCAAGAAAAAAATTTGGTGGTGGCAAAATGTTGGTCATCTCAGTTTATAAAGGACGACGATTATTGTCTAATTGGCAAAGATTAAAAAAATCTTTGCGATCGCTCACCTTACCCCAAAATGGAGGCAAAACACAGCCTTCTGGTTTTGCACAAGATCCATGAGTCATGTAACTCTTGTTCCTGGTGTGACTAGTTTTATGGAGGCATTTCTGCGCAGTGAACAGAAGTGCAAATACTACTCATCAGATCCGTAAGCAAAAAAAAAAGGTGCATTTGCCAAAATTAATTATGTCTGCAACTTTTGTTCCCTTAGGGACTCATTAGTGTCCGTATCAGGAATGTTGCGGGGGAAAAAGGCCAGCGAAAGTTGCTGACCCTCCTTGCATGTTTTGTCTACGTGTCTGTCACTGGGCCACAATGGAGAGAATGAGTACTGGCCAGTCATTAACCCGATTGCCACTGGGTCCACGGACCAGTCGTGACCCACGGGGTTAACTCGCTCTGTGTCCCCCTCAGTGGGCCTGGACAATCAGGACAGCTGACCTCTGTGTTCACAGCCAGCCTCCAATGGGAGATAAGAGGGGATTTGGTTTGTGCCGATGTGCATACCTCCTTCCTACTGTAGCGAAACAGAATGTGCCTGTCTGGATAGGCAGACAGGTCTGGGTGTGGGTGACACATCCACAGTCCTGACTGCATGCCTTTACACTGTCTATTCATTCATTGAGCAACAACGCCTCTGTCAGGTATGGAATTAATCAAAATGTGACACACTAAGAGGTGTCATATAAACACATAAATACAGCATTGTCTATAAATGAACCAGCCTGCCAAATGAAATGTTTAAGATATGAGTTGATTTGAAGGATGGAATTATTTCCCATATAATTGGTGTATTTCTTGTATTATTCTCAAGATAATTTATTTCATGACTATTAATAAGTAAATAGAGATTGGAGTACAGTAAATTAAACCTGTCGTCACAAAATATAGGACAATACTGCACGAAACCCCCCGTTGCAAACATCTGCGTCCTTTGACTCTCAAATCGACCCTGGGGGAGCCAAGGAGCAAGCGGCCATCGCATGAGTTGTTTTAAAGCGCAAAAGCCCGTTGACTTGTTTCTGATGGCGGTCGATTGTAATTGCCAAGTAAAATGAAGCAGAGCTGTGACAGATGTGGCGTAAAGTGCTCAGCTTTAGGGTGTTTGTGTGTGTGTTTGTGTGTGGGTGGATGCATTTGCTGCTGAAGTCGGTACATCCTTCACTTAACCTCACCAGGGCACTCACACTGCCTCTGCACGGTTGTTGAGCATGATGTTTTTCTTTTCTTTTTTCCACTGCATGGTTCGGATTAGGGCTGCAACTAACGATTATTTTGATAATCGATTAATCGGTTGATTATTTTATCGATTAATCGGATAAAAAAACAAAAACACTTTAATTTTCAACCCTTTATTCAAAACAGAGTCCGTACGGTCATGGAAAACCTGGAAAAGTCATGGAGTTTTTAAATGGCTATTAGCAGGCCTAGAAAAGTAATTGAAAAAATAAAATCCCAAAATATTTGGAAAAGTAATGCAAATTTGTTTTATTCAAATGTTAATTTACACGGTATATATACGGTATGCTTTGGAATTCTCATTGTTAGTTTAAATACTACATCTTCTCACTTTGTCACGTATAGACAGAGTTTTCACAAAATGTTTAATCATGGAAATTTGGTTTAAAGTCATGGAAAGGTCCTGGAGACCCACTGGTCAGCATGTGGATGGACCCTGTCCACTGGTCAGCATGTGGATGAACCCGTCACAAACAGACTGACAGCGCTTTACTCTCCTTAGCAGTGGTCCCCATGTGGACCGGCCCCCTGAACAATATCAGAGACGCGTTCCGATTTATTATTTTTTTCACCTGGCCCGCTGCCGTTGAGATTGCAGTGAGACGCGGAAAAAATGTGAAGTGGTGCTCTTTGCAATAAAACATATTTGATGGGACGAGTCGCGTCTCGGCCAATCAGCGTTCAGATGTCGACAGCGTTTGGGAAGTTAGTTTAGCTTGAATGTTAGTCCGCTACATCTGCTGCTGTCACGCTGCACGGTGTAGCGATACTAACAAAGTACCAGTACGTTAAAAACGATGTGATTTAGCATATTTTTAGTCTCGATACTTCATTAAAAGAGCGCACGATCAGAGCTCACGCGCTGCTCCGCTCCGTTAAATGTTGTCTCCACGCGCAGCGCTCACAGCGAGTGGCGTGTGGCTTATCTCCGTTGCCTTTCTCCGTGGAAAAATATTTTCCACTATCCGCCACGGAATAAATAACCACGTTTCTCGTTGTACTCTTGTGGAAATGCCACACACGTCGTGACATGTAGCGCTATGGTACCTGGGTTCATAACGTCACCCGTAGGCGCACTCAGCTCCGTGAATGTCTCCGACTACGTGAATGACTTCCGCATCCAGCGCCACGTGAGCAGCAGCAGCCAATTAGATTCATCAACAGAGGAGCAGCTCAGCGCTGATTGGCTCTCACAACGCAGCGTTCGTCTCTCCCTCCGCTCTGGTTTCCCCTGCGCCGCTCCCAACTCAACTTTTTTTATACTCCGTGACTTATTGAGCGCTGTAATAATCGCGACACAACGAATCGATAATGAAATTCGTTGCCAACTATTTTAATAATCGATTTTTATCGATTTTATCGATTCGTTGTTGCAGCCCTAGTTCGGATCGACTCTCTATTTTCTTAGTGCTCCCTCATTGTAGGCGGAACTCTCAGTTGATCGTGCTAGTCAAACCGACATGAACAACAGGTTGCTTCAATAGATTATACATTGTAAGGAAGTTCCCTTGATCATTATTTCCTTAGTGCAGTGGTTCTCAAACTATGGGGGCGCGACCCTCAAGTGGGGCGCCGAGGTATTACAGGTCGGGCGCGGGGGCAGTGCGGAGAACTTCACATATTCCAAAAGTACGTGTAAATATTTACATTACGATTTCGGTGTTAACGGGTTCCGATTGCGCATGCGCGATTGTGACATCACAGATGGTGCGCAGACCAAGGCAGGGAAAAGGAAGGGCTTGTACGCGCTGATCAAGAGTGTCTCCAATGAGCAATGGACATACTGCGTCATACACAGAAGGGCTAGATGTGCCGTGAATTAAATAAGGTTGTGATGCTATCAGCGTGATCAATTTCATAAAAAGAACCACTGTTTTCACTCTGAGGAGACCGGAGCCTTCAGCTGTTTCACAGCCAAGCTCGATGGCTCTCAGGATGAAACGTGTCGTTGAGTCTTTGAGCTCAGAGACATTAAACAGCCGTCATATAATGACATATGTCTTACAGGACAGTACAATTGAAATTGGATACATATCCATACACACATTCTGCAAAGAGAAGGTAGACTCAGTTTATCATTTATTTTATAAGATTGTCTAATGAAATTGGCCTCAGTAAGATATTTGGAAAGCTGAATGAATTCAATCTTCATCTTCAAGGCAGAGAGCAGCAGCTTCTTCAGCTGCAGATGAGGTCAGGTTTCACTCTGAAGTTGAGATGTGGGACAGGCGACTTGATCAAGGGAAGATTGATTCCCCTCAGAATATGAGTGAATTTGAACTAATACTGATACAACTTGATGGCTCACACATATCTGCACACATTTTGTTTTGGCACGTTATTGTTTTGAAAAGATATTTAGTGTAAAACTCGCCATATATTTGAACTTGTTTTGATTAGTTTTTCACATGCTGCACTTATTGTTGTCTTGAAAATATATCCAGTGCAAACATGTTAATTGCAGCCACAATAAGCTATTTGCCAAATATTAGTTATTTTTTGCACAACTTCATTTACATTGTTTTTGTCTGATGAAGCAATCTGGTTTAATTAAAAGTGAATGCAATTTTCTTTATTCTATTATTTGAAAAAGCACAGATGGAGGAGTCACGCAAAGTTGTTATTTCAATAAAATTAAGCGTCTACAATTTAGTTACAATTTTGTTCGGGTGGTGGGGCGTGAACATTTTTCTCCCTCCGAAGTGGGACGCGACAGTTTGAGTTTGAGAACCACTGCCTTAGTGTCACAAATTAATTGATCTAAAAATACAAGAAAAACGTGTCCTTTGCTGTTTTGACAGAGTGGCTTTGGGTTGTTTTGAGACGGCCTATTCTGCTTTGTGTACAGTACTGACGGGAATGTACACGTTTTCTGGCTATCAGCCTTTTTACAGGAAGGAACATTCTGCTAAACAACCCTTTATCAATTGAGAAAGTGTCTGTTTTTAGTTGGTTCCTTTCATGTTGCTAGCTCACTGACGTGAGACAAATTAGAAAGTCTGTTCATGGTCTGTAGTCTGTCATTGTGTTTTTAAAAGTGCTGAACAAACACGCTGGGAGGAGGATGTTTTTCTTGTTTGGGTTTCCACTGATCCATAAATCAGATAATAAAGAGTTTGCTTTTTCCAGAAGTGGGAGCTTATCAGTTTGTACAGACAAGGAACAATTTCCCTTAACCTCTGACTTGTTTTTAAAATGTGGCAGCCTGCTTGTATACAGCATGCTCATTCTTGCTTCATTACTGGCTGCTCCTGTGGCCTATTCAACATACAAATGAGCTCTAAACAAGTGAAATCATGTTTGTTTTCCAGCACTATATCCTTTGCTGTCTTCTTGCAGGAAATTTAGCCTCACAATAACCAACTTCCCAATAAAGGGGAAACAAACAGGCCCTCATGCCGTTGGCTAGCTGCAGAAACAACAACAAAGTGCTCTTGAGTGGCAATGTAAGTTTCCATTGTTTCATTCTCTGTGCTCTGCATTTCTGTCCCCGTGGCTTCACAGCTCCCATCTGAACAGATCAAGCATAACAAGTTATTTTCTCCTAAATTGTTGAAAATCAATAAGACGCCATTAGATTTCACAGGGTTTTCACATCTGGGAAAGATCAGTTTTCTGTGAGTCTGTGCCGAACTAAGTAGGCATTTAAGATCACTCCAGTATGTTCATTGCCTGGTATAACATTTAACATATTTTCCCTTTTCACGCTATATATGTTTGGCTTAAGGTTTGCATGTCAGGGAGGAAAATGACTAGTTCTCTGAGTGGGCATTAAGACAGCTGCAGTGATGTGTGAATGGTTTGCTATTATTGTGCACTGAAGCCAAAATCAACCCTATTAATCTGCTCATTTTCTCTCGTCACCAAACAAACATTCATATTAGCCGTTGTCTGTTTTACAGTTGAGTTTGAGTTCATGCCGTGCCTCATTATATGGTTGCACCCAATCTTGATATTGACTGATTCCCACTGTTACTTTTTCTGTTGGAATTGTCGTGTTTTCTTACATTATAGAAGGAGGACAGACTTTTTACATATAGATGAAAGGTAGATCTAAGACATGATCTTCCCTATTGTTGATGAAAATGAGGCTGCCTGGGCCCCAATAATGACAGTGCCAGGAAAGTCTTAAAGTTCTGTTGCATTCTGCCATCGGTACAGCGCAGCAGACAGGGCCCCGAAGAAGAACATTTTCTCATCTATTTCTATGGCTAACAAGTGCAATTGAGCTGGATAAATATGTCTTTCAAAATAGTTACTGAGCACAATGTGTGCTCAGATGAAGAATAACACACCTGTCATGATTGGCAGAGGAGCGGCTTCCTGTGACATGTCCGGAGGCTGTATCCAGTCATTGCAGAGCTGGTTAGGATGTCTTCTTGGCCTCGTGGGCTTGGAGACGCCCCTCGAGTTACAGCCATTGGGTTTGCCTGCAAAGACATTACCATAACACAGCACTGTTTGGGGTCTTTCTTAAGGATTGGGAAGTTACTTAACAGCAGTGGCTTGTTTCAGCCTTCTTGTCTCTCCCCCACTGTTACCTTGTGATTTCCCCTTGTTTTTTGTCTCTGTTCCACGGTGCTTTGCTACCAAATTGCTGACTGGTCATGATTTGGAAAACACTAGAGGGGAGAAAAAACAAACAGCTGGACTTTAGGGCCCTATTTCTCATACCTGGCTAATGTAGTTAGCGGGATCATTTCGAGGATGAGATTACACAAGCGAGGCTTTTCAGTTCCACAAAGCAAGTTTGGAAAAATCACCATAGCAACAAATCAAAAAATGTGAACCTGCTCCAGCGCAGGTTCATTCAGTCGAGCTGGATAATCTGGCCAAGCCACCAGGAGGAAATGGAGCTCACTTCCTCATTGATGAAGCAGCGATATTAGTTAAATTAGAGTTTTATAGGAGAGCGTTCTCATCACGTCATGATGACTTCCTTCATGAGCACTATCCATTCTGCCCACAAAGAATAATTTATTTACAGACCTTCTCGAGCCAAGTTGAACACCACACGCTGCAGCCGCATTAACTCAAAGACCGTATGCAGAGCCTCATTTTTTTGTGCAAGAGGTACATTGTGGTACATTGTGGTACATTGTTGTAAATTTGTGTAAAGTGTTGTACATTGTTTTACAGTGTTGGCGATGCAGGATATCAGGAAAGCCGCTCTATGCCAAGCTGTTCATAAAGTTTATTTAGCCTTGAGAAACTTCTGGATGTGTTCATTATGTTCCCTGACCCGTACACAGATTCACACACACATATTAACACTCCTATTCTATATGGTCATCTCCACATCAGGTATATACATATATATGATCTACTTTTTCTGGAAGAGTTGAGCCATTAAGCGGACTGCTAGCATGCACATTTAAAGAAATATAATCGGATTGATTGGGGTAATGAGGACTTAAAATGATCTGATACATTTCCCAAACACTTATGCTGCTTTCAAACCGAACGCGTTGAAAGTAGATTCATGAATAAACAGGCGATAATGGATGAGAATAAAGAGGATTTTCATCCAGTTATTCAGACGTAGTCGCCAGAAAGTTATCGGCGGTGTGACTACGGTGATGTTATGTATAATTATATACAGGACTGTCTCAGAAAATTAGAATATTGTGATAAAGTTCTTTATTTTCTGTAATGCAATTAAAAAAACAAAAATGTCATGCATTCTGGATTCATTACAAATCAACTGAAATATTGCAAGCCTTTTATTTTTTTAAATATTGCTGATTATGGCTTACAGCTTAAGAAAACTCTAAAATCCTATCTCATAAAATTTTAATATTTCCTCAGACCAAGTAAAAACAAATATTTATAACAGCTGAGTGTTTGTCAAGGCTCAGGAAACCCTTGCAGGTGTTTGAGTTAATTAGACAATTCAAGTGATTTGTTTAATACCCTACTAGTATACTTTTTCATGATATTCTAATATTTAGAGATAGGATATTTGAGTTTTCTTAAGCTGTAAACCATAATCAGCAATATTAAAAGAATAAAAGGCTTGCAATATTTCAGTTGATTTGTAATGAATCCAGAATGCATGACATTTTTGTTTTTTAAATTGCATTACAGAAAATAAAGAACTTCATCACAATATTCTAATTTTCTGACACAGTCCTGTATATGATATTGTTATGAACCCATACACGAGGGAGTTTGATGTTCTGCCGTTTGTGGGAGTTCCACAGCAAGTATAAAGCAGAACAAGTGGTTATTTCTTTCGTGGGTGTATACCTGTTTCCGTGGAGATAATGAAAGCGGTGTTAGATGTTCATGATTATGGTCTGGAATTCCTCATATGCATTCATGATCATCTCCTGCTCCTCAGTGGAGAAAAAAAGTATTTTCCTTTCAGTTTATTTGACTTTGTGCCATTATAAAATTATGGTTTCGCTGATCGATGCTTCCCCCTTTTGAAGTTGGACAGGCACACACAATCATCTTGAGGACTGACGTCTGGTTCAAATTAACAAGACAGTTTGAGGGCGGATCAGCCTTTAAGAAACCGAGATAGCCTGATGTCAATCATCTCGTTAATTTAAGCGGGATAATAGAACATTTGATCGACTTTTTTGAGCCACGATGAGAAATAGGGCCCAAGTTCAGACCACGTTTGTTAGAGTGATGCATTTCTCCAAACCACGTGGCGCACCTGCTTTCCAACCGATCCCACACCACATGCATGTGACAAGGATCAGGAAGCTGGTCTGGTCAGGTCTGAGCGGGATGACCGCCTGGCTGCCTAGCCCGGACTCTCAGTCGGCCTCCCAACCAAATCCTGTTGCTTCAAAACAAACCAACCAGCAGACAGGGAATCACATGCTGCCTGCTCCTGTTGTGAGAGCCAGACTCTCTCCTGCGTCTTTTTGTCAGCCTTTGTTGTGATTGCAGTCTGGATTTATGGACAGATTTAAGCCACTCATCACCGTCGGGGAAAGCGCAGATGCCGTCTATAGGTCGATGTTTTTTTATGAATTGGTCTCCCGTTCCACCAGGGGTCTGTTTATGGTGGATGTGTGGGTGCTTGACAAAAACTCTCTCTCTCTCTCTCTCTCTCTGGATTTGAAACATCGGTTAGATTTGTAACGTTGGTGATCCCTTTAAGAGCTCCAGAACTTTGTGCCTCATCAGTGGCAGCAATACTTCCCATTAGTTTGGGATGAACAGTCAACCTCCCATACGATTTTCAGAGTGATTTTCAAACCCGACTCCCAAAGGATCCTGTGACTTTAACTAGGGATGCACCGATCTGATCGGCGCCGATCCATATCGGCCGATATTGCCATTATCGGTTTTGTTCGGCGTTCTCAAAACGGCCGATCAAAACGGCCGATCAGATGACGTAACATCTGCGAGAACTATCAGACGTTTCAATCGCGGCGCATCGCAATGGAGAAAATGCGCCCGGCGAGGGCCGCAGAGTGAGAGGTCCACGAGGGGATCCTCACGCACCGAGCGGCGTCCCCGTCCCCCGAGTTGAATCTCTGGGTCAACTCATCCGACACTCACATGTCTGCCCCTATAGACTGATGCTCACGGTAAACGCATTCGATCAGGAGCGCGCGAGGGTTTTGATAACGTTAGCGGAAGGATTTATGTGACAACATCCGGTTTTGCAAAGTTAGCGGAAAGAACCACGTGAAACAACATCTGTTTTTCAAAATAAGATGTCGACAAATCATACACTAGCATATAAAAGTAAACAATGAACTGATGTATCTTTATAGATCGTTTCTGAGATTTAGCTTAAATTATGCTAACATTAAAACATGTTACTGTACCAAGGAAGAGTTTATAAAATAAGTCAGACTTTTGTATGTTAAAAAGTCGGTATATAGATTTCCCCAAGAGTTCCAGGAAATGAATAATGCAGATGTGTTCCATACATATCTGAAATCCCCTACAATAGCAATCAAACAATTTTAATGTATCAATTAGGACATTTTTCAAAGTAAAAGTCCTAAATGTTTCAAGAAATCTGTAATTTCTTTCATGTTTGAGTTGCTTTATATATGTATTTCCTCATAGTCCTAGGCAATAATGCTCCACAATAAATAGAATGCTTCAATCGACACCGTGATCGGTATTATCTGATCGGCAGATACTGATTTCAGTGATCGGTGATCGGTATTATCGGTGATTGGCAGATACTGATTTCAGTGATCGGTGATCGGCACAAAAAACCTGATCGGTGCATCTCTAACTTTAACTGCTCCAAGGTCCGCACTTTGGGTACTTTTCAGGCCACTTTTGACTTCATTGCACATTATAGGAATTGTCATGCGTTATGGCCTCAAGAAAGCGTGTTTAACGGCTCGCTTACGCCGTATGTCAGCATGCATTTCAGGGAACCACAGGAAGATGCCAACAGCCGCTCACAGCTCCATATTTCTGCTCTTTATGTGATATGCACAAATGAGATGTTAAAGCCTGTGGAGTGTTTCTTAAAGACATATGTGGATTGCCGTCCTTTTGTGCCGCTTTTTGTTTATGTATTGTATTTGTATCTCGATGTGTCCTTGGTTAATCTGAATCCTACTGAAGTGATTAAGCCTTTTCAAAGCGGCATAGATTAGATGCAGATGGACGCTGTGTTTGGTCAGATGTAATGCCTGCCATTGAAAGGCATTACATTAAGTTATGCTTTTCCTTTTTTTCTCTGTTGTATAGAAAAGCGAGTACAAAACAGGTACACAAATCCGACCGAGAAACAGGATGCTTCTCTAAAGGAGAAGCGGATCCATTGAACAACTTCATGGTTACTATTCAGAAGTGTATGTTAATGGTATTCGTAAATGCTATTATCTCCAGTATAAATGGCTAAAATAGCTGCCACGCCAGCCTGTCACTTGTGTCTTGTACATCTTGTATCTTTAGTTTCCCACCATCTTGCCACTCACTGATCCAGTGGCTTGCTGTCAAGCCAGGCGCATTTGAGTGGAAAAAAATGGTGCCATGGCTGGAGGGGAAGCTGCTGGATGGAGCAGATGCCATAGTGGCAGAAGTCAAATGCTCATCGCGCCATTGCTGCTGAGTTCCCCTGTCAACCTCTGGTGACACACAGCTGAGCATCGCAGAGTCGGTGTTATGTGGGGTCAGAAGGGAATATAAAGGTGTGAGCCGCCTCATGTGGAGCTAGACTATTAATGGACAATAATTTCGACCGGAGCAATAGATGCCATGTCCTTTTTTTGCTGCAGTGCAGATGATGAAAAATATGTTCTATCCACGTATTAGATATTATTTCTGGTCAGTGGGAAAACAAATCATCATGTCCAGGGTGTCCCCTGCCTTCGCCCTATGTCAGCTGGGATCGGCTCCAGCGCCCCGCGACCCTAATGAGGATGAAGCGGTATTGATAATGGATGGATGGAAGGGAAAACAAATCATATGAAGTGCTTGGACCAGATTGGGCCTTGCTGTTTTACGAAGACTTTTTGAAACCTCATGAAGGTCTGCGCTGAATTCCATCATTACGCATTATTGTCAGACGGATACAATCACAGTCTCCAGATGGAGCCCTGACAGTCGACACGGTCATCTGAAAGAAAATCATTAATCAAGAAAAAAATTTGGTGGTGGCAAATGTTGGTCATCTCAGTTTATAAAGGACGACGATTATTGTCTAATTGGCAAAGATTAAAAAATCTTTGCGATCGCCACCTTACCCCAAAATGGAGGCAAACACAGCCTTCTGGTTTTGCACAAGATCCATGAGTCATGTAACTCTTGTTCCTGGTGTGACTAGTTTTATGGAGGCATTTCTGCGCAGTGAACAGAAGTGCAAATACTACTCATCAGATCCGTAAGCAAAAAAAAAAGGTGCATTTGCCAAAATTAATTATGTCTGCAACTTTTGTTCCCTTAGGGACTCATTAGTGTCCGTATCAGGAATGTTATGGGGAAAAAGGCCAGCGAAAGTTGCTGACCCTCCTTGCATGTTTTGTCTACGTGTCTGTCACTGGGCCACAATGGAGAGAATGAGTACTGGCCAGTCATTAACCCGATTGCCACTGGGTCCACGGACCAGTCGTGACCCACGGGGTTAACTCGCTCTGTGTCCCCCTCAGTGGGCCTGGACAATCAGGACAGCTGACCTCTGTGTTCACAGCCAGCCTCCAATGGGAGATAAGAGGGGATTTGGTTTGTGCCGATGTGCATACCTCCTTCCTACTGTAGCGAAACAGAATGTGCCTGTCTGGATAGGCAGACAGGTCTGGGTGTGGGTGACACATCCACAGTCCTGACTGCATGCCTTTACACTGTCTATTCATTCATTGAGCAACAACGCCTCTGTCAGGTATGGAATTAATCAAAATGTGACACACTAAGAGGTGTCATATAAACACATAAATACAGCATTGTCTATAAATGAACCAGCCTGCCAAATGAAATGTTTAAGATATGAGTTGATTTGAAGGATGGAATTATTTCCCATATAATTGGTGTATTTCTTGTATTATTCTCAAGATAATTTATTTCATGACTATTAATAAGTAAATAGAGATTGGAGTACAGTAAATTAAACCTGTCGTCACAAAATATAGGACAATACTGCACGAAACCCCCGTTGCAAACATCTGCGTCCTTTGACTCTCAAATCGACCCTGGGGGAGCCAAGGAGCAAGCGGCCATCGCATGAGTTGTTTTAAAGCGCAAAAGCCCGTTGACTTGTTTCTGATGGCGGTCGATTGTAATTGCCAAGTAAAATGAAGCAGAGCTGTGACAGATGTGGCGTAAAGTGCTCAGCTTTAGGGTGTTTGTGTGTGTGTTTGTGTGGGTGGATGCATTTGCTGCTGAAGTCGGTACATCCTTCACTTAACCTCACCAGGGCACTCACACTGCCTCTGCACGGTTGTTGAGCATGATGTTTTTCTTTTCTTTTTTCCACTGCATGGTTCGGATTAGGGCTGCAACTAACGATTATTTTGATAATCGATTAATCGGTTGATTATTTTATCGATTAATCGGATAAAAAAACAAAAACACTTTAATTTTCAACCCTTTATTCAAAACAGAGTCCGTACGGTCATGGAAAACCTGGAAAAGTCATGGAGTTTTAAATGGCTATTAGCAGGCCTAGAAAAGTAATTGAAAAAATAAAATCCCAAAATATTTGGAAAAGTAATGCAAATTTGTTTTATTCAAATGTTAATTTACACGGTATATATACGGTATGCTTTGGAATTCTCATTGTTAGTTTAAATACTACATCTTCTCACTTTGTCACGTATAGACAGAGTTTTCACAAAATGTTTAATCATGGAAATTTGGTTTAAAGTCATGGAAAGGTCCTGGAGACCCACTGGTCAGCATGTGGATGGACCCTGTCCACTGGTCAGCATGTGGATGAACCCGTCACAAACAGACTGACAGCGCTTTACTCTCCTTAGCAGTGGTCCCCATGTGGACCGCCCCTGAACAATATCAGAGACGCGTTCCGATTTATTATTTTTTCACCTGGCCCGCTGCCGTTGAGATTGCAGTGAGACGCGGAAAAATGTGAAGTGGTGCTCTTGCAATAAAACATATTTGATGGGACGAGTCGTCCTCGGCCAATCAGCGTTCAGATGTCGACAGCGTTTGGGAAGTTAGTTTAGCTTGAATGTTAGTCCGCTACATCTGCTGCTGTCACGCTGCACGGTGTAGCGATACTAACAAAGTACCAGTACGTTAAAAACGATGTGATTTAGCATATTTTTAGTCTCGATACTTCATTAAAAGAGCGCACGATCAGAGCTCACGCGCTGCTCCGCTCCGTTAAATGTTGTCTCCACGCGCAGCGCTCACAGCGAGTGGCGTCGTGGCTTATCTCCGTTGCCTTTCTCCGTGGAAAAATATTTTCCACTATCCGCCACGGAATAAATAACCACGTTTTCTACGTTGTACTCTTGTGGAAATGCCACACACGTCGTGACATGTAGCGCTATGGTACCTGGGTTCATAACGTCACCCGTAGGCGCACTCAGCTCCGTGAATGTCTCCGACTACGTGAATGACTTCCGCATCCAGCGCCACGTGAGCAGCAGCAGCCAATTAGATTCATCAACAGAGGAGCAGCTCAGCGCTGATTGGCTCTCACAACGCAGCGTTCGTCTCTCCCTCCGCTCTGGTTTCCCCTGCGCCGCTCCGCGCTCAACTCAACTTTGTTTATACTCCGTGACTTATTGAGCGCCGTAATAATCGCGCGACACAACGAATCGATAATGAAATTCGTTGCCAACTATTTTAATAATCGATTTTTATCGATTTTATCGATTCGTTGTTGCAGCCCTAGTTCGGATCGACTCTCTATTTTCTTAGTGCTCCCTCATTGTAGGCGGAACTCTCAGTTGATCGTGCTAGTCAAACCGACATGAACAACAGGTTGCTTCAATAGATTATACATTGTAAGGAAGTTCCCTTGATCATTATTTCCTTAGTGCAGTGGTTCTCAAACTATGGGGGCGCGACCCTCAAGTGGGGCGCCGAGGTATTACAGGTCGGGCGCGGGGGGCAGTGCGGAGAACTTCACATATTCCAAAAGTACGTGTAAATATTTACATTACGATTTCGGTGTTAACGGGTTCCGATTGCGCATGCGCGATTGTGACATCACAGATGGTGCGCAGACCAAGGCAGGGAAAAGGAAGGGCTTGTACGCGCTGATCAAGAGTGTCTCCAATGAGCAATGGACATACTGCGTCATACACAGAAGGGCTAGATGTGCCGTGAATTAAATAAGGTTGTGATGCTATCAGCGTGATCAATTTCATAAAAAGAACCACTGTTTTCACTCTGAGGAGACCGGAGCCTTCAGCTGTTTCACAGCGAAGCTCGATGGCTCTCAGGATGAAACGTGTCGTTGAGTCTTTGAGCTCAGAGACATTAAACAGCCGTCATATAATGACATATGTCTTACAGGACAGTACAATTGAAATTGGATACATATCCATACACACATTCTGCAAAGAGAAGGTAGACTCAGTTTATCATTTATTTTATAAGATTGTCTAATGAAATTGGCCTCGCAGTAAGATATTTGGAAAGCTGAATGAATTCAATCTTCATCTTCAAGGCAGAGAGCAGCAGCTTCTTCAGCTGCAGATGAGGTCAGGTTTCACTCTGAAGTTGAGATGTGGGACAGGCGACTTGATCAAGGGAAGATTGATTCCCCTCAGAATATGAGTGAATTTGAACTAATACTGATACAACTTGATGGCTCACACATATCTGCACACATTTTGTTTTGGCACGTTATTGTTTTGAAAAGATATTTAGTGTAAAACTCGCCATATATTTGAACTTGTTTTGATTAGTTTTTCACATGCTGCACTTATTGTTGTCTTGAAAATATATCCAGTGCAAACATGTTAATTGCAGCCACAATAAGCTATTTGCCAAATATTAGTTATTTTTTGCACAACTTCATTTACATTGTTTTGTCTGATGAAGCAATCTGGTTTAATTAAAAGTGAATGCAATTTTCTTTATTCTATTATTTGAAAAAGCACAGATGGAGGAGTCACGCAAAGTTGTTATTTCAATAAAATTAAGCGTCTACAATTTAGTTACAATTTTGTTCGGGTGGTGGGGCGTGAACATTTTTCTCCCTCCGAAGTGGGACGCGACAGTTTGAGTTTGAGAACCACTGCCTTAGTGTCACAAATTAATTGATCTAAAAATACAAGAAAAACGTGTCCTTTGCTGTTTTGACAGAGTGGCTTTGGGTTGTTTTGAGACGGCCTATTCTGCTTTGTGTACAGTACTGACGGGAATGTACACGTTTTCTGGCTATCAGCCTTTTTACAGGAAGGAACATTCTGCTAAACAACCCTTTATCAATTGAGAAAGTGTCTGTTTTTAGTTGGTTCCTTTCATGTTGCTAGCTCACTGACGTGAGACAAATTAGAAAGTCTGTTCATGGTCTGTAGTCTGTCATTGTGTTTTTAAAAGTGCTGAACAAACACGCTGGGAGGAGGATGTTTTTCTTGTTTGGGTTTCCACTGATCCATAAATCAGATAATAAAGAGTTTGCTTTGCTGAAAATATGTGGTCTAAAAACTGTAACACAACTTTGGCCATTTGCAGTTATATTTTCAGTGTGTATGTGTGTGTATATATGTATATATGCAAGTGGTGAGATAAAATGTATTATTCAGATGTTATTCTTCAACAGTCAAAATCTTTTTAGCGTCGCGCAGGAACAAATCAGAGGCGTTGGAGTGTTTTTAGAGCGTCGTTAAATAAACATCATACTTTCTTTTTAATATCCTTGACAGGGAACTATTTTGTCTCATAGTTCAGTTCAGATTGTACTTTTGAATTATGCACACCATTAAACCAGGACATTACTATGCAGCCCCTTGTCTCCACTTACTGAAGCACAAAAATGCCGTTACATGTTGCCTTTGGCCTATTCTTGTAACTTGCTGTTAGCGAAGACATAGTTATCTGTGACTATTATAGACAAGCCGGGGATACTGGAGTTACTGGTGTGTATGGGAAAGCCTTTTACACAAAGTGGAAGGGAAGGCTGAGGAGAGCTGAACAGTGCAGGGCTGGCAGTCCGCCTGGCAGTCCGCCTGGCCTCTCCTCGTACTCTGGGCTGCTGCTGCTGCAGTGCTATGATGCGTTTAAGGAGCACCGGCCAAGCCAAGCAGAGCTAATTTGAAGCTAAGGTAGTATATTCTTTCCCCCCCCTTCCTCTTTCTTTGAGACATCATCTTGACAAGCCGTACTTTTATGCTATTTAGAAAGGCTGTTGATGGAGGATAATGATCTGGAGTAACAGTGGCCTGATTTTTTCTTTTCTTTCCCCTTTCTCTTGCTTCTGTAATTGCCTTCGTCTGTCAATGTGGAGGAGATCAACTGCTCTCCATGCATTAAAGTGTACTGTAACAGTCTGTGGACGTTTGGAGGTTAGCCACGGGGGGTGGGATCCCGAGCAGAACGGGCAGAGCAGACTTGATGCCGAATGCTTGCCTTTATATGGGTTTACGTCCTTCTTTAAAAGAAGAAGCAGCCGAGAAGGAGATTGCATAACGGTGTCCCAGACGCCGTGTCGGGAGCCAAACAATAGGTCTCTCATTCTTACAATGCCCAGCAGCTACACTGTGTGTTCATTCACTGCGTACCTTCCCCGGGCTATGTTTACTGGAAGCCATTGGAACCTCTCTGAAATGTAAACGGCAGCGTCAAGCCACAAGCAGTTCAGCACCGAGCTGCATGGGCTTGAGCCAAAACGAGGGGAACACACATCTGCTGGATACACAGCCAGGTGCTGCCTATCTGACCGCAGGAGCAGCTGTGTAATTACACTGTTCCCGTCTATCTCGAGACGATCTGTGTTTAGGTGGGGCTCGCAAACACCAGAGGTCAGAGGTCAACATAAGCGTCCAACTTGTTGATGGATTTATCTTGTAACACATTTACTTCCTTGGAGTCAGTTCTTTTCTTTCCTCCACACGGCTTTCATGGTTTGATACATGACTGACGCACAAACTCCAGCAGGGTTGTTCCTGCATAGAGAAAATGTGGGCGCGCGCCTAAGCCGTTTTCCCGAACGCCTATGACAAATCCCGAGCGCCTAAAGGTGCGTTCACACCAAAAGCTAAACTATTTTTTCGCGTTTCCAGCGGCACAATGTTCGCCCCGAGTTGAAATGTTTCAACTTTGAGGCGGTCATCTCGCAACTCGGGCCAATCAGCTCTTGAGTTCCGCTCTCGTAGCGCGGGAAGCGGAAGTCTTTCAGACGTAACAGTAACTTCATCGGTGAAAGTGACCGAGCTGAGTGAGCCTACGGGTGATGTCAAGAACCCAAACACGAGGGCGTTAGTGTGTGGGACGTCCACAACAAATATAAAGCGGAACTAGTGGTTAGTTATTCTGGTGGATGAAGGAAATGATAACGGTCTTTACGGAGACGAGACACGGAGATAAGCCCCGCCCCTCGTGGAGCGTCTCGACGCTTATGGCGAGAACACGGCGAACGGTCGAGCGAGTAAACTCACGGGTTTTGGGCGACCCGAAAAATAGTTTCGCTTTTGGTGTGAACGCACCTTTAGGCAAAAAAAAGTCCGCGATGGAAAACAAAACAAAACTGTGTTCATCACGTGCATGTCAGCGAATATGTTCTCAATAGTATGGTTCAAGTAGGCTACAGCCGAACCCTCGTTCTGTTTTGATCAATAGTAATCGAGTTGATAAGCGTGTCTTCTTGTCTGATCAATACGCAACTGTGAGGTGCGCGAATGGACAGAGCGGCCAGCTGCTGATCACTCACTCAACAGCCCGACGTGCACCAATACACCTGGACTATTGTCAATCTATTAGCCTATCTATTTTAATCTAAAGTGGAAGCAAAATGATTTCCTCAAGCATAGCCTCCATTATTTATGGAAAAAAAAAATACATAGATGTCTGCTAATTACGGTGACATGGCAACACAAAGATTTTTGGGAGCACCGAAGACTCATTTTGACTCAGGAAAAACTCTGTCCAGTGGTTACGTACGCAAAAGTATTCCGCTTTCTCCTGTGGATCTCCGAGTGGTCCTAATCCCTTCCCTCCGTTAAGAAAACATCTTCCTTTACTTGACTCTGAAGAAATCGGGTTTCTACAGAAAGCCAACAATAATCAGTTTAGTTGAGTGCATGTAAACATAGAGATTCTCATCAGGTCACACACAAAGAGCGGTTCTCTGAGGCGCTGACATTTGACATTTTCCGGGTGAGTGTAAAGAGAGAAATGAGTGTAGGTTAATTGTTTCCTGTCATTTTGTTAAATTTCCACTGAAAAGCAGTCAGGGTCTGTTGTCCCTGAGGGGACCCCTTGCATTCCCCCAGACTCTGATCAAACAGAGCCTGGTTAGTCCCACTTCTCTTTGATCACTTCATGGATTGCTGCTGGACCGCTGGTTTGTCACTTCAGGGTTTCTGTTGTTACACTGCAGAATCAACAACATGCCCGCTAGGCTAGGTTTACAATTTCAAATATGATGGGATTGCAAAGATTTTGCCATGGATGCTGAAAAACACATTCACTTAGCCACAAAAGTGAGTCTCCTTGATATGATTTATCTTCGAGGAGTCCCATACTGGGAGACTGTTATTGTTATGGATTTTATATTGAATCGTATTACTGCCTGTGATTTCTCAGGGATGGTAGTAAATATTTTCAAATATTTCATATTTCTGAGGTGTTATTTCAAGGTCACTTTAGCCAAAGAGGTGTGTCTCTCTCCTCTCTCGCTCTCATTTATAGCAACAGCCTGTGGGAGCCCGTCTTACCAAACCCTGCTGGATATCACAATCTAGGCTACTTGAATGAAAGCACAGTTTTCTTCTTGATTCTGCCGGTCTGGTGACCCTGAGTGCATGTTGAACAGCTGCCACTGCCTGGTGATTTCTCTTAATGACATTCTTCAGAGCCTGCTGCATTTTAGAGATAAGGAAGTGAGGAATAAGGAAATCTGTGCTTATTTGGGATTCTTTCTAAAGTTTGGCCAAATATGTGATTGAGGCTAAACACCTCCCTGTGCACATTTTTCATTGTGTGCCCGATCTCGGCATATGTGAAGATTCAAAGATGTTTTTTGTAATGCCTTTTCTAAATTGCATACATATTAATTCCCCATCGCGGTTTCTGAGGAACTGCAGCAGGATGCAATACAGCCATACTTCTTATGACTGGGGAAAATGTGTTTTACATCTACCCTCCCCCACATTATCTTTTACGCTCCCTTCCCCCCAATCATAGAAGCAACTCATTAGATCGTTGGCCTCGATCTGCTCCAAAGGTCAAAGGTTACTCGATCACTGGGGGGCCCTCGCGTCAGGTTAGATCAGTGCACTTGGCTCCTGGTAGAAGGAATGAATTCATCAGCACTCATCTCCCTGGACACTTTCCCTATTTAGCATCCAGGAAGGGGGATGGGTAAAATGGTGGAGTAACGTGGTGGGAATAAAAAGAGAGCATTCATATCCCTTCCTCCTCTCCACGCACTTTTTAAAGGTTCATGTACAGTTTATGTTCATGTGTACGCAGATATCTCGTGGCAGAGCTTTAAGACCAGTTGACTGGAGGAATGGGTATGCAGAGTATGCGTTGGATTATTATTATTTTTTCACAACAGCTGACTGCTCTCTAAATCAGTGAGATGAAGGCTGTACTACTCAGTGGCATTAGAGAGAAAACACATTTGGTGCTTTGGTATGTCATTAACGTTATTGATTGTGAACACAGGGGCGTGCAACTCCGCATGCATTTGTCTGTATGTTTATGCCTAGGTGCATGTGTGTGGGTGGCTCTCAGCGGGAGGTTACTCTCTGACACCCTTTCAGCTGCCACACCTCCCTTAAACACACCCACCGCATGCCATGCCAGCTGCAGCTGTCATGCCTCAATGCTAGAGACGTTGAAAATTTCCCCTCACTCTGCAATTAGAGCTGCAGATTGCTGAATAGCGCACATTGCGATGTCCTAGAATTGCACTTGGTCCCCTTTCTACTCCCAAGAACACTGAGTAAATAGAAACTGATGAGGGTGAATCATGAATAAACTGGCCCCATCTGACTCGAAGTTGACAGATTGTGTTTTTGTGCAAGCTGCTTCTTGTGATGTGCTGTTACCCTAGCTAAAGAAACCAAAGGGTGGAAAGGGGCCTCATTGATGGGGTGGGTTTCTCACGGCTGACTGAGAATGTTCGCTTTCCTTCGAGTCAAGTGGCGCATTGTGAGTTAACCAAAGAAATGCAAATATAGAGAACAGATGTACTATTTATTTTTGCCCGTTTGCCGGCAGCAGTAATCCCTCACTTGTGTGTGTGTGTGTGTATAAAGTGTTAACAAGGGAAAAGCCATGTCACCCTGGCTCATGTGATGGCTGCCCGCCTTTCAGAGGTTCTTTCTCAATAAGGCTTGATGCTCGGGAAAGATAAATGGAGGCTTTTGTGGCCTTTGCCACAGGGAGAGCCACACACAATAAAGGACACACACACACACACACACACACACACACACAAACACAGAGAGCAAGGTCTTTTCCAGAAAAACAGCTACAAACTGCATTTCTACCTCCTCCTTTTGCTGTCCCTCACTCGCACTCGCTTCCTCAATCTTTTTCTCCTCTGAGAACTGAACCTCGCTTCAATAATGTTTCCATAAACGGGCTGAGGGAGTGGAAATAACTGGGACCATTTCCCATCGCCGCCTTCTCGCTCTCTCTGTGCTCTGCAGTTGCTTTCCTTAAGCACACATCCCTTAATGATGCACAGGTTTTACACCGCTCCGAGTGCTGGCAGAGTGCACATTTAAGGCATTGCGTACGTCCTGCACACTGCAGCCTAAATATAGCTCACTACTGATACTTCATCAGGCACCTTCCGCCAACAGCTGCTTTGAACAGGATAGAGGTCAATTGGTCTTCTGCCTGGGATTCAAAACACCACTAAGCGTCCTTCAATATGGCCACACCGGCTCGTTGTCCTCTTCTTCATCCACTATAACCATCTCTTGTTGTTCTGGTTTTCTCTCTCCCTTCATTCTTCTTTTGTGTCATTTTCCACTATCTTTCATGTCTCTATTTGGCCTTTCCTTTCACTTTTTGACATGCCGTTGTCTTAACATGTCCCAATGTGGTTGTCTGAGGTTTCACATATACATTTGCATGTTTGTTGTATAGCCTACATCTGCAGGCCATCTTGCCAGGACCGGAGCGATCTCTCATGTGGGTGGCTGCTCAGGGAACAGATGTTTTTGATGCCACTTGTAGGGGGGGAAAAGCTTTTGAAAGTGACTCCATAAAAGAGATGCCAGCTGCATGACAAACCAGGGCCGCCTACTTCTTAGGAATTCTATCGGAGCCAGTTCTCTCTGAGCTCTGGTAACAAGGCCTGTAGAGAATAAGAAGAGTTTTCACTTAATCAGACTGTTCCCTTTGGAGAACTTCATTAATTACCGGAGGAAGTTGCTGCACCGGAATATATGCTCCAGATGGCCATGAACTTCACTCTGGGGGGGGGGGGGGGGGAGGATTAGGGATGGGTATCGTTTGGGTTTTTTCCGATACCGGTGCTAAACCGGTACTTTTAAAACGATACCGGTGCCTGAACCGATACTTTTTTTTAAAAACGCACAATGAGGACATTAAAAACCTCTTTGGCCATATTCCCTGTAGAAGCCGTTATCATGGAGCACTGACAAACAATGGATATCGGACTGTTAACATACGCAATATATGTTCTCCATTATATGATGTGATATGTATTGTCATGTGCAGACTTTATAGGGTTAATCCTGTCACTGTTTTGATGGGCAAAGAGAACAACCAATTAGAGGTACTGAAGATGACACGTGACAAATAAAGTTTTGCTTCTGACAGCGAGAGTTACACTGAAACAAAGTGATGCCCCACGGTCTTTATTCCTCCGTCATTATATTCCCGGTAACACTGGGTATACAGCCGGGACCGCTGTACATCAACACATCTGCTAGCAGACTGTCACGCTCGTAGCTAGCGCTAGCTACGAGCTAGCTTAAACATGGTTATAATGGATAATTTATTATTTCTTGGGCTACTTTTATGAATGCAAGACTTGCAATCAACGATATGGTACTAATCTGAGTTAAGGCTGCTCGTCATCATCGGTCTCCACGTGTTCAGGGGGACCGGTGACTGTCTCCCCATCCCGCCCAGCCTGACGCTGGTGTGCTCAACACGGGCTCACGCGGTCACACACGGCGCATGCCTCCGCTGTCAAACTTAAATATGAGAGGCTATCGCAACCTGCTGACAGGGCGGAGTCACCAGAGAAGTTCACAACAATAGTTTTTTAAAATTTCAATCGGCTCAGGCACCGGAAAGAAGCACCGAAATGTGCGTTGCGTTTCGGTCCGGGTAATACCGGTTGTATTGGAACCGGTACCACATTGGCACCGGTTTCCGGTTCCCAACTCTAGGGAGGATGCTCTGTTAATAGTGTTTTGGTGGCTAGATCCTGTACAATGCTCTGAATAGAGTGTGTCTTTGTTGCCTCTAACAAGCCACACCTACACTATGTAAATAGTTTAATACCTTAGTTTACTAATGTAACCGTTGTTTGTTTATAGTGTTGTATTCCATGTCTCTAAGTATTCGTGGTGCATCCTGGTCATCTAACAGCTCTGGCACTCTGCCTATCCCTCTGATAACAGTATGGTAACCGGAGTCAACTTTCCTTTTGCTTCTTGACTGCCTACTCCCTCTGCTCACATCCGTACAGCAGCACCCCTGATCTGGCATCAAGTGCACTTTCCTCTGCCAAACTTTCATTGAAAAGCAGCCAGTAGTTATTAATCAGGTGCTAATTTTAGCCCATACAATCGTTAAATAAAAACAGGAAAAAAAACACGTATTATGTGCCCTATGGAAGAAGCGTGAAATCTGTGCTGCTGAGCCGGAACCGTTGGTGTCTGCCAACCTTTGCCAAAGGATAGTTTGTTGGTCGTGGAGGTAAAACTGGGGCTCTGCCTCTGGAGTTTGACGGATCCTAATCATGTCATAGATAATGAAAGAGGGCTGCCGAATATAAACAAGACTCAAATAAGCACTCAACTGATATGCTCAGTGGGCCGGTGGCAATGTTATAGTGTTAAAATGAATCCATTAATCTGCCCTGCAGTGGGATCACAGTAACAGAAATGAAGTTTTCTTTATCAGGTACAAACCGAGATAAAGTTGTTTGGACGGAATGTTTTCAAAAGCGCCCTGTTTTGAAACTCTGGTTCTAACTTTTTCAGGCTTGCATTCCCATCACCTCGTTTCATCTGGCAATAAGTTGTGGCCACATTTAATTTGAATAATATAGTCGCGAACTTTACCCCTGGTGAATCTTGAGCTTGACATTGGGAATGACTGCTCTGAGGTCATGTTGGTTCACCGTTTTATGGACTTTTAAAATGTGTCCCAATGTTTCATTATGTATTGCTTCAAACTCCTTGCATTCACCAGATCACCCCGCGTCTCCGTGCCGCTGCTCTCTTCGCCACTCCTCGCCCTCCCTCAACTTTCCGTCATCATTGTTAACGGAGGTCTGCTGTCACTCAAGGCTGTCATATGCAGAATAAGTTGCCTAGCAACAACATAGAGGGATGCAAAGCCGCTGTTTACGTTCCACCCCCTCACCTCATGTGCCCACTATCCCCTTTTTCCGCTCACTCTATTCTTCTGTGGTGGGGATGGAGTGGCGTTCTCCTGCTCTCTGTTGAATTCCGACAACAGATACAGAACAAACTGGGAGGAGGAGAGAAGGGGGAGAGAGGAGAGGAGAGGAGGGGGAGAAGTGACATTCACAGATGGAGTGTCTGCCTGTTGCCTGCGAGCTGCTTTTCCTCTTTTCTTCTCTGCGAGGGAAACAGGCCATTTCCCTAAACGGCTCTTCTCCCACTCTGCATAGCTGAGAAGAAACCTGACGTTATCAGCAGGACTAAAAACACTGGACAACAAATGCTTTGCATGCCTGGGCCATCGTCACAGAGTCATGAAAGAGAGCTTAATTTAGGTCGACACAGGTATCTTTTGTTCTTGGTGGATGATTAAATGCCCCCCTGGAAGCCCTACTCCACTATCGCATAAAGCTGTTTCAACCTCTTTACTACTGTAATGAAGACGTACGCCTTGATGGTTCCCAGACCTCCATGCAGAGTTTGACTTCAGGTTGACCGTAGAAAAGTCACCCTCGGGGTTGTTTTTGGAAAGAACAGGCTCCGCTACAGAGATGGTATAAGAGCGTGTGATTTAATACCAGGCCAGACTCGCCAGATCGGATCGCAGCGCCGCCTCCTCAACGCGTCTCGGGTGCATTCACAACTCTCCATCGAGCTGACCGCTTGTGTTGGGATCTCCCAAAACACATGTTCAATCTTCTTGTCTAGAAAGCAAATTATGAACTATTCCTGTCAACATTAAGTTCACAGCTAATGTGCTAATCTCAATCGAAAGCTAAATCATTTCCATGTTCCAAAAAGATTTGCCTTGGAAAAGTTTGGAAAATCTGTGCGTCTGGCTAAATATTGCCATAGCATTGAGTTGGATGACAAAAGGTGTATTGTTTTAAATCTGCCAAAACTCTGCATTCGAAAGATGAGCTGTGAATGATTGTTTATTCAGTGTTTTGTAAATGTAGGCCGTTCAGCATGTGTATCCGTTTGTGTAATGACTACCCTCAGTATGTAAACTCCCCATCAGACCCAGACGTCCATGTTCAAAGGAGCAGTGTGGGATTGTGTGCTTCTCCACAGGCCCCTCTGCACATGTGTGTAGGCTGATGAATAGTTTGTCTGTTTGCTGGGATGCAGTGACAAGAAATCTTAAGTGTTACCTCCTGGGGCTTCCCACTCTTCAAATACAACCCTTTCCTTCCAAACCACTTGAATCAAAGCTGAGAACCTGGCTGCGGAGGCTAGATCAAAGCCCAATGTGGCACAAAGTAACCTGTACCTGCTGCCATTCAGTCAGCCTGATTTAAGTCTGTCATTTCCTGCCATTAACATGCTCCTACCTCCACCCAGAAATGGGCAGAGCAAAGCAGTCATCAGGAAGTGGTTACAATGACACTTTTTTAGTGTTTTTCCAATTAAGCTCCCTGAAGCTCAACTTCAGAAATCTATCATCGGAACTCATTTCCTCAGAGTTCTTTATTTAGTCTTTATGTGGCTTCAGAGGGTTCTGAAACAAACGGTCAACGTACTGGCACACATTCATACCGAGTTATTGCAACGCACAAGTGTAGCTTTTAACATTGGTTACGCAGTAGTTAGGAGAGCCTTGCGCAGAGGTGCCTCTGGGGTTGCTGAGAAGCGTTTTATTAGCCTCCAACACCCAAGTTTCCCCTCCTGGCTGACGTATTTCGACCATAAACCCCCAAGTCACAAGTCTGCTTCACTTACTCCACGTCGGGGGGCAGGGCGCTCCAAGCTGACCTCAAACGACTCGCGTCAACAAAACGGCAACTGATCAAACACTTAATGACAGGTTTGCGCTAATGCCGCTTGACGTCTTGTTGAATTTGAACACCACAAAGACCACAGCTCACGGCCAGCTGACATGCGCTTGTGTAATAGGAAATGTGTTTGCAGTGAAACGCCAGAGAGGAGCCCTCCCCACACATACATTTTTCTTCTTGCTCTTATGACCGTTGCAGCCTCTCCCCTTCCCTCCCTCGCTCCCTCCTTCATGTCTGTTGCTCTGGCCTCTGCTGAAGGTATTGCAGGCTCAGCATTTGGCATGTGGCTAGAGGGATTATCAGTTCTGAAAGAAGTGCAATTTCCCTCTCCGGTTGTGTCTATCTCCTCTTATCTCAGTGTGGTTAAGGTGGTCGTGGTTGCAGTCTTTGTCAGACAGACCTTTGTACCGTGCTGCAGTTCGTAGGAGAGAGAGAGAGAGAGAGAGAGTGGATAAGTGGATTCCTCCGTCTCCCGTCGCTCCAAATGTCAGCCTTTGCGAGAAACTTGGAAGGTCACAGGCTTGACCTGGGCATCTTTTCCTGAGAACAATAGCTTTCCCCCCCCCTTCTTTTTTCTTGTCCTTCCTGTCAGCCAGAAAAGCTCTGAATGTCACGGCCCACCCCTTCAACACCCAACCGTTTCCCCCCATGCAGCACAGCCACCTACTTTCCTTTACATATGCTAATGGTGCAGTCCCATTCATTCAGTTGGTGGCTTTGTCACAGGGGGTGAGAGAGGGTTGTGTGCATTAAGGGGGCAGCTGTATGCATTTCACTAAATTGACTCTCCAATCGCTGCCAGACTTGTCCATATTTTACTCCTTCCTCCTTTTTCTTCGACCCCTCTCTGTTCCCTCCCCAAACTAGTTGTTGGGTGAAAGAGTAGAAGGAAGGGTTGCTGTTGTTTATTCCAGAGGCTTTCTCCTGTGAAGTGTGGCGGATTTCTCTCAACAAGTGGCTGATGGATTTAATGCACTTGGATAGCATCTCCACAGTGGCCTCATTACCACAGTGGCTTATGGGGCTTTGAGTCCTCTGCCATTCGGATTTATGGCTCTGATGAAAAAGCACTCTCTTAATCAGGTAAGCATGGCAGCAATTGATTTCTAATGTTTGGTTTTTGTGTCATAGTTTCTCAGGAAGACATGCAAAGGCTAAATAATTCATCTTGACCCATTTCTATGCTGGATAAGACTTATATAAAGCAAGGAGAGTCATGTTTTTAGACAATGGTGTATTTGAGAGGTTTAGCCTGTGGGCCACATCACAAGATGAATTTGTGAGTGCATGTAGCTCACAAAGTTCTCGTTGGGTGAATGAACCAGCGATTCATCTGCGTATCTGTGCTCACTCCTGTCCTCCTTATCCCGTGCATCTTCTGTTTGACTAAACATACAGCTGCTTCCCAGATGTCTAAATTGCCTTTTTAGCCTCCGATTTCGGCGATGTCGGCAACACCAAAGAAAGTGTGAAAAACAGACTTTGAAAAGAAAATGTGGTTGGGGAGCGCCGCGGTCACCGAACCGCTCCAAGGGTCGGCTCCTCCCTAGCGGCTCCTGCCTGTCAGCCTTTCTAAAATTCCTAGTTTGTGCGTTAGTTAGTGCGTCTGCGCTCGATCCTAACACTGTCTCACGGCTTACCATGCCCCTCTTCCGCTGCACTGTTTCTCGGCGATAACGGGGCGATGTTGACTCTGACTGACCTCAACAGAGGAGCAGCAGCGCGGATGTTCTCGGAGCTTTCGATCTGAACTCATCACAACTCTTTCAACAGCTTTCCGGTTGCAGGATGAGAGTGCTCTTCTCCCCATTTCTCTCCTCCTCCCCTTGTTTTCTTTCTTTCTCCCCTCTCTCTGGGAGAGTGCACTCTGCTGACAGGCTGTCATTGGTATGGAGGTTGCAGGGTAAAGCAGCAGGCTGCTGGGAAGCAGCAGAGGGAGGGATGTGTGCTGATGGGGAAAGAGGTGGTGGTTTATTCTGGAGGCCTTCTGGGCCACATCAACCCTGGGCGTCCCATTCGGTCCCACCATAGCAGTGAGGGCCGGTGGGCCAAGTTCGGGGGGACAGATGGTCCCTTTTGGAGAAGGGCCACAGCACAGTGCTCTCTGTTTGTGGGGCTCCGCTGGAGCAGCCAAGAACAAACACACTCCTTCTGTTGGGAAACATACAGGAGCTTCGGTCTGTGAGACCTGAATAGGCCTTGGGACTGCCATCTAAAACGATGCAGGTGTGATGCGAATGCTGATTGATGCATAATGGTACCTGACAAACAACAAAGTGCTCTCTGATAGCACTGCTGCTAGCCACATGTATAACCACATGCTATTCCATTAGTCATATAAGCCTGCATTCATGTTGAATCAGAATAGGGGCTCTCTACGCAATCCGTGGCCACTTTTACATCCTCGCTTCAATCTCCGTCCTCGGTGCATTGTGGTTCTGTTTTCATTCTAATGTGAATAAACGAGAGAATTATGTTGCCCTGTCTATTTTAACTCTGAGACAACTAAAGGACAATGGCAGTGTGCTGCCTGGCAGGCGCCGGGCAGATGGCCAGCTGGCAGGGCAACACGGTAGGAGACTCCCCTTTTGTTGTTGTTGAGGAGCTGGGAGGAGGCACTACCTACGCACAGCACGCACAACCACTATTGTGCTGTGCCTAACTAACTCAAGATCAAAGGGGCCCTTTTCTCTTCACAACGTAACTTTGCAGCATAGCTCGGCTCTACACCATGTCAACGATTATTTGAAGCTGCCATCAGCGCTGTGACACTGGTTGTGCTCCCGCTTGATAGATTGCTGTTCGTAATTGTGTTAATCTTGGCACGCAGAAATTCCAGAGCTGCAGTGGTCATTTATATTTTTATTTTGATCAACGGCTGTCATCTTAATGCAATATCTGACATTGCAATTTAGAAACAGTCGAGCTGATGCATAAAGTGGATCTCGTGTTTTCACTAGAAGTACCGTCACAAATTACTTGATGAATGAAGTATCTGCTTAGTTAGCGAAGATTCGGGTTTCTTAAAGCACTCTTAACAACATCTGTATTGAATATTTACTGAGCATATAGCCTGCCAAAACACTACTTACACACTGATGGTTTTTGGAAGCAAAACATGTTGCCTTTGAACCCTTTTACAGGCGTAGCTTCAAAACATGCTGCTGTGCTTCACAGTACAATCGGTTCCTTTTTTCTTATTCTTTTTAGGCTCAACTTGGTGAAAGATATGTGCCTTCCAGTTACGTGGATAAACATAAACGTAGTTGAATTTACAATGACTTTACCTCCTTCTAGTTCACGTGGTGGCTCAAACCACTCGCTACTGGCAGACTGCTTTTCTTTGTCCGTAACAAAGCATATGGTAGACATTATGCGATCAGAACGTGTGCAGGAAATTAAATGTACCATTTTCAGTTACTGTTGGGTGAATACTTACTGTTCTCTGAACCAAGTGAAATGGAGGTGGATCACGGGTGACCCCGGTATTTTAGACATTGTAGATGGAGCTACTGCGAGCATGGAAAAGAGCGCACTCGAGGGTGCACTCAGCTGATGTAGCCAAACAGACTAATGCTCGTGGAAGCTGCCGCCAGGATAAGGCCACGCCTAAAAATAACCACGTGGTCCAGAACGCAAAGTCCAGAGAAGCAAACGGCTATCTTTTGTTTTAATGTTACACGTGAGAGCACAACCGTTGTCAGGAAGAGGTGTGGCGAGATGGCTGTTGGAGGGCAGTGACCTCGGGTTAGCTGAGTAACCACAGCAGCAGATATGAGACGGTGCAGTTCAGGGAATGGCTGCATCTCTGCGGCCTCTTTTAGTCCAGCTGATTCATATCTGTGGAAAGCGTTTTAATTATATCTACGCGCTTATGGAAGTCTTATTCTGGTATAAAGCAATTTCCTTTTTCGCAGAAATTCCTGTCTAGTCTCCTCGTTTCAAGAAGTCAAAGTCTTTTTCATAGAGATCAAAATGTGGAGTATAAATAGTGTTTCTTTTCGAAGTAGAGAGTCCTAGATGCACTGCAGTGCTTGTTTTGATAAAGGCTCGGTTTTTCAGAAGTCTGAGCACCTGGAGCACTGACGGGGCATTCGTGAATTTGGGCATTTCCCACGGTGCATTATGAGACTCAGATGATGAGGGTGCATGTTTACTCTTTGCTGTCTGACCTCCTTTTTTCCTTTTAATCTCTTCTGCTGATTGTTCTTTGGGTCAACTCGGGTCTGTGTGCACTGAGATGTAAACAGAAAGCCTCTAATCGCTCCTGCAGAAGCTTTTGTTGTTGCAAGCACACACTTGTCTGTGCACACACTCTTTCCCATTTGTGCTATTTTCTATCTGTGTGTGTGTGTGTGTGTGTGTGTGGGTGACATATGTCTATCATATCTGAATGGTCAGTAGTTATTAAGCTTATTTTAATGTTTTTAAGCTCAGATTGAAAGAGTGCACATATGCAAATGGTCAAAGAGAGATGAGATTGCAGAAGAGTACTAGAACATGGAGGGACTGATTGTACATTTTAAAAACAGAAATGTCATGCAATTCAATTCAATTCAGTTTATTTGTATAGCCCAATTTCACAAATTACAAATTTGTCTCGGAGTGCTTTACAATCTGTACACAAACATTGCTGTCCCAAAACCTCACATAGGATCAGGAAAAACTCCAAGATAACCCTTCACGGGGAAAAAAGGGAAGAAACCTTCAGGAGAGCAACAGAGGAGGATCCCTCTCCAGGATGGACAGGTGCAATAGATGTAATGTGTACAGGTTAAAGGTTCACCATCAAGAGATCTGGCTTCATGTCTCAATGCAAAACGTACCCTCTTGCTTAGAGAGACAGATCTGCAGTCACACACAGCCTTAAATGTGATTCTCAAAAAAAAAAAAAATTCTGTAGCTTTCATGCAAGTCCTCTTAACCTAAATAATGTTGGCATCTGTGGTGGTTAAATTCTCACCCATGTGAATATTTGTCAAGGATAGCTTGGCTCGATATAGTTTGCTGTTAGTTTCCACATATTAGGCTCGATAAGGAAGTTGGCTGGAACACATTTCATTTGTTTCCTTACCTTCCACTGAGGGTGTGACCCTCTATTCACACTGGCCATTAAAATCCCAGCATTACTCCATACAGGCAATATGGGCCATCGGGTTGTGTTCAGTTGGTGGTCTGGCCACAATAACAGGCGGTGGAGTCAGTTGATTAGGTTCTTGCTGGCTCAGATATTCAATTCATTTTTTTTTTTTTTGTATAGCCCAAGATCACAAATTACGAATTTGCTTCAAAGGGCTTTACAATCTGTACACATACGACATCCCTGTCCCAGGACCTCACATCGGATCAGGAAAAACTCCCAAGAAATAGAAAAAACCCTTTCAATGTGTAAAAAGTGAAGAAACCTTCAGGAGAGCAACAGAGGAGGATCCCTCTCCCCGGATGGAAAGAAGCAATATATGTCAAGTGTACAGAATGAAGCATTACAGAGTTATCTAAACATATTCAATGAATGTGACAGAATATATGAATGGATCGTAGTAGGCATGGACCATGATCCAGACCTCCAAAATCCATGAGACAGAAGAGGTAAGAGAGTGGGGGTGGGGGCAGGGCGCATCAGACACAGCCAGGTCCAATGGACCCTATGAGACGTGAAGGCACAAAGACTCCAGGGAGTTATTGCTGTGTATACCGCAAGGGGAGGGTTCGGCCATTATTGGAAGGGCTTCAGCATCGGTGCTAATTTGAGGGTCAGCTGGTGGGTGATTCCTCCCTGTTGTGAGGTTGAATTGTGCAAGCAGTTGATGAAAGGGGGAGATGTTGAATGGTGGATTTGGTTTTCTTTAGACACACACACACACACACACACACACACACACACAGAGTGCATTAACAAGTGTCCTTTCTGGTTATGGAGGCATTTGGGGAAGATCGGCATGCCAGGTTTCCCAGGCTCCAGTAATGAACTCTCAAGGATAACATCGCCCAATGAATTGGTTCTCTACTTTAATTACACAAATCTCTTTTGAGCAAGGTTTGGCAAAACTCCCATTCTCCTTCCCACTTCACCATTTTGTCCATTCTCTTCTTAATCTTGCATTCTCCCTCGCTTTAACCTAGTTAAGGTAAAGAATCGCTCCACTGAAGCAGAAACGCCAGTGTTTTCCTCAGATTAGAGATGCCCGTGTCTGGTTGCAGTCGACCCCTCCTTCCCCGACTGAAAGTGTGATGCATTTAATCTCGCTGCTGCCCAAAACCATTGCGTACTCCCCTCCAATTCCCACCGCACAGTTGGAACAGCTGCTCTAAATAGAGGATTGAAAACAGAGCTCCCACGTTGTTAAAAAGCAACTCCTTGGAGGACAAAGTCCTAAAACCTCGTGCAGCGGGAATTTGAGCATATTTGAGTGTCATGTGACATGGAATGTGATTCATTGATTTTACTGACATCGAGTTTATTAAGGTATCAAGGGAGTGAAGCATGTGCGACATGCTTTCCGGGTTGTCTGTTTTCTGCTTGGATTCCTTCCTTCCTTTGTGTTGATGATGGACACGGTGTGACACGTCCACATGTTTGTCTGGCTGCAGCCTGTCAACACTAAACAGTAGAGATGCACCGATCAGGTTTTTGGTGCCGATCACCGATCACTGAAATCAGTATCTGCCGATCCGATAATACCGATCACCGATCACGGTGTCGATTGAAGCATTCTATTTATTGTGTAGCATTATTGCCTAGGACTGGGATACATATATATAAAACTCAAAACTCAAAGAAAGAAATTATTTTTAAACATTTAGGCCTTCTTTACTTTGAAAATAATTGATACATTAAAAAAAATAGTTTGATTGCTAGGGATTTTCAGATATGTATGGAACATCTCTGCATTATTCATTTCCCTGAACTTGGGAAATCACTTATAGTGTGATTTGTGATATGTTTATATTTTTTGATAACGGATGTTGTTTCATAGGTTCTGTTTTTTTCCGCTAACTTTTGCAAAACTGACACTTGTCTCTTAAACTCTATCAACTTTATCGCTCCCGATCGCTCCCGATGGAATGTGTTTGTTTAGCGTGATCATCAGCTAGGAGGAGAGACATGAGAGAGAGTCGTCTGAGTTGACCCACCCTCGGGGGGGGGGACGCGGGTGGTGGTGAGGATCCCCTCTGACCTCTCCTGCCCTGCTGCCCTCTGCGTCTCTGCTGCCTCTTTTCACACACTCCCCCCCCCTCACACAGGCCCTTCTTCTCTTCTTCTTTCGCTTTTCTCTTCTTCTAGTTTCTGTCGGTTAGCATATTAGCAAACCAGTCATTCAGGCATTATAAGGCTTATGAGTTAGTGAAGTGTAGAGCAACATAAAAAAAAATAAAAAAAAAAAAAAAAAAAAAGAAAAATTTATCTGTCACATGCGCTGAAAGGATGAAAAATTTACTCGCACTGTGTCTAATTTTAGGCGCAAAATGCGACCATTTGGTCGCAGTCTGGAGCCCTGCCTAGGACTATGAGGAAATACATATCTAAAGCAACACAAACATTAAAGAAATTACCGATTTCTTTAAACATTTAGGACTTTTACTTTGAAAAATGTCCTAATTGATACATTAAAATTGTTTGATTGCTATTGTAGGGGATTTCAGATATGTATGGAACACATCTGCATTATTCATTTCCTGGAATTCTTGGGGAAATCTATATACATGACTTTTCTTAACATACAAAAGTCTGACTTATTTTTATAAACTCTTCCTTGGTACAGTAAAAATGTTTTAATGTTAGCATAATTTAAGCTAAATCTCAGAAACGATCTATAAAGATACAAAATCAGTTCATTGTTTACTTTTATATGTTCGTGTATGATTTGTCGACATCTTATTTTGAAAAATGGATGTTTCACGTGGTTCTTTCCGCTAACTTTGCAAAACCGGATGTTGTCACTTAAATCCTTCCGCTAACTTTATCAAAACCCTCGCGCGCTCCTGATCGAATGCGTTTACCGTCAACATCAGTCTATAGAGCGTATTCACGTGACGTCAGCATCTCAATCGCGCCATCTTGGGGTCCACTTACTTAATGTCAGAAGAAGTTGACCTATCGTGTCCGCTGTTTGATTATGCGAGAGCCCAGCAACCTCATGTCCTTCTGCATGACCAAAGAAAGATTTCAGCGGTTGGAATTGAATATTCGCAACGCTTTTTTACCTGATTTTACTCGCTCAACACTTTGTGGTTAATTCTCTAGTTACCCCTCGTGACCAGCACATAGCCCGGTCACATTCCTGTAAAACAGTTTTCATTTCCGCTATCGACCATGGGACATTAACAACTATTTCTGCGTTATACTTGTTGTAGAAATACCACATCAAGCGCCCCGTGTCTGGGTTCATATATGATCCGTAGTCGCACAGCTCCGCCTCCAGGACGAGTGTCTGGATGAAGCCGCTTCCAGCTCCTTCAGGACCAGCAGTGACTGTTTGGCTGGCCGTGCTGAGTGCTGTTCCCATGGAGCCAGTGTTTTATTTTACATTGAAATGAATCACAGAGTAAAGGCAGACATCGCCCGACGGAGTTGCCATGTTCATGGCTTCCTCCCAAATTTCCATCCACAGTTCCTTTTGCGCAAGTGAAAGACATTGATTTTCACTCGGCGAAAAAGCAAAAAGAGATTATTGACGAGAGTGTCAATGGAAACGTGCCCACAACCCGATGTATCAACAGAAACACATGAGAACAGTCCTAACGCTCATACGCCGAGTGAAGCCGAAGTAGATGCATGACAAGTTGAAGTAATAGCCTGTCTTGTTGAGCTGATAAACCCATATTCTGAATCATTAGTCCCACATCCAACAATGAGGCACAGCACCATAATCACAAGGCACACCGTTTTGAACTGAAATTGTGTCTGATATGTGTGATATAATGGTCATTTCTAAGGGAAGAGCGGCATAAAATAAAGCAAAACAATGCCGTGGAGGGACCCCAACATGGCCGCCAGAGTTTGTTGTGGTCACGTGAGTGAATACGCTCTATAGGGGCAGACATGTAAGTGTCGGCTGAGTTGACCCAGAGATTCAACTCGGGGGACGGGGACGCCGCTCGGTGCGTGAGGATCCCCTCACTCTGCGGCCCTTGCCGGGCGCATCGTCTCCGTTGCGGTGCGCGGCGATTGAAACGTCTGATAATTCTCGCAGATGTTATGTCATCTGATCGGCCGTTTTGATCGGCCGTTTTGAGAACGCCGATCAAAACCGATAATGGGAATATCGGCCGATATGGATCGGCGCCGATCAGATCGGTGCATCCCTACTAAACAGTAGAAGGCAGGTTACTAGGAACCCAAATAAAAGGGGGTTGTGAACGCACTGAGTGGCACTTATATATTTGCTTCAAATAGTAACACAGCTTGACTCACTATATGATGAAGTCCATGAGCTGGAAAATTGGTGTAATCATCTTGGCCTCTAACCTACATTGCGCCGCAGGATGAGAGGATGACTACATCGCAGCTTGGCTTCGTCTCCGGAGGTCGAGGCATCTTGGGGACGAGGCCAGCTACTACGTCCTGCTTGCAGAGAACAGAGGAGCATTAATATGGCTCAATTACGCTGGGCTATATTAAAGATAATTGGCCATAATCACAGGTCTGCGTTCACCCCCGGGGCTGAAAGTGCATGGCCCAGCATCGTGGTAGGGGCTAAATAAACATGCTTGACCCGAGGTGCAATAGGCTGGACACTGGAGGATATCTTTGTGAAAATTCAAGAAGGAACTGCCTCATTTGAGAGGCTTCTTTTCCCCACAAGATGCTCTTACTGCAAATCTTGATATTGTGCTTGCCTAATTTTGACATCCAGGTGACTTTTTGCAATTTCGACACACAATTTACTAAACTGTTAGTACATGAGCGAGCACGAAATGTTTTTCAAATGTAACCTTAGGTTTTTAAAGGGTTTATGACTTGGCCCTGCTGTTTGAATGTACAATGTGTACCTAATTTCCTAAAGTGCTGTCAGCTCGGAGTGGATGAACCTTAATAATTATGTGCAAGAAATATTTCCAAGTTTGCACCTGGGATCAAATTTAACTGCAGTGTTAAAATAGGCGCCGCTGTTTTGTGGACCATCTTTGCATTGTGACTCATAAAATCATAAATACCCAGTGAGACCAATCCGATACTGCGAACGTGGATAATTTGGACAAAAAGACAACTCCAGGTTTTGTTCAGACAGACCTGCTCTCCAGAGCGTTGTGTAGGAGCTGTAGAAGTCTAGAGAAATCCGTCAGTCTAGTGAGTCTGTCAGAGTTGGCTGACATCATGCTGCGTGTCCTGCTCGGGTGAAATATCAGCGATAGTGTACCATTAATCTCAGGAAGTTGGACAGAACGCGTGCACTTTTCTGACAGCATATTAATATCTGCCGGGCCTTTAATCAGGCCACAATGTCAGAGGATTATTTTAAGACCTGGCAGAACCACTGGGCCACTCCTCTCTGGATGGCCCACGATGAAAGACGGACTATCCAACATCGGAGACAGTGAATGAGTTCATTACTGTAATTAGGCCTCTCTTCCTCTCCCCATCCCTCCTTCACCATCCCTTCCCCCTGTTCACCAGGCCTTGTGTCTTAAACACCCATAATGGCGATGCATTACTCCAATAATAAAGGGCTGTTAGCAAAGCAGACTGCCCACCCTCCATCTGCTGCCTCCCTTCCACACGCACACACACACACACACACCGCTACAAAGGCAGCAAGGGACAGAAAACAGCCTCCTTCAGGTCACAAAGAACATGGAATCTGCTGACCAAGTACCCTGTGGCTCTCTCTATTGGTTCGCCGGGGGGATGGATGGATGTGAAGTGAGACATGGTCCAACTGTGTTCATTAATCACTGTCGCAGAGAAAGTAGCTAATGGGAGGCGGGAAAGGGAAACGCAGACCACCATGGTCACTGGTTTATCCTGTCCACAATGTGAAATAAAGGTCAGCTAACCCTTTGCTGACCCCGTGTAGCAGCACAAACAGGGAGAGGCAAGACGGTAACATAAACACATAAAACATTCTTCTGTTTGTTTTTACTGTGAATTCACAAGCAGTTGGAAAATATTTGGAGTGGAAATTAGGAAGCTATTTAACAGTGGTGATTTATTTTGTTCCTTTACTTTTTATTGCTTCATGTTTGTCCATTCTTTCTCATTCCACACGATAACGTAACCTTGTTGCTCCTACCAGTGATAGTAAACCTCAAGCTCTGATTGTTTTTGTTACCTCTAACTATCTTATTTTTATTTACATTTTTGCTGCTTGACACTGTAAAATCTCCTTCATGCTGTTTGGTTGTCATGCGTTGAGATTACAGTATGTCAGTTTCTTTGTTCGTCTCGTTCTCAGTCATCCGTTAAAGCCTCTGTTGGAGTGTCCCCATTGATGAAGCTGTTTGCACAGGTGTCACATTTTGCTCTGTCTCGCTCTAATTGTGAGTGTAAAAGGGCCGCGTTCAGTCAACGCATGACATTTGGTGTTGGTGTTCAGCAGACTGCCATATGAGTCACCATTCCACTCTTTTACTGGACATAAACTTCTTTCACACACAGTTCTTGGTGAACGACCGGGACAATTGGGCACCGCTAGTGATTTTCACCATTTGCACCATAAAACTGCCATAAAACTCAACGGAAAAAGAAGAGGAAAATGGGGCACGTAAGCTGTCACAATATTGTTGGACAATATAATATATAATTCTGATAAATGTTATATTGTCATTTCGAAACTATTTTATGGCACTAATAATCTAATAACACACTAGTTCAAGATGCCTACACACTTTTAAAGAGCAATTGATTTAAAATTGAAAATGTAATTATTCTAAATAATTAAAACATGAATTAAATATAAACACACAACTATTACAATGCACTTTCGGGCTCCGGTAACAAAGATATTGCTATATGCGAGTCATGCTCAAGTTTTATATTCGTAGGGAAAAGAAAAAAAACTGAATTGAAAACTACTGTTTAGTCGATGGTCTTAAAAAAAGATTGAGGTAATGTCCATATATTGTATAATAACTTAATTATTACCACGACGGGCCAACATCTCTCATCTTAAGGCAAGGAGCTGTTTTTGTCTGATACCAGTGTTCTTTAGTGTTGTGTGGATTAAATACTCAACAAGTAATATGTGAGTTGCTCGCTCCATATGAAAGCGTCCTTTTTGTCAGACTGACTTGATTTTATTGTGCTTATATGCAATGTTACTGCTTTCAGTCACAACACAGCCAGAGCAACATTTCCCCTAAAATGTCTAAAGTGTAACAATAACAGTTGTGCCTGAGAATGTATCCTGCTCCCAGTCCCACATGAGTCCATGCAGGAAATGTTCCTAAACATTTCAGGAATAGGCTCATTATGTGAAAGGGACTACATACATCTAAAATCATTGGTCACATTGGTATTACATGTGTATGAATCAGAAAATAGACCATATTAGTAATGGTTTTACTGAATATTGAATGGGACAATTCTCATTTGTAATGTTCAATAATAAAACCCAAACCAACTTCAAATCTACCACTTGAGCCTTTCAGACTCGAATGTTGTCTGCATTGCTTTGGTAACATTGACTCCACTACAAGCTGGCAGATATTCCATTATTCATCATTTGCCAGTTCTAAAGGACAAACATATTTCCCAGAACAGTACTTGTCGCAACATTATGCACTTGCATGACACAACACAATGTCTTTCTGTCCTCTACGCCTTGTGTTTAAACGCAGTGGCACGGCAGTGTTGTGTTTGTGAATGAAGCTGTGTTCATAAGCAGACCAGTCCGTGATGAGAGAGAGAGAGAGAGAGGAGTGTGGGTAGTTAGGCAGTATATCTCACTGAGGAGGTATCATTATCAATCTCTTCATGCACATTTAGGTCATGCATGCATTAACCTGCATTTGGCCCAGGCTGAAGCACATTCAGTAATACTATGTTTCAGGTTCAGTGTAGTTGGTCCAGTCTGGCCTGTAGCTAATCTTGATGTGACCCACATTTCATCCCAAGATAGTTTACTAGTTGTCTGGGAACCGAATATATAATACCAGAGTCCAGGGGATGGAGCTAAAGTAAAGGTTGGGAAGCCGTGCCCAACTTTGTCCTTGAAACCTCACAAACGACAATAGCTTTAACAAGGATTCTCATCGGCACTGAAGCAAAACAAAACTAGCAATCCAGTGCCTCTGTGATGTGGAGGGTTCTCTTGGTAACCCATGGGGTTTTCACCTGATTCCAGTAGGAGGAAGGAGGCACACCACCAGCCCCAAATAACACGAGAAAAGCATTTAGGTCAATGTAGGAAGACATGTAGTCGCCAGTGTGACATGGTGTTGTGTTAACTTCCATGCAGAAGCCAGTTTTTTTTGTGCAGGTGATTCCATTCCAGTCTAACACCTCAGTGACTTACCCCCACGACACCCGACAACATATTCAATGGCATTGGATGGAATTTGATGCAAGAGGAGTTGCTCACTTCCTCTTTTGCTTTCAGCGACCGCATGCAGCACAGTCTTTGTTTGTTGGCATCTTTATTACATTGTCCATGTCGAACCGTTTCCCGCAGTTGGAACGGGGCTATAGGACCAACATGACTTTTGGCTGTGACTCAAAAGTCTACACACAGCTGATTTACAGAGACAGTACGGATACAAATGGAAACCATGTGAGTTTGCAGCACCAGTGTATCCAACATCTGAAATACCCAAGAGGGAACAGATCTGCTTTTCAAGGACAAGCCAACTGTTGCTTCCACTCCCCTTCCCTCTGTCCTCAGATGGTCAGGTTAATAAATAAAATCTGCAGCCTTTTGTCCGTTTATTTTCCCCCCAGTTGAACACAACTGAACAAGGGGAAAAGAACTGATAGGGTTAGAGATTTATTTTCTCTAGTTATGGTATGGAGTGGACTACCACTTCCTAAATCAGTGTGTTTGTGGCTATTTTGTGTATTATATTGCATGTAATGCATGTTTGTTTGTTTGTCATAGTCTGTTTACCTCATTGGTTTCTTGTTAATTTTCCTCTTAACCCAATACATCTGAATTGGTTTAAAAGGTCGATGTGGCATTGTTGTTGAATATGCAAAACTATCCCCCATGTATAATCTGCAGTTTGATGACGCTGCGAGCAGTTGGATGAGATATTGGTACATGTGAACATTTAGCTGAACATCTGCCTCTTGTTGCTGTAATTTGCTTCACCGCCATCTGTTAGGCATTGGCTGGAAGCACCAGCATAGATATACATCTATCTTGTTACAAACCCATAATGGCACCAGCTCCTCTCAAATACTCTAATTAGCCGAATTCGCTGATATGCTCTGCAGTTGCTCCAAAGCTAATGCAGCCCGACAAAACCTTCAGTTGGAGTGTATTACAAGATAACAGGGTGCAGAAGATTTAGTTCAACAGTGTGATCATTTTTTATGTCTGAACTGAATGTGCCATGTTTGGGTCATTTTGAGGAAGACAAAATTACTTTTCCTCTTCTCAGTTTCAAAGTTTTAACCCTCTCGCCGTGTGCTAACATTTTTCTTCTGTCTTTTCGTTTCTGTGCCATAGATCCAACCCTTCCAGCTGTCGTTCTGCATTGGCGACACGCTGTGAGAAAAAACTCCACGGCGCTGTGCCTCAGCGCCCCTCAGACACTTGTCCTTGACATCCAAATGCTGCGTGTTGATCGTCGTGCCAGCCGCCTTCTGTGAGTTATGACGACGGCTGCTTCCTTGACCCAGGAAAGAGGCTCCTCCTCCGCTCAGCAGTGAGCGAATCGCATGATGTAATGAAGGAGGGAAGTCTGCTCTTCAAGGAGTCTGCCAGCAGGATATGAGTATTTTGAGCCTTGTGACAGATAACAAATCAAACCTCGTGGGAATTGTGGGAGGCCCAGAAGAATACTCCAGACCAATGCAGTCAGAGGAGCTATTCAACAGGAAACTGAAAGCCCTGAATGGTAGCATGGGACCGCCAGCCCCCAACATGCAGGGGAAAACCGAGGGCTCAGGGAAAACAAATGGTAATCCAGCCATGCCTAAAATGGGCGTCAGGGCCAGGGTGACAGACTGGCCACCAAGGAGTGATGGATGGGACGGACGACCTTCGCCGAACTATCAGAGTGTGATACCTGTATTTCAAAACGGTCAGCAAGAACTTTCTGTGGAAATACTGGAGCAAGGCGAGGCAGTCTGCCTGGAGGTAGACTATTCTGACAAATACACACTGAGTGACCTCCTCAGACACTCCCCGCTGAAGGGTCTACATCCAATCCGCCAGCGCAGCAACAGCGACGTTACCATTAGTGACATTGACTCTGAGGACATAATGGACCAGAATGCCGTCAATCCAAACACTGGGGCCTCACTGCACCGCGAATATGGCAGCACATCCTCCATTGACCGCCAGGGCCTGACTGCAGACGGCTTCTTCACCATGCTTAGAGGCTACCGAGTTGACACTCTGGACCACCGCAGCATACCGCCTATGGGTTTCCCCGAGCTGTTGCGCTGTGATGCCTCCCTCTCCCCCAGCATGCAGACAGCAGCCCAGATAGCCAGGGGTGAGATAGTCCCCATTCCGGGCTACGACTACGTAGACAACTCTCTCATTTACAGCCGGGAGCCAGAGCGGTCCTTCATGAGGCGCCTTAAATCGGAGTCATCCGAAACGTCTCTGTTCAAGAAACTCCGGACCATAAAGAGCGAGAGCGATGCCTTGCGGCTCTCGATAGAGGACGACCGGCGACCACTCAGCTTCCAAAAATGCTTTGCGCACTATGACGTCCAAAGTGTTCTTTTCAACATCAGCGAGGCGGTGGCAAGCAGATCAACCCTGAGCCAGAGGAAGAACACCACCACTGGGGCTTCAGCCGCCTCAGCTATAGGGCTTGGAGCTGTGGTGTCCGGAGGTGGAGCAGTGGCTGGACCCGGGGTTGGGTGCGCCGATGGCGGAGCAGCAGGATGTAGCAGTGGAAATACCCCCATGTTTGAGTCTCCACTCGGCAGCAGGGAGGACTTAAACCCCAAGGAGAACCTGGACATTGACGAGGGAGATGGGAAGAGCAACAGCTTAGTGCTGACCTGTCCTCACTTCCGCAATGAGATCGGTGGTGAGGGCGAGAGGAGGATCTCCCTCTCCAGAGCCAACAGTGGTTTGTCAGAGAGCTGTTCTTTTGAATCCTCCTTAAGTTCCCACTGCACCAATGCTGGCGTCTCCGTGCTAGAAGTGCCTCGAGAAAACCAGCCTATTCACAGGGAGAAGGTCAAACGCTACATCATTGAGCACATCGACCTTGGAGCATACTACTACCACAAGTACTTCTATGGGAGAGGTAAGGAATTCTTCGATGATGCGTTATATTTGAGTGTACTGAGATTAAACGGTGAGGATTTAAAATGGCTCAATGCTGAGGATTCTTAAACTTCCAAGGCCAAATCCATTTTCCTTCAAGACTATGCACAATGCTGTGTGAGAGCAATTTCCCAAATGGAACAGCCTCGGCTCATTGGATAAGATATTTTTGTAGGACCAGATGAAATAAGGGCCAGAACAATAGCAGGCTTGTGTTGGGTGTGTGTTTCACTTCCTCGGGAGAGGAGCTGTCATGTCCTCCCCGTGATATTGCCCTGTACCCCGCGGAGAGGCTGTGATTAGTCATGCGAGAAGAGAGAGGTGAGAGAGAGGGTGTGTTTGCAGCTGTTCGCTGCGGAGGCCGCAGGGGTGCGAGAACCCCTCCTCTGAAACTTTAGGGTCAGTAAAACTATGCCATGTCCCCGAGTCCCCTCATTAAAACACCTATGTGCCTGATGCTGGAAATGCCACGCAGACCCCGACCCATCATCACATTATACGTGTCTGTTTTTCCCACTGTCTGTGCGACTCTGTCCACCGCTCTCAGCAGATTGAATTACCCATTCTTGAGCCTCCCCAGAAAACAGCTGCTTCACCTTTAACACTGAGAGATGCCTGACCTTTTCTTAAAAAGATACTGAGTGTTAAATTATTCTTCAGTAGGACAGTTTTTTATCTCAATCGAGGATCAGTGTTTCCAGTTAACGAGACCATTACAGAGCTGTTTGTGTACAGTGTCTTTCATTGTACCATGAAGTTTACTCTGATCATTATTTACCGAGAAATGTGGCCTCACATTGTAGTATTTAACCTCTGAGGCGGACCAGAGTATGCACAACGCTCCGTGTTGCTGTCGGTTTGCTTTTGATGTTATGGCTTTTACAGGAGATGCCTTTTTCACAGTATATCGCTGCAGCTTTTGCCCTTTCTTCACGAGGCGTTTCATCGGAGAGACAATTCTGTCATCACCTCTGCTTCACCATAAACCCACACGAACAGGCGCACGCACACACTCGCACAAACATGGCCACATGTCAACACTTTAGGACAGGCTTTTATCAACCTGGGCTGAACATTGATCCAATTGATTGCCTGAAGCCCTCCTTCCCTTAGCAACAGGAGTGTTTTTCCCCAGGCTGCATTAATGGACACAATGTTTTGTCCACAACATTGGGCCATAACTTGTTACTTACACACACACACACACACACACACATGTATTCATAGAGTATATTTATAAAAAGTTCAAACATTCAGATTCAAGTTTCTGAAGGCATTTCTTCATTGTGGAGTGACGGGAAGATGTGAAATGTATTTGACATGACTATCAAAGTCATCCATTCGACAACTTTTGGCAAATTGTCAACGCCATGTGATGAGGAACTGTGACAAGTTTGATGCGTGTTGACAAAAAGCTTTCCTCTACAATAAACGCCATCCCCCTCACTGTGCCGTCGACATGCTGATGCCTCGTGGATCATATACAGAGGCCCCTGAGCCCCCGACCGTCAATTGACCGTATGCCTCACAAAGCATCTCCAACTCACTCCTCGCGAGCCATGTCTTCGGCGGTTAACCCCGCACTGCCTTTCATACAGTTAATGTATTACTCCTGCTGATATGTGCTTTGCCCCGTTAATGCCACAGTGACAGAAATCGGCGTGTTTATGTTGCATGCTCTAGTCTCGGGTTGGGTACAGGTTACAATAGTGTAAAGTAGTTCTGAAACTGGGCACTTCGCAGATGATGGAAAACAGGCTTCCGGACGCGCGTGAATTAAGTTATCAACATTTAATGGCAGGAAGTGTAAAACAAACATTCAAGGCGCTCTTCCTCGGCTCCCGGCTCCTCCGCCCCCTCAGCCTTGCGGCCTCGGGGATACCTGTAAAAGAGACCCGATTTCTCTAATCCACGGAGTTTTAGACTCTAAATCACTGGCCCCGGTCAAAACGTCACTTCCGGTCAAGTCGCTAAACAAGTATTTTCACAATAAGAGTCCCCTCTTGTTGTTGTCCGCATTAAAGTCACTTTCACAATAAAAGTCCCTGTTATTGTAAGTCACTTCACGGAATTCAACCGGCCTCGTCAATCTATAATACTAACATACAGTCACTCTCATGCAATATACATTAATTCTTGCCATTTACATGTGCATAGAGTAAACATGACCCCTATGCTTCATAATACATTAATATCAATATTCTCCCTAATATTTTCTATTATAATATCTTTGTATATGTATTAATTTAAAACATAAAACCTCTGCAGATGTTATCAAAATAAACTATTACAACCTAACAATAGCCTATCATTTATATAGCTACAGTAGCTAGCCAGAAAGGTAAACAGTCAAAAGTGTGGCTGTATTTCTCCCAAAAAGATTTTAACAATGCGACATGCAATAAATGCAAAAAAAAAGTTACATGTAGAGGGGGGAACACGCACATTTAATGAAGCATCTGGCATGCCGTCCATTTTAGCACCGGTATCGGAGAAAACCCAAACGATAAGCCTTACACAGCATGGATGCTTAGTGAAAACTTCTGCAGGAATCTCTTTGCGAGGTTATTCTTTTGTTGTCTGCTAAATCCAGGTCTTTCTCCACGGTTTTAGCCTGGATTAGTGGGTGTTTGCAAGGCATCACTTTTTGTTTGCAGAGCTCAGTTCCTGTCCATGACCTAAACACACACTTCCACATACACAACACACATGCCGACCTTTATCAGAATAACATTAAAGATATGTTTTCGCAATGGCACCATATCTTTGCGATGTTCTCATTAACTAAACTATATTCTGATTGTCTTATTTAGGCAGTTATATTGCATTTTCAAATGTAATACTTTTACTTTATGTCCAGACATAAATTAGTACTGGTGTTTACAATGCTTTGAACTAAAAAGACTCTGAGTCCCCTCTCGTGTTTATCACATGTTTCTTTAATCCTCACAACCTGCTGGAAAGAACATCTGATGTGTAACTATCATCAAAACAACATTTGTCTACCAATCTGGCCTGTAAAAGTAAACATAAACATCAACAAGTGTTCTGCTTACATTCCCCTAAAGGACACAAATACTCTGAGCCTGATCAGAGGGGACATCCTGGTGGCCTTGTGGTTAAAGGCACATGCCATGAAACCACTGGGTTTAAATGAAGCCAGGAAACTTTGCCTCGTCTGTCTCTCCCCATATATTCTCTCCATGCAGTCAATTATCGAATGAAAGCCATATGGCATGAACACAAAAGCAAAAATGACCTTGAGTGATGTAACCCTTAATTTCAGCATGGGTTGTTAAGCCTGCTCCTCCGTACAGCCACAGTCTGTCGTGAGTTCAAAAACACACATTTTAAAAAAGATACAAAAAGCCCCCTATAAAGAGGGTGTTTATGGGGCGCTTTTTGTATCTTTTTTTAATTCTCATTTTACATCATCAACGAAACAAAAATAAAATATGCCAAAGATAATATTTGACTAATGCTGTAAGAATACTTTGCTCTGAATGGGTTTATATCATGTCTGGGTCAGTGATGGTTCACAGAGCTCTATTTTTATTTGTTTGTTTAGTTTTTAAATCCCAGTGCTCTCATCCAAAGTGACTATTTCCACTGGACCCCCTGCTGCATTCTCTAATCAGTGTCACAGCTTGTCCAGGGCCAATCCACACACAAGATTTGTTTATATATAAATAAAATGTATGAATACACAGGCTCGGAAACATAAAATTATATTCTGTCGAACCAAAAGCAATAATTTTAAACGGATTTGAAGAACAATTATAGATTACCATTCTGAAAGATCTCTTGGAAGTAAAGGTTGTTTTATTATGTGAATTTGATGTCAACCCAGAGCTCTAAATGTGTGTTTCTAATTCCCATCTTTCTTGCTCGACCTCCAGAGCATCAAAACTACTTTGGGGTTGATGACAACCTGGGCCCCGTGGCGGTCAGCGTCCGCAGGGAGCGGCTGGATGACGGGAAGGAGAAAGATGGAATGCAGCACAACTATCGAGTCACCTTCAGAACCAGCCAGGTAACTACACTACATCGAAGTGCACTTATTATGCACATCCTTTTGTCTATAACTACTGGAGGTGCTCGGTGGGAGAAACCTGATTATTATTGCTGAATTAAATAATTGACTACGAGCCAGATCCTGCTTTTCAGGGATGTTTTTCGTGTATTGCTTTCAATGTTGAGGTCTCTCAGTTTAGGGCTTGTTCAAACTGCACAGGAGTGCAGGAATGCTTCGGTACTCCTGAAAACGAGGAGGCTTCTCGCTCCTAAATCTGCTCCTTGCACCGTGATATGCCGAGTTCGGTGCCAGTTGTGACTCAGTTGGCCAGTCATGCAAACACTGATTGCCGTCTATCGGAGTCAGCGCGCTTACCCTTGCTCTCCATACGCACCCAATTCTAAAAAACAACCTGTGATGCACGGTCCCACTGTCGCCTGCGTTACGGAAACCTCTCCCTGAGGCAGGGTGGTCTCATTCACTGGATAATTCAGGTGTGACAGACGTGTCGGGCAGGAAAATGTCACTGATATCCTGTGCCATTCTTGGTGTAAAGCACCACTCCCACGATAAAGCACTATATCTGGGTCATGTAGCCCTGCAGTAGCATGCAGACAATGTTTAGACCCACCCAGCCCAACAAATGGAGAGTCTTTTTGCCTGTACTCCTATCCTTTAGCCCCAGCACTTTCTGCCTCTCTCCGTCACTCTCCCTTCCCTCATCGAGTCTCTGAAGGATCTGCTTTTCAGTCGGACAGCCGTTGACTGCTGATATTCATATCCATAGGCTGCGTGCATGGAAATTGCCGTAAATGTGTCCGATGTTCCCAAAAACAACACAGAGTTACAAAGTGGGTGTCCAGAATCTGTTTGGGTCAATATTTACTGGCACATTAATGATCTTACCAGTAAAATATCACTTCACATTTACTGCGCAGTTAGCTTTTCTTAATTATTTAGAATGTGAGTTCCTAATGCCTTTCAATAGAGCCGTAATGGGGCCATTGCCTTGAATAATATGGCACAGCATAAAATGATATTATTGTTGGCGCACAGAGCAGCTAGCATATAAGCCTGTGTTTGATTTCCAACATATTTCAATAAAATACAAGGGCTCTATGAGATCCAAATCATGAATAAAATCACACGCATTCTACAAGGGGACATCTAGAGTGCGTAAGACACTTGGCTTAACTGGATGAAACCTCATCATTTGTCTTTTCTGCCAGCTGACCACACTCCGTGGAGCCATCCTGGAGGATGCCATTCCATCCACTGCAAGACATGGGACGGCCCGCGGCCTGCCGCTGAAGGAAGTGCTCGAATACGTCATCCCCGAGATTAATATCCAGTGTCTGAGGCTGGCCCTCAATTCCCCCAAGGTCCCGGAGCAGCTACTTAAGCTGGATGAGCAGGGGGTGAGTACACCGAGATGTCCTCCGTACTTTTGAGTGCCACCACAGACGTGTGAGCAGAACTGGAGCAGAACTGGAGCAATCTGTGGCGAAGAGTCTTGATCAGGGACGTTTGTTATGTGGGAAATATGTCCATTTGCTTTCAAAAGCAGTTTGAAACATTACAATTTGTGGATTTATTGGGCATTACATCCTATTACTTAATAATAATAATAATATACCTTTTTTATTTCTCTTTTTGTCCAGATAAAACCAACTTAGTCAACTTAAGTGGTGCCTGTAGGTGGATTTCCATTTCCAGTCTTTATGCTAAACTAAGCTAACCAGCTGCTGGCTGTATAGCTTCATATTCAACGACCAGACACGAGTGGTATTATTACTCCACTCTAACTCTTTGCCAATGAGCACATTTCCTAAGGTGTTGAACTAATCCTTTTTAAAAAGGAAAATATGTGGCCCGTTCACTCTCCTCCACACAGACTAAAATATATCTTTATTTTGAATAATGTCTTGGAATTAGATTATGATGGACTATATTGATATTGTGATATAGATCTTATATTCAAGCTATCTGACCTTTTGCGTCAACTGTAGAAGGCAACGGGAGGGATTAACTTCAAATAGCAGGCAGCTCTGGCCCATATGTGAGCTGCTTATTATAGACGAACCCACGCTCCCGCATGGAGCCAAAAGACAGCCAATATCACACCTAATTAGAATCGATGTGATCCCACTCTCTCTGTCGCCATTATCGACTACTTTGACACACATTTTCTGCTCATAGACGACAGCTAAGTGACTCGCTTCCTGACAACTTACTTCACCTGAGAGCAGGTGATTTGGTATTCTGCCGGAACGGCGGAGAATGTCGTTTTGCATTATCTCTGTTTGAATAAAATGGCTATTAGTAATACAGACCCTGTACAGTCACAGATGTCAGAGATGGATTCATTGTGTGATCTTAAGGCCTTTAATATCTCATCTAAGGAAACTGCAAGATGGAAAGGAGTGTGGGGGGATTAACGAGTGCTGTCTTGCTACCAGAGCATTGGCTGCTTATTAGTGTAATTACATTCATTACCATGAGCCCATCCTTTCATTTGACAGGGGAAGGCTCTCATAATAAAAAGTGTCAGCCATGTCCCTCTTGTATATTAAGATTTTGTTCCACACATAAACGGGAGCAGTGTAGTGTCCTCTCCAAAGCAAGTTCAATGCACTTAAGATGATGACAGACTCTGGGCATCCAATTATCGCAAAGTAACTTTGTAAGTAAGTGGAAGTGTTTCCTGCCAGATCTCATGGAGCTGATACAGGAGGTAGTTCACCTGCCACACAACTCCCGCTGCTTTTTGTTATGAGAGACTGTCCGCAGATAAAGACTGAAACTGACGCACAGGGGAGGGAGGGAAAAAGCAAGAAAGTAATCGCAGAAACTACTTTCAGAGGCCCAAGTGGGGCTCAAAGCTCCTCCAACTGACACTCCTCCTCACAGACCTCAAACCAAACACCCAGTGGAGGCCAGTTATATATTTGAGCATCAGTATTTTTGTACACTCCTGTTTTAATCATTAATGTTTTGCTTGCCTTGCGTTATACGTCATCTTCCTTTTTAACAGAGCTGGGCTTTCACAGCCCTTACTAATGTGTTTATATGAGGAGGCTGATATTGGAATACAGGAAATACTGCACCTCAGAAGAAGAGTGCTCTGCCTGCCCTGTTTTTGTTTGTATGAGCTCATGGTGTTCTTCCACCGCAAAGCTTTTATCAGGGGATTTTCTTTGTTTGAGTGTGTTTGCCCACCGCAAAGGAGACGTTAGTCCTCATGTCGGAGATTGTCGATAGGCTTCTTTTTGCTGTGAACAGAATGCATATCTGGTTTATGAGAGTATCCTGCAGCCAGACAATCTTCACAATAACCTCAGTCAGTTCTGCAGAGAGGAAAGTCCCTGAAAGCAGCGCTGTAATGGCCCTGGATGTAAGAGGAGAACAGAGCATATGTGAATGTATTTTAGATCACACTGTTGATCACAGAGGACTGGCTTTGTGCAGATGGACTGGGAAAAACATTAGGCAGTTAATCCGATTTCTGAGATGTGATTTTAAGTGATGGAAATCACAAATGACATATTTTTCTAAGAAAGCCCTCGGTTTAAAAATGTGTATCTGCTGTTTTCATCTCGAGTCTTGAATCTAGGAAGATGACAGGATTCTTCTTTCATAGAAACTGTTTATCATCTGAATCGGTTTCAGAATTAAACATGTAATTTTAAGCTTTAATTTACAAATCCTGATAATATAAAGAGAGAAAAGTGAGCATATGAGCAAGATAAAGGCTCGCCTGCAGGTGTCTGCATGTAACTACACATAGTAGTGTTTGGTGATAGCAGAGACGACATCAAAGAGGTCAGGGAAAAGTTACTAATCTACCCTCTCAATGATGCTGAACAAGTTACCTTCTACCTCAGAGAAAACCTATTTTCACTGCAGCAATCTGTAAATCATAGCGGGAACAAAGAGTAAATGTGTGGCACGGCCCAACTGCCAACGCTGCCTGTCAAGTTTACTTAAATTAGTCAACGGGTAAAGCCTCTGCAGCGCCACAAATTACTCCTGATGCCCACAGCGACAGCTCAACCTCGAAGTACAAGTCAGGTGAGCTCTTTTCCACAAGTTCAATAAAGTAATATACCACCTGCAGAGGCCGTTATTGTATCACCTCTCCTTAATGTATATCAATCCCCCGTCATGATAAGGATTAATTCGAGGAAATTATGCCCTGACCAGAATATATCCCCCCCTCCCCGCCACATCTGAGTTCCATGTTTTATCCCAAAATGCAACAGTGAGAGTTCGTGTTTTGGATTTCTTTTACTGCATCGGGGAGACTGCAGTGCAGACAGGTATCACAGGGATGTTATGCTATATCCCTCAGGTGCGTATCGGAGCATTCCAAGGGGAACGTTGTCCTCATTTCTCTCTCCATTCGTTAAGTCTCTTTATATGTTTGCATTTTTTTAGAGGGGTTTTCTCTTTTCTTTCCAGAAAAGAAGGAGGGGGGAGCAATGTTCAGCACCCTGCAGCTCTGATAGAGGGAGATGAATATTTTAGAGGAAAGTTATCTAAGGAGAGACAATTCATGCTGTTTAGCAGCTTAGATTATTAGCGAATCACAGATCCGTTAAATAGGTTAACCTTATTCCCCGTTACAGCTGCATTACTTCATCAGAAGCTGATGCCACCAAAAAACAACAACGTCAAAGGCGGTTCCACAATGGGCTTTACATCGGGAGCATTTCTCATCTGTATATGTGCCCTGATGTATTTGCACTTTTCAGGCAGAGACAAATTTGCAGCACCAAAGGGCAATGCGATTGTCCTTGCCGTCGGCCAGTCTGTTAAGAGGAGAGGTAGGTTAAGTGAGCCCGCATAATGCAGGCTGAAAAATAGAAGACCTCATCATTGCACATCACATAATTTCCACTGGGCTCGAAGCTATAATAGCTTTCCGTCCACCGCAGGAGCTCTAGTGCAGGGTCGGCTTGCCTGATGGAGGAAGTCATCATGACAACAGTGTCAGGAGCCGGGAACAGATAACCTGTAAAGGAGGAAAAAAGACAATCTCAATTTGTTTCAGTGTATGGTTCAATTTGCTGGCTGTCACATTCGGAGAAACCTTTCATCTCGTCGTATTGACACATTTTCCTCGGGTCGAGATCCTGCTGTCCTCAGCTTTGACTTTAGGTAACAGGTGCCAAGCACAAGGGGCCATTTTTCACCTTCTTTTTCACTCCCCATCTCCTCTTTCTTGACCGGCATCGGGGAGATTTAAGCCATGAAAGATGCATGTTGGTGGAGTGGGCTCTCGCGCGAGAGGAATCACTCCGGATGTTTTCTTTCTTCCTGCCTCTTCGAAAGACAAGTTCATATCAGACCTGTCCTTTCTGGATACGAATAATGCTTGCAGTGAAAAGCTTTGAGTTTTGCCTGACTTCTGCAGGTCTATGAAGACTCCTCTTTGTGAATAAGACATGTATCTTCATTGAGGCCCTCTCTGTAGAACAATGGCTGAATCATGAGTATTATTAGTGGGGTGTTTGGAAGTTCAATGTCTTGTATTTTGTTAGTTTACCAAACACCTACGTGTTAGAACAGATTTAAATGCTTTTTCTGGCAGCTTACAGAGTTTTCTGCCATAAACTAAAGCTATCCTGCTATCTGTCCGCAATTCACTCCACAGCTGCTCTTAAGTAGCAGCTATTAGCCGGGCTTGATTTATGCTCTGCTCAGAGCTCCTGAGGGTTCATAGCCTGGCTTCACAAAAGGGGATTTCAGCTCTTTCCTTGAAGGGCTGTGAAGGCCTTCACATTCGAAGTGACATGATGTAAAGTGGGTACTCGCGTGCTCCTGAGTGCATAATGTACAGCATGAACACTAGTGTGGAGTGTGTGATGCATATCTGCGTCAGGATGTGATACTTACCCGCTGAGTGTCTGTGAATGTCCCTCATTCCAGCTAAGCTTCCAGCACAAGGTGGGGGTGCTTTACTGCAAGGCGGGCCAGAGCACAGAAGAGGAGATGTACAACAATGAGAGTGCCGGACCGGCGCTGGAGGAGTTCTTGGATTTGCTCGGTCAGAGGGTGCGCCTGAAAGGCTTCACCAAGTACAGAGCGCAGCTGGATAACAAGAGTAAGTTACGGGACGCATCCAACGTAAACATTTACAAAGTGCAAGCCCACTCACTTCCTGCTGTGTGCAGAGGCTCTGCTTTGTTTCTTTTTTTCCCTTCCTATTTTAGAGGTGTACATATTTTTTTTTTAAAGACTATACATCTTCAATCTTGATTTCTATTTAATTACATCATCAGCTTATCTTACACAATGGTCTTTTGTGTTGCAGCGGACTCCACAGGCACACACTCTCTCTACACGACCTACAAGGACTATGAGCTGATGTTTCACGTGTCCAGCATGCTCCCCTACACACCCAACAACAGACAGCAGGTCAGTAAACGCCACAGTCCACGCCCCCCCCCCCCCCTGCCCCCCATTCTCTTCTGAGGACCGCCATGTTTACTTTACTGTGGCAAGCCGGTGACTAATGCTGGTAATAAGTCCCTGAGCAGCTTCCTTTTAGGATATCTTCAATCCCGGCTCCTGCCAATCTTCCCCAGGGGCTCATTTTGCCGCGATAATGACCAATCAGTTGAAAGCATGAGCATTGCCATGGTAACTGGTACCCCACAGTAGGATTTTAATCAATGTTTCCCAGAGGGGCTGTATCCAACATGGTATTAGATGGGCCTCTGTGTCTGTCTGCGCTAACAAGTGGAATTAAGTAGATGTAGTGGTGAACTGCCGAGCGATGGCCCGATAAAACTGCAACCGCAGAGGTTCACCATCTTAGGCTCTGCACTGCTGGTAGCTGGAAGTTCTTTTTGAGCCCATGTTAAAACCATGAGGGTACAACCCTGCAGATATGATAACAGTGAAGACGCTGAAGGAGGTAGTGAGTAAGGCAAGGGCCGGAACTACAGAGCTACAGTGATGCTGCAAAGACCTAATCCATCATGTGGAAGCAAATGTGCGATGGGCAGGATTCTCTTTTATTTCCTCCTTTGATTACATGTCATGAAGTGGGATAGATGCATTTAATCCCTGGTGGTAATCGTCTTCAGGCAGAGCTCCCCCCACTTATCTCTTCATCCTTTCCATTTCACCCCTGAACCCTGGAATCCTACTTGTTTCGGCATCCTGCTGACCCTCAATGACAACTTTTATATGAGCCACAGAATGTGGTTAACTATCTGCACAATGCAACAATGCAGGAGGTCTGAATTGATTCTGAAGTCTCCTTCAACTAAAGAAAAGGCTTAATGGTGTTAGCAGGATGCATTGGCCGTATCCCAAAAACCCTTTATCTTGGTCTCAACAGACATTACATTCAATTTGTTATTCCTCATTGCAATGTTGTGGGGACTTTATTTCCCTTGTCTTGTTTACTCAAATGCTTTCAAATGGCCCCTGGGAATTTTCCTAAAAATCCACTCCGTAAGTCGATGGTTTCATCCAAAAGGGCTCAGCAACAACTTACAATAATACAACGAAACTTTTCAAAGAAGAAGTAACACATTCTTCCCCTTACAAATTAATCAATGAAATGTTGCTCCTTTGCTCAATACAGGATGCTCTGAGGCTCTGCTCTACAAAGTACTTGATGTGGTATGAAGACATCTCCACAGCCTTTGTGACTCTTCATTATTTATACTTAGTTTGATCATTTACCCATATCCCGTAATTGACCCCCGGTGTACTCTTGCACTATATTCCCCCTTTATGTAATGCTATTGCTCCTTGTATCTAACCCCCTTCTTTTTCTAGTTATTAAGGAAGAGGCATATTGGCAATGATATCGTCACCATCGTATTCCAGGAGCCTGGGGCCCTTCCTTTCACTCCAAAACACATCCGCTCTCATTTCCAACATGTGTTTGTCATCGTCAAAGTCCACAACCCCTGCACTGATAACGTCTGCTACAGGTAACTTGCAAGTCTCTCTCAAAAAGATATTAAAAGGAAGAACCTCCAAACGATGGAACTCCTCACCATGGGATAACTAACTAATATCCTCGAGACAATTTAGGGGAAAAGTGTTTATCCTTTGATGTGCTTTTCATAAATGTCTTTTAAGAACACCTAATTGTAAAGAATATTAATAATAGCCTGCTGAGTGCTTTCTGCGGTTTCTGTCATGACTTTATAGTAATGTGAGGAAATCATAGGGCTCTTTTTATCTGTTCGGTAATGATGCAGTTATTATCTTCAGAGCCGCCTTGAAATTATGACTTGCAACTCTTCTCAAGTTTTTCTGAAGTCAGTACAACTCTCGTTAATAACATAGCATTGAACAGAACAAGATTATGCGGAGCTCATCTCAGTCTTTCCAGCAGAAAACCATATCATTTCAACATTCATTGTTCAATAGCCATTCACTTTTTTTTTTACGTACTCTTAACTGTCACTTCTGCTCGTGATTTATTCTTTCCATCCTGTTTTCTAGCGTTGCCGTCTCCAGATCTAAAGACGTGCCACCATTCGGCCCCCCTATTCCGAAGTCTGTGACTTTCCCAAAGTCGGCCGTTTTCAGGGACTTCCTGCTCGCCAAGGTCATCAATGGAGAAAACGCCGCACACAAGTCGGAGAAGTTCCGAGCCATGGCGACTCGCACGCGGCAGGAGTACCTGAAGGACCTGGCTGAGAACTTTGTTAGCACAGCTACTATTGACTCTGCTGTGAAATTCAGCTTCATCATTCTCGGAGCCAAGAAGAAAGAGAAGGTGAAACCCAGGAAGGATGCACATCTGTGGAGCGTGGGGGCCGTCACCTGGGGGGTCCGTGCCCGGGACTTTGGACAATCGATGGACGTGGACTGCTTGCTCGGCATATCCAATGAGTTTATTGTGCTCATCGAGGAGGAATCAAAAAACGTGGTCTTCAACTGCTCTTGTCGTGACGTCATTGGATGGACCTCGGGGATTATGAGCATTAAGATCTTCTATGAGCGCGGGGAGTGTGTCATGCTGTCCGCACACGACAACTGCGGAGAGGACATCAGGGAGATGGTGCAAAGACTAGAGGTAAGATCCTTAAAACTCAACTGTCATAATCTCATTTTTGAGGGAGTAATGTCTCCTGGAGCTGATCTGTTGTAGCTTGCTGTATGTCCATGTCTTGAGTCACTTCCAGTCTCTAATCCCACCACACAAAGACTCCGTGGTTAAGAAATACTTTAGTCCTAGTTTGGCATCCAGTTTACATTTGATATATTGAGCCTATGACAGTAAAACATCAATAACGGCGTTGGAACCGTTTTTAATGGATCAGACAAGGAGCAGCCTATGTTAGCAGTAACTCACGACACATTTTCCGGTTTAGCCTCAGTGCAACACAAAAGGAAAGCATAACAAATAATGACATGTACATGCTGAACTCGTCTTCACCTGTTGCTCAACTTAGTCCCATTTTTTTGAAGAGATTGTTTGCATTGGTCTTATTGTTGCTCTACATTGCAATATGGCTCACGGACCATATTTTGGTTTGTGCTATTGCCCTTCTAAATAATAATTAAAATGAAATAGTTTGTGTTGTGTATCTGATGAGAACTGCTTTATTGAGGTTTTGGTCTCAATATACTTCTTTGTATTGAAAATAAGTTCACCAATGTATGCTGCCCAAAAAGAGACCTATAAGTAACTTCCATGGAACACAGAATAGCAGTCTGTCCCAGCAAGTCTAGTTTCACACATAAGCTCCATGGCATGTGAAGGAAAATAGCTGCATTTTCTTTAAATGGTGCAGGCATTTTACTTTGGATCGTTGTGGTAGCTCCGGGGTGAAACAATGCATTCTGCAAGTATTGCTCTTACCAGTGTAGCTTTACTACATACCACAAACCTTGTTATTCTAGTTGCATCGTAATGTCAGTGGAACTGTTGCTTGTTTAACCTATATCCATACTTTCAAGTACCTGTGGTGTGTTGCAACTCTGCACTGAGCTTCTGGTATTCTTTCCTTCTGTCTTTCTTTTTTCCCTTCCCAACTTCACCTCCTCTGCCTTCCTTGTCCAGAGACGGGAGTGTCACATAAATGTGAAACTATGAAGTGAAATCAATGGAGACCTCCTGTTGATGGCTTTATTTGGCTCATCACACAGGCTCAGCAGAGGTGTACAGTCAAATGTCTAGGTCAAGCAGTGCAGATGTTGTTCGGCTCTTGATCAGGATAAACCAATATGAAATGCCAAAGAACAAAAAAAGAAAAAAGTTGTAGCCACTCCCTGCGGCAGACAGTCCACTTCATGGGATTGCAAGATTAGTCATGATGTAATTTAGGCCCATTGTTGATTTTTCTGCTGTCTGGGTGCAGGTATAGGAGAAGGTAGCTTATGCAGGGGAGGAGAGGAAAACACCTTGTTTGGAGTTACAGACTAAGACTAGATGACACTTGTCCCCACTACTTCGCTCCTTTTGAGAGCTATCTACTGAGTCCAATGTCTAACCCTTGTTACATTGTGGTGTTTTTTTGGAGGGTTTTGCAAGTCTGCAAAAAAGAAGGGACAAACACCTGGTTCATCAGCCTGAACGCTGGCATCCGATGCGTTGTTTCCGCTCCTTGTTTTGCTGCCGAGGCTTGCTTTTCTTAATCTAGTTTCCATGGTTTGTTTACTGAACCTCTAATCAGGCAAACCTTTTGTTTTTATCCCAAAAAAAACATTGAGATTGAATCCCAAAATCCAAACCTGAGCTGTGCATGACCTTATGTATGCCTGCCTGCATACTCTCCTCCACTTATCCCTTTGGCAACCTCATCAACAGAAAATTCCAACAGACCCGAGTCAGCATATCCTTGATTCAGCCAACAACATGGGAGTAGCAATCCATTTCCTGTGGAAAGCATAAGAAAAGACCTCACTCTTCTGAGGATTTCGATAGGAGATAATCTACACCTTTTCTTATTGTAACCTTTCGCAGTGAAACTAAAACGAGCAAAGAGATTTCGCAACCGCCCAAAAATAGCCAAAGATCCCGAAGAAGTATTTACCATAATTAATCTTAAAGGACACGAGTGTCATTCAGTGTCTGCTCAACTCATCGTAAGAAAGGACGTCGCCGGATATATTAGCATTTGTGATTAGCCAAAGGACGTTGCTTCCACATTCACTATGCTAATATCCTCTCACATTTACTGTCCACTTACCCACAGGATTTGTGAGGGATATTTCACAGGCAAATCTCAGAATAAGTATTAATAAGTGGGTGGCTATGTGAGTTACTCACAGAGACAGTGGAGCAGGAGCGATAGGCACATTTTGGGTATGAGCTGACCGTGCATTCTTTGTCCCAAAGGTGACTCTAATGTCCCAGAGGTTGGCTCGAGTCATGTTTCATCGGGGGAGCTTTACAGGCAGCCGGACCTGTGATGTCATGCGAACCAGAGTGAAGAGATTGCCCACTGTAACCGAGGAGCCCACTGTGAGAGCACAGCTAAAAGCTTAGTGATAATAACGTCCTGCTCTCAAGGGTGTTGCTGAGCTGGGTGGCCGCATGCTCGTCTTTTTTTAAGAGACAAGCCATCTTGGCTCGGTGCCACGTTTAATTTGTTACCTGATCAAAGTACAGGCAGTCCCACACATTGCGTGTTACTTTATGTACTGTGTTTATATAGAAGCAAATCTACGTGTCTGCTGTGGACCTCAGTGAACAAACGAGAAAAAACTTGACTGGTTGCAGCTTCTCAAATCTTTTAATTCCATGCTTTTTTTTATGTATAAGCCCATATCAAAGTACAGGGTAAACATTTGGGTTCAAGACTGTTGATTGGTTGAAACATGGTGTTTATGCGTTCCACATCTTGACGTGGTAACTTATTATGGCCATTTTCACCATTTGTTGTCATCTTACTTACAAAACGACTAATTGATCGATTGATAAAAATGATCTGCTGATTACTGGATCAAGACGATAAGCGTTTCTTACAGTAAAATCGATCAGTTCAGGGGCTGCAACAAATTAAAATTATATGATCGGTTAATCTTTTTATTTATCGTATAAAATGTCCATATATAGTAGTGGCATTTCTTTCATTTAATTTAGAAAAGCAGCACAATCTGAATCAATGGTTTCTATTTTTGCTGCTTCAACAGTTTAAATATTGAATAGATTGCCGTGTGGGTTTTTGTTTAATAATTTTCTGTCCATCAAACTATCGATTCATCGGCACCGTTTTTAAATGCTGGATTAATAACTGCTGACGTGAATGTCTTGCTCTGGCTTCTCATTTTGAAAAACAGTGCAGTATCCCACTGGAAGCCCCTGTCCTAGTTGTAGAATTGATTCACAGATATTCGGCCCAGAGGAAACGGTTGACCCTCGTTTCACCAATCTATCCTTTGAAGTTCAGTTGGATGACATGGTTTTGTCATGTCTGTGAAACATGCCAGAGCTACTTCCGACTGTCAGACCTCTCACAGAGGAGCCGCGCCAGCAGCACTACTTCACAACAGATTCCACAACTGTTTTGTTTCTTTCGGATTGGCGTTTTATGTCCCAACTCTCACAGATTTGTGTCATCCTCGCTGCCAAACTCCATGCCACCATCCTTCATTAAAATAACTTAACGGGCCACAAATCCCTCCGATGAGATAATGAGTGTCCTGTTAGATTCGGCCATTATAGATTTTGGCCATTCGGAGGGGAACCTGGACACATTCATTTTGTGGATAGACTGACTAATGTGCATTGATGAATGCATTTAGAAAGCTATTATTTAGGCCTCATGAATTTCTGACACAGTTTGATTCATGGCCCCTAATATTCAAGCTAAGGTCCTCTTCATGCACAGACCATTTACTCCCAGACTTTGGCCCCAGAGAGCTTTTGGATTCCACTTTTCCCATTTCGTTTGCCCTTGATGTTTTACGCGGAGGGATTGTGTCGTCACCAAAGTGCCCCTGTAGTTTTATGTCCCATTTGAAAACTCGACCTCCAAACATTTATGTATTGCTTGTAACTGATTGTCACACATTTCACCAACAAGATAAGTGCTTTCATAAGTCAATAAAGTGTTTAGGGTTGTGTCTCTGTGAGAGCCGTGATGGCTGTTTTGGGTCCCCTCGCACACAGCGGGGTAGGATTTCTGCCAGTGTGAGGATCTGGTGGAGTGTCGACAGGCCATCGTTTGAGTCGATGTGTCCCTGAAGCCAGCTGCCACGCTGCAGCAAATGGAGGCAGCCACCCACAACGGAACCAAGACTAATCTGAAGGATAATTAAAGCTCATTGGATGCAGTGTGTTTTTTTTCTCTCTGGTGGTTGTTGCAGGAAAACCTGTCAAGTCCCACTGAGAACCCACACTGCACTGCAGTCTATATTCCATAAGCTCAGGGACTCCATGTGACCAAGGTGAACATAGCTGCTCAATGCTTTCTGTTTTTACTGAAATATTGCTGCCCAAGCAACAGGGTTGCCTGACCTTCAGTTGAACCTGAATCCCATTAAAGCAGAGTCTCAGGCCAAGCCGCCGCTGAGCAAAGGGAGCAACTTAATTTGCATTCAAGTGCGTGATTGGAAGAGAACCAACTTTAAGTTTCACTCAAGCACACAACAGGACAAGCAGCGACTGTCTGCCAAGTATCCACAGGGGAAGTCTCGTTCGCCAGAATAGGGAGGAAAAGAAGGATGGAGGGATCATCTTGTGTTCATCAGCTGCCAGTTGATGCAGATTGTGTGTTGGTGGCTAAATGTTGTCCGACAAAGTCCTTTTTACAGGAGTTAGCTCTGGTTCTATGGACACGTCCATGTCCCAGGGGCCACGTTGATCCCAATTCCCTCCATAGTACCCACAAAGCCCCTGTAGGTCACAAGACAGACGTGTGTGTGCGTGCAGTAGAATTTTAGCTGCTTCTCTGCAGCTCTAAGGCTAAACCAGTTAGCTCTGTCATAGACCCTCTTATTAACTTCGATTTGAAGAGGTTCTTTGAATTAGCCAAACAAATATGCTCGTGCTCTTCTGCCGAAGGACAGGATGTTACTCTGCTCTAATAGTATTTTTCTCACATATCTAAAGAGGAAATATGCAAATTGTACACTGTTTGAAGGCTGCTGTTGGAATAAACTGTGATAGCTGAGAAAGCTCCTATTAAGGGGAAATTATGATCATTCGGCTCTCTCTCTCTCTCTGTCTGTCTGTCTGTCTGTCTGTGTCCATCTCATGCTTGTTTTTGGTTTTCTCTGTGATTGCGACCTTGTCATGCGTCTTTGTGTCTCTTAAGTGCTGTTGTCTTCGTGTCTCCTGATCAATGCAATCAACACTTCTGTATATATCTAAATTGGAGATAACGAACCAAAGCATTTTGATTCCGGTTCCAGATCGCCACCAGAGGATGCGAGACGTCAGAGATGACGCTGCGTCGGAACGGCCTCGGCCAGCTCGGATTCCACGTCAACTTTGAGGGAATCGTGGCCGACGTGGAGCCCTTTGGCTTCGCCTGGAAGGCGGGGCTGAGGCAGGGTAGCCGGCTGGTGGAGATCTGCAAGGTGGCCGTCGCGACTCTCACCCACGAGCAAATGATTGATCTGCTGCGCACCTCCGTCAGCGTCAAAGTGGTTATAATCCAGCCTCATGAAGATGGCGCGCCCCGGCGGTAACTCTTCCACTCTTTTTTTTCTTATTTTCACTTGAGATCTTAACACTTTCTTATAGCATAACAGACAAAAGCTGCTTCCAAATCAAATGCATACCTCCTCTTTTCTTTGGCTGAACTCATTGAAACACAGAAACAGGTGTTCCTCAAAAATGTATGAAGTTCTAGCAGAAAAGTTTCATTTTCTCCATTTTCCATGCAGCTGGGGTAAATGAGCTTGACATTTGCTCTCATGTTTGTGTTGATTAGCGTAGATAAATGCTTACACGCGGTTTTAGTTGCAATGGGGTTGATGTTGGATTTCTCTGAAGAGGGGACCGTCTTTCTCTTGATGTGGCTTTGTTGCAGAAGAAAGCTCCAGCAGGCTGTATTCACATAGACACGGACGGTCAGCGTTTCTCCCTAATGATAATGAGAGGAGCATTTTGATTAATGGCTCAACTCTCGCTGCCGTTGTCTGACAGCTCACATTTTTGCAGATTGCTTTTTTTTCTCTTCTAAACTGGGTCCAATCTTCCATTCAGCAATTAGGACGGTAATGTTTGTCTTTTCAGGGGTACACACACACACGCAGGGAGACACCAAGGGGAGAAGCATATTCCAAAGGATCTGTTTTGACGAGGAAGAGATGGATGGATGTGGGAAATGCTCGTTCTGAAAGCACACCTGTTTTCTTTTGTCTGCGGTCAGACAGTAAAATGATATCCATCACTCTTTCACACTCATATTTTTTGACATCTTTGTTTTGGTTGTGCTTCATGCTGACAGATTTGGGTACCACAGAATGCTATTTCCTACTTAGTGCCAGATGAGGACAGCAAATTGAATTGATGGTGTCAAGAGAGGCATTCAATCACATTTTCTGTTTGCGACGTTACAGGTAATGCTAATGCCGTTTGCTAATAAGTCTAATTCAAGACCTAATAAACTAACACAGAGCACATTTGCTCTGTGTGCATATGCGTTAACCCTGTGCATTTCAATACAGAAGTGTTGATGGAGCCTTTTGATAAATCTTTGGCGATGAAGGACTTTAGATGACATCTTTTTATAGAGGATTAAGTGTAAATGCATTTGATGGAAAATGATATTGATGGCTGCCTTGCTGAAGATCCAATGTGAATACGATCTTAAAGTGTGTGTGTGTGTGTGTGTGTGTGCGCATAATGGGTGGTATGATACATAATTCATTGAGCTTGACCCACATAAATGGCGTTGCTAACAGATGCGTCTGGGAGATTAGTACACTCGAAGACTATACTGGTCTGAGCTGTTGAGCTATACTGGGAGATTCCACTGTCTTACTGAAACACAGTTTCTCATCGTCGTCTCGGGTCCTGTGAATTTCCCCCCCAAGTCTCCAACAAATCTAGAGGTGAGAGGTCAGGTGAAGAATCTCGAGGGCCCTCAACTCTTTTCGCCGATGCGTCTTTGAGTTGCCAAAGTGTTGCAGTCAACATTAAGTACTCTATTTTCTCCATTCTTATCTCAGAGGAAAGGAATTCAGCCCCAGTCAGTCCCCTGTGGCCAGAGAGATGAGGTTTAGTCTTAATAACAATGGGCGAGAGTCTCATGACCTCCAGACAATGCACCCTGGCTCCACACTGCTCTACCAAGGCGAGTAGAAATGTTTTCATAAGCACATGTTGGGGCCCGGAGACGTGCACGTTTTCCCTCTGCCGTTTCTAAATTGTCCGAATGTAATTTTGGCTTCGTTGTTTTGTGATTCCTCCAGATTCAGTGAGGAGTGATGAGGTAATCTGGTGTTGAATGACTAATATTTCAGAAAAAAGGAACGTTTGTTCAGCACTGTGAAGCTGTTTATCCCTTGAATGAGTTTCGCCTGCTCAGCCTGAAACCAGTGGAGATATGGCTCTAATATTAGCCGTGCCGAGGAGTGTATTTATTTACACTGGAGAAAGGATGTGGTTTTGCCCAGTGCAATACTCGAGGCTTTTCCATCATCACTCTGTAAGGCTTCAAACAAGTTCAACATGTTAGCCTTGGATCAAACTAATGAGAAAAAGATGAGAAAGATTAACTCTTTAAAACAGGAATGCAATGTACAGAAACATGCCAGCGCTTGTATGTTTTGGAATATGGTCATCAGAGATCGAAGAGTAAACAAGAGGATCAGTACAACATGTGCTTAAAATGGATGATTAGTACAAGATATACAAATGGTAACGGAAACAAAAACAAAAAGCAGCTGTCACTTGCCATAGATATATTTTGTTAGAACATATACATTTACGGTTTAAATCTCAAAGATTCATGTTTTAAAATGGTGGGTAACCCGCATTAGGTGCGTTCAACCTGCATCAGCCGCCTGCTCATAATGAGTATTGCCTGTGACATTCAGATAGCCCCTTGTGACCTTTCCCCTTTGAAGTGTCATCAGATTTTTCATCACGGATTTTCATCTGGCCTGAAGTTAAGCCGGATTTCTCACTTCCCATGCCGACACCCTGCTAAAGAGAGCACCACTGAACCAAAACTCAAAGAGCCTGCACCACAAATTGCTCGTCTTTATCCCTGCACATTCTTCTCAGGAGGTGTGCTCTCCTTTAGATCACATTGCAGAATAATCTGTTAAAAGGGCTTATTTTTGTGCTTCTCTTTTCTTTTTCTTTTTTCAATCCTATGCACTCTTTCACACACCTTATTTAATAAACCTCCTGACAATGTTCACAGCCTCTGTGGCTCTTTTCTGTGACATGGACTCTGACTGTGGGAATGGATTAGCACGTCCCTTAGTCGCCGGCCATGTCATTAGAGTGACGGCACTCTAACCTCTAAGGTCCTGTTGTCACACTGATCTATTGTAATTCATTAAGAGCCAATGGCTGAAAGAGCTGATTGTTCCCCACTAACTGGTCACTGACTATTTTAATTTTATTTTAATTTCTATTGAGCATTGATCGATTGTGTTAAAAGCCAGAGATGCAGTTGCTGTATTTTGAGTGGACTGGATGTTGGTTTTAATTTGTAGATGTTTTCCTTCTCTCCAAGCTCATGTAGGTCATCGTGGTATAATTTATAGACCTGCACATTTAGTTGGAGGAGTGCACCAGCGGTACTTGCTGGAAGCAGGCAATAGTATTCCTCCTCTCCTTATAGCAGCAGGCTGGATGCGTCTCCTCCAGCTGCGGTTGAAGTGTTGACCAAACACCCATTTCCTGCTCTTTCTAAGCGATGTATACACCGTGTGTCTGAGTCCCCCTTACATACATTACAAACAAGTAGCACATTCCACATACACCGGGCCACTTTCCACCTCCAGCTAAGCTCGTAGAGGCGCTGGGAAAGAATATTAGGATCATAAGTGACATTTACCCCGTCAGTTATTTTTCCTTCTGGTGCAGAGAGCAGAGCAGGAGACAACGGCCGAGACCTTTCATGTTGACATGCTGTTGGCTAGCTTTAGCCTGTTCTCGAGAGTAAAGATTCGTGGCAGCTTGGCACAACCATACACACACACACACACACACACACACACACACAGAGTTAATCAAAGTAGTGAGTGGGTTAGCAGCCCTGTTTAGAAACAACATTTGACCAACATTTGCAAACAAGATCTAACAATCTTGTTTGCATAATTTTTTTTCTGATATTAACAAGAATAAATCGACAGATCTCCGAATTCACAATGAAAGTAGAAGGGCAAGGGGGGGGGGGATTATCTATATTCTATATGGCAGCTTTACCCCAAGATAAACGCCTTATTTATTACAGACGTGTCTGATCTTCTGATGTCACTCATTACTCTCACTGTCCCATATATCAAACCAGTGATGCGTGCAACATAAATGCAATAAATAATGTAAACTATAAGGTTGTGGAGCAGTCTACACCACTCGCATTCATCTTTCATTATGGATAAGGCCAGCTCGCCGGTGACACTGACCAAATGTGGGAAACATGTTTGGGTAGGAGGAAGAAAAAAAAATAGATCTTCTAGTTAGATCTTTTAACACCCACGGCTCCAGTGGGAGGCTAACTGTAAACAGCCCCAGTCACCCATGGCCCGGTTTGATGAAAAGGGTCTCTCTGAGAGGGATTACTCACCGCCTATGTAACCAGCCGGTGTACACGTATGACTATAGCAAAGCATACACAGCTTTCCGTCCCCCGTCCTGGAAAATGGACTTTGGCGGGGGAGGCCAGTGTAATCATTAGGGTCATGCTTGATATGCGTTTGGAGAGCTAGCAGAGCACCCGGGCTGTTTAACCCTGACCCACCACCCTGTAAACCTCTCGTCCTTCCAAACATACACACCAAGCCTCCGTCCAGCCCCGAAGATTAATGTTGCATGAAATGGCATCACAGGCCGTGTCGATCTCAGAGAGCAGTAATGGGAGAGAGATATCGATGGAGATGGAGGGAGGAGAAAGCCTCCTGTGTAGAGCTACTCAGGGGAAACCAATCTCTGATTAAGTGGCAAGTGGAGATTTTCATCTCTATAAAAAATAAAAAGGCAAAGTGTTTTCCACTAGTATTTGTCATACATGTTTGTCATTCATTAACTGCAAGGGGGCTTCCCAGCGCTCGCTCACAGTGAGCGAGCGCTGGGAAGACATGGCATCAAGTGTAAGATACATGGCGTCAAGTGCAGTAGACATGGCGTCAAGTGCAGTAGACATGGCGTCAAGTGCAGGAGACATGGCATCAAGTGTAGGAGACATGGCATCAAGTGCAGGAGACATGGCATCAAGTGTAGGAGACATGGCATCAAGTGCAGGAGACATGGCATCAAGTGTAGGAGACATGGCATCAAGTGCAGGAGACATGGCATCAAGTGTAGGAGACATGGCATCAAGTGTAGGAGACATGGCGTCAAGTGTAGGAGACATGGCGTCAAGTGTAGGAGACATGGCGTCAAGTGCAGGAGACATAGCGTCAAGTGCAGGAGACATGGCATCAAGTGTAGGAGACATGGCATCAAGTGTAGGAGACATGGCATCAAGTGCAGGAGCTTTTGCCGACAATCCCTGGCTTTTTGGAAAAAAAGATCCAAGAAGCGAAATGTGGAAGTACTTTGGCTACATTGCAAAAAGTGAAGGTAGCTCACTGACATACAGAGACCCGTCTGCAAAATGTTTTTCAAAGCCACACAGACCAATGGGTTTTTAACTCAAACACACACCTGTAACATGATGTAACTACAATTGCTCATAGTTATGGAAGGAACTATGTAGTCATCTAGTCATATACAGACAAAAGGCCTGCATAGCCGTGTATAATCAAGGCTACGCTGGTACCATGTAGTTTTCATTAATATCTTGCTGTAGGCTAATAATAATATAAATGCCATATTAAGTGTTCAAAAAGCTGGGCAGAAACAAGCTGGTAAAAAAGGGGACCATACAGATGTTTTATTTATTACTGTTATAGATAAATCTACCAGTATTATATTTGTGGTATCATATCTTATTTATGGTATTGTATCGAATTGTGGAATCGGGTATCACAATATTTATGGCAGGTACCGTATCAAAGCTATAATTTTGGTATCGTGACGACCCTAATCACTACTATGTAAGAGGAAACATGTATATTTCAGATATTCTTGCTGAACTGTCCCTTGTATCTTCTTTGTTTCCTTCCACATCCTCCTTCCCGCGCAGGGGCTGCTCCGAGCTCTACCGCATACCCTTGGTGGAGTACAAGGTCGACAGCGAGGGTACCCCCTGCGAGTACAAGACTCCCTTCCGGAGAAACACCAATTGGCATCGGTTGCCCACGGCTGCTGGGCCCCAGCTGTCCCGGGGCTCGCCCACACAGGGCCCTGAACGACTGCAGTGCCAGCAGATCCTCCAGCAGCACCAGGCAGCCATCCCACGGAGCACCTCCTTTGATAGGAAGTTGCCAGATGGGTCCAGGTAAAGCTAGATTGTGAACGACTATTCATCTACGGAGGGGAAAGCAGCGTTGTTCACTGCTTCGTATTGATCCGCGTACAATAAAGGAGCACTGCGGGAACTTGCATATATCCATCTTCTGCCTGTAAAACAACTTGCAACTCTTGGGTCAATACGCGATCCTTTTTTTTTTAACCTGTATTTTCCATTAAAAAAGGATTTTGACAACTGGCTAACAATTTCATCAGTCACATCTCATTCAGCTGGAGGTTTTTGAAGCATAGCATATGCATGACACGGATAGCAACTCAAAACGTTCACCTTTTGTGAGAGTGGAAGTTACCATCACATCGAGATCAAGTCACAGAAACAGACGGTGTTGGAGACAAAATTTCACAAAACATAAAGTCCTTTTAGGGCACTTTTGGAAGTCAAGCTTTCTACGCAAGGTTTTTCAGAGACCTAGAATCGTGATCAAGCATCGTGATGCTCAAAGGACCCGATCCTTTGAGATGAAATCTTTGAACTCCGAGCCTTCCTCATTTAGAGAGGAGCCGGTTATTGTGTTCTGCTATTTGCATACATATAAATGGAGCATTTTAGTCCAATGAATTCACGGCTTCGCTTTCATCTCCCTTCAGATGAGAAGGCTACACTCAGACTCTGTTTCTGTCCTAGACGGTGTTCCGTTTGGACATCTCCATTGAGCCATGTAAAGCAGTGATTTGTTCGTTCTAATGAAACCCCTACAGTCATGATAACCTTTGCAGTGTGTCACACCGACACCCCCCCCCCCCCCCCCCTGGTGTTGCCTGTTCTGACTATACTGGGATAATGGCTGCCTTCGTTGCCTAATCAGAGTCCCTGGCAGCGGGGCTACTCCTTCTCCCTCGCTTCTTTCCCTCTCTATACACCCCCTCCTACTCCCCGCTCCCTCCTTCTTCCTGCACCCTGCTGAGGAGGAGGTGATGGGGACACTGACACAGCTCTGCTCATCTCATCCAATTACTGCTGAAACAACCTTTTTTGAAGGGGTTTTACCCTTTCTTGTTTTGGTTTTGTTTTGGTTTTTTTTTGGGGGAAATTTTTTTTGGGGGGGGTTTTTGGGGCCCCAGCCCAAAACCCTTTAAGCAAGGGAAAATTTTTTCCCCCCATTTTTTCCCTTTTTCCCCCCCGGGGGCCCTGGGGGCCCCCAATTTGGGTAGGGGTTGAGCCCCGGTTTTGAAAGGGTTTAGGGGGGGTTTTTTCCCGAGCCCACCGGGGATTTTCCCTTTAAAATTTAAAACCTTGGGTTTTTTTCCTTTTGGGGGGCCGTTTTTGATTGTTGTGTTGGAATTTTGGAATGTAGTTTCCAATGTGTGTGCAGATTGTCTTTCAGGCATGTGTCCGTATGAGTCGGCTTTGCCACCATTTGTGCACTTGGCACCCTGTGCAGCACTACTGACACTAGCTACTGGAGTAAAATGCTCTGTCCTGTTGCCTTATGTTTCTGTGCAGTGTTTTCGCTCACGAAGCAGCTCGACCACCAGTCTGCGAACGAGCCTGCCTAGGTCTCAGCGGGTTTTGACGTGTGATGGTTGTCAGTGATGAGCTCTGGCGGAATCCAACTTTAGTCGACGTGCGCAGCTACACTGATCAGTCCAGTTGAGCGTTGTTGCGTCTAGCCTTGCAGGAAGCCTGGCTGCTGATGGCTTTTACCTTCCTGCAGCTGAGGCTAGTCAGCATGCTGCTTGTAAGTACCACTTTGCTTTTGCTAGCCAATACTTGAGTGGTGCCTGGTGCCTATCTTACTTTTAAGATCTACTGAAAAAATTTTACTCAACTCACAGCTCAGGACAGCTTAATGCATACCAACCTAAGTTATGAAAGTTGGGGATCTCCTTGAGTTTCATCTTGATTTTCAAGCTGTCGTCATATTGCTACTCAGATGGCATTGTGGCCTGGCAAGGCTTTCTGAAAGTTTTAAGCGCATTGTTAGGAAATGCTTCTGAAAATGCTTGGGTTATGTTCTAAAAGCTTGTACATTCAGTTGCATGAGTTGTCTGCAAGGACTTACTCATAAACTCAACCTAATGTCACAACTAATATTTCTATGTATTTGCACTGGGTTGTCTTATCTAGAAAATGACAGAAAGTGGTCTCTCTCCACGAGTCATTTTGATTCTCACTGACTTCAACAGCGCAGTGCATGGCTTCCAGATCTTTCCTCTGCCTGAATTTAAATGTTACTGTCTGAATGCTGAGCATAGCTGGAGCAAACGCAGTCAGCGGATCTGAGGCGCGATGGCAGAGCCAACTAGGCCGAAATGCGTGTTAAGTTTTCCACCTTTTATTGGAACAGAGTCTGTGCATTGGATTACTCAATAAATATGATTCGCTCTCAATTGGATGTTTACGCATGTTTTTTACTTACATTACACATCGAAGTTGCCTCAGACTACTGGAACATTGTTATGAACTGCTTGATATGAACCTGAGACTGCGTCACGTTCTGTTACACAGTCAGAACTTTCTCTTGACCACCATCCTGGCAAGTTTCACTCAAGGAGTGCGCTCTGTGGAGAGAAGCTCACTGATAAGTTGATAGGTTCCTTGCTGTAATACAATTCACTACATGTCTATGTTTTTGCAATTTGATCCATGCTACCCAACCCTATGGAAGGCTTATTAGTGCTTCATGCTAGCAGCATGAATTATCCAAAGAGCATCCAATTATGGGCTTTCACATAGCTTTGTGACAAACGATGTACAGTGACAGTGCACTGGCAATTTTCCAGCCCATTGACAACATGCAGCAGTCAGCAGCTCGATACAATGATGTTGTATCCTTAATGGTCTGTAAATCATGCTTAACAGCCTTCTGTTTCGATCAGACCTCTATGGGCAAAGTGCATGGGGTTCTGTGAAGCTTGCGTCTTTAGAAGATCGAGACATTGGTTGAATTTCAAGATCTGATTGTGAGGCAGCATAGCAATTGAGCTTTCTGGCTTTAGCTGAGCTGTATCACACTTGTCCTTATGTAAACACCTTTGATGTCATGCACAGATTTCAGATGCAGCGTGAGCAACCACATAGGAATGCGCATGTGAAGGACTGTAAAAATGTTACGATGAACAGCTAGGCTGGCTACGATTTGACCTAGACATGAAACCCTATCTGGATTATGCTTTGCTTCTGAACTCTGTCATGAATATGTGCTCTATCATTTAGGCTTCTTTCTCTGTTACAGCTCAAGGAGAACTCAATTCCCAGGGAACAATCCAGGTGCCATGGACATGTGCGACACTTGGGTCATTAAAGGCAAGCTATTACTACAAGTTGATTCTATTGACTGTCGTTTCCTAATCTGTAGTAACCTAACCTTGTACAACAAACTGGTGCAGTATGTAAATGTGTTTGAAGGTCTCGGTCCTGTAGTCACAAACTTTATCAGTGATTCAACTAGCTGCGCTATCCGATCCATAATGCTGCTTTCTAATTTTAAAGTGCATTTGTCGTTACGAAGAGAAAGCTAATTTGTCCATGGTTATGCACAATTAATGCTGTTTAAACAGTCAACTGTGTGTAATAGGCTTTATGTCACTGATTGAAGTAGCTTCCATAAGTGCCTTACACGTGATTGTAGGTTTTTATTCAATAGATCATGTTGTTATATCAGTAACAGTTTGGGTTTGTGGACCTTCGGTCTATGATTTCAAGAACAGTTAAAGGGCACTCACTCATGAAGCTGAAGCTTCACTCAGCTAAGGGGCTGCAGTACCATATGTCTCCTGTCCTACACAAACTACTGGAAAGATGCAGCCTTAATGACGGAGAATAATCGTTTCTAAAAGATCTCGGCAACACCATGAAATAGATTGACTTCGCCTCTGGACAGCCACTCTATTATGACTTGCTTCCCCTTGTGGAAGGCTAAACATATGCTCTTATGGAAGGATCTTTCTATATGCTAGGAATGCTAGTCTTGTTTTACAATGCTCTTCATTCTCTGAAGGTGTTTTGTGTGGGTTTTAGTCGGGAAAATCAGCATATTTCATGCTCATGTAGTTTTCTGGGCTTAGACAGACGATCAGAGTGAGGGTCAGCCAGATAGAGATTATCTATGCGCTCAAAGCTGTACTTGGCTCTGCTTCAGAGAATCCAAAACTTTAAGCGAATGAGACAAAGAGGAATGGATGTGGAACTCTGAAGCTGCAGACCTTGGTTCATGGCAAACCAAAAGAAAGCTGCTTGTCGGTTGAATCTGTGGTAACTCTTGAACCCTTTGCAACCTGATTACCTACTAGGTTGAATTGGTTTCCTGATAAATTTGATCGCTTGTAGCTTCCTTGGATCTTGAAGTTTGTATGACTTTATTCCATTGTCGGTTGCATCATCGTCAGTTTGCACTGTAAGTTGCTAATGAAACTATTTTGACGTAGAGTGGAATAGTCTTCCGATGTAAGTACTGGATAGTATTTTATAAACTTTGAGTACATGCGTAAAAATGCGTGTAATGTGTATTTACTTACCCTTTGCTTCAAGAGACTTTGTTGTCTGAGCGTTTGAGGTTGTGTGAAATGAATAGCATGTGTTCTTATATTGAATAGCCAAAGTCCACTTCAGTGTTTAATATGAGCATCTAAGATGCTATAGACTTTTCCTACATTTTCAAGTCAACATGTATTTATGTTATGGTTATCAAACGGTTTATTAGATTATTAGTAAGTCCTGTCTAGTTCAAGTAGATAGTTAATTAACAGATAGATAGACTTTATGATGTAAATTTGAAGCTGCTGAAAACATTTAGTTTAATATTCTATGTTTCTATCGCATCAACTTGATCTTTACGTGCTTGTTTTGCTTTATGTTGTGTGTTAATATGAAATTCTTTGTCAATGCTTTTGCTTCATTTGAGGTAGATTTTCAAATTTTTAAAGAAATTGCTATGTTGTCTTAAATGGTACCATTTTGAAGTTAATTAACTTATTAAGTTGTTTAACATATGTATGTTGAAATTGATAATGGTACTTTAAAGGACGTAGAATACTTAAGATTTATTAGTCAACATGTTTGGAATCAATAGAAGAGGATGGATCTAACATCGTGTTGTACAAAATGCTGATGTACATGTTAATCACTGTATTCTTTTTAATTTGTTATAATGTTTTAAAAATAAGTGAATGTATTTTAACTTTATTTAGCACTAACTTAACTATTAATGTCATTTTTTTGAAACTGAAGTTAAGCTGATAGAATGATCTTTTATCTGTAAATGTTAATTAACTTCAATAGAAGAGATGCATATTACACTTTTAGCCAGGGCTAAAGGAGCTACTGCTACACAAAGTAGGGCAATACTGCCTGCTTGTCAAAATAGATCGCATTTCCATAAAAGTGTCATTTAAACACAGACGTGACTTTGTAATGTGGATTGCTCAGATGAACTTTTGACTAGCACGCCTGAATCTTAAAATCATTAATATCAATCTCTCTAATTCTGTCGGCTAATTTCTAACTTCTTTCACTAACTTAATACGCCTTTAGAAGCCAGTTTTCGCTAAAATGTTCCTTCAGCTAACACTAAGATAGAGTCTTTACTAAATCCAATGAAACTGGCACCACTGTCTCTCATCATATCGCACAATCACCTTATATGTATCTCCTAATTGTCGCAACATCCTCCTTGCCACCATGTTCTGATTCAGAACTAGGTTCGATCCATGGTCGAGTTACTCTGCCGAGACACAACCTGCACCACCTCATCCCTCTCAGACCTTTCTTCCTGTCTCTTCTTGTTCCTGTCACTTCTACACGACGGTGCAAATCTCCACCTGCTTCCGTTGCCAACTCTTGCCGTCCTTACCAACTCGCTAAACTTTCTCTCTCTACCTCCTTCCTTTTACCCCTTCCTTCCACCTCTTTTCCACACTACATCTCCTTACAAACGACTCCTATAACTCCTCCTTCACCCACCCACTCTTCTTCCACTTTTCCCCCTGTCCCCTACACTTTCCACTCCCCTTCAATCCTTCCCTCTCTCACTTCTCCACCTCACCTCTTTTACCCCTTTCCTCCTCTCTGCCTTCCCAAACAATCCTCTTCGCCTCCCCCATCTTCAGCTCCTGAAGGCTGTCACCCATTCTAGTCAACCCCACCTCCTGCACCTGCTCTTCTCCAACTGCCTCTCCTTCTAGACCTTCTCCACTCCCAGTGACTAAGCCCGACCCCCTGATTCCAACCGAGCACTTCTTCCCTCTACTCCCTCTTCTTGCCGGCAACTTCACGGAAGCCACTCCCCTCTTCTCTCTGGCTCCACTTACCTTCCGCCTTTCTCACGCTTACTCTCTCCTCCCAGTCATTTTCCCTAACTTCCTAGACATTCACTCACCGTTGTACACTCTAAGGTTTGCTCTGGGTTTGCGTCAGTCGCTCGCTCATGTTCTACTCCCTGCTCCTCTGACTAGACGCCCTTTTTGTAGAGCCCAAGTGTACGTTGCGGTCTAGCTAGGTTAGGAGTCAGTGTTAGGCCCCCGTTCGAAGCTCAGACAGCTATGCTGTTCCGACTCCCGGTACGCCTGGAGCTATCCAGAGGTAGTTCCGCGGAACCTGGTTTACTGTTTTCATTTTGGTCACTTTTGAGTTACATTATGCTTTTTTTTTTTTTGTTGCTGTTTGGTCAGTGGCTCACACCACTCTGGCAGTCCCTTGGCCCGCGGTGCCAGATACTGTATGTCCGCTGACTCCTCCAAGGTGTACACCATCCCCCAGACCAGCAGCTCAGTGCCGGGGCCAGAGCCGGGGCCGGAGCTCAGCTCAGAGGCCTGTGGACAGACACGCCCACAGCCCGGTTGCACACTCCCAGGGGGAATGAAGACAACTGATGATGATGATGCCCACAGCACTGAGGGACCTCCCAACATTTCAGAGTGTGGGTGAGTGTGTGTGAGCGAGAGAGAGAGAGAAATCAAGCAAGAAGGAGCATATAGGAGATCATGAACACACCAAATATTCTCTTTTACCACAAAAACAAGAGTTTGTAGTTTAGTGCTGAGTCACATAAGTGCAACAGCATCTCTCGTGCCAAGCTAGACGACACACTCTTGAATCACGCTCACTGGCCTCGTCGGCACGGTTTCTCTCATTGTGGATCTGTTTACTTCCAGACAAGCTGTTGCACGAGAGACAGAACCACTCCAACACAAGTGCCCACCCTACTCCCAGTTGGCCCACCCAGTGTGCATAAACTGGCCTTGATTGATGCCGACAGCCACAAAATAAATAAGCTCAATGAAGCTGCGGACGTAATGCACTTGGCACATGTCACTTGCAGTTATTGATTGTTGGTGAAGTCGCATCCCTGTGGACTGCCAGGCCGAGCTTCTACCAGATCGGCATCTCTGCTGGGAGCCGAGCAACGACCCACACGTCACACATGCAGCCACACGGACACACGCGCCACAGAATAGCCTCAGAAGTACCGGCAAGAGGAGCTGAAACTATGCAGCCGCTGTACCAGGTTTAGAGCGTATACTCTCCTCAGACCTTATATGAGCAGTGAATGACTGACTGTATTTGTCTGGTGATTAAATGGTTTCCAGTAGAGAACAGAGAGCCATTAAAGGTGGAATTGAAACACGGCTGTGATGGTGTGTGTGTGTGTGTGTGCTGGCGTGCATGGTTGTTTGTAGTTTTATGCATGTGGGCCGTGGGCAGAGAGAATGTGAGATTTGCCCTGGCAGAAACCCCCCTGCTGTCGCTCCCAAGTAATTTAATTTAGCCTGTGAAATTTGCCACTTAAGGACTACGTGATTGATCGCAAGCAGCGAAGTCATCTCCTGCCGACTTATGAAAAAGCAACGTAATTCAGTTACCTTCCCCATTGTTGGTTCCTCCAGTTATATTTCATCTTACGTAACAGCGCCTTGTGATATATGGCCTAATATTACTCGCAGATATTGTTCTAACATAATGAAGTTTCTCTTCCTTCTCCCGAACAAAAGTTTTCTCATTTGCTCTAACACTGTATGTAATGCACGATGCTGCTAACCCTGGGCTGTTTCTCTCTCTCTTGCTTCTGCTTCTTGTTCCAGAGGAGCGGAGAGCTTGTTAGCGTTCCTCCTCAAAATGCTGTCTGAGCGTTCAAGGTACACAGTTAGTCAAAGTCCACCCCCGTGGCCCGGTCTGCTCCCCTGCACACACCTCTCCAGCCCCCCACCCTTTGTCCCAGACCTGCGAGTGGAGAACAGCCAACTGCATCAGTGGCTGTGACATTTCTGCTGTGTCTCCACAGAATCCTACCGCTGTGTAACAGCCTACAATGCTTGCTGCGTTTCTTATCAGCCGTGATAGTGATAGAGAAAGAGAGGGGGTGTGACATGCAGACGCAATCCAGTCTGCACCCAAACCCTGACAACCTCCTTTATGTTTTGGCCTGTGGTGAAGCTGTGGAACAGTGAGTGGCAGAATAGCATAAATGCCTTCTCGACAGTAGAGGAAGGTTGCACTCATAATAATCTGTTTCCGTCAGCCTTTATTGCACTTTTCTCTTTTCGATATGGCAACTTTATCACCTCAGCCAAGCCTGAAAACATTTTATCGTTGTTATTGTCTTTGGTTTCTTCTTCACATTTCTAGCAAGAAAAGGTGTATTTATAACAGGTGGATGAAAACGTACCTTCTTTCTTTTACACCCATACTTAAGACCTGCTGTGCAAGAAAAATTGTATTTCTCATTGTCTGCGTTACGCAGTCGCTGTGGCACAGTAGAATAACCTTTAATTGCAAAGGTCAGGGCTTGAGCATTGTCCAATTTGTTGTTACATGATCGATCCATGATTATGGGATGATTGGAACAAGGGCTATGTCAAGATACAGAGGGAAAAGAGGGGGTTGCTCCCTACAGTCTTGGCATCAAACCACGAGTATACAGAGAGAAATTACTTGCACTTCTTTTTCCTGGATACAGCCTTTAGAACAGAGCGTTTGTTTTATTAACCAGAGAGCTCATGGTCTGAATGCATCTGGCAATCACACAGAGACATTTGCAAGACCCGTCTATGTATTTAGAGCTCGGTTGCCATGGTGCCAAAAGCTTAAAACAGGGCGACGCTCAGCAATAGTGTCTCTAGGTAACCATCGCAGCCAGGCTGCCCATCGTCTCGTATCCCCCTGCGGCCGTCTATCAGCCTGCCAACAGCACTCAGTGTGCCGTGCTCGCAGGCTGGTCACTTAAAGCAGAGGTCTCACAGCCACACAACTTCACCAGCCAGGTCAGTCACTTCCTGCCCTTTACCATACACCCCCCTCCCCTCGTCCCTCTTCTAAACACTCCATAAAATCATGTAAATGACAACCATCCCACTGACGCCCGCAAAACATGCCACCTCTTGTGGGTCCTTGTCCAATCCTGTCGCACAGCTCTCATGTCCTCTGTTGTTGTATGAACACTCCTCTAGAGTCTGTGTTTTGCACTTGTCTCTGTATGTACTTTCTGTCCAAAACCCTCTTTTTCCCCTTCCTTTCTAGTCTTCACAGTGCTTGGCTGCGTTCTTCACACTGTCTTTAATCATTGCTTTGGCGGAGAGAGATGGGAGCGGGGGGGATTGGTAATAAACTCCTCTCTGGCTCCCCTCTGCAGCCCTGTTACCCCACGTTCACCTGACCAGCATGGCATGCTAAGACGGTCCCACCTAAACCCTTAGTGTGATACTGACATTATTTTCTAAATAGCTGGACCCAAGCTGCGATTGCCCATGGCCTCCCTTGCAGGATGTGGCTTTCGTGACCCTTCTGATGAGATCTGCTCCTCTGTTTGGGTCTACAGGCAGCTGTACGCACAGGAGGCCGCCTGCCAGCTCCAGGCTACTGAGCAGGATGGGAAATCACTGCAGAGACTCTCGAAAGAAGAATACCTTCAAATGATGTTGCCCAACAGCCCTCCAGGAGAAGACGGGAGTGGGAAGGTGAGGTCACTGTGGCTGAATTGACTAATTAACCTCTAAATTACATGATAATTGTGATGTGGACAACTAAAACCTGTTGAAACTGTGACGTGATGATTTGATGTGCATGATGACATGACATTGTTGGGATTGAGTACAAATCCTAAAGCTATTTCATCATTATGACTAACGGGGGTAGTACCTGCAAGAGTCAGAACCAGATCAGATAAGCTTATGCTGGGAACCGCAGCTGACGGGGCCCTTCAGTCCGCATGAACTGGCACCGAGTGTTTGGAAAATTACATTTAGAACGGGGCCTGGGTTTGTTCAGTCGGGATGTCATGGATTAAAGGCGGGGAGTTGCAGAGATTGCATTGATGTTTGATGTAGCCGAGTCCTGCAGACTCTATTAATTGCATCTTCCGCTCCCGTCCATTATCTACCAGGAAGGGACCCTGGAGACATACAAATGAGTTATTTTTGGATGTTGCTCAATTGTGCTATAAAAGCACTTTGTCCCTACGGAAAACAAGCATGTCCTCTAACGGAGGCTGGCCTTGTCCCTCACGAAGCAGCTCGGTGTAATGACCAGTTGGTTTTGTTGTTGTGCTGCAGGGTTCCACAGGATTGCCATGTCCTCGCCTGTTTGAACAAGTAAAATGAATAGGCAGGCAACATTTGTGGCATTAGTGATATTTATGTATTGCTGCTACAGTCAGAACCAGAAACACACAACGCTGCGCACGCTAACTGATCATGTGTGAGACCTTTGAGCTGGATAGAAAATGATACGACGAAGCATGTTCAACACCTTGATGAGTTCACTAGTTCACGGTAGCACATCCTACAGAAACATATTATCATTTTTGGAAACCAAAAGCCGTGCACCGGGCTTACAGACATAATATATACTGTGATGCTTACAAGAGAACCAGGCCAAAATATAGGAGCTGGTGTATCGGGCCTGCCCTCCGATTTTCCCTTCATTTGATTCTCTGTTCTCCATAGAGAGAAAACACAGCATCCAGAACAAAGGTCCACAGTGCTGTTCGGCAAATTCAAAGCGCAGCGCAGTGTAGTCCTTGATGTACTCTCTGTTCTCATTCAAAGTGATAAGGGAGGGCTCAAAACCAAACATTCCAACCATATACACATCTGATCCCAATGAAAAAATACTTTGATTCTCCGGGGACAGCATGTTTTCAATCATCAGCTGGAACGTCAAATACTCAGAATACAGTAGTGACAACATTGGCTTTCATTGTCGATTTATCTCAAATTACTGTCTGACTTGTTTAATCACCTAAAGGTTAATTTGTGTGTCACATCCAGTAGTGGGTCTTTGTGTTAGTGAGCAGGTGCGGAGAGATTTCCCTTGCCCACCGCTGAGACGCCCTTCCACAGACAGGCACACCATTGTTTGGCTGACGTAAAGGAAAGGCCGCTCACGGCTTATTCTCCCACAACGTTCCTCTTTTGAACCTCCTGTGGGAAAGTGAACCACCGCTGAATAGGTGGTTGTCCAACACATCCTCCCAAGTGGCACGTCAAAAGGTTTCGCTGCTGGTTCTTGTCTTTGTTCAGTGCGAGCGGAGAGGAGGAAGGACCGGGTAATCAGGAAAGATTTTGATGTGTCGCCGCTGCCACAGGAAGTCAAACACTTTACAGCTCAACTCGGCGTGTGGACTGTTGCCAGCTGAAGTGGATTTAGACATGCCAAAATAGTCATTCTTCTAGGTTTGATTAATACGATATTTTCTGTGTAATGTGCACAGCAGGTTCTGTTACCCAGTGCCAAGATATGTTCAGAGAACCTGGCTTGAAGCTGTGGTTGTAATAAATAGATGGCTTCTGAAAAAACGTTAAGCCCTATTGCGAATGCTTTAATTTGCCGTGACTCCATTTACTGGAGCTCTAAATCGGTGCTATTTTTTTTGCTTTATGTGAGAGAGCAGCAAATCGTTTTTTGATAAGAGACAACCTTATGGGGTCTTATCTTGTCAAGTTAGGTGGGGAAACTTAAAGTAAGAGACATCTTTGTAGAGTTAAAACCTGTGAGATGTTTTGTGGAGGCAGTGTGCATGTACGCTGCTTTGAATTCCAGTGTATATCTCCGCTTAAAGGACGCACTTGATGTTGGTTAAATTGTCACGGTGGGATTTGTGGGGTATCCGTCTTTGAAATGGAGAGGGCTGGGTGTTGGCTTGCGGGTTTCCACGTCTAGCGTTGGTTGCAGATGCAGCCGGAGGCAGTTGTTTACCCATCTGGCCAACTGCCTCACATATCATTTGTGGCTACTTTTAATGTCACTCCTGCAATATTTATGTAGGCTTAAAGGGACAATGATAGATTGGATTGGCCATTGCGGTTTTGTGTGTTTTAAACAGGAGATCCTCTGTCAAAATTCTGGCCACAGTCATGAAACTCAATTATCCCTGCAGCGGTATTCTGTGCGATTCTTCTCTGTGGACAGATGACGCCGCCTCAGGACGATGCAGCTTTTGAAACCCTCGCAGCCTTTGTGATTGTTCACCGTGACCCTGTGCTTCCTTTCAACCTCTGCGTTGCCCGTTTATACATCTTTGCGCTACAAGTCCGATACTGGAGAGTGCACACAAAGCCGCAAACGCACTCTGAAGTTCATTATTGCCACTTCACTGAACGTCGGGTTCGTAAACAAGCAAACAAACAAAAAGAAAGCGTGCGGTGAGTTAATTCACAGACATAGATGAGCTTTTAATCGAGCCCTGCGTTAAACCTGCTTCTCCAGGAGTTCCACTGCTCTTTGTATATCTGTGTCGACATACCCCGGATAATAGATCATGTTGGAGCTTCGTTTCAGGAAAATTGCTTCTTTTTTTTTTAACCCGACAGATTTTCCATATATGCGGCCATATGCACTCACTAGCCCCAAAGGACTCAAAATGATGAACATCGGGAATGTATCAAGTGCAGACTCTGGTATCCTTGGTGTTTTCTCTATCCATATCGTATTTTGGCACTTGTCTGCCTTCTAGTTTCTCACATTAGGCTCAGTGACTATTGGCTGACCTCTGTCACCACCTCCAGAAGCCCTGTCCCCTCTTTTTTTTTGTACCACTCTGCCAGACACTCTCCAGCTGTGCTCAATCCATCTGCATTTTCTTGAGAGCAAAGACTGTAATTGATTCCTGACACTGTTCCCCGATGCTCCCGCCCAGCTGCCCGCTCATGTAAACCTGCTGTGCTGAGGAAAGGCTAAGGGGGTGTTGGAAGGTGGGGTTGTGGCTCTCTCTTGACAAACTGTTCTCCTTCCCTCAGGTGTCGGCAGTGGGCAGCTCGTCACCGAGACGCTCCCTATACCGGACTCTATCGGACGAGAGTGTGTGCAGTAACCGCAAGGGCTCGTCCTACGCCAGCTCCCATAGCTCCATGCTGGACCAAGCCATGCCCAATGACATCCTGTTCAGCACCACCCCACCTTACCACAGCACGCTGCCTCCTCGCATTATCCACAACCAAGGAGCATCCAACCTGAGGAGTGAGTACAGCGATGTGTACAATTGGACTCACTGAGCATACGGCAGAGGTGCTGCTTTAAATAAAGCAAGCGGCTCTAAAATACCTCGTAGAGACGAGACGGCTGAAGTAGACTTTCTCCGCATATTGCTCTTGGATTATCATTCCTCTTCTCTGGCACCAGATAAAAGCCAGGATATCGATACTTGATGGAGAGCCACTTGTTTCCCACCAATATTATTCTCACAAATGGTACACACTCCTCAATATAGCCTCTAATTGGAACTGGGCGAGGCAGGTGCAACCTGCATTGGGCCCGCTCCGTCTGCATTAAGCAGACACCTGTCATTGACCGTGTTTACATGCATTCGAATAACTGGCTTAGTCGGACTGAAATCGAATTATCCGTTTCATGTAAACACCTTTGTTCGACTATGTGCGGTCCGACTACGATCCGATTAACACCCCTGGATAACTCGATCCGATCCGGTTGATAATTCGACTATCGCGGCATGTAACGGTGAATTGGATTAGGAACTGGACTTTGCGTCTTTGCGCATGCTTGAGATCCCGCCGCCCTCCTCCCCCTCCCTCCCATGTCGTGACCCGGAAGTCGAAAGAGACGATAAGTTGTCACTGCCGGGAGCCTGGCCGGCAGAAAACAAACAAACAACGCTATGGAGAACACAAGAGCCACCACACATGTCTGGACCGAAGAGCAGACAGAATTTATGCTTAACCTTGCTCTCTGTTCGCCATGTTTCTCGAAATGTTGATGTTGTTGTTGTTGGTTGTTGTTGGTAGTGGTGAAGAGGTCCAGCGGAAATGGCTGTATCACCACGAGTTGTAATGAAAACAGCGCCACCTATCGTATCGGATATGACATGCTTTCGGCCAATGATTCGAATTACTCACTGCCATGTATATTGGGATAATAGCAGATGACCCAAAAGATAGCATAGTCCGACTAAAGCAAGATTCGAATTATACCATCATGTAAACACACTGACTGCTGGCGAGTGTTCGCCCTCTGCCAATCCTCCCAGCACCCACTGAAAATGTTTTAGCGACGAGAGGTCCGATGTGTCCTGCCTGCGCGCCATTGCAGGTCTTGAAGATCTTTGACATGAACATGCCATCAGGAAGCTCACGATGTCTGTCATACGTTATGTTTCATTCACTCATGAGTCGCTGCCTGCCTCCCCCTCTCTGTCCGTCCTGCCTCATTTCCATAACGCTCCTCACCCGTCTCCGGCTGCCGTCGCTGGATAGAAGATAGCTTTTGGAAAGACGTTTCTCTCGTAGACCTCTTCTGGCTGTCGAGCTGATGGATTCCTGATGGTTTTGAAGGGTAGTTGAGAACACTGGCGCTCTTTTTCCCCCCACTGAAACAGACCAATTTGGTAAACAGTGAATCACTCAAGCTCCAAGTCGCTGTGTAAATTGAAAGGAGTGTCGGCATCACCTCAAGCTCTCTGTCTGTCTCTCTCTCTTTCTCTCTCTCCGTCTCCTCTCGGCTTCTCCACTCATGCTTTTCTAAATGCCTCACTGCAGATTGGAAGCTTGTTTATTGCGTTCCCCGTCTTTCAGGGCTGACGAAGAGAAAGGGCGATGGAGAGAGAGAGAAAGAGACAGTTGTGAGGGACAGGACATATTGATTGAAACATGAATACAATCACTTAGACAAGTCATGTATTGCCCCTCAGACAGCCCCTTGCCAATGCTATGCAGAGAAGGTGGTTGAATGTGAGCCCATTGTGCTGTTGCTTTTCAGAGTTAAATTGTTTGCGATGTTGGGGAGTATTTGTTTCTTCGGTGCAACTGGATTGGAGTTTGACTCGACACGGTGTTGTGATGTGCAGGGCAGGACCACGGTAACTACCATCCTTCAAGCAACGGCGGCCAGTTTTGAATAAACCCCCTGCCTACCCTCCTCTGTGCCCTGCTATACCTCTCCCAACCCCTCGTGTCTGCTTTGATGCAAACTGAGTGGCGACTCGGAGATTAGCACTAAACTCAGGCCAGGCCTAGCCACTGATCAGAGTGCCTGCCTGTCTCTGCAGATGAGTTTTGGTTCTCTGACGGCTCCTTGGCGGACAGGTCCAAGTTCAGCGACCCAGGCCTCATGCCCCTCCCAGACACTGCCTCAGACCTGGACTGGTCTCACCTGGTTGACGCAGCACGAGCCTTTGAAGGTAACCAGCCTGGCTGAAGCTGCTGGCACCTTGTGTAACCTCCTCCTGGCTGCCGTGCGTGTGTATGTGTGCGTTTTGTGTGACTGCAAGTGCTAGCTCGCTTGCATGTGCAGGTTTGTGTGCGCGCTTTGTGTTTGTGTCTGTTCTAGCGTCTCCTAAGATGCTGTGGGAGGTGTCTGGTGGGGGTCCTTTTGGCTCGTTGCACCTCAGCCCTGAACCCCGTTGTGATTCGCAGCGAGTGCTGTAGCCTGAAAAGAATAAGCCATAATTTGTCAGCGCAGACATGAAGCCAATTTTCACACCATATTGCCAGCAAGGGGCCACTCGGGGAGAGCTCTTTCTACTGTTGGTAGTTTGGGGTAAATGATGCTCCCCTCGTGGCCTTTTTGTCCATTAAATCTGAATATACTCTGGAAGATGTTTTTCTTTCTTTAACAAAACGATGTCGGACAACTCGTCTGGCCGAACGCGGCTGATTCTCTCCTTTAGAAATAGAAATCTTCATTTTTAAGGTGGTTTTTTTCATACGCTGTCTGAATGTGGCTGCTTAAGATGATTTGTGGACTCTGGAACCAATACTTTAGGAATCGAGTGTTCAGATAAACTGATGAGGGCTCACAGTATGTTGTCTTTCTAGACGACATGAGCGGTATGTTCCTGTCAAAACGCAGATCTGTCTTTTCACACTATTTTCAGCTAATTGGCATTGGCACGTCTCAGCCACCTCATGATCAACATCATCACTTCTGCTCATTTCTTTCTTTCTCCTTGCTCTTGGGTAGTTGTGTGTCCACTCATGCCAGTGTATTTCCCATCCATCACAGAAATGCTCACACACCACGAGTATGTTTTGAACTCGAACTCCGCCTGACCCCGGGACGAGCGAGCGGTTAAAATGGCATGTGACCATTCATTTGTCATAATTAATGAAAGCTCTGTGGATCTCTTTGATATTGTTCCCGCTGCATCGCCCGCAGCATATCATTTAAGTGGAGTCAGTGGAGATCATGCAGAGTCTGACTGGCAGCTTGAAGGCAGTTGTCACGGCAGCCTGGCCGGCCCAGAAAAGCGCCGTGTAAAGCTTCAAGCCTTGTTGCCGAGCAGAAAGGGACTCCAGGCTGCCATTGTGCCTTGTAATTTTACCCACCTCTGTTTAGAGCCAGGACAGAAAGAGGTTGCCTGCATGTATGGCACTCATACCCGTAGAATCTTTTTTTTTAAAGGCCTAATTTTCAAACAACAAAAGACTTTTGTCCTATTCACTGAAAGCTAGTGGATATGCTTTTAATATTTTCTCAAAAATAAGTGAAGAACATAAATTGTTGTGTTTTCTCTTTCTTATAATCTATATTTGTTTGATTTTCCACTGTTTGTACAGTAATTCTGGACACCCACCAGGTCACGCAGAAATGACAAGCTGTTTCCACTATCCAAGAAGTCTTTTAATCTTTCTAATGCAGCCATCGCATTTGAGGAAAATGTTCATTCATATGTAAATTAAAGCTTGGTCTCCCTTTCCTACCTCGTCTGAACAACCAATTCCAGCTTCGATCAGCTTTTGTCTTGGAGTGGATTAGCTTTCATTAGGGGGGCTAAATTAATGGAAGGGTATGCTTAATCATTTCTTTGAATATGCTGATCCTCGTATCTTTAGTCTCAGACCAAGGGCTTGAGAGAGAGAGAAAGTGGTTTCTAAAGAAAAGAGCATTACGCCTCAAGACTGAGCAGTCCCTAAGCAGAACATGCCAAATGTGGGTTTTCCATGGGGCTTTGAGCGAGCTTAAGGGCCTGATATGGTAAAACAAGCATGACTGGTGCCTCACAGCTCTCTGGGATCCAGCCCGTTGTGAGCCAAACAGCTGTCAAGAGGAAGCTCAGGGGGGCGATGGCACCGGAGCAACACCCAAGGGACTTACTTTATCCGAGATGGTCTAGAAAGGCTCTGTTTCCCACCTTGTTCCTTGTTGCCTGCATACAGATCTCTCCTTGGGGGGGGGGGGGGGCTGCTGCTGCTGCTGCTGCATTTTAGAGACGCTCAATCATACCAAGTGTGAATGAATTCCTGTCAGGAATGTGTGGGTGTGGGTGTGTTGCGCTGCTCAATTTTAGTTGCATGTGGACACCATGAGATGCATTGCTGAACACATTTCCTGTTTTTTATGTGAAGGGCAGATTATGACCTGTTGCGTCACCTGTTCTGTCTCCAGACCAGCGCGTGGCATCTTTCTGCACCATGACGGACATGCAGCGGGAGGAAGCTCTGCAGATCTCAAGGGAGCTGACCAGACGGGTGGTGGAGGCGGAGGGAGCAGCACTGGAAGCAGAGTAGGTTTTACCGACACACACAAACACACACAAACACCAGCGCTCCCATAGCAAGCGAACGATTGACTCTCTGCTAAAACCCGCCCTCTGATCATTGATTGTCCAATCATAGCTCAGCAACCATATCTAGGTGTACATGTAATAACATCTAATAAGAGAAATACTCTAAGAATGTAGAGTGTGGTGTCTTTCTTTATAATGTTTGAAGAAACAAAAACCAAAAATGTCCCGAGTGGAACACACACTGCTGGTATGCCTGGATCCCATATGCGAGTGTTATCTACAAAGGCAAGGGGCATGTCATTAGCTAACGTCTGTATGTTATTATGTGGGCTTATAGGTCATGTTCTCCTAAATCTGCTTAAGATAGCCTGAAAAACATCCTGTTTGAAAATACAGAAAAGTCTATCGACTGTGCAGCTTGTCCAGATGTGTTCTGAATGGTAAGCATCTGAACCAGTCGATGGTTATGTTCAAACAACATTTGATTACATTGTATGTATTTAGTCAAAGTTCTGAGGCTGCATTGCAATACATAAACAATGCTGCTGTGGTACTTCTTTATCCACTTTGTCTGTTATTGTAATTTTCAACAAACATTTAAATGTCAGCTGGCTACAGAGTTTTCAATGGGCACTGTGTTTTAGCATTAACTTACACTGGCTAGCTAAAGCGGGTAAACTCGGCTCGCGACATTCGGCCGACTTGAGTGTCGACTGCTAGACATGCAAAGACTGAACACTTGACAGGCTTGGCAACAGTAATTTAGCTAGCTGTCCTTTATTAGATTATGTATTCTGTTGACTGTTCAAGTGATACATTAGTTGTTCTTGAGTCTTAACAGCATCCTTTCTTGTCCCCCAACAGCGGCGCCCCCTCCACACTAACTGGCAAAGTCAACCAGTTGGAGGTGATCCTCAGGCAGCTGCAGCACGACCTCAGAAAGGTGAGTCCACGTTCAGCAAACGCTATTCTGGATTCCGTTGCCGTCCCCTTTTTGCTGGCCTTTTTCCAAGACGGCAAACAATGCATGTCGGTGTCACACAGATGGGGAGAATAGACATTGAGTAATGTGTGCCCCGCGGTCTGTGTAATACAAACTGGTCCACTTAATTCAATATGCTGCTTCCTTCCCTCATTGTGTCCCAGCCCAACCTATCCCCACCTCTACTAATGTGCTTCAAATGGAGAGAGGAAGTGCACTTTTATCGCAACAGAGAAAAGGCTGCTTTTCCATGTTAATGCCTCACATTTACACTGGGCTGACGACAGACGGATGTTCTTTTAATAGCGGGGATTTTATCAACCTCTTTTGTATCCATTTATTTTTTCCTCATGCTCGGTGTTGATTGTGTGTGTGTGTGTGTGTGTGTTCAGGAGAAACAGGATAAGGCGATGTTGCAGGAGGAAGTGCAGCACCTGAGACAGGACAACATGCGACTGCATGAGGAGAGCCTGACGGCGTCAGCTCAGCTCAGGAAGTTCACAGAGTGGTTCTTTCACTCCATTGACAAGAAACCCTGAGAAAGAGAGAAGGCCTTCACTCCTCCCGGGCAGCCAGTCAACTCCTTTGTAAAACTCCCACATGATCCCCAGGCAAACAAACCATTACCAGCCCACAGAGTAATCAAGACTCTTAAAAAAAAGAAGAAAAGAAAAGGCCCTGCTTAGGAGACTCGAGTGCAGCCCTGTGAGGAGAGTCTTGAAACCCTGATCTGGACCTTAGTTTTGGGACTTTCCTCTGTTTGAAGTGCTGGGCTGTTTCTGGCGTTAACAGTTTCTCTATCCTGGTTTAAAGGGACTCTTGGGAAACCTCCTCATCTCCTGCGCTGGAGAGGAATTGGGAATCATCTTGAGTCCCTTGGGATCTTCTTACAGTAATGGAATGTAAAGCTCATTTACTGTATAATTATAATCTACCTACGTATGTCACATCAGTCCACTGTACTGTATACTCAGCTGTACTGTATCGTACTGCTCACACTGTCACACAGCTGTTTCTGTGCCGGCCTTCACAGAGACAGGAAAGTAGAGGGTGCGGCGCGGAGAGGAGGAATGTACTGGACATAATAATGTGGTACTTACTGTCTGCTTGCACCAAGAGGAATCCACATGTGGCGGTCTTTGAAATATACAGTGTGGGGGGGAGGTGGGGGGGAAATGAATGTAGCTCAACTGAGACCCTTTTTGTCTAGATTTCTGGGTCCCAAAGTCCCACAACTTTCAAGGTTTGATATTCTAGGGCATTTTTTTCTTTCAATGAATTCCACTTTTTCTTTACCTCAGTGTTGTAATATAGGGTCACATGGCAGTAATCTTGATGTTTTATAGGTGCTTTCCCTACACACGTTTGTCAGTAGTTTCCATTCACTGTCACAATGTCCTAGCAATAATGAAGTGGTAGTTACAAAACTGTGTTTTTAAGGAGAGAAAAAAAGAAAAAGAAGTTAGCACAAACGTGACTAGTTCCTGTCGAGCAGCAGTTCTACTGGCCATGTATTTATAAAACAGGAAGAGACTGTGCCTGAAACTCTTGGTTGTAAATGGATTTTTTCTTTATGCTTTTAATTCTCTTTTCTAAACACATGCCTTGTCTGTGGCTCACTGATGTGTGTGTGTGTGCGCGTTTGTGTGTGCGTGTGTGTGAGAAAACAGCATAATGTGTTCTTATGCAGTGGATTCTAGAGCATTAGAGCAAGCGCCAGTGAACCACACTTACAATGCCAAATGTGTTTATTTCTGTACATATCTGCCACAGAAGTGTCTTGTATTTAACACTATTATTTAAGCTTATTTAACCTAAAGTTGTTTATTTAATTAAGTTGTATTTTTATGCACAAAGGAGAGATACAGCTCTGTGTATGTTGTAAAGTGTGTAGCTTGCCAGGGCAAACAACTATATATTTAAATATATAAATGATGATTTTGGAGATTCCAACATTTGGATGCTGCTAGAATACAGTTGGCTGGTTTGTATGCTTTTAAAAATGTGTCTGCGTAAACTGTCTCATCCCTGGTGGGACACCGGTTGCTTTTTAAACATTTTTGTTCTATTTTGGGTTTTGTTTTTTTAATAAATGTAGTTGTAAAAATAAGTGATGTTTGTCTTTTTAATGCGTCTGTATTTCTAGCATTCTTAACCAAAAGCAGTGATTTTTGAATTGTTCTGAAGGATTATCTGCTCATGTTTAGTAAATGAATACCCAGCAGTCTTAAGGATAGATTATTGTTGAGTTTTTATTTCAAATAGTTCAACATATTTGGAAATAAGAAAGAGGATGGATACCTTTCACATCTGTTAAATATTAAGCCAGAGAGCTGATGAGCCTAGCTTAGCATCACGACTAGAAGAAGGGGGGAATGGCTAGCCTGGCTCTGTTCAAGGAAATAGATCCAGCAATTGAACCACGTAAAATCACAACGTGTCATTTTTACAAACACAATATGACATGTCAATTAATGAGCTTTAAAGATGTTGTTAACTTTGCATAGAACTAGACTTTCCTGTATTCTGCTAAGCTTTGCTACTTGTCAAACCTCATTGAACTCTTGGAAAGCCTGTTTCCCATGTAAAACTTCATTTAACACAACACATGTCAATATGTACGGTGACATTGTTGCCACAAGAGCTTCATCCCGTTTCCTCACGGGCTATAAAGTGATCTGCTAACGCTTTGTAATGTAGGAGCTCCACGGTCCTGGCACGGAAAGGCAGTCGCTTAGTTATGCAAATGAAAATTGATATCCCTACACCACGGCTCGGTAATAAACACGGTCCGGGGAGACTCAAAGATGAATATTTGCACTAAAAAGACTTCTGAAGTTTGAAAGATGGCACCCTTAATATGTGAATCTATCCCTACATGGTCTGGTCGGCAAATTTCAATCCATCCCTTCATCTACTTTTCAAGTGAGCTTTGAAAAGTGTACGCTAAAATGGTAAAAGTCGCAGATCTTCTGGTCCTTAAGAGTTGGACTCCATCTCAAGCATTCCAAATGTAATTCATCCACTGACTGCTTCTCACTCATGCAGCCTAACTGCCACAGACACTCCTCTCTTCCCTGTCTTCATCTCTTGATTCTCTTTGTCCTTTTAAGACACGACCGGTTCGGAAATCCTCTCCGGCTCCATGGTTGTCGGACTCGGTGCGCGCCGAGAGAGCCACCCTGCGAGCGACGGAAAGGAAATGGCGCAAATCGAATCAAGCGGAAGACCTGCTCTTCTATCAATCTCTCCTCTCCTCATTCTCTACCTCTATCTCTGCAGCCAAAAGCTCTTTCTACCTGACCAAAATTCAGTCTTCCTTCTCTAACCCCAAAAAACTCTTCTCTATCTTTTCCAACCTCCTTGATCCCCCCCTGGCCCCTCCTCCTTCCACCCTTTTGCCACTTTGTCGACTACTTTACAAACAAGATAGACGACATCCGCTCCTCCTTTACTAATCCATCTTCTATCTCCTCACCAACACTAACTTCTTCATCCCCCTCTCTTTCCTCTTTCACCCCCTTGTCTCCCAATCAAGTTCTTAGCTTGGTGACCTCCGCCCGACCGACCACCTGTGCCCTTGACCCCGTCCCGTCTCCCATTCTCCAGGCTATTGCTCCTGACCTTCTGACCTTTCTCACCCATCTTAACAGCTCCCTCTCAACTGGCTGTTTCCCCAACTCTCTGAAGGAGGCGAGAGTCAAACCTCTCCTGAAGAAACCCACGCTCGACCCGTCTGAAGTCAGCAACTACAGACCGGTCTCTCTTCCTTTTCTCTCCAAAACTCTGGAGCAAGCTATCTTGAGCCAAGTGTCCTCCTATCTCCACAGTAACAACCTTCTTGACCCTCACCAGTCTGGATTCAAGGCCGGCCACTCGACAGAGACTGCCCTCCTTGCTGTCTCTGAGCAGCTTCACACTGCTAGAGTAGCCTCTCTCTCCTCTGTCCTTATCCTTCTAGACCTTTCTGCAGCATTTGACACCGTGAACCACCAGATCTGATTTTCCCAGCTGCTCCTGAACGCATCATCTCACTCTTCCGGTAAGCTCTGGTTGCCAGCTCAACAGCGAGCATGACTTCTTCTTCTCTCCCTCCCGCTCCCTCTTGCTCAGTGTGTCTCATGTATAGTTATCCCCCTGCCTCCCTTAATGATAACGATACATGCAACAAGTGTAGTTTATTTGCTAGGTTGGAGGCAGGTCTAAGTGGGTTAGATGCACGGCTCCGCGCTATCGAAGCTCAGACAGCTATGCTAGTTAGCCCGCCCTCTCCCGTAGTCGGCGCGGAGCTACAGTCAGCTGATAGCTGTTCCCGGCGGTAACAGTGCAGCCGGGTGGTTGGGTAACTGTTCGCAGGAGTAGTAAGTCTACACAGAAGCCCGCTGTGCACCAACCACTTCACGTTTGAACCAGTTTTCCTGCTCAGCGACACACCCGCTGAGGAGCACACCCTGGTTATCGGGAGCTCTATAGTCAGGAACGTGAAAATAGCGAAGCCCGGACCAGAGTCGTGTGCCTCCCGGGGCCAGAGCGGGCGACGTGGAGTCTTGTTTGAAACTGCTGGCTAAGGACAAGCGGAGATACAGTCAGATTGTAATACACGCCGGTGGTAATGACGCCCGAGCCCGTCGGTCGGAAGTCACTAAAATTAATGTGGAATCGGTGTGCTTATGCCAAGACGTTGTCGGACACCGTAATTTTCTCTGGCCCTCTCCCAAATTTGCAGACAGACGAATTGTATAGCCGAATGTCGTCTTTCAACCGCTGGCTGTCGAGGTTGTGCCCAGCGAATAATGTGGGCTACGTAGACAACTGGAAGACTTTCTGGGGAAAACCTGATCTGATGAGGAGAGACGGCATCCATCCCACGTTGGACGGAGCGCGTCTCATTTCTGCGAATATGACCAAGTTGATCGGACTTAATCCATGACAACCCAGGGTTCAGATCAGGAACCGGGAGCAGAGTTGTAGTTTAACACCCTTCTCTGCTCTTCCATTCGAGCAGTTACCCACCCATGACTTTAGAGTAGAGACTGTGTCTGTCCCACGGCCACTTCAATTAAATAAATCAAAAGTAAGCAGAAGAGGAGTCGTACACAATAACCTTATACAAATTAACACCATTATTTCAGCAGTGCAACAAAATAGGTCTATTAAATGTGGTCTCCTAAATATTCGATCTCTGTCATCTAAAGCTGTGTTACTAAATGATTTAATATCAGATAATCACATTGATTTATGTTGCCTAACTGAAACCTGGCTGAGCCATGAAGAATATGTCTCAAGACAAAAGACATATGTTCTCAAGACAAAAGACAAAGGGCTAATTTTGAGCAGTTGTTGTGGGAGAAGACAAAGTTAACAACCTTTACTGTGACACTTTTCATCCTCTATTTTGTGAACAGCAGGTGGTCTAAGACTTTCGAATGGAAACATGAAACCATGTTGTGTTTGTGACTCGATTCCCTGCGAGTCGATGTCCTTTAAATAAATGACAGATGTTGCTTTTACCGCAGGGACGTCGAAGGACTCTCTGAATAATTAATCTTGAGCCTTTTTGAGTGCGGGGAGAAAAACAATTACATTAGTTTGCTATTTCCTGCATAAACCTCCAGCCCAGCTGCTGGAGTGTGGTCCAATCTATCACGTCCTCTGGAGGCTTGTGGGTAGAGCTGGTTTGGCCATGTTTTGTTTTTTTGGATACATACAGTATTTCCCCGACATTTTGGATCACCTTTGAGGAAGTCAAAGCCAGTTGCAGTTGTGCTTCCGAGGATTCAATCAAAGCCTCATCCAAGTCTGATCACTCCATGAATGAACCTGGAAGTTATATCACCAGGCGGCCTGCTCTGAACCCTCAATCTGGCCACTTTCCGCTGGAGCTGCCGGTGGAAGTGCCTGGACGCTCGTTTGTGCGTGAACGAGCTGCGGTTGGCCGAGTGCAGCGTGCATGTGTGTGCACGCGGTGCCAGGACAGCAGATGGGAGCTCACACCAGTGTAAAAGGCGAAAGCGGGGCCTGTTTCAGGTGGAGGAGGATTCCGGGGTTTCTTGTGGCGGGTGCGACCAGTGATTAAAGACAGCATCCAAATCAAACGACTTTGGCATCAGGGAAATCTGGAGCTAGATCTGGGAACGGAGGCCGGATCAGCAGCATGGGCAAAATTAAATACTACGATGACATGTTGCGATTTGATCAGCTTTGCAAAATATGCTGACAAGCGGTAAAGTGAGACCCGATCCAATCAAGAGCGCTTACAGCCCATATTGATTTATAATATTTGACTGTATCAGCAGTTTAAGGAATGACTGGTTGGCACTCATCCTCTAGTCCGGAGAGACTAGCACAAATGTGGCGCTCATCCCACATAATAGCATGTGACCGGGACACAGTTACCCTGCTTTCACAGTCCCACAGCAGATGGTCCCATGCTGTGAGTGCCACCCGAGCCAGGATCACGTTACCCAAAAAAGGGTTCAGTGTGCGTGCCCCAAAGCGCAGCTGGCAAGGCGCGGAGGGCGTGGGAACTCTTATTGTGTCAGCCTGTACTTGCAAAAATATCAACTATCAGCTCTCCCTGCAATGGATTTGATTTTGGATTGATCACCTCCGGTAAGATTGCACGAAATTATTCAAAAATATCTGAAATTCTGAACATTGTTCAGAAAGGCAGTTGTGTGTAATCCGTGACTCAATAGCTTGACACCATATTTTTCTCTTTTACCAGATGTGTGAATTACTGACCACGACTCGGGTCTTAAGCACGTTAAAAGGAGGACAATGTCTTTGGTCATATCAGATCGTTCACCCAATCTTAGTGGTGTGTGCCTGCCAGGCGTGACAGCAGGATTAGCTCTCTCACCTGCTCTTATCTGTGCAGCTCATCTCTCCTCTGCAGGCACTTTTGAAATTCCCTCCCGCTCACAAGGGAGCTGCATAACACACAACACCAAAGAAAGGAAAAGCAGAACAGGGGGAGATCCTCCAAACTAGCAGACAGCCATCACCCTCCCCCATCTGCCTCCAGGTACCCACGAGACGTCACTATCTGTCAGTCAAGTCACAGGTGACCACCCTTTTAGCTGAACCCGGTGAAGGGCGACATTTCATAAGCCACTTGCCCGTCTGCCTGCCTGGCCTCAATATACATCAGAAAGGCTATAGAAACAAGGAAAAAAAACCTTTTCCAAAAAGGTCATTGCTGGCAAGAAAGCCCGAAATCTCGCACATCCAGCAGAGACAAAACCTCAGTCAACCTTTGGTGTTGTGGGTTTGTGGGAATAAAAGGATGGCGCATGTCTTACTGGCAAATTAGATAAAGAAGACAGGAACAAATAGATAAGATGGGGCCACTGAATTATCTTCATTTGCCGAGATGTCCTTGTCTGTTGTCCTTGTCAGCCTCCGAGCAACACCCAGCGCTGACATCGATTCTCAATCAGCTACTGCCTCCAGTGCCAACAGCCACGGCGGGTTGGCAAGTGGGTGGTGGTTAGGAGGTATCTACACCTTCTTCTCCCTTCTTTTTTCTATTGGAGATATTGATTATGCAAAGTTGCATTGGTCTGGCCTGGCCTGTGTGGCTGAGTGGAGGGGTTGTTCCAGAGGGTCATGGGAATATTGATATCTGGAGGGGGAATGGTAGCTGTGGAAGTGTAGGGTGGGGGGCGTATGCCGGATCCGAAACAACCCCCATTGACCCATCGTCAGCAATAAAAGCTTAACTGGAGAGGCAATCGATCCTCTGTGTGAGAGAGGAGATACAGAGACGCCGGAAGGTCAAACGTAAAATGTGTTTGAGCCTGTCTTGTTTGCACAGTGAGCTCAGAAATTACCTTCAACCATCAAACTGTGAAATAGGGTGCATGCTGTGCACGTCGTAATCAGAATCGTAAACGGTTTATTGCCAAGTACGTTACGCTTACAAGGATGATTTGTGATTCGTGATTGGTGCGTGACAATGAACCAAAAAATGTAATAGAATTTTTTTTTATGTACAATAAAATATGGTGAAAAGACAAACAAAAAGGGTATGTTAAAACAAGAATGTTACGAAAGTGTCATGAGTACTTGATTAAAAAGGCCTATCATTATGGCCCAAGCACGAGAGTGGCAGCAGTGTCAAGTTCCTATTGTTTTACGCGAGATTCTTATATTGCTGCCTAATCCCATTGTTGAGGGCCCTGCGATGCTTAAGAACTCACGCTGCAGTGATTCGGGGTGGCCAGCAGGCTTCACGCCGCCTTCTAATGTGTGGACTGTCTTTGTTGGGACATAGTTGCTCCGATATTCATGAATGTTGGTACCCACATGCTCTCATTATTCCAGCCATATTTCGCATGGCTTTCATTTGCTGTGCCCAACGGTATTCAGACATTACATTTTTTGTTTGAGGGTTTGTCGGTTTTCTTTTAATATGTTTTACAACTAAACACAATGTAGAATTGAGGCTGATGGGGCGACCATGTATGCTTAAAACAAAGAATCAGACAAATTAAAAGTATGACCTGATGATGGCTCTAATTATTCAGAGAATCACCAAAGCTATCCTCAGGGAACCATAAATATCCGTAGCACACTTTGGCCAGTCCATCTGGGTGTTAAGATACTGGATAATGGACAACTTTGACCTGGACAATATCATTGTTGATATATAGTTGATTGACCAAGCAAAATTGCCATTGCCAGGGCCATGGTGCTCGCATTGCTAAAATGACCTTTGTGCCAGGTAATTGGTCATCGGCATTGTTTAATATATCTGAAATCTTCTTCTTGCATATTTAAATCAGACTTCATTTCGTGGGTCCCACCTGAGGGATTTCTGTCTCACATTCTCTCTCATAGAGATGTGAATCACGGATTAGTGTCTCATGCGTCACATGCCAGATGGGAACATTAATGTCTTTATTCAGGGTATCAACAAAAGTAATAAACACTAATCTATGAACCCTAATAAAATGTGAAAAATGGGAGATTTTGATTTGTGGTTTTAATTAGTCTGCCTGAAAGCAGGATTTAATGTTCACCAGGAGTAATGAAGCAAACACTGAATATTGGTATTTTGCTGAATAGGTCATTAACCGTTTCAAAAAGTACAAATTTGTGTTCACTTTTTCCTGGGCCAATGATAGATCAGTGTTATAATGTGGGAACAGAGCTCCAATATTACACATTATTGTGATGACGGATCTGTTTTCCTTATAAAGCAACCTGTCGTCATATACCTTTTCATAAAACTCTCATTTGCTTAAACAAAGCGTGTTTATAATTACGATATCTTCATTACATCAACCCTAGTTGTACATGTCACCTTAATATGCCAACATTCTTTGTGACATATTAATTATGAATAAAATAATTGGACAAAAATGTACTTTATGTATGTCTTAATAACATGAAACCTATCGCCAGCACAACAACAAGTGAATAACCGTCCAGCTAAACACATCTGGAGACATGTTAAGGCTGACCTCTGACTCCAACCATTACTTTGTATTGATTACATACATAATCAATAATGTGCAACTTAATGAGGTTAAATGCAGAAAACAACCTCAAGATAAACGATCTTTAATCACATGGAAATAAACTCACACCGATCCAATCCTCAGACGTGCTGTTGTGTGTTATTTACTAACTCACTTATTTGTCTTTGTTCCCTGGAGCGACATAACACTTTGACAAGTGCTCTCCGTGCTGCATGTGTAATTTATGTTAGCAATAACAAAAGTGCAAAGCGCTGGCAATCTTTACGTCAAAGTCAGCTTTCAGTTGCCAGGTTCCGAAGCTACAAGAGTCTCGCCTCTCCATCAATTTACGATACCTCCATTTCACATGCCGCCCACCTCTTTCCATTCAGCATCTCTGTGCTTTTCTCTCTTTATATTCAATTTTCTTCCTCATAATTTTGCTTCATATAATGTGTCAAACGTGTGTAATGTTTCTGCTATATCAGCGACTGTATATTGTTGGTATGTCGTTTTTGGCACACAAAAAACACAACTTGGAATGTACTACAAAACAAAAATCAAATAGTTTAAAGTTCTATGAAAATAAATAAAATGAAAGCGATTGTTCGGCTTTTCTTATTGCCAGCTGTGTGTCTTTTTTTATTCGTCAAATTTTGTTTGGTTGATGCCAAACTAATGTCAATGCCATCAGCCACAGCTGTGTTGTGCTAATGAGCAAGTGTTAGCATGCTCACACGCTAAACTATGATGATGAACATGGTGAACTTTATACCAGCTAAAATGTTGCATGTTTGCATTGTTATAGTGATATTAGCATTTGGCTCGTGGCTGCAGCGTCTTAGTCGTGTTTCAATACGGGTTAATATCTAACTGCAGTTCATGTTATGACATGAATGATACAAACTTTGGAGAACATTTGAAGAGCATTTTTGTTTGTTAATTGTATAAGCTATTTGTACATCCTTAACATGGTATCATTGCCAGATCAAATCTGACAAACCTTATACAAAAGTGTGAAATCTCAGAGATAGCATGATGCAAGGTTCAAAGGACACACACTCACACATTTTAGTGACACCTGCTGTACCCCAGCTCGCGGTTACTGTAATTGTGCCCTTTCTCATGCAGTCACCAATCATAAACCTCTATCTGCACACCATGTGACGATGTAAATGGGCCGGGGAGAGGAGACATTAAGTGCAAGAGCTCAAGCCTTGTGGCAGCCTGTGTGTCTGCGAGCAGCTGTAGGAGCTCTGACCACAACATCTGCGAGGAGCGAGGTCAGGTTTCTATCACACCACCCACAATGCATGCTGTTCTGGACAGGTGGGCAACAAACTACAATTATATTATTGATACTACTCAGCTTATGTTCAGCCAAATCCAGGCCAAACTGTTGTTGCATATGCATTCATCAAATTTCCAATTACTTCTGAGTTTGCATGTTAGATATCTTTTGCTGAATGTTTGAGATGATTCACCTGGGCTGACAGCTAGAAGTGTGTGTGTGTGTGTGTGTGTGTGTGTGTGTGTGTGTGTGTGTGTGTGTGTGTGTGTGTGTGTGTGTGTGTGTGTGTGTGTGTGTGTGTGTGTGTGTGTGTGTGTGTGTGTGTGTGTGTGTGTGTGTGTGTGTGTGTGTGTGTGTTCTTGTATTTCTATCCCTGTAGGGACTTTTACCTGAGTGCACACATACCCATAGGGACTCGTGTTACTGTGGGGACAAAAAATTAGGCCCCATCCGGCAGACTCCATGAAAGGCATTTTCAAGACAAAATTCTGTGTGACCAGTGGCGGGCCGTGGGCCTGGGGCCTGGGCCTTCAGTGAGGTCCTACACAGTCCCACCCGAATTAATCCACCTCTTATTACTATCATTATGATGCCATGGCTCTAGACCAGGGCTGCTCAATACGTCGATCGCGGCGTAGTATTGGTAGATCGCATGACATTAAAAAAAATGGGCCCGCCCCCGTCATTTTCTCTATAGCACGTCTTTGTTCATTTATTAAACTAAACAGCCGTCTGATGTTGATCGTATCTACACAACAGCATGTCATTTCTCTCGGCTCTCCGTCTCGCGCGCTGCATAATGCGCGCATCGGACGGAGAAGAAAAGAAGAAAAAGTCACTTGCACTAGTTTGTTCACTAAACAGGGCATTGTCGCCAAAGCAGATTTCAAGTATATGCTCGACCAAATCGACATCTTCTCCTCCTTCCGCCATTGTGGGTTGAAAAAACAGCTTTGTAGTCCGCGAATTAATTCCTTTATCAAATTCAGTTTCCTTGTTCTGAGGTTTTGCATCTACCTGCCCATAGGACCCGCCTCTCAATATTGGTAATCCAATCAAAGGCGTGCAGCACTCCGCCTGCTAGCTGGCTCCTGTGCGGTTCCGGGGCCTTCTCGAAGGCCTAGAGGAGCCAACTCTAAAGCTGATTGGTTGACACAACATCGTCATTCCCATTCACTTGAAGCTACCAGCGCCCGCAATGTTGATTCTGAAGGCCTAAGGGCAGATTTTAGCCCCCTGGCAACACACGATGGCTGAATATGATTGGATAAAAGATCTAACATAAAGACCAGCCTCCAAATCTCAACCTGGGGCTGGCAGCAGCGCAACCAAGAGGAACGCTATGAAATTAAGAGAATAACTCTTACTCTGGGAAATAATTGAATACATATTTGTGGGAAAATATATTTAGAACAAAATATATATTCTGATGATGTTTAGGCCAGCAGAGAAGGCCTTGCTGGCCCTGACGGCCCGCCACTGTGTGTGACTATATATGAATGCGCTTTGTACTTCAAACCAAGACTCACTCAACTGTTCTCTAACCTAAACTGAGCTACTCAAGTGTTGTTACTGATAACGCTGTCTGTTGTTATTGCTCTTTTCACCCACTCACTATTCCACTGATGACTGAACAAACAATCTGCGTTTTGGGGTGCCGTTGAAAGAAAGGCAGGAATCTACACTAACAACAGGTCTGTGGCTGCAACTCTGCTCCTGTTTAATAACATAAACAGCAGACCAACACAATACAGAATATCTACATTGAAATACTACTCTAGGTTTAACTGCTTAGGTTTTGATTGTGTCCACTGATCATTTTCAAAGCTATATTTTGTGGTGATGTTGCACTGGATACATCGAATGCTAAATTCTCCCCACACCTGTATGGAAATTAAACTGAAGCGCTTAGATCAACAATAATCTTCTTTAAAGTATGTGGCATTAAGAATGATTTAATTGGCAGACATATCATTTCATATTTAAAACTACGTTTTAATTTGTCTATAATCCCCTGAAACTAAGAATTGTTGTGTTTTCATTACCTTAGAACGAGTTTCACAAAGTCCTTCACGTTGCACTGCCATGTTTCTACAGGAGCCCACAACGGACAAACCAAACAGACTCTAGAGAAGGCCATTCATGTCTTTACGTTACCTGAAGGCTATTCAGTTAGTTGCAATCTGCAACCTCACCAATATGCCACTGAAGCACTGTTGTTACAGAGACAGCTGTCTGTTGTTAGCTCTTTCAACACTTCACTGATGACTTTTAACGCTCCATTGCCTTTGAGGCTGCCTATGAAAGAAAGGCAGGATCAATCTTTAACCAGGTCTGTTTGAGCAACCTGCTCCTGTTACATAACATCAAACACCGCAGACCAACACAGGTCTCAGAATATCTCATGAAATACTACTCTCAGTTCTAACTGCTTAGGTTTTGTTTGTCCACTGATCATTTTCAAATCTATCATTTTGTGGCTATGTTGCACAGGACAGGTGTAATGCTAAATTCTGTCCACACTGTATGGAAATTTACCGACTGAAGCAGCTTACGATCAACAAACACGGTCTCCTCATGTTTCCACCAGCATGTGGATTAAGTGATTTAATTGGCAACATATTCATTCTATTAAAACTAGTTTGTAATTTGTCTATAACCTGAAATGAATTCTTGTGTTCACACCTTAGAACGAGTTTCACGAGTCCTCAAGGTTGACTGACCATGTCTTCATACACAGCCCACAACGGACAAACAAACAGATCTTCATAGAGGAATGGCCCTTCATCTTGTACGCACCTGCAAGGCTATTCAGTCTAGTTTGCAATCTAGCAACCTCACTCAAATGCTCCACTGAAGACTGGCGAGACCAGCTGTTCTTTCCGTGTGCAGACGAATCTTCACACCTCCCTAGACATGCCAGCTCCAGACCTCTTCAATTTTTGTCCTCCATCATCCCGTTCCCTGAAAGAAGATCAGCCAGGACTCAGATGATCAGGTCCGCCGCATGAGCTCTGTGGCTGCAAGTCCTTTGAACGCTTGGTCACTGTCACAACCCAAAGATTGCCATCACCTCCCACTCCTGGACCCCTGTTAGTTCCCTCAGAGCAGAGCAGGTCTCAGACGATCAGCAACCATGAGCCTTCACACCTCAGCATATGACTTCGACTGACCTCCAGCCAGGATCTCTGTTTTCCGACTTCAGCTCTCCTCAATTCCATCACCCCTCCTTGCAGTCAAGCTTCTCCCAGCTGCCTAGGCTCCGCTGAGGTGGATCACAGACTTCCACCGACAGGAGCTCAGCTGAGCTGGTGAAAACCTCTCATCTCCTCGGACCACCAAGCACTGGTTCCCCAATTCTGATTCTGATTCTTCCAATACTCTGTTCTCCCTGTAACCAACAGCTGACCTCCAGGACAGTCCGTCAAGCTCTTTAAAAATATCACTTTGACACCACCTTTGGATCGATCTCTGGGGGTGAACATTTCAGTTGGTGGGAGACTACCACTGTACCTGGTGCAGCCAGAACAACCTGAGATCAACGTCTGCAAATATGGTTAAGGATAGGGGAATTGCAGACAGGGCACTTCTTCCATCCTGTTTTCACCACAGCACTGGAGTAGATTCAAGTTTGAGGCTAAAGTTAGGACCTCAAGGTTGGTGAGAGCATGAAATTTGGTTCTAAGAAGAAGAGGATGTTCATTCCTGGCGCTTAATTCTTGCCTGCCTAGGGAAGCATGATGGACAGTTTCCCCGGTCTTGTTGGTATCCATCATTGCTCCTCCAAATCACCGTCTCATGTCTATTCCACGCGACAAAACAAGCGCAGGCTAAGCTACTTCTCCTCCAGAGTAATATCGGCTGCAACTGAATTCTCTCCGGTCACTGATATAAAATCACTGATAGCACCCGAAAGATTTCCCAAACTCACGCAATATGGACACTACCTGTTCGGGCCTAACTCCCTCGGGAGACTGCGTCCTCATGCCAACCTCCCGCCCCACAATATTCTTTTTCCTTTCTGGTTTCTAGTCGGGACTTTCATCATGGACCCCAGGGATGATGATGTCACATAGGACTAGCAAAATTTGTTTTTCGTCATGGCATACATAAACAAAGGATCCTTCCTTGGACCCACTCAACCCCTCTTCCTCCCAACTACTTTCAGATAGATTGTTGTTGTCACTGTCCAAATGCTCACCTTCCAGCCAAAACATCCTCGGTTAGTGCAAACATTCATTCTTGGCATCAACCTGTTCGATTCTGGGTGACTTTAAATCATACTCACCCCATACAGCAAGAACGCTACAAGAAAAGCCTTCAGATCTCCTCTAGATCCTTGCCTCCAGGCACGTGAGGCAAGACATCTAAACGGGATGAAGCCTGCTCAGCTTACAAGCTCTGCTCGTTGATGAGCAGTATCCGCCATCCTGTACTCCATCGGCTCACACTCTTGAAACCACCAAGCTCGCATCATCTAATGAACCACTCTGGTGCTCAAGAGCCATGGGATATGCCTGAGTTGGTTGCTGACTCGCTTCAAAGCTTTTCACAGTTGTGCTGTTCTCCAAGCACATCAAATTCATGCAACACTTGGTGAGCTAATCTATGTTAGGCACCCAAGTACTTGAAAAGATGCATTCCAGAATATGTTCTATGAAAACTGATTTTTGTATGGGATAAAACATCTGCCATGTTGTTGCTGTGAACGCACTGGTTTGGGACGAATCAAGCTTGGTGTCCACGTTGCTTAGTCGTGAACGATCTCGTATAAGTGCACTCAATAGCTCCTATTATGTCATCGCTGGACTAAAAGGCGGTAATTGGACATGTGGCCCTTGTATACAAGTTTGAAAATAATTCTAAGGTTGCAAAAGCAAACGATTGTAGATACGATACGCCGCGTTTGCAACACATGTTTAATTCAGAAACACAAGGCACAACTTGCGACGGAGATGTGACATTTAAATGAATGCGATTAAAGGTCTGAATTGGTCAACTCTTCATCTTTCAGCTACGCATGGACAAATCATCTTCGATAACTGTTCTGAAAACCCCTGTTTAAGCTCGGACTTCTCACTCCAAGCTTCCATGTTGATGAAGAGAACTGAGTGGGGTTTTTCGTCATGGCAATATTAACGGCTACTTATCTACCCAACCCTGCTCAGGCAAACTCTTCTCCTCCGATATGGTTTTTTCACCACCTGCACGATGGAGTGTTTCTATCGGTTGGACGCATGATTTGATTGTAGTCTGAGCCAGGCTGTAAGTATGTGGCCAGTTGATTTCTTTATTAGTTTTTAGGGTCTTGTACTGCAGTGCACCATTAATAATCAATACACTGGCAACAGCATATGTACTTCCCACAAGTTCAACAACTTCAAGTAGATCTGGCCATTTGTCTTCCAGTGGAGTGAATCAGGCCGTAAAGATAAACTACCATTCAACATTCAACTAATTTGAATGATTTTCAGCTCACTGCCATACAAAGCAATCTTTTTGCCTCGGTTGTCGACTTTTTCTCTTTGAAGTCCATGCCAGTCAGCAGGTGAAACATCTAAGACTGCTTATTGCCTTGTGTAAAGCGCCTGTTAATGGCTGCGGGTTCATGAAGTTTCTTGCACCGTTCTTTGCGCTGCTCAGCTGACAGCATTTCACAAAGACCTTTGCAAAATTCTCCTGGCTAATAACGACTCAGACTGTACAGTGTGCTAGCTTTTACATTTAGGATTTATTAAATACTTTATTTGTTTAGAAATATTCCTGTTAAACTATCAGTTTGTCTTTGATATCTTTTTAAGCATTTTAGTGCTGAGGCTTGATTAAATATATTTGCATCTTTTGAACTGTAGCTTTCATCAAAGGGCTTTGTATCAAATTTCAAGCATTCGGTAGGTGAATCTTACCTATTTGACACTGATCCCAGGATACTATAAACTCTATCTCCCGTCTGAAATTTACATAAGGCAAAGATTTGGCAATTGTCATTGCTTTTGTACTTATACCAAGTTCACTTGTATGAGAAAAAGTAGATCAAGTTTGACGAACCAGAAAAGTGTCGGCTTGTGTTCTTGAATTGAGAAGACATCAAATGGAGATAATTTTATTATCAAAGATAACTGTTGGAGATCTAATGGCTACTTGCTTGCCCTGATTAACTGAATTTCTGAAGGATGTGTCCCCAAGGTCCCTGTTATCACCTCCTTCTTATCATTTATCCGAAATCCCTGTGGCATCAGTTACGGTGTTGATAACTCAGACTGACACAACCACTCTTTCCACCTCAACAAATCATTCGGGAACTTTCCAATTCTCTACCTGTGTTCACGATATAAAATCAAATGGATGACAGGCACTTCTTTCAAACCCACTGCAATATATCGAATGATCGGACTATCCTACCCGTAGCCAGACCTTCATCCATCAACATTTCCTTTTCCTTTCCTAAAATTCATTGTAAGAGAGGATTTTTCTAATTATCTTGGAGTCTTTCCAGTCGATGATGTGGTCTGGTCACAGGATTAAGTGAGATTGACAAGTTGGAATCTTTGACTTAATGCTATAAAATAAACATTAAAAGCAATTAATAACTCCAAGATTGAACTACCTGCAACACAAATTTGTGGTCTCCAAGCATTTAAAGTAATAAAACTAGATGTTCAGCTCTACTAACCGCTCCAGCTCATTCCGCGCAGACAATCAGACCGGTCCACTGAGATCTGGTTGTCAAATTCAATGACTTTACAGCTTTAACTCAACATACGCCACAAATACCTTAGCTCCCGAACTTCAAGACTCCTTTTCTTTAATCCTAACTTGCTCAGTCCTGGTCAAATCGGGTGACGCGGATACTGTTGACGGGATTGCCAGCTCTATACTGTCCATCTCTTGAACTCATCCGCCATCCAATGCTGGTCGGCTCCTCAAATTTCATATTCAACCACTTTCAATCGCCTTCACCATCTAACCCTTACCATCCTCACACATGACTATCCATCTCTTCTTTAAAGAACTTTTTCCCGAAATTTGTTGTTGTTTGTTTGCTCCTTGTACTTAATCAGTTTATTTATGTTTTGGGTCATAAAAAGGGACTATATTAAGCATCTTGTTCTGAAAGAGTCATCTTAATCATTTCTTACCATTAAATCACACCACACCTACTTGACGTAATTTTAGATCGTGAGAAAAAAACAGCTGGTAAGTATACTTTGCAAGTTGACTATTCTACTCTCCTTTCGGAATCTTACTTCAAGACCCACATGGATAGAGGGAACCATCAATGCCCCTCCCGGTGATGGAATTTTACTGGGATTCGTCACTGCTGTACCTCTTCTCTCTCTTTCAGCTCCCTAGTTCTTCTAGCCGTGCAAGGCGCAAATAACGTGATTGACAAACACATACCTCAGTCTCTGTGTATTCTGGAACCGTAAAATCCACACATGTCATGACATTATCATAGGAGGAAGTGATGTTTTTGGCCAGAATCGTAATTCAGCTTCCTGCTTTCAGTATGGAATTCCCTGATGGAATTTTGGGCTGCTATGGAAGCTTACTATACCACTTGTAATTTTCAAGCTATCTATCATAAGATGCTACAACTTCCAGCTGTCACCTATCTTGTTTGCGGACTTAACGGAGAGGATAGGAGAGATTAATCTCATATGTCACCACATGCCTTCCTCCAGTGCCCCACCACAAGTAATTCGTTGGCAATTTTGTCCAGTTTCATGTCAGTTGGGTTGGTGCATCACTGCATACAAATGGCAATAGAATGCCACAGAGCTCACCTTATAAGTCTCCACATATTAGGTAACAAGTTCATGAGGGAATACAATAGGTAACCTAACGAATGAAATTCTACTATTTTACTGGATCCAGGCTTAAAGTTAATAATTTGATAAATGCAAAAACCTATTACATGTGCAATAGGACTCTTAATAAAAGATTAATTAGGGTAGGGATCCCTTTGAATCTCCAACTAACTGCAGGAGTCAAGGCTAAGCCTTTTGGACAAGCTGCACTATAATGACTGTTGTCAAACAATACAACAGCCTCCTCTTGACAGTGAGAACATTTCAATATTGCAATGCTCTTCTGAGGCAGTTTCCCTGCATGCTCCAAGTGTAGAGTTAGACTGCAGGAGGACGACGGAGTCTGAAGATGCACTGAACTGCGAAATCTTTTCAGTCCTGGGTCAGAGGTGACTCGAGACGACTTCTATACTATGAATGGCTTATGTTGGCAATATTAGATATGACAGTTTTGTGAAATTCATCATGAGTAATGCCATCATGATTAGCTGCATTTTGTCAGCTGTCCTTAGGCTTTGTTCATTGAGTTGCGAGAATGTTTTGTGCTCCATGGCTGGATGGCCTGCAGGGTGTGCCTTTGTAAGAGCTGGAACGTGTGCTATAAGCGGAATTGTAAGTTCTGTGATCAAATCATAGGTGCAAGCTATCCAACTTGTTATCAGGGTACGGGTTTCTTTCTGAAGCAATGTTATTGCTCCATTTGCCAGACAAACACGAATTATACCAATGTTGGAAACACTTAGAATTTCATGCTGACAATGTTGTACAATTTAAATGCCGATGATGGAAAACATCACCAGTTTGGTACTGTTGGACCATCAAAGGAACTAAATTGCAATTCACTGTGCTGACACGAAAGTCCATCTAATACCTCATTGCTCACCATTTTGGGGAACAACAGCCTTGCTTAAACCTAATTGGCGTAGGCTCATTGTTTAGGATCACAATAACATGATCAGACTAAGTTTGTACAAGATTGAATAGTGATTAGAGCTTTCAAATATGTCAAATTTCATGGCTTAAATTGTTACTAAGCCGTATTTAACATAGATTCTCATGCATTAAACTCTACAATGACCTCTACGTTAAATGAATGGTCTAACAAAATAATTTCTAAAAGACATGCATTTACGAGGCTTTTGTACACGTCTTACTGTACTTTTCAAGGGCTCACAACAGGCATGCGTAGACCCACTTGCAGACGGTAATCATGAGTGATTATGAATCACAACCTTTGACATTCTACCACAAGTTAACTACGTGCAGATAATAATGTAACAAAAATAATGTTTTCCAATCAGCTTCCATTGCAGATCAATACGGACCAAGCTGGCACCTGATTTATAATTTGCTTGTGTTTAAACTGGTTTGATCTCCATCGAATTTAAAAGTAAATATCGTGCTGCACTGTAATAGCTCTCCATATGTCAACCAGCTGGGTCCACATGCTGCTCTGACGTTTCCGGTGCCTAGGCAGGTGCTAGCAGCGCGTTGGCGTCGGTATCTGCTCTTGAAGCGTTTGAGCAATTCAACTTCATGGTTCCTGGCTGGTATTTATGACTCGGTTGTCATTCATGATTTTTTCCCAAATTGACAGATTTTCAACAGAATAATGCATAGAAATGAGTAGAGGATGGGGAGTTGATGCTGACTTGGAAGATACTAGTAGGGGGTTGATTCTACACAAAAATTGCACGTGACAATGAATTACTCACATGACTTCGCCTTCACTTAATTATCATCAAATTGGCTATACATACATGTCTGAGGGCCAGTTGCAGGGAAGAGAAAGGATGTAAATGCAGACTGCTATAAGAACATTCCTAATATGTACAGGAGTGGCAGATTTATTGTTACATCTGCATTCTGCTATCTCTTGAGCCACACCTTAATACAGAAATTTTAGATTATAGCAGCTCAATTCGTGGCTAGCTATGCTTAGTAACTTGTACTGAAGTTGGAAAAGCAATCAACATTAGCTTTGAAGTAAATTCATTAATTATTATTGTATAAATATAGCTTCAAACATCTAATAAATTTAGAAAACGTTTTAGTTTGCTTAAATTGTATGACCTTTAGTCTCTGAGCATTGGGATCTCATACTGTCTCAGAAAGCAGAGTAATTTGGTAGAGATTCACATCTTCTTTGACCCAAATTTCTTGAACAGTTCAGTCACTGCACTTTCTGCATATCTGTCTCGCGCAGTAGCACATGGTTATGAAAGCTCCATAGTCCAGGAACGGAAAAAAAGCGAACCACTGGTCGGCTCAGAGCGGGCGCGGATCTTTGTGAACTGCGCTAAGGTTTGGGCGTCGATGACAGTTAGTTTCAGTACAACACGTGGTTTATGGCCGACTGGTGAAGTTATAATTGAATGGTGGTTGCTGATGGATTTGATTCACGTGTACGGAACCATTTCATTTGCCATTAAAGGGTCGAATTGAAGCAATAGCACTCACCGGGCTGATGTCAGTACAACCAGTCGAAAAGTGGTGGCGTGCTTGGGACACTAATAGGAGCACTTCCTTCATACGAAATCCATTGTCAAGCTTAGAGACTTATGCCTACCATTTGGTAACGCCCTTGTTGTCGTCACTGCTGCAGTTATCTGATTGACAAGATTTGATTATACCTTTTCTATCAATAGCAGGACAGGACGCAATATCCAGTGTACAGCTATTATTTCACATTAACTTTGTTCATGTATTGTCCAAATTCATTTCTAACTGCATGATTAGTGAGTGAAACCCTTGTTTATGGAAACCTATAACAATTAGTACTATGGAAAGTTATAACAAAGCGATCCCGAAACAACACCATGACATGTAGATGATATGGACAAGAACTTTCACTGGTAGCATTTAATAATAGTCGAGTTCAAACATTTTCTCCATATACTTGTGCCATACTGTCATTCGCTATGTTAAAATGAATCAGTATGTAATACTGATATTGTGATCTAAACTAATGTTAAATATTCAAGGGAACATGTTACGTAATAAAATGAACTTTACTATTATACAATTTGTAATAATGTGTGAAATAATCGACTCTTAGGTGTTAAAGCTGACTGTACACGTTGTTCATTGATAAATGGAACATTATTCAACCATAGGATTCTTCAATGGAATATAATGCTTCCGTTGTTTCGTGCTTGAAGACTCAATTCATGTATTATGACAGTCATGCTTTAAGCCTTTGGATTTTTCAAACTCTCTGTAAAATTGGTTTTAAATGCCTTAAACCACCTTTTGTCTTAATTGACTTTCCTTTTCATAGATTGCAAGGTTTTACACAATGTATTGAGGCTGGGGCTGTATGGTTGAAAAAGAAATTAAAATTGTTTGTGGCTTTTTTGAATAAACACAGACAAAATTAACGAATTTGGCTCAGCCTCAGGAATTAAAGCCAACAGAGTTTGGGGAAAAAAAATAAGGCTTTCTGTAAATTTGAAATTGCCGAAAGTTAATTGAGCCAGGCCAATCAAACTGGCCATTTGAGCAAAGGTAGTGCCTGTTAATACGGGAATCTGCTTCCCAATTTCGTCCGGGATCCCCATTCCTCACCAATTCAGGATGGCCATCTTTCACAGCAAGGACATTTTCCCCATAGGGTCAAATTCAAACGGTTATGTTTGCCCCGAGTGAATGGAGGTTTGGAAATTAAAATTGTTCTCTGGGAAAAATTTAATTCATTTTAAAGATTTGTTTTATTGCGAAGTTCAAATTTTCAAAATATTGGAAAAACTTTTCATGAAAGCGTGTGTAGTTGACTAAATGCTACACCAAATTTTTACCTTTTTATAAGAGCTTTCTTATAAACTTTAAAAACTTTGTCTTTTCGTTAAAAGATTGTTATCTTATTTAAACCTGAGACTAAGCCAAGATTTTTTGACATTAAGTTATTGGACAAATTACACTTTCTACAGTACTGAAATTTCCAGGTCAAAACCAAACACATATAACCAAAAAAAAGGGCAGTAAAGGGACCCTCCAGAGACCATCAAACCTTCCCCTTTTGCAGGTTAAACCAAGAAAACAACTAATCTTTAAGGAAAAATTTGCAACCGTTGCGACCGTAGATTTCAACTTCCTTTATTTCTAACATCGAAACATTCAGAACCCATGTATTAATCACAAGTAAAACCTGGAAAACCCAAATCACTTTACCAGGCAAGTTTGTAATTTTGAAGTACTGGTTGATAAAAGGGGCATGTTTTGGAAATTGTGTGTTCCTTTTTTGTTTTTGTTTGGGCTTTTTATGTTTTGGGGTTTATGCTTTTCCTCCTTAAAAACGTACTGTCTATGGCTTGTAAAGGTTCGTTTGGCCCACACCTCCTTTCTAACCAAAATCAAGATATTAGTCTTGAAATTAATATGAGCGCCAATCCCGGGTTGCTTATTGGGCGAGACTGTATTGGCGTTATTTTCGTAACCCCTTTACTAACCCATTGATCATGCCCCAACAGCTTCTTTCGGCAATTCTCGGAAGAAAGGATAGAAGGGGAAAAAAAAATTGCTGTTTAAAAGGTGCATTTGCCGTGAGGCTCAAATCTTCAACCTCCAGTGAAACAGGATCTGAGTCTAATTTAAATTTTTGAAAGGGTTTGATTGGCATAATGTTTATTGGTATTAATCCCAAAATGATTCAATAGTGAAAAACCTATAAACAAATTAAAGAGGAGTCAATGTTAAGGGCCCCTCCTCCATTCCGTAGCATGTGTTCAGCTAGTTTACGAACAAGTGCCTTTCATTTAGAGCCTCATTTAAAAACCACGTGCATTAATGGTGGAGAGGGCAACCAAGCCTTCTTTGTTGGTCTTTTCTGGAAATTGAAAAGATTTTAAACCCCAACCCCCCTTTGTGGGTTTTTGGCGGGGGAAAAAATTTTTTTTAGGGGCCTTTTATTTTAAAACCCAAAAAGGGGGCCCCGTTTTAAAAAAATCCTTATTTTTTGAAAATTTTCAAAAAAATTACCTGGGCTACCTTTGGGGGGGTTTTTTTGGGGGGGGGGGTTTTTTTGTTTTTTTTGTTGGTGGTTTGGTTTTTTTTAAATTTTTGGAAAAATTGGCCCCCGGAAAATCTAAATTTTTTGCAAAAAAGTTACGTGGGTCGGGGGGCCCCTTTTTTAAAAATCCCCCTTTTTTTTTAAAAAACAAAGGGTTTTTGGGGGGCAAAAATTAAAATTTTTGAACTATTAAAAAAGGAAAAGGAAAATTTTTTTAAAAGGGGGTTGGCCAAAAATTTTTTTTCCCAAAAAAGGGGGGAAAAAAAATTTAATTTTTTTGCTTCCCAAAGGTTTGTCCCCCCTTTTTTCCCCCCTTTTTAATTTTGGGTTTTTTTCAAATTTTTTTTTATCTTTTTTAAACCCCCCCTTTGTTTCCTTTTCCCCTTTTGCAAACCCAAAAATTTTTCCCAAATTCACAACATTGTTTAAAATTTTTTTTCCCTTTTTTTTTAAAAAATAAAAATTTGGAAAAAAAAAAGAAAAACTAAACTTAAAAAAACAAAAAAAAAAATTTTGGGTTTAATTTTTTTTAAAAATTTAAAAATATAAAAATTTAAATTTAGAGAAGGCCGTCCCTCCCCGGGGGTTTTAAATAATCCTTTTTTTTAAAATCCCTTTTTTTTTAAAAAAAAGTTGTTCCCAAAAATTTTTTATTTTCCCCCCCCAGGGGCTGAAAACCCAAAATGTTTTTGCCGGTTAAAAGACATGTTAGGAAGTGTTATTAATTCTATCACTTATATAATACTCTCACTTTATTTCAGGAATGGACTAATCAAGCAGCACATGGAAGAACCCTCCCTGCAGCTATGTGATGCCACCAGGTCCAGTTCATCTGATGAAGAGGACTTCTTCTTCGTCATCTCAAGCGCATGACAGCAACAAACAGCTGGATGGAGACGTGGATCACGTTGACTTGCTGAAATGCTTCCCAACTGTGTGCTGCTGTCTGTGAAGCTAGACACACTCTACCTGCACCAGGGCCTGTGAAGCTAGACACACTCTACCTGCACCATCAGGGCCTGTGAAGCTAGACACACTCTACCTGCACCAGGGCCTGTGAAGCTAGACACACTCTACCTGCACCAGGGCCTGTGAAGCTAGACACACTCTACCTGCACCAGTGTCTGTGAAGCTAGACACACTCTACCTGCACCAGGGCCTGTGAAGCTAGACACACTCTACCTGCACCATCAGGGCCTGTGAACGGCTCTTCAGCATCGCAGGACTCGTCTTCAGCCCCAGAAGAGCGACACTGAAATCTGTTCATTTTGAAAATCAACTTCTTTTGAAGATGAACAGGAATTTGTTCAGTTTCAAGTGATGATTCTGGTTGTTACTTTTGGTTCTGCTTTTTTCTGTGTTAATCGTGTATTTATATTTTAGTAATTTCATAGTATTCATATATTGCTAAGTTCATCCTAGCTCATACTCCTTGTTCATGGAGGCCGAAACAAATAAACTTCATAATTCTCACAATTCTGACCCTTTGTTTTTTTTATTAACAGCATTTACTTTTACTTTCAATACTTAAGTACATTTAATATCAGAAAATTACTTTTGATACTTAAGTACAAAAAAAATCAGATACTTTAATACTTTTACTCAAGTAGTATTCTCATAGGTGACTTTTACTTTTACTTGAGTAATTTTCCAGTCAAGTATCTTTACTTTTACTCAAGTATGACTTTTGGGTACTTTATACACCACTGTATTTTAGCTACCATTTTCACCCAACGTTGTAAAATTACAACAATGACATAACAAGCTGAAAATCTAATGTGATGCATTAATTCCACAATAACTTAGTATTTACATGAACTACATATTCTAACAATCACCAAAAAAAATATTTCATGGAATTTACTTACTTCAATGTTGATATAACCAGTTGAATGAAACAAGGAGATGTGCTTCCGGGAAAGTTTGCAGGTAGAGTGAGTTCATGGCCTTATGGCCACACCTATATACACATTTACAATCCAATGGCATTGCAAGGCAAGACAATAGGATCCATTGACTATGTAAATATGGTCTTTCACCAAAAAACGTTTTTGCAAATGTGTTTTTTAGAGAGATAAAAGTGACGTAATATTACAACTAGGGGTCTTACAGGGTTAACTTAACAGTCTGGGTTTAGTTGTCCTTGTACGGTTTTGGCCGAGCACTGTCTCATTTGAAAATGCAGCGGCAGGGAGACTGCGGGGCTACGAGGGCGTCGCAGAGGGATGCTTTCAGCTCCCTTGTTTCTCCTCTTCCTTTCCTCTGCTCGTCTGTCATCATCCACATGCATGTGAGTGCTTCTTTGTGCTTTGGCTTTTAGTGAAGTGGTCCACTGTTCTTCAGTCTATGAGCTCATGAACCCTCTGTGCCCCGAGGAAATCGACTGTCCAAACTGGAGCAACGGCACAGTTAACACTAATATGTCCTTAATCTGTGTTTTTTTAATTCAATACAGTAAATCATTAAAAACAGTCCTTGTGTTTAGATTTCGGTCCTTATGAAGATTTAGGGCTCCAAAATGTCCTGTCTTGGTCACAGTTGCCTCAATTTCATACTGAATAAAATGTGTCTATTTCCCCTCTTGAAGCTTGTATGTCCACGGGGTAGAACACTATGCAATCCCCCTCTCACTGTGCACCTCTAATCACCTCTAAATCAGATGCCTTCAGCAATTTTCACAGGACAATAGTGTTGCCACTGACAAACCCCGAGGCAAATCACCATATTGAACAAGAGCGGGAGGTATCTGTCATAAAATTGGAGCTCCATATGCTTTTTTTTTCAATAATAGCTTCACTCATGAGCACATACACAAACAGAAAGACGGGAGGAGGACCTGAAGTCCTAGATTTGCTCGGCGTACTGATGAAAGAAGTGTCATTGTCACATGCACACATAAGACAGGCGGGGCCTTGGGCCAGCACAGACTGCTTCTCACAGCAGAAAGCTTCCTGTTCATGGTTCAGGTGTGGCACTTTATTTGAAGCTTCTCTAAATGAGGTTTCCTCACCAACTCAAGTCAACTTCTCCATTTCTTCTGAAGAATATTTTAATCATCCCCTCCAGTCATGTTTTAAGCATCACTACTCTGCTTTGGATAATAATCTGCGTCTAATATAGTTTAAACAAGAAAAATGTTAAATTAGCTTGTTAAAAATGTCATTCACTCCTACTCATAAAAAAAGTAAGTGCTTGTACTAACACATTTTCAACTGCGGGACAGTTAAGGCAGCCCAACTCAAGTTGGCGCTACACTCACATGGCATGCTCCTCTTACTGCAACGTATTGTCACGACCCGGAATTTGTGTCTTGTTTTGTGTCTTATTTTGAAGTCCTTGTGTCATCTGTCTCCCTGTGATTGTCTGCCATGGTCCTGATTGTTTCCTTCTGTGTGATTGCTGGCCCCGCCCTCATTGTGTCCACCTGTGTCTCGTTCCCCGTTGTCCAATCACCTCCGCCTGCCTGTGTATGTAAACCCTGTTCGTCTCATTCCCAGTGTGGCTTCGTACCGTTTGGGCTGCGTTTTGTAGTCCTGTCTATTTTGTTGAAATTAAATATTGGTTTTGCAGAAGTTAAGTCGGCATTTGGGTCCTCTCTCGCTGCGACATCCGTGAGACCTCATGACAGTATATCCAATCCAACACACACTTTTGATTATGGAGGCCTATGGCTGCTACCGCCAATGTTGTTATATAGCAATTCAAAAGGCAAACCTCCACCCCAACAGCCACCTGTAGGCTCAGAGTCGACCTTGTCTAAGTGGGGAGGAGTTAAAGGCCGCTGCCCACTCTCTTTTGTTCTCAGTTTGTGGTTTCAGGACAATTTCATAGCCGAGATGCCAAACATTAACAGATGATCTAACATGAGTTATTTAAATTAAGAATTTGACATTTTAGGAAATACACAGGCTACTCGGTCTTCTGAAGTCCTGTCGTCACCATGAAATTGCCAGCGGTTCGTCGCTGAGATTCCAGGATGTGACTCCGCTCAGCCAATAAATAGTCCTTCTTACAATATTTTGTACGGATTAAACAACGAGGTGAACGTGTGAACTCATGAGCTTTAGAGGTGCATTTTGTAGCTTGGACAAAGCCAGGCTAAATGTTTCCCCTGTTTCCAGTCTTTAAGCTAAGCTAAGCTAACTATGATTAGCTTTATATAACTATATACCTTATCTAACTATTGGCAACGACAGGGTTTTAACCCAGATGCAGTGTAAAGCCGTGGCTGCTACTGGCAACAGTGTGTTAAAATATGGATGTGTTGTGGCAGTTTTAGCGGAGGGGATCTAATGTCACCCTGAATGTCTCAGCAGTGTAGGCTGCCAATAAATAGGAGAAGACTGAAGATGCAACACCAAGAAACCCAGCCTCTAAGTCTACCTTTTAATAGCGTACCTTATTGCACGGAAGCAGATTTGATATTAAATATTAACAGATTTAGATTGACTTTGTATGTCTTGCGCTCCATTATGATATCACGATCAATTCTTCTGCCATGCTGAGCAAATCTATGGTTTGGAATTAAGAGGTGCTGGCTGGCTGTGTAAGAGGTGGAGGTCAGAGATGGGCACATCCTTCATATCCAGACAACGGCAGCACTGGAGAGTGCTGGCTTCTGCCTTGGAGGAGAGAGCCTCAAGGATCCCCTTTCAGCAGATGGGGGTGTGTTAGCAGAGCAGACGCAATTAGGCCACCGATAATCCTCCATCTGCTTTCCTCCATTGCCATCCCCTCATCCAGAAACACGGCTGCCCCCAAACCCAGAAGACCAGGCAGCTACCTTAGCGAGAAAAACCCTGACTGAGCACGATGGAACTAAATAAACTGTCAGCCTTTTTTCTCTTTAATTTGCACTCCAACGCGCTTTGTTGCGATTACTTCACCTGCACCTGCTTCCTTTCAGGTTTTGTGTCTCAACACTTTTTTCTCAAGTTCAACACTTTTCTTCACTTTCCTGGAGCACTAAGGCGTGGGTATCCTGTGTCTGCATCTTAATGGCATCTTTAATATGCACATGCCGGGAATAAAATGTGCAGAAAAAAGACAAACACATTTTAGCCCCACTGCATATTGTCTCCACCAAGATACAAGTATTATAAATCTCTTCATAACATCCCATTCTTGGGCCATATCCGCCCCTACACATATGGTTAAACGACACTTCGTACCATATTCATTTGACCCTTCACACATTGAGCTGCTAACATAACCTACACTTTATTTGTGGTATTTGTAGATGTGAAAAAGTCAGGATCAGGTTGGATTTGATATTATCTAGTCAAAGTGTCCCTCAATATTCCAAATCAGTAAACTCCAACCTTTTCTGGATGTTAAAGAAGATTCAGCAGAGATTCAGTAGGAAGAAGAGCTTTTCATTAATATATAACTTAAATCTAGATAGTTTTTTTCTTGTCCACCTGTAAAATTTAGGTGCTAATTGCTCTTATTATGAGGAGGTCTTTAAACAGAGTAAAGGTTAAATTGCTTTGCATTTATTCATTCAGTTTTTGAATTGCGAAGAAAATTGACTTCTTGATTGGAGTAAATTGCAACTGACCTCGCTTCCAAACCACCGGTGTCACAGATGAGTATGAATGCCGCACATTTGCTTCCCGATGTTAAAATCAGGCAAATTTCGTTCTGGCTGTCAAGCACCGAGCAAAAAAGGAAGTCACGGTAACTGTGCACAGACGCAAAATAAAGAGACCATCTGCTGGAATCTTCTGCCTGTCTGGAAAAGACATGATATTTTGCCGGTTCATTTAAGCTGTCTGTCACTTTAATTTGTCTTTTTCCGTCCAAATGTCTTTTAGTTACTGCGATGAGTATGGATTATATGGATTATAATGCGCTTCAGTCATTCAAATTCAGAATAGAAGTGGCTCATTTGGGTGCTTATTTAGTCATTGTCTATAAAATTAGACATGTACGACTGAGGAGACTTTCTATATTTTTGTACATGGCAGCTTTAAATCCAGACAAGTGCAGCTCACCCAGGAGAGTTTGTATAATTACTGCTTGACCCCAAACAGAAAATACTGTATTATGGGACAAACATCCCGAGTTGTCAGCAAAACCGGGATAGTCTATATATCATGCAGGCTGCTTTCTTTTCACCTACCTGCCCCGGGGAGAGTGTCAAGCAACAATACATAAGTGTTGCCACTGCCACCAGTGGTGCATTGACCTTCTGCATCGGGAAACAGGTCACATGGTGTATAGTTCCCGTCTCAAGACTAATTCACCAACAACCTGACGCCAGGAGACGGAAAGAACATACCTAGCTTTCACATCAATAAAATTAATTCCACCAAATATAGCCGTTTTCAGCACCTGGTGTTGCGCTAACGCCCTATTTATGTTAATGTTGATTCAATGAACTCCAGACAGCACACTCACCACAATGACCGTAGCTCCGAGAGGAAATGGTCAAATGATTCACTCAGCTCCAAAAAAGTGAGCTCTCTTATGTGTAGTCATGTTCCTCCGCTATAAAGAAAAGGCTTTGTCCCCCATCTGTATGGAGGTTTGCTCCATGCTCCGCTCTCAGCAGCCCTACTTTCTCAATAGTCTGCTGGAGGTCAGGTTAAGGGGTCAGTGCATTAGTATCTGTTATTCTGTGAGTCTGCAACACAGAGGGAGCCAGCAGTAAAGCTAGAACGTGTTGGAGGGAGCAGACATTTTGAGTTTAACATTTTCTGCACAACAAAACCCCATAATCTATTTAGTTTAGTAACATTTAAGAAGATGCACTCACTTTAGAGGGATTACACGTTTACCTGCATTTCAACAGGGTCTTTTTCAACCTTTTTTCAACGAACAAATCCGGGTTCAGACTCCAGTGTTATCCAAGTCGGGCTCGTTGACAACATCGGTTGACAGTAGAGTTCCTGCCTCAGGACTAAATCACCAGCCCAGCCCTCACTCTGAAATCGATAATTAGCCTACCCATGCTATCGTAGTAATGGACAAAAACGTTTTGTAGAAAATACAGTTTGAATAAAATTATAAAAAATATGCTCACAATTTATGTTTTTAACCTCGCTCAAATCAACTCCAAGCCTGGCGGTCACATGAGAAATGCTGACTATTTCATTCTTCACAGAATATGTAAACGCCTCTGCTAAATGTGAATTATTTAGTTTGTCCAGTAAGAGAACCATATTTCCAAACATTGATTTTGGCACAGGGAGCTAATCAACATGTAAGAAATATCAGTCTTCTGTGTATCTGAATTGATTTCTGGCAGAGCCGGTTGTTTTTCAGATCGGAGATGGGGAAAAAAAGCTTTTCATCTGGCTAGTGGCTTGGGCAATCAGTGTAGCCGCGGCCGCACTTGATGAAATGCCTTTTGAAAAGGCCACCACTTCACATTTGTAAAAGTCACCTTCCATTATCTTCTAATTGTGGAAGTCGGGTTTTCTTTGAGCTCTGTAATGTTATCCGTTATGTTACCAGCCTGACATTTGTAAACAGTCACTTTACTTCCTCTTCCTTCGGTTCAATGTCTTTATGACCAATCAGATACAGCTCTTTTTACTCCTGATGCCCTGCTACTGCCCAAAGCACATGTCTTGCTGCGTTTTGAAGAAATGCGCTGGACTTATAAAAAGGTAGCCGTGTGACCGGTTTGGCAGTTGGTTCCTGATAAAGTGTGTGGGTGAAATGCAACGTGTAATTGGCAGAGAGAATTGGAGTGTGTGAACTGGAAGTGTGAAAGACAAGCAACAGTCCTCTGAACATATTGGAAAATCTGCAATCTGTTGTGGTTTTAATGGTCAGGCAGGAATCTGAATGTGTCGTTGCATTCAAAATGAGGCTGTTCCTTTGGACATGTTTCTATAATCGTTATCGTGTGATGATAGATGATGGGGCCTTTTCTTATAGGTATTTCTGCAGTTTCTTATACTTAAAAGCTAATTACAGATATTCAAAGGATTACAGACTGTTGACAGTGTGGCCTTTCCCAACTGGAAAGAAGTGGAGAACTTCAGGCCTCTGGAAAAAGGCTCTAAAGTTTACAGCTTCTTTTAAATGATGTTTTATGCAGTATTAATTCTTCATTATGAGATCCATTTTTGCCTCCCTGGAGACTGTCATTTACGTAAATGGCTAGATGATAGTACAAAAGTCACATCTATTATGTAATTGTAAATACAACAACCTTTTGGGTTGTACATCCACTTTTGAAAACGCCACATTTCCTAAACTCAACCCTGACTGGCTTTAGGGAAGAGGGGGAGCAAATGTTACTTTAAAAAAATGCCCCATTCACTTTGCTCTGCTGCCCAATACCATTTGCTGATCATTGTTAAGACATAAATCCCCAAACTGATATTTTTGGTTATTTGTTCGAGCAGTTAAATTTTTTGTTAGTCATCTATTGAGGATTAGAAAAAAATGTATTCTATTAAAAAGAAATCTTGGCAATAGTTGTAACGATTTATAATGAGCTGCTTAGAGCAGGTCATAATTAACAATACTACCTATTTTATATTGCTGTGAAAACATCTTCCTGAAACAACTGCATTTATTCTAGTTTCTTGTCAAAAACAACATTTCACATGACATTGAACACATCATGACAACGTTAAAATGTACCTTTGTCCAGTACTCATCATAAAGTGATCATAAAGTAACTGAATCGAAGCTGTTGGCACTGATGCCACCAACTAGCTCTCCTCCAGCTGATCTCTACACAGATTATTTGTTCACAGTTTCTACATTACTGGAAGTAGTCCAATACCATGAAAGAATGGGAAGAGTGGGATGACAAGGACTCTCACAGAACTCAATAAGCACATTGCTTGGACCCCAGCTGGCGTATTTATCACAACACCTGCCACAAAGTGCATCCCTAAAAATACAAGCGCAAGTATGGTCACGTGTAAGGAAGTGTTGCTGCCAAAACGTGCACAGAGAGGAAGTGGAGTCGTGCTTCTGGCAAAAACCCTCCACTGGTAGTAGCTAATGCAGCATGTAAAGCCGGAGAGCCGCTCTGCATGTACTGTCATTCATTTCCATTATCCCTGAGTGGGAGCGCCAATGGAGATATCAATCAGTTCGTGGATTCTCTCGCTGAAGCTGTCATGTGCCACCATGCCGGAGAGAGCTATGACAGACAAAGAAGGATGACACGTCCCAACTCAGGGGATATCCCTAACAGGAGAATAATTGGCTGAATGCAAGTCAAGCAGGACTCAGCTTTGGTACGACCTCACCTTTCGAGTTGCACTGCAGAGAAAAAACATGAAGCTCAGAGGAACGTAAAAACGTACACTACCGTTCAAAAGTTTGGGGTCACTTAGAAATGTCTTTATTTTTCAAAGAATAGCACTGTTTTTTCAATAAAGATAACATTAATCAAAAATACACACTATACATTGTTAATGTGGTAAATGACTATTCTAGGTGGAAACGTCTGGTTTCTAATGAAATATCTCCATAGGTGTATAGAGGCCCATTTCCATCAACTATCACTCCAGTGTTCTAATGGTACATTGTGTTTGCTAATCGCCTTAGAAGACTAATATCTGATTAGAAAACCCTTGTGCAATTATGCTAGCACAGCTGAAAACAGTGGCCTTCCTTTGAGCGTGAAGTTTGAAGAACAAAATTAATACTTCAAATATTAATCATTATTTCTAACCTTGTCAATGTATTGACTATATTTTCTATTCAATTTTCAATTCATTTGATAAATAAAAGTGAGTTTTCATGGAAGACACGAAATTGTCTGGATGACCCCAAACTTTTGAACGGTAGTGTATAGTCATCTCTTGAGGTGTTTTATCTTGTATGACGCATACATGATTTTCAAAGAGATTCATTCAAATTGAGCACTTGAGATTGTTTTGACAACCAAAGTTTCTGCCTGAGGTCCAATCAGAGCAGGACAGTCAATTTAAGGCTTTTCTGTGAAAATACCGAGCCTGGAGGTCAGTGAGCGTCATTCTCCAAACATCTTCATCTGGATGACGCGGAAATGATTTCCAGAGGGATGATTTAGATAAAAAACTATGTTGGTTGACTCCATGTATGCTCAGGTGCCCCATCTCCAGAAAGAGGCCATGGTGTGGTAGAGAAACACCTGAGCCAAACACTGGCAGGCAAACGTGATGACTCTTGCTCCAGCCCTACAGCTTTGATGGAGCAGCGTCAGGTGTCTTTTCAAAAGATTTATAAATAGCTCATGGCTGCTCCCCGAGCTGCAGATCTGCCTCCCTCTCTGTGTCATTAAGCCCAATTGGAGCGGTAATTGCTTAGTGCGAGGCAGTCAACCACATCGCTGATGGATGGAAGGAGACGACAAGACTATTTTTGGGAAAGCTGCCGCGGCTGTGGACGACTTCTTTTTAGCAGCAAGCCGTTTTCAAATTTTTACCTTACAGGTGGTACCAAACCCAAAATGTAATTTCCTCAATAAGCCATTTTTAATGCATTTATGCATGAATAGAGAGAGAATGAAGATCTGCCGTTTCACTCTATTGTTTCCTCCGTATGTGAGGTATCAATGTCACAAATCACAAAGTATTGTTGTTGACCCAGACAGGGAGCCTTTACACAGAGCTATCCTTGATTATTTTGTCAAAAACATTACACGCACACACACACACACACACACACACACAAGTACATGCAAATGCGGGCAGCGGGCAACTGAAAGTAAAGCACCCATCAAAGAGAAGAAGAAGGATGCCCCCCCCTCCCCCTCAATTAATTTGCTTTACTCATGGGGCTTCCTCTGGTCCTCACTGCAACCAGCCGGTAGGTTCTTTTCCAGCTCGCCATGACTCACCTGCTCAGTGACAGATAAACCCAGTGGGTTTGCTCCGAGTCTTGTGCCTGCAGATGCACGGCGGTGCTGATGGGACACTCTGGTGTACAGGAGACTGCACAGGGATGTGCGAGGGAGGGGGTCTTGCAGAGTGTGAATAATAGCTACACTATCTGGACTGAAATGCCAGGGAGAAATGTGAGGAATGGATGAGCCAGTGCCATGGCAACACAAATAAAGAGAAGTTGGCATTGCTAAGACTCCCAAGGTGACTGTTCATGCTTTTTTCCTGTATTTCCCTCAGCATCAATAACAAGATGTTCGTAGGGGCTGACCTTTCATTAATGCTGGAGAGCTCAATTGATTGTTATACTGTACATGTTCTACATATGCTGGAAGAATAAATGAAGGAAAAAAAACACAGAAGCTGCTGTTTAACAATTTTTCCTATTGTAATAATTCGCAAATCAGATACAACTTAAATTGGGTGCTAAATTAATTAGATTCTGCCTGAATAATGAACTGTGTGTGTGTGTGTGTGTGTGTGTGTGTGTGTGCGTGTGTGTGCCCATTAAATAGTTTTTACACTTTTTCAATTAAAAATTGCCTTTCCTCCAGCTTCCACCTTCAGTCCGCGAGGCAGACACAGTCACCTCATTTAAGAGTAGACTTAAGACTTTCCTCTTTAACAGAGCTTATAGTTAGGGCTGAATCAGGTTTGCCCTGGTCCAGCCCCTGGATATGCTGCTATAGGCTTATAGGCGTTTTAGGATACACTGAGCACCTATCTCCTCTTCTCTCTCTACTTATGGATGAATTTTCATCTCTCCATTGCACATTATTAACTCTGCTTCCTCCTCGGAGTCCTTGTAACTTCACGTCTCATAGGGTCCATTGGACCTTGCTGGGTCTGATGCCATGGCCCTGCTGATGCCCCGCCCACTCCTTTTCTCTACCTCCATCCGCCTGATGGATCATGGAGGTCTGGATCGTGGTCCATGCCTACTACCAACTAGTCATACACTCTGTCATACTCATTGAATGTGTTGTTACTCTGTAATGATTCATTCTGTACACACGACATCTATTGCTTCTGTCCACCGGGGAGAGGGATCCTCCTCTGTTGCTCTCCTGAAGGTTTCTTCCGTTTTCCCTGTGAAAGGGTTCTTTCTAATTCTTGGGAGTTTTTCCTGGTCCGATGTGAGGTCCTGGGACAGGGATGTCTATGTGTACAGGTTGTAAAGCCCTTTGAGGCAAATTTGTCATTTGTGATATCGGGCGATACAAAAAAAAATGAATTTAATTGAAAATAAATAAAGTGCTGTGGATGATGAAGAAGCAAAAAGATTCAGAAAAAAAGTGTACAAAGAGAACAGAAATGGGGCAAAAAGATGTGATGCCCTATTTAAAGACAGAGGTAGAGTTCAATCGTAGACATTCCAACTGTGTCTGTGACCTTGGGGGTCACACAGAGACAGATTCCCCTGAGTGTTTACAAAGGGCTCCTGGCTGTTTTTGGAAATCTCCCAGGGGAGACACAACAAAGTGACCTCAGAGCTCTGCAGTGGACCGACTGCAGAACAGGATATAGCAGCGCGTCCTCGGTCCCTCTGCCAACTGTATAATATTGTTCTGCTAGCTGTATATTCTAAAACCTCAAAGACCTTAACTCTTAGCGCCACTCGATGTTCCCTGTTTGCTCCTTTTGCCCTTGAAACTGCTGTGCATGGTCTTAATTCATAATGATGTGTGATGTTCCAGACTGGACAAGGTCAGTAAGGTACAAGGACGAAACGCCGTTTGTATTTTTCCTTGCTGGTTTCTTTAGAGGGAGTCACACTGAGATCACTTTAAAGGGATTTTTTTTCTGCCATGAAGATTTCCTCAAAGCTTGAGCAGTTATAGTTTTGTTAATTGTTTTCATGCATACAGAGATGTACAGTATACATTTTATAATGTTTTCTGGTCTTGTCTTTTGCTATTTTGACACAGAACTTTTTGGTTTCACTGCAAACTAATTCTGAATAAAACACTATTAAATTAATATTGTTACAAACTAGCACTTGAATCAAGCTGTACTGTCTAATGTTCACTAGTACACCATCTTACTTTATAGGGTTAGCATGCTAGCATCTGCAACACAGCTGACGCTGATGGGAATGCCATTAATATCACAGGTATTTGGTCCCAAACCATAGTATTGGACACAATGGAATTCGTGAGTTCATGCTAATTCTGTCGAATTGTTGAGATATTTTAGGACCAAAGTTGTGGCCATGCCCCTAATTAAATCTAGAAACAGGTAAAAAGTATAAAGTTATTTCCTCATGTTAAGCTTACGCTTAATAAATGCATATGCATTGGAGTTAATCTCTAAATGTTAAGCACCTCTTTCCTCAAAGTTTAACAAAACTTTCTAACAGTCAGCATTTCTTGCATTCCAGTGCGCCTGTAGCTATTTATACAGTTGTGAAAGTCATTGGAGGAAACTCATATATGGAGAGGAAACACTGCAGGACAAAAAATCACTGTCAGGTTGATTCAATTAAACTTGAAAAAATTAGACATATGAAGTAGGTTTGAAGCCATAGACGTGTTCAAGGCCCTTGATTGATTTTAACGAGACGCACAATTTGAGATGTACACGTTTGTCTTGCATCCCGAATTGAGCACTGGAGATCGTTTTGACAACCAAAGTTTCTGCCTGAGGTCAAATCAGAGCAGTAGAGCAAGGCTTTTCTGTAATTATGTCAAAGCCTGCAGGTCGGTGAGCATCAATCTCCGAACATCAAACGTATATTAAGTTAGTTTAAGAAACCCACCGTCCAGATCAATCCCCAGCAAACACACAGTGTGCAGCTTGTAATTCAAGCTCTGTGATTAATATTGATGCCTCCAACTTGTCTCCAGTAAAAGTGAGTCTACTTATCTAGGTTTACCACTTCCATTTCATTTTGATAATTCATGCCGGGTGATTGTGAAGCTGATGCAGGCGACTGTTATTCCAAACATTTGTAGCTGTACAAAATGATTAATATTACATCTAGGGGAAAGCATTCCTGTGAAACTGCAAAACATTTCAGACGACATTGTGTTGTGGGGGTGAGGCTCTGCATATTCCAACAGGCATCTATTCTCAGATGTGTGTTACAGCCTGCATCTTTTATAGATATACATCCTCTCCTACAGGAATACTCACATCGCTATCTGTTATCTCCGTCACTCTTCTTTTTTTCCTCTCTTTTTCACCCTGTCTCTTTTTTATATTCTAAATGGCAGTAATGTCCTTGGGCTGCTCTTCATCGTGTGTTTGTTCTGTTTGTTTTTTAGTGCTGAAAAGGATGGGAACGTTTAAGTGTGTCCATATAGCTGCTTAACACATGTTTAAAAATACTGCACGTCTCAAGGCTAAATTGCTAATAATGTCTGTCAAATATACTACATTTTGTATGTGTATGCACAAGTGTGGCATCAGTGACTAAACAGTGTAATAAACCCATGATTCTGTGTGATGACTGTTTGTCACAGAGAGTTAAAACTAAAAGACTTAGACCAAAAGTGTGATTGTTTTGAATATTTAAATACTCCAGTATGAGATCAGCATTAATCAGACAGTGACTCCTCTCAACTGGATAGGCAGCATAAGTCAGATGCCAACCAATGGTCAACACGTTTATCTATTATGTACAAATACCTCACATAAATAACATTATTATCAGGTCACAGTTTTGATAAATATGGCAGAATAGTGACATGAGTATTACTGAAAGTAGATGGACAATTCACACACACGTGGCCCTTACACTGATGATATATTGGTCCAATCACAGGGGATGCTCATTCACAGGACGGGGGTAAGGCCATCGATGTACAAAGAGAAAGGAAGTGGGGGTATGAAGGGGGTATTTGTTTTGGTGTTGAGTTTAAATATCAGCTGTTTATATCTCCACAGTATCCCAGAGCATACAAACCAAACACTGGCTCTAGATTTCGGACATTTTGCTTTCCACAGTTCTCCCACGAGCTCGGCACGCGGGAGAAGTTTCATTCGGTCGCAATCGATAACATCAACTGCTCGATGCCACTAAATCCTTCACCCTAAACCTTTCAGTGGTCATTTAGAAAATCGGATTATTGCGGGCGTTTAAGGGTAGAGATAGTGTGACATGAGTGCGCTACATTTAGCTATATTTTGGCGAAACGAGAACAACACAAGGGATAGTGCACAGAATGTCAGTGGAGGACTGGACTATGCTGAAGAAGAACATTTTCACACCGATGAGAATCAATTGCAAGTGACATGAATCCAAGATGAACAGAGCTGCTATTAGTCAAGCCACTTCCTTTTAACAGCAATCTTAAAGCCCACAGGGGCTCAGTGTGTCATACTATCGCTTCAAACAGCTGCTATCTGACCTACAATGGGTTTCACTGCAAACTAATTCTGAATAAAACACTATTAAATTAATTTAGATCTTCAGCATTAAACCAGCAATATTAGCCCTTGTGTGGAAATGTTCTGTGGGTTTATCACCATGAGCAACCCTTTTCACATTGAGTCATTTGATCCATCGTTATTATAACATTTTGGATTAGTGCAGCTTTAAGCATTAATTAGGGCTGTGTTACTCTTAGCACCAAGTGACTCCAGATATCTATCAAAAAGTGAACGTCCAATGCTGTGCTGCTATGTCATATCTCCTGTTCCTCGTCCTTGGCCCTTGGCAGGCGGGTCGAGACCGACTGACAGCTGCTGAGAAGCAGCATCTTACATCACCACGTGCCTCCCCAGGACAGGAGCCCCTAAGTCTCATTAGGCTGAACTGGCACCTCGAATGAAAGGAACGGGGAGGGCCATGCGCTCAGCCTCCCATGGCAGAAACCTCCCCATCGGTCACGGGAGCTTTCATTACTTCTCCCCCCTCCCCTCCGTCCCCCAGGCCCTCTCCTAAAGGCAGCAAGCTCCATCCATCAGATATATCGATCCTGTCTCCCCCTGCTGTGGTACCTGCCTGTTTTTGAGACTAAGTGGGAAGGATGGCAGAGCTTGCATGATATTTTAGCTTTCCAGTGACAGCCACGTCCCCTAGGAATGTTACAAGGTGAACTAGTGTCTGGGCTTCTTGGAAGAAGTGCTTCACCGTAGATCTAAATGAAGGTGCTCTCCCCAGAGGAATTACTAACAATATGTTTTTCCTGTTTGGACACGGGAGTGATAATCAATTCTCTGTTGCGTCCACTGCTGGTTCCGTAGCTTGCTAAAAGTGCCTATCCCATTCCTTTTGATATCACACATGGGATGGCAGCGCAAACATCTCTTTGCTCAACACAAACCAAACCCTTTTTATTTTCAAAAACACTGTCAACACTGTTGTTTACGGTTTGACAGTGAAGTCTCACAAAGAAACGCTGATACTGTAAATCCTTCTAAAGAGATTAGATGGTGTGTCACACAGAGTTCCTCTTGACTCTGATCTTGTTGCTTTGATGGTTTTGGGGCAGAGAAGCAAGCGTAAGCTTTTTAAAGTGATAGCCAGCAGGCTGTCAATAGCACTCGTTATACTTCTAACAGGGATTAAATACACATTATTCAAAGGTATTGGTTTTCATTTTCAACCCAGTCGGCAGAAACATTTGTGACACGGTACGTTTCTGCACGTTGAATGTCGACGTTTCTGAAACAAAAATATGCCTCGTAGCATGCTTGCAGAAATGCCCATCTCGTGGTTACCGATGTGAAACGATTGGTTAGATTCAGGCAGCAAAAAAACCATCATGGCTTGCGTCGTTATCGATGTTATCAGTGTCTCTGCTCTGCCGGTCCCGTCCCTCCATTGCAGCTGATATCGGGGAGATACACAATCAGCCTGATTCCCTACAGCTGAGGCCAATTAGGCCTCTTCTCAACACCTGTTCCCTGAACCACTCCCCCACTCTCCTCCGAAGCTGAGCCTAACCACGCCCCAGCCACCACAGTACCCTAAATGTTATACCAGTTCTATAAGCACACTCTATATCGCTAAAGAAGTGAAAGAAGGTCAATTAAATCATGTGCTGGATATCATTAAAGTATCATGTCATGCACGATAGGTCCATTTAGCGTTGCAGTGATGACATCAGCAGATGAAATCAGCTGCTGAACTATGAATCAAATCCTCAATCGCTACATATATTGAGCTCCTTTGTTCAGTCGTTACTTTGGACTGAGGTTTTCTGTCCAATCTATTATGCTGTCTGCGCATTACTTAATTTATTCCAAACAACTGATGCTCCAAAATACATCACTTATTGTGTGCCTGAGGAGGTGCAAGAAAATGGGAGATACAACATGATGTTGTCATATAGTGTGTTCTTGAATGGCAGTTGGAGTGTGGCTGTAAGGGTTTATCACAGTAGTGCTGTGTCAGCACTGTATTACCATCATCCACTCTCCACCATTGGTCCAGTCCCAGTGGTTTCACAGTGCTCTTTCATTAGTTATAGAATACATGATATTAGATGCTTGAATCACCGGTGATTTACCTTTTAATGTGGCTTTCTGTTATTCTTTCCTCAGGGTCTTCCTGTGCAGATTGATCACATGCAGGCTAATTATGTCAAGTTCAGTCTGAATCATTAAATATGTAAAGTAAGTAATATTTCTGATTGAGTTCCTGTAGAATCACTTATCTCTATGCACTTGCAGAGACACACTTTTCTTCCACGGCTGCTCTCTCAAAGTCCTGTGTTCCTTCTAAAGAGCTCTCAGTTTTTACATGTGTAATTTCTGAAGGGGCAAGCTTTGTCAATTATATATGAAAAGGAAGATGAAAGTAGACATGTTCTTGCGCCTTTTCTTTGTGCATTTCAACCAGTGCTGTGATTTTTCATACAGCCATAATTGATGGAGGTGTGTTTCTGAGGACGCTGCAGATCCCACTGGCACAGTGTTTATAATTAAGTGTGATTTTCAACGTCAGGCTTCAGACCACGGGAAAAAGAACAAGGTAGGATATTTCCGGTTGTCTGTGTTCTGTCTGCTCGGTTTCTCGTTTGTGCAGCGAATAATTCAGATTGTAAAGCACTTCGAGACAAATTTGTAATTTGTGAAATTGGGCTATACAAATTAACTGAATTGAATTGAATTGAATAATGCAGATGTTGAGTTGGAAAGACTCAAGATTAAAATTATTCTTAATTTTACAGGAATATCCACCCTGTTTCAATGCTCAGTTGAATGTATTCTAAAATTGAGTAAAGTGCAGATTTGGATGAGACTTAAAACCATGGTAAAGAGTTGGAATAAAACTGCAGTGGTGAGTTCAATGTCCAGTTTTTGCTCTGTACAAAAACCCACTCTCAGGAGAGTTACCTTCACTGACTCAATGAGCAGAATGGACACGCAGTCGCTCACACATAACCGAGGTGTCAGTTTCAGAGGAGCATACGAGAATCTCTGAGGATGTGAAATGCATGAACACAAAGAAAACTCAATTTGCATTCATTAGTAGTGTCTGAGACGTTATATGCGAGAGGTAAACACGATATGATTCTCCCATGGTTCAGAGAGTTTGTACATGTACCTGCCAGACAACATAACAACTCAGCAGGGTAGCAAATAAACAAATCCAAATCTCAGACCCAAATCCCCTGAGACAGACACACTTAGAATCATCCATTCAGTCATATTTACTCATGAAATGATATTCATAAATTCAAAGAAACGTGTAGATAAGGGGTGGAACAACACTTGTCCTTTTTAGATGCTAAATTAGTTTATTTCATCCATCTCTCTTTTTTAGTTTAAACACAGACAGAATACATTTACATTTATGTGTGTATGAAAATCAAATTGACAAATGAAAATTCATAAAAAATGTTCAATTTAGTATCGGACACGAACCAATTCATCTCACTTCGCTGGCACATTTTTATGACTTTATGTTGATTGATTTACTCTACTTTAAAGTGCCATGCTGCATGAATAGAAAACTGCCAGGAGACCATCCAACCCATTTGCCAACCGGCTCCCCAGAATAGCAAATAGTCCAATCACAGCTTAGCAACTGTAACTAGGCACAGCAGGTCTGTCAATCTTTGGATTCTTCCTCATGTGAAGTGCAGTGGAGCTGCAGAGACAGTGGTGTTGTGCCTGGCACATACAGCTTTAGCACAATATCATGTAAATATCATGCAAGTGCATATTTAGAACTCATTATGCACTCATTTTAAGTCAGCCAGGAACAGGTGGGAAATGATCCGGAGATGATGTTTATGAATAATAATTTAAATCATTAACTTAAATCAACTAAGCGAAGCTAAGCTATTGCTTTTGTCTGCTTTTAATCAAAATCGAGGACTCTGTAAATCTGCCTTTGTCATCAGTAACTAAGGGGAGGGCTGGACTGTATGAAGAAAAGTATGGGTGGAAAACAGATAAAAATAATGTTGTGCAATATCATAGCAACCACATTGCAGAGACAAAGGACCTTGCACTGCATGGCGCCTGCGTTTACATCAGGAAATATCTCTCTGCTATATCAGCCTGCTGAAAACCATCTGGGCTTTTCTCCGTGGCCATTTTATGAGCAAAACTGCCGTGCGGGGCACAGTATGGCACAAGCACAGATTCAATTAGGAGGCAGGGGTGTTTGTCAGGGAGGTATGTGTGCCAGGTTCTGTCTGTGTGCCGCCTGACGCTGACAGATGTGGAGACTTCTGGCCTGGCAAGTGGCTTGCAACCTGCCAGTGAGAAAGGCCCATTGTGCTGCTGGAAAAAAAAAACCTGAACACTCAGTTGTGTTTACGGCCCGGAGCGCGGGACTGCAGACACGCCTCTGAGGATCCACCCCCTGCTCCAAAAAACACAGGGCAGAATCAGATGGAGACAAAGCCACATCCTCCCATTCCCCCCACCTTGTGCTCTGTGAGGCTGCCTCCCAATTAGCCACACCGCCGCTGCTGAGGAGAGATAACAATAGAAGCCTGTGTATCCCCTAAAGACCTCACTAGAGGTCCTTTTATTACCGTATTGATGTCTCCTACATGTCACTACTGCCCTCACTTGCCTGCACATTTTATATGTGGGAAAAATAACCAGAGGGGCTACAGCTACACAACACAAGAAGAAAACAGCGGGATACAACATGCGGCTGAATGTTACATGCTGTAATTAGTGAGATGCTGTAAGGAATAAATATGAAATATGATACAGCCAGTTCAAGCTGCACAGTAGATACAAAAAACAACAACTGATTAATGGGTAAAGGTAAAAAAAAGTTTCTGGCAAAAAGTCATATGACACCCAGTGGAATGAAGATTCTGCGCAGACATTAAGTACAATAGAAATAACACATAATCAGTGGCAGATACAAAGACTTTAGAAAAACAAACTATAAAAAAAACTTCTACTTACGTGTGCACTGATACTTTATCCTTCAATATTTCCTACATGCATGGGACACAATTTGACTATTGTGATGGATGTGATTTAAAATACAGAGCATCTCTCCAAGCATACAGTGCTAAAAAATCGAAAGATTACATTTTTCTACATGAAGAAAACCATAAAGTGTTCAAGTTAGCTCCCATTCTGTAGCACCACAAATGAGTTATTTCATGGACAAAATGATATGTAACTGAAGTCCAATCGTACTAAAAACACACAAAAGTGCCTAGCTGACCAAAAGATGAAACATGCTTTTTAGTTTATGTGTGCAAGAAGAAAAATGTGGTTTTTTTGTCTACTTGGTCCTCAGCCAAAATGTAAACAGGTGGTTGTGACAAGCGATTATGTGAGTTTGGTTTCAGGCTCGCTATTTAAAAATAATATAGTTTTCAGTTGTTGTCATTGAATCGAAATACCCTGGATAGATATCTCCTACTGGGGGAAAACACCCAATAAACTAAATAATCAACAGTATTAATCAGTTTCACAGTAATGTTTTTTTCAGTAAATACAGATTAAACCATTCTACCTAATTGATTGTAAGACATTTAAATATTCAAAAACATCCTAATTTTAAAAATTGTTTCATTTGTTGACTCTGTGGCCTGAGGCGCTCTTTATCTGTTTAAACTTAGACTGGCAAGATTTGAGGATCTCCTAAAAATTGGATTAAAGTGTCATACATTTTGCATTTATCTAAAAATCCTTCATGTTTTTCCATTCTAGAAAAGGAAATGGATGCAATGCTACACAGACTCCCCAAAGCTTTGTATTGGAAACTTTCGGCAGTACCACAGAGGCTGCTTGTGAGGCTTTACAGTAAATTGATATGGGGTCACTCCAACTGCAAAGCTGAGGTCAGGCTCTCAGGGAGCGGGTCTGTGTATGAGTGGTCATAAAACCCTACACAAATCCATTTCAAATGCCCCAGCTGTCACTGAAGTACTGGTCCTCCTCCTCCTCCTCCTCTTCTTCCTCCTCAGTCCCATTCTTCATAAGGTCGTCATCGTGTAACCCGTTCACTTCTTCTTCCTCCTTTTCTTCCACTTCGAGCTGTGCGAGCATGGTTTGTAAAGTGGCTTTTACTTCCTGAACCTCCTTTTCCAACGACTGTGCAGTGTGCGTTAAGGAATAATCTGATGCTGCAGATGCAAACAGGAGAATCACACTTACATGGAAATAAAAAGCATTGCCAGCAGACGAAAAACAGGGCAAATGTGACACTTGTGGCCGGCGATCGCTAACTGTAATAGTGGAGGACAGCCACAAGCTGATGAAGTCATCAATCTCCAATTTGGCCACCAAACTGATTTCTGGGACAAATCATCAAGTCATACCCAATTTAACCCCATCCAATTCAATATTCATGAGCTCTTCTCGTCTTTGGAGCTGGGCGGCAGTGTGGGGACCCAAGCAAACAGACTGCCCAGCTAAATTATTCATAAACGGGATAGAGGCTGTCATCAGTGTGTGTGGGGTGGAGGATTGTTTAACCTGCTGAGAAATTCAAATTAATCGTGTGAGTGTCCATCTTAAGTGGCAAATCAAAGGGGTGGCTTTGATGACAGATGGGGCCTGATGGCTCGTTTTACTGTCTGAATGGACACAGATTGTCCTCATTAATAATTAACCAGCCGTTAAAGAGCTTTTCATAAAACCTAACAGTTTGCAACACTTTTAAGGCGACATGCTCCGAATAGGATGATAAAGTACAGAAGCATGTTGGCGTTAAAAACCAACCACATCAGTTTTGCCAATCCATCTGCTTCTTTTTTTTTCTTTATCTCTGCGGTTCCCCATCTACCGCCTTATTTCAAGAGAAGGGACTTAATTAGGACCCTTAGAGATTATAGGTTTGATGTCCCTATCACTATGGCAACAGGAGCATCATCTCAAGTGCATGCTCTGTTCCATCTCTGCAACCCAACAACAATATGTTCCTTTATCTTCAGTGTCCTCTAGTGTCCACAGTGCATGTGCATGAGTGCATTGACTTCCAAATACTAAGATGAATGACATGTAAGGACACGGAAACAGAGAGGTGGAGAGAAGCAGGCTCCAACTGCCAGGCTGCAATGATATCATGCAAACACTGGTGGAGCCTGGACTGACCTCTGACAGCACAGCAGGGGAGGTGAATCTTTAATCAGATGGTAAAGAAGTCTGGCCACACTTCAACTGAGAGTGAAGGACGTACCGCATAACGCATAATTTTTAGAAATCATTACATTTAATAACTAGAATGGGCACTCGGTAGAGCGCATACCTTCGCATATCACAAGAGTGGGCATTGAATTATGAACATTTTGGCATTAGTTGCATGCCAATTGGATACAAATTTACCGTGCTATGGTAAAAAGAAGATTTTGACCTTTTCATGACCTTGACCTTTGACCCGATTGATCCAAAAATCTAATCAAATGGTCCCCGGATAATAACCAATCATCCCACCAAATTTCATGCGATTCGGTTTTATACTTTTTGTGTTATGCGAGTAACACGCATATAAATAAATAAATACACGGCGATCAAAACATTACCTTCCGTATTTTCAATGCGAAGGTAAATATCTTCATCAGATTAGGAAGGTATTTCTGGCAGCCCGAGAAATGATGCGTAAAAATAAATACATTTTAGGTTGGATGGTAAAAGTTCAAATATCACCTTTTTAATCTGTTTTAATAAGCCGACAGTGTAGAGGGGAAACATTGAGCGAGAATATCACACGAATCTATTTCCAATCAGCTTTCTAATTAGTGCGGAAAATTATGTATTGTGACCTGTAATCAGCTTCAACTGTTTCACTTGAGTCATTATCATGGAAATTGTAATTTGTGTACAGGGGGAGGAGGGGAGGAGAGATAGCGAGGGTCGGCAGGAGGATGGACATTACAGTGACATTCTGTTGTGGCGCTGCTCCTGTTGGCTGACTTTAATCTCAGCCCGTGGTGACTGGCAGCCCACATCAAGCGCCCTCTAATAACCTCACATGGACTTTTACCATTACCTCTTCCAGGTGGCACGTCCAGCCTGTCTAGAGAGATCCTCTGATCCCCGTTTATCTTCAATTCCCTCCCTGAATGGACTCATAATGTCAAATAAGACAGGTTGATCTTTTCATCGAAAGCTGAAGTTGCAGGACATCAATGTGCCTAAAGGTAGTTTGGAAGACCTCGAAGTAACTAGGTCCTTAAGATGGATGGACAGAGACAGGAACACACACACACACACACACACACGGTTTATATGATGTACTTATATTCATAGAGCAATGAAAGGATATGGGTGAGGACCTGATCCCGGTTCAGTATGGCCGTCTGCAATTCATCTTCCAAGGTCAATATTCTGCCACTGATCAGCTCGCAGCGCTCCGTCAGGTCTGCAGCCGCGCTGCACCCATCCTGGCAAGGAAAAGGAAGACAATGGCGGTTAATAAAAGAAAGAGGAGACTGAAGCAGCAATGGTTCAAATATATGGGTCTAGTGTTGAGAAGGATTAAACACAAGTCTATGTGACGATAAAAACAAGCAAATTTAAATTAAAAAAAATTATGGGGGTTTTTAGAACTAGAATAGCGAGAAGTTTGGAGTCATTTGGCAAAATGGATTGGCAGAAAATGAAGCTGAAGGTGTACCCTTTAAAGGGGTACACCAGCAATTTAGTATTGTGCTTCAAGAAACTCAAAAGAGACCGATTTGTAAGAGAGTGGTCAAAATCAAAGCAAAGACATCCTGACTATCATGGTGCTTTCACACCCACACGTTTAGTTTGGTTAAAACAAACCCCGGGTCCGTTTACCCGGTGAGAACGATCGGTTTATGCGGGTTTGAAAGCGCTCAATCAAATCCGGATGCGGACCAAACAACCAAATCGAGACTGAAAACGTGGTTCTTGGTCTGTTTAAGATATAGTCTGTGATGCGGTCTGTTTGTGGTCAGAAAGCAAACGATAGCAGCATGATTTCAAAAGCCAAACTACGAGCAAATTCTGTTCAGGAAATGATCTTATAATTCATCTGCATTTGGACATGTAGCATTATATAACATGTGCATAATGTATGCATGTCAGTGCGGTTATAATTAATAGGTAAGAAGCTGTGAAAGCTGTTGTGCTTTCTTTCTGACTCTGTGTACTTTGTTAGTTCATCAGGTCTATTAAAAGCATGAAAGCGATAACACAGAAAGACACCTTAAGCGTGTGACTGTGCACTTTGTTCATTTTAGAATGTCATCTGGGAGCACACAAAAGGATTTTGTACACTCTACCAATTAGTCATTACTCATAAAATGATGCCGAATTGCAGTCTAATAATACTATTAACGCTTAGAATTTATTTGTGACACAAGCCATACATATACAAAATAAACTGAATTGAAGTGCTGCATAAACTTATGTTGGTCACCAGAATTGGATTTCCCCACATTGTGGCATATGTTATAATATTAAAGTTGAATACTGTATATCAAATGTAATAGATACCGATTAAAGTTATTGTTAGGAGGCCTACTTCAGTTACACTTTTTGCTGTTCAGCATTAAGAGGGATTAAGTCCATTGAGTTGTTTTTCTCTTTCACCAATTTTATAATGTTAAATTGCATATGTGCTTTTATGACCATGAGTCACAGCGTCACACAAAGCTCTTCACAGTGTTCCAGGACTCATTTCCTCTGTTTCACACTAAATTCTCAACACTGTTTCAACCAGACACAAGTCTGAAGTGGAGTGTAGATGCATGGGCGGACTAAAGATACAAGGCTGCCAACATTTTTGTTTGGTAAGGCAGTAGTCAGAATGGACACAACTCCCCGGGGGGGGCGGTGTGCACAACATTCAGCTGCCCATCACCTGAGGATGCTGGTGGAAATGTCAGGGGTGGTGCAGGAGCAGAGTGCAGTAGGGCGGAGAATTCAGAGGGCAGAGCTGGCCATATTTAGAACAGGCCCAATTGCAGACATCGTGTCCTAGTTTCTTCACACTTATCAAGCGGAGAGAACACAAATGCACACGCAGGAGTACACCGATTTACTTCAAGCAAACAGACAGGGACACGCATTCCCGTTAAACAACACATAGAAAGTCGATTCTGACTCATAGCTTGCAGGTATAACATATCAACTCCCTGCAGCTCCAGAGGTGTCACAACAATGACTGAAAAGCCACGTTTCTGGTCTCTGTCCTGGATTCTCCAAAATGATGTAACGCCCCAGAAGAAATGTAGGACAACAAAAAGCTTGAGGCTCGACGACAACTCTTCCCTGATGCAATTAAGGACTTCAGTATGATTTAAAGAGAGAACAGCTCACAGGACAAAATATTTAACATCATGTTTCTGTGTGCGAGGCATTCAAAAGAACAAACACACAGATCTGTCCTCAGGCGTCACTCCTCTCCAAAGAAGCAAAACAGTCAATTTATGGATTGACTGAGCTGTTTGTCAAGGTTAGGGGCTTCTTTAGCAGATAAGAGCCCCGTGTTTGTGCAGCTGATTGATTCTACACTTTACAGCCTCCAGTCAGCGTTTGTAAAGTCAATATGACCACAGGATAGAAGACATTGAGCAGAATGACACTACTGGAAAACATCCCTGCACCCACACAACTTTTAAACAACCATTCAAAAGATGTTATTTTGCTCCCGCAGGTGATCAACTCAATGCAAATGTCTTTCTCAGCTACAGCTGCCTTTGACAAGAAACCGTCGGAATTGAGATTTCAACAACACGCCAATTTGTATAATAGAATCTACGGCATACATGTATTGTCGTGTTTATGCCTGATGCACATTAGTAATTGTGTTATTACAACAAAAGGTAAACAAAGCAGGCTGCAGAAGCATGAACAGATTGAATATAAATTAAAGATTCAGATTCATGCGTGCGCTGATATGGTTATTTAAGCAATAATGAGTGAGCGACAGCAGGTAATTGTGCATGCTCCCATGGGTAAGAGGCGATTCAAAGCAATTATATTCCACTGGTATTACTCTCAAGGTCACGATTGGGTGTACGAAACAATAAAGTAGCGCAATTCATTTTAAAATCGGAAGGAAATTGGCTAGTTTGGGATTAACTAGTGTCTTTGTCATCCCTGATGCCTCGTTAGTGAGTTACCACACTTGCCTGTCATTTACAAATAAGTGCAGTGACATTATGAGGTGCTCTTCATGTTCTACAAGACTGGACTACACACACTAATTCAAAGTCGGTTTTGAGGAAAAGGGACAAAGTTAAGGCTATTGAAAAAAGTATGTGTGCAGACCACTTTTACTTTCTTTTTGGTTTTCCAAAGCTTCTTTCTGAAGTCTGACCAATGACTGGATTTGTTTTCTTTCCAACCTACATACTTATGTACACATAATCTATTAGTTGTTTCTTTTAAAACAAGAGTTTTTTTGAACGATCTGTGCAACTGAGTTTCTCCTCAAGGAATCACACAAAAGCACCACTTTAATCCTGTGTTGAAGAATGATTAACTCTAGAGATCTCAATTGACCTAAGACGAAAAATAAATGAATGATTAGTCACTAATCAACAAAGAGAGGGCAGCCCACTGTCCGACTTTATCGTACAGGCCTATTGTTTCAGTCCTTAATTTAAAAGAAATCAACAAACTTTAGTTTTAAATACCAACAGGAAGTTATACAAAATACGCAACTGTTATACATAAATCAAAGTGCAACTGATAATGAAAGCAAAATGTCTTTTACAAAAACAAACACATTTAATCAATAATGTGCCTGACAACTATTCACAATTTGTTATAATGTTTTGCAGACAATAGTATCCATTAACTGTTCAGCTTTGTTCTAGTAAGCGTACTGACAGTTTTGGTTATACTTCATTTTGTCACTTTAAGTGTGAAGTGGAAATGGAATGAAGCTTTCATTGTAGAGTGTTTGGTTGATGTCCCACAATGCACAATTAGACACATTGTTCACAAGTATTGGAAAAATATAAATCTTTCTTTTTGTGAAGTTGATTGGCTTGCTGCTGTTGCAGTTTGACGGCACATGTATTTTATTCAATTAGTTACGGCAACACCAATAAATGAAGATAGCCAACAATTAATATGGAATTTTTGACACAGCAATCATCCCTTCAAACAGGGCTGTACAATCTCATGACATTATAATGAAAGCGTCCCGATTAACAAATCTATTCCAAAGCGGTCAACATTTCAGTGTGATGAAGTATGTAAACTGATTTGGTAGTGTGGGTCAGTATGAAGGAGCAGATGTAAGGACCTTGAGAGGATGAAAGAACAATTAGTCGAGATTACAAGAGTAAAGACACACTTGCACACACACACCAATCAATCTCCATTGTGGCGGCGGGGCAGCAGCTTGGCGGCGGCTAAGTGGAAATCATTTACTTAAAGTCATTATGGAAAGGAGAAAGAGGTCAGGTGCTCTGCGGGGCAGAGTCCAGCTCCTCCACAGCACCGTCACAACACCATCCAGTCCCAATTTTATCAATGATTCGTCCATCGATTCGTCCATCATTCCAACCTGAGCTTTCTATTCTCGCACAACACGTGAGCAGTTCATAATAATGGTGGCAAATTTGGCGTCAGAATTCTTTGTATATATTTTTGTTATTTAAAAAAAAAATGGGTCCTTGATTTCAGATAGAGGGAGACGGAAACAGGGTTCTCATTTGTCGTTGGAGTCCAAAGATTTTGGCGGCGGAAAAATGACAACTGTCTCAAGCAGATTGCGTAAATTTAGTTGTAGCTAACATGCTACTTAAGGTAACAGAAGCTCTGTGAGTTATAACACTATCAGTGTCAGACGTTTACATTTTTACAACTGATCCGTATAAAAGCAACAATACGGTATTGTGCTAAAAGACTGATGCATGTCCAAAGCGAAGACTTAGCATCGTCTTCAGTTAATTATTTACAGAAATAATGGGTATATTGCAGGAGTGTCAAACTCATTTTCACTGTGGGCCACATTAGCATCATGGCTCCCCTTAAAGGGCTGGTTGTAACTGAAACACTGTATAAAGTTGTCATGTCTCGTCGGTTGTGTTAAGTTTTAGGTTTAAGTCCTGTTTTCCATGTCTGCTTATATTTTGTAGTAACTGTCCTCTCTCATTTCAGAAACTTTATTTCCTTCCCCGGTGTTTCCTCGTTAGTGTGATTGTCTGCTCCACCCCTGATTGTGTCCACCTGTTCCCCATTTCCTCATGTATTTTAAACCTGTGTCTTGTGTCAGATCGTCTTGTCTATTGTCTCGTCCTGATCATTCTTGATAGTGTAGTCTTTTGTCCTGGTTTACTTTTCCTGCATAGTTGTGATTTTGTTTTGTACTTTGTTGAAGTCTTTTTCCAGCATAGCTGTGATTTTCTGTTTTTTTATAAATCCTTTTGATTGCCCTGAACATTGGAGTCGTGACAAAATTACTCACAAACATAGGCTATCGTTAAATAACTCTCTTTGCATTTAATTGTTTATTTGAGTGTATAAATATTGTATAATTCTCTAATATTATAACATGAATTCATTTAATTTGAAACCATCAAAATAAAAGCACGAGATATTTTTCTTTAATTTCTTAAAGAAAAGACGATCATATGTCTTTCAAGCTGTCGGGCCACATAAAATGACGTGGTGGGCCGGATTTGCCTTGTGTTTGACACCTGTGGTGTATTGCCACTGATAAATCTATTTTTATTGTATTTTATTTTTTGACCTTATCCTTGCCCCTGGAGGCTTATCTGTCCCCAAGCGATTGTTCTTACTAAAGTCTCATGCAAGTGTAACATCTTTACAGCCAGGATAAGACACGCCTCCACCAATATCAGACTCACATCACTGCATTCTTGTTTTAAATCTTGCATTGGACAGGTAGCCCCCCCCCCCCCCCTCTCTCGGAACCCCCTTCCTGTCCCATTTGGCTAGCAGGTGTGAATGAATATAAATGTATGAATTTAAAGCTGGGAGGCGCTGAAAGGACATACATACTCGGCAAAACCCTGCCCCGTATAAATAAAGGTCTTTGTGCAAACTCAGTCAGCGTCAACAACCAACGCTTCTCATGTAGATCAGTATTGATCGGTCAGTCAGAAAGGCGGCAAAGGTCACACTTAAGTTATGGTCCTCTTCTGCGTCCCAGTAAGCCCAGTGTCAATGCAACTGACACTTTAATTCCACCGGAAACATTCCACAATACAGTGACATTGTTAGAATTACCAACCTCTGGGGGATTATCCTCCATGCAGAACAAAAACTCCTCCAATTTCTGCAACAAAAGGGAAAGATTTGTTGAGGCCACACAGTCATAAATAAACCTGCTCATGAATTATTGAAAATGCAATTATGTTGGCTGTGTACTGTATGTGTGCAACATCATCATGAGTGTAGTTTGTAATTAGTCATCACCAAAACTGACCAGGAGAAAGTAGATTAACAAGCTCATCTGTACTGCAGGTTTCCTTTGTTAGTATTCAAAGTGTGTAATTGTACATTCTTCACGAAGGAAGGGGGTAATTATTGCTGTACCTGTTGGAGGCTGACATATTGTGTGTGTGGCTTTAGGGTAGGTGCATAAGAAGTAACAACAAATATTAATCAGCTCATTTTTAATTGTTTTTTTAATCATAAATTATGGTAACGGCAGGTTCTCCAGTGAACACAACTCTTCATCCAGAATCTGAGATCAGTTAGTTTCAACGTTAACCTGAAACTGGAATTTCTTTGCTTTCTGCAATTTCATCCATTTTACAGCAACATATAATCTGTCACAAGCAGTTTTCTAGCAACAGATTAAAACGGTTTTCTCGCATCCAACTGATAAAATACTCCTCCATTGTCAGTTGCAAAGCCTTTTGATATGTGGGTTCTTAAATATTCAGTATGCTGGGAGATGCTAAATGGCCAAAATATCAATACAATATCAAGATGTTTTATTCTTTTCTGTAGTGTATGCTTCCCCAAAAATAAAAGATAATAAAGTGTCCACTTAATGTGCTGCTGTCCATCTTTTCTCCTTAAAGAGAGATTACAAGATGCTTGTTCTTACATGAAACATGTTAGATGGTTAGTTGGGGGATCAATATGTTTTCATTTATGTTAAATGTTGAAAAGAGCATGAAATGGCTTTTGCATCTCTGTCCATGAACGTCATAGACTCATTTTATTGTAGTTTGTTCAATCAAATTCAACCCAAAGGACATTTCTAATTTGTACAGCACTCATGCTCGACTCTAAAACTTCACCAATGTATTTTTGGAGCCACATGATCGACCTTTTTGCTCCATTGAGCACAAGTGTTTCTCGCTTAAAGCATTCAGAAAATAGAGTGCACGGAACGGAGACAAAAGACAGAAATGGTTGGCTGTCTCACCTTTTAGGTCTCGGAGAAATGTTAGGAGGGGCCGGGCTTTGGGAGGAGCAAGAAAAACAGAGGGAAACAAAGGGAAAGCAGAAAATAGATCCATGCAGTTTGAAATAGGCCGTTAGGCAGGGCTGGGAAAGTAGACATCAATGCAACGTTTACATGTATGGTTGCACAGAGCACAATTGTGAGAGAAGGGTAAGAGGATGCAACAGTAGAGGAATTATATAAAAATCGATAGAAATCCACAGCTTCAGTTTTAAGTTGGAACTTTGCCAATTAACACCATTATAATCATAGACACAATATTTCTTTAATCTCACAGCCCAGTAAATACATGCATTTGAAATTCAGAGGATCAACTTCTGCTTAAAAACAGCTAGACATGATATAAATCAGTCTGTGAGCCAAACTAACAAACTATAACCTCACAAAAACTCACGAGTAAATGTGATATTTCTTTTTTATTAATGCTGGCTCTGTTGGCTTTGTTCCTTTCTCAGACAAGTCTGTCAGACTGCGTGGGCAGAGGAGTGTGAGGAGTGAATGAGTTGGACTCTGCCCCGAGGCAGTGGACCTCAACTCACTGTGGAATGAACTATAAACCGGCACACACACACACACACACACACACACGTGCACATTCCAACTAAACGCACGTAATCACGCAGAAAGAGGGTCTTAAATCTGCACTCTGTAGAAGGAAATTCTTCAAGGAAGCCAACATATTTCCAAACGGTGGGGCTCTCTAACGCCCACATTTTCCTCGTTTGAAAATATCTTCGAGCAAAGGTGCTGATGGACTGCTGCCCATCTTGCCGAAGTCGAGAGACTTTTATATTCTGAGAACAGTCGAACGTATGAACTAACAAAAGTCCTCTCCAGTTGAGTGGTAAGACTGGCCGAGTAGACACACTTCAGAGTTCAGTGAAAAAAAGAGGAAAAAAAGTGAATCCTAAAATAGTCTGTTCTCGTTTGACCTTTCAGCAGCAGAGATGTGTCGTTTTGTGGAGAGAGTGTACGACATCAGCGACGGACAGAAAGGGCATCGTATATATTCACGAGACTCTAGATGTCTGTTTGCACGCATCAGTCCGTCATGCACTGCGGTGTGAAAGCACGGGGAGGTTGTGAATAACACAAGACGTTTGCTGCGTTACCTTTGTGAACTCGGAGTTCTGCAAGTTGGCCTCGGGACACCAGCGCCCGCCCAATGCAGTCAGCATGGCGCAATCTTCTTCTTCTTTGGTGCACGGCCGGGCTGGAGGATAAACCGCTGCAGTGGGGAGGTCTCCCATGTCTCCTCCGCTGCAACAGGGGGTCCGCAACTGGAGGCCTCGCAAGAACAGGTGACACGCCTCCAGGTCGGCTTCCCAGATCCGGTCCAAGCCCGGACAGCCACAGCTGTGGAGAGGAACAGACCAGTATGTTATACCATGCAATGCAATACAAGGTACAATGTGATGTGATAAACTCTCTAATATAAAACTTCATAGAGCTTAAAACATTAGGATAAGAAACATGGCACAACATGTTCTGCAGGATACATCGGCATTTCATGGGATAGGGCACAATCCAGAAAAGAACAAATAAGATCCAGTTAGATATGATACTAAAACTAAACTTAATAGCAGTCGATAGATTCATATATAGTATTCTTGTGGACACGTTTATTTTGACTTAACTATCATCAATTCTAAACATTTGGACACAAGAAAGTAAACAATAATACATTTATATGTATTTATTTATGTCATGTATTAAAGGAATCGTTTGACATTTTGGGAATTGTACTTGTTCCCTTCTGTCTGTCAAGCATCAACCTGAGATGGGAGACGATAACATTAGCATAAAAGGAAGCTGGAATTGTGCCCAGAAGATTTTTGAAAACTATTAAGTCTCTGTTTTGCAATCCTTTCACGCTTTTTGATATTATCTTGGATTTCTACACACAATCATGTTAAGTTCATCAAATTTGGTGCACTGAAGGTATAATATTGAGCAACATTTAGTTTCAGCATTTACAATTGAAAGGTAATTATTGGTTTGTTATTCCTCATGAGCACAAGCAAAAATAACACTGCTGGTTTGAAAGTCACATGTGATTATGAATGTATTTTTTTTTTTACGGATAATAAAAACAGCCGATTGAATGCATAATGTGTGAGGAGCAACCATTTGCAATATGGCTTTAATTCACCACCTAATTCACCACCTCACCATGTGTGTTGCGAATGTCCCATCTATAATGTGCGTACGCATGGGTCAGAGACTCCGTACAGGTGCAAATTCTCCCGTCAAGTTTTATCGATCAAAAGTTTTGCGTGGGAAGTGGCGTGCACCTCTTTCCGACTATAAAGGAAACCCAAGCAGGCAGCAACTCAAACGACCCATGCAACATAAACTGGGCACATGTTCTGACTATATCTCTGTACCAAACAGGGGGCGGTACCGAGTCACATTCGTGGAGGCAATAAGATGCTCAACATAGCGTATGTTGTGAGACAACGTCGACGTCATGATGACACTAATGTCAGAACTGGATGAATCATTGTAATTCCATTGACAAAATGTAATGATAGAGAATGGCCTCCTTGTGGGCAGCCATTTTCTTCAAAGAGATGCAGCAGAGACAGGAGACAGGGCCTGGTTGTGTTCATCTCTGCTGGGGTCACTGAGCAGGAGTTCAGGGGGAGGACAAGAAGATTGATTTTTGTTTATCTACTCAGTAAGTTACCATCCGTCATCCTTTTTCACTCTTGCTCGTCCCTGACCCCTGTAACATCCCGGACTCAAGCTCCCAGTGTAAAAACAGAGAAGGACAATAAGAAAAGCTGATTGAATGCATATTTCAGAAAATGAGCAACAGTTCTCAGCTCATTGTAGCAGCATTTAGGTTAAGCTTGTCACTGTGTGGCAGCAAATACTCAGAGGTACACCCGGCTCTCTATGGTATATAATGAAGAATATATCAAGGACTAGAGGACTTATGGCTCAAAAGGATTTGGAGTGGACTTGACTACTGTAACAGTGTGTTCAGAGGTCTCTGTAAAAAGTCAATTTGAATGCTGCAGCTCAAGTCCTCACTCAGACCAGGGAAGTGGATCACATCAATCCAGTTATGAGGTCTTTGCCCTGGCTTCCTGTCCAACAAAGAATGGACTTTAAAATCCAGATGCTAGTTTATAAAGCACTGAATGGTTTAGGGCCTATATACATTCTGCTGCTACCTTATAAAACATTGCGACCCCTCAGGTCATCTAGGACTGGTCTACTTTCTGTTCAAAGAGTCAGGACTAAAAATGGAGAAGCAGCGTTCAGTTTTTCTGCTCCACATATCTGAGACAAGGTCCCTGAAAGCTGCAGGTCTGCTGAGACCCTCAGAGAGCCTCAGATAGATAGCCTTTACATCCAGATACAAGACTTTTCTGTTTGCTGTTGCCTTTAATTGAACAAGATTCAAGGATATCTATCAATGTCTGCATCTCACTACTGCATTTTATTTCTGCATTGCAACTTCTATTCTATTTCTTGCATTTTCACTGGTTTTTAAAATGTTTTAATGAATGTTATTAATTCTTTTAAAATCTTGGTTTCTTTTGCATTATGTTGTGATGCTTTTAATGGTTTTATGTGAAGTACTCTGAATTGTCTTATTGTTGAAATGTGCTATACGAATAAACTTGCCTTGCCGTGATGCCATGTGTGCATCCAAGGATGTGAGTGTTAATATTGAATTATAAGCTGGTCTTTTTGGCATTCCAAAAAAATGGTTTAACATTTCCCTCCAAATGAAATATCCCTCCACCGGCTCACATTTGAAACCTCTGACCTTTTTAAAATATTGATATTTATTCCCCTTCAGTAACCTTTAGTAAACAAATCATTTCCAAATAATTGTGGTCTGAGGTGACATTTTTCAGAAACCAAATCCATTGATCAAAAAGTCCACCTTTTCAACATGGTTTAAGAGACACACAATAAAGAGCATACATATTTCTCTGTTTTTAATAACAACATCCTTGTTTCCAGTATTCCGCTTTGGAAAGAAAACTAAAGGACAAAGATGTGGGTTTCATACATAAAGATGCATCAAACACCCTAATCTAAATAAGCCCCATTCTAAATTCAGCAATTTACTAGAGTGCCTCCTTGCTGCACAGTTAGGATTTGAGGAATTGTTAATTTGCCATCATACGGAAACAAACTCAAAGGCAAAACGCACCCAGACAATATTGTTAAATCTCTCCTTCTGTTCCTTCCACTCTCTCTCCATGATGAGGCCCCCTGAAAATTGAATTCAATTCAATTCAATTCAGTTTATTTGTATAGCCCAATTTCACAAATTACAAATTTGTCTCGGAGTGCTTTACAATCTGTACACATAGACATCCCTGCCCCAAAACCTCGCATCGGACCAGGAAAAACTCCCAAATAACCCTTCAGGGGGGAAAAAAAGGGAAGAAACCTGCAGGAGAGCAACAGAGGAGGATCCCTCTCCTAGGATGGACAGATGCAATAGATGTAATGTGTACAGAAGGACAGATTTAGAGTTAAAATACATTCAATGAATATGACAGAGTGTATGAATAGTTCATAGTAGGCATATTCCACGATGGAGACCTCCACGATCCATCAGGCAGATGGCGGTGGGGAGGAGGAGGGCGGAGTCTCAACAGGACAGTGGCGTAGTCATGAGCAGGAATTCCACGACCCAGACGATCCATCAGGCAGATAGGATCTATGCCGTCTCATAGGGTCCGATGACCCCATGAGACGTAAAGTCAAAAGGACTTCCGCGGAGAAAGCAGAGTTAGTAACGTGTGATTGAGAGATGAAAATTCATCCTTAAGGAGAGAGAAAAGAGGAGATAGGTACTCAGTGCATCCTAAACGTCCCCCGGCAGCTATAAGCCTATAGCAGCATATCAAGGGGCTGGACCAGGGCAAACCTGATTCAGCCCTAACTATAAGCTCTGTCAAAGAGGAAGGTCTTAAGTCTACTCTTAAACGAGGTGACTGTGTCTGCCTCCCGGACTGAAATTGGAAGCTGGTTCCATAAAAGAGGAGCTTGATAACTAAAGGCTCTGGCTCCCATTCTACTTTCCCGCATTTAGTGAGCGTAGCTCTCTAGTGGGGCAATATGGTACGACAAGCTCCTTAAGATATGATGGAGCATCACCAATCAAGGCTTTGTAGGTTAAGAGAAGAATTTTAAAAGTGATTCTTGATTTTACTGGGAGCCAGTGCAGAGCAGCTAGTGCAGGAGTGATGTGATCTCTTTTCTTAGTTTTAGTGAGAACACGAGCTGCAGCATTCTGGATCAACTGGAGGGACCTAAGAGATTTATTAGAGCAGCCTGCTAATAAGGAGTTGCAGTAATCCAGTCTCGAAGTAACGAACGCGTGAACCAATTTTTCTGCATCTGTTTGAGACAAGATGTGCCTGATTTTTGAAATATTACGTAGATGAAAGAATGCAGTCCTTGAGATTTGCTTTACGTGGGAGTTAAAGGACAAGTCCCGATCAAAGATAACGCCAAGATTCTTTACAGTGGTGTTGGATGCCAGGGCAATGCCGTCTACAGAATCCACATCACCAGATAATTGATCTCTGAGGTGCTCAGGGCCGATTAAAATTACTTGGTTTTGTCTGAGTTTAACATCAAGAAGTTGCAGGTCATCCATGTTTTTATGTCTTTAAGACATGCTTGAATTTTACAGAGTTGGTTGCTCTCCTCTGGTTTTATCGATAAATATAGTTGAGTGTCATCTGCATAACAATGAAAGTTTATGGAGTGTTTCCTGATAATATTGCCCAAAGGAAGCATGTATAAGGTAAATAAAATTGGTCCAAGCACAGAACCTTGTGGAACTCCGTGATTAACGTTGGTGGTTATCGAGGCGTCATCGTTTACAAATACAAACTGAGATCGATCTGATAAATAGGATTTAAACCAAATTAGTGCCGTGCCTGAAATGCCAATCGACTGCTCCAGTCTCTGTAACAGGATGTCATGGTCAATGGTGTCAAATGCAGCACTAAGGTCTAACAAGACCAGGACAGAGAGGAGTCCTTTATCTGCTGCCATTAAGAGGTCATTTGTAATTTTCACCAGTGCCGTCTCGGTGCTGTGGTGTTTTCTAAATCCTGATTGAAATTTCTCAAATAAACTATTATGATGTAGAAAGTCGCACAACTGATTTGCGACCACTTTCTCAAGGATCTTGGAGAGGAAGGGGAGGTTAGAGATCGGTCTGTAGTTAGCCAATACCTCTGGATCCAGAGTGGGCTTCTTCAGGAGAGGTTTAATAACAGCCACTTGTTTTCCAGCCCATCTCCTGCCTGAAAAGGCTGCCAACCTCTGCACCCTGCCAACGCACGCCTCTCAGACGTTCTCTAACCTTCATTTGGCACCCAGACAATAGAAGAATCGCTCGGCCCAGCCCCCCCTGCCCTCGACAATTTTCTACTCGACGCCGCCGCTTCTGTATTTTTTGCTTTAGTGAGGACGCACCCAGTGAGCCATGCCATTGTTATTCTCTGTTCTGAAGTGGAGAGGGACACACGCACACAGAGATATGGGTGCGCATGCGTGTTAACTCGCACACAAACCCATAAATCATTCTCTGGTTGGGATTCGGTGTCGTACAATTCCTCCAAAAAATGGTCAAAGGCGGCCTCAGCCATCACAAACGCTTCTCGTCAAAGAAGACGGCAGTTCATGACCAGTTCCTGGCATTAGAGTTCTGTGTACTGAGGATGCAGACAACGAGTCAGCTCCTCAGCGCCCCTGTAATGGCGGCCTCCAGGAGCCCGTCGGTATGAATGCCTCGCCCGGGGGGTTAATTGGTGGCAGCCACTCGGCCTGCCGTCTGACAGTGGCAGGGTGTGGGTGCGCTGCTCCGCTGATGGCCCCGTAATAAGAAGGAGAGACAGGCGGGCACACCCCTTCTACAGTCTCACAGCCCCCCTGTGGGACTGCTGAGTGACAGGGACACTCTCTCTCCTCCAGGCATTACGCACACACTGAGGATTATAAAAATAACTGTTGAAGGAAGGAGCGGCGGTCTGGTCCAGCTGGGACCAGTAGGTTCAGTTCGACCTCTCCACGGTGAAATGCACAAAGCTGGTTCACACACTGTCTGGCCAATGTTCTGAACTCTACCCAGCAGCAGGTTCATATGCTCAGCTGCATCCTCACACATGAATACCAATGACAGATGGACTGTGAAAAACAGCCCCTATCTTGAGTCACAGCTGGAGCTTTTAAACTATCAAACGATCAGCCATTCCCCCAAGAAATTATTATCCTAAATAAAATGAAATGAATGCTGTAGTCTCATGTCAGCGCTTCTGATATTTAGTACCCGCCGAAAGCCATAAATTCAGTACAAATTCACTAATTGGAAAGCAAATAGAAGATGATAATGTTTTCGCCTTTAATCATGCAGCAACATCTCAAATAACACCAGCTGAGGAGAGGTGCTAATAATATGGTGAAATCCAAGGGGATGAGGTGTGATGGTGAACTAAACGGTTTGGAAGGTGGGTGGCTTGATGTCTGGGGAGGTTTCTACAGCAGACAATCACGGTCCTTTTGTTACAAACACCTTACATTATGCTCACGATTGTGTACATTAAAAGTAATACTGTCGGGTTTTTCTTTCACTCACAACTCTTCCCTTTTAACTAAGAGAGCATGCCTTGTCCTCATATTTTTAATGACTTGCATTGTATCCATTAAATATGATAAATGACATCCAAATCTTAACAGAAGAATGCATTAATGTCGTAAATATTCGAGAGGCATTTCCTCATGAAACATCTACATAATGTATTAAACAACTGTGCACTGCTGCTAATCTGAATAAAAAAATTTTTTTTGTCCTGGTGACACACTTACAGCATCTGCGCTGCTCTAACATCCTGTTCTAGTCTTTAGCAAGGAAGAGATAATTGGTTTTTTCAACACCTCCCGTCTCCACGGAGACCAGACATCTCACCAGGACTAATCTGCCTCTCTCCTCCCCCCTCCTCTTCCTCCCCTCACCACCGCACTCCATCAACAGTAATGTACATTAGAGCTGAATGATGAAATTTACAGTGAAGGAAGGGTTTTCTGTGTGTGTGTGTGGGTGTGTGTAGGTGTGTTTGTGTGTGTAGGTGTGTGTGTGTGCATGTGTGTGTGTGTGTGTGTGTATATGCTCATGTGGGGACAATTGCTCATTCAATCAAACCAAATATGTGTCACTGTGCCAAACTGGAGCTGGAGGAAGCTACTGGTCCTCTAGCCTGAAGGCAAAGCTGCACTTGTGATTTGATCTGGACCGCCAATACATTTATGTAGAATTTGATGAGCAGGACAATTAGTTTACTGTACCCAATACCCAAGAAGGTGTTCTCTAATGTGATTTTTTGTTTACATTTTTTTTTTTTATGTGATGAGATGCATGTGATCTATCTAATCAAGTATGTTGGGGAATCTTGACGGGATCAACAAATAGGAGCTCTATTAAAAGGGCATTAAGTACCCAGACTTTTCTGGGGGACAAGCATTCAATTAGGTATTATTGTTTTATTGATATTGGTAGTCTGGGACTGAAATAAAACTTGATTTAAAATCTCAAGTTCAAGAGAATAAACGGAGTTTTTAGCATTAAATATTTTTCAATTATATCGATATTGTAATAGTTATTTAAAGGGACACTCCATTGATTTGACACGTGAATCTCAGTTTACTTGTCACAAGCAGTATTCTCCGCTTGTGAAAACATATTCCATAAAATGTAATCTGTGGCTTTGGAGGAGCTCTCTGAAATATGGAACAAAATAACCCAGATGATGTGATCAGGATGTTCACAGTTTGGGCTTGACCTTGACATTTACTTGGCAGAGAGGGTCTATCAAATTACATTATTGAGTTGCATTATGGGAATTGTAGGATCCAGATGACCTGTGCAGTGTCTATGTTGGAGGCTTGCTATGGCTTCTAGTATATATATATATATATATTTCTATATTTGTGTGTGTGTGATCTGCGTGTGTGTGTGTGTGATCGCACCTATTTCAAAATAGGTGCGGCAGTCACATTCCTATTTCAGTAAGCCAGCTAGTATTTACAGGCTGTTGTCTTTTTAATTAGATACATAAAACAGACAGGTACTCTCAAACCACTCTAAAACTCAAACAAAAGACACAAAGCCAAAGGCTATCTGCCCTATCGACAGAAAAGGTCCCAAGCCTTGCTCCCCAGCTGGGCACTGAGATTGCAGCCATGTTGCTCCTTGACCACGTAGAGCTGCATCCCTCCTCAACAAGTCGTGCTGCATGAGACTGACTCCTGCCGTCCATCCAAATAGTTGACCCTTGCTATCCAAGGATGTCACACGGAAAGCTCTCTCAGTCCACACTGAAGCAGTCACAAAGTAAGCCACAGTGGCCTCACAGTGAGCGGAAAGCCAGCTTATGTGGTGGACACAAACACTTTACTAACTCTATTCATCAATTACAATGCATTAGATTTCATTCATCTGACGTTGTTATCCAAAGCGACTTACATTCATACACCGTAGACACAGCTACGTGGAGCAATTCAGGGTTAAGTGTGTTGCTCAAGGAGACATCGACTAGGACTAGCAGACCCACAGTCGCCCATCAATCTGTAAAGCATGAAGGGTTTCAAAAGGCTGCAGAAGAAGAGTCGATCGCATTGCAGCTGCTCGATGCTGTCTGTGTCGATGGAGACGAGCTCCACAGCTCTGATCTCCATTAGGAAGCATAAACACGCATATGGTGTCGACACTCTGCTCGCAGTCCTGTTGTATAAAACCGTCAGGCGGGCTGGGCGGCCGCCCTCAACACAACAGACCGTTATTTAGGACCACAGATATGCAGATAGACACCATAGAAAAGACAGAAAAAGCTTATTTTTTGTTGTTGTCGGAAATGGTTTGTACACAGGAGGGTAAATTTGGCAACTGAGCTGATGTGGACTTATAAAAAATAAAACCTACAGAAACTATGTGTGGATGTGGGAAGAGGGCGACAAATTGCTTAGGTGAGAGATAAAAGAGAAATGTGAGATATAGGCTCTGGGAGACAACAGCAGAATAAAAAGGTGTGAGTGCATGATGAGGTGGGTGAGGTGGTGCATTTGGGAGGCGGTGCTCTTCTTAGGGGACGATAAAGGTGAGAGGAAATTCCTTGGAAGCTGTTTCTCCGTTTATGTCTTTTTGTTTTACTCCTTATTGAGTCTTGAGAGAGAGAAGACACAAAGCACTATTACCTGTGCAATCGGTCCTCCAATGTCTTGATGTACTCAGTAGTGTTCTCTCTGAGCCGGCTTTCTATATGGAGAGAAAAGCAGAGAGAACAGCCTGTTACGTGCACTTCATTTACTGCTTTGATTGGCCATGATGGGGTAACCTAGCAACAAATCACAGCTTTTATACAATTAATGCTATATATATATATATATATATATATACATGGTAGCAGTCATGACAGTTGGTGATGGTCTTGTGCTGAGAAACTGCAACAGTACAGTTCCGTACAAAGGCCCAGCTGGCTTTCTCTTAAGACCAACACACAGTTGATGAAAGATCATTGCTCAATGAGGGGATCATAGTGGAGACGGCCTGAGGATTAAACGGGATTCTAACATGGCATAGATAGGTTCGCATACAGTGCCAGTTTTTCCGTGGGGCATAAAGTTGGATGGATGGCTTATGTTGCTTCCTGTGCCCTTCTGCCAGCAGTGAGCTGTGCCTGAGGAGGCAGACGCAGGCTGGCTGAGTGCTAGTCAGGATGGAGAGGAGGGCAAGCTGAGCGCCGTTAATGAGCTCATGTATTAAACATGAGGAAATGCCCCCCCCCCCCCCCGCAGCAGCAGGTCTTTGAACACGATAGGATGCACTTGTTTCAAATTGCGCCCCCTATACAGGACTGTCTCAGAAAATTAGAATATTGTGATGAAGTTCTTTATTTTCTGTAATGCAATTTAAAAAACAAAAATGTCATGCATTCTGGATTCATTACAAATCAACTGAAATATTGCAAGCCTTTTATTCTTTTAATATTGCTGATTATGGCTTACAGCTTAAGAAAACTCAAATATCCTATTTCTAAATATTAGAATATCATGAAAAAGTATACTAGTAGGGTATTAAACAAATCACTTGAATTGTCTAATTAACTCAAACACCTGCAAGGGTTTCCTGAGCCTTGACAAACACTCAGCTGTTATAAATCTTTTTTTTAACTTGGTCTGAGGAAATATTAAAATTTTATGAGATAGGATTTTAGAGTTTTCTTAAGCTGTAAGCCATAATCAGCAATATTAAAAGAATAAAAGGCTTGCAATATTTCAGTTGATTTGTAATGAATCCAGAATGCATGACATTTTTGTTTTTTTAATTGCATTACAGAAAATAAAGAACTTTATCAAAATATTCTAATTTTCTGAGACAGTCCTGTATATATCTGCACAAAACAAGCGATAATGTGCAATATAACCCACTCATGGATCTGTCCATCCCAGCATCTGTACAACTCAACAACCACATTCCCTGCTTCACCACACGCTGCTGATTTCTGGACTACAGACGTACTGATTGCAACTTTGTTGGCCGATTCCAATTTCTGTGGATTGAAAAAAATTCAATTCACATTTTCTTCACCATCATCTCACGGAAAATAATGTCAACAGTTCCAAAGTCAGTGTAAACCATCAACAATTCTGAATGTTTCCCTTTATGTTGTTATCGTCAGCTTCAGTGGATATTTATTTCTTTAAAAAAAAAATACAATTCAAATAAAATGAAATATATTATAGTATTTTTATTTAGATATTTGCTTTGGTTAAAAATCAGCTTGGCATTAGTAGTTTGAACGCTGTACTATAGGCTGCTCACAGCTAGTGTGAGGAAGTTAATATAGCTGTTAGCTCCGTCATAAGCATGATTTTGACTCTGAACAGCCTGCATGGGAATGAATTACATTATAATAGGTTTCTGATTAAGTTAGTTCTTTTTAAAGGTCGTTCCTCCAGGGCTTTATTTTGAGCTTGCAGTTGTGACAAACAAGCTTTTTGTCTTCTTTACTCGCACTGAAGAACGTCCACTCTAGAGACGTGTGTGTCAACCTAAAACGATAATGTGGCAGCGGCCCCCATTTGTAAACTATTGGCAAGAAAGCAAACAAAAGTATTTCCCAAAATTTCTGATGGAGACAATAACAGAGTACATACCCATTAAAAACACGATGAAGTCCCAATTAGAGGCTTTAAGGAAAAAAGAAAAGGCAACAATGGTTGGAAGCTACTGTATTGTATTGTCACTTAGCTTGCACACACAGAGAGAAAGTTACTTAATTGGCTTTTCTGAATAATTTTGAGGTTTAAAATATAATTTGTATCATTGTCTTGATGGTGGTTATTAGACAGCATCAGCTCCAGGACAAGAGAAGCTGGGGACTGGCACAGTGGGGAGGAAAGCCTGACAGGAAGAAGTCTCAGACTTACAGTAAGTGGCTGTGACACACACACACACACACACACACACACACGCACCTACACATACACCTCTGCTCAATCAGAGGGCAGAGGGAGGCCGCTGGCGTAGCTATTACATATCTGGTGAGCAGATCTGGTGTACGTGGACGAGACAGCTCACTTACCATCCCTCTAATTGCTATGCAAGATCCTATCCCACCTGACAGAGTCTCCCATGTCAACTTCCATTCATGCCGCCTCCGTTATGCAGCGTGTAAGGAGATAGCCATTGAATAATACATGGGGGGAATTATGCCTGACATGGGATGGCACAGGTCATGTACAGATGTGAGATGACTAAGTAGGCTACAGCTGGAGGCAGAGCCAGATTTAGAAGTAATATACTGTGAGGACGAGAAACAGTCGATACAAAAGGCAGATGAAGATGGGCGATGTGACATGAGTGTATTAACTGTTAATTTAGTATGTATTTCCATGCTAATACTGAGAGGCAGCGTGCCATCCTGTCGCCATGCCAACCGGTGGCAAAAAACTAGTGAGCCTCTTCGGGCGTGACAGATGAAAATAATCTTTTCTTTATAGAATGGGACAAGACATCAAGCAGCAGAGCCTCCTCCTGCGCTGAGTGGAACCAGAGCACTGGGTGATATTGCCACTTCCTGTAAGTCTGCGGGACGCTGCCGTCATTGGCAGGCCATGCGAATAAAACCGCACTAAAAAAAAACATAAAGAAGAAAGCAAGTCTGTTAGTCCCTAATACTTGCGGCAATATATTTGGTGTTGAAGGAACCTCACAAAGGCGTTCACAGAGCCAGCACTGGAACAAATTCATGAGCTCAGCGTCCCCTGAACACCAGGGAGCTCAGCAGGCACTAAACATCAGTGATTGCTGCCAAGGACCTCGACCAAAATCGAAGAGGCCATTCATTCATAGCACAAACAGAACTGAGACACTATTGAAAGATGATGAGAATGTGTTACTGGGGGTTTGGAAAAGAAAAGAAAAAAACTTGCTCAAAATAGGTAAAAAAACTCGCTCATTATTCTAATGAAGAACTAATTACTTCAGCGAAATAGATGTAAAGTTGATAACAAATGATTACAATCAGTGGACAGACAAAGCAACTGGGGCAGACGTATCGCACAGTGATGCACAATTCTCGGTGCCGAAGTTCTGGACTTTAATGAGCCTGCAGAGGTTAATGACACCAAGGTGTTTGCGCTTGCTGCTGCATTATGAGCATCAGAACAGCTCTCGAACTGAAAGTGAATAATGCAGTAATTTCTTTATCACTACTTAACAATAAAAGCGACCAACATCTGTGAGGCCTTCGCGTCGTCAAACAAATGAGAGGCGCCTCCGTGCTAACGCAGCATCGCCGATATGCGTGTCATGCAAGCCTGCGCATAATAAGGCAGAAGAGAAGTTGTATGTCTTTATAATTGCGTTGAAGGTGCTGACTGTGATTAATGTGTTTTAGCTCGGCTCGTGCTGTTTGAGTGCAACGGCACTGCATGTAACGCAAACACACCCAGTCAGCATATGCAGACACTTACATTGTATGGGTGTATGTGAATGTATCGGCATTCAAGCGGCAGAGCTAATGAAGAAAGAGGGACTAAATAAGACTCAGTAAATAGGTTTTGCTTAGAGGAGACTCTGAATTTACTTTGCTGTGTGCTGCCAAATAAATCTATATATTTTTCTGATGGCTGAATCTGGAAAGCACGAAACGAAGAGGAAGTCTCTGAAAATGCTGCTTACATCCTTGCACCATTAAACTGGCATCGTATTATTTCCTTCGCACTCTTTGAGAAACCCCATTAGCGCAAGGCTAATACATTTACCACAAAAAAAAGCTAATTTCTGAATTTGTCGCCTCCTGATTTGTCTGAACTAGTCATAGCTCGGAGCACAGCTGCTGTCTGAGGCTCTTCTCAAAAGCAAAGTGCCAATGTCGGCATGCTTACATGATCACAATGACGATGCTAATGTGACAATAAGAACAACAGCTATAATGTTCACCACATTTACTATTTTAGTTTAGTGTTTTAGCATGCTAACATTTCTAACAAGCACTAAAACACAAAGTACAGTTGAGGTTGATAGGAATTGTAATTGGTTTTGCAGCTATTTGGTCATAAACCAAAGTATTTGACCACCAAGTAAAAGGCACAGGATGGATCATTAAACCATAATCCATTCAGATGTTATTTAGCTATTTCATTCTGGACCAAAGTTGTGGACTGACTTTAGCTAAAAACAAACCGCTTTACTTTGTTCCCAACACTATGAAACCCAACCTCCTTTTTTAAGTCGTATGGAATGGAAATGGTTGTGGGAGCTAATGTCGTCGTACCTTCGTCAACCTTTGTTTTTGCAGTCAATCTGATGGATATGGAAACTATAAAACTCACAATTGAGTGATTCCTCCACTGAATCACAGGAAGAAATAAATTAATACTGCCAAAACTTCAGAGACGAAAACAAGGAAACATTCTCCCGGGTCCACTTAACCACTACACCTCTCTCAATCATTCCGGCACTCTTTAGGAGAAGAGCCGTATGTTCATCATGCTCTCAACAGAAGCACCCTGAAAGAGACCGGGTCATGAATAAATCATATATGTCCTCCCCTTTTATTGTTGGCACTCCATTAAGAGGAAATTACATGTGTTTAATAACACAGAAGACAGTATTTTGATGTAGACTTCAGGTGTTGGACAGGTATGCACAGTTGAGTTTTGGTCTGAATGGGCTCCCAAATCCTACCACGGACCATAAAGCACTGCAGGTGATACTGGAGCGGGACCTGTATAAAGAACAAATAGATGGTGGAGATGCGTAATTAAATGTGTCCCAATGGAGCCATGTGGAGAAGACAGCACTACTGCTTCAGAATGTACCAACTGGCTACTAACAATAGCATTAAATAAGCAGAATGCTTGGATAAATCAAGAGGAACACACTCTGACACTGGCTCCCTGTTTGAATGTCCTCACCCCTGGGGGTCATTTACTCATGTGATTCAGCTCTTCAATTATTTATTTGTAAATTTAGCCTCACTCCAGATCTCTCTTGGGGGAAAAAATATACTCTCAGTAGGGAATCAAACCTCCGGCTATAATGGGTTTGGTATTCATCAGCACTTGCGCCAATGGCAATTAGGGACGTAATGGCTCCCAGGCCCCAAACAAACCCCACCACAGACTAGAGTAGGCTGGGCTACGCTCAACAAGCTCAAGTAGTTTAAGTGAATGCATGTGCATGGATCTGGTCATGGTATCTAGCCATGACAATATAGCTTTTCAAGAGGATTTTATTGTTATAAGATGACACTCGTGTCGACGAGGATGTGCTAGAAATGTCTCAGGAACCAAAAGAATGGCCATCTCGACTTGAAGCACACTATAATTGTTAATCCTCTCCAGCTGTAGAAATGCTAATGTGCATTTTGTGGGCTATCAGTTTCCAAATAGCATGCGCCAGCCCCTTATTACCAAATAGGATGACAGTTTAATGAGCCCTTTGCTTGGTGTCAGCAACGCATTGTGAGATTGCGCTTGATGCCATATTGCGTGCGCCCACTTAAGCATTTGTACAAGCCGCACAACCAATCATTAACTTGCCGTCTCTTCCCACATTTGTGATGCGTTTTTCACCTGATTCCCGTTTCCTTTGTTCTACCCGAGCGTTTGCATGTCACCGGTTTCCCAGCCTCAAAGTCCCTGGGAGTTATTCCGTGTGTGGCACACTGTGTATACAGAGGTGAACTTGAACATGTCTTTGGTGGTTGTCGGGGGAGAGATTAATGCTGTCCCCAGCTGTTTAGCAAGTCCAGGTGTTCAGGACTGTATTTCAGCAGCACAAATCAGACAGGTGACTGAATTTCATGCCCAGAGGTGAAAGGAAAAGAAACGTAATTTGCAAGGAAAAGGTTTTGGTTTCTAGTGCAATTACATCAAATCAGAGACATTTTAATGTGAACACAAAAAAACCCATAAAAACTTGATGCAACTCTGCCTGACTGCAACAACGAAAGGCTGCCCCCTAGTGCCAGCAGAGGGTGCATTCAAGAGGAGACAATGGGTCGTTACAAATGGTGACTGCGCAGCCACAGGCAGTGTTGCCAGGTCCGCGGTTTCCCCGCGGAATTGGGCTACTTTTGAAGTGTTGCCGCGGGTTGAATTTTTTGTCCGCTGGTTCGGGTAGACCTATTTTGCATGCACATTACATGAATATCTTTAAATAAAAATCCATATTTTAAATGAAATAATTTATTTATACCCAAATCCTACCAAACTGACTCCAGATCAGCACGTACACACATTTTATTTATGATAATATACTGTATCTAATTACACAAGGCCATTTTAGGACCTAGGTGAAATAACTGTTTCGGGAAAACTGCTTTTAATGCTGGCATACTAAACATTTGGTGTTACTTTGTAGATATTACAATACATTTGGCAATGATAGCAATGCTGTTGGACTTTAAAAGCAGTGCATATGGTTTGGCACGGGCATATTTTGAGTTCTGATATTGGGCTGGTTTTTGGACTGGTTTTGATTGGCCATTGGGCTGGTTTTGATTGGCCATTGGGCTGGTTTTGTCACAAAGACCTGGCAACCCTGGCCACAGGCCTTGAAGGTCTAGATTAGAAGACAAGCATGTTTGCTAGATGGCTGATTGCACACCTTGGGGTCGCAGCAGAAACCTGGTCCAGGGCTCCGGTCTCGGGTCTTTCACTATCTGCTCTGGCCTCGTCACTCTGGCCTCTCTGCTCTCACGTGCCTCAGTAAACAAAGTGACCATTTTTTGTAGATATCTTTAGAAATCCCTCTGTGACTGATGGAGTTGAGAAAGTAGCACTTCTTGTGACGCTGTCAAAGTCTATTTATGTCTCTGCCAGTGCCAGGAGGCCAAACCAATCTACCCAACCCCACCCACCCAAAATAGAAAGCCCTTTCTTGAAGCAGCATTCGGATCTCCTCTGGTTGGAGAGTGTACATTATGTCTACACTGAGTAATTGGCTACTTCACACAATCTAAAGCTCATTTCCCCTTCACACACACAAACACACACACACACACACACACACCACCCCTCCCCTTCCTCTCAACTACTGCCAGGCCTGCTGGTAACTCAATTGATGCCGACTACCTACTGACAGCAGATCCCTTCTCCTTCATTTGGGAGAAAAGTCATCGCCCATTGATGTCCTCCCAGTGTGGAGCAACATCAAGAGAGGACTTGTCTTTCAAAGAGATCTCACGGTGAACATTTGAATTGATATTTAAAAAGGTGTATTCAAAGACAGAGAGAGGCACTTTTCATAAATATAACAAACGCTTTCCAGCCGCAGTGGGCAAGACACTGTTTGACGTGTGTTCGTTTTGCTAATGGTGCATTTATTTCACCATCCCCACCGGGAGGATCATGCCGCGTGGGTCCGTGTGTCCGTGAGCGAGTCCCTTGGTTCATTCTCACAATACAGCAGTGGTCAGTGCAGACACACCTGGTGGAAATCTGCACTCAACTGAGTAGCACCTTTTTCTAGTTTCATATTTTTCTAGCTAAAAGTAGAATCAGCATTGGACTTCAGATGAATGATAATGCTTTATGTCAACGGGCAGTTGTTTGTTAACGCCGCCATAGCCACATCAACTTGTATATGTCAGTGCTGTGTTTACAGCTTGTACACAAAGCCCACAGGTGGCCGAATAACCTGACAATGCAGGTTTAATGGGGGCGAATATCAATAATTGATTGCCCCATAAATGAAAGTCGGCACGTTGAAATACTCAACATTACGGCTCCCTGTTAAGAATAAATAGAAACACTCCAGTTAAATTAAAGTTCTTCCATAATGAATGAGATTTAGGTCAAGGGAAGTGATTATTTTCTTGATGAGCAGCGGCCTCAGTGACTCACCGTGCTGGGCCTCCCTCTGCTCCAGCTCCTCCCTGAGCTGCTGCCGCTGCTCCTTCATCCTGCCCAGCTCCTGGCTGCTCCCCGAGCTGAGGCTGTGCAGCCTCTTGGCCAGAGCATCCAGCCGGTCGCGCTCCAAGTACACCGCCTTCATCTCAGCCTTCAGCTCCTTGGCACTGCTGAAGGCATTACCTGCACCGGTGGACCACAGGAAGACATTAAGGCCTACGCCAGCCATTAATGAGCGCCTCGATCATTAATAGCGTAATTAAGTGAGGCTAATGGTGAGCGATCCAAGAAAATGAGGTAAATAGACGACGTGAAATGTAGGAAGTGTTGAACTGGGGTGTGGTTGAGCGGAGAGTTACCCGAGATAGCTGCCAGCTTGGCTTCATGCAGCGCCAAAAGCTGAGTTTCAGCTTCGCTGACTTTCCTCCTCAGGCTGCTGCCCAGCCTCTGACTCATGACCACCTGGGGAAAAGAAGGAAAAGAAGAGGATGAATCGAGAGTGAAGGGGGGGGGGCTAATGCAGACACATGGATCCCACAGGATGCAGAGCTCATTTCCAATTCCGCCTTCATCCTCTTTTTGACACTCATTCTTACAAGACCTTACAGATTCATTTCCGTACCTCTGTGCTCGCCCTGCTTTGAATACACAGCAGAGCATCAACGGAGATCTGTTACCTAGTCTATAACCTTTGGAAAGAAAGAGAATGGGCCTCCTTTCACGGGGACAGGCAGGGAAATAGGAAATCTCCATAAAAGATGCCATTAGAATGTCAGGGAGGAAAAAGGCCCAGAATGTCACGGGCCTGATGGGGATGCAGCGCCTCAGCTCTGCTGTATCCACAGAGGAGTCGATGACTTCAGATACCTCTTGTCTGGCCCATCATCTGCCCTCACTCGGTCCTTTAAGCCTCTGTTCTATCCAATGTGTTCCCTTCGAATGACATCCTTTCGAGGAACCATTCCCACCGCTCCAAAGGGTTGTGGAGACAGATTTTCTTCTTGAATCTGACGTATTTTTGTTCAACCCTTTGAAAAGGCTGTCAAATGAATTTGTATTTTTGAGGCTGAACATCACCAGGGAGTTCACTTCCCAAAGAAATACAGAAAATAGGCTTGCATAATTTTATTTCACGCAATCCATGAACTGGAAACTGCTCTGGAGTGGCTTTCAAACTGTAGAAATTCTGTTATTGGTGAAATATCCGGCTGTTTGTTACAAAAGCGTACGTTACTTTCATGCCAGCAATCATTTTGTCACAGCAGGTGTGTTATTTTCTTCACCAAACTTTTTCATTTTAACATAACATTGGACAATCTTGTGATTGAATTGAGGTAAAAGTGTGTCATCGTGGAAAGCCCACATATTCCTTTGAGGTGCAATCGAAATGTCGACCAGCCATTTGATCACGGCTTTCTAAAGGAAGAGAGCCCCCGTCCACTGCATTGCTCTCTCCTTCCTGAAACCACCACTTCTTACAGAATTCTGCTACTTTTGGCTTTTTTCAGCTGCAGAGATCAACGTATTGAGATCAGTCAGAGGAGAAAGCAAACTCCTGATAAGCAAATAAAGAGAGACACGGAACATTCAAAGTCAAACACATGCAGGAAAACACCACGGAACACCGCTGGAACAAAGCCATGTTGGCCAAACAGATTTGTATGTGAACTATGTGAAATATCCATCTGTCCAAGGCACTGGTAAACAAAAAGAAGCTAGAAATAAAACCCCTACAATTATAGCATGAACAAAAGTACCAATTCAATTGTTTATTTCTCATCAGAAAATCTGATATTTGTTTTTACTTACTCTTATTGACTGCCTGGTTAAATAAAAGTAAGCACATGAATACGTACACTGGCATGTGGGATGCATGTCTACACAGGACATGTGTCTTCCAGTTTGACTTGCAACACAATTACACACATTCAGTCGTTGCTGGCATGCTGAGGGTAAGTGGAGCTGTTTTGGACAAAATGGGTCAGAGGAACAGTGACTTACTTTAGCAGTGGCTTCCTTGATGGACAGATTTAATGCCTGCTCCTGCTCCTGGAGTCTGAACAAAAAGGAAATACACACGTTACAGTGCAGTACTGAAGATAATACATTTTTTTCTTTGTCAATGACGGGATTAAAAATCCATCACTTTACTATAATCCACCCATCCGGCTGCTAAACACAGAGGGGTTTTTCCTACCATCAAGAGAGTTACTAATTCGTATGACGTAATGTCTGAAAAGATCTTTGTCCAATCGATAAGAGCAAAACAGTCGGCAATAATTATTCCTTGGGAAATCTAAATTGCATTCGCAGCCAAAATGTACTTACACAAACAGAATAAGAGGTTTACATACTGCCTAGTAAAGTTGATTTAGACTGATATCGATATGCAAACATGAATGCATGAGGCCTGGATTTTGAACTTCCCATTTGAAACCAAAACTCAGAGCAGTGATTATAATCATAAATTTTTTTTTACAAATGGATTGACTCTACTGTCATATCTTGCTGTTGACTATTAAGCTGAATCGAGCTGCCAGTAAACTCAGTTTAGTATAAAGGCTGCTAAAAATATGTCCTCCAGCATCTCGAAAGCAAAAAGTTGTAGAAATCCATTCAAAGATTCTTTTGGGGGATATGTTTATTTCTTTAAATGGTCATTTAAGAAACTTAAATATTAGTGGCAGTCGTTTATATTTTGAAAGCAAGAGGGAAACACAGCTGATATCAAAACAAGGTTGTGATATGATTTGTTTCCTATATAGCTTAAATCTGGCATTTTCCAACTGAACTAGAGTATTTAGTTGGCTTACATTGTTATTCTTACAATAAGAGGTTTTAATAAACTTAAATGTCTTGATGATAATTTCATATATTGAGGGTGATGTCAGTAATGTTATTACTGTGTATGTAACCATGCAAAAAGGACAAGGTCATATTATTCAGTGACAGAGATATAAATCAATTAGTAGACGGAAGCTAAATGAGCATAAAATCCATTATGCACAACACAGTCACCTTGAGATGGTCCCAATCGTCTCATATCACAGAAATCAGTAAGCTCCTTTCATGCTATTCAAGCTGATGTTAGTCAGGGTAAAACCCTTTTTAGGGATGCAGCTACAGTATTTCTTCATTGCAGCAAGGAAATAAATCTTGAGATGAGAAAGAAATGGCCTGTGTTATTTGGGGAAGGGACCCGCAAGCAACACAATCATCATGATGACCCAGAGCAAACCACCTGGAGATGTGCAGCTGAATATCCAATCTGAGGTTGCAATTTCAATCAGTAGCGAGAATAAATGCATTCCAGTCGGGGTGAGAATACGTCAAATATCAAATTATGCCTGTGATGGCGGGTCACGCCACCGAGAAGGCGATAAGTACAATTTACATGTCTTTCTAATGAGTGGCAAGACAGAGAGGCTTTCCACGGTGCTCTGTCGCAAGCTGTTAACTTCAGAGGATACGATGCAAAGTAATCATTTGCATCTGAGAAAAACCATTAAAATTCGAAGTAGGTTGAAGCAGGTGTGAGAGAAGAGGATTGACGGCACAGGGGAATTTGAGGAATAAAGATGGAGTAGTTGAGGCTGCTTGGTGCGTCCTCTCTGAACCTGAAAATAAACAAATCATCCCTTGTCAAGTCTTGCACTATCATTGCATTACCTTGGCTGCCACTTTTGTTTAAAGTGACTCCCTATATGTTTTTATAGCACAATTTTAGCCAATTGTTTGGGATGTGGAAATTCAATATCTGCATTGTCAAAGCTCTTCTACTCTGAGATGTTAATTGGGTTGAAAACATGATGGTGTGCTTCTGGACTCTGTTGTGCTTTCCTGGTACCAGACAAGACGCTGAAAGATTTAAGCAAATGCCACTTTGTCTGTCGGGGGATGAATGAAGCTCGGAGGCAAAGACTTTGTGAAATAGAGAATTTGCTTCTACGGCTCCTCCTCTAAACCAGCTCATTTAATGATAAGAAAACACGTGAATTGATACAACGAAAACATTCGTGGTCTGATGAGCGTTGTAGTGTCACGACCTCTCACAGCGCTCTAGCAGCCCCACCTGGTGACTGACAGTACTGCAGCAACTGTGAGCGCTGTGAGTTTTCTGCCATTTACTGTCAAAATACCTCTCACCCGGACTGTGAGCACATATTTGAGGTGTATCCTCTATGCCTAGATGGATCCATATTGTATAGGGTATATATTAAGAGCATAATGTAATTATGAAATCAATCAATTAATTATAAAGTATACTACAAGTGCAACCTTCAGCCAATCATATCACCTTTGAGTAAATGCAATGTATGTGGGGCCCATATGATTTTCTTAGTTATGATTCCCCTGACCAGACGTGAATATAACATCACAATAACATGTAAAAATGCAAATGTGCGATGTCTGAAGATGTTTCTTCACAGAGCACTCCCACGGCACAAATTGACATTTACATTTTTCCACATTCCACGTTTTCCTTTATGCACCTGCTCACATAAAAGAAATGACACCGGTAAATTTCCGCAAATCAATTCCTGTGCCACTTCTTTTCCCTAGATGGGACACTTGTCTTGCAATTTAACTCAATATTCTGCACGTATGTGACGCCCACCTGAGCAAGGAGGGTGACGGAGAGACGGAGATCTGCGCGCGGTTTTCAGAGGTGACGAGATCGTGCAGGGTTCGGCTCATGTCGCGGAGCTGGGCCACGGAGCAGCTCCTCAGCACGGAGCCCTCCAGCTCCTCAGCCTCCACCTGCTGCTCCTCCTGCTGGATCTGCTGCTCCAGGCATCGGCCGTGGTCCTTCAGCTCCACCAGCCGCCACTGCAGCTCTTGTATCTCCTCCTGCACAGGTTTGTATTCATGAATTAATTATTGGGTGTAGAAGAAGAGGACTAGAAGGTCTTTCTCTCAATCATTTTTATTTGTCCGAATTATATGACACACACACGTGACCCAAAGTGTCAGAAATGACCTCTGTACGGTGTGATTACATCATGTGAGCTGAATGTACCTCCACCAGCTGTTTCTCTTGGATCAGGCGATCTCTTCGCTGCCCTGGACCCTGCAGTGAGTCCAACTGCTCCCGTGCGTCAGGCTCTACAGTCTCCCTGACAACCAGTCACAAAAACAGTCACTTCAAAAGCCTCGGAGATGTTGATCTCTAATCAAAGCATTTTTATTTGTTCATAACCTTCATTCACATTTCAGGGTCCAATTGGTCCTCTTCAAGTGAGCTTATAAAAATCAGAACAAATGGTCTGTACCTGGACAGTGGTTCCTAATATTAATATTTGGAATTGTTTATTTTACTCTAAATGGGACCATAATTTACGAATGAACATCATGGTGTATTAAAGACAAATTTAAATGAGCAAATGAGACCATAAACTCATATTTGCAATGTTTATTGAGGTAATAAATCAAGTGGGGTCATTTTTTATTAGACTTACATACCGTCTTGCCATTCATAGTTTGAGGCACTTCACTGGAGGTTGCCCCATGAACCAAGTCCAACTCCCTCAAATGAAAGAACATTCGGTAACAGAAATGACATCTCTGTCGATGTGTTTTTTTTTCCTGTTTTCTTTTAGCATTTTAAAAACGCATTGCTGCATTTATCCAGGATTCCCTCTGGAGAGGCCCCACCTGATTTCCTTCCTGTTACAAAAGCTATTTTTATCAGCCTTTATCTAACTGCACTATCTAATGAAAAATAGATCACGATCACGGGACAAAGCTAATTAACTCAATTTAACCACATAAAGCAGTCTGTCTTCAATACTACCAACCCAGGAGGGCTGTGCAGCGACACTTTGATCATTTTAATCACCATGTAATATGATCTGATATATAACGTTAGTAAAATATTCTTGTCAGAATGAATACATTTAGAAATAATGTTATTAAAAATAAATCTGAAACATAATAGATGAAAACAATTATTAAATTATTGTATATTGATTTTTACTCTTTCACTTAAACATGTTGTTCTCCAAATGTCAACAGAAAAGAATAATATACTTAAATATCAAAACAGTAGCTTATGATTACTGTGATATTAATTTGATATATCAGGAGAAAAAGGGCTCAATAATTAGCACGACAGTCAGCACAGAAAATGGAGGTCATCATTTCCTCAGCAGAGTGAGTTGTGTGTCCACTAACAGGGCATTATTGTTCACTTTGCTGTGTGACTGACCTGCACTGACTGCAGTCTGCCCGCTCGAGGGCGCTGTGCACCACCCGCCGGAGCCGCTCCAGGAACAGAGCCACGCCGGGCTGTCGCGAGGGCAAACCCAGCTTCAGAGCGCAGCGCTCCCTGCACAGCTCCTCCAGCTTTTTCCCAAAACACTCAGCTGAAAACACACACACACACACACACACACACACACATATGCACGCATATACGCATACACATACACACATACATACACACACACACATACACAAACTATTATGAGCAGTAGCCATACATTCGCTGGAACACATGTCACTCCTTATTCAATTACCAAGTTATACTTTAATTAGAATGCCCTCAGAGAGAGAAAACTTCTGTCAATACTGATGAACAATACTCAGCTTGCTGTTTAAGACCCATTTTCTATTATTTCAATCTTAAATAATCCTTCATTCATATGTTCAGCAAGAAAATCTAATCAACGGCCTTATTTCTTGTTTACAGGGGTGGAAAATAAGTGTCAGAGTTTAAAATCACGGTCTCCAGCAGATGTTGACCTTTATTCTTGTCACAAGGTCAAAGAAATGGGTCAGAAGAAAGAAAACAAAATCAGAAAGCGGTTGATTTTCCTGCACAGATTGAAAATAAAGCAGATTACATTTGTTTGGTTTGAAGACTTTCACAATGCAGTCTTCAAAGTTAAAAACCTTAAATGCTATCTGTGTTCTTGTAAATAAATGTGGATTTGTTTCAGCTTAGCCTCTGTACTACTTTCACTCATTTCACCCATATCCAGGTTGTAATTGGGCTGATTGATCTGAGAAAATAAAATAACATAATCCTTTATTAGTCCCACAGCTGGGACATTTGCAGGACTACTGCAGCAAAGTGGATAATGCAACTAGATATCAGCAGAAAACAGGAACAACTTGTGATACAGAAAAAACACTAAATGGTCAGTGTCAAATGATCAAAGCAACCGGTATCATTTAGACATATAACACATTAGATTTCATTCTTCATTAATCACTGTAAAAGTCACGAGACTTTCCATGAAGTTTGACTTGTATTGTGTGTCAGAAGCCAGTAAACGACAAACCCATAAACTCTAATTAATGCGCAGCCTCAAATGCTTCATCAAACATCCACAGCAAGAGATCCAATAAAGACAACTAGGGCACTTCCCACATCTTAAACCTCAAACTGATAAATGTCTGGGTCCTGATTGAACACATCAGGGACACCTTGAACATAAATGCATGGCTGCAACTCTCTGTCCCTCTTTAAATCATACTATATGAAAAGAAACAACGAGGTCAATACAACTTTTTTTTTAAAGGCAATAAACATGTCAGAAAAAGCAAGAATCTCTCCCCAATCCATCCTCGTTAATGTGGTTTGAGCTCACCTGCGTCATAATCGTCATGCAGAATGGCTTTCTGCTGCAGCCTCTGCAGCTTCAACATCATGGACTCAATCTGAAAGGGAGACACGGTGGGCAGACGACACTGAACTGATTACCAGAAGTCCAGAGGGCAACGCACTTCAAACAGTCGCTACAAGCCAAAAATACAAATGAAGTAGTGTGGGTGCAATGACCATCATTCCAAAGTGACACTGAGTGACTGGTTAGGAAGTTTAGAACATTGACCTTACTAGTTATTTTCTGAATAAATCTTTCTGCCACACACAGTTAAAGGGATTTCACCTGTATAGTGTGTTAACTCCAATACATTACGGAATTGGTTGGATCAGCGGTCTAATTACAGTAAAATATCCTAACTTGTATCTTTCTATTACAGAAGCAGTTCTATAGACTCCTGCTTGTGTCTTATATCAGACCTCCTATCTTAACTAAGGAAATCCTAACTATAACTATAAACTATATTCTTCTGTCGGCACTCATCCTGTCTGCAGCTACGCTTAGAATATAGCGGCTATTCGTGATGGACAAGCCATAATATCATCGGCTCTCACAAGCTATCATGGACAAAAAACGGCATTCAATTTCCGCTTTCGATCTAATTTTTTAATTAATCGTCTTGGCAGTGTATATTGTCTGGGAAATGGAAATATCACCATATTTTTTGTATTTCCTTTTTTCATTATTATATTTTATAATATTCATTTTGTCCTCCATCAGTTCTGTGATAGCTATATTCGGTATACGGTCGGATTTTTTCAAAATTATACATTTTAAAATTATTTTTCTGAAATGCCAAAAATCGTTAAATGTCATCTTAAACTGAGATGAAGCAGGATTTGAGGCTGAGGAAGTTCCTGTGATGAGACCCCACCACATCAAAGTATAAAGTATAGTGTAGCGCTGCAGTAAGATAGCAGCGCGCAGATAGACATGTGTGTTCATCACATTCAGGTGCTCAGAAAGCTGTGTGGTAACACTCAGATTTTAGGTTTCGCTCTTGCTCTAAAAGAAATAGTCTGACATTTTGGGAAACATGCCTATTTGGTTTCTTGCTGAGAGTTAGACGAGCTCTCATGAGAGGTATCAATCTTCTCTAACTCTTTGCAAGAGAGCCAATATATGTCTTTCCCAATATGTCAAGCTATTCCTTTCAAAAAGAACATCTTGGTGTTTGCGCCTTGATTCCGAACCTGGTGTTGGAATTGGCCTAAACTCCACAAAGAACGAGTGACAACAGCCCCGCCTCTCCTCCCCATCAGGAGCCAATCATGCCCACCTTGGTGTGAGTGCGGTTGCTTTGGAGGCAGTCTTGCAGCACACCCTCGTACTTCTTCACCAGGTTGTCCCAGCCTTGGTCGGAGGCGGGCGTGGCGCTCTCGTAGCCAGAGGTGATGGAGGAGGCGGAGGCGGTGTCCGAGTCCACGGACAAAGAGGAGGTGATCTCGATGTCCAGAGATCGCGAGTCACAGTCGGGCAGGTCCGGCCTGACCTCCCACAGACACTCCCGCCAAAACCTCCCGCTCGATGACCCCTCCTCTCTCTCCGCCTGGCTGCTCGGGGTGCAGGAGGGCAGTGATTGCACAACAGCTGACTGTTTTGAGACTTTGTGCACAGCGGATAAGGCTGCTGGTTTTGGTTGAGGTGAGCGAGGTGCTTCAGTTGAATGACTTAGTGGTTCTGGTTCCCAGTCTGTCTTCTGGCTGCAGTTAAGAGACTGCTGGATAAAACTGAAGCTGGAGTTAAAGGAGTCGTCTGATGAGGACCGGGCGGCCGGGCTTGGGATTAACCTGAATTCATTCTGAGAGGATGGACCCTGGAGGCCGGCTGCAGCATTACTGGCACTGTAGTCCACATGAGGAAGCGGATGGAGAACAGAGCGGAGAAAACTCGCACTCTTCCAGGAGCCATATGTGAGTTTATCGGGATGTCGATAATTCTGAGCGCTGGTTCCCTCTGTGGTGTCAGTGTGATGTCCGGATTTACCATTCCGAATGCAAGTGGACCTCCTTTCCTCCTCCTCTTCCTCCTCCCTCCGCCCATGAGTCGTGCTCTGAAGTCTGGACTGCTCCCCTCTCATGTACCCCGGTGTTCGGTGGAGCCTCTTACGAGCGGAGCTGCCAGCTGTCCCTGATGCTCCGCCACCTGTCGATGCAGAGATTAACCATTAAGCTGGACAACACGGTAACAAGTGAGCTCATAGAACTGGCAGTCATCCGGAAAATGGGATGCTAAATGTGCCAGTTACACAAGATTGTAAGATTGTGATATAACAGAACCAAAATGACTTTTCCCACCCCTCTGCCCTCACAGCGAGAGTCGCTATAACTGAAAGACAAACATTTCTCAGACATTTCCCAGAGTTCTCCTCCAGCTGTTGGGAAATACCAAAGCCACGCTGTCATTTTGAGTTCAGGCCCGCCTCTCAGTGAAGGAGTGAACAGCATGAACAATACCTCCTGAAGTTACATTTGAATCGGTTTATCTTTGAAAAACAGAGCCATGTTGAAGGAAACCTTCTCAACCTGAGGGGCTGCAGAGGTGGAGTGGAAGTAAAGATGAATAAATCGGATTCATGTTGGAACAAAAAACAAATGGGTTTGTTTTTTGTTGTAACATGAATCTGATCATCCTCTGATGCCAAAAAGGCCCTCTGATTTTCATGCTTTTTTCATCCTGAATAATTGATTTCCAAGAAAACTGTGAGCGCATCGCTGAACACAAGATGTGACGTGGTGCTTTTGTGGGATTCTTTGTGGAGAAAACTCAGTTTTACAGATCTGTCGATTAAAATCAACTGATCGATTATTTAACAATGATCAATAGTACATTATTTTTTTGCAAATATCATAATGCTGCACATCAAACTAGAACGGGCACTCGGTAGAGCGCATACCTTTGCATATCACAAGATTGGGCATTGAATTATGAACATTTTGGCATTAGTTGCATGCCAATTGGACAAAAATGTATCGTGCTATGGTAAAAAAACGATTTTGACCTTTCCATGACCATGACCTTGACCTTTGACCCGATTGATCCCAAAATCTAATCAAATGGTCCCCGGATAATAACCAATCATCCCACCAAATTCCATGTGATTCAAGAAGATTTGACCTGTTCATGACCTTTGACCTTGACCTTTGACCCGATCGATCCCAAAATCTAATCAACTGGTCCCCGGATAATAAACAATCATCCCACCAAATTTCATGCGATTCGGTTCAATACTTTTTGAGTTCTGCGAAAGATTTTGACCTGTTCATGACCTTTGACCTTGACCTTTGACCCGATCGATCCCAAAATCTAATCAACTGGTCCCCGGATAATAAACAATCATCCCACCAAATTGCATGCGATTCGGTTCAATACTTTTTGAGTTTTGCGAATAACACGCATACAAATAAATAAATAAATACACGGCGATCAAAACATAACCTTCCGGCATTTTCAATGCGAAGGTAATTAAACGCCGGGACCTGGGCTACAAGAATAACTCAGCCACTTCAAACACCAACTAAAATAGTTATAAAAATATAATAATCATAATTCGCCAGTGAGCTCACTCTGCATGTTTCCAGACCTAGCTGACTGTACTAAAATGGAGCTAATGTTGTTCTGCTTGACTTTGTCAAAGTCAAACATTGCAGAGAGAATGTTCACATATTGTGCTATATCATTGAGATGTTTAAATCTTTCAACTGCATCAATTCAAAGAGATAATCATCCTAAAAGTGCTTTTATGTTTTTAGGCGACACAGAACCTTTTTAATGTTTGCTGTGTGCTATCTTCATTTACTCTTTAACTCGTCACATATGGACTGATATTTACACATCTGAATACAATCATATGTGTGGCCTTTATTATAACAACGGTATTAAAATAGCGCTTGTGGTTATCGAGATAACCCCTTTTATAATTTGGATATGCAATTTTCGAGCAGAGGCCTACAAATACATTGTTTTTTAAAAGGTTGGACACATTTTTTTAGCATTCATTTGAAGTCGTGTTCGTGTCCACATGAAGTCAAGAGTGATCTCTTGAAGGAAATATCTGGCTCTGTAGATGAGAAAGTGAAGGACCGTGCCGGAGCTTTTTGGCGCTAACAGACAAAGTTGATGTGAGCAGTCGGAATCAACCCCAAAAAATGTAAACCGAAAAGAACAGGAACAATGTGCTGAAAGATACTAAAACGCTTCATAGACCTGAGAGGAACTAGGGAGAACATAGTCAGGGGATAATTCTCTTTGGGTGTGTGAGTATAAGCAACTCATTCCACATGTCTACACGTCGTCATTCTATTCATTGTTCATGAAGTTTGCATCGTGCAGCTTTAAATACAAGGTGGCCGAGTAGTGGGAAGACAGGGGAAAAGTGATCAAACTAATCAAGCAGAAATCAATAAGCCAATCTTTCTCTCAGGTCCACTGTCAACATAGTGGGAGAGTCCTTATCTTTAGTGTGTAATAAACATTTGGGAAAAGAAAGCTGGAGACCTGCTGCAGCTCCACGTGACCAAGACATGTAACGTGTAGGATTCAGAGACCGAGAGGGGCGGAAATGTTGGGGATCAACAGCCCCTTTGTGTACAGCTGCGTTACACCCTTTTTCACTTCTGGCTCTTAATGTTCTCTTCCCACAGACACACACACACACACACACACACACACACACACACACACACACAGACACACACAGATATACTTTTGTACTGAGAACACTGGGGGCCATTCATACTCATTCCATTGTAAAACCCTGTTACACTTAATGACACAGTTATACATTAGTTATAATCAAATACATGTGTTGCTTGTAAGGACATCACATTGCATTGACACTTTTCTCCTTAATGGGAGCTCAGTTATTCTGTTCCTGTTCTGTGAATCATGACCACTATCCCGCAGTGATCCTCCAGTGATGTCACGACTAAAGCCTTCCATGTGACTGGAGAGGAGGAGACATAACTTCCAGGGAGAGTTGGGATGTTAGATTCAGTTGACGAGCAGTGAGAGTAACATAGGGGGTGTTCCCATTGTGCCCGGGCTGCTGTGTGGCTTCTGTCCACTGGGACCGCCGCACTAAAGCTCAGGTTGCATACAACTCTGTGAGTGTTTCTTTAAAGACATGGCCACTGTTCCATAACCAATTCAAGAAACCCAACACTCTCCGAAGGTACCAAATACAGTCGCCCACCATCTGGTGTAGTCGAAGTAAAGCATGGAGCCGAAATCGGAAGCCCTCGTTGATAGAAAGTGGCACTGTATCCTCATCATGCTGCGATTACACAAAGACAGCTCTTCTTAAGGGGAAGGAAATGCTTCAAGGCCCATGAAGCCCTTCAGAGGTATGTCAGTTGTTGCTTCCTGCCAGTCCGTGTGCTAAAATAGTTTGCCAGGAATTCCGGCATGAACGTCAAATAAGCGAAAGGAGACCTACAGCGGTTCGACGCCGAGGGTCGAACGATCCCGCTGCCACAATAACAGCGTTCTCATTGCAATCCGTCGCTCGCATCGAGGATCCTCGGCACAAAGTGTGTGGAAGCTAAAAGTGTCTCAACCGGAGGAGGCTCCATTATTTACCTCTGGAGATTAAACAGGCCCTCCTCAGAGCCTGTAGGTTAAACCATTGGTTGCTGAAAGTGCTTCGGCCGAAGAGCAGAGGAATGCAGAGGATCTCATTAAAAACACAAACGTTTGAGGAACAAGCACAGCACCCTCGGACACACACGCAGACATACACACACACCAGCAGATCTGCATGTCAGCGGCCTCTTGAGAAGCAGCAGTGCTCGGCAGATGTGCTACAGAAATAGGGAAATGAAAGTTTTTAGACCACGAGTGTGACCAATAGTGACCGAGAAGTGAATCTATGTTTCTGAAAAAACAAAAGAGACAGGAAACTGAACTATAATGTATGATATAGTCCAGATTTGTAATGTTCGCTCCGGTGATACTTTAGGAAAACAGCTCCCCACTTCCTGTATGGTCACCCGAGGAATATAAACCAGCTGAATATAGATGGGCTGAGAGTGAAGACACAGTACAGTCGGGAGACTGGCACTGTGAAAATGAATACACTCAACAAACCTAAAATACTTCTTCATTTGGTGGTAGTACAGATAAATGATAACATTGACCTGACATTGTCACATGAGATGGTCTTATCCCCCGATGCTTCTTAAGAGTTTTGAATTTTTGACCATCTCACACAGGGATTCAATTCAATTCAATTCAGTTTATTTGTATAGCCCATTTTCAAAAATTACAAATTGGTCTCAATGGATTCATAGACAATGTAAATATGTGTGACAAACAGCAGGTCTTTTCTCTCAGATGCTGAATTGTCACACACATTCAACAGGCTGCTGGATAATCCATGTCAATAATCTTACCAGCTGTTTACAGCTGTGGATGCCTCGCTGTCGTTTGGAGCATGACACAAAACCGAGGCTGCGTGCTGTGTGTTGCTTTTTTGAGAATTTTTACTCAAACTGCAATAAGAGTAGTCTGCTGATGAAGAGTTTGAATGATATTGAACGAAGACACGTGATGATGGACAGCCTGACAGAAGCAGTGATGTGTTACTGGAAAGGCTGTTTGTAAAATATGTAAGTAAGTCATGAAAGACGGATCATATGCAAGGGAGTGTCAGCACTTGTCTGCACATTGTACATATTCAGAGAGCATAAAAACCTTCCACGAGGATAGAGACCTATCATTACTGACAAGAGGGAGCCATCATCATTTCTGATGATAAAGAGACACAAAGCTTCCCAGTGCAAATAACAAGGTTTTGTTTTGGATGACTTGGACTGTTATGCTCTCATGTAAGGAGGACTCAATAAGGGATTTCGTCTTTAGTTTATTTGTCTGTTTTATAAGGGACTTATGCCTCATTTCATGTCCTAGTCCATATGTGTGTATAACATATTATAAAGTAATGTGTATAGCTCCTGGTGATAATTCAAACCAGCCTTCATCGTCCTCTCTTGTGCAGAAAAGCTACCCACGATTGTTGACAGTTTATAGTTTGGACCCGCACACACACATCAAATGTCCATGTTTACCTTCCTTGACGTCGCTGTGGTGAAGCAGAGAGCTGCTGCGACATTGCAGCCCCATCAGTCCAGCAAACATCGTTACCAGTCAGCGAGTAGCGGATCCCGGTGCTGCGGTACATGGAGCTACACCATGTTTCAGAAGAAGTGGACTGATCTCATTTCCGTTGTGGAAAAATGAACCCAGGCGTTACTCTTTTTCTTTCCCTCTCCTCCCTTCACTTTAGTATGACCTGTGAAACCGGCTTTTCACACGCGCTCCGTTGTCCATAATAAACACTTCCCGACAGTGTTAATAGCCTCCTTGTACTTTTCTTACATTTCTTCTGGGTTGCGCGTGAACAGACGGCCTGGAGAGGAAGAAAAAAGATCCTCAAGTCATGTTTCTTGTGGAGAAATGGAAAACCCCAAAACATATCCCACTGTGTGCAGTAGCATAACAGCACACATTAATTACAACCTGTGTCTCATCGATCATCGATCAAGAATCCGTTGTCCGCGGAGTCCCTGTGGAGCAGCGCGAGGAGCTCCTACGTGTTCGGGAATTTGACTCCGGAGTCCTTCAGCCCGCCTCGTGACCTCAGCAGTCTGCAGCCTCTGGAGGCGGCGGGGTGACTGCTGCTGGTTCGACGTGTATTCACACTTTATTTATTTTAAAAAGCATCACAACTGCAACTGGTGAAAGAACAAGTCGAATTTTTTTTTTTAAAGCATGCTGTGATACGACCTCCAACTCTGTTATAGTAACACAAACTATTACATTTTCAAATGCATAAAGTTTGGATTTTTTAATGAGTATTATGTTTGTGCCATTACTGTGTTTTTATTCAGGTAGGTAGTTTTCACATTGAAACGTAAAAATAAATAAGTACAATCTCAAATCAAATCAAATCAAAAATTATCTAGAAATAACTCAGGTTTTTTGCAAGGAGTCATTACAAATGATTGTTTCAATGGCTTATTGTTGTTTTGTTCGCTGCAAATAGTCTAAAATGGAATATATATATATATATATATATATATATATTTGGACACATGATGTCCCTGGTGTTGACACGGTGTTAACATACTTCTCACGTGTATTTAAAATATGCAGGTCAAGTAATTGTTTGTGTGCAACAAAAAAATGCATGTTATTTTTGCATATTTTTAGACGTCCTGACGTAAACACAAACGTCTTCCTTTTTTGACGCTGGGAGGGAATGAATGAAAAGAGGAGCCCCACACAGAGAGACTGAGTCTTTTCATCCTCCTTCCCACACATCAAATGCTCCTTTCATTCCGCGGCTGGCTGATGGACAAAACTGCGCGATAAGGAGCTCAGTTCAGCCGACACGACAAGAGGGCAGCCTTTATACTGAGTGGGGCCAGAGAGATGCTTGGAAGAGCGGGTCGGAATGTGTTCGATCGATCCAGAATTAACGATTGGAAGCAGGCAAATAAATCAGCTGGGAAAAAACTTAATTACACACAAGAGATTTTGACTCCAAGTTTTAAAAATGAACTGCAATGTGATTTCGTCCCAATATCGTCTTGCTGTCTCGTGACTTTTGTGTTGTCTGGTCTGTTGTTGTTTTTCACAACAACCCCTTTTATAATCTCAAATTAATCATGCACAAAAAGGCTTAAACAAATTCCACAGCGGTTTATCTGTTCAATTAACACCCTTTTTATTAAATGAGATCCTATTTCTACGAAATGTTTTTCAGTTTTGTGAAGATTCAAGTTATGTAGTACTGAGATTGGCCACCAGGTGGCATGGTTTAATTAAATGAAAACCCTTTCTCTTACTGCCTATAGAGCGTATTCACTCACGTGACCACAACAACCTTTGGCGGCCATGTTGGGGTCCATGCACGGCATTGTTTTGCTTTTTTTTTAATGCCGCTCTTCTTTAGAAATGACCATCATATCCTGAAGGAGACACAATTTCAGTTCAAAACGGTGTGCCTTGTGATTATGGTGCTGTGCCTCATTGTTGGATGTGGGACTAATGATTCAGAATATGGGTTTATCAGCTCAACAAGACAGGCTATTACTTCAACTTGTCATGCATCTACTTCGGCTTCACTCGGCGTATGAGCGTTAGGACTGTTCTCATGTGTTTCTGTTGATACATCGGGTTGTGGGCACGTTTCCATTGACACTCGTCAATAATCTCTTTTTGCTTTTTTCGCCGAGCGAAAATCAATGTCTTTCACTTGCGCAAAAGGAACTGTGGATGGAAACTTGGGAGGAAGCCATGAACATGGCAACTCCGTCGGGCGATGTCTGCCTTTACTCTGTGATTCATTTCAAGGTAAAATAAAACACTGGCTCCATGGGAACAGCACTCAGCACGGCCAGCCAAACAGTCACTGCTGGTCCTGAAGGAGCTGGAAGCGGCTTCATCCAGACACTCGTCCTGGAGGCGGAGCTGTGCGACTACGGATCATATATGAACCCAGACACGGGCCGCTTGATGTGGTATTTCTACAACAAGTATAACGCATAAATAGTTGTTAATGTCCCATGGTCGATAGCGGAAATGAAAACTGTTTTACAGGAATGTGACCGGGCTATGTGCTGGTCACGAGTGGTAACTAGCGAATTAACCACAAAGTGTTGAGCGAGTAAAATCAGGTAAAAAAGCGTTGCGAATATTCAATTCCAACCGCTGAAATCTTTCTTTGGTAATGCAGAAGGACATGAGGTTGCTGGGCGGGCTCTCGCATAATCAAACAGCGGACACGATAGGTCAACTTCTGACATTTAATAAGTGGACCCCAAGATGGCGCGATTGAGATGCTGACGTCACGTGAATACGCTCTATAGAAAGAGCACCAAGAGCAGAGAAGTGACAGATCATCTTTAGTGTGGATAAATACCTAAATGCCTTGTATGTTTATACATAAAGCAGAATTGGAAAAAGATAACTTTCATCCTAAAGCTCTACGTTATGAGATGAGCATCCTAAAAAGGAAAAGCTTTTGACTAACAAGTTACACTTTCTATTAAGTTAAATCAAACTCGTTAAACTATGCAGGCAGTACTCTGTGGCCATCTATCTTGTTGGAAATAATTTTACCACCATCAGATAAGTGGATGAGAAAAATAGCAGGATATTGGTTTTCTGCAAGGAATATTTCTCAATGTGCTCAAACCCTTGTTATGAATTCATGTCATTGCAGTGGGGAAGACTTAGAGAGGGTATAATAAGGAAGTAGTGGGCTTTGTGTGTGTGTGTGTGCGCGCCTGCCAGCCAACAGGCACGTACAACGTATAAAGGTCATATGATCCTCCTCCACAGAGTATGCGGTGTGTGTACAAGCAGCCAATGGTTCTACCTTAGATTATCTGTGTGTAATAGAGCGAGGCGAGGGCAGAGAGCAAAATAAAATAACACACATTATCAAAGCAGCTTAAAGCCTGGGAGAGCATGGCATATTTGGCACAGAACTTTTTTATTCATGCAAAACAACTGAAGTTATTGGATCTTTATCAAAGGAAAAACAATCTATTGCCTATTGAAACGCTGCTTTTATTCTAATAATAAAAACATTAACAAGCATGTCACAAACCACATTCAACATCTGTCAAGCCCCGTTAAAAAATACATACAAACATCAAACTGGAGCACAACTAAAGCGGACAATGGCGCCTTGAGAACATGAACACTGTTCCCAAGGCTTAAACCACTCCTTCCTCGGGTTCGAGGTGTGTGGTTCTACTGGAGAACACGTCGGCCAACATGTGTTTGGGGATTTCCGAGCCGCGAACGCGCAGCGCGTAGCAGGCGTCCTCCACTTTGCCCAGGCTCTGTCGCAGTGTGTGCAACTTCTTGGACACCTCGTATGGGCCCGTGTTACCGATGTAAGAGAAACCGTCGTGGATCTGCTGCAGGAACTGGCTCACCTGGAAGGGCGTGTCAATGTCGCCGTTGCCCACGCTGCTGATGCACAGCCGCATCAGCTCTCCGGTCAGGTCGGCCACACCCAGCAGGTAGTCGGCGGGCGTCACCTGGAAGGTCAGGACCGCCTCGACCGAGCCCTGAGACGAAAGAGCTTATTTTAGAAAAGGCGAGAGATTCTGAACGCCGTGGGGGATGATGGCTTTTAAATAAACTGTGCAGAGGAATTCTGATGTAGCCAGATTTACACACGAGATTGACGCAGACAGCAATATTTGATGCGTTTATGATGTTGTCTCGCTCTGCTTCTCGTAGAAGCACTGGGCTTCAAATAAGCGAAGTCCAATTTTCCTCTCTGCTGCTTTAACTCCAAAATATTAAGGTTCAAGCAATCTTGCCCCCATCGGCAGTTCTTCAAAAACAGCGGCGTGGAAAAAATGAAATCATGCCTATAATTGTGGCACATGGTAACAGCCAATGTTCTCTACCTTCAGCTCTTCCTGCTCTCCTCCCATGAACACCAGCATGGCGTTGATCTCCTCCAGGCTGATGAGGCTGCGATGGCGGATATAGTACAGGAACGTGACGGCCTCCACATACTCCTGGATTCCTAAATGCATTCAAATGACATCGAGATGAGCTGCCACTATTTCACTCCTCCAGCTGTTGAATCTAAATGCGTTTGTGCTTTACTAATAATCCCCATTGCAAAAAAAATAAGCTGTTGAATTGTGTTTCGGATGAGCAAAGCATGTAGAGTGTGTATAAACACAACATGGTATCTGCACACTGCAGATCCTAGATGTAGATAATGACTCAAATAAAACACGTTTCCTCTTGCTGTTTTTTTCTTCTTCCGTCGCAAGTGGAGATGACCCCTCATTTGTTTTCTGGCCCGTGTAAACAACTATCAGATAATCACAGGACGGAAGACTGTCAGAGGTTTACTTTTGGAACGGCAATTGAACTTCAAAAGGGCCTCCCATCTCCGGTAGCGAGCTCCAGAGAGGCGAGAGGGGAATGTAGTTCATCTCCACTTCATTTGCACCGACTTAACTTCAGTGGTTTAGTCTTGATGGATTTTTTTTTTTTTTTAAAGACCCACAAAAACAATGATCTCAATCCGGGTCTTACTCTGATCGATGAAGTCCTACCTAAGAATCAGTTTCAACTTGGAAAAGTGTGGTCGTTTCCAACAGGAGATTTTGGTCATTGCAAATCAACACTGTGTGAAGACGCGCTTTCACATTTCTGCCGACCGCCTGTGAACGGACCTCGTTCTACAGCCACAGCATCCGTGTGCTATTTTTGGCTTGGGCAATACCGCGCTGCACCCGATACGCCCTTGGAAGGTCGAGTGAGGTAGGTTGTGTTATTATTTCATGAATGATAATATATCTATGTCGATGTTTACATCCCTGGGGCCAGTTTCAAATGCTAATTGAGCAGCACTTTATTATGAGTCAAGTTATTAACCAACTTTGAACATTTAAATATACTGTTCTCTCTTCTTCTTCTTGTTTTTTTTAGTAACTCTAAGTGGGACAGGAAATGACATCAAAAGGTGACACCAACTTTGAGGCAGGCAGTTCAGTTCCCGAGTTTCCTGCCAGGAGCGGTTTGTGTTATTTAGTCTGAAGCAGCGTCACCTTCCCAGAAACAAGTAGAGGTAGATGTTTAATCAATGACCATTGGAAAACCAACAGCTGTGCCAATTTCATTGAGGCAAAAGTTGAGGCCTGAAAGGATTAGTAGGTTTAATAGAATAACAATTCAAACATGTATGAATGGCCAGAGATGATTTACAGATTAATTGAGTTCAATGTGTCTACCGAGTGGTTCACTGAGTTGCAGGAAAGAACCCCTGCCAGTACATTTGTGTTTGCACTGTCTCATCGCCGCAGGCTGGGTCAAGCTAAAGAGCTTATCATTGCCCTGGTATCAGTGGACATTAGTTCACATTGAGCCCACAACAACATTGATGGTCTTTTACATATAAGTAAATAAATCCAAGCAAAAAAAGAAGACCATGACACATACAACATGCCTGGAGACTAGTGATCCAGCCAGGATTATCCGGAGAGCCCGAGCAGCGAGTCCAGTCTCAATCTAATAAAAAAACGGTATAACTGGAGGGAAAAACGCCTAATTGGTGGGAACTGCCACTGGTCACGTCGCGGATGTTGCAGGGGTGATTCCTGAGTGACCACAATCTAAAAATGACTTCCCCAGCTGCCAGATAACAGCTCACCCTCGCTCCCTGTAATGCTTTTCTCCAAACACTGCAGACACTTTGGCTACGCTAACAAAAACTGATATTAATGCGAGTGGGAAGACAGAGTTTTATCACGGCGTGTCTGTCATATCCAGGCCTTCATCAAGGTCACGCTCTGACACCATCAGTGACTTTGCAATAAGCCAAAAGCACATATACCTGCAAAGTCATGAGGGGTGAAAAAGGTGAAAACAGGGGGATGTGGTGTGTCGCCACACCACATCCACATTGTTTGATGACACCTCAAAGCTTTTATAACTACGGCCTTTTGATTGTCCTGACCACAAATCTAAATAATAAAAACAAACATTTTTAGAAAAAAGGTCCTCTGAATAATTCAGTGATCGGGCCCTAATAATGGCAATAACAACTTTACATTGTCATTATATATAATATGGTTAAAGCCAGTCATGAACCAACTTCCTTTTTTTGGACTCGTGTGCTCTGCTGAGCTTTGAGCCTGTTCCATGAGCCTGTTCCATGATTCTGTTCCATGATTCTGTTCCATGATTCCGTTCCATGATTCTGTTCCATGAGTCTGTTCTTTCCTCTACCTGGTTGTCACGATCCTAAAATTATAACTTCTATACGATACTTGCCATAAATATCATGATACCCGATACCAGAATTCAATACAATACCATAAATACGATATACTATAAATACAATACTGGTTTATTTATCTACTGTAGTAATAAAATAAAAAACATGTTTTGACCTGTTTTCAAAACAGCGAATTTTGCCGAAAGGTGACAAGTTTGCAGGTATGAGCACGAATAGGAAGACTAAGGTTATATAAATGTATTTAAAGAAAGGACATATGCTGCAATTTCTGACAAGAGCATTCAATCAAAGGCTAACCAGACACACACTGCATTCATACTGCATACTTATTTATTTTAGTAAGTTCTGCCGCTGCCCTCGCAAAGTACGAACTGTTGCATGTAGTATGCATTGGCCTTGACCTTTGACCCTCTTGCTCATATATTGCAGCACACAGTATTGTGAGTCAGGGTAGCCAGAAAAGAATGTTGGCTTGCATCCGACAAAATGACGCCGGATGCAATCGGACATCCTGGTATGTTCTGTATTTAACATGCATTTAACTATGTATTGGGACATACCAAATGTTTCTGACATACTAAATAGTATGGTATTATGGGTAGTGGAAGATTCTCCAGCTATGTGGCTGCAATGAGACACAGCAGTCCTTTGAGCTGAACATACTGGTGTTCAGCAGCAAAGCAACTTGAGGGGAGCATGAATTGTTGTGCAAAATGTCATTGAGATAGTTCAGTCTAGACACACAACCATCCGAAAAGCTACACCACTAGAACAGCAAAAAAGGTTAGCTTGTTTCTTTATTGTACATATCCCAGCTACTAACTGCAAATTCATGCTAGAATAGTTATGTTAATTGGATTTAAACCTATCAAATATTTTTTAAAGGACCAAATGTATTTTCTGGTTATTTGTAAGTCTTTACATAACACAGTTTTTTCCCCCTGAAAACTTAACCTTGAACATTTTTACACGCAATATCATAAAGATAATGACCTTCATGTACATTTTATTTTAAGGATTATTAAACAAAAAGGGTCACTGGAAACTCACCAGGTGTGAAAGCTCTGTGAAACTGAAAGATGTCCTCTCCTCTGAGTTCTTCAGCAATTTGACCAATCTTCTGCCGGACCGCATCCAGTTTCACGTCGGCTTCTTTCAGAATATCGTCTGTATTAGAGACACTTCCAACCACGTGGGAAAACGCAGAATAAATATTCAAAACAAGGTCTGCAAGACACACTTTGCTTTAAAATACTCCCTAAAGCAGAAGTTACATTACAGTATTCCAATGGAAGTTATACAAACAACTGTCTCTTGAAACTGGAGGCGAAACAATGTGGTTTAACAAAACAGAACTCAAATTAAAGCCTGAAACAAACGTTCCAAACTCAACTGCACCAAGTAACATGACGGTGCGTTACAATAATAAATACCTGGTCACTCTGTGTAAAAGAAAAATGGTCCTCTTGCTTTCGATGGTGACGTCCCGACTGATCTTAACAAGCCGCTCATGTTTGTCATGTTTGGTGTCAAGCTCCTGTTGGAAAACTTAACAGACAGGAAAAACCACATGTTATTTTCAGTAAAAGTGTCTTTATACAAAAGACATACAGCAAACATTTGGGTGGAGAATGCGGTCAAAATGCTGAGGATGCAGTTACCTTTGAAAGCAGCAATGACAGGTGAGGATGAGTTGACATCACGATCCTGCGCTGCATCAGCATTTCTCCGGGGACATTCTTCACCTGACACGGGGCAGAAAAGGTCAGGTGATACTGCATCTCATCTCCAATAATAAATGCCTCTGGTTGCTATCATTTTCTTATCTGACCGTGGCGAAAGCAAAGAGGGACTGCACCGATTTGGCCCATGAAGATCAGTTTAGTCATGTACCCTTTTGTCAACGGCAATATTTAGACTTGAGCTGTAGACTTATGGACTAAATATTGAATGGTCTTCGTTACAAACGGTGGATATAAAGCATTGAAACACATGCGGTGTGCATCAAGCATGAGGGACTAACATAATACACCAGTATAGAGATAACTTGCGGTAATTGTAGGATTTGTCTTTTCTTTTTTTTGTTGACCCATTTGTAAGACTCAAAATGAGGATACTTTGACTACTTTATATCTGTCTCTTCATCGTAAGTCCGCAACTTCAATGGAAGTGTGATATTGTAGAACCTGTAGAATGAAGCAAGTTATCAAAAGAAAATGTAATAATTGCAACAATTTGATATCATCTTTTCATCATTTAATGCATTTTTTAATCAGAGATCCCATCCCCCATGAAATCACTGTTTCCAGCTTCTCAACTATGTGACGTTACATCTGCCTAGTTTATTAGTTTTCTATGATAATTAAGAGACTATCTAACTTCGCTATTATGAGAAATGCATTTGGGTTTGCAGCCTTTTCTTCTAATCTCACATGTAGTGGACCAACTTTTTAGTGAATTAAACGAGAAAACAGCGGGCTGTTTCAACATTAATGAAAATAATTGACAATTGCAGCTAGGACCAATACTAACACCTAGATAAACTCGGCAAGCAGTGCTGAAAAGAGAGAAGAGCCAAATACGAATCGTGTCTCTCCAGCTCAGTCTACATGTTAACCTGAGCTCACGTTTCACTCGTTATCCCCGATGACAACAAACCAACAGCGTGCTGGGAAACATTGCTCTTCTTAGTCATGTCTCAAAACGGGACTCACCTTCTCGCCTGTCCATGCCTTCGGGGTTGCAATGTCTTCTTTGAATAAATGTAACAATTTTCAGCTCGGTCAAGGTATTACGTATTTTACTGGAAGTGTTTCAGCGACGCAAGTGCGCGCGCTGCCGACCAATTGTAACGAAGCGGAGTAACGTAAACTGGTGCTTTACATCCGTCAGGGATTTTAAAAGATCACCAGACAAAACAGCTGCGTCTACACGTGAAAGTTGCCGTCGCTGAATAAAGTCTTAATATCCTACAATGCGAAAGAACCCGTGTTTAGTTGTTTTTATTAACAGGCATCCATGTGGTCGTCATTATTCGCGGGGCTTCTGCGCCGTATGTGGACGTAGCTGGAAATGGGAAATGCATTGTGGGATATGTAGTATAATCAGAATCTAACGTTTTTTTATCACGATTTCCTTCAACACACTTGAGTCATATTTGCAGAATTTTTATTTTTGTAATAATTCAAAATAGTTACAAATAGGTGAAACTATTGGCCGTCCACAATTAATTGTTTATTTTAAATTGCGCTTGTCCTAGAATATAACCATTCATATGTTTGTACTTGTTTTTATTTTTATGAAGCATTCAGTGTATGATTGATTGTTACATATATATGTACACATTATAGTCATGCTCCTATGTAGAATGTAGACTAATAGTGAGTGGCACGTGCCCCCCTTGCATCTTAAATACTCTTTGTTTTAAGTAAAAACCCAGATTAAACAACCCGACATCTCCAGACTGCCACCCTAGATTGGCTTGTGTCATTCGTTACTATTAAAGTATGTTTCATCCAACATTTCTTAATCAGATTACCTGCTTTTATTCTGTAACCCCTCCTCCAGGGACTCCTGCAGACTGTGTACGTGCCACACGACTGGTGCCAACTTGAGTTTGCGCCTTGCCTCTGCACAACACACTCCCTGTCATTCAATCTCCGGTTTCTATTATTTGATGAGGTATTGGCCCTATTGTGTATTCAGATGACCGTACATTACTGCTTTATACAAAACCTAATCAAAATGTGTTGCAATATGCATTCCGATGGTCGTTTTTACGTTCCTATGAAGCGCAATTATGAGCGTCATAACTGCTCACTCACGCATTTATCAGTCTATCAAAATACCAGCAACACCTTTCTGCAAAATATTCTTTTGTTGTGTGAAAGGAATTTCACACATGCAACCAGGAATGAGAGCAAAGCACTGACGTTCAGTCACGATGCCTTCAGGTGCTCCCTTTAAGCTCTTACATTTGAGCTTTGGACCTGCTGGGTTTTCCCAATTATTGTCTTATCGAAAATAAATTCATGTTTTACAATATGTATATTAGATAATATACATCATATTATTTACACTTGTTACAATTGTGATTGTCATGTGTTATTTTATAAATAAAGCTGCAGCAAGCTACTTTGTGCTACTGCAGGAAGAACACGTGTCAGTGATGCTAGAAGTCCAAACTGCCTCCATTGGTTGTCCTTGAGCTGCTGTGCAGACACACTTTATATATTTACCCCCAAAAATATTATTGCACATATCTGTGGATGGAAATAAAAAAGTGCTTCATTATTTACTAATTTACTATTGGGTCTTAAGTAGCATAACATTTAAGTAATGCATACATACCTCAAAAGTGTACTTAACCACACAATAATCACTAAGGTTGCACAACTGGAGCTGAGGGCTCTGGTAAGTATCACACATATTACTATAGTATTGTTTGTATTATTTTATTGAATGACCAGAGGCGGACCTAATCATACATGGGCATGGACATGCTCCCTATTCGCGTAAATTAACTACTTCCACGTATTTCCATCCTCTTTCTGAACACTCACTTGTCCCACAGCCCGCAATGGCAGCGCGAGAGGGGCGTTGCTTGTGTGTGTACGTCAGAGCAGGCTGGCCCACGGACAGGCTCAGCACACACGGAGAGGCGCCATGCACTACCCTAGGACCGACAACGAGCCCGCTGAAGTCCTCGACCAAGCCCGAAATGCTCGGTTCAGGGCGCACGTTGGTGCATTATTTCACTGATAATAGGTATGGAGAGGGAGAAGGTATGTTAAAATGGCGGGGTTTTGAGTCTTACTTATCAGTCTCGCTCGGTGTTGCGTGGCGGAAGCAGCGGATCGTTTCCAAAGTTATCGGTTAGCAGGGCGCGTGTGAAAGATCGGACTTAAAGGCGCAGTGCACCCGTTGTGGCCGCAAACATGGAGCAGAGCGATTTGGAACGAGATCAGCAGTACTGTGAACTGTGTGGGAAAATGGAGAACCTCCTCAAGTGTGGTAGGTGCCGGAGCTCCTTTTACTGCAGCAAGGAGCACCAGAAACAGCACTGGAAGAAACACAAGCTCATTTGCAAGGAGATGGACAAGGCGCAGCTTCCCAAACAGAAACCGGAGCAGCCGTCTCCACCGTCGGGGGATATCACGGCACCGGAGAAAAACAGGGAAAAGATAAGTGCTGAGCAGGTGGAAAACTCTTCGATACCTCAAACTACAAACGCAGACGTACGGGGGGGCGACGACACGCCGAGAGAGGACCGGTCCAACAACACCCCCACACCTAACGGACAGACTAGCTCATCCCCTCAGAAACTTGCCATGGAGTATATAGTCCCGTGCATGAACAAGCACGGCATCTGTGTGGTGGACAACTTTTTAGGAGCCGAAAATGGGCTCGGCATTTTGGATAATGTCCAAGCGCTGCACAAAACGGGAAAGTTCACAGACGGACAGTTGGTCAGTCAAAAAAGCGACTCCACTAAAGACATACGAGGGGACAAAATCACGTGGATAGAGGGGAGGGAGGCCGGTTGCGAGAAGATCCGCATTTTAATGAGTCGCATGGATGACCTGATAAGACATTGTAACGGCAAACTGGGAAACTACAAAATAAATGGAAGGACAAAAGTAAGTATTGCAGCACGTGGTAAGACACGACCGGCACTCTGAATGTAGGGTGTCTGCCATGCATGAAAGCTGTCAGTTTGCAGCACTCGTCCCCCAGGAGCTAGAGCCCTGGTGGTCTGCCGAATTACACCTGTCACACAACCAGGTGGGTTAAGACCAGCAGTGCTCTGGCTCCAGAGGACTACATGAAATGTACGTTTTGCAGGCATCGGACTGTGTTGCATAAGTGTAACTGGGAACTGTAAGACATATCCATTCTGTCATCTTGTCATTATGGTGCTGTACAATTTATTTATCTCCATATTGATTGATATATATATGTAATACACATGTAATACACACACATATAGTATTCTATTAGGTTTGCCTAATACGTTTGTTCATGGACTTGAGGCTGTATAACACATGTTCTCCATGCACCTCTATTACGTGCTGCTGAAAAATACACACACAGAAACGAGGAAGCCACCCTGCTGGGACAAATCTACGGTGTGCATATCACATTGCTTATGGTCAAAAATATTTAGAGGCGTCCATTTGGCTAAGAGTGGGACAATCTTCACCATGTCAGAGGCAGCATGAAGCCTAACTGCTGCTTGATCGTCTCCGGGTATGCTGTTCTGTAGCTGACCCCTGACCTCGCTGTAAAGAGGTGGCAAACAAAGTAGAGCTGCAACAATTTATCGATTTTAATTGTCAACTGTTCCATTAATTCGGTCGAGTGATCCTTTTAAGAAAAAAAAAGTTTGCATTCCGGATTCTTAACATGAATAATTTCTTGTTTCTTTTCTCCTATATGACTTAAATAATTGAGTTTGTAGACAAAACAAGATATTTGAAGACGTCCTCTTGGGTTCTGGGAAAGAGGAAGGCCTTCATGTCTCAAGGTTGGCAGTGTGGGGAGAACTGGGCAGCTTCTGTCTCACTGAGACGCGTTTTCTGTCTTTTTTTTAGTCTGGTTCCTCTGAGATAATGAGCAGCATCAAGTGTTCGTTCAAAAGTTGTCTTCCATTTCCAACAGTTACTGTCCTTTAACTGCTGTCCTCTTGCGCCGATAAAAAAATGTTTTGAAGCCGTCTGCGTCAACCCAAAGCAATGTCCTTCTTGTCTCATCTTGGATGTTGGGTTGTGTGTTCCACGCGGCTCCTTTCACCTAGATGTGGTCACCGTGGCCTTGTGACTTGAGATTGACCTATGAGTCGCTCATGTATTTTTTTCCACACATTTACGGTAATCTCTGCGGCTGTAGTTGAGGTGGTTGTTGAAGCCCTTGGCACATGGTTGGTTAGTGTAGAACACATGTGTCAAACTCGCGGCTCATTTTATGTGGCCCGCGACGGCATGAAATAAATATAGGGAAGGGAAAAAAATCCTGTGCTTTTATTTTGAAGGTCGTTTCTTCTGCAGCGGAGTGCGGTCTGTTCACTCGCCATCATGCTGCGTTCACGCCTGAAGAGAGGCAAACTCTTGATTTACTTGCGTAAGTTCACTCGTCGGACTATTTGTGATCGTTTTCTTCACTCGCTCTAGAAGTGCCGGAGAGGGGGCGTGGCTTATCATGGCATATAACAGTTCGTTACCACCGTCCACCACGGAAAGAAATAAACACTCTTTGTACGTGTTGATTCCACAAACGTCGGACCATCAAGCCTTCGTGTCTGGGTTCATAATATTAATATTATATTATTATATTATCCGTAGCCGCACGCAGCTTCTCCAGGAACTGCGTCTGGATGACGGCCGCTTCCAGAAGATCAACTATCCTCTGTAGTTTCTAATTCAACGGCATGACGTCATAGATGTCACGCGGAGCATTTCAACGGACTCACGTCCTTTTTTTGCCCGAGTTTAAAAAATCTGCCCGAATGAGGTGCTTTTTTCGCGTCACGTCATTCACGCACACGTGTGTGTGTGTGTGTGTGCTTGTGTAACCACATTGACTTTCTATTAACAAACATCCCCAGTTCCCCTATGATGAATTCCTCCATCAGGTCTATGTCAGTGGTCACTAAGGTTGAAGTGATTGCTGCTTCATGTTTTTCAGTATTTATAATATAATCAGAAGAAAAGTTAATGTTGAATATGTGAATCTTTTTTAATTACACTTTGTTTAATTTATTTAGAGTTTGCGTATAAAAGCTGCTCCTCAAGACTCTGACTTGTAGAGCAGCTTTATGTGTCATAGGTTCAGTGAGTCATTAATTACATCTTTGAGGCTTTTTAAAACTACTTGTCACCAGACTTTTTTATTTCATGTTTATGCATGAAAGCACTGTTTAGTATTTTTAAGTCTGAAGTTACTAAAAAGTTATTTACATTGTATTACATTGTGTCCTTAAGATTCACTTGTTGGTTAATAATTGACTGTAAAAGGGAATATTACTAACTGGTTTCGTTGTGCATACTGTGATATTCGGAACTATCTCGGGTTCAAACCAGTGGAGAGCCACTGCCCCAGACCAGTGGAGAACCAACTGTCTCAACTATGACAAAAAAGCTTTGAACAAAGTTAATGTAATAATGTGTGTTTGATCTTTGATAAATATGGGTTAAAATAAATATAATTAAATTTAATGGATTTATTTTATAATATTAAATACATTTACATATATGTTTATACATTTATACGAGTATACTTAAATAAACAATAACAAAATGCAAAGACAGTTATTTAACAATGTATTCTGGAGTCGTAAGAATTATACCGTGTTACAGTTACAACCGGCCCTTTGAGGGCAGCCATGAGGCTGATGTGGCCCACGGTGAAAATGAGTTTGACCCCCCTAGTGTAGAAGGTCACCGTTCAAAGTAAGACCCTAAAAGGATTCGGTTTAGCACATCAAAATCATTCTCAACACTGAACTTACCTCTCAAAGTAGTCACCGCTTTATATTTGTCACGTCGCCATCTCATGTTCGGTTGTCACAGCGCTCCACATTTAAGGGATCTAGCAGTGAACCTGCTTCAGGTGCTTTTGTTTTGTGTGCTTGCACAGAGCTCTGATCGTCCAGCGCTGTTATTCTCCTGTCCAGCTACGTTTTTCTCTGGCTGCTTCTTGGTAGAGTAGACATGAAACATTTTTCAGAAAGCGCATTATTTCATGGCGTGGTTTAGTTGGGCGGTAGCGCCACGCAGCTGGCCACTGAGTCAAAACACCTACTGCCTAGTTGCCTTGGCAAACACGCCTGGACTGTGACCAGGGAAAATCAGCATGACTTGCACAAATGGAAGTCCGCCAGTATCAATGGCTCAAAGGCACACAATGTAAAAGCACAGTTCGCAATGGGAAAGATAGATGGAGAAGATTTTGCCTTAATATTTAATGTCATTGTTCCCATTAACCACTTTTTACTTGATAACTGTGTGGGGATTCACAAGCAGCAGGACGTATTTGTTTCTCTACAGCTCCAGCATGTTGAACGCTTCCTTCATATCAGGGAACATAAAAGAGTTTGTAGCAGCAACACGATTGTCCCGTTGCTGACGTCAATGTTGAGGTTCCAGCATGTCAACAGATCTTTATTAAGCCACCGCTGCATTATGAATGTGTACTAATAAGCCGGTGTTATGCAGTTATGTTGTTGAACATGAAACATGACTTGCGTGCCGTTTCAGAGGTCATTTTAGAGTTCAAATACTGAGATTAGATAAATGCATTGAGTATTCTAGTAACCATTTTGTTGATTGATTGTATTATAAACTGCTTAGTGCTAGTGTTGGGAAGTTAAGCAGGTCATCATTTTCTTATTGTCTATTTTATATAACTGTGAAAACATCTTTTTTTTCTTTCTTTTTTTTTGACTGCATTTCTGACTTTTCCACCTAATCTTTTTTTTACTCTATTGAGCACATATTGATAACGTTATAGTTTATCATAGGCCAATAGACATTTTTACTGAACATAGCTTGAATGCATCCAAATTTAAAATCCTTGAAACCTCCTTAACATTCACCGTTTGCTCTGTTATTTCGCCAGGTAGGATGGGGAGGCCCACCGGCTGCTAGCGACTAATGTTACCAGCTCTCCCTGATTTGTTGTTTTATTAAAAACCCACGCCCCCAGAGTTGATGTGGGCAGGGCGGTTAAAACGGCACCTGCTTTTTAGTAATAGTTATTTAAATAGTTTCAGCCCTAGATTAGATACTGTTTTGTCCTTTTAGGGACAGGATTGCTTATTATATATTCCATTCCATCAGTAAAATGTTTTTTGTGCACCTGATGCAAACATATGAGATGGCATTTCAGACATTTGATAAAAGCTCTCTACAGTGTGAAATACAGAAGAACATTCATGAAAATACATTCCCCTCTAATAAGCACACAATACACGTGTATTCTGTGCCATGTTACACGACCCCTTCGTAAGTGAAAATGACAGTCTAGTCAAATAAAACCAGTTTCTGGAGATTATAGATTTGAGTTTCAGGAAGAAAACTAGAACCAGACACATTATTTTCTAGTCGGGTAACGGAAAGTCAATCTGCAACTGTACTGACAATCGAATAATTGATGAGATTACTTTTTCAATGGAGACATGAAAAAAAATTCCCTCGTGCGAGTTTCTCAAATGTGAAGATTTCCTGTATTTCTTTGCCTTACATGATAATTGTTTTCATTTGTGGACTATTTTGTTGATTTTAAACATGTTGCTTGATCTTTCAACATTTGAGTTTTTATATTGCAATAGCAAGAAGTGATTGAGAACAAGTATTTATCATTGGAAAAACTCCTGCTGACAAATACTGTAAATCCTTTATTGCCTTTTACAAAAGCACTGCACTGATTTGCAGCATTTCCCTCAATAGCCTCGCTGCCAGTATCGCAAAATCCCTATTGTCTCACAGTATACCACATAGTGTCATGTCATTCAGCCAAAACTTACAGCTAGCCAAGCCTTTCATTTTCAGGGGAAACTGCTGACAGAAGTTGTTCTTCCTTCACCGGATCAATCTGGACACAATCCATCCGTCTCCTCCCCAGTGTCGAGTTTGATAATGAGCAACTGGGTTTTTGTTTTGCATGTCGAGTTATTTGTTGCGCGATTTGTTATGTCACAGACCGACTGTGGACATTCATAAGGAAGTTGACTGTTGACCTAAATCTTAGAACTCTATATATTAGAGATGCACCGATCAGGTTTTTTGTGCCGATCACTGAAATCAGTATCTGCCGATCACCAATAACACCGATCACTGAAATCAGTATCTGCCAATCCGATAATACCGATCACGGTGTCGATTCAAGCATTCTATTTATTGTGTAGCATTATTGCCTAGGACTATGAGGAAATACATATATAAAGCACCTCAAACATTCAAGAAATTACAGATTTCTTTAAACATTTAGGACTTTTACTTTGAAAAATGTCCTAATTGATACATTCAAATTGTTTGACTGCTATTGTAGGGGATTTCAGATATATATGGAACACATCTGCATTATTCATTTCCTGGAACTCTTGGGGAAATCTATAGACAGGACTTTTTTTAACATACAAAAGTCTGACTTATTTTTATAAACTCTTCCTTGGTACAGTAAAATTTTTTTACTGTTAGCATAATTTAAGCTAAATCTCAGAAACGATCTATAAAGATACAAAATCAGTTCATTGTTTACTTTTATATGTTCGTGTATGATTTGTCGTCATCTTATTTTGATAAACGGATGTTGTTTCACGTGGTTCTTTCCGCTAACTTTGCAAAACCGGATGTTGTCACTTAAATCCTTCCGCTAACTTTATCAAAACCCTCGCGCGCTCCCGATCGAATGTGTTTACCGTGAACATCAGTCTATAGGGGCAGACATGTGAGAGTCGGCTGAGTTGACCCAGAGATTCAACTCTGGGGACGGGGACGCCACTCGGTGCGTGAGGATCCCCTCGTGGACCTCTGACCTCTGCCGGCCCTCGCCGGGCGCATCGTCTCCGTTGCGATGCGCCGCGATTGAAACGTCTCTGATAGTTTTTCTCGCAGATGTTACGTCATCTGATCGGCCGTTTTGAGAACGCCGATCAAAACCGATAATGGGAATATCGGCCGATATGGATCGGCGCCGATCAGATCGGTGCATCCCTACTATATATTAAGTAGACTAGAGGAAGTCATGTGGTGGTGGTCCTCTTGAGTGTTGGAGCCAGCTCTACAGTATACGATAGAGCAGTGGTCACGAAACCTTTTACGCCCAAGATCCCTGACCTTTGCCTTGGTGACAGACACGATCTACCTATTGAAGCGTTAAGAGAGAAATAGACTCTCCAGACTGTACTTGAGGCTTTTTGTTTTGCATAATTGAATGAAATCAAACATTTTGGTCCAGCTTTCAAATTGATGTGACCAAGAAAGAACACACTAAATGACTTCATTTCAGTGCAACATAAAAATGATTTTTTTTTACTGCACACAATATGAAAAAAAACACTTTAGCAATAAGCAGACTGGATGAACTATATTAACTGTTGTATTTATCAATTGAAGTTACGACACATTACTGACACAATTCTCAGTCAATGCAACAAATGTAAGTGCAATTGAGCTCTGTGTCCCATCACAATGCCATCAGAAGTCATGTGACTCCTCAAGTCAGTGTTCTGGCTGTGACTGAACACTGACAACACCTCACAGACAGCCAGTCTGAGGCGGTCTGTGAGTGTCAGTAAGCCGGCTCCTGGACTTTGATTTGTGGATTTTCTGAACTCCACTTATAAGGTTTTCAGGTCAAATTTGGCATTCATGAAAGTGTTCTCATCTGGGATTCGTTCTGAACTTTGACCGTTGGTGATTACCTTCACATTAACTCTACAGGCATTTTTAGATTTAAATAAATACGAGAATATTTGTATCATTAACAATTAGGTTTCTAAGTCATGATTCTATGAGGCTTTGTGATATAAAATAAACAAAATCACTACATGAACACTGCAAATGTATTTGAATAAATAACTAAGCATCTTTTCTGACATTGGTCTTCAGAAGTCCGTAAGTAAAAATTCATTCTCGAACATTTTATAAAGTATAAAATGTTCGAGAATGAGGCCCAATGTGTTTCTGAATTTATTTTAATTTTATTTTGGAGAGCAACAGTGGTCTCCAACCCGTCTGGCTATTAAGGCAAGCTGCTCATTTTGTCCACCTACAGTACCTGCATGCAACCTCCTTCCTGCTTATTGTTTAACCATCTCACAGTTAACTATAAATGTAATCGTTGGCGGTATTGTCGGAGCACAGGCCCACTCATCATCCACGGTCAAGTTTGAGCCAACTAGACCTTTCCTAAAGCTCCTTTTGTTTCTTCTACGACAATTCCAATAGATTAACAGAACAACAGGGGGGTGACAAGAACAATGAATACAGACCAATTAACACCATTTGGTCAGTGGATGAGAGAACCAGCTGTGTGTCTGAGCTATGGGAAAGCATTGCATAGGAAAGGAAGTAAATAAAGGTAATATTCATAATCCTAATGGTATTCAGTATTCACACATTTAAATAGGACTTATACAATAATTTGATATTCCGACTGTTTATGGGATTTCCGTAACAAGCAGAAATCGTGGTTATTTCTTCCATGGTGGATGGCGGCAATTATTACCGTTTCCACAGAATAAAGCCACAGAGATAAGCCACGCCCCCTCTCTAGCATTAACGAAGCGAATGAATAAACCACAAGTAGTCGGGCGAGTCAACTCACGTGAGTAAAGTGTTGTGAATATTGGTGTGAACGCAGTATTACGCATTCAACATGTCTGATTTGTTGCCGTGCTTCTTGTCGAGCCCTCGCAGCGGTGGCGGTATTAGATTTTGACATGATTATGGTCTGGAATTCCGCATATGCGTTCATGATCATCTCCTGCTCGTCAGCGATGAAAAAAGAGGCTCTTCCTTTGGAGTTTATTTGTCATTCTGCTTTTAGAAAATCATGGATTCGGTGATTGACGCTTTCCGCTTTTTGAAGTAGGTAGGGCACGGACAACTATCCCAATCACTGCTGAAGGCTGGTTCAAATTAACAAGATTGTATGAGCACTGATCAGCCTTTGAGAAACCGAGAGTCTGATTTCAATCATTGGGTGAATTTAAGCTGACTAATAGGACATTGATCGACTTATTTGAACCACATACGAGGAATAGGGCCCAGGGTCAGTCCAGTCAACCAGGTTATTCTTTCATTTAGTAGTTATTGACTTTACATTTGATTTCTTCAGGAATGTTTTTTAGGACTATTTGTGTTTTGTTGTTTTTATTTCTATATTTTGGATAATTGGACCAGCTTTGGTATGCCCCCAGATCCATGCAAGTGAACCCTAGAAAAACCCCTTTCACAGGGGTAAAAGGGAAGAACCCTTCAGGAGAGCAACAGAGGAGGATCCCTCTCCAGGATGGACAGAAGCAATAGATGTCATGTGTACAGATGAACAGTTTTACAGAGTAACGACACATTTAATGAATATGACAGATGTATGAATAATTTGGCATGGACCACGCTCCAGATATCAAAATACATGAAACAGTTGCAGAATGTAAACGATCATTATCGAAGTGACCGACGTTGCTAGTATGAGCCCCACTGGAAACGCCAGTGGCTGCCTGACCAAGAGATGGTGCAGGATTTCATTGATTGCACATTTTTTACAAGAATATTATATACACTACCGTTCAAAAGTTTGGGGTCATCCAGACAATTTCGTGTCTTCCATGAAAACTCACTTTTATTTATTAAATGAATTGAAAATTGAATAGAAAATAGTCAAGACATTGACAAGGTTAGAAATAATGATTAATATTTGAAGTATTAATTTTGTTCTTCAAACTTCAAGCTCAAAGGAAGGCCCGTTGTATATCTTATATCACCAGCATAACTGTTTTCAGCTGTGCTAACATAATTGCACAAGGGTTTTCTAATCAGATATTAGTCTTCTAAGGCGATTAGCAAACACAATGTACCGTTAGAACACTGGAGTGATAGTTGATGGAAATGGGCCTCTATACACCTATGGAGATATTTCATTAGAAACCAGACGTTTCCACCTAGAATAGTCATTTACCACATTAACAATGTATAGTGTGTATTTTTGATTAATGTTATCTTTATTGAAAAAACAGTGCTTTTCTTTGAAAAATAAAGACATTTCTAAGTGACCCCAAACTTTTGAACGGTAGTGTATATATATATATATATATATATACAGGACTGTCTCAGAAAATTAGAATATTGTGATAAAGTTCTTTATTTTCTGTAATGCAATTAAAAAAACAAAATGTCATGCATTCTGGATTCATTACAAATCAACTGAAATATTGCAAGCCTTTTATTCTTTTAATATTGCTGATTATGGCTTACAGCTTAAGAAAACTCAAAAATCCTATCTCATAAAATTTGAATATTTCCTCAGACCAAGTTAAAAAGATTTATAACAGCAAAACAAAATCAAACATTTGAAAATGTGTTTCCAGGTGTTTCGAGTTAATTAGACGATTCAAGTGATTTGTTTAATACCCTACTAGTATACTTTTTCATGATATTCTAATATTTAGAAATAGGATATTTGAGTTTTCTTAAGCTGTAAGCCATAATCAGCAATATTAAAAGAATAAAAGGCTTGCAATATTTCAGTTGATTTGTAATGAATCCAGAATGCATGACATTTTTGTTTTTTAAATTGCATTACAGAAAATAAAGAACTTTATCACAATATTCTAATTTTCTGAGACAGTCCTGTATATACACATTTTTTACAAGAATATTTATTGACATGCTTTTAGTTCATGACTAAATTGCAACAATTTACAGCAAAAATGATGGCAAAATATTTGATCATTATGAGACAAAATAATTTTCAGACCGATAGCCGACCCATTTAGAATGGATGAAAATCTGACGAGGGATGCTAATCTTACGGTGTCTCGTGATTTAATTAGATTTTGATTCTTTGGGTCGTGATGATTTGATCGGTGTATTCACGCCTGAAGGCTAACGGCCGCTGTCGACGACATGCTCGAGCTGGCGTAGCCATGAAGCCCCGCCCCACGGCTGAACAGAGCACTGTTTATTCAAAGTTTCTTAATACTGAACGTGACACGTGTCTAAATTGCACCGAATCCAACACAGGACTCCCCTGGGTGAGCGCGTGTTTATCTCTCCGTTTACTATGCCGAGACTGTCCAAGGAGCATCTGGCTGTGATCCAAGTAGGGCTTTGAGAAAGACATCTTCTGTTTTTGACTGAGGCAGGAGGGTTGAGGACAGAGGATTTATGGTGGGTAGATATTGTGCATTTAAAAAAAATATTTATAAAGTTATAAGGAAAGTGTTTTACTTTTTTTTTTTTAAGATATAAGTTAAATAGTAATCACTTTACGAAGTACAATTATTCTCGTGCCACTCCTGCCTCTATGCAGAATGAGGGCACTATATGGTTGATTTAGAGATTAATTTACCTGCCTATAGTACTTTATTCAAACCCACACCTTTTGTTTCTTACCCAACTTTTGTTTAAAATGCCAAATATATTTTTATATATTTTTTTGTTCTTTTTAAAAAAAATATGTATTTTGCTGACTGCCCAGTCTTTTAACACTGGCAACAAGAAAGTATCAGTGACTGATAGGGATGCACCGATCTGATCGGCGCCGATCCATATCGGCCGATATTCCCATTATCGATTTTGATCGGCGTTCTCAAAACGGACGATCAAAACGGACGATCAGATGACGTAACATCTGCGAGAACTATCAGACGTTTCAATCGCCGCGCACCGCAACGGAGACGATGCGCCCGCGAGGGCCGGCAGAGTGAGAGGTCCACGAGGGGATCCTCACGCAGCGAGCGGCGTCCCCGTCCCTAGAGTTGAATCACTGGGTCAACTCAGCCGACTCTCACATGTCTGAGCCCCTATAGACTGATGCTCACGGTAAACACATTCGATCGAGCGCGCGAGGGTTTTGATAAAGTTAGCGGAAGGATTTAAGTGACAACATCCGGTTTTGCAAAGTTAGCGGAAAGAACCACGTGAAACAACATCCGGTTTTCAAAATAAGATGTCGACAAATCATACACTAACATATAAAAGTAAACAATGAACTGATTTTGTATCTTTATAGATCGTTTCTGAGATTTAGCTTAAATTATGCTAACATTAAAACATTGTGATCAGTGCAGCCCTCCAAGTGATCAGGGCAACACACGGTCCGACTTGACACTTAGCCAAGCAGTTTATGCTTCATTTATTTGAGCATTGAGTTTCAGTTGTCCAAGACAAATTGAGGATGAGGAAGACAAATAAACATCAGCGCACAAGTTGTGTGCAAAAGATTAGACTTTATGAAACGGAAGGATCCTCAATCTACAATCTCTGTTTCAAATGTTAAGGGATTATTTGATGAATTATTGAACTCTAGATGCCCAACAACTGTTTATAGTCAGGAATATTACACTGACATTAAATCATTGGATCTATCGACAGTGCCGTTGTCTCATAAAAAAACGACATATGACAAGTTCTGCCAGGATGCTATCTCAATATCTAATAAAGGAAAATATTGAGGAATGCCATGCACATGTCCTGGAAACATCCATCTCTTTATCGCTTTCCCTCCTCATTTGCTGGTCCAAGCTGCTGCTCTCTGATTACCTTTGCGTGTTACTCGCATAACTAAAATAGTATTAAACCGAATCGCATGAAATTCGGTGGGATGATTGGTTATTATCCAGGGACCATTTGATTAGATCGCGGTCAAAGGTCAAGGTCATGAAAAGGTTAAAATCTTCTTTTTACCATAGCGCGGTAAATTTTTATCCAATTGGCATGCAACTAATGCCAAAATGTTCATAATTCAATGCCCAATCTTGTGATATGCGAAGGTATGCGCTCTACCGAGTGCCCGTTCTAGTTCTGTCTGTTTTGCTGCTGCATGATGCATTTAAAGTAGGGCTGTGAAACGATTACAAATTTTAATCAAATTAATCACAGGTTTCTGTGGATTAATCATGATTAATCACATATTACCGATATTCTCGGTATATTTTTGTGAGAACATAAACTAAAGATTTATGACAAGACGGATATATACATTTATACATTCTTTTTTTATTCATAAAAAAAAAAAACAATGGTGCTGCAACTCAGCAGTTATTTAGCAGTTCTCTTCCATATGGAACATTAATATATCTTCATCCTAAACAGAATGTTTAAAGTAAGTACGGTCCTAACCACAAGCCATCTGTGGTTCTCTTAACAAAAGATTTGATCAAGAGTGGTTTCTCTTGTCCTGTAGCTCAGGTTGCTGTTCGTCATGACCAGGTCACATGAACGCCATATTGGAGTTAAAGGGCACTTCATACAAGGTCGGCATCTGCAGATGCTGGCTGATCTGCATTCCAGTCTCATGTGTTCTCCATGGATTTGTATCCACCTTTTGTGAGATACATCTCTGTGGTGCCACATGGTCAACTTGCTTTTGTTGTATATTTTTCCCAGGTGCATAATTGAGCTTGTGCTGGTGTTTCATTTCCCCACTGTAAATGAACCTCACATAGACTTTCTACAGCTGTCGAGGTGACAGAGACTGCCGTGTCCTTGTTTTTGCGGCAAGTCAAGGCTCTCACACCTTCACTCAGCCAACACACAAACGCACACCATTCTCACACTTTTGAATACACACAAACGCACAATTCCTACCCAAGGCTATTTACCCATCTTCGGCCTTGCAGCAATGCAGTGAAGGGTGGGAGGGGCGACATAGCAGAGGATCAGCCAACCTTCCTCCCGCTCTGCACGTAGCACAACCATTAAAATACTGCTCCCTATGGAGGGAGGCCAGGAGTCAAAGTTTACAGAAGTTCACTCCTCTCTTCTGGTCCAGCTCCACCCCTCTGCTCCCTGTCTGTGTTCTTATTTCCCCCTCCCTCCCTCCCTCTCTTTCTCACACACACACTCAGAGAAGCTCACTGTATTGCATCTTACCGACAGGAAGCCCTTTGTCAGTCGGACTCCCCGCCCCCCTCATTACCTTCGCATTGAAAATGCCGGAAGGTTATGTTTTGATTGCCGTGTATTTATTTATTTATTTATTTATATGCGTGTTATTCGCAAAACTCAAAAAGTATTGAACCGAATTGCATGAAATTTGGTGGGATGATTGTTTATTATCCGGGGACCAGTTGATTAGATTTTGGGATCGATCGGGTCAAAGGTCAAGGTCAAAGGTCATGAACAGGTCAAAATCTTTCGCAGAACTCAAAAAGTATTGAACCGAATCGCATGAAATTTGGTGGGATGATTGTTTATTATCTGGGGACCAGTTGATTAGATTTTGGGATCGATCGGGTCAAAGGTCAAGGTCAAAGGTCATGAACAGGTAAAATCCTCTTGAATCACATGGAATTTGGTGGGATGATTGGTTATTATCCAGGGACCATTTGATTAGATTTTGGGATCAATCGGGTCAAAGGTCAAGGTCATGGAAAGGTCAAAATCTTTTTTTACCATAGCACGATACATTTTTGTCCAATTGGCATGCAACTAATGCCAAAATGTTCATAATTCAATGCCCAATCTTGTGATATGCGAAGGTATGCGCTCTACCGAGTGCCCGTTCTAGTTTGCTATGTGAGTTTGTTGCTTTTTTGCTTTGAAGGTCCTGATAACCGTGCATTACAGTAGTGCCTGTATGTGAGCACAATGTGGACAACTATGGGCAGATGCGTAAGAAAACAGGACTCAGACGTATGTGTGATGTAGATGCCTCTGGCTCCCCCCCCCCCTGCTCCCCCCCCTCACTGAGCGTGAAAAGATTTTGCACGTACAGATTTTGAAATATATGGTTACGATGTAGAACAATACAATGTATCTTTTCAGAAGTATGTGGACCAACAGACTTCCATATTCCCAATTCAATGATTAAGTTCAACACTTCAAAGTCCAAATGTTTTTGAAAAATAACATATAACTTATCATTCCACTGCAGACATGAAAGATTTGAGTCAAATATAAAGCATATGAAGACATTGCTTCACTTGTACGGAGAGCAAGTGAAGGAGTTCAGTCTGCTGCGAGTGTTTATAATAATGTTGCTATGGGTTATGTTGAGCTAAGTGCATGGAAGAACTTGCCTTTTGTTTGTCATATCACTGCTTCGACACGGTGCATGAGGGCTGAAGCTTCCCTCTGGGTTTGTGCACGTTCACCACTCACCTCGGCTCCCCTTTCAAGTCGAAAAGCACACAGTTGCATGACGTCCCAAAGGTGTTGGCTGCAATTTCCAAGACTCAAGTTCTGATATCCTAAATACTATTTGCCGTTTGATATTGCCGGCAGTTTTAAAACTGTGTGAATTAGATTATAAATCCGATGGATTCAAGTGTGAGAGTCGCCACTTATGTGCGTGTCTTATTTCCAAGGGACTTTCTACACTGTTTACACCAAGAAGTTTACAAGAGCTCATAGGGGTCCGCTGCCGACAGCCAAGCAGATCATGGGACTCTTAATGCAGCAGGAACAGGCATGGGGAAGTTGACGTGCTGCGCGATATCTCCGGTTCATTTTCTCGCTAGTTTAAAGTTAATAATGAGGCAGCTGTGTTGTAAACGCTCTCTGCTTATATGCGCCGTGGTGCAGGTGAGGCAAGGCCAGTGCCATCTGGCTTCATGCACTCTTAACCTTCTTTATTTTCAGGCAGCACCTCTGACTTGTTTAATTGCACATGAGATCTAGACATTGAATGCATATGTTTATGCTTTCTGTGGATCTGCTTTTACTAATCACGCCTTTTCATCTTCCTGTCCTGTCTTCAGGCAATGGTGGCGTGTTACCCTGGAAAGGGTACAGGATACGTGCGCCATGTGGATAACCCCAATGGCGATGGCCGGTGTGTCACATGCATATATTACCTTAATAAAGATTGGACTGCCAAGGTATGTGAGTGATGTACTGAGGAGATACTGTCAATGAGTACTAGATGACTTCATCATGAACTAAACGATGCCGTAATTCATTCCCCTGTTCCTTATTTGCTTTTTTTGTTACAGCATTGCGTCAATTGTCATTTGAAATGACCAATTCAAATTTCACTGAAATAATAATCAAAACGAAAATGATTAGCAAAAAGGCCATATGTCCATATTGACGTTGGACTTCCTGTCACAAGTTTATGACAAGTCAGCGCAGTCCTTGTCTCCATGGTGAGGCCGCCCCCCCCCCCCCTGTCCTGCTTTACTCTCGACACCCGAGTCGAGTCAGTGGTAGAGGTTACGTGTCAGTACGTGCGCTTCGGCCACTCTCCCTGTTTATAATCCCATTAAAATGCAGAGATCCTACTAATCCAGCCACACCCAATCACGGAAAAGAGCGCCCCCACACTATTTCCCACTGTTCCTCCTGCAGGAAAGTAGATACACAGGCAGACAGTTGTTACTGCAGTCATTTATTACTGCAGTTGTTTATTACTCCTATCATATGGATCAAACAGGCATTTAAAACAATTCTGGTGTTTTGGTGCACATTGTTTGGGATGTTTGGCTTTGCTAAAGGAACATTCATATAATTTATACAAGTATGATTGACAGTAATGGTGCGTTCACACCGGACGCGCTGAAAAAATTCTCGCCGCGTCTGACGCAGCAGTCTCGACGCGCGTCGAAAAAAGTGTGTTCACACCAGACGCGTCGGGGGCGGAGTAATAAATGGGTCGAGGAACGACAGGACCGCAGAATGCTGCCACTTTTTAGTGGACTGAGCTGCACTCCCACTGCGCTTCTCGCTGCTCTCTTCTCTCTTTGATACGTGTCTCTGAGACTTTTCCACCTACGGCGGCAGATCTCCTCTGCCATGAAACACATATGCCGGCGGTTGGTTGATAGTAAAGTACAACAAATAGCTAGAATAAAAGCAAATACATACATTCAAAACTTACCAGGTAGTCCAACGGCTTCTCCGACCTTCTTCCACGCTTCATCTTTATAGCTACGGTTTCGGTAAGTAAAAAGAGTCGTGTCATAAAGTTCGGGGTGCCCACAGACGGCGACAATAATCTTTTCCTCCATTTTTAAACCGGCAGGACGATGACGAGCGGAGCTGCTCAACGCTGATTGGCTGACGCAACTATGACTTATGCGTTTTTGCTGCCGGAGTTGGGAAATTTCGACGCGTCCGGTGTGAACACACCATAAGGCTCCAGACTAACTTTCTCCCCACTGTCCAGAAAAATAATTTTGACCTTCTGTGTAAACTTTAAAACATCAAAATGATTTCCGTTTAGATTGTTATCATCTATAGTGGTTATTTACATAGAACACACATTTCAAATGATTAGGAAATACATCATTGTATTTTTTATTTCAAACATATTGGCATTAGTTGTTTGAATGATGTATAATCAGCTGCTTAGAGCTAGAATGAGGAAGTTAAATGGATCATAATTCCTTCTTTATTATCTCTTGTATATTGCTGTGAAAACATCTTCTTCAAACGACGGTGTCTCACCAAAAGCTACGTTACAAGATTACATTTGATCACATCCTGATAGCGTTATAATTTACCTTCGTCCACTACTCGGTCTTTTTGAGTAGATCTTGAACACACCATAATGCAAGTCTATGCAACGTCCATTACCGTTATCTGTTTGCTCCATTATCAGCAGGAACGTGCTAGGAAGAGACTCCCGCCGTCAGCAGACGAGCCAGTTACTGTGATTACCGTCTTAAACCATCCGTTTTAAATCAGCAGGCGATTTTATCAATGCATATGATATATTTTATGGGAAATAAATTTTACAACATCAAATTTAAAATGCATAATTTCAATGAGCTGTTGCATTTTAATATAACCACGCCATCATCATGAGGTAGAGACAAATGTTATTTGCCACCGTTGTCCAGCTGTTCCCTCTGATGCAGTGGCAAAAAAGGATTGTTTTTCAAACTTAAACACCTCAGCGGCTGCGTTAGAAGGCTTTATGTTTTGGGGCTTTCCATCATCCAATTCCAGGGAATTTATTCAAATGTAGTACAAACACCCACTTGGACTCAAAGATGAACTAATTAGGAGGATAAGGTCAAAACTCAACAGTCACTATGACCTCACAAAACCAGTTTTTTGCCATAACTCGTAATAATAAATAAGAATTAATTTGTGTAATTGTGACATTGTCACATCCAGAAATGGATACATTGATGAAGTGATGACATTTTTAACAAACGAAGCGTAAACTCTGATTTCTTTTCTCCCTCTTATTTGGTAAGGTGTTTCTACGAAATGCTTGAACAAACAGAAGTGGGCATTACGTTTCAAGTTCAGGTTTAGAAGCCCTGATGCAGGGTCCACTGTCACATTAAGTGTTCAGCGGTGAATGACATTGGACAACAAGTTTACTCGACTATGAGACGGATAAACAGGACGCTGCACACCAGGAAGGAATAACACTCGTTACTACTGAAAGCAGCAACTGCTAGGTGGGAGCGTGGCTTTCATGACTCACTGACTAAGACACGTGAGTAGACAAGAGATTGACTTCCAGACTTCCTCACATGACCTGCATGTGAAAATTACTTAATTACAGGAAACTCCTCTGCGTGCTCATTCGTGGTAGAATGCTGGCCATGCACAAGTCTGTCTTCTGGCTATGAGAGAAGCTTACCGTTATTACTGGTCTTTATACAAGCAATAAGACAAGTTGAATAGATTGTATACCCGTCTCCTGCTCTGAAGATACAAAACCAAATCACAAAAATAAAACCAAACAATAAACCCATAATTGAATTGTACATATCCATGTTGACGAGTTCAAGCATGTGACTGCCGTTCCTATTTGTTGATAAAAATGTGTACGCATTATAACTATTGACATATTGCATTGCTAGTAGACACAGGTTTATTTTTTGTAGTGCCATTCCGATACTGGTATCAGAACTGCCTACGATGCAGTCTAAAATGCTGGAACGGGTATTGGAGAGTATGCAGTTCTATGCACTGATGCAATATCACGTGACCATATCATTTATCAACTAATTAACGCGACACAAGAACAGCAACTGTGTCACTTGCTACCCAATCTGGACATCCAGCCATCCGTTTGAGGTTGTACTGAATTACACATATGATGCGTTCAAGCTCTATTCAGTCAAAATGAATAGCGGGCAAAGCTAAATTATAATTATACCGTGCGTGTTATAAGGTATTACAAAATATTCGGTCAGAAACTATTTAAATAAATAAATACAGTTTGAAGCTGTTTCCACAAATATTAAAACATGTTTTTTCTTTTTAGTTATTAATCCACTGGTATCTGATCAATCTTCTTTATCGACCGATACAGAAGTTCAGGAATCGTCATCAGGAAGAAAAGCAATAATATCTGAACGTAATGTCTAATAATAATAATAATATATTTTGTGGGACCACCGTACTTACAAATTGAGACGAAACAACAGTTTAGAGTACGTTAGGTGTCTCATGTTGCAATAAAAAACACGTTAAAGCCAACAGATGCCAATCAATTGGCATTCAATCTAACCTGTGACCCACTTTTGCAGCTGTGTTTTGGGTTTTATAATCAATCCCGTGTTTGCCCTAGAACTGTCAACACAATCATTTTTTTTATGTGTACACTAAATCTTTTGTGCATCAGGTGGGTCCGACTGCTCGTTTGTTAATCGGCTAAGCTGTTGCAGGATTTGTATTGTCATGTTCATGCGCGGGCTTCAATTACTCAACAGAGCCATGTTCTGCGTCCCCATGGACATATGAATGATTGTAATCTTGTCCCTGATTGGCTGTTTATTAGGCATGTGATTAGCTGTGTTTTATAGAATGTGGTTGCCTGGATACTGGGGTTCTGTGAGAGAATGACATGGCTTTGGAATGTTCAGGTTCAGTTGCTCCACTTATTTACCCACATTTTAATGTCTCAACAAAGTAATTATACAACTTTTCCACTCATAAAACACAGTAGGTCCATACGATTCATTGTATAAAGTATCAACACTTGATATTCTCAATTCTCCTGAAGGTCCCAGCATGGTACGTCATGTTTCAGGATGACCAGTTTCTGCTTTTGAATGTTCTCCACTTTTATACTAGCCCTAGCACTATATAGCACCTTTACGGTCTACTCGTACTGAAGTAATTATGCACAAATAACATGCTATTTATGTTTGTTTTGATCCAAATGTTGTATAACACCACAGCAAATGCTCTTTGAGCAGCGAGTCAGAAATACGCCTGAAGAACAGCTGGTGTATCCCGCTACAGTGCAGCCAGTCGGTAGTGATAGCAAGTGTGTCCTGATTTTACAGTTGGTAACCTTACTTAGAAGTTGTCGCCTGCAACGTTTCATCAGTCAGCTGTGGCTGCTTTTTGTTTCGCTGCTTTTTTGATCATTGCGTTTCCTGTAGCTTCTTCACAAAAAAATCTGTCCTGTGTTTTGCTTTTTAACTAGCAAACTAGGAAATGTTGAGTTTGCATGAGCAGGTGCTTAATCCAGAGAGTGAACAGGGAAACAACGCGGCTGTTTTCAATCACTACTATAAAGATTGTGCATTCCCCCGTGCAGGTCATTTGAATCCAGTGCAGGAATGTTGGCCTGTACATCCCACATTAATAAGATCTTCACAATACGATAACCATCTCAAAAAATATCACGCTTTCACGGTATATAGGATGTATTTGTACGTGTATATAGGTATACTATGATACCACAATACCTCTGGCAGGGCAATACATCCATATTATATTGACTGATTTGAGACTGCATATCGTCTAAGATTTAGATATTGTAATATGTTGTAAGTGTTTTCTCCTGGTTTTAAAGGCTGCATTCAAGTAAAGTTATGTGACTTTCTGAACTTACCTGACTGTTCCAGCTCTTCCATTATTTGCGTTCAATTACTTGGTTATTAAAACCACATTACTGACAAGTATTCATCAAAAATGTACAAAGTCAATCCTTTAATATCGTAGTAATATAGGTATTTGTTCTAAAATATCGTTATTTAGTTTTTTACTTTCCCTATATCGTCTACTCCTAGGTATATCGTTAAAACCTGATAGAGAGGTAATTAATAGATGTAAATACATTGCCTAAAGAAAAGTAATTATTTTTGTATAAACACTCTGTATCCAGTTCACAGCATTATTTTCCTAAAATAAAACCTGCTGTGATCCAAAGCAGTTCCCACCTAAAAGGCCGCACCAGAGATCAAAATGATTACTCAGCTTGATCTTGGTCAGAAGCTGATGTCCTGCGAGGGCCATCCTGTGTTCACTCTCTTTCAGGTCACAATGAACGTTACCACCAAGTTGGATATATCGTGCAGTCAAACAATAGTTCAGATCAGTGGTGCTTTAGCGGCTTGCGTGTTTCAGGAAGAAAAAAACCTCCTGACCCTATTGTGCTTCATTTATTTCTGTCACACCACCGGCATTCCCCCTCATTCAAAGTAGCATATATGAGAATAGCGTTACTTTTCCGACAAACGGTGTGAACCTTTCTGCCCTGCTAGTTTGCGTGTGAAGAGAGGGGCCTGTCATATCAGCTGTGAGTTTCAGCAGCACGCTTGCAGCAATCTGCTTTTTCACTCTCCCGTCCTTTATCCAACCGGAGCAGTTTTCCTGTGGGTTATTCTTCCTATCCCTGCACAGGAAAGCCTTCCCCCCGCCGCTGCTTCCGATCCAGAGCTTTCCTCCTCTAGCCCTTCGAATTGTACAGCAAATTTCCTGAACATTATCCTCCTATGATTGTACATTTTAAAAGCCTGACAGTGGATCTTCTGTAACAGTAATAGATCCAGCTTTAGGACACGTTCACTGAATGTTTCCGATTTTAATACGGATGAACGCGACAGGGTCCGAAAATGTCCACTCCTTTACTTAGTGTTTGCTTCCTGCAATTGCTTTGTCCTGATTTGTTTTCAATAACGGGGTTGTTCCTTCTTGTTCTGCTCTTCCAGGAACACGGTGGCCTTCTTCGAATCTTCCCTGAAGGAAAGGCACAGTTCGCCGACATAGAGCCCAGATTTGACCGTCTGCTGCTGTTCTGGTCCGACAGACGGAACCCTCACGAGGTTCAGCCCGCCTTCGCCACCAGGTCAGCATCCAAATCCGACCCTGCACAGGCCCAGGTGATCGGGTCTGTTGCGCAGTGACTCAGTGCTCTGATTGTCTCCCCAGGTATGCTATCACGGTGTGGTATTTTGACGCAGATGAGCGAGCCAGAGCTAAAGAAAAGTACTTAACGGGTAGGTTTTGATGTAAAACCTACACAAACCGTATACGTTTATATTGATTCAGGTCCTCGGTGTTTGTTTGACACTTCTGTATCATCGCTTGTGTGTTTTGTTTTCGTCTGTGTGCAGGAGAAAAAGGAGAAAAGGTTGAACTTGGCAAACCATCAGATTCCAGCGAGTGAGCAGCCTGCGTCCCCTACAAACAGCCTTTGAGTGCTCTATCCTCAGAACGTGGCCTACAGAGACCGTGTGTGTGTGTATTTGTGCGCGCGTTTGTGTGTTTTACATGGCAATGCAGCAGACTGCCTGAGTGGAAGATCCACTCTTATGGAGACAAACACAAACAGTGGAATCTGTTTGTTTTCAGCAAACCGGGGAAACCCAGAGGACCTTGAATGTCATGACATTGTACTGAAAGGGATTGTGCGTCTAGTTTTTTTCCCCCTTTCACCTCTTGGGTGAAATGGCAGGCTGGAGAGCACTCGCGTTACAGCTCCCTTTTTCAGAAAATTACCAGGAATTAAACTTCTCCCAGAGAATCTACAGCTTGTGCATATTGGTTTTTTGCAGTCAATTCCTTAAAGGTACAGTGTTCTGCATATGCTTAATGTGTTATGCTTTTCACATGGAATCAGCTGTTTTAAGCTACTGTGTTGCTAAATGTACTTGAGGTTGCAATAATATGAATTAAAAACATCCTTTTTCTGACATTGTTTGGTCTTAGTTTGAATCCAATCTTTTGCATCATTGGTAACAAAATCAATGTGCACAGATTTTAAGGCGTGACACATCTGACGCCACTCTCCTGCAGTCCTGCTTGCACCATATGCGGTTTCACGCTGCCCTCTGCAGGCCGACAGTCTACACAACTAGTTAGTCTGACTTTCCAGACCGCACCATTAATATGATTACCGGTGACTGATGGAAATAAACTTTTGTATACTGAGAAGTAAGAGGAAAAATGGGTTCAACCATCAGTAAATTCAACTCAACCACACTGAACCTAAAAATGTGATTTAAATATTCAAATGGTTATTATAATATTTTAGAATATGAATCAAGTGGTAAATGATGCTATCAACCAGTGAATATTGTATAAATGAAAATTCAATTAGATTTATTTCCTTTTTAATGTCCTGCATTATTTGCCCGAGTTGCCTATTTGTGACGGCCTTGCTTTGATTTATCAATTGCTTATATTTACACATTCGATGCCAAACAAATCAGGGCTTGAATAAAAAATGAGTAATCTGTAATATTTTAAAACCAAAACAGACCTTTTCCAAGACGGTATCTAAACTTACACCTCACAAGTACAGTGAGAATGTTCCTACATTGTAAATGGACAATAAATCTCTTTCTAAATGTCTACGTATCGTCTTGTGTTAAGTTCTGAGGTACATGCTGTATTTAGTGCTTTTATCTTTGAAAAGCATTAAATGTCCAACTCTGAGCCACAGTTTCAGCTGTCCTCCATTACAACAGTGATTTCATCCCATCCATTGTCCATACCGCCTATCCTCATTAGGGTCGTGGACCTAATTTTAATACAGGTTGCCAGTCCATATAAGGGCACATATAGAGACAGACAATGATACATGCTCACATTCACACCTAGGGGCAATTTAGAGATCAATTAACCTGAGCATGTCTTTGGACTGGGAGGAACCCAGAGGGAACCCACGCTGACAGAGAGAACATGCAAACGCCACACAGAAGGACCGCCCAGACCGGGAATTGAACCCACATCCCTCTTGCTGTGAGGCGACAGTGCTAGCCACCACACCACCTTTCATACCTGCGTGTTCATTTAGCCAAAGTATTTATTATTATCCAGTAAGCACTAGACGAGTTATAAGTCATAAAAGTGTTATGTAAACCTTGGCATCAAAGATGCATATGTGTACTAAAATGCTCCTACGGTTGGGCTAAAAGACTAGTGGGGCAAGAAAAAGTCTTAATAGCTTTTAAAACTGTTTTAATATGAAGTAAATGAATATATCCTATATAAACAAATATGTATGAAAAAAAAACAGTACATAAAAATAGTAATCTAGTTCATATTACAAAAGTCAGGAAATATATTAAGCGTTATTAAATACAAACTATTCATTGCAATAGTTTTAAAGCAGTTTGAAATTTGATCACTTTGTACAAGGAGTGCAAAAATTAATGTCCTATCAGTGGACCTTCATATGCTGGTTAGTTCTTCTGGAGACTGAATGTATCGCGTACAGGGCGACACATGTGCCTCCGACACCAAGAGAGACTGTGCAAAAGTATATGAGAAAGAGACCAAAGCCAGAAGTCGGCGGGGACCGCCGTGAACTCCGGTCAGTAGTGGCCGAGCTCCTCTTGAGGAGGCGGGACGTGGTAACCGTCGTCCCCTGCGACGTAGGCGCCGATGCTGCTGCTGCTCTCGCTCCCCCAATCGTAATTGTCAGCAGCCAGACTGGAGGGTTGAATACAACAATGGCGTTTGGCTTCTCGTTCCCACTTCATGTACGGTAGTCTGGTGACCAGATCGCGGCGTTTACCTGGCTTGGATGTTCTGAGGCATGACGCTCCACGCCAGGTTGTCGTCGCTGTCATAACGCCGCGGGTTGTCGAAGAAATAAGCCCTGGAGGAGAAGACATGACCGGGGAGCCCCAAGCTCTAACAACACAAAGGGAAGACAGAGTAGTCTTATATTATAAGACCGTAAGACTGTATTTCACATCACCCACTTGGAGCGCAGCACCATTCCACACCTGTTGCCTCCTTTTTAACTTCGATACATACTGAAGGCCTCAGACAACAAGACAAACAGGCCCTCTCTGGAGTTGAACTACAGTATGATGCATCTGCTTTCCTATAAAGATTATTGTTATCTATATGTATTCATCCTGTGACCCCCAGGGAGTATTCCCGACCCCCCCACGGTCTTCGTGAGCTCACCCTGTCTAGGTCTGGCTGCCGAACTCTGAAGAAGAAGACCATGAGCGAGGTGGGGAGCAGCTCCCACACGAACAAGATCACCCCGAAGACGATGTAGCCGGCGTCACCCAGAGTCGCCCGCAAATCCGCCTGAAAAACAGAATGCCACACGTTGACTCTTGAACCGCTCTTTGACCCATAGACGGCTGTATCTTCTAATCGCTGTCCTCACCAACGATCAATAAGGACAAGAAACAAAACAAAAAACAGTCTTTCAGTTTTCTCCCACGCAAGCCGAGACTCTCATGGATCAGACTGAACTGATGCTGGATGAAGACGAACAAAAAGAAGCCTTCTCTTTGAAAAGGCATCTGGCAACCAAAGAACGGAAACATTTCTTAAGCACTGGCAAAAGTGGTGCAACTATGTCACAGATAAATGACCTGACTGTATTTCTTTACTCTATAGAAAATGATTGTTTTTGTTTCTTTATTTGTATATGCGTTTGTTTGTTTGTTTTTTTACTTCTCTTTATACATAGAATCTGAAAAATTTAAATATGTGTATGAGATTCTGAACACTAATAAAATATAAATTTTAAAAAACAAAAAAACATTTGATGCCAGTCTAAGAAAGAAAGCAACACCAAACTGGAAAAATGTAATTCACTGTGATATATATTTATAATATCCCTGGCTGGTGACAAAGTTTGACTGAGCTTAAAGCCTCCAGACTTTGGAACCTTTTCCATTAAGTTCTTTCTTGAACTTTAAATAATCAATAATAATAAAGTTTTTGTTAAATACCTATAAAAAAAAAAAGAAGAAGAAAAAAAACCGAAAAGGCATCTGGCGGCTCACCTGGTCAGAAACGTTGTACCAGTCGTAGTCAAAGGAGTTGATGCTCTTGTTTGAGAGTCCCAGGACGACCAGATTGTAGCAGGCTCTGGAAGAGTACAGGAGGATGACGATGGCTCCGATGACTGTCACCTGGCACACTGATGTCCCCTGCACAGGTAATGGCAAGTTGATAACAAATTACCATCTAAATGAGAACTTTGTGAAAGCAGTCCTTCACAAGAAGGGCACAGAGTTGCTAGGAAACAATCACTATGTACAACGCATAAATGATAGGAAGTAGTGCATCTTCACACAAGGCTGCCCAACACACAACTCACAAGTCACTTCTATTCCATTGATCCCAGAGGGTGTAACGACAGCTCTCTGTGCCACACAGGACAGGGATAGTTCTAAAGTCTTACTTTGGATTCCAGGTAAATGTTTGCCAGGGACATCTTAGCGACCTTGTAAAGACACAAGGAGAGGGAGATGGCACACAGGACGAAGAGCGAGTCGTTGATGGCGACCCTCACGAGCACGATGGTGTGGGCTTCTGCAGAGGACATCCTCACCAGCAGGGCACACACTAAGTTTACCACTAAAAACACCAGGCTAATGAACAGGAAGAGCAGGTACAGCGGCAGCCTGAGGATCAGGAAAAAATAGTATCAACCTCAAAAATGTATTTCGAAATCCTTCAGCCCAAAAAAAAAAAAAAATTCCTGGCAAAAATAAATCATAGACGGATATAATTTAAATGGTAAAGGGCATTGAATTGCGGTCGGATCTTACCTGTATCTCAAAAGCTCTGGTGCATATTTAGACTTTGCCTTGAAAACAACCTGTGAAAAGACATCCGTTACTGTCACGCTATTCAGGCTAAACTACCACTTCTGTATTCTCAAAGGAGAAAAGATATATATTCTTATGAAACAGGAACCATGCAGTTGAAAACAGCAGACTTCTGAGAATTGGATGCATAGTGTTCACACAGCACAGGGGTCCTATAATAGTGTTCACACAGCACAGGGGTCCTATAATAGTGTTCACACAGCACAGGGGTTCTATAATAGTGTTCACACAGCACAGGGGCTGTGCAATATGGTCAATATTTATACTCGTTTCATGTTCATTAAGACATGTTTGATGGTAATTAAAAACACCCTGAAATCATAATGAATGTCTGGATGTAAGGACAATCTGTAGACATACCCTGTCCCAGGACCTCACCACGGATCAGGAAAAACTCCTCATATATATATATATATACACTACCGTTCAAAAGTTTGGGATCACCCAGACAATTTCGTGTTTTCCATGAAAACTCACACTTTTATATATCAAATGAGTTGCAAAATGTATAGAAAATATAGTCAAGACATTGACAAGGTTAGAAATAATTATTTGTATTTGAAGTATTAATTTTTTTCTTCAAACTTTGCTTTCGTCAAAGAATGCTCCTTTTGCAGCAATTACAGCATTGCAGACCTTTGGCATTCTAGCTGTTAATTTGTTGAGGTAATCTGTTGAAATGTCACCCCACGCTTCCTGAAGCACCTGCCACAAGTTGGATTGGCTTGATGGGCACTTCTTGCGGACCATACGGTCAAGCTGCTCCCACAACAGCTCAATGGGGTTGAGATCTGGTGACTGTGCTGGCCACTCCATTACAGACAGCATACCAGCTGCCTGCTTCTTCCCTCAATAGTTCTTGCACAATTTGGAGGTGTGCTTTGGGTCATTGTCCTGTTGGAGGAAATTGGCTCCAATCAAGCGCTGCCCACAGGGTATGGCATGGCGTTGCAAAATGGAGTGATAGCCTTCCTTATTTAAAATCCCTTTTACCTGGTACAAATCTCCCACTTTACCAGCACCAAAGCAGCCCCAGACCATCACATTACCTCCACCATGCTTGACAGATGGTGTCAGGCACTCTTCCAGCATCTTTTCACCTGTTCTGCGTCTCACAAATGTTCTTCTGTGTGATCCAAACACCTCAAACTTGGATTCATCTGTCCAGAACACCTTGTTCCAATCTTCCTCTGTCCAATGCCTGTGTTCTTTTGCCCATACCAATCTTTTCTTTTTATTGGCCAGTCTCAGATATGGCTTTTTCTTTGCCACTCTGCCTAGAAGGCCAGCATCCCGGAGTCGCCTCTTCACTGTCGACATTGACACTGGCGTTTTGCGGGTACCATTTAAAGAAGCTGCCAGTTGAGGACCTGTGAGGCGTCTATTTCTCAAACTAGAGACTCTAATGTACTTGTCTTCTTGCTGAGTTGTGCACCGGGGCCTCCCACTTCTCTCTCTGCTCTGGTTAGAGCCCGTTTGTGCTGTTCTCTGAAGAGAGTAGTACACACCGCTGTAGGAAATTTTCAGTTTCTTTGCAATTTCTCGCATGGAATAGCCTTCATTTCTAAGAACAAGAATAGACTGGCGAGTTTCACATGAAACTTCTTTTTTTCTGGCCATTTTGAGAGTTATCGAACCCACAAATGTGATGCTCCAGATAATCAACTAGCTCAAAGGAAGGCCAGTTTTATAGCTTCTCTCATCAGCAAAACAGTTTTCAGCTGTGCTAACATAATTGCACAAGGGTTTTCTAATCATCCATTAGTCTTCTAAGGCGATTAGCAAACACAATGTAGCCTACCATTAGAACACTGGAGTGATAGTTGCTGGAAATGGGCCTCTATACACCTCTGGAGATATTTCATTAGAAACCAGACGTTTCCACCTAGAATAGTCATTTACCACATTAACAATGTATAGAGTGTATTTCTGATCTTCATTGAAAAAAACAATGCTTTTCTTTGAAAAATAAGGACATTTCTAAGTGATCCCAAACTTTTGAACGGTAGTGTATATATATATATATCGTATGAGTACAGATTGTAAAGCCCTCTTAGGCAAATTTATAATTTGTGATATCGGGCTGTTCAAAATAAACTGAATTGAATGTAATTGAATATAGCATATTTGACTCACCTGTGCCAGATAAAGGTTCATGAGGCTGAGTGTGAAGAACTGGAGGCAGACGGGGAAGCAGTACAGCAGCCAGAAGGGGAACGGGCCCAACGTGTTGGCTGTGACAAAGTTGTCGAAGTAGAAGGAGAAGAGCACGGCGCGCAGGGCCGACCACAGCAGGCACAGCGACAGGAACGCAGTCTGGTAGCTGAAGCGCTTGTGTCGGTAGCGCAGCACCAGCCAGAGCTGCGCGTAGACGAAGATGAAGAGGAGAGAGTAGAAGACGGTGTAGGCCACAGTCAGGCCCAATGTGACGTAGGGGGGCACGGCCGGACTCAAGGTTGGCAGAGACATGTCCATCGGCGACGGCTCCTTCTCCCCCACCGGGGCCTCCATGAACCTGCTCTCCCTGCCCGGGGGAGGAGCGGAGCGGCTCTGCCTGTGTTGGCCGCCGGTCTCTGGCTTCGCAGAGCCGCGGCCAAAGAAACGAAAAATAAGATAGAGAAAGATTTAAGTAGTAATGCTGTAAATGTGGCTGTCAAGTGGAGGGAGAGGAGAAAAGCACGGGGAAGAAAACAAGGCGAACTTCCTGCTGCGGAGCCACAGACAGCCAGAGAGCGAGGCACATGATCGGTGATGAGAATGAGCCGTTCGTCAGGCACGGCAGCCGGCAGGAAGCTGCTGAGAGCCGCCTGCAGCCCGGAGCTCAGCGCGAGAGGAGGACCAGCCTGCGCCCCTCCCCCTCGCGCTCACTACGTGCCGCTACGCATCAGCTGACGCACGCTCCTGTACCTTTAACCCTGTGATAGGGCTTCCCACCGCGGCGCTGATCCGAAGAGAGCTTCTCAGATTTACCTTCATTTTTATCAGGGTGCATGAAAAAATATCACATCCCAAATCATCATCATCATCATCATCATCATCATCATCATCATCATCATCAACACTTAAGTTCATAAACAATCTGTTGAACTTATTCACGAGCTGTATTGTTGCAGAAAAATACAGTTACAGTGTTAAATAATCAAAGTTCACGATGTCATTATTAATTGTATTAAATGCAAGTTCCAAGTTCATTAAAATAAAATGTGTTTAAGAAACTAAATACTGAAATACTATATTAGAACTGCAGATAAAAACACAACAAAAAGCAGTGGTAATTGTAACGTTAAATTATAATTGGAGATGTGTGTGGTCGCAATGTTCTTGGTTCTCAGTGTCTTTTCGTGTAAACTTTTAAATAAAGGCAAAAAAAAGGAAGAACCCAAAGACCGAAGTTTGCATTATCTTCACATGTATATTAAGTACACATATCCCTAATCATCAAATTGTTCACATTAAAGTTTTACTATAGCTTTGTATTACTGTGTTTATCACAATGTAGTTGCGACAAAATGAACCTGGAGTCCAGTGGGTCAAAGTTGGTTGAGAGGGAGCGACCAGAACATGGGGCAGTCCTGGTCCACTTTGTAATCCAGCCTTGACATGATGTTTAATGGTCAAATATTGGTCACCTTAATGCAGCAGAAGTCAACACATTCACACATTTGGACAACAATCGTACAAATTCAGATCAGTAGCATTTGTAATTGAATCCATCTCTGCCTGTGAACTAGCAGGGTTTGTTTTCTTGGACTTTAGAAAGCTCCTCCAATTGTAGTAAGTGGTAAGTTCTCCTCATGAAAAATAAACTGTTCCCAATGTGTAAAATCACCAGAGTTCCCATTTAATTAAAACTTCAGGACTGTTTAGAGAAGCAGCATTTGGTTTATGATCCGGAAGACGTCTAATCGGCACTCAAATCTCAGTGAAGCTTGTTCTGGTTAGTAGTAGCTGTGTTTTGTTTTGTTTCACAGGGCTGGGGCATGTGAACATGAGGAAGGCCAATGATGGAAGACACTCCAGCTCACCTTTGACTGCTGTAAAACGTTAATCTTTTTAACCACGCAGGCGCCACACCAGGCAGGATGCTGTCAGCTCCAGCACCTCCCTCTTTGTAAAGCCACATTATTAAATGTCCTTTAAAACGTTTGCCTCTGTGTTATATGGACAAATTCATTCAATTACAGAATTGTGTACTTCCTTATACGTCTTTGTTGTTCAGTAAACACACATTATAAATAATGACTCTGTAAGCTAAATATTTCGTCCAAATATGTGAAAATATACAAAACATTTAATGTGTTGTTTGTTCTCAGTTTCCCCAGTCCAGCTCCAACTCTTTAAATCAGCCACTTCTCCAGTTTTGTCGGCGTATACAAAAATAAAACAAAAAAGAGTGGTGACGAAAAATGGCAGTTCAGCCTGATTATCAAGCCGATCAGATCCAAGTGCACTGCTGGTTCCCAGGCAACACGCTCACAGGAAACAGACTCACTCAAACACATCACTGGCCCAGAGGAAAATATCCCATCAGCCACCGAGTGTCCAACAAGGGCCCTATGTGCATCATCTACGTGCAGTGAACATTGACAGATAGTGTATTTATATGCAGACATGTTTTGCTGTTTGGGGGACTATTTTTAGTTTGGTGCAGAGAAGCGATGTTGGCAAGTTCTGCTGTTCTTAAAGATCTGTTCACTGTGTTGATAACATTTCAAACAAATTGGTCCTCACTATTCAACATCTTTGTTGAAGAATAAAATAATCAAATACATATACACCTATGGTGTTGATGTTCCTACTGTATGTATATGTGTCTGTATTAATCTCTGAAAACATTTTAATTCTCTAGAGAATATATTCAGAAACCACAAATGCAAACTGCATAAACGATCATTTCAACTGTCTAAATTGGAAAGGATGGGAGGGATTCAAAGTGGGAGAAATAATGTGACATTGAATAAGAAGAGGCAAAAAGAAAGAAATGACGATCAACCGAAATAAATATACAATGTTTTAATTTATTTTATATATGGTCTTTTTTCCGTGGCAGTGTGTATTGCATGTAAGAAATGTGGTACACAATTAACAATTGTTACATTTTAAAAAGTGAAATGCAGGGTGCACCATGCTCCCATCTCGTTCTTCCCCTGGTGGTTGGCTGAGCGTTAGTTGAGGAAGCGCTTGATTTGATATGTAGCAGAGCATCTTAAATGTCAATATTGCTGACGATCATGCTCATTTAATTGTGGAAGCCAACATCGAGATTGAGATTAAAACTAGATTAATTGTGCAGCCCTAGTTGAACCAGTTATCTTTTCCGAAGTCGCGACGTTCATTGACAATGCTTCGCAGGCTAGCCTCGGAGCTAACTCGTCATGTGCGCGAGTGGGCCCAGACATTTGTGTAACTTGGAACTGGTTTAAACATAATTAGTTGGAATGCTTCAGCAGCCCAACTATTGTTCTTGTCTTCTTTATTTAAACTTTTTTTTATTATTCTATTTATTCCGTACCTTTTTTGTCCCTCTTCTAGTCCTTTATATATTCAGCTATTTAAACCTTTCAAATATAAAAGAAATTCAGCTTCTTCAGGAATAGAGGGGAAAGACTTTTCATATTTAAAATGTTTAAAATGTTTGTATCTTTAAATACTTTAATGTTATTTTTAATTCATCAGATCCTATGGAGAAAATCTTCAACTTTAAAAAGCTTACAGTATCTTCATATTTTCAGCAAATTCAGCTATTTTCTTTTTTTTATGTTCACATAGCCTTCAGCTATTACTGTATATTTTCAAATATTTGTTATACTTTCAAATTTCCAAATGATTAATTTCTTTATGGAATAAAAAATGAATGGGATCCAATGGTGGAAATCTTAAAATCCGCTTAAACTTTTTCAACTTTAAAAGCTTACAATATCGGCATACATTCAGCTAAAGAAACAATTCCACCTTTAAAATGTTGGCAAACTTGTTAGCTATAACTTTATAATTCAGCTATTTTTGATAACTCTTATAGTTATTTAACTGTCCCCGTTTTAGTTTGATGTGTTAGCCACACCATCTACATTTATTGCGAAATGTTCTAGTTTTATCTTTCTTCTCTCTCTCAATTTATTTATTTATTTATTTTTCTCTCTGTCTGACTTTTTCCCTCTCCTATTTCTTGGATTGTGATTCATATCTTTGAATATTTAGACGATAGAGTTTTTCTTTTCTTTTCCAGTTATATATATTTCCACTGCCAGGATGTTCAGCTGTTCATGTCAATGTGTTTGTGCTTCAACGCTTTCAGCAAGAAGTTTTCCTTTTTTAGAATTTCGAGCAATTTTTAGCTATTTTCAGATGTTGTCTTTTTTATTTCAGCTTAAGAATTTCAAATGTTAGCATTCAAACGCATTTTCAGCTGTAAATGCATTTTCTAGTTACAGTAATAAAACCTTGGTTTAAATACAAAACAGTATTCTGCACCGAATAAAGAATAATTAATAAGAAAAGTTCTGCTAAAATGCCGATATACAGTAACAGTATATTCTATATAAAAAAATATATATAAACTATATATTTTTTCTCCCTACGCAACGAGTAAAAGTATACTTTTACTCGTTGCGTAGGAAAAAAAAGACAAAATAAATTATCAAATTTTAAATATCATATCATAAAATTACTGAAATCATTTATTCAGAAGGGTTGGTCATTATTGATGGTTTATGCTTTGAGATACTTAAAACAAAGTAACCTTCTCAATGTCGGGCTATAATCTAGCCACGGATACTGACTATACAACTTTGCCTAAAACCGTAACTTCTTGTACTGAATTTGCTGTACTTGGATGAATTTAAAAAATAATGCCTTAATGAATAAATGTATACCCTATATATGTATTTATTTCGAAAATTACTTAGAATAATATGGTAATAGGTTCTGTAACGCCCTGTTCTGTGTCTCCTCCGTGTGTCTTGATAGTTCATTCCCTGCACCTGCCCTCAGCCACTCCTCTGTCTCTCTGATTGTTGATACACCTGTTTTCCCTCATATATTGTCCCAGTCTTCCCTTGTGCCCTGTCGGATTTCTGTCTTCAGCAGTGTCACTTGTTCCCATCTTGGTCGTTTCCTGTCATTTTTCTCAGTGTTCAACCTTTTTCCTCGAGTAAAGAGTTTTTGTTTCTATTTAAACTGAAGTCCTGCCTGTCTTTTCTCTGCATCTGAGCCTCACTCTGTGACAGGTTCAGATTTTATGGAACAGCCTTGATTTTTTAATTCAACATCACATAATTTACTATCCAAAAGTGCTGACATGAGATCAGATTCCCCGAATGTCCTTCAGTTTAATTGTTAATGCATGGTAATTATTAATAAAATCCCATGAGAAGACCACCTGAAGGCCTGATAGTCCAGCTGCTGCTTCCTCAACCTGCACAACATCTGAACTGAGTTTACTGAATGCATTTTAAAAAGATGCAGGTTTGCACTGTGTGGGTAGTCAGCCTGCTAACGTCACTAGCTAACGTTCACTATTTGGATATCTCTTTTCTTTGTTGGTGGCATTTTCCAATACAAAGCACAACAGGGTCAACAATATCAATGCTGAGACCAAATGAAATACTAATATGAGGCTTTAATATTTCCTGACGTATTTAGTAGCTTACCGTGACTACTGCCAGCTCTCTTTCTGCAAGTCACGATTGACGAAGTGTTTCTTACTTTATTTGTATTGTCATTGCAGACCTTATAGGGTTAATCCTGTCACTGTTTGATAGACAAAGAGAACAACCAATTAGAGGTACTGAAGTTGACATGTGACAAATATAGTTTGACCTTTGGATAAAGAGAGTTCCACTGAAACCAAGTGATGCCCCACGTTCTTTTATTCCTCCGTACTTATATTCCCGTTAATACTGGGTATACAGCCAGGATCGCTGTATACATTCCACATCTGATAACAGGGACAATTGTGTCTTTCCCAAAACTTTGGCTATGGACCATTTACGCCCTTGACTGAACTGCCTCCTCCATTTCCTCGCCTTATCCATCACCACTTTTTCACTGAGCTCCAATCAACTGTGAATTATCCTGACGTGCCTGTCACTTCTTCAACTCCAACAAGGCCTCAGGTTTATCATTACATCCTCCCCGGTTGGCGTGGTTCTGCAATACTCCACATCGCAACTTCTCAAACTCAACAACTTCTCTGCTCCTCCGTTCATCTCAGCCATCAACACATTGGACCCCTCCCTCTGGTCAGCTGAGCGCATCACGACAATCTCCACGAGCGGTTGCTTATTGCCTCCATCCCCATACCTGTCCAAATTCATCCACATCTCAAAATTGCTTTGTTTGCTGCACTGCTCTCTGGAACGTCTTCCCCATCAGGTCAGACTCCCACCCTTTTTTCATTAAGCCAGCTCTCAAAACCCACCTCTTCAAACCAGCCTTTACCTGCTAACCCCTGCACCCGACCCTCCACTATATGACTCATTCCGCATAGCGTCTCCATTTTTTCCCTTAATTTTGTACCCGAAATGTTCTGTTTTGTTGTTGTTGTTGCTCCTTGTCTTTCTATTTAAACACTAATAAACCCAATAAGTTTCACAGCAATATGGTCATTATATATATTGTCCTGAGGATGGTGCAAGAGAGTAGCTTCACCAAAGTGTACACACAACTCTCGTCCTTTGTGGTGCCTTATGTCAAGTTATGTCATACGCATGTATGTGAGACATCAGCAGTTTGACAAAATGTATTTGGATTTCTTCATTTAAGAACACAACTTTACAGGGGCACTTTTGGCAATCGTACACACAATGAAAGGATCCATGATGCACAATCTGTAATTTCAGTTTTTATATCTCTCTTTTTGCGTCAGACCATTACCTTCCAGAGCTGACACACAGGATGGACATTGGAAAAGGTCAGGGGGGTTACCAAAAACACTATTGTCAATTATTCTCATCTGGGGATCATGATTGTCCATAGTCAATCTAGTGGGGAATATTGTCTTCCATTCAGAGGTAATTTGTTATCTAATTTCATTTTTAAAGCACATTGTTATGGCTCAACGTTTTGGTAAAAAATATTTTCAGCTGATGATACCATCAAACCAAAGGTCAGAGGTCCCAACAAATCAATAGGAATCCCAGGACCTCACATCGGATCAGGAAAAACTCACAACAAATAGAAAAAACCTTTTCACAAGGATAAAAGGGAAGAAACCTTCAGGAGAGCAACAGAGGAGGATCCCTCTCCCCGGATGGACAGAAGCAATAGACGTCATGTGTACAGAAGGAAACATTACAGAGTAACAACACATTCAATGAACTAGAACGGGCACTCGGTAGAGCGCATACCTTCGCATATCACAAGATTGGGCATTGAATTATGAACATTTTGGCATTAGTTGCATGCCAATTGGACAAAAATGTATCGTGCTATGGTAAAAAAAGAGTTTGACCTTTCCATGACCTTGACCTTTGACCCGATTGATCCCAAAATCTAATCAAATGGTCCCCGGATAATAACCAATCATCCCACCAAATTTCATGCGATTCAAGAACATTTTGACCTGTTTATGACCTTTGACCTTGACCTTTGACCCGATCGATCCCAACATCTAGTCAACTGGTCCCCGGATAATAAACAATCATCCCACCAAATTTCATGCGATTCGGTTCAATACTTTTTGAGTTCTGCGAAAGATTTTGACCTGTTCATGACCTTTGACCTTTGACGCGATCGATCCCAAAATCTAATCAACTGGTCCCCGGATAATAAACAATCATCCCACCAAATTTCATGCGATTCGGTTCAATACTTTTTGAGTTCTGCGAAAGATTTTGACCTGTTCATGACATTTGACCTTTGACCTTTGACCCGATCGATCCCAAAATCTAATCAACTGGTCCCCGGATAATAAACAATCATCCCACCAAATTTCATGTGATTCGGTTCAATACTTTTTGAGTTTTGCGAATAACACGCATACAAATAAATAAATAAATAAATAAATAACTAAATAAATACACGGCGATCAAAACATAACCTTCCGGCATTTTCAATGCGAAGGTAATAAATAAATACACGGCGATCAAAACATAACCTTCCGCATTTTCAATGCGAAGGTAATAAGACAGTGTCATGGACCACGATCCAGACCTCCACTGGAGTCCAGTCTGATAGCCCCAGCAGGGTGCCTCAAATGGTTAGTGTATGGTACAGTGCTCTGTGATATTTTCCTTTACATAATGTTTCAATCAAACCGGCCATGGGGCTCTGTTGCTGGTAACTAGTCCATGCTCTGATGACCCCTTGGCCCATGTCCAGATCTGCTAAAACAGTCCAGTGTTGTCCCTCTGGAGACTCTTGGACTTCCCACCCAGTGGCCCCTGTGTTTTACAGTTAATTATCATCCAAATGGCTACTCTCTGCTGTTTTGTCAATAATAAAACACTGAGCTGCAAGTCAGGGTTTATATCAAGTGATGTGATGTGAAAGTGACCTCATTGTCCACTTGCCATCAACCAACCTTTAGAACTGCAATGTTTTTTTGGTCTTTTCGAAGTGGGCCAAATATCTCAATAAACTGACCCAGAGCCTACAGTCATTACCACAGCACTTCGGGAAGTTGTTTAACTAACATGAAAATTAAAGTACGGGCTACCTCTCATTTCACTCGCCAGTGTTGGTGATATAATGAAAGCAGCAGGTCTCCGCCCTCCCCCCCCCCGCCTCCCCCCTCCCAACTCCGCCCCAGGTTTCGCCAAACTTTGACTGAACTTTCCTCCGCGCAGCCTGTGCGTCACTCTCCCACAAGCCTGGCTTTGACAAACTGCAGGGCCCCTAAACTGCTCCTGGAACACGAACAATGGGTAGGCAACAGCAAGGATGGCTCGTCTGTGCGAGTTTTCTCGGATTCGTGGCTACGGTGCAGAGCATAACGCGAGGAGAGCTGTTCCCCTTCGGTCCAAGCGCAAGAGACCAGTCACTGGAAGCAGGGAATGACCTGACGCGCCGACTTCAACTGGACAAGCCCCTGTTGTTTTATGATGGCACTTTCGACAGCATCTTCGTAAGTCAAATCACAATCTGCGACACCAGCCTTGTCAGTGTAACACACACGCGCGGGAGCTGTGGTCAGGGTGGACTGCCCAACGATCTTGCGCAATTGCGCATATCCTAGAAAGCCCGGGTGGTTATGGTGAAAAGGTTTCAGTAGTTACAACCTTAAACAATTCATGGACATTGCTAAATATATCTGCGGCCGAGTATGCTCTGGAATATCTGTTCATATTGATTTACTCATTAGGCTGCTGTATTTTGTGGTTTAATTCCCCTGAGATTATCATTGCACCGTTGACACAAAGACCAGAGAACTTGTTTTGCATCCAACTCAAACATCTCGATGTCACATCACTTCCAACTAAGAGATGCGTATATGAAACATCTATTTGTTTAAGATTCACATCCTGCAATATCTGAATAATAAACTGTCTAAAAAAGTGACCTTTAGTCTGTTACCTAATTCATTCTTAGAGGAATTATTATTTAAGGTATTAGGTAACATAAACATGTAAAAGAAAGTGCTGGATCTCTATTTTAATTGTGCTGCGTGTGGATGATATGCTTTCCGTGTAGATACAACTTGTTTTTCCTATGACAGGTAGAAACTCGAAATTTTCCTCAGCTTGGCTCGTGTTTTATTTGTAATAAAGTCACTTTTACCAATACTTCATGATGAATTATTATTTCTGTTTGATAACAACTTCATCTTTGATCAGTGATTTTTAATGTGCCGCTCATGGAACCGTTACATGTCCAATCTCACCCATGAGCAGATCTATTAGAGGTGATGATGTAATGGGATCTCAACCTGAGCTTGAGAGTAAATCATTCAGGGGGGGTTCCCCAGCGCTACTAACAAGTTATGCCAACATCACTAACAGCATGTGGCCCAAAGATGATTGTTTTTCATGTATGAAACATTCCCTGAACTGCCAATGCCCTAAAGGGGAACAGTAATGCCTTTAACATCAGACATGGTTCTGGAGAAAAATAATCTTTGTCTCCTTCTGAGTGTGATTCATATCTGACAAAGTCCATGTGCAGGGATCTTAAAGATCTCTCTCTCTGCGCCATGTATGGGAGATCAGACTCTCTGATCAGTTTCCCAGCTCTATCGTCAGTTTTGGCAGGAAGTTTTTGTAATGAAGATTAGTGTGCAATCTGTGGGCTCTCTGGGGCTGCTCGTCAAGGGGCAGGGACAGGAAACAGTGTGGCCCGGGCCAGCAATAGTGCTCTTGTTTTGCTCTGGAAAGGAGCCCCACACAGTGTGTGTGTGTGTGTGTGTGTGTGTTTTTGACATGAGCCCAGCTGACATGAGCTCAGTTTTTCTTTATTTACAAGCCATGCGTGTGTTAAACCTTAAGTATGTGAAATCTGTGTTAAATGGCATCTTCTTTGTTCATTCGGTCTTTTGTAGGACAGGGCAGCTGACTCGGATCATTAGTCTAATGAGTGTAGAATAAAGATCAAAGTGGGTCAGACTGGACCGGGTTCACCTCTGATGTGAAACAGTTCTTCATGTGTTGTTATCCTAGTTACGATAAAGAGTGTCACAGCCATCGAATTCTTTGTTATCCGCATTACCAACTCGAGCTTTCAATTTCAGATCAACACCAATGGTTTCGTTGCCACAACAGAGCCAACAGCCGAGTCGACATATCTTGGCAATATGCCCCCAAAATTTGGTATGATTGCAGCTCTGCAAGGAGACCTGGACACAAGTGATGGTGTGGGCAACGTCTTCTTCCGTCAAGACTCCAGTCGTGATGTTCTAATTCGGGCGGCCCAGTACATCAACGGGGCCTTTCCCGAGGATGATGAAGTCAATCCCACCAATGCTGTGGTGATCACCTGGGTTGATGTCGCCACCCATCAACCTCCAAGCAGAGGAGATGGCATTGACAAGAAGGTGAGCAGCACATAGTAATTCAAGTGATCTGTGTTGTAACTTGTCATTTACTTGCTCTCTTATGTTTCATCACACAGAGAAACACTTTCCAGCTGGTTATTGCGTCCCTGGAGACTGCATCCTACGCTATTGTCTTGTATGCAAGGGACGGGATGCAGTTTTCCTCCACGCCTATACAAGGCAACAGTGCAGTCATGCACGCTGGCTTCAGTAAGGGTTTCGTCCGGGGTTTCCTGTATTCCACTCAGGGGCCATACTACCGCACCTCCACTGATGACGAGGCATCCATCAGGGCTCTAGCAGAGTAAGTCAACCTTGTTGTGTCTTTTTTTCTTCTTCTTTTTTTGGTGTGTATTTTTATTCAGTCAATCATTGCAATACAATACAATATTATTCTATATAATATATACAAACAGAAAGACTGCAAAGGTATCGGTCGAAACCAAAATGCTTATATATTCCTATCCTAAATTATTTTTATCAAATAAATCAGATGGCAGGAATAACCATTTCCTTACTCGTGTTGTGCTGCTGTTTGGATAATGTTTCTAGAACAGTGACTGTGAAGGTCTATTTTCTCTTTATAGAGAGACCAATTCTGGCAAGCGGGGTTCATGGGTGTACGAGATTGGAACTTCTCCCTATTTCACCAACGTGGCTCCAGGTGAGGTCACTGACCTGCCCTCTGAGGCCACGACACAGGCGCCCACTGAGCGAGTTGATGAGGAAACTGATGCAAGGAGGACAGTTTATACTGACGGACAGGAAGCGCAGGACCCTCCTTATGAAACAGAGGGGGCGCAGATCGAAGATATAAATGTAGACGGTGAGTCCACAGGAGAAAGATTCTAAAGCTCTTCGCTTATCATCGTTGGACAATTCTAGGTGTTTCACCAACTAGCCCTTCCTGACACATTCTTACCATGTTTCTCTGTGTTTTCAGTGTTCTCATACAAACTGGGGACATGTGCGAACAATCAGAATAAGTGCTCCCAGTTTGGTGACTGCAAGGACCACTCCAGTGGCTACTGCTGCAACTGCAGACCTGGCTTCTATGGCAATGGGATACAGTGTGTGGCAGAGGGTAACAACACTTTAATTTTTAAACAAGCTTGAATTTGTAGAGCGTTGTCATTCTTTACAGCTTCAAGAAAATTGAGAGAAATTGGTTTAAAGATGTACCAATGTAAATGTAATTTTTTACAGTTTATTCTCACACTCTATGAGCTAATTTTGTGCATTTTGAGCTGAGATAACAGTACAAATAAAATACTGGCACAATGTGATGCTGTTATCATGTGTTCCCATGTTCCACAGCTTGACATCCTATTTATGTGACACAATGAAGACACCTTTTAAAGATCTTATATTGTCAGCTGTGTTTTTTTTCTCCATAATTTAAATGTTCAATGTTTGTCACCCTGGATTAATATATATAGTCTACTTATGTTAGCCAATAGGCTGATCCTTAAAACCTACACTGATTCATTTTTCAACCATTTGTCAAGTCCATCTACCTTTTCCTATTTTAAGTGTGAAACTAAGCCCTTACCAATATCTTAAAATGATGACCATGGGAACATTAGGTGAACCCCTGTTTGTCCACTGGACATTTACCAATGTACCAATATAGCTGGTCCTATTTTGTAAAATTGCATCTCAGCGAGCTAATCCAAATGGCTTGTTATTCAAAAAGCAAACCATTAGCTAGTTTGGCTAACTAACATAGCAAAACATCTGCTAGCTTTTCTTACAAATTAAATTAAACTTAAGACCGTTACAAAAATATCATTGCGCTGAAGCAAAATCTTTGAAATCGTCTATAATAAAAGCATATTGATGCCATTGACTAGCTGGGGTCCAACACAGTATACTCAGAGCATTAGTCTGAAAACACGCTTTGAAAAAACTAACTGTATGAACTATTTGTAGAGACATTTTCCAAAAAGCATTTGATGTGTCGATTGTTCTCTTCAGTAGCTGGCAGACGTGGAGTTGATGGAGGAACATCTTTTGGCAGATTAACTATTTCACTTCTTGTGTTCAGAAATGTTCCATAGTTGACTATTACACTAACGCTACTCTTGAAATTTGTTGAATAAACTTGGCAAATTTGATGTGTTCATCTCTGGTGTTTGGTTTGTTTTTGCAGGGAAGCCACAGAGGATGAATGGTAAATTGTATGGAAAAGTGTATGTGGGCGACTCTGCTTCCCCAGTGGAGTTCACCAGCAACGACCTCCACTCATACGTTGTGGTAAACGACGGCCGTGCCTACGTGGCCATCAGTGACATCCCGGACACCATTGGACCATCACTCTTGCCCTTGTCCGCCCTTGGTGGTGTGATTGGGTGGGCATTTGCTTTGGAGCAGCCTGGCTTCAAGAATGGCTTCAGCATTATTGGTGAGGGAAATATTTCTACAATGGCACCTGTTAATATCTCATAATGTGACGCCTAGAAGCTTTCCGTGTGTTTTTCTCATGCTTCACTTGGTTAGAAAAGGACAAAAGTGAAAATTCAGGATTCGGTCTAAAGCTCTGTAAAAACATGGCAATGCTGCTACAAGCAGTTTGCCATACAGCTGCAGTTTCTCACTCTGTCCAGCTGAATTCCCCTCAGGTTACTTCAGCTGTGACAGAAGGCAGGGAGCCAAAGTTCATCCAGGGCCAGGGTCTTAAATTTAACATCCTCTTCTCTGTCGTCTGTAGGGGGGGAGTTCACACGCCAGGCTGAGGTGACCTTTCTGCCAGGGAATGAGAAGCTGAGCATCAGGCAGGAGTTCAAAGGCATCGATGAGCACGACCACCTGGTGGTGAGCACCAACCTGGAAGGCCAGGTCCCTGAGGTGCCTCTTGGCTCCACCGTGAAGATCGGCCCTTATTCTGAGGTCTACCAGTACAGCAACAACTGTGAGATACAGCTTGAATAGGGACTCACTATGTTTTTGAATGAAAATGTCAGTGGCTTGTTTCTCCTGTTGTTCTGCACCTGTTTTCTGCTTTTTTAATCATAACCATTTAGAAGAATAATGAGTCATCTACTTGCTTCTCACCTGCCTATCACACCTTCCAGTGATCACTTCCTCCTCCACTCGGGCCTACGAAGTGAGCTTGCCCGATGGCTCCACTGACACCAGGACATTCCAGTGGCGTCAGACCATTACCTTCCAGAGCTGTCAGCATGGCGAGTCTTTGAGAGACATGAAACCAACTCAGATGCTCAGCGTGGACCAAGTCTTTGTCCTGTACAATGCTAATAATGCACTGATCCGGTTCGCCATGAGCAACAAGATCGGGGATATCAATGGTGAGGTCATGGAGATTATTTTTGTCTTCCTGTTTTGGTCTGTGCACACTTCCTTCCTGGAGTGCGACTTATAACATCCTGACCAAGGATGGAAGGTTTTGGCTTATTTTGTCGTGGTATCACATGAATTGATATTGTAATTGTAAGATTTCCCTAAAATGCACTCTTAATTCCCAGGAGGGCAGCCAGAGGAGAACCCATGTTTCACTGGAAGACACGGCTGTGACACCAACGCTGTGTGCCGACCTGGAGAGGGAAATCAGTTCACCTGCGTGTGTGCTGCTGGCTTCAATGGTGATGGACGCACATGTTATGGTAAGAATGACACATGACTTCACACGGGGAAAAAAGGACCTTTGTCTCCATTGTTTGTGGCAATGCGGATTCTCACCATTAATGTATTTTCTGCTTTCAAGTCAATCAACCAGTTTCCACATCTGTTTAGAGCCAACATTTGATCAACCCAGACTTTGTAGAGCCTTCCTTCCTGGGGAACTGGGCAATCTAACCAATTAGCAGAGGGAGGATCACAAAGTAAACAAAGTCTCCCATACTCCCAGACCAGGTTAGCATATATACTGCAGTCCATGCTCGATGCAACCATGAGTCTTTTGTATGGGAGACCAGACCGGAAGAGCTCTGAGGCACATACAGTGAAAAGGGGAAGGAAGTATCTCAGACTGATGTTATCTTGAAACATTTGAAATTAAGAAACCTAATCAAGCTCTCCCCTCTGATCTCCATCTGATAATGAAGGACACTGATGTAACAAATCCAGCCTTCAGAGTCTCAAACTCAAACATGTTTGTCGTTATTAGCATTGACAATTGCCTCTTCTCTTTATCAGACATCGACGAGTGCAGAGAGAACCGTCAGATCTGTGGCTCCCACGCTATCTGCAACAACCAGCCCGGGACCTTCCGCTGTGAATGTGAAGATGGTTATCTGTTCGGCAACGACGGCCAGACCTGCGTTGGTAAGTATGGTTTGTGCACTGCCGGGTACAGTTACATATATTTTTAGGGATGTACAGGTTCAGACATAAACTGTAATACAAGGCATGAATATATCAAGTAGGCCAGAGAAAACACAATGACACACATACAACTTTGAAGTGACTGCTGCAGTAGCAATATCATTTCAGAGATTATCTCGGAGAAAGTGTGCTTGGGTTTTAGGTCCACAATGTGTCTGTGTGCGTGTGTGTTCGTCAGGCCGAGGTCAAATAATACACCCATCACGCCACATCAGGACAGTTCTTTAAATAGTCACGGAAAAGACTAAACCGACTTCGATATCCTTCTCTCACTTTCCTAGTCATCAGCTGTATGTCAGCAGCTCTAGCCCACATATACTCAAGGAATAGTACAGCATTTTTGGAAATAGCCTTATTTGCTCTCCTCTGAAGATCACTAAATCCCTTGATGTATTATGTTTGTTTAATTCATACAATAACTAGAACGGGCACTCGGTAGAGCGCATACCTTTGCATATCACAAGATTGGGCATTGAATTATGAACATGTTGGCATTAGTTGCGTGCCAATTGGATAAAAATTGACCGTGCTATGGTACAAAGAAAATGTTGACCTTTTCATGACCTTGACCTTTGACCCGATCGATCCCAAAATCTAATCAAATGGTCCCCGGATAATAACCAATCATCCCACCAAATTTCATGCGATTCAAGAAGATTTTTACCTTTTCATGACCTTGACCTTTGACCCGATCGATCCCAAAATTTAATCAAATAGTCCCCGGATAATAACCAATCATCCCACCAAATTTCATGCGATTCAGCTTAATACTTTTTGACTTATGCGAATAACACGCACGCATACAAATACACGGCGATCAAAACATTACCTTCCGCATTTTCAATGCAAAGGTAACTAGAATGGGCACTCGGTAGAGCGCATAACTTCGCATATCACAAGATTGGGCATTGAATTATGAACATTTTGGCATTAGTTGCATGCCAATTGGATATAAATTGACCGCACTATGGTAAAAAGAAGATGTTGACCTTTTCATGACCTTGACCATGACCTTTGACAACACGCATACAAATAAATAAATAAATACACGGCGATCAAAACATTACCTTCCGCATTTTCAATGCGAAGGTAATTATAGGCTAGCTGTTTCACCCTATTTCTAATCTTTAGGCTAAGCTAAGCAAGCTAACCGGCCGCTGGGAGGAGCCGTATATTTATCTCGAGAGTGGTACTGATCTTCTTATCTAGCTCTCGGCGAGAGAGTGACTAAACATTTCCCGTTTCCCAAAATATTTTACTGTTTCGAAGAGAAGTTTACTAAGATGAAAATGACAAAAAACATTGTGAAAAACCGTTAAACTGTTCAGAGTTGAATGTGATGTCTGGTCATTTTGTGACATGCTGTAACACATTAAAGTATTTGTTCATCTCCTCAGAGGTTTATCGACCTGTGGACGCCTGTGAGGAAGGCACCCATAACTGTGACATTCCTGAGCGCGCTCAGTGCAGCTACACCGGAGGCTCGTCCTACATCTGCTCCTGCCTGCCAGGTTTCATAGGAGATGGTCGAGTCTGCCAAGGTACTGCAGAGAGACACTGGACGTGTGCTTTTGTTACAGAATATCTATACAATTCAAATGTTACGGAATACACAACATTAATGAGACATTTTAGCATCTTATTCAAATACAGTAAATTACAGTGCTCATGGGATATTATAACCAACTGATTGTAGCACATAGCATTAGCAATTATCATCATAGCATTACACTTACAGGACGGTATACATAGTTTTGCACATTTTAGCCCGTCAATTACATAATGTTGTAGCTATTTAAGCTGTGTAGTTTCTAAGAGTGATCCTAAAACTTACACACAAACTTACACTTTTTTCGTCAGTGTTCCTAAAAATTACATGACATCCAACAAACAAAGCTGCAACTCAGATTGGCCAGACTGCAGTTCCGTCAAATCATTTATACGTCTGTAATTAAACCTATGGAACACTCCAGGCGTTGCACTTGTTGGTGTCTGCAAGGAAAATGAATCCGGAGATTTCAGAGTTAGCTGCCGAAAAGCTTTGCAATCATGATCGTTGTTGCCACTCATTGTGAATCATTGCAGAGGAAGATAAAACATAGCTTCTGGCAATGAAAATGTTGTTTTGAAATTCCTCCTGAGGTTTCTCGAGTGTCAGAGCATCTTCTGTTATCCTCATAAGGAGACTTTTGAAAACTCTCCCTCCTTGACGCCCTGTCATGTGATGACGATCAACAAAAAGCAAGAATCTAAGGGAACGAATGGCTGCCTACATGGGCTGGTTCAATATCCAAAATCATATGACATTTTAAAATGTTCATTTTCATAATGTGAAGTATTTCGAGTCAACAGGCTCAATGGAAAATCCAATCCAGTACTCCAGATTTCTAATCCATCACATGGACCTGAAGGCTATAATTGCTAAACCATCTGTTCAGGACCGGGGGAAGTGAAATTGCTTACAAAATGCTTCTGCAGCGTTTGAGGAGTGAAACATGAAAAGCAGATGGCGGTCATGACTTGGCGTGTAGTTTTTTTTTGGCTGGTCCTCAGGAGCACTCATTCATAGTTTCCATTCTTTCCATGCCTCTGCTTGATGTTGTTGTGCACAGGCGGACCTAGATCATAATGTAGATCCCCGACTGTAAAAGGACACGATGGAATTGGATTAGCGGTGCGGTTAAGACTGATTCATCTCTCTCTCTCTCTCTTCTCACCCTCTTCTATGCCGACTGAAGACATAGACGAGTGCCAGCCTGGAAGGTGTCATCAGGACGCTACGTGTTATAACACCCAGGGATCATTTACCTGCGAGTGCAGAGCTGGTTACTATGGCGATGGCTTCTCCTGCTCTACAGGTACGTTTTTTGGTATGCTTAAAACCAAGCGTCTGACTCAAACAGTTAATTGTTGTCGGTCGAATGGGTTTCATATCCAGTCTGCTAACACTTAGCCTCTGCTGCTGCTGTCAGTTTATTTGGGGGTGGTGGGAGTTCAGACGGTTTTGGTAATTGTTTTCTTTAAATTAGTTGCAGACTCAATAATAGAAAAATACGGATAATTTTCATTTAAAGTATTGTTTATTCCTCCCATTTGGGCATGAGGAGTGCTTGGAAATGAATTCCCCGCCAGAGTAAATTGGTGCCAGCTGGAACCTGTTTTTCATTTTCTCCTGGCTAGCAAAGGGAATATGTCATGCCTTATGAGGGATTAGGGTCGGTGAATTTAATGCAGTAAACAAAAGCTGATATAAATTAGCCTATGAATAAGTTTGTGGCATTGTTGCAGTGCAACTGTGCTCACTCTGAAGGTATTTTCTACTCCAGAGAGAAGAAAAACACGATGCCAGACCCACAGAGACCAGGTTGCGACGGAGTCTAGTCCGCGGGGCCCCCGACCTCCCATCGGACCGTTCATCCCCACATGTGATGAGAACGGTGGCTATACACCCACGCAGTGCCAACGTAGCACGGGGTACTGCTGGTGCGTGGACCGGAACGGGCAGGAGATCCATGGGACTCGCAATGGGCCTGGCAGCGCACCAATGTGTGAGTACAAACATGCGTGAACAATGAGCAGCCACAAACTCTGAAAAATAAGTTTACAGCTACACTTTTGAAGAGGATTCTGTCGACCGGAAAACGTTTCCGTTGCTGAACCGATTTTGGGTTAGTTCCCCTTCCACAGGGCTTGATTTTTCAGCGTTTGTCTCCGTTAGGCATCGACCATGGCAGTGTGTCACCACCCGTTGGACCCACCACTCGACCTGACATCAACCCTCTGCCTCAAGGAACACACCTGCTGTTCACTCAGAGCGGCAAGATAGAGCACATCCCGCTGGAAGGTTCTAAAATGAAAAAGGACGATGCCAAGACCGTCCTCCATCTCCCTGTAAGTGTCAAATGACAAATGCTGATTCACTCTGAGAAGCTCACAGACGTACAATAAGCACTTTTGAGAAATCTTTTAAAGTGAATATGTATATGTATAAGGGGTAAATCCCAAAAAAGCAAAGCAACTTCAGGTCAGCCTCTAACACAAGCCGCTCCCTTGGTCGTAAAAACATGTGAATTTAAATGTTGCCATTTCTCCATCTGCTTAATGCATTCGCTGCTTGCACTTTATTGGAGACACATGGTGACATTCACACTAATTACTAACATCAGTCGGACAACTTTGGAATTGCAATCTGCACTTCTTGTTGCGCTCATTTCCCGAGCAGCTGGTCTGCCGCCTGGCCGAGCTGCTGTTAGTTTGGATTTCTGTCTCGACGTGAACGTAAAGAAAAATCAAAAACCCATCTGCTCCGTGTTTTTATCTCTGACCACGCTTGTTTGAACAAAGTATATTTCAAGGATTGTTGCTCGCTGACCCGTCTGCAGGAGAAGGTAATCATCGGAGTGGCCTATGACTGTGTGGAGAAAATGGTCTACTGGACTGAAATCACATCCCCCTCAATCAGCAAGGCCAGCATCCAGGGGGGGGAGCCCACCACCGTCATCAGATCAGGTAACATCTCACTTCTATACTTCATTCTTTCACTTCGCCAGATGGGAATCAAGGAGGCTGTTACCATTAGAAAAATGAAACTAATGTGCAAAATGTATCCTCCCAACAGATCTGGGCAGCCCAGAGGGTATTGCCATCGACCACTTGGGACGAACCATGTTCTGGACGGACTCGGTGAGGGATCACATTGAGGTGGCTTCTTTGGACGGATCCCAACGTCGTGTCATTATTGACTCGGATCTCGTCAACCCTCGCGCTATCATCACTGACCCTCCCAATGGGTGGGTGTTGTTTCACATAAAGCTTTAACCCGTGACCTGCTTGTTAACAAACTGCCAGAGACATACCAATTGCTGAGGTCAAATTGTCTTTCCCTGGTTAGGAGGTACACGTTTAAAGGAATAGCTCAACATTTTTGGGATTACACTTATTTGTTGTCTTGTCGAGATCAATAATAACAATCTCATATCCAAACCACATCGAACAACTTTTAAAAACTTTAGACCTGCTTGTAGTCTTTATTCTAAGCCAACCGGCTGCTGGCTGTAGTTTTATATCGAAAGGACAAAAATTAGAGCGGTATTGAGCCTCTCAACTAACTCACAGGAAGAAAGGAAATAAGCATAAGCATAAGCATATGTCCCATCAGGTTTAACTGTTCCTTTAAATATTACTACATTAATCAAACACTGGCAGTCCCTGGCAGTCCAATGTAACAACTTTGCTATTAAAGAAACAGATTTACAGGCAGGAGAAAAACATTCTGATTTGATTAGTATTAAGTTAAAACAGTAATTTAACACCTGTCCTTACAGTAATCTTTACTGGGCCGATTGGAACCGCGATGCCCCCAAGATCGAGACCTCTTACATGGATGGATCCAACAGGAGGGTGCTGATTAAAGACGATCTCGGCCTGCCGAACGGCTTGACTTACGACTCCCAGAGCTCTCTGCTTTGCTGGGCAGACGCAGGTACTGTACGTTTCAGACAGATGACTCATCTGTGAAATGATGTCTGGCTTCTCATCAGCAGTAATCTCTCGCCTGTAGGCACACATAAAATGGAGTGCACACATCCGGGCCACGGCGACCGCAGAATGGTTATGGAGGGGCTTCAGTACCCTTTTGGGATCACGTCATTTGGAAAGAACATCTACTACACTGACTGGCGGAGGTTAGACTTTTTCTATTGTCGTGAACACTTGTTTAGCTTTTTATCCAATATGATATGTAACTAAAATAAACAGCTTTTGAGTATTCCAATTAATTCAACCCTACAATACTTTATGTTTGTATGTCTAATGCCGACATAATAATTAAAGGTTATCACACACATATTTAGTGGTTGGTGTTTAGCCAGTTCTTGTGTACCTTGATCTAATATGGATAGTTTTAAATTACCAGACACTGGAATTTATAGAATGAAGTATATAATCGAGCCTTTATCCATGGTCCACTGTGCATTGTAAGAACTCAGATCTATCGAGGTAGAGGAAGGAGAGGTTAAGTCAGAGGTCAAAAAGCTCCCCACCCTGTAAGCATTGGCCCTTGATGTTCTTGCAGACCTCTCTGAAGACTGTGGAGCTTACTTTCTTCAGCTGATTCTGTATGTTAGCCACTGCGCAGAAATGCGGGGGTTGGGGCGTCTATTTGTGTGGTTGTGTGTGTGTCTGTGTCTGCAGGGCGAGGAAGCATCCTAAAAAGTGGCAGCTGCTTGCAATTTCTCCACCTCCAGCGTCTGTGAGTGACCTGCTGCCCAGGGCCTCCCTCTGATCTTGCAAGTCTGTAGCCTTGCTGGAGAAGGTTGAGAGGTGGTGTGGGGGAGGCACTCAAACTATTTCAGTTATGGCTAAGAAAGCTAAACTGACCCGTACTCATTCTTGACATACTTTGCAAGAAACACAGGGATGCAGCATGCTCAGGGTTCTTAATGCTGGGATCAGCCCGGGTGGCTAAAATCTTGCACTTATTGTGTTTCCAACAGGGATGCCGTAGTTGCCGTGGACCGCCAATCCGGCAAGGAGTCAGACGAGTTCCAGCCTCAGAAACGGACCAAGATATATGGGATCACAACAGCCTACGCCCAGTGTCCATCAGGTAAGCAGACCAGTTGGGAACAGGGCCACAGACTCCCTGGGAATTCCCCTGAAAAATATTTGCTTGTGACGTAAAACATTTTTTTTTACTGATTGTGTTATTTACTTAGCAATTGGTTAGAAAACACCCTCCAGTCCCATGAAGAACCATTCCAAGAAATAGCTTGACCCTTAACATTCAGGGGCTACCTTTTGATTCAGCCTTATTATGCAATCCCTCCACTTTCGGACATACAAGCCCAGTTTGGTGCCGTCTGTAAAGGACTCTGAACGTGAAAAAGGAAGAGCCGCAGCTTCTGAAAGCAAACGGGAGGCAATCTGCAGCTAGTATTCATCATGAAGTGAAGGGATGATTATGTTACTGTGAAGCACCAGGCCCCCTTCGTCTCTTCTAGATAAGGCTGCATGCGTACAGCCAGGGAATGTGGAGTCAAGGGAGAGGGGCCTCCAACATCTGGAGTTTGCTCTGTGTTTCCTCGAAGTATGTGTATATCTAGTGATCAAACAGTGAAGAGACAGTTTCCTGCCGTTCCTTGCTACGCCGGCTTATGATTTATACAAATGCGCTGGAATGTCCCACATTAGTAACAGTTTGTATGTTGTTTCCTTTTCCTCCAGGACAAAACTACTGTGCTGTGAACAACGGGGACTGCACCCACCTCTGTTTAGCGACCCCCAACGGCCGCTCCTGCAGATGTCCTAGTAACGCAGTGGGTGTGGGCTGTGTGGAGAGAGACAGCGGTTAGGACGGCTGTGCTCAGAGAGTTGACACTGTTTGGAAGTTTGACCGCAAATTTAGGAGCCACTCAGCATTACTAAACTATAGCTGCTGAAAATGCCACTGAAACCCAGAGGTGAACTTACTGTGCCTTTTATTGCTCAGTGTTATGCTTATCTGCATTTTATACATTTCCCTTTACGAAATCACAACTGCGAAATATTGAGAATTGTAAATATAAACACTATTATTTGGTCTTTTCCTGAGTGCACATAGACTGAGAATAAAGCTCAAGGGATACATACATGAATGTGAAATTCATCACAGCGATGCATGACGCCATCTTGTGTCGGCTGCGTTGCACTGGGGCATATTTGGATTAGTTTATCTCCTTAAAGTGTTATTGTGGGATAGGACGAGTGTCTGTACAAGCTGGTGGGATGAGTTCAAATGCTGGGCAGCAAAAGAATAAAAAAATTTCTAACATGTTGTGCTGCTTTGTCTGTGTACGAATGGGGACACCGTGTGTTCGGTAGGGTTCATTACAAATACATAGCTGGTGTAAACCGTGTCAAGTCCAGTATCTGCCCTGGTTGAACACATGACCTGTCACATTTGTGGTTTATTCTGAAGATATTCCTACAGGAGAAGTAATGTTGGTCCTCTAGAATTATCATTAATTATTTTTGTATTTTTTTGTGTTGTATTACCATTTCCCACATTATCGTGCATTTCTAACTCATTCAATGGAAGTTTACTCGAACAACTGAGTACGCCACTAGCCTACTAGACAACGTAAAGCGGTATTTGACCAGCTCCGTCACGTTCAAGTCAAACTGAAACCTGTAAGCAACCTCTGTGTGCTGAAAGGGAGACGTTTGGGTTGTTGTGCTCACGCGGCTTATTTCCACAATGCAGTGTGGCAGCGCGATGACGTTTCTGCTTTGTTGACAAAGGAAACCAAATGCTGCCACCCCAACGCTCTGCAGCGGTGGAGAGGGAGACACGTGCTACGTCAATGGTGCGTTAACGGACTCTTTGATTACTTCGGAATATGGAATACTTCAACCATAAACTGCGACCTTATTGAAACCACAGTATTCATATTAGGGTTGCAGCTGCATTTTTATTATTATTATCATGTCTCATTTAGCTTGTTAGGCCTACTCTCGCCTATAAACAAGTGTTTATTTAGTCTGATGTATACTCCGTTTACAGTAGGATAAATAAAAACAATAATCCTTGCTATGGACGAGTGGACCTAGAAAATGCTCCCATAAAAATGTCTTAAATGATTAATATATTAATACATTTTAATTCATTTCAGTCAGAAGTCAAGACTTGCTTAAACTCTAGCTTTACGATGGGATTTCTAAATTGCCATTAACGTGTGGTTAATCTATGTAAATTAGGTGCATTATACATATTGATACAACAATAATCTGCTGGTGTTTACAACCTATCTTTTTGCAGATTTGCAGAAATGTGTCAAACGCACCACCATGACTGCTCGAAAAGATCTGATTGATCGGGCATTTAGTTGTGTGTTATCCAATGGGAGGCACAATAGAAGTCACCGCTCCTTCGTGGGCCGTCCCGACCCAGAGACTTGTCTGCGAGGATTATTTTTGCCCTGGTCAACACAGGTATAACCGAATAAATCAGTCTTCTGGATTAATTATGTTAGAGACTAGAGATACTATAGGGCGTGGTAATTACTTGTAGACGTTGCAAATAGAAAACATGTCACCAATAATAATAACAAATTAACGTGAGCTGTATGCTCGTTAACCGTCGTTCCGAGAGTGAAGTCCCTCACTCAACCGGGGAAGGGGCGGGACTGTGAGGGGCTGCCTTGCAGTCTCTGCTGAGGGAAAACCTCCGCCGCATTAGCTCGTCTCTACTGGACGAAGGCTAGCGTTAGCTGGCTTTAATTGATGGGAAACGAAGGTATGTATGGAAATTAATTATTTTCGCTTGGAACGGATTTTTTTCTGAATGTAAGAAAGATGCAGCTACCGCCTCAAAACTGCTTATTTTGATAAAGCCTGTTCACGATGTGTTGTCTCTGTTGCACTGTTTTGACAGCTGCCCAACACAGATGCGGTGCAACAACAGTTAACGTTATGACTGTTAGCAAGATAACAACAATTACAGCGAATACATACATCTCATATACATAGGACGTGGAGCCCATTAGGTATCGTGGCTCTAAAGTTAATGCAGTATTTAATTAATTATTGTGGCTGAAATTGATGAGCTTTCTTGCTGCTTATTGCTGTCAAGCCAGCTAGAACAAGACACAACTATCGAGCAGGACTTTCAAAATTAAAGACTAATTGCAACGTTGTCAGAGAAGCAATTATGTCCTCAATTGGAGGTATAACACATATCCAATACATTGTGTATATTGAATATAATTACGTTTGTGGCAGCGTTTGTATAATAACGCCACACATGTTTGAAATAATCTTTGTTGTAAAAGACTACAATGAAAGAAAAAAATGAATGCTTCATGTTATTTAATAAATTATTTCTTTTTTTCTAAAAAGTACTGCTTTGATGAAGTGTTTGTAGACTGTGACATGTAAAACTATACAACATGTTGTAATAATATTAAACCGTGAACATTTGAGAGGATAGTTTGTGATGGTTTCCCCATGCATCCTAAAATATATGCAAAGTCACTTTAAAGCAGAAGAGATAAATGTATTTAAAAAGCACTATAGCTCTACTTTTGGAGTGCCAACGTGTGATATGGTGGGAATTGTCTCACTGCTGACTAACCATTTTTTATTATTGGAGTGAAGGCTTTACTGTATCATGCGTACGCATAGAATACTTTAGCTGTACTTACAATTTTGTTGTTGGTGTCGTTTGTAATTATGCAAAGAAAATGGTCTTGCGTTGTAATGCTTTCTTAACACCTTTCTGAAATATATATATTTATGTGTATATATATGAGAAAAGTATATAATTGCTTCTCTAATTAAGTGTTTGCGGAATTTTACGCTCTCAATGCTTTAATCGTGTCATGTTTTCTGGGGGTTTCAATGTGGGATTATAACCTTCAGTATAATTGGGCTACTGGAGCGCGTTAGGTGATTTTATTTTGAAAAATAAACCCCTACCGGAAATGTAGTGCTTCAACGCACTTGTATTTTTGACGCAGGTTAGGTCTGTCCGCCTAGCTAGCCTGCTAGCTGAGCGTGCCGCTCCGGTGTTATGCTACACACGGTGTGTGTCAGGCTCGTCGTGAAGTTTCCGGTTCAAGTCAGGTGAAAGGGCTTTATAACTTCACAGCTGTCGGCGCGTCAGAGTGCGTTGGCAAAAGCGAAAGGGAGCTAATTGTGTTGCGCGAACTAACTTGACACTTTTGTATCTCTCTGCAGAAGGCGCAGTTTAAAAGTGGCAAAGCAGGGACGTGGACCACGAGTCTGCTATGAATGACTCGGGACAACATTTGGGGCTTCGTTCCGGGGCACTTTCAGTCACCTGGAGGACTGGGGCGGACACCAAAGGCGGGGTTTTGTTATTCCTGACTTCCTCCATGCCTTGACTGGTGTCGTCCCTGGAGGTGTGGAAGACATGGCCAGTCTGCAGCAGACTGATTTGTCATATGCGTGGGAAGAGTACATGGATTGTAGACTGCAAGGAGCGGATCTGCAGGTAGGCGCTGCTGGCAGACCCTCTTTTAGACAGGAGCCGATGCAGACTCAGCCTAGGGGCAATTATCTGGGGGAGGGGGGGTGAGCTTGCAGGACTACATGGCAGTATTTGGGAAAGTCTGGAATACAGTTGGGTATATCTTGTTTTTGATGCTAATTTATTCCATCACGCTCAAGTTACAAAACTGACCCTGTGCGGTCTGTGGTTTGAATAGGAAACCATAGCTGTTGCAACGTGCCATACAAGAAAAGTCCACTTATTGTGTCTGTTGTTAAAATGCTCTGTATTCAAACAGTTGTTGAGTGCCAGTGTTGGTAAGAGATTTGCTGGACTCTCAGACATCTTCTTTTAGTCGGGTTCTGGTGATTTTAGCTGCATAAATTACTTTCATGATTTTGCTTCAGATGTTCCCCAATAAGTGACTATAAAATAGAAGTTGCAAAATGTTGCAGTGCGGCTGTAGAAAAATGAAACAGTAAAAAGTACTCGGATAGGTAAGCGGTAAGGGATATGTGGAATTTAGATGATTATAACTTTTGGATTCTTGGAAGACGTCTGCACAGAGACATGCAGGAGATCATTAGGTTATTGTAAGACTTCATCCTTAGAAACATTGATGAATGTTTGTCTTCAGAGATTACTTATTTCTGACAGCATTTTACATGTTTCCACCGTGGGGTAACCACAGGAGGGAGAGTCATTCAGAATGTGTCATTCTGTCATTGTGGCAGGAGCAAGGCGTCAAAATAACTGAAAGAAAATGATTCCTCTCGTTGCTCGGGGATGGGATGCCATGAATCCTCCTGCTGGTCCGCAGAGGCCACTTTTAGAGCCAGAACTGCAACTGCTATGTGGTGTAAAGCACAGATTGCTCATTATAAGCATTCCGAAAGTGCACTTTTATTCCTGTGTCGACCGATAACAGGAGTGAGCTGCGTTGATTCTGAATTCTGTCAGCCCCCCCCCCCCCCCCCTTCTCCTGCTAGCAAAGTACTAACAGCAGCCAGATCACGAGACTTGGATTTGAATCGGACTGCAGACTGAGTGATCTGCCACACACACACACACACACACGCACACACACTCACTCTTATAGGAGCTGATTTAGCCATTATACAAATTATTTGCCATTTATCATGTCCAAGTCTCCTTCAAAGACAGACCTGCTATAATTCGTAAAGGTAATGAGTTCTGAGAAAGTCTGTCGGGCTTTTATTCGTGGAAATAATAGCGTTCTTCCTCGAAAGACATCGTGTCTGTGGTGGTGTGTATGCGCCGTGTGTTTTATTAGTCATGTTTGCATTAGGTCGTCGGCTGGAGAGGCGGTGCCGGCTTGTTCTCAGTCGTCATTTGCAGACTCGACGCTTGAACTTTTGATGTCACCTTTTGTTGTGAACATTGTGGTTGCTCTTCCACTTGTCACCTTCACAGTGATGGTGTGTGTGTATTCTGCCAATCCCATCAGTGCACAAGTATATGCAGTACATTCCTCCCATCTGACGGGGAGGACACAAACACACCTTCTCCTGCAGTAGTCAATGACACAAGAAGTGTGAAAGTGCCTGTGCTGCTGCCTCGCTCTTTATCTCTGTGCCCCCCCCCATCTGATGCTCTCTTCATCTGCATTTCTTTCAGGATTAAAATATTGCTCGTATTTCTTGTTACTTATTTGCAATGACCAAGGACAGATGCCCTGATGGCTCATTAGCTGGGGTCTTACCATGACCTTGTGCTTGACCATGGTCTTCCTCTTTTTGTTTCCTCCTCTGAGCAAGGATACCATAACAAGATTGCAATTGTTTTTACTGCCTCTCGTTTTATTTTTGGAGTGGGGAGGGGGGGGGGGGGGGGGTCAAAGGGTCAAAGGAAGTCCCAGTCTCAAAAGAGACTGATATGGAGGATCTTCCTAGCTATATTTACAAAAAGAGAGCATTGGTACCTCCTACTTGCTATATATTCTCTGTACATGAATGCTCCTTGCATGACTACCAGGATGTGTTTGCGGATTGTTTCGTTTAATTATGAGATACAGGAACTTTCAAAACCCCAAAGCGTGGTGTTTGGAACACTTCACTTTTCTGTTTCTCTGGCACGACTCCTATGTCACTTTAAATTCTGCCAGTTGCAGGCTTCTCGGGTCAATGTTAACTCTGGTTGAAGTAAGCTTTAGGCATTACAAATGATGTCCTGTCCTGCATTTGAAAAGCCATTGTCCTGCAGGGTAACTGGGCTCATCTTGTAAGTATCATTTTGTAGCTCCTCTAAATGTCCATTGTCAATGCGTTGTTACTTAGCCTGTAACAACAGGTACTTGTGTGTGAAGCAGATTTTAATTAGGACAACTCTGGTCACATATTCCACTTACATTACTTGCCATTAGCTCTCGAAGCTCGGTTCTGTGCTTCTGTGGTAAATGGTGAATCCTTGTCTAGAAAAGATTAAACTTGTCGAGCAAAGCATAAGGCTAATGCAGTGAATACTAAAGAGGGAGTAAAGATGGTCGTGCTGGTTTACCTCAATCACCAAAGTTAATTATTTGGCTCGTTGGGACTGAACAATGTGAAATGCAACATATACCATATGTCTGCTATATTTAGGTAAAAGACTGTTTGGTACATTATGTCCGTCATTGCATTATCAGAGACATTATTTCCAGTGGCATTAAGGTCAGCTGTGAGATGTATGACTGCTCTAGCTATCTAAAGCAATTAGAGATAATGTGCATCGATTATATTCAACACCTGAGCTACTAAGTGCACAATAAAGTGGGAGAAAATACTTGCTACATTGGTGGTCTCCCTTGTCATTTTCATACAGCAGTCTAGTAAAATATCTCCAACATTTATTGAACGGCCTCTCATTTGAACCGCAGGTTTGTGGTTATGTATAGCCTCACGGCAGCATTGTTCCTCAGCCGAACAATAATGGACATTACGGTAGATAACCCATCTCAGGAGTTGACAATCACTACTTAAGTTACATTGTTGGAGAATCATGTCATGTAAATAATTTCTAAAGCAACCTAAAACTGAAAAAGCAACCACCTAGACTTGATCTGTCTAAGCCGAGACAGTCTGACCTCAAGAGATTGTGGAGTTACACGCCAAAAGGTCTTCTCTATTTTTAAACCTCAAACCAATCTTGGACCACTATATACAATTCAGTCCTGAGAAAACATACACTAGAACATATAGGCATGCTAATTTCACGGATTTGTCGACATATTGGTGGGATGAGGCCGTTTCATTTACTCCACAGTAATTTGCCATTTAAATTTTTACAGTTTTCAGTGAATTCCCCATGACATTGCCTCTTGAGTGAAATTCAAGTACAAGGGACCAAAGACAACAATAACAAAAAGGGTGCATTCATTCTCTGATCAATAATGTCTTTGCGATCGTCGCACTACTTGCAACAAAACGTTGATGGTTATTTATTTCATACAACTTTACGATTTCTGCTTTGTTGTCTACCGATATACTTCTGCAAGTGAAGTTTCATTCTCAGGCTTGCTGGTTGACCACGGGATTTGTTTCACATCTGCATTTGTTGTTCTGTCCATTTTGTCTGGTGTCGAAATGGAGTAAGATAAGTCATTTGTGGTGCTGCGAGAAGCGGCTCTGCTCTCTCACTGCAGCTTGTGAGGAAATGATGAACGTTAGGGGCCCCTCGTGATGCTCATCACCCAAACGTCAAATTAGATCAGTAGGGATCTCAAACCAGGGGAAAAAAACATTGCATAACCAACGCCCCATGTCCTCTCTCACGAGATCACATCGCTTTCACTGCCTCTGCCAAAGCGGTAGTCTAATGATCCAAACAGAGCTTGAAGTAAAGAACCAGAGTGGGTGACTCAGCCATCACACTCCCATGACTAGGCCTCCCATGATTGCCGTGTTGGAGGAAGGCAGTGTAAAAAAACACATGGTCACATCCACCATGTCCAAGCAATAACGTAAACTTGGGTTTGGCTTTTAGAATTCAAACATGTATTCCTCTCATGTAAAGAGAAAGATCAAGCATTGAGAGGATACAGGCAAGGCAAGTGTGGGCACATGTGTTTCCTTCTGAGGTGTCCTTAAGCAAGTGTCAGCATTTGGCACGCTGTTCCGTAGCTGAATCTGACCTTTGAACTTCCTGGGCCGGGCAAGAAATATTTTAACAAAAACCAAGAGCAAAAGATATATATATATTTTTTCCTCCATTCTGATGCGACTCTATGCTGTTTGGGTATCCCCACATTCTTGTAGCAAGTTAATTCCCCCTTTTCCAGGCAGACTGCAGCTCTGCAGGACCAACATGATCTACGGTTAAGTTATATTAAATTAATTCTTCTGTTAACAAATCTCAAAATGGCTCAGTAGCTGAACATACAAGTGGCAATACGTCGGTAGCCGTTTGTCTCAACGACCCAGATAGCCGGTGCATGTCTACACGACAAGTCGACAAATAAAGAAGTTCATCACTGCAGAGGAAAGGTCAACGCTCCCTTTCTGTTGACAGAAGTGTGTTGTCGGGGCTTTGTGAACTGTTGATTTCCCCTCCAAGCAGTATTAATCAGTATTGGCAGTCTCTCCATTATCAAATCACCCCGGCTGGTTTGTGCTGAGTGCATTGTAATATTGGATTCCAGCCTCGGAGGAAAAACAACGCTGTGGCTGGGAAATTAGTGTTATCGTGAGCCGCTTGGTTTCCCTTTCCCGTGTGAGGTGAACGGCCACAACAGATGCACTGATAACACAAGGACAAACGTCGTCATTCTAGATGCTCATTTTGGGAGATTAACTATAATAGACTGAGTGCACAGCTCCTGTGTAACTCCAGGGCTTATTTAAACTAAAACACTTTGGGCAACCTTGAAGCTTTGGTTTCCTGTCAGTATTCCCTCTGTTGGTCTTTGTTGTTATCTGTCGCTACAGTTGTTTATTTTACCGTTTCATATTTTTGTCAGCTTTCCTGTTTTACCCGTCCTCTCAGTCCTGACCCTCTCACGATCCACGCATCTCTTTCTCTCTCCCACTCCGTTGTCCACATCGCATACTTTCCAGTTAAATCTCTTTTAATGCCATAGTTAATCAGCAAGTCGCCCTTCTTTGGAAGTCGTGACACAGGAAGGACGTTGACTCGCCGTGTAACTGCACAAGTCTGGGCTCGCTCCTCGCCCTTCTCCTTGAGAGGTTGGCAGCAAAAGCACAGGTGTGCCGAAACTCCAAACACCTGAATAACCGATTTTGAAATCCCCCCCACCCCCTCTCGTGTTTTAGTCGTGGAATCAGTTTCCCAGACATGCACAGACGATGCATAGCTCTTTTATGACGTGTTAAGACGACAAAAAAAAGTAAACCCACTATAAGTGTAAATGATGCCATAATTACTCTTTAAAGGGTTGTTTTATATGTCATTTTCTTTTTAGTGTCTCTGTGACGTATCAGTGTAAGGACACTCGAACTAGATACTCACCAGCGTGCCAGATTTAGAGTGAAGCCACAGACTTCCCCTGTGTATGCAGACCTTTGTAATAAGAACGGTGATAATAAAACAGTCCAGTCTTGGCCACACTCGGTGTGTAATGTGATAGGTACTGCGTGGTGTCTTTGGCCACACCAGTCAGGCATCAGTGTTGCCTGAATGAGTCCAGTCAGTGGCGACAGATACGCGGAGGAGGGGAGGCAGTACGCTGCTTAGAGAATGCTGGTAGCATATTTACACCCTGGAACCGGTAATGCAGTCAGCTGACTTCTCTCACTTCTGAGAAAGTCCCGGTTGCCTCTGCCAGCTGTGGTGGTGAGCGATTCTATGATTGGCTGACGGTCAGACCTCAGCACTGTGACGAGGCAGATCTCCACCTAAAGGGATCTTTGTTCATTGCTGAGATGTGATTTGAAATTGTAAAACGCTGGGCTGTCCACCAGGCTATTGTTCAAAAGCAATGAGCTTTTACTTTGAACATGATTGGGTGAGAGATTAAAAAAAAAATGTATTTGTGGTTCTGGGAACTGAAATATTCTAGTGTAAGAACAAAGGAGTGCTTTCTGTTTGCAGTGCTTTTGTGTCGCGTTGTTGGAGAGGACAAATCAAATACACTGACTCTCAGCACTTGCATCTGACCCGATAAATCAATATTGGAGCAATATTTCCACAGAATGACATTAGTGGTCGCTAATTGGCTGTACCGTCATCTATAACGACGACAAAAGACAAAATGATTACGAGCAATTTGCCTTTTTAATGCCTCGTCATGTGAGCGCCCGTAATAATTTGGGTTTGATTCATGCTCTTACTCATTTGTGTCATCTGTCTCCTGTCAGGTCAGCCTTCAGGGTCTGGAGACTTTCCTCTGTCTCTTCCACAATGTGCAGCATCAACCCGACAACAGCAAAGATGCACTGAAATTCTGGTAGGTTTGGTTACCGTTTTAACCTCTTTCCCTGTATTGAGATGGAGGTTTGGTCTCGGTCCGAGACAGAACAACGCCTCACAGAGTACACGCAGTTCTAGCAACACCTCAAAGAACAAAAGGGGGCACGCGGCAACTGCAAACACACCGGCAGTGGCGGTGGCCTTTTCCAAAGGAAAAGTAACTGCAGAAGTGACATTTTATTTTCAGCATTTATATGTCCCACCACTCTGCAGACATTATGTAATCATGGTGCATTATCATTTCTAAGTACCTTGCAGCATAGATTTCCATATTAATCAGGACATTTGGAGACGTTAGGTGCCTCCAGCGCACGCACACAAAGTCCTTCAGCGGATAAACTTTGTGGTGGAAGTTTAATCTTGGAGCTTCATAGCACATACTTGTTAAGGAAGTATCACTCTGCTGGGATTAAGTGTGCGTATTAGCATTTGTGAGTTATGTTTTCCCTTAAATGAGAAGTGATTAATTTGAATGTGGTTTTGGTTAAAATGCCTGGAATAATGTCCAGCTTAAGGCAGTTTCATGTTTTGCTCTGTGAGATCAGCCATAAAGAGTTCCGTACTTTAAATCATTGAAGCTTTTATCTGCAATAATTAAACACTTGGCTCACAGGTGTTGTAGAAATGGATCACAACATTCTCAAGTTATGAGCAGACCACCGTGTAAACTCTCTAGAAGTTTGAATACCAACCATTTTTTTTAGATTGTAGATTTAGCACATTTCACAATGTTATAGTTGTAGTTTGTATAACACTGTCAGTTTGTAAGTTAGTTAATGCGTTTGTACCCTGATCCCATGAGAAGTCTTTCAGCATTGGTAATGATGGAGGAAGGTGACCACAGGTTAGCCTCTCACTTTCCTTTTATTGATAAGAATCGTTGCCTAAAACCTTTTTAAAAGCATTGTTGATCTGTGGAGATTATCTGAGCAGGACGTGCCTGAGAGCTGTTTCTTCGACATCAATCAGAGTCCACAATAAATCAAAACAACCTTCAGTTGAAATCATCCATTATGATTCGATTCTAATTGATCAGACCAGAAAAAACAATCTACAGAAATATACATCTTGTGCGTGCATATTCTTAATACATCATTGTTTGCAGTGGAACCAGCTATATGGATGCAGTTAATCATGTGGACAAACCATGTTTGCTTCCTTGACCTCATTATAGCTCGTGGCACTCTGTGAACAGTGCACTGTACACACAGGAATCATGGTTGAACACATTGTATGCTGATGTCCTCTCCTCTGAGCTGGAGCCACAATATCTTATTATTTGAAGATCATCCATTGCTCTACGTATTTTTTTATCTCTTCAAAAAACCTTTTGCTATGACTAATTAAAACCTCCTTGTGAAGCCTCCACCATGAAAGTAACTCAGTTGAGGTAATAATATGAATAATTTGCCAAAACAAATCTCACAATAAGCTTCTTTGTCTTTTGCAGCATGATGATGTCATGGACACTTTTAGCCATGTGTTCTATGTCTGTACTCACTGGCATGAAAGAATGATAAAACAAATAGAAGGATGGTGTCACAAAACACAAGCAAATGCTGGGTTTAAAACAATCTGTGGGCTGTATTTCTTTCATCGTGTTATCCTCATTGGAATTTTTAGAAATGTATTTGCAATGCAGCCCGAACTGTCAATATGACAGCTGTTTGTTTTGAAGGTACTTAGTAATGTAATCATATATTTATGCGATACAGTTCTCCAAGCCGTTTAATTGAGGCTTGTACCGCATGTATGCATTGAATAATGCGATACAAACACTGAATCTATTCTAAATGACAGTAACTTTTCAACATTAAAAAGTCAAACCTAACATATCATGTCAAAAGCCTCTTGGATGTGCGTGTTGCCTGTTTGAGAGCGACCTGTTACCTAAATAAACTCCATCCGGAGGCTTCATCTTCCACTCAGACTAAAGCTGAATAATCATGGTGAGCTTGAATTTTACACTTTTACACAGCATACTTGTTTCAGATGACAAGTAGACCATGTCAATATGGCTCAACTTTCCTTGTATCCAGATAGTGATGTGAATATCTTTACAATAACACCACATAATAAAACAAATATATGCAACACAAAGAAAGCCTGTATGGTTCTAGTTTGCACTTTTTATCTAAGAGTGCAGAATCATCAAATTGATGGTTCATGTAATACATTGTATGGCACTGTGTATTTCTGAAGACAACATTTTCAAAAATCATATTTACTCCTTTGGTGGTTTCAGTTACAATTTAGTTTCAATAATTTATTAACATCCTTCTCAGTTCTCGTACCACGGACACAGTGTGTGCGTTGGCTAATTGTCCACAGAGGAAACGTTATTAAAGCTGGAGTTATGTTCGGTACTGAAGCATTGTAGGTGATGTTTTTTCTGAACCTTTCCACGGTTTACTCTCAAAGACTCGATTCACCGTCTCCTTCCTGGACACTTTATATAAGAAGTGTCCGTCAACCCTGTGTAATACATTTGTAGGTGGCCAAAATGTTACAATTAACTTTCATGAACTGAAAACGCACAAATCTTCCCAGACCGGACAGCGCCGTGGTAGCGACCTCTCAATTACAAGGTATCCACGCCCTAAAGCATGCCCTGCTTTATGGTCTGTTTGACTCTAAAATGTGGCCATATTGTATTAAATGAACATCATGCTGTATCAAAGAATAAATGAAAATAGCAATTGAGACCATAAACTCATGGTTACAAGACTTTTCTCTACAATCAGACTTCTTTCTGCAACCAGAGGAGTCGCCCCCTGCTGACCGGTTGAGGTTTAGAACAGGAGGTTGAGTGCATATCTTCTCTTATCACTGCAGTTGAATTCAAGTGGTAACCTCTAGATTAGATTAGATATTCCTTTATTAGTCCCACAGTGGGGAAATTGCAGGATCACAGCAGCGGGTGCACTCCAGAGCATTAATAGAAAATAAAAACAAAACACAATACTAAATACTAATACTAAAATACTAAATATACAGAGGAAAAATAAAGTGCAGAGTTTGCCAAGATCTCCAGCGATCTACTGCAGTTTGTTGTGCAGCCTGACAGCAGCAGGAAGGAAGGACTTCTGGTACCTCTCCCTCAGACACTTTATGTAGGACTATAAATCAATTTCTATGTATCTACGAGGTAGAAACTTTATTGTCACTCTTAAATAGGAGGAGAATTAGGGCCTTGCTGAAGTGTAAATGTCCTAAAAAGAGTGGACATTTGGAAACCTTGTGGTCTTGATAAAATACAACTGGAAAAAATAAAACAATGAGGTGACCATCAAATGTCATAAAAACTAGGTTTGGACATCATTCTGCACACATCCTTAAGGCATTTGTCTTGACAGATTACCTTATTTTTTGGAAACTTGCAATCTTGATTAGTTACAAGAATATAATTCAAATTAATAGAAGAATAAAATGTTTTTAACATGTCATGGCATTATTTAGGGCTTCTATCATTTCATATAAAAAACGAAATGATAGAAGAGTAGAGTGGCGTAAACTTTGGATTTAATCAGTGTGTTTCATCTTTTATTTTAGATAGAATACTTAATGCTTCATCATGCCTAACTCGTCTCTTTTTGGCGCTTTTGCTAGTCGATCTTAGTCGACATGTTTGTTCCTTTAAAAAAAATATATGTGATAAATTTCCGAAACAGTTGTTGTAGTGCAGAAAACAAAGGCTGTTACTGTGAATCCTGATTGATTACGGAGGTCTCATACAGGGCACCGGGGGCTCGTCAGTATTCCCAAGGCCAGTCCCCTCGGCATGTGGCATCACATGCTTTTAGTCCTGGTGTTTTCAATCCATGTTGAGCTGTGTGATTGGGCGTTACCTGCCAAGGGTGTGTCTATCTTCAACGGTGAATGGAGAGCGATGTGAGGTGTGTGTCGTGTGTTGGGTCCTACAGCTTTTTGTCAGTTAAATTTAGAGGAACCCGCGGTTGTGGCAGGCACACTCGATGATCTCGAAATCAACCTTCTTTGGCTTTTTGAAGGAAATTACTTTTTCTTGAATCTCACTGCACTTGTGTATCTGCTACTTCCAAATTCTGAATGAGCATTCAAGTATTGCATGATAAGTGTGATTATGATGTTTTGTTGAGAACGTGAACTCTGAACTTTTCCTTTTAAATCCCTTCCTTACAGTTTACTACATTTACATACATCTGTTTTTTCTCTATTTACAGTTAAATCAAAAGGGAAGTGGACGTAGCATTTTTAAGGAGGCAGCTTGGCCTTCAAAGTCAAAGGATTATTTAACAACTTTTCATTTACAATTGAATTCAATTGAATATAGTTTATTTTCCAAAGACCATTCTCACAAATTACAAATTTGCATCAGAGGGCTTTACAATCTGTAAACATACGACACCCCTGTCCCAGGACCTCACATCGGATCAGGAAAAACTCTCCAAAAATAGAAAAAACCCTTTCACAGGGAAAAAAGGGAAGAAACCTTCAGGAGAGCAACAGAGGAGGATCCCTCTCCCCAAATGGACAGAAGCAATAGACGTCATGTGTACAGAAGGAAGCATTACAGAGTTACAACTCATTGTGAGTATGACAGAGTGTATGACTAGTTGGTAGTAGGCATGGACCACGATCCAGACCTCCATGATCCATCTGGCAGATGGATGTAGAGAAGAGGAGTGGGCGAGGGCATCAGCAGGGCCATGGCATCAGACCCAGCCATACGTGAAGTCACAAGGACTCCGGGGAGGAAGCAGAGCTCATAATGTGCAATGGAAAGATGAAAATGCATCCATAAGTAGAGAGAGAAGAGGAAACAGGTGGTCAGTTTATCCTAAAACGTCCCCCAGCAGCCTATAAGCCTATAGCAGCATATCTAGGGGCTGGACCAGGTGAACCTGATTCAGCCCTAACTATAAGCTCTGTTAAAGAGAAAAGTCTTAAGTCTACTCTTAAATGAGGTGACTGTGTCTGCCTCCCTGACTGAAGATGGAAGCTGGTTCCATAAAGGAGGAGCTTGATAACTGAAGGCTTTTACATTCACAGTATTACATCATCATGCCGCTACCCAAAAAATGAAATTTGCTTGGGTTTCTCTCATGACCGACAACCTCATGATCCCACATTGTATCTTCAAATGTGTATAGAGACTTGTTTGTGCCCCCGCCTTAAGGTGGTTTATCTCCTCTGTTGTAGCTCAGACATGAGTGGGGCCAGTAACACGCTGGCGAGAGAGTTCCTGACTGACGTACATCAACTATGCAGCGCGGTGGCCCAGAGAGCGGAGGCACGGGAGGAAGATGAGGAGGAGAGTCATATGGTGGCACTGGGAGAGTACCTGGTCCGAGGGCGGGGCTTCCTGTTGCTCAGCACCCTGGACTCCATCATTGACCAGGTGAGGATGTTCAAGGCCACGAATGAATCATCATGAAAAACATTAATACTGAACATTATTCTTCATTCCCTTAAGACCACGTCATACAGTATGAGCAACTATAGTTTCAGCAATGGGGGTTCAGCTATTGTCACATGTTTATGTAAATGCTACTACTGTAGTTCCATTCTGTAATATTCACACTTAGGCCACAGCTTTTAGTTTCAGATTCGGCCTCCTATTTCTTAAATCATTCTTTAATCATTGTTTAATATCAGCAGGACAAATTCAAATTTCTGCACATAAGCCTCTGTAACCAATGCTGCGACTTATCTCCATTCATCAGAAGAAAGTTCCTAACTAGAGTTAGCAAAAGAGATCCAATATAGTGCTAACACATGATAAAAGATACAAAGATTATGCTAACATAACATCAGACAGACCTCAGATGGTAAGATTATAGAGGCACTTTATGATCACAGTGCAATTCTGCCCATCCGTGAAACATGTAGAACACACTGTATATTTATAGTTACAAATTTTCATTGGATTTGACTTCACTTTAATTTCTTTTTAATACCTTGCTGGCATTAATTGTTCACATTAGGAGATGCTTGTATTTCTTTTGCCCAGTTTCACTCCACCAAACTGTTCGACCACCACGTGGATAATATTGCCTCTTTACATTTCATTTCGCCGATGCTGATTCAGGGTTAAGTGTCTTGCTCAAGGACACATCGACTAGGTGCCGTGAGCGGGGATCGATTCACCGATCCTCTAATTAAGCTGTACCATCTCCTGCAGGGACAGCGGAGCACGTCCTCCAACAGACTGCTTCAGCTCCGCTGTCACAAGGACAGATGCAGGAGATCATTCCTGATACAGGAGAATATTCCTGCCCACTGATATTAGACCTTATAATAAGTCACCTCTGGCCAGATCCTCCCTTAAATCAACATCAACAAACTGTGCACCGCTTCACTTTATATACACTTAGTTTTACAATTACAAAGACATTTCCCCCTGGGGATGAATACATTATATCTAATCTAACTCTAATAATCTAATTGAAAGACGGACCTGCTAACCACTGACCCACAGTCGTCCCTTTCTCTGTGTTTGTTTAGTGGCCAGTTAGGAGGCCTCTCGACATCCGTGGCTGGTGTTACTCAAGTTAGCAGATGATCATATCTATAAAGGAAATGAGCGCTGCAGTGCCCACAAGCTGTTTGATTTTCTGATTGATTCTAGAGAGTTGGTTTCTAATTTCTGTTACACGCAGGACGTTGATGCTGAAATGTAAATCCTTTTTAGAATGTTTCTGTTTTTAGCTTTTTTTTAAACAACGTGTTCGCTGCATCAGAAAATGGTTTGCCCTCCGACATTCTGCACATGTAGGGAAGCACGCACTGTTTTTGTAAAAGAAAAAACAACTCATTTTATCTTAACTTTATTCAAACTAAGGATGCAGTTCAAGGACTTCTTTTTCGGAGCCGTCGTCAACAAACATGCTGACAACGATTCAAAGCTTAATTCAAAAACCTCTATAAACAAATTTAATTCGATACAGCCTTAATGGATTTCAAGATGCTAAACCCTGTTAATACACCAAGAGATGGACAAAATTGTCTTTCATATTTGTTACGTTTCCAATTCGGTTCCCTTTTTAAATCATTCATGTTACAAAGGCCTGAAGGTTGGTCCTACCTAAAGAGAAACTGAGCTCCACAATAAATTGTTTGATTTTCTGATTGATTGCAGAAAGTTGGTCACTGGTTCTGCTGATGTGCAAATCTTTTTAAAACAGTTGACAGTACTAACTACTGATGTTTGTATCATACAATATACAACATAGATCAGTATTACTCTCACAGATACAGTTTGGACCTGGATTGGTGGAAACACTTTCCCATGAAGGGCGTCAGTTAGTTGTCACCTATCAACACCAGTGAGTGCAGAGCACATGATAAGAATGGCTTCACACAAGCAGATATTGTTTGCTCTGTTAACTGGCACCAGACTGACGGAGCCCAGTGTTCCCTCTGCCTTGTACTGGTTCAGCAGAGCCTAAACCACACTGGACTCACTGTGTTGATGTATTGATCTGATCTGTGAGTGCTTTCGGGTCAAGTAATAGTTTAGTAGATGCTCCCATCCAGGGAGAATGCGCTGCACATAAAAGATCAGAAACAATCATAAATTCAAAAACAATCGGATCTCTGAGTGTCGTGGGTTTAGGGTTTTTCTTTCAACAATTCCCTACGTCAGTCATGATGCTAAGTCAAATGTCAGCGTACACGAAACATAACAGTTAATGAGGTTTTGAACGCTTTGATGGTGTTGATGGGGGAAGTCAGGCAATGCACAGTCTAAGTCTTCCCATGTCAATAGAGTGTCATGGCCATTGAGGTGGACCATACATTAATAATGGTTTTCGGACAATCCATTAACTATGGTTACCTTTCGATATATAATGTAAATAGTGATCTCTTCTGAAAAAGATTCTCTCGGTTACAGAGAGCAAAAATCTTGATTTCCCCCGCTCAGTTATCTTTTTGCCAAACGGTCTTTTCAATAAGAAGTTTATAATCCTCAGACTTGAAGTAACACATGCATCATTGAATGAGATACTATAATGTGATAAATTGGTAATGTGTTTGGGTTTTAATACAAGCTACAGCTGTGTGCATCAGCTGTGGGCTGGAAGGAGTCGATTCTTTCGTGGCAATCAGGGTCAGGCACTTTTATAAACATTTATTTATTTGTGGTATTTAAGAACTTTGGGTTTGCAAAAAGTGGTTTCAAATTATTAATCTTGTGTAAATGTATTGTGAGTTGGGTGAATACTCCCACCCTGTGCCACCTGGTCACTGTTTCAATGACTCAAGTCTATCTCGGTAAGATTTTCCTTATGTAAGACTCTCATTCATTACATAAGTAAAACTATTCCACACGAAACCAGTATTCCTGTAGTCATGTTTAAACATAACATGAAACATCATTGTTTACAATAATTAAAAAAATGTAAACGTCAGGGATATATGTTTATGAAACATATATCCAAGTGTTAAATGTCAGTCATCTCAGGGTGAATCATCAACTGAATAATTTGAAAGGCAAATACGTGGCGACAACCAGATAAAAAGCTGTATAGTTTACAGTCGGAGGTGGAGATGCACCACTCAATCACCCAGGCTGGTATATCGGCCAATTTTAGCTTTTTAAAGATTTTAAATGAGTGTACGGGTTGGCCAGCACAGAAATGGGTTTGAGGTCATTAAAATGTCCTGCTCAGCATGGAGGGGTGAAAAACTCCTTGGCAGCCGAATGGTTACAGCGTGTAACTTGTGTAGTCGTGTAACTTAATGCTGCCAGTTTGATTGCAGGCATTGGTCAAGATATCGCTATCGGATAACAATATCCTTACACTATTAGCTTCACAAATCTAATATTGGCCATTCAACAACTAACGAGTATCAAACAAAAAGCCTCCTTGATTAGCGAGTTAAGAATTGGTAACTTATAAGTCAATATCAGTCAATCATTGGCTATGCATAAACACGACAAAAGAGACTGACCCATTACCGTGAAGTAACTACACAGCATATAATGAATTAATGTTGTGTTTATTATACAATGAATAGAAAATACTTACATCTTGTAAAATCAGCTACCTGATCTTTCATAATGCACACGTTTTTTTGTAATTAACACATGATGGCGTTGGTTCTCTCTCTGCTGTGAGGTATGCCCTGGATATACACGAGATCCTCCAGGTCTTGGAAAGGAAGGCTGTCACTTAGTTGCTACATTGCTGCCGGACACATTTCACAGAAGACAAACTAACTTGCAAACTAAATGCAGAGAAATGAATACCTAACTCATGGAAAAGAAAACGTTTTTAATTAAACTTTTTAAATTCCCAGTTACAGTTCAATTCAGACTGGAAGCTCATCTTAAAGTAGCTAAATTGTCTTTGTTGAACGTGATAAACCCAAAGGACATTTGTACCAAGTTGATCTTGATGGGAGAGTCTGGGTGTGACTCCAGAGTGTGGCCAAAGGGAGCGGGGCAGGGGAACTTTCTAGGTAATCTCAATTTGTTTTGTTGCACTTTCAGGAACTGACCTGCCGGGAGGAGCTGCTCACTCTGCTGCTGTCTCTGCTCCCACTGGTCTGGAAGATCCCTGTGCAGGAGGAAAAAGCCCCAGGTCTGTATTACCACAAATGCTGTGTACAAGTACTATATACTACTGTGTAGTATATATGCAATACTCTATCTCTTGTTAATGTTGCACATTCCTCACACTGCTCAGCTGTAATTGCACACGTAACAATCTCTTATTACTGGTTGGTAACTACTTACTTCAATTTACATACTTCATTTTATGAGTGTAAAAATGTGCTGTGCATTTCGGTTCTCTGTGATGTGCAAACTGTATGTACATCTAGCATGCTAAATGCATTTCATAGACCAGAAATGCTCTCTAGCTTAGTAGATGTATGTATTTGCTTCACCTTTTTCATAATTATTTGACAATTATTAAGATGAAGCAATGTTTTTACATTAGTTTGGGTGTGTTTCTGGGAAGTCAGTGGAATGTGTGCACAGTGCTTTTGACTGTAAACAGTGTCTGTGTTCTTATCAAATGACTCATTTTGATAATATTTTACTTGCTTTACAGTGCAAACAGTGTGCTGTGCTCATTTGGTGATGGATGTGTTGTGATTGATCTTTGTAGTCGGTGTCTCTATCACGTTGAATCTTACAAACAAAAGCAGCCAGTCCCATAACAGGAGAAGAGTAGTGGTTGCAGAGGCGTGTGACCTCAGGATGACACTGGTATTTAGTACAGGACTGCTGATCCTCGCTAACATGGACCCGAGACATTTTGACTTAATTAATTCCTACTCACTGAGTGTGTTTTAACAAACGGCTGTTGACATGCAGCTGAGTTGAAGTTACTCACCTTACAGAATAAAAAACTAAAGCGAAATTGGAATCTCAATGTGACAAATGTGTCAATAATCCTACATCACTTCAGCAGTAAGAAACACAAGTCTAGTGAGACTAAAAAATAACAGTATTTATTTGGTATGTTGTTCTTCATGAATGTCCAGAATTCAATTGACAGATTTCTTTATGTTAACAGATTTCACCCTGCCGTCCCTACTGGAGGTATTCCTGAGCCGGGAGGTGAAGGCCGCTCCTCTCAGAGCAGGACAGAAGGCTGCGACAGATGAACCGAACTCTGGGAAGAGGTCCCGTGTTGGCAGTGGCACCTGGAAGTCACGAAGGTCACGCAGAACAGCGCAGAGGTACTCTGTAAAGGATGCTCGGAAGTCCCAGGTTTCTACCTCGGATTCAGAAGCCAACCCTGAAGACAAAGCTGTCCCAGGCCCAAGGAGCCGACGGTCACATGACTCCACCATCCGGGTAAGCTGTCAGCATCATCGCTCAGAGGCCTCACAGTTAACATCCAGCGCCACTGCCACCACAGAACCCATGAGTGCACCGTACCCACACCCCCGAGCCCCTGGGTACCAGATGATGGACACCGAAACCCTGACAGACCCAGCTGCAATATCCATTTTCAACCGCATGGAAAACTCGCCCTTTGATCTCTGCCATGTGTTGCTTTCTCTGCTGGAGAAGGTATGCAAGTTTGACATGAGCATCAACCACAACCCTGGCCTGGCAATCAGTGTCGTACCTACTCTGACTGAAATCCTGACTGAGTTTGGAGATTGCTGTGGTCCAGGGGGAGGCGATGGAGGTGGAATGGGAGTAGAGGAGCTTGCTGGAGGCTGGACGGAGGAGCCCATTGCACTGGTCCAGAGGATGCTTCTGCGCACCATCCTTCACTTGATGTCAGTGGATGTGAGTCAGAGTGAAACCCTCCCAGATAGCCTGAGACGTAGCCTGACAGACCTGCTGAGAGCCACACTCAAAATCCAAAGTTGCCTGGACAGACAGAGTGACCCGTTTGCTCCCCGGCCTAAGAAGACCCTGCAGGAGGTCCAGGATGACTTTTCATTCTCCCACTATCGCCACAGGGCGCTACTGCTGCCGGAGCTTCTCGAGGGAGTGCTGCAAGTGCTGCTGGGTTGCCTGCAGGCTTCCACACCCAACCCCTTTTTCTTTAGCCAAGCGCTGGAGCTCATCCATGAGTTTGTCCAGCACCGCGGTCTGGAGCTGTTTGAGGCCACAGTGCTGCGCCTGGAGGGACTCTGCAGGGCCAAGGATTCTGAAGTAGGGGGTGAAGTTTCAGAGAGGCTTCGAGGTCTCATCGCAGGAATCTTTAAGATCATCAGTGCGGTGAAGAAGGCAAAGTCAGAGCAGCTGCATCAATCTGTGTGCGCCAGACGGCGGCACCGTCGCTGTGAATATTCCCACTTCCTGCATCACCACAGAGACCTGTCAGGTTTGCCCGTCTCTGCCTTCAAACAGGCTGCCAGGCGCAACCCCTTTGAAGAGGATGGAGACGGCAAGGAAGGGATGGATGGAGTGCGTTACCCTGAGCGCTGCTGCTGCCTGGCTGCCTGTGCTCACCAATGTCTGCGGCTCTTGCAGCGATTGTCCCCAAGTGGGCCAGCAGTATTGCAGGTACTGGCCGGGGTGCAGGCCGTTGGAATCTGCTGTTGTATGGACCCCTGCTCTGTTGTAAGACCCCTGCTGCATGCCTTCCAAGCTCCAGGTCTGCGCAGTTACCAGTCTCATGTTCTCAGTGTCCTGGGCCGACTAATCCTAGAGCAGCTTGGTGGGGGACAACCATCAGAGAAAGCCACGCTGCCCTCCTGTAACATCTGCACTCTGGACAGCAGCCAGCTGCCAGGCCTGGAGGAGACACTGCAGCACGGAGTACCGTCAGCCATTTCTACCAGTCTGTGCTACCGCTCCCAGGGTATTCTGCCAAGTGGAGGAGGGGAAGAGGACATGCTGTGGAAGTGGAATGCTCTGGAGGCCTATCAGGAGCTAGTGTTTGGTGATGACTGGCAGCTGAGTCAGCAGATAGCTGGCCATGTGTGCCACCTGACTTTGCGGGGCAATGCTATAGTGCAGTGGCAGCTCTACACACACATCTTCAACCCTGTGCTGCAGAGAGGGGTAGAGCTGGCCCACCATGCCCAACAGTTGGGGGTTTCCACTGCCTGTACTCAAGTCTGCAGCTGTCACACACAGTGCCTGCCTGTGGAGGTACTACTCATCTACCTGCAAACGTTACCTGCCCTTCTCAAATCAAGGTGAGCGGTTTTACATTTTTCTCGAATCCTACCTTTCCTTGGTCTTCCTTTTCTTAGTGGTTGTTTTTAGTCGGTTATAGTTTGAGGGGATCTATGTAGTAATAGACAGCATTTCAGGATTATTGTATGTATATTAAAGATGTAAAGCTGCAAGTAAGTAAATGTGCACAAGCATCATTGCATCAATGCTTTGTTTGTTACCTTCGCATTGAAAATGCGGAAGGTTATGTTTTGATCGCCGTGTATTTATTACCTTCGCATTGAAAATGCCGGAAGGTTATGTTTTGATCGCCGTTTATTTATTTATTTATTTATTTGTATGCGTGTTATTCGCAAAACTCAAAAAGTATTGAACCGAATCGCATGAAATTTGGTGGGATGATTGTTTATTATCCGGGGACCAGTTGATTAGATTTTGGGATCGATCGGGTCAAAGGTCAAGGTCAAAGGTCATGAACAGGTCAAAATCTTTCGCAGAACTCAAAAAGTATTGAACCGAATCGCATGAAATTTAGTGGGATGATTGTTTATTATCCGGGGACCAGTTGATTAGATTTTGGGATCGATCGGGTCAAAGGTCAAGGTCAAAGGTCATGAACAGGTCAAATCTTCTTGAATCACATGGAATTTGGTGGGATGAGTGGTTATTATCCGGGGACCATTTGATTAGATTTTGGGATCAATCGGGTCAAAGGTCAAGGTCATGGTCATGGAAAGGTCAAAATCTTTTTTTTTTACCATAGCACGATACATTTGTGTCCAATTGGCATGCAACTAATGCCAACATGTTCATAATTCAATGCCCAATCTTGTGATATGCGAAGGTATGCGCTCTACCGAGTGCCCATTCTAGTTTATTTATTTATTTGTATGCGTGTTATTTGCAAAACTCAAAGTATTGAACCGAATCGCATGAAATTTGGTGGGATGATTGGTTATTATCCGGGGACCAGTTGATTAGATTTTGGGATTGATCGGGTCAAGGTCAAGGTCAAGAAAAGGTCAAAATCTTCTTGAATTGCATGAAATTTGGTGGGATGATTGGTTATTATCCGGGGACCATTTGATTAGATTTTGGGATCAATCGGGTCAAAGGTCAAGGTCAAGGTCATGGAAAGGTCAACATCTTTTTTTTTACCATAGCACGATACATTTTTGTCCAATTGGCATGCAACTAATGCCAACATGTTCATAATTCAATGCCCAATCTTGTGATATGCGAAGGTATGCGCTCTACCGAGTGCCCATTCTAGTTTTGATCGCCGTGTATTTGTATGCGTGCGTGTTATTCGCATAAGTAAAAAAGTATTAAACGGAATCGCATGAAATTTGGTGGGATGATTGGTTATTATCCGGGGACCATTTGATTAGATTTTGGGATCGATCGGGTCAAAGGTCAAGGTCATGAAAAAGGTCAAAATCTTCTTGAATCGCATGAAATTTGGCGGAATGATTGGTTATTATCCTGGGACCATTTGATTAGATTTTGGGATCGAGCGGGTCAAAGGTCAAGGTCATGAAAAGGTCTAAATCTTTTTTTTACCATAGCGCGGTCAATTTTTATCCAATTGACATGCAACTAATGCCAAAATGTTCATAATTCAATGCCCAATCTTGTGATATGCGAAGGTATGCGCTCTACCGAGTGCCCGTTCTAGTTGAATAAATGTGATGCTGGTGGATGTTTTTGAAAAATGTTTTGGCAGCTTTCTCACGCAAGAAAAGAATTCTGCTCAACATAAAGCAAATATAATCAGACAGCTAAAGTAGACACCGTATCCACTTGGGCATTGTTTGTTATTCGATCTGTCTTTCCAGGTCATTGCTAATTGATGCTAATAAATAATTTATTACAGCTTTGTGTACTGAGTGACAGATGGAAGATGAGTGACTGTGTATGTAACACTGTGACGCGTACAGTAGTCTGGCTAAAGCAGGTGCTTGTGGTATTTATCCAGACACATTTAACATTATAACATTATAATACTGTCTTCATTAGTTTTAACTTTGGGGTTTATTATCGGTTGAATATTGAGTCAATGAGACAATCAAAAGACATGCAGGTTGTTAAACACTGAATTGCCATATGTGTGAATGTGTTCCGTCTGCGTGTTAAACATGATGACCTTTTTCGGCGATGTACCGGCTCCTGCCCAAATGCATGCTGGGATAGGTTGAATCCCCATGCAATTCGTAACAGGATCAGTGTGAATGAAAAATGGATGGATGGATGCTTTGAGGCAGTCTGTCAGCAGCGGGCGTATATGTTTCCAGATTAAAATTCCGAGTATGTCATTCTGCTCTCTGAAGGTTTGACTGGTATTCAAAGCCTTTATACAGCTGTGATGTTTGTCATCCGAGCCTCAGCCTGAACACAGCAAAGTAAGAAAATACAGTTTCTTGAGGTTTACACCTCTATAAAAACAAAAGCGACCAGATCGGAAGCATCCAAGTGGAGTCTAAGAAAATAGCCCAGCAGCAAACAAAAATGATATAGAAAGTGCTCATTCTAAAACGAGAGTGAATCGGAGGTTGGCTTTCACCCGCTGACGAGGACTCTTACTCTCTTTGACACATTGGCAACTTTCATCCACCCCCATAGTTTGTGAGGCAAAAAAAATATGTTGGCTGTTAAATTGCGACCACTTACAAGTGTAATGTCTCTTTTTTCTATGTCGTTCTAAATCGCTCTAAGAATTCCACTTAATTCAGCTTTTAATCGCCACGATACAGTTACACATTTAGATTTAGTCTGTTTTATCAAAATTATAAAACTTTAGTGAGACTTCAGGTTGCAGCACACAGCGGTTGCTCAAATGTAACGGACTACCCCAACAAAAAGCACTTACTGCATTGAAAAACAGTTAGTATTTTTGTAAGGGTAATCATAATGACCAAATCTGGACACAGAGAGGAAAAGTGTACTGCATTCAATCCGATTGTTACAACTAAGACAACCCCAAAGAGAAGCACTTTTTTCAATAGGTCTTCGAACAAATTGCAATATCTACATCACCTCAAGGTCAAGAAAAGGGTGACTTGAAGAACAATGCTTACTGAACTATTGCTTCTGTACCACCCATCCTCACATACAGTATGTACGTTCAATCACAAGGTTAGAGCATACGGCTCAATCTGGTGGGACAATACCGTCTTTTATCAGCATTCTATTCAGCCGTCTGCTGTTTAAAATGTCTCCAATCAAAAGATTCATCATGATCAAGGTGCTTTTTTTTGCCAAAAATATCTCTGGGCTCAGTACCTTCTATGTGACATTATGGCCGTATGCACAATCTCCACATTTGCCTTTAGGAATAACTTCTTGCCATGTTCAAATTATTACCAGCGAGTACAAGGAGCGTACAAACTGAGGTAAATACAAATTTGCTCCTCCAGTGTATTCAAACATGTCCACTGTTTGTTTGCCCTCTAAGGCTGGCTTCATATACGTCACATAGTACATGTAGTGTATTGAATGGCGAAGGTTAAAATGACAAGGAGAGTGTTTCTAAGTTTGGGGGGATCCTTTCCTGCATTCTAATTACAGATGCTGCAGTGAACAGATTGATTTGCTGGTGCAAGATAACCTAAAAGACAAGAATCCATCTCATACCTGCACCTCCTCTGACATCTAGCCTGCGTCTTTATCAGCGGACACTGCTCCTGTAGCTCTCTGCGTTACAGAGCATCTTTGCAGAGGAGAGCATTAAATATTCAGGCCAATCCTTCTGATGAACGTGTACACTACGAATGAAAAGAGAAAATGTTCTGAAAAAGCAGAATTAATCAACTCTAAATTGATTTGGGGGGAAGACTGGAAATAAACGGTTTGAATTGGAGAAAAAAAATGCACTGAGCTCAGAGCTTTATTTGAACATCTGTTTCATTTCCTTGGCATACTGTGTAAACAATCCCATGCTGAGATGAAAGCAATCTAGTTTTCACTCGGTGTATAATGTCAGCACATCAAAGTGTTCTCTCGCTTCTCAACTGTGGATGTAACCTTCACTCAGAACCTGACACCTTAGTCTTTAAGGTTTAAGGTTTACCCTACATTGCAGGAGCGCAATTTATTATTCATCACTCTCTCAGTAGCCTGTGTTTTCCACTTTTAACACATTTAAAAGGGTAAAATGTCAGCTTTGTTTTGCTTAATAAACGTGTGATAACTTTGGCTCAATGTGACGGAAATGTGTCTTTGTAGCTCAGTAAAAGATACGCACAACAAAACAAACAAAAAACACATAAGATAACAAAGCAAACGCGGTGTGAAGTTGGAACTTTACTAATATAGCAGATGTGTTCATACGCAACATAAGCATGTCGTGTCCTTCACAGTTCATTTGTCATGTTAATAGAAGTTGAGTAATATATTTAAAGGAGTTGGTGTGCCTTGGGGGAAATTATATCTGCAACCTGATGGGAGGAAATTAAATCCGTGAAGGAAGGAGTGTGGCTGTGTGGCGGCAGTGACTTTGCCTCTGATTGACTGGATGCAGAGTTTATGAGATTAGACTGAGTGCTGCCATTTATTTTAATTGCTGGAAGAGTTTAACAGTCTTCCCTTTCTGTCACCTTATGAATCCTTTGCTTGACCAACCAGAGGCATATGCAAAGCCATGTTCTTCCTGAGGCTAATTATTAAGTAAATGCATTACATAGTGTATTACAGTGTTACATTATAAATATTGCTAACTGCCTGTATTTATATTGAATTTGTATAATGTTTGTCTATTCTCTGTTTTACTATGCTGATTTGGTAATATTTTCTGTTTCAGGGTGATCCGAGACCTTTTCGTCAGTTGCAACGGGCTCAACCAGGTGACGGAGCTCGTCTACCTCGACCAGACACGCTCTTTGGCCTTGAAGGTGTTTGAGACTCTGATAATAGGCATTGGACACCAGCAGGCTGATGGGGTGCTTCAGGAGCTGGAGAGTGTTGATGCTGAGGAAAGGGAGACCGTCCTGGGCCTGGCTGAGGAATTGGGGTCCCGAGGGGCTGGAGAGAGCCCACAGAGCCTTAGTAAGTTCTACGAAGGTCTGAAAGAGGCATGTCCACGTCATAAGGGCCGAAGCGGGCAGGGTCGTGGACCAGGACGCGGCCAAGCAGAGACCCACCTCCATGTTATCAACCTCTTCTTGTGTGTGGCCTTCCTCTGTGTCAGCAAAGAGGCCGATTCTGACCGGGACTCAGCCAACGACTCTGAGGACACTTCAGGTTACGACAGCACGGCCAGCGAACCTCTTGGCGGGCGACTGCCTTACCTGTCCCCAGATTGCGTGGCTCTGCCGTCCAAGGAGCAGTTGCGCTGCGCCGCAGATGTTTGGTCAGTGTGCCGGTGCATCTACATGGCCAGCCCCTTGTTTCAGAGGCAGTTCTTCAGGCTCGGAGGACTGGAGGTCTGCCTGCGCCTCATTGCGATGGTTATTCAGAAACTTTCCTGTAAGACCAAGGATGGAAAAGCGAAGAAGAAGAGGGACGGTAAAGGCAAAGGTAGCCCTGAGTCCACAGTCCCAGCGGCCTCACTGGGACTGGAGGAGACGACTTATGATACATCCGATGCCCTCGGCACTTGTCCAGCTGAGGGAAAGATCAAATATCCAGCAAAGAGGCTGGAGGAAGAGTGGCAACTCCAAAGTATTCGTCTCTTTGAGGCCTTGTTGGCGATTTGTCTTCACAGCGCTAACTCGGCCCTGCAGAGGATAGAGCCTGAGCTTTCTCATCAGGTACGTAGTTTAATATCCCACCGATCAATCAACTAATCCCTGTGCACATCAAACACAAAACAACTTCTTTGTCTGGCTTTCATGAAACTGTTATGTCAACTCTGGTCTATAGCTCCAGTCGGTGGAAGAGACTCTGTTTGAGGTGAGAGACCAGCTCTCTCGCTCCGGCGTGGTGAACTCTGACCTTGCTGTTGCTTTGTTCGACTCTCTCCTGAGAGTGGCCTTGGCCGAGGTGTCATCCTGTCCTGATCCTCCTGAGGAGAAGCCAGACAGGGTGAGTCCTGCCTTGGGAGAAACTGTGAGTGACGATACTGCACCTTTTTATACTCTCATGATTCTTTGAGCAACTTGTGTCTAGTAAAGAGACACGTTCAGGTTATAGGCAGTCAGACTGGATTCCTCTACAGCTACCGGAGATGCTCTCAATGTCCAATGTTACTCTACTAATTATTTATATGTCCTACTGGACAGCCTCCTCAATAGAAGATGTTGCTTTTAAAACGACTCCATCTTTGTTGCCTTCTAGCCATGACGCAAAGTGCCATTGTAGTTATCCACTTAGGGAATGAAGCTATATTTGAAAACTAACTAGTGCCCCCTTGGTGGCCTCTGGGTTTGAGATGCTGGCCGTAAACCTTTGTTGCATGGCATTCCCGTCCCTCTCCCCTCGTGTCTTCATCCTATCAGCTTTGTAATATGGCTCTACAATGCACCAAACAATACGTCAAAGAGTAGCAAATAATTGTAATGAGAAAAGGACCAAAAACACGTTTTTTCTTACTTTTATGCCCTTTTATGAAACAGATTCTCAACGAGGTGACAAATGGGCAAATGCTGTCAAACAGGGATGAATACGGGAAATGGCAAAGAGAAATAAAAGCAAGTGTGTCCAGAACCAAATTGCATCTTGTTGTGTGTTACCCAATGATAGGAACTTATCTTCTAATGTGCCCAGCGAACTGCTGTCGAGGGGACTTGGATTGATAAATTTAAATTGCTTTTCCCCCCCCAGTAGAGTGATGCAGATTGTGTTCAGTAGCCACACACTGCTTCTTTGGCTGAACGCCGAGGCAAAACATATAGAGCTGTGGTGTTTAGTTAGGAGCAAACCGTACAATAATCTTCCAGCCGTGCCCCATCAAGCACCTGGGTGGCTGTGTATGGCCTCTCGCACTATGCTGCTCAGCAGCCATTATCAGCCCGGTGTGCAACAGAACAGCAGATAGATGATGATAGATCACGAAAGCCATTGTTCAGACAAAGCAGGGAATGCAAACATGAGCGAGCAGGGTCTCAGTCTGAAACCCAAACAGGTCGCAATGGTACTTTGTTTCAAAGATGTTAATATAAGTTCCTCATGGATATTACCACATGTCCCTTAGTCACTGCAACTTCTGCCTTCTTAATAGTCACTCGGAATGCAGACTACATTAATAAATTGGTTCTCAAGACCATATATGTAACTGCTTTTATTTGGTCCGGGAATTGAGACAAATAGCTTCTGGCCGCTCACTAAAATGACTTCCCGCCGGTAGTCGTTGCCTCTCTCACAGCCTTAGATTTGTTTTTCACAAGTCTTAAAATGCCTGTCTGACTAAGCCTGTTCCAACACAGAGGGATTGAGCTTTTTATATAATAGATTTACCTTCTAAGAGCCTAGTTTCTTTCTCAGTGAGCACAGCCGAGTGTGATGTGACTTCCACCTGTGTGTGTGTGTGTGTGTGTGTGTGTGTGTGTGTGTGTGTGTGTGTGTGTGTGTGTGTGTGTGTGTGTGTGTGTGTGTGTGTGTGTGTGTGTGTGTGTGTGTGTGTGTGTGTGTGTGTGTGTGTGTGTGTGTGTGTGTGTGTGTGTGTGTGTGTGTGTTGACCGTTTACGTCAAGGCACTAGGCTGCAAATCAGCTGATATTCGTCTCATGACCATCGTGTACTTTAAAAAAAAAAATTCCTCATCACTTGAAAGCATTATGTTTGCTGTGATGGTGATCAGACCGCTGCTTGTCATGCGTGGTATATTTTAGCAACAACAAAAAAATGCTATAACCGCATTGGGTAAGCTCTTGCGAAATACTTTTTATCTAACAAACATCTTGACCAGGCGATGATTTTGTTGTATATTTGTTGAATTGTGAGGGATTAGAATTCATGACTGTTTCTTGACTCCTCTTTCTTCCTCTTCCCCTCTGACTCTGTTTCCACCAGAAGCTCCAGGTGGTTCCAGCAGGCGACTTGTCTGAGGAGGTGGATGAGGTGCAGAGCTGTGGCGTTAAGCCCCCGGGGGAGGGGGAGGAGGAGGGCTACGACGCGGACAGTGAAAGCAACCCTGAGGACATGGCCAAGCAGGAGGAGGGTAGGTCCACACTTGCTGTCAAGCCACACACACACAGACACACACACCCCTCCTTGAGAATCTACAGCTACCGCACACACCTGACTGCTCCTAATGATAGTGCCTTAGATTGGTTATTGGCGACGTGTGTTGTTTGCTTTACTTGTAAGTCCATCTCTGCAGATCTTTTCCCTTCTTTTTTTTACTTCCCTGGGATTATTTTTAAGAACGCTTTAAATCTTCTTTTCTCAAAGTTCTCCGTCTTCTGCAACATTTGTTTTTGTTTGAGATAAATGTCAACAGACTAATCTTGATGGATTGAGAGGTCTCAACCTCTAAACCTGCGGATTTATAGCCTTGGGAAATCTTCCTTCTCCCAATGTTGAGTTGATTATTATTCATTAATGCGTTTACTGGAGGATTTTGTGTTTAAACAGAATCATGGTTTTTAAGAAATTTGCAGTGTAAAACACACATCCTTCTTTTGGTTTGCCGTGGAGGATATTTGGCAATAACAAGTGGCTAGTTTCTGTTGACATATGACATAGCAGAAACAGACCCGAGTACTTAATTCTCTGTGTCTCCACTCTGGTCTCACCAGTTAAGAACGTGGCCTCATAACAGCCTTTTTCCTTTTTCATCCCCTCAGAATACAATCATTGTTTTATGTTTTACAACTGCAGGCAACTACACTCTGAGGCCTCATAAGCTGGATCTTGTGACTTTAATTCCCCATAAAATAGAGACTTTAACTTCCTGTAAATCGTATTCGTCCTGGAAAACCGTGAATCAGAAAGGGAGAATTATCTGGATTTTTTTAATGAATCTGACAGTGGATGTAGTCCAACAAAGAAAAACATTTCCCAGTACTTCTATATTGACCAAGAAAGCTGATTTCTCATGCCTACATGTACCAGGATGCATTGCGCACAAGCGGCGTGTTTGTTGCGTCTGATGAATAAACTAAAATAATTTGCAAAATGCCAATGAAGAAAATGTTCTTACACCTACATAGATAAATACAACCTTCTGAGTTCAAGTTTCTTTTTTACACCGAACACAGACAGGCTTAATTGCCCTGCTAACTCATAATCAAACACACTCAACAGAAACAAAGATAACTTCCCAGATGTATTTCAATTCAATTCAGTTTATTTCGTATAGTCCAAAATCACAAATTACAAATTTGCCTCGGAGCGCTTTATCCGTCTGTAGTCTCTCCACTGTTCAAACAATCAGCAACTCTGGTTTGGTCGAGTGACAAATACTTGAATTGATCCAAACCCAGGCAGGAATAGTGTGTTCTTCCTCTCATATCAAACCGCCCATGTCCCCTTATTATTGGACATCCTGGTTCAATTTAAAAAAACATCATGTAAATGTAGTAAGTATTGCCAACTAGATTCTGTCGTCATAAACTAAATTGAATACAATGATCTATTTAAAATGCTTTAAAAAAAAAAAGCTGTTGTGTTCATTATTTCCGAGGGGTTTTGCTTGATTGACAGGTGTCTTAATCTGTCGCAGACAACTATGAGATTGAAAAATGACAATTAAATTCAAATTGGTGGTTAGCTCTAATTCAATTTGACTTGGGCCCAAACACAAACACCAAACATGTTCACAAAATGTTATTACGGGATGGCAGTCTGTGTATTTACTGACCGCAGTATACTTTATATTCCGAGTGGGAGATGGAGGCAGACTGTGTGGGAGAGCCTGCAGTGCTGCTCTCCTGTAAATCATGAGGGGGAGTCCTATGCTGTTCGGAGGCTGCTGAGCACAGCACTGAGGCTAATTCATTTTTATGTGCTGCCTTCAAGATGGGAGCATGGAGTTGAAGCAAAGAATGGCTGTGCATTGTGAAGATATTGAGGCAACGTGGCGTGCCAGTCAGCTTGAAGTTTGCCCGTCTCTCCGTGTCTGTGTGAAAGTCTCTTGCTGTGTCTCTGATCTTGCCCAGTCGTGTGTGCGTGGCGGTTCTCTTAGGAGTGAAGGTGGAGTCTGCTGTGCTGCATGAGTTGCTGGCGGTGGGGGGCGGGCCCAGGGAGGGCTTGCTGCTCTTCCCGGAGATCTGCACGATGGAGCTGAAGCTGCTGGCCACTGGCTCCCCAGATCTGGAGGTTCTGAGCCATGTGTTTCACAGCGTGCTGGGCGCGGTACGCGCCAACCATCGCAATGCTGCCTTGCTCTACGACCAGGTCAGACTGAGCGCTTCTTCTTCTCTCGACTACTCTGAACTGCCTCAGCGGTCTTTGTTACCTTCGCATTGAAAATGCCGGAAGGTTATGTTTTGATCGCCGTGTATTTATTTATTTATTACCTTTGCATTGAAAATGCCGGAAGGTTATGTTTTGATCGCCGTGTATTTATTTATTTATTTATTTATTTGTATGCGTGTTATTCGCAAATCTCAAAAAGTATTGAACCGAATCGCATGAAATTTGGTGGGATGATTGTTTATTATCCGGGGACCAGTTGATTAGATTTTGGGATCGATCGGGTCAAAGGTCAAAGGTCATGAACAGGTCAAAATCTTTCGCAGAACTCAAAAAGTATTGAACCGAATCGCATGAAATTTGGTGGGATGATTGTTTATTATCCGGGGACCAGTTGACTAGATTTTGGGATCGATCGGGTCAAAGGTCAAGGTCAAAGGTCATGAACAGGTCAAAATGTTCTTGAATCGCATGAAATTTGGTGGGATGATTGGTTATTATCCGGGGACCATTTGATTAGATTTTGGGATCAATCGGGTAAAAGGTCAAGGTCATGGGAAGGTCAAACTCTTTTTTTACCATAGCACGATACATTTTTGTCCAATTGGCATGCAACTAATGCCAAAATGTTCATAATTCAATGCCCAATCTTGTGATATGCGAAGGTATGCGCTCTACCGAGTGCCCATTCTAGTTTATTTATTTATTTGTATGCGTGTTATTCGCAAATCTCAAAAAGTATTGAACCGAATCACATGAAATTTGGTGGGATGATTGTTTATTATCCGGGGACCAGTTGATTAGATTTTGGGATCGATCGGGTCAAAGGTCAAAGGTCAAAGGTCATGAACAGGTCAAAATCTTTCGCAGAACTCAAAAAGTATTGAACCGAATCGCATGAAATTTGGTGGGATGATTGTTTATTATCCGGGGACCAGTTGACTAGATTTTGGGATCGATCGGGTCAAAGGTCAAGGTCAAAGGTCATGAACAGGTCAAAATGTTCTTGAATCGCATGAAATTTGGTGGGATGATTGGTTATTATCTGGGGACCATTTGATTAGATTTTGGGATCAATCGGGTCAAAGGTCAAGGTCAAGGTCATGGAAAGGTCAAACTCTTTTTTTACCATAGCACGATACATTTTGTCCAATTGGCATGCAACTAATGCCAAAATGTTCATAATTCAATGCCCAATCTTGTGATATGCGAAGGTATGCGCTCTACCGAGTGCCCATTCTAGTTTGTCTTGCTTTTCTCCTCAACTGTCCTCTGAGGAATATGACTGACCCCTGTCTCTTCTGTTCCGCACAGGGAGGAGTTAAAACCATCCTGTCTGGCTTTCACAACATCCTCAGCCAAACAGACCCCTCTTTTACAGGTTTGTTATTTCCTCTGGCTTTTTTTTATCTTCTTTGACAGAGTAGGATATTAGTCATGTGGTGACATCTAAGGGGGAAATTGGTGTCCCCAGGGTTCAAATGTCATACTCGGTCTGAATCATTTTAGTAATCCTATTGAAAATTGGTACCCAATAGATTGATTTTATATAGAGAATTTATGTTTATCTTATTTAGTATTATAAGATATTGTCATGTGTCTGTGGCCTTTTTATTTTTAGATTTTTTGCTGAGAGCAAAGCAGGCTGTTTGGGGTTTTCCCTCATGGTGTTCTGGTTCAAGTCCAAGTAAATGAAAACTGTTTACGTGATCTGCTCTTCGTTGGTCTACCTTCAGATTGTCAGACTGTGCTAGTGGAGCTGCTGGTTGCCATGGTGAGCCAGCGAATCACAGCGGAGGAACTGGCTCTATTGATTCGCCTCTTCCTGGAGAAGACCCCACCTACTGTAAATACCTAACTCTATCAGCAAAGTACTTGCCCTTAGGGTGTTGACACTGACGGCTTATGGTTACACAGTTTTACCAATTTATTTTTTCAACAGGAACAAAAACCTTTTTTTACGACACCCTTCCTGTCACACTCTCTTCTCACTTGGTTCTTTAACACTCATCAACACATAATATCCGATGGACCCACTTGACTCTTTATACAATAAACACCAACATGTGCAGAATAGATGTGATGCTACAATGTATTTCCATATAGCGGTCGGTGTTGGAAACCGGCAGCAAACATGATTAATAACCTGTCTTTGAGAAGTAGGTTACAGAGGGATTTATTTTTAATCATGTGAACAAAATGACGTGACCTTGGTTTACCGTCGTTGAAAATGAGATATATCAGTGACTACAGTTGCCACTTTTTTGTACTGCTTCACAGGATTTTCTATTTTAAAAAGGTTTACTGCATTTGATCAAGACTCTAAATGAATTTAATGCTGAGCTATGTTAGATGGGTCACACTGTTGTAGCAAACAAAAAAAGCATAGTCATCAGTTTATTTTCTTAATTTGCTTCCCTATTATTTAAGGAATAAAAAAGGAGTTGGCACTAATATATCTAGTGTTTTCATTATCAAATCTAAAATGATGGACTATCCTTCTCACACCCCGTTTACTTTGTTACCCGCAGGAGATTTTATTGAAAGGCATCCTACAAATCGTTGAAGCCAATGTGAATATAGAACCTCTTCACTTCCTGTCCTTTCCAATAACACTTGGGGCTCTGACCCCTGGAGGGGTGTCAACTGGCCCCAGACAAAACGGGGCTGCCGGAGGGAAAGGTGGTTTGCTCTGGAAGGGCAAACCGTCTCCTGGGCGCAGGGAGGGTGATGGCGAGTACAGAGCAAGCCACCTCCGGTCCTCTCCCTGGCACATTGCTCCCCTCCACTTGCCCCTCGTAGGGCAGAATTGCTGGCCCCACATGGCTAGCGGCTTCAGTGCCTCTATGTGGCTGAGAGTGGCAGAGCAGGAGGAGAAGGATGGGGAGAAAGACAAGGGTGAGACACAGATTCTTCTCCTAGACATGGTAATGCCTGAAGCCCATAAATAAGTCAACTTTTTTTGAGTTTTCTTTATCGTTGTTTTCCAGAGGAGAGTCATGCTCCTGCAGCTGAGTCCCACCATGGCTCCTCTCAGCCAGGGTCGAGATTACTAGAGGAAGGTCTCATTCATATTCTGTCAATGGGCTCCAAGGCACTGATGCTTCAAGTGTGGGCAGACTTCTCTACAGGCTCTCTCACATTCAGGTGAGCTCCAGCATAGACTACAGTCTCAAAGATGTGTGTGAAGAATGGGATACTATTTCTCAAGTATTTGTAGTTTATGGACCTCGAAGTACTGTAATCAGCTTTTTCCCCCAGGATTTGTATAGACCCAAACGATGATATAAAAGCAGGGCTGCTGGCGCAGGCCGACTCTGAGGAGGAGCTACTCAGAGCGGGTCAATGGCAGCACGTGGGTCTCACTTACACCCAGCAGCCAGAGGGCAAGAAGAACATCCATGGCCGAGTGGTTGTGTGGGTGTGCGGCATCAGGTGAGGAAGATGGCAAGAGGAAGACTGTTTACGTGAAGATCTGGTGAATGAGTGAACATTAATCCTAATTTATCATGCTCTCTGTTTCAGGAAATGTGAAGTGTCTTTGGACTACACCCTTCCAAGAAAGTCCAGTTTATCGCCTGACGGCAACAAAACCTTCTGCATGTTGGGCCACTGTGCGCCGTCCTCTGAGTTGATGCAGAGTGGGCGCTGGGGCATGGGCACTGTGCTTCTCTTCAATGGTACGACCTCCTGTCTTCTTTATCTAACTGGAATCACGTCTCTTTAAGCGCTGAGACACTTAATGCCAGACGGCTGCTCATCATATTGCTACATTCTTGTGTACTTTCTGTTTTAATCATGTATACAATGTAATCTGTTACACCTCAGTGCTGCTCCCTGGTGGCACATTGCACTGATTACCAACGTTTCTCTGATCAGCAGTATGTACTGTACATAAATGTACAGTAATGTTTTGTGGTGCAGTTATATTTTTAAAGTGTAACTAGTGGCTGTAAAACATGGCTGTTGCTGGTTTGATGCGTTGCCTTCTGCTCTCGTGGGAGGCTAACTGAATACTTCTCTTGTTGCCTCTAAGTGGCTGTGAATGTCTTTCCTCTCTGCGATCTCAGCCTGTGAATCTAACTGATGTCTCTCCACAAGCTTAGCCTCTTCGCTGTCGTAGGGAGAAGTTTCTGCTTGGATTCATGAAAACAAGAATTAACACATCAAGGTGTACCATGGCCCATCATTTGTTATTACTGCATTGGTTATTTATGGAATGATATGAATAATGTCCTCTTCCGTAACAACCGGCATTTGCAGTGTTTCCTTCATTAGGAGATGTAACTCTATTTTCATATTTCAGGATCCAGAATAGGATCTGAGGAGGCCCTGTACCTTTACACCAGTGGGCCTGACCTCGCCTCAATCATGCCCTGCAAGTATGGCAAGCCCAATGGGACAGTCTCTAAGTTTGTCACTCTGGAATGCCTGAAGTGTGAGCATGTACGGGAGCTTGTGATGAAGAATAAGGACGTGGACACAACAGCTTTGGTTGTAAGTCTTTGTCAAAATGTGCATTTAACAAATGAAATGGAAGTGTTTTATTGTCACTGTTTCTGTATTTTTTGATAACTTCACTGCTTCAAAATAAGGGAGTGAGACAAGAATAATGATTGATTTCCCTTCCACATCTTTATCATTTCTGTTATGCTCTAAAAGAGTTTAAATAGGGTTCAAAGCCATGCTAGAATGTGTAGCCCTAAGCTAGTTAGCCTTCTTGCTTGGGTCTAATTGAATTTCAACAAGATGTTCTACTGTAAATACATGAAACTTAATTATTAAAAGTTAAGTGCTGAAAGTTTTGCCTGAAAATATTGATTGCGTGGATCGTGTTCCTGTATAGGAGAGCTTAGCAGTCGTGTATGCTCCCAGCAGTCCGAGAGTCTACACCATCTATGAGCCTGTAATCAGACTGAAGGGTCAGGCCAGGACGGTGGTCACCCAGCGGCCCTTCAGCTCCAAGGAAGTGCAGAGTGTTTCCCTGGAGCCAACCTTCCTCAGAGCTTTCCTCCCAACTGAAACGCATGGCCTGCAGAGCGTCTTGCACGAGATCGGTGGAACAGGAAACTTTGTCTTCCTCTTCGCACAGGTAGGACGGTACTTTTTTTTTTTTGGAGCGCCAGCCCTCGCTGAGTCAGAGAGGTCATAATTCCCAGTTGTAGTGTCATAATTCCCAGTTGTATGTTTAGATGGAAGTATTCCAGAGAACGGAAACTGACAGTTTGATAAACCAGAAACATTCAGTTAATTTTTCAGTTAAATTTCAAGCATTTAATGATTTCAGATTCTCAAATCTGATTCAGATCAGATTCTGAAATGTTCTGCTTTTAATAAGAATATATTAAACTAATATCTTTTGTTTTAAAATTTTAACCTTGGGCTCTTGGAAATTATTATGTTTGGCATTTCTTACTGATTTCTGATGTTTTATAGACAAATCGATCAATTAATAATATTAATAATTGGATTAATTAATAATCGTTAGTTGCAGTCCTACAGTGAAGAACCCCATTTTCTGAAGTTGTTGATGCTATATGAATAGCACTGAAAGGACATTTTTCTTTATTGTGTATAGGTACTGTATATGTTTGAACTAATAAGCTATATCACTCATCTGATTCAGACAATGCAACCAAATTAATCCTGTCAGGGATGTTCAAATTCATATTAGTTTGTTTACACTTGTTATTTCTTGCTATTATGGATAATAGTTAAATGTCACTGGTACAGAAAGAGTTTGATATTAGGCTGGTGTGTTTTGAGAAGACAATAAGCGTAGCAGGAACAGTTTAAAATACTGTGTTGGACCTGCAACCTGCACTGTTCACATTTGGACTGTATCCTTCTGCTCCTCTGTCCTTCATCTCTGGGTCTGCGGTGTCCAGACGGTGGAGCTGAGTGACTGTGAGAAGACCCAGGCTCTGGCCCTGCAGGTGCTGCTGTCTCTGTCCAAGTTTAACCAACACCGCATCCATGAAATGGACTGTTACCATGGTTACTCCATGATCCACCAGGTCCTCATCAAGTCCAAATGCATCGTGGGATATCATATGCTCAAAGTGAGTGACATCGTGAACTCTTTGCTGTCTTCAGCACCCACAACCTCTGCTGATCTGCGGCGTAAAGCATCACCGCCGCTTGTTTTTCCTGGGTTTTGTGTACCATGAATCTGATCCAGCCCGCCACACTGGTGCCGCTTTGAGCCGGTGTTGGTGACCCTGCTGTTACTTGACCCTCTGGCTGTGTCTGTAATTGAGCTGTGTGATGTCTGAGCACTGAAATGGATTCTGTCTGACTTGATGAAACTGAGCTCCTGCAGAGTCAGACAGCACCCCTGATTGCCTTTGTCAATTAAGGGCTTCCACACAGTATTTTATAGCACTAATTAGCGATATTAAACACTGATAATCATGAGAATAAAAGGAACATGCTGTGCTCCAGTTGTTGGATTTAGTTTCTTTCTTTTTGTTTTATTCTGCAAAAAGAATGGCAATTTCTATCTTCACTCAGTCGACCCAAAGGGCTGTAACATTTCTAACTACTGCAGTCAAGCTGGTCAGCTGTGAGACTGATCAGTGCAGACGGCGCTGCTCAGGGAGAAAATGGTAGTGGGTTTTGATGGAGTGATAAGCGCTCCAAAAATTCCGTGGATAATGTATTGACTCTCTGATATTCAGTTCTTTCTGGAGAGATGGTGATTATTATATGTTGAGTTGTGTCTCTATTGTAGCAACACTGTAGATGCATTTGTGATGTGGTGGCCATATTCTGTCCTTCTAGACTTTACTGGATGGATGTTGCAGTGCACCCATCCTCCTACTGGCGGACGATGGTCAGTTCCGTTTGGATATGGAGTCCATCGCTGTGGTGCAGGATATCAGACTGCTCTCAGACATCCTGTTGGACTGGAAGATCTGGGCCGCGGCTGAGGTGAACTCAAGCTTCACAATTATATTTCCATAACAGACATAACACATTGTCTAATACAATTAGACAAAACATGACAGAATATACTTACATTGCGCACGCTCAAAGACAATCAGTCATGTGTCCAACTGGGTAATTATCAGAAATTCACAATAGACTTTCTTTTCTCCTTTTTCTTTGTTTTCAAATGTAAAGTGCAACTACAGTGAGGATACACTGATACTCTAGATAAGCTAAATGTACAAGATTATCTAAAATAAAATAAAATCCTCATCAAATGTAAAGGTACAGCAGTAGAATAGTACATTATTAATGCTGAAAAGCTTTACTGAAATTGAAACCAAGATGTTTTCCCCAACAAACCCCAAACATTGATGTGGAAACACTGATGGACTGCAGCAACATAAACACTCATCTCACATAAGAAGCCAAAAGCATAATGTTACTCTAAACCCGTCTATATAGATGATGAAGCACCAGTTCTTGAGTCATTCACCGTCTGTGTTGTTTTCTGTCAGTGTGGAGTGTGGGAGACACTACTTGCTGCCTTGGAGATCCTCATCAGGGTGCACCACCCGTATCAGGTCTTCAACATCTGTCAGTTCCTCAAGGCCGAGGTAGTGCACCGCTTCCTACTCACTTGCCAGGTGTTACAGGTAGGTGGCTGGCATAAATGTGCTGTAATAACACACAATCTCTTCAGAGACTGTTACTCTACTGACAGCATTATGTTTGTCTCAAGGAGCATCGGGACGAGCATCTGACTGCCATCCCGCAGGAAGTCTGTCTATCGTTCGTCAAAATCATCCAGGAGGTTCTCGGGTCCCCCCCGGACATGGACCTGCTAAAACTGATCTACAACTTCCTGCTGGCTGTTCACCCACCTACCAACACCTACGTCTGCCACACGCCATCCAGCTTCTACTTCTCACTACACATCGGTGAGGAGGCAGTGCAGTTGAAAGCAGCACCTTTGTATCAAAGTGCCATCCATCGGATGCACTGAGCTCTTTTGATGTTTCTTTATTTGTCAGAAGAGAAGCTGTACCAGGAGAAGGTACAGTCCATTATGTATCTGAGACACTCCAACAGTGGAGGCAAGTCTGCCAGCAGCTCTGTGGTGTCACTCTCCCCAACTGTCTTCACTGATGCTCCCCATGAAGGTACATCTGTTTCCACGAAATGACACCAACCGTAAAGCCCTCCAAGGCACCAACACTGTGAAGATGATTACATACAAACATTCAGTGTGTGAGTGTGTGAGTGTGTGTCTCTCTCTCAACCAAGGAACACAAATGTTTTACATTTTTAGAGCTGATATCTGTTTTCTCTCTGTGATGAATTATTTGAAGTACCTAACACCATTACTTAGATTATTATGCATTTGTGAAACTCACCAATCCGCTTTGTTTTCTGTCCTAAAAAATGTTTATTTTTGTTAATTACTTTGAGTTCTTATAAAGCACTCAATGCTTTAGCAAAGGCCTATATAAATGAAATACATTTGGCAGTGATACTTGCAAAAATCATCGTGATATGCTGACTACTAAATTAATCTTGGATTCTGCTCTGCCACCTCATGTTATTCATCACAGCCATCAGTCTAAAACTTATGATTTTCTCAGCAAGTGTTGTCCAGTGCGTCTGCATGTTAATAAGGCCCTTTGCAGCCTCCAGTGAAAAAGTCTAATCATGTATTAAGTGCTGATTCATTTTGCTCTCTTTTCCAGGCCATCTCCATGCTCCTTCCCCTGAGCAAGGAGGTGATAGTCAGTCGTTACGCCTTCCTAGTCTGGCACCATCTCCGTACTCCTCCCCTCTACCACTGACACCTCAACTCGGACACGGTATCTCAAGTGAGGAAGGAGACGGGGTCTCCCTCGCCACTCAGCAGGCCCTTGGAAGCACAGAGACACTCAAGAAGGGCGGAGCTGACGAGCAGCTTCTGAGCAGCTGTGAATCGGCCAAGACGATCTGTGAGTCTAAGGACGTCGGTGAGGGAGGAGCCCTGTGCACTCCTTCCATCAGCGTGGAGGAGGAGCAGGACGAGGCGGCAGAGGTGAACAGCCTAGCGGAGGGCAGCATTGGGGTGGCGGAGTCCGAGGACAGGTTTGACGGGGCCAGTGACGAGGCGCCGCGCCGTCCCGACAGCCTGAAAGGCATCCAATCGTTCCAGAGGAGCCACAGCAATCTGGCCAGTCTCGGCCTGGCCTTCCCAGCTCCAAATGGCGCGTTGGCAGTCGGCCGCTGGCCAAATTCGGCTGACCGACGATCCATGCCTGAAGACTGGGAGAGCTACACATACTCTCCTGGCTACGACAGGGCGCACAGCAAGACGGAGTCCAACGACGGGTATGTTGCCCCTATAACCTTTGGCAAAGCATGCTTGTTTGAGTGTCACAGACAGTATTACAAATACTCTCAGGATATTCTGACTGAATGCTCAGTATCGTACACATTATTGTATTGATTAAGTCAGCGCATACCAAAATGTGGCCAATCTATAAATGACTTATAGTGAGCACTGACGGTCTCTTTCAATGTTTCCTCTAATTGCATGTCCATGTGAGTTTTGTTCTGGTACATAACTCCAAAAAATTTAAAGACATGGACCACTTTGCTAGATAAAGAGGAGCTGTTTAGGGATTTGCATAATCTAAATACACATTTGGTTGTGGTAATAATCCTCCAACTTTTTAAATGATTTGCACTGCAGTGACAGTTCCAGTGTTTTTCTTCCTGTCAGCCTGATAGGAAATAAAACAAAACATGTTTTTCTTGTAATCCTGTTTTATTACCAAAGACACCTTTTTCTTGTTATTTGACACAATGTGGGCTGTTGATGCATTTCAAGTTGTACAGGAAACTTCGCTTGAATCCAAAAGTCATAGCAGGTGTTTTGTATTGTGCATTTTATTATATATTTGCTTGATATTTGCATAGTTCAACAATGTCTCTTTAATAATGAGTACAACAGGTTGTCATTGACAAATAGCTTGATCTGACTGATGTGAAACATATTCACCAAATATTCATCAAAACAACATTGACAACATTGATGACCAAATAGCTTTGTCAATTCTAACAGTGCTGATTATGAACATCACTACTTTAAACAGTCCGTCTCTCTTCACACAAGACGCAACACCTCGCACTGCAGGAAACAAACCTCCATTGATATGAGCATTAACATGTCGTTTTGAGGGCTGATAGCGGAAGTTCAGCGAGCTGTTGCCGCACGGTAATTCAGCACTGAAATCTAAGATGTGTTTCTCAGGTCCAGCACTGAGGACTGCCTGGTGCTGATCTGCTGTGGACTCTATGATCTCCTGAGGGGCATCTTGCTGCTGTTGCCTGACCTCATGCTCGAGGAGGTGATGGACAAACTCATCCAGCCAGAGGCCCTCATCGTCCTAGTCAACCACTCGTCGCCTCTCATCCAGCAAGGTGTCATGAAGGTTGGTCCAGTATCCTCTTTGAGTCTTGAACACTGTGATATAGGGAGGAGTCTAAATTCTACTGCACTTCTGATGCTGATAGATAACAAAGTATCTCCCAATTCACGTTTACGTCTTAGAGGAGCTTTAAAGGCACAGTTGTTAGCTGTTATTACCTTTGGAAAGAGCATGGCTCGCTGTTTCCCCTTGTTTTCATTCTTTATGCTAAGCTAAGATAAGTGTATGCTGGAAGTATTTATCATACAGACATTTTCCCACCAGCACATATTAATCTTCTAGCACTCAGCATGACAGCCAATAAGAGCCCAAAAACATAAAACTCTTCCATGAATTGCTTATGCTAAACATTTGATTAAATCGTTGCCAGCGTTTTGTCAAAGTGTCACACTTTATTGCCAGTGTTGGGCCTGTTCCCATATGTCATATTATTATGCCCCTTTCTCCTAGCTGCTGGATGCATATTTTAGCCGAGCACACAAGGAGCAGAAAGAGAAATTTCTGAAGAACCACGGCTTCTCTCTCCTGGCCAACCAGCTGTACATCCACCAGGGCAGCCAGGGGCTCCTCGAATGCTTCCTGGAGATGCTGTTCGGCCGGCCGGTGGGCCTGGAGGAGGAGTGAGTCCAGGGATACTGCACAGTTCAAGCCATATTGTCCAGTCCAACATAGGCTGAGTGATTCATCTCAGAATACGATGCATATGATTGTCTGCAGTATGAAAATGTTTCTCTCCTCTTCTGTCATTCTTTCCAGTCTGGACCTGGAGGAAATGGAAAACATCTCACCTTTCAGAAAACGCTGTATCATCCCAGTGTTGGGTCTTATTGAGAACTCCTTGTATGAAAACTCCCTGGTGCACAACATCCTGTGTATGCTGCTGCAGCTCTTCAACGCCTGCCCGAAGCTGGCAGACATCCTGCTGGACCACGGGCTGCTCTACGTCCTCTTTAACACCCTCTCCACCCTCAATGGCATGGAGAACGGGTACGGCTGCTAGAACAGAGGACTATCCATTCAAACACCTCCATCGATTCATGGGTTTTGTCTTGAACCTTGAAGCCGCCAATTTAATCAATAATCCTCTCACTGTTTATTGATCTGGCGTATCTATGAGTGGTAGATGCGCACCATGTGCTTCATATTTTTTTGCTTTTCTTTGTCTTCTGCAGTATTCCCCTGAATGACTACAAGCTCCTGGTGTGTGACATCCAGCAGCTGTTGGTAGCCGTGACCATCCACTCCTGCAGCTCTTCAGGGTCCCAGTACTTCCGCATCATTGAAGACCTCATTACCTTGCTGGGTTTCATGCAGACCAGCAAGATGCGTCGCACACAGGGTGAGGGCTGGATTTTCTAAAAATCAATACACGTGCAAAATCCATCAGTGTTGTCATCTACTATGCTCTGCATTTCTGGGTGACAGCAAGCTGTAAATGTCTGCTGCAGAAATAAAATTCATTATCTACAACTGCAGAGTGGAAACTCATTTCAGAACAAAATATGTCATTTAACAAACATCTCCATCTTCCAACTCAATAATGTTCTAGTTTTTTCCCCTTAAATTTGCTCTCTGAAATGTATCTCTCCACCTCTTCCCCGTTAGCACTTATTTATTTTTTGATGTAGTCATTCTGTGATCGCAGAAACATTACAAAGGTCTTATGGCTGTGTACGTGGCACACTTTATTTTTGGTTGTTTGTCATTTTAGTATTTATGCTAGACTATTGCTGCCTGCCCTCGTTGGGCCAACTTGATGAATTCAATTCAGTTTATTTGTATAGCCCAATTTCACAAATTACAAATTTGTCTCGGAGTGCTTTACAATCTGTACACATAGACATCCCTGCCCCAAAACCTCACATCGGACCAGGAAAAACTCCCAAATAACCCTTCAGGGGGAATAAAAGGGAAGAAACCTGCAGGAGAGCAACAGAGGAGGATCCCTCTCCAGGATGGACAGATGCAATAGATGTAATGTGTACAGAAGGACAGATTTAGAGTTTAAATACATTCAATGAATATGACAGAGTGTATGAATAGTTCATAGTAGGCGTGTGAGCAGTGTTGTGAGTTTTGATCACTACCCCAAACCATCATGTACGGCTACTTTTTCTGCTGTTTGTGGGAAAGTTTGTGTGATTAATAATGTTACCCGAAAGTAAAACTAATTTAAGATGAGTAGATTAAAACATAAGACATTTAGCAGTGTCTGTAGTCACAGTTGGGGAGCTGAAAAATGTGAAGATATTACCACAGTCGTCAACCCTGTATTATCGGGAAACCGTACAGAGACGTGAATAAAGAAGAATGGTCTGAATCTCTGGTCTATCCATGATGGACATCTCACTGATGCATATTTGCTATGACCCACTTTTCTTTGGAGGGGATTTGACTAACATACTTAAATTCAAAATTAATTCAGATTAAAGCCGAAAAAGTTTTTGTTGTTGTTTGGTTGTAGAGCAAGATGGACTTTCTGTACATGACCAGTCCACCAGTCATAACAATTATTTGAATTAATTTGTATGTGTGATTCTTGCACAAAGCTCTTCGTCAGTCGTTCATGAAGAGCATTAGGTCAATTTCTAACATGTAAAAGTTCGGTTCTTGTCTCTTTTTTTATTTTTTCCCCAGAGATGGCTGTGGCTTTGCAGTTCCGCGTCCTTCAGTCTGCGATTGAGTTCATAAAGACGACAGCCAATCAGGAACCTCAGAAGCTGAGCAGCTCTGTGAATACACTGAGCTCTCCACATCATGCCATCTATCAGAAGCGCAAGAGCATTGCCGGTAAGTGTGTCCTTCTGATGCAACAGTAGTAATCTGCGTTGATTTAGTGGTGACCATCACGTGTTTCCAGCCATTTGACTTGTCCACCCTCACTTGTCTGTTTATTGATGCTCTCCTCGTCCTGATCTGAAGGTTCCATTGCCATGAAAGACTCCATTATTCCCCGCATCCCCAGACAGCACTACTGCTCCTATGGCCAGATACCCCTGTCCCCTCCCTTCAGCTTCCTGTCCCAGGACTCCCCCCTCCCCTCCCCCACTGGAGCTCCATCCTACATGCTCCACTGTGACGCAGGTAGCTCGGACTGTAGTCCACAGTGGAGATCATCCTCCACTGTCATGGAGTGTGTCTCCCGTTTTTTGCTGTGAACTCACCCTTTGCCCTGCACTCACCTCGGGTGTTAATTTGCCCAGTACCCTCGTGCGCTACTGGTGCCTTTTGTGTGTGCATGCCTTGAATGCTTAACTAAATCAGTGTTAAGTAATGATTTAAGGGATATTTGCAATCGCTAACTCTGAACTTGAAAGGAAGAAAGAACGTGTGCTTATATACTTACAAAAAAAGCGACCATAATGTGCTTGTAGGCCGGCACCGGTTCTCTCGGGCCCAGACTGACTCTCTCCTGATGCGGATGCGCTCTGTAGCCAGTGATGAGCTCAACCAGATGATGCAGAGGAGGATGAGCCAGGAAAACCCCATTCGTGCAAGCGAGACCGAGTTTGTCCAACGGCTGCAGAGGCTTGTGGTTCTCGCTGTCAACAGACTAATTTACCATGGTAAAAAAAAACTTCTAATCTTGTCTTTTTTTCTCACATGAGCGTAAACTGAATTTGCTGCCTAATCCCGGGTCTGATCTCCCATTTCAGATGTAAGTCAGGACCTATTTGACCTGCTGAATATCCCCGACTCTCCAGACCAGCCGTTTTTAACCCCAGATCCAGGTGATCAGCCACAGGACGAGAGTGGCTCCGCCTCTCGCTCACACTCTCCTATTCCCTTCGTCCTGCCTCCCGCCAGCAAGAAGAGCTTTCAGAAAGACATCCTCAAACTCATGATGGACGGGATCAAAATAAGCCTGGTATGATGACACTGAGAACCATAATATATATAATAATCCAATATAGCAAGTGCTAATTGCTGTATTGTGAGACTTTGTGTTAATGGTTGTGATCTCACAGGGCAGCTCGGGTCGAGGAGGAGCCCCACAACAACAGTGGCGGAGAATCCTATGGTCGTGTCGGGATACTTTCCGGGTCCAAATCGGCCGGCTTCTTGTGCACACACTCAGCCCTGCACTTCCCCTCTCTGACAGGAAGGAATCACTGGAATTTGTGTTTGATCCCAGACATTTGGATATCCTCAAGGAGAGCCTCAGCCCGGGTCTAGAGGTGGGTGTGAGGGAAATGCTTCATTAAATTCGGATATATCACTACTAGTCTATTTGTCACCTTACACGTCAAGTATTGGAACCCAAAACAATATATATCCAGCCATTGTTCCCTTCCCAGTGTAGACATTGTGTTGGGTCCAGGAGAAAATATGAGTGAGAGTTCAATATTTTAGCTTTTCTTGTCATTTCCACTCCTCCAGACAGGTGTTCCAGGAGCTGTCAGGCCTTGGCTCTACAATTACTCTGATAGATGTTTTCATGCTGTTCAGCAACTTCCTTGCATCGCCACGGGAGTCTTTCACTTGTTTTCCTCTGAGGCTTTACTGAGAGTCAACTAGACAGACAAGGCTTGTTTCCTGTCCATCACGGCTTCAGACACAAACTAAATTGTTGTATCTCTGTTGTGTTCTCGCTCTCTCTTTCAGCATGGACCAAAGTTGTCACTGTACTTGTACGAGATGCTGCACGATCACAAGGACAGCCTCACCAAAGACGAGCAGCATGCCGTGGGGGTCTTCATGACCTCCCTCAAGCTTTGTGGCCATCGCTGCATCCCACCCAACAGTCCACACAAACAAGACTTGCTCAAGGCCATACAAGAGGTAAAGTCCAACAACGGCAAACATTCATCCTTAACAGTTTATAAACCTTCTCAACTCAATGTACCTGTTTGGTATTTCAGCGGTATGACTACTGTTGTTTCATTTTAGCCCAAAAATTAAGCTTACTTAATTTTATTCTTACAGGAAAAATTCAAGTATGAAGCAGAAGAGAAGACAAGCAAAGTTGCTTGGGAAAAGAAAATGACCAACACTCAGAGGAAGTGAGTAGGGCATTTTTTCTCCTGATGTGAGATTGATATTCACGAGCAGGACATATTGGGAACAATCATGTCACGCTTCTATTCACTCCATTATTTTTTTATTTCTCTGCAGTCTCCTCCAAAGGCTAGATGGAAAGTCCAAGGACATTTCCAAGATTGCAGCTGACATCACTCAGAATGTGTCCCTGCGACAAGGCATGGAGAGAAAGAAAGTCATCCAGCACATCAGGGGACTCTATAAGACTGACCTCAGCGCGAGCCGACACTGGCAGGAGCTGGTGCAGCAACTCACGCATGACCGGTAGGCATCCACGTGTATCTCTCACATGCTAATATCAGCATGCTAACATATTCATAGGTGCCAGTACTGACATGCTGATGCGAATAGAATGTCCAACTTTGTAGTTTACTGTACTGTATGTATGTACACTACCGTTCAAAAGTTTGGGGTCACTTAGAAATGTCTTTATTTTTCAAAGAAAAGTACTGTTTTTTCAATAAAGATAACATTAATCAAAAATACACACTATACATTGTTAATGTAGTAAATGACTATTCTAGGTGGAAACGTCTGGTTTCTAATGAAATATCTCCATAGGTGTATAGAGGCCCATTTCCATCAACTATCACTCCAGTGTTCTAATGGTACATTGTGTTTGCTAATCGCCTTAGAAGACTAATATCTGATTAGAAAACCCTTGTGCAATTATGTTAGCACAGCTGAAAACAGTTATGCTGGTGATATAAGCTATACAACTGGCCTTCCTTTGAGCTTGAAGTTTGAAGAACAAAATTAATACTTCAAATATTAATCATTATTTCTAACCATGTCAATGTCTTGACTATATTTTCTATTCAATTTTCAATTTATTTTATAAATAAAAGTGAGTTTTCATGGAAGACACCAAATTGTCTGGATGACCCCAAACTTTTGAACGGTAGTGTATGAATGTATGTATGTTTATACGGCTATACAGTGCGGTTACTGTTGTATTGGTATGAGAAGACAAACCGTTTGAGAGGACATTGATGGGATGTTTCAGTGCGGTTTGGTATGACCAGACCTCCTACCCAACGTCGTGGCAGCTGGACCCCACCGAAGGGCCCAACCGGGAGCGAAGGCGCTTACAGAGATGCTACCTCACCATTCCTAACAAATACCTGCTCACAGACAGACGCAAGGCTGAAGGTGAATAAACTCATAGCAGTATGGCAACATTGTGCTTGTGTGTCGGCCGACTTCTTTGTTCTTATTTTGACCTCCGCGTCTTATTAAGACACAGCGAAGCCGCCATTGTCCTTCCTGGTTGAGGATAAGACCCACTCCTCCTTCTCCTCCACTGTCAAAGACAAAGCCACCAGCGAGCCCATCAGGTAAATGTTGTATCCCTCTCTCACTCTTCCTGCCTGTTTCGCCTTCAGTAAACATTAAATTCCTCTCTGAAGGACAGGGTGATCTCAAGAAGGCACATAAACGACTCATCAACGCGTGCTTCATTGATGAATGGCAGATGGTGTGTTTCTTGTCTGAGAAACGTCTCTTTGTCCTTAGGTTCACCAGACGGTGCATCAGCGTGGTCCCCTCCAGAGAGACAGCAGGGGAGCTACTTCTGGGTAAGGCACTGACCATCTCTTACAGCTGCTCCCTGCATAATACAGGCACCAAGAGTAATATGCTCTCCAGGCACACACGTGTATTGCTTTCCCCTATTTGTCAGTTATTCCGCGAGGAAAGCTTCCGTTTTGTTCTCTGTACACCAAATGTCACTCACCCTGCGTCGTGTCACAGGGAAGTCCGGGATGTTCTTTGTGGAGGACAATGCTGCTGATGCTCATGACAACCAGGTAAAGCCAGCGGACTATTCAGGATTATTCTCTGCCAGAGGGGTCACTGCCTGGCAGCTCAAGACCGGATGTGTCTATGTGTTTGGACAGAGCCTTCATGGGGAGACCGAGGCACCCTCTTTCTCCTGGACGTACGAGGAAATCAAGGAGGTGCACAAGCGTTGGTGGCAGCTAAGAGACAACGCTGTGGAGATATTCCTCACCAACGGCAGGACCCTGCTGATCGCCTTCGACAACACCAAGGTGAGGCAGAAACACAGGTCGCTTGGAAGCAAGATGATGGACACCATGTTGTGACTGGAAAGTTGGCTATTCAGGAAACAGATGCAGGATTGAATGTTGCTATTTTTTAAATCAATAACATACAGTGAATGTTTAAGTGTTTTTCCTAAAGTTGTCTTATTTCATTATTGCAAAGAATTGAGTTGATTTATCAGTCTTAAAATGAAGCTACGCAGGATGGACTGGAATAAAAATGACGAGATGAAAGAGCCCAGTGATGCTCAAAGAAAAAGTATGACGAGAAAAAATCGCGCAGCATGAAGAAATATGATTGCTGAAACCTTTTTGTTATTCTGCCCGATACCTGCAGAGCTCTGTAGTGTTCTGTGCCACTAGTCATGATGATAAGATACTGTACTGTCATACTCTAGAGGAAAATTACTTCTGTAAATTACTGAAATAGAGTTATGATATGGTTGGACATCAGACTTTTCAGCTAGTCTGCGTTTTACATCAAAGGAAGTAAAGACGTGCTCAGCACATGGAGGCCAGACTGATCATCTCTTCTCGCCTCTGATTGTTTGGAATCATTTCAACTTTGCATTCATTTATATTTTAAACTGATGGTAATATTTTTCAGTTAAATGTTTCAACTGCTGTTGGATACGTTGTCATGACATTTGGTATCCACATTAATTTCCCCCTCTAGATGAGCTGGAGTCTCTCTGGTGATCCTCTGCAAAACTAATGATATTTCCATCAACCTCAGATGATCTGTGTGTTGCGTTACATGTAGAAAATGTCAGTGTGCTAACATGACAAACAAAGATGATGAACATCATACTTCTGTAACATCAGCACGTTGCATGCTGACTTCTGCCAAGTAAAAGCTCACGGAGCCGCTGGCATGGCTGTCGGCTCTGTGCTCTGGTGCTGAGGATGTTATGCATGTATTGATAGTCGACAGGAGGGACATGACACGAAACATTACATTTGTGAGTTAGTACTTTCTACAAGTTTCACTCTCGCGGTTCCCGTTGTTCTCGCCGTAGTTCCGTGACGACGTCTACCACAACATCCTGACCTCTGATCTGCCCAACCTGCTGGAGCACGGAAACATCACGGCGCTCACTCAGCTCTGGGGCTTGGGTCAAATCTCTAATTTCGAGTACCTGACGCATCTCAACAAGCACACAGGCCGCTCCTTCAACGACCTCATGCAGTACCCGGTGTTTCCCTTTATCTTGCGCGATTACACCAGTGAGACGATCGACCTGCAGGACATAAGCATCTACAGGTCAGTGTCAGTGCTTGATGGCAGCTTTCTTGATATGTTTGGACATATATTTTATGTATTTATTTTGATTCTATAAAGAAATACAATTCTATAATGTTATTAACTTTATTCTTGGGCACTTTATAAAATATATGTTTCTCTTTGATGTACATACAAAAACAATGAAAAAACCACAATGTGTCAATTAAATTAATAAATCAGAATGCTCTGGAATAAACTGAACAAATTTGAGAGATACATATTTTAAAAATATTTCAGTCTTTAAAATATGTATAACTCTCAAGTTAGTTCAGTTTATTCCGGAGCATTCCGATTTATTAATTTAATTGACATATTGTGGATTAAGCTGGATGACAAATACAATATCGAAAGTCAAGACACACGAATGATTTAGAATAAGTACAGTGTCAGTTGTCACAGTTGAACATCAACATGGTTTATTACCGATTTGCTTGCATTTTGTTTTGCAGGAATTTAATCAAACCCATAGCAGTCCAAACAAAAGAGAAAGAAGATCGCTACGTGGATAATTACAGGGTATGGCCTGTTGGGCATTTTAACTGTTTCTTGCGTTTGCATGGTCTGATAAGAAAAGATGTGTTTGTGTGTGTTGTGCAGTACCTTGAGGAGGAGTACAAGAAGGGCATCCGTGAGGACGACCCCATGCCTCCTGTCCAGCCATACCACTACGGCTCACATTACTCCAACAGTGGCACTGTGCTGCACTTCATGGTTCGAATGCCTCCGTTCACCAAGATGTTCCTCGCCTACCAGGGTGAGTCACAAATTAGGTTTTACTAAAAGTTAAGGAAGAAAAAGTCTCCGGCTGCATTGCCTTTTACAGTCTCTTTAGTTCCCACGAGTACTGTAAATATAAACTGACAGGCAGGCCAGTGCTTTATAACAGTAGGTAACAGTCGGTCATTTTCCTACTTCTTCAAAAAGCTTTGAGCATCACAGAGTGACTCCTGTCTGCATTACATTGACGGCTCCATCTCGGGTGATGCCAAGGCTTTTAGGACTGCAAAGTTCAAAACACCTTGACTGAGTGGCGCGTTGCCATAGTCCCGTGTATGAGCCATAAAATGTTATTTAATCTTTATACTTTTCTCTGATCAACTCCTCGCCCTTCCCTTCCTGTTTTTCGCCTCTGTCCTCCTTTCTTGTTAATTATTTTCTCATTCATCCGTCTCTCCTCTGATCCTCCGAGGCATCTTTTCATGTGATTGTAAATGTATTCAGCAAGCGTGGTGTCTCGGGTCATGAAAGGGGATCTTTTCAATCAGTGAGTGGAATCTGTAATTAGATTGTCTTTGGCCTTAATCAGACCAGAGCTTTGATATCCCGGACCGGACGTTTCACTCGATGAACACCACGTGGCGCCTGTCTTCCTTCGAGTCTATGACTGATGTTAAGGAGCTCATCCCTGAGTTTTTCTACCTCCCAGAATTCCTGGTCAACAGAGAGGGTAATTCTTTTTCCGTTTGGTTTTATACCATAAAAATATATATATATACCTATCATTTATACCAGCATATATTTTTTTAAATAAAAATTGCCTTCACAGGTTTTGATTTTGGTGTTCGTCAAAATGGTGAGAGAGTGAATCATGTGAATTTGCCGCCTTGGGCCCGCAACGACCCACGTCTGTTCATCCTGATCCACCGGCAAGCGCTCGAGTCGGACCAGGTCTCCCAGACTCTGTGCCAGTGGATCGACTTGGTGTTTGGGCTCAAGCAGAAAGGCAAAGCAGCTGTCCACGCCATCAATGTCTTCCATCCAGCTGTAAGTAGCTGCTTGTTTCACCTTTGATCGAAATGATTGGGAAAGTTGTCGTTGCTTACGAAAGCCTTCATACCATTTTTCACAGACTTATTTTGGCATGGATGTTTCGGCTGTAGAAGACCCAGTTCAGCGACGGGCCCTGGAGACGATGATCAAAACATACGGACAGACACCCAGGCAGCTCTTCAGCGCCTCTCATGTCAGCAGGGCCGGCCCCAAACTCATGATGGAGGGGGAGCTGCCGGCAGCCATGGGTCTCCTAGTTCAGCTGGCCTTCAGAGAAACTCGAGAACAGGCCAAAGAAATAGTCTGCCCGGTAATCTGCTCTGTGATGGCAGTGACTAAGGAATGACATCATATATCGCACATGAGATGATCCGCTGCTCACCTGGCAATTTCCTCTTCCCCACAGAGCCCACTGCCATGGATCAAAGGTCTGAAGTGGGGTGAGTATGTGGGCTCGCCCTCTGCTCCAGACCCAGTGGTGTGCTTCAGTCAGCCGCACGGGGAGCGGTTCGGATCCCTGCTGGCCCTGCCAACGCGAGCCATCTGCGGGCTCTCCCGCAAGTTCTGCCTTATGATGATTTACAGCAAGGAGCAGGGTAGGACACTCACCAGTCACTCAGCCTGGATGTACTGGATGGTTTGCACAATATCCTGCAGACTCGATGAACTTCATGGTCTCGACTCCGTAGGTGTTCGGAGCATGCACAGCACAGACATCCAGTGGTCGGCCATCTTGAGCTGGGGCTACGCAGACAACATATTGAGGCTGAAGAGCAAGCAGAGTGAACCGCCTATCAACTTCATTCAGTGTTCACAACTGCACCAGGTAAACACAAGTTCAACTCAAGCTAAAAAATAACGGAAAGTGAAACTCTAGAGGACCGGCCAATAAGCTGTCCGGTTTCTCGTTTGCTCGGTCCAACCGTCTGTCTCTCTCTCCTCCAGGTGACCAGCTGCGCCTGGGTGCCTGATGGCTGCCAGCTATTTACAGGCAGCAAGTGTGGAGTCATCACCGCCTACAGCAACCGCTTCACCAGCACCACGGTGGGTTTCCATGGCGACGTCCCCCTCTAACCTTCCACCTCCACATCAACACCCAATACACCCACCCACCTCCCATTACCCCCCCCCCCCCTTCCCCACCTCACCGTGCTCAAACACTCGGCTTCATTAGTCACATCGCAGTTGCCCTTGAAACACATTTACACTGAGCCCACAAGTGGGATTAGAGTTCAATCATCAGAGAGGCTTTCCGACTTTCATCGGCCCCTCCCAAGAGGCAGTTAGGTATCCTGTTTTTTCTGTAGCTGAAGGGTGTTCCAATAGCAATTGATTTGTGCTGTTCAGAAAACCCTGTTGTGGAGATTCATTAATGTCGTGATTTTAGGAAACAATAAAAGCCGAGGTGCCTCATCCATGCTAAACTCTGAGCAACATGCATTTATTCAGGTCTGCATGTCTTATGTGTATGGTTTCTGATATCTTTCCATCGCAGTCGGAGATGGAGGTGGAATCTAAGGTTCATCTATACGGACACACAGGGGAAGTCACCAGCCTGTTTGTCTGCAAACCCTACAGCATCCTCATCAGCGTCAGCCAAGACGGCACCTGTATCCTCTGGGACCTCAACAGGTGTGTGTGTGTGTGTGTGTGTGTGTGTGTGTCTTTTAGTGGGTGACAAGAACTCTAAAGTAAAGGGATGTTCTGTGTTTCTTCAGGCTCTGTTATGTACAAAGCCTCACAGGCCACAAGAGCCCAGTGACGGCAGTGTCCGCCAGCGAGACAACGGGTGACATCGCAACAGTTTGTGACTCAGGTGACGACCGCTCGGCTCCGTCTCCTCTCAGAGATGAAGACGCATGCCACTTTTCCAGACTTGACACAATGTTGTTATGACACAATGATTCTGTGCATCCAGTGGGCGGAGGCAGCGACCTGCGTCTGTGGACGGTGAACGGTGACCTCATCGGTCACGTCCACTGCAGAGAGATCATCTGCTCCGTGGCCTTCTCCAACCAGCCGGAGGGCGTGTCTGTCAACGTCATCGCGGGGGGGCTGGAGAACGGCGTCGTCAGGTGAGCAGGCACTTTCTTTTCACGTGTATGTGCTTCCTTTCTCAAGACGATGAGTTATTCTGTGTTTTCTTTGATGTGTGAAATGTGTCCAGGTTGTGGAGCACCTGGGATTTAAAACCAGTGAGAGAGGTCACCTTTTCCAAGTCAAGCAAACCCATCATCAGGTATCTCAACAGCGCTACAAAGATTGTTGTTCTTTGCTTTTATGTAATGCCACTCGTCTCCATTGAAAATATATGTGTGATTCTGGTGGAAATACTGATGACGATGTCCCCTCCGCCTCAGCCTGACGTACTCGTGTGACGGCCACCACCTCTACACAGCCAACAGCGAGGGCACGGTGATGGCGTGGTGTCGGCGGGACCAGCAGCGCATGAAGCTGCCCATGTTCTACTCCTTCCTGAGCAGCTACGCTGCAGGCTGACTGTGTGTCTGATGATTACTGCTGCCCAGTTCAGCAAGAGGAGCCCCGCCCCCTCCTTCTCTTCCTCCGTCTCCCCCTCTCTGCACCGACAGGGAGGAGGATGTGTCGGCATGGCCTCAATCTCCCTGAACCATCCCTAACTTGTAACTAAAGCCATCCTCAGCTGAGCAAACTCCCAGCATCATAAAATAATTATGAAAATAGTATTGTATGTATATAAATATATATTTATAAACATATGAAGTGGAATGTTGGCGAGAATGGATGAATATTTGGCCGAGGCTGCAACAGACACTTTATATGCAAAATGTATTTCCGAGGGTGTGTGTGATTTGTTAACTCCGATATTGTTTTGTTGATTGCTGTTGCGTTTTTGTTGTGCGGATCCTTTGCCTGATTGCCTGTAGATTTTCCTGTTTCCTGGTAAGCTGCTATCATCTGACCAAAGCCGGACCCAAAGTGTTAAGACCCCCGTCTCTCACCTCGGCGGCACTCGTATTTCCCTCCTCGCGTCGTCTGACAGATTGCTGCCGGAGTTCGGCGAGCACGTCCTGCTGACGCCGCAGTAGCTGGGAAGGAGAGAGCCCCTCCTCGCGTCTGGCCCGCTCTGGGAGTGAGACGCCGCTCTGCTGGGCTGTCTGCGCTACTCGAGTCTGCACACGAGTGTCACTGAAATGCATTTGAGCTCAGTGGGGGGGACGTTGGGATGAACTGTTCCTTGTGTTGCCTGTTGTTCTGTCCTACGTTTGCATGCTAGAATGATGGTGACCTCGACAGTATGTATGTGGGTGTGACATTTACTGTCATGATACTCCTTTATGAAGGTCTGCCTTGGTTGAACCTGTCCTCTTGCGTTAATATTGATGTTCATTTATTTATTAGAAGCGCCACAGAGGCTCGTCTCTCCTTTCCTTTTCTTGTGTGTTACTACTTGAACTGTCGGCTGCTCAAATGCACTAAAACCTTTTCACTACTTAATATAGTTTGCTGAGATTCTGAGAAATTAACAAACAACATTAAATGCCTGAAGGAAGAAGCAGCAGCAGACAAGAGGAATTACCTGAAGTTCCCGTTGCTGAGCTACTGTATGGAAGGGTGGAGCGGGCGCGGTGAGGAGCATCATGTCCAGCTGCCTGAGGCTAGAACAGTTCCAACAGTTTCTTGCACTGATGACGTTTACAGCTTATTTCATGATCGTATACACTACACTAATCAGTCAAGGAAACCCTCAACCAAACATTGCTTTCCTTAACCCATCCATGGGTCCATGCAGCTATTCTTTACATTCCCACTCGACCTACGATGCGTTCAGTTTGTTTGTATAATGTGTGTGAAATGATAGTCAAAGCACTATTCTATCAGCTACCATTTAATTCCAGGGGAGCCAATGATCTGTGGTCTTAACATGAACTGAGCTTGGATTTAATTCCACTAATAATACTCAAGAAAGCAATATCAGACACGCAATAGATCATTTTTGTCATGGTTCATCTGGAGTTTGTTTTTACACGGCTGTGAAGATGTGTGGCTTCTGTTGTGACTGCAGTGAGCCTCCTGTGATGAAAAATGATGTCTTAAATTTCTCACCTGGTTGCCATGTTTACAAGAAAGGGAATATTTCTTCTTAAATCATGACGTCATTCCTTTTGTGGTGTTATCTTTTTCCTTGTCAGCAAGCAGGACCCTTGTGTGCAGCACCAGGCCTGCACAGAACATGATGTTAGCGTTTGTTTACTGGGTTTCCTGCATTCATGTGTACATACATTGCCTCCTTAACATTTATAAAAGTGTATGTCTACGTGAGCCCCAACCTTTTATTTTCTCTCTCTGAACATCCTCACGTGAGATTGTTTGAATGTTTTCCCCCCTTTTATTTTTGTTGTCACTTACATTTTTTTATTCATTTAGTAATATAAACATAAAACAAGTACAACAATGTCAGACATAAACATATATATACACACATATACATACACATACACCCATACACACATATTCCCCCCTTTTATTGAGAAAGTGTCAAGACGAAAGGAAAACGTTATGATCGGCAATGTGTTTTGTTGTGCTCTGACACAGAAGGAAATATATTTTTCTGTTAACTTAAATTATAAATCATTTAACCTTCCTCCTGTGCTAGCTTTCTGTTACCATCTCTTATGTTAACGGGTCGGTTTTGACCCGTGTCTTAAATCAGCTGTAAAATACACCAACAACAATTATCTATCATCCAATTTGTTTCTCATCTCTTGGTTACCTTGTTAGGCTTCCTTATCCATGAAAATATTGGTTTTAATATTTTTGGTGTGGGCTTCTGGGCCTTTTCTTTGTCAGTATGCCATATTTCAATTTTAAAAATGGTAAAATGAACCTCAAGAGAATAATTTAAATAAATAAAGGGTTGTTGTGTTACCTGACTATTACTGAGGGGTATTAGAACACATCTCTGAAATATATTTGTTTTATTTATTTTTTAATTTTAATATTATTAACTATAGTAACATTTATGGTGTTAGGGTCAATTTCGACCCATATATATTTACTTCAAGAAAAAGGCTAAAAAGTATTTTTTTCAGCAATAGAACTTGAATACAAACACAAAATAAAAAGCAGAAGAAGTCATAACACAAAATATAGATTTGCCAGGTCAAACAAACAACCAATCAAGCAAATCAAACCAATAGAAATCAATTACTAGTTTCAAAACTAATAAAAATCGAAATCAGAGTAAAAGTCTCTGTGTGCAAGAACTTGCATGTGTATGTGTGTGTTTAGATGCATGTGTGGCAAAAAGTGACACTTTTAGTGTGTTCTTTGCAGAGATATTTCTTGCAGTTGAAGCACAATACGTGTGTCCTTCTGTCCTGCTTGGGCAGACCTCACACCTCTTTCTTTGAGAATCAGGTGGCCTGAGTCATAGCTGGTAAAGAAATTGTCACAAGTGATATTGTGACCCTGCAGTCCAGTAGTCATATCGAGGACCACATGTATTCCTTTTTCTCAGGGATGCCACTCGCAGCTTTGCCTGTGTAAATCTGTAGATTCTGTAGAAAACAATGCAAAATGAGAATCCCCTAAAGCTCACATGATTGGGAGAGGAGCTGGCTGTCACTGTTGGCTGACAGTGCACTTATGATTTCAGGTTTGGCTCTAATTATTGATTTATAATCTTATTTTTATAACCGCGTCGAAACCGACCCTAACAACACAAAGGTCATAATTTCAACCAGAGCATTTTATAATTTAGTGAAACAAAATGTTTTATTTTTATTTTGTTGAAATAGAGGTTCCTGACAAAGTCAAAAAGCCTTGATGAAAATAAACAAATTTATGTGGTTCTTTTATGCATTTAAAACCTAAAACGGGTCGGTGCCGACCCTAACACAAGAGGAAGGTTAAGATCATTGTCTTGAGTTTCTGATAGTGTATCTTTTAATTGAACCAATTTGGCATCATGACTTGAGGTTCTAAAAGCACGTGTTTTATGTTTGTCTGTGTATACATGTGTGCGCGTGTGTGTGTGCGTATGGACAAACAAAGTGAGTATATTATAAATATATATAAATATTTGAAGAGCTATGACAGCCTCTTGTGTTTTGTGTTCTATGTGTCTGGTGCTTTCAGGGACACTAACGTGAGAGGAAACCTAGGTGAATTCTGAACAAATTACTCGTCGATCAGAAGCGAGATGATAATAATTACAAATCAAATTGATGGATTGAGATTTTTTATCTGGATGCAAATTCCCCCCAAAAGCAGTGCGATAACCAGCCGTTATGGCGTGGGGTGGGGGGACCCGGTGATGTCAAAGCTGATGTAGAAATGAAATGGGGAAGCCTGCCGATCTCGGGTGCCTTCTGCAGCAATAAAGCAAACGAGTGAACCAGAGACGCTGATTTGACTAATGGGCTGCCGGTGCGTTTAGGGCCAGCTTGTACAGTCGAAACGCGTCCTGGCTCGTTGCTGCTGCAGCTCCGGGTCTACTGATCGAGTGCTCCCTGCCCTACACAGCCTGTATCTGATCGTCATACAGAGGTTCCCCCCCCTGCTGCATGCGTAACATCTCTCCAAGTCCAGCCGCGGTGCTCACCGAGACCTCACCGCTTGGATCTCGTCTTCCTCCACAGAATACGCACGACCCGCGCTGAGCGAACCGCCGAGGCGACATTTAAACGCCAGGATTTACCTCCTCTCCTCGGGTTGAGTCCAGACCAAAACGAGGCTGGGATTTCCTCTTATCATTTGATATTTGACAGATCCTCTATTTTCGTGTGTGTGTGTGTTGGGTGGAGTCAGCCTGGAATTCTCCAAATTGGAAAACCATTGGCACATTTCAGGTAGGTCGGCGGCTGTAGCCTACATTAATCTGCTCATAGCCGAGCAATGTAACTAATATGTTTGTTTTTTCCAATGTAATTTTGACATGCAACATAATGTGTGTGTTTTGTTCGTGACGTGTGGTTCGCTGTCTTCTGCTCTGACCAGGGCCGCAGCTCGCACGGCGCGTGGCCACAATGTAATGCCTTTAGAAATAAGGTCGCCCATGTTTGACAGATCTGCATCAACAATTAGCCTCGTTACGTTCGGATAACACGGCGGAGACCCCGTTAAAGCCCCCGATGGAGCCGTGTGGGCTTAAGGATGGGCGAAACCTACATGGAACAGGCCTGATAGCTTCCTACGAGGGGGTGAATAACGGCTATAAATTGGCTTTAGAGCCATGAAGGGTGGCATGGGGAAATTAATTATCTGTTTTACGAAACGTCTGCCTGATTTTATTCGTTTGAATACAGTTACATTGGACTTGATGCGATGACAATGGCATAAATAAGCAAACCGATGCAAAAAATAATAATATGCATCAGCACCCCACCCTCAGTCAAATGCTTCATGTTGCCATGCACATTATTATATAAAACACATCTGTGGCTGTCATTCTGGAACATTTCACAGTGAGGGGGTCAAGGGGCCTAACACGAGAGCAATGTTTAGTCATGAGACTTCATTTTGATAGATGCACAGTAAGGCTGGTCACAATGGGGCAGATGCAGTCACTGCAGTTGCATTGATGCCCACTGAGGAGAAAGTTGAGAGGATGAAGGCAAAGAGTGAAGTGTTCTTCTCCAATCGGTGGATTCCCTTGGAAGGGTCCTAGAACTGATCAGTCAAAGGAAATAACGCAGCATAACCCCCTGAATGTATGTTTAAGTGCCCTTGAGCAAATTAGAACAACATGACCCCAAAACCAACAACAACAAAACCCCATTCATGAGCAATGACTGTAAAATGACAATTGGCTGTCCAGCTGCTGCCTTTTTGAGCTGTTCCTTCAGATAAAATGGAGCTTGGCTGCTGTAAAACAGACCCCCCCCCCCCTCAGACAAAATGGGTCCTTTTTAAATAAAAAGGTTGTGGCAGAGAATGGCTTCTCCAACTGGGGGGAGGGGGGTAGAAACGTCGCCAGGGGGATGCTGCTTTTTGGATTTAATGTGATGTTCATTGACTCTGTGTCCCCCTTTTGTGCCTGTGTTTGGTGTCACAGGAGCACCATGAAGGACGGTATCGCCAACAACAGCACGGCCAGCATCTCCCATGCCAGGAAAGCTGTGGAGCAGCTGAAGATGGAGGCCTGCATGGATAGGATAAAGGTACTTAACACATGTTTTACCTGTGTCTGTGAGCACATATTTGCATTTGTTTCTATTTGACCAAATATGCAATGTGTGGATTTGTAAATTAATCTGGCTGGTTATACATTTATCTAAAAACTTTATCGGTTGTTGGAAGCTTTGCTTATCGCCTCTTTATGCAGCTATACTCTTTGTTAGATCTGTATATGAATGTGGTTAACGTGATACATGCGTGTGTGTGTGTGTGTGTGTGTGTACGTATATCTAAACCACACTGATTTGGACACATTGTGTTGGAGCTGTACAATATCCTCTTCCTGATGACTGATCGTCTTCAGCTCCAAGCAAACATTTCATTTTTATTAATTTCATGTCCGAACCAACAACAAGAAAATGTCTCTCTTAAAACTGGAAACGTCATCCAACTTGACGTTCCCCGTCCCAGTTTCAAATTTGCAATATTAATAAAATTGTACATTTAGTTTTAACCCAATAGCCGGGCTGGAACAAATACGCTAACAATAAGAACACCTCAGGCGAATATATTCCTTCATCACGATGAACCCTCGTCGTTTATTTGGACTCAATCCCACATACTACACACTGACCTGCTGCCAGATATACTCGCTAACAAATGTGTATTAATCCGCAGCTCAAATTATTCATTTTTTTGATATGGCGTCCTGATTGAGTACCATTTGATAACTGCAGTGCCCAACTGTTACTGGTACTACTGTCTTGGTTTGTTCAAAGGAAAGTGTATATTAAATGTAAGAGTCAGAGATTTGAAGACGTTTTGAAGAGATAGACTGACAGATTTTTGGTTTTGGTCATTTTAATGGTTTTTGACAGTTATGCCTTTAAACCCTAATTAGAGGAAATGTTCAGAGGACCAAACCAAGTCATATTCTCTGTGACAAACTACATGCAAGACACTAAACCCCCAAAATTGCTCCTGTAGCTGTGTCTACGATGTGTGAATATTAGTTACTGCTGATGTGTAGTTGGAGCCTACACACCTCTCGCATTAATGTGTGAATGGGTGAATCATCATGTAGTGTTGAAGTGCTTTGAGTGGAAGACTACAAAAGTGCTTTACAAGTACAGGACCATTTACATGCTGCCGTTTTTCACTTCAGAGGGCTTGGAAGAGGAGTTGTGTGACCTTCAGTCTCAGCCCCTCGTTTCCCCTCATCTACCGTCTTCGTGCTAATCTATGCTAAGCTAAGCTAACTGCTGCTCTCTCCAGCTCCATATTTACTGAAGCGTGAGACGTGATTATCTCATCGAACTCCCCACCAGGAAGCAGATGATTGTATTTCCCAAAGTAGTACTGCATCATACATTTAAATGCAGAAACAGTCGGTGTATAAACTTGAGGCAAAGCTCTAGATATCTATGAGTTTTCTTATGTTGATACCTATGTCCACTCTTACGCGCTGTTTGTTATCTCAGTGCTATTGGATGGGCTGATACAGTAGCAGTGAAGCATCATCATGACCTTATATCGGTCCTTCGTGAAGTTTCTGTTCTTTAAAAGTGTACTTCCAAATTATACATTTTTTTAAAGGATAAAAACTGATTAAGCAGAACCATGTATTTATAATATTTTATATTCCACACATAGTCCTTGTCAAAACCTTGAGGCTACATACTAACAATGTCGTCGGCAGTTTGGACAGAGATTCAGGTCAGTCGTGCTCGGAGCAGCTGAAGCTCTAACGTTGAGCAGAGATAAGCATCTGGATACACAAGTCTGCCAAGACCCCATTCTTGTAAAATCTACACTCCCAGATTAAATTTGTTTATTTCTTCATTTTCAAAGTCAGTCTCACCAACTCTGACTCAAGTGACATAACTTGAAGCTATTTATCAGACTTTCCTGCAGCTCCCTCTGGAGCCTCAAAAAGGTTTGTAGTGGTCCAATCAATCAAAAACAAACATAAATCTAATTGCCACTGACGCACCATGGGTTTGTGGTTTACGCAGCCAAAAGAAAGCATTGTCCAATCAGGATTCCATTTTTCTAATAATTTATTTAATGGGAAAAAAACGAGCAAACAAACATAAGAACAAAGGAACTCCTAACGCTGCCTCTCTAAAAACTTAGGCTTACCCAGGTGCATGCTGGTCCTGTACCTGCCTACTCCTCCATATAACCACAGGTGCCCACAGTGTTACCCAATTAGAGAACAAAATAACAATCAAAAGACTAAATATATATGTAAACGACAACGAATTAAACTAAACTAAAAACATCACAAAAAAAGCTCTTCTAATATATCAAAACATCTAACCTAAATAAGCAAACAACCTGAATAATTAAACAATACTACTTGAAATAACTCAATACTAATATCAAATGAATAGCTTCTACAGGGTTAATACAACTTTAAAGTTCCCATTATTTATTATTATTCCAACAGCCAACTGCCAGATGACGTCTACATTTATGTTCCACAGCTTAGTTGAGAGCTGATTCTACTGACAGTCGTCACATGAAGCATCAGTTCACCTTCAGAGCGCCGGTGGTGCCACCTCTCTGTCACAGTGTGTCCACTGTGAACATCTGGGAGACCCGAGTGGCACCAACGTGCTAACTGAGGCAAGGGCCCAGAGGCATGCTGGGCTCCGCTGATTGTTGACCACTTCTGACATTGGTTATCCAACAATGTGGGTCATCTTAGAGTGTGAGCACAGAGATTGTTCTTTGTTAGCACGCATGCTTCTTCTCAATTCACACTGCCAGTGAGGTTTCTGGTTCAAATTCCAAGTTGCAGAAAAAAGGACATCCATATGTGGTTTCTTGCTATATGATAACCATATTCCTGATGCCCATAACCTCATGCAGCTCCATCAGTTCAGGCCTAATAAAGAGTATGTGTCCTTATATCAAACAACACCTGGTTAAACATTTTCTTTTGAGCCCTTTACGCTCCTTTTGGTAGAGTTCAGTGACAATACTTTAAAATGTAATAATATTCTATTATGTATGTTGAGATTTCTGCTATCCAGTCATTGGATCAAACCATTCCTAGAAGTCAGTGTTTTTACTGCATGCTGTTTGCCCCGCAATAAGCACATATCTTACGTAAATATGTTTCTGGTGTATGAAGGGGCGGCTGTTCATAAACCAGTTCTTGTGCAATTTAAAAGGCTGTGTCACCATCTCATTGGGTATGCTCCCCGTGTGCCGAGGGAATGATTGCCCCACAGCCCCGAGGCTGTTCGCTCAGCATTATAGCCAGGGCCTGGAAGCCTGCCATACACCATCATCTCTACTCGGCACAACAAAGGCTGCTTAAAAACCTCCTTCTTAAAAAACATAGTGATTATCCCCAACGTGTAATCAGGGTTTGGAAGATGTATCAGGAAGACCCCTTATTTAACCTACAAGTTTGGTGCAACGTCTCATATAAATCTTTTCAAATATTTACATGTTTTTTAATGAGAAGAGTTGGATTTCAAGGGCCAGTTGGATTTATTGGAATATATTGTTGTAAATGGAATAAACTATTAATTATTATGTTTTCATCAGTGTATCGTCACTTAAAACTAAGAATTGTTGTCTTTATTAGAATAAGCCTTTCATAACGACATAGGGAGCAAATCCTTTTTCAGAGTCGGCCATGTTTCTACGGCAGCAATGGACATATCAAACTCGAACTTAAGCAATTACATCCTACTACAAAAGAAGTCCTTTTCATGTTAATTGTGAAAGAAAAATTACCATTATGTTGAAATATATATATATATATATACATACACACTTTATGCATTTACTTTTAGTGGATACAGAAATGTGAAAGACAAATATTAATAACCTGAAACATACAATATTATAACCAACTTTTTCGAAGAAGTTTAATCGATATTCCAATATTTAATTCCAGCCTAAGAATCAATATAAAGGTTTAATCCACTTCAAAACAGTAAACCACATCAGTGAAACCACATCAATATTGCCATTTCAAGTCAAAATATGTATCTTGAAGCCTAAACGTGTTCAGTTGAAAATGTTTAGGAATTTAATTGTAATAGTAATACTCTGTGACATTTTTAAATTAGTACTCTTTTGAATGCGGTAGTAAATATTTCCCCTTTAAAGTACTTTATTAGACTCAACATCCAGCAGCCTTAATGACGGTCTTCTCTCTGTGGGAGTCTAGTTCTTCCACTTTTTAGACCCAGCCTGCAACTTCAGCGATCTAATTTGAGTTGATGCTAGTTGAAGCTGTTGAAGCATGTGCTGCTTTTGATTCTTCTTACCTGACTTGAGACACTGAAAACACAGTAAAGTGTTTGAGTTAAGACAAGGACGGATGCCACGTTCACGTCATATCATCCCGAACAGCCTGGTAGATGAAACGGATCACATTCATTCAATTCAGTTTATTTTGTACAGCCCAACATCACAAATTACAAATTTTCCTCAAGGGGCTTTACAATCTATACACATAAGACATCCCTGTCCCAGGACAAACTCCCAAGAATTAGAAAAAAAACCTTTCACTGGGGAAAAAAGGGAAGAAACCTTCAGGAGAGCAACAGAGGATACCTCTCCCCAGATGGACAATAGATGTCATCTGACCAGAAGGAAGCATTACAGAGTAACAACACATTCCATGAGCATTTAGTGAGCGCAGCTCTCTAGTGGGGCAATACAAATACAAGCTCCTTAAGATATGATGGAGCATCACTAATCAAGGCTTTGTAGATGAGGAGAAAAACTGGAAATGCTCAGTATTCAGATAACATTGTGTCTGAATAGATGTGACTTGTCATTTTTATTGGCACCTGAGCAATTTATGGAAAACGACATGACAGACTTGACCTTAAATTAATCTAAAATGTCAGATCTGATGTATATCAGAAACGCTTTCACTCCACTCCATAGTGGGTCTGACAAATATTGAAGCTTTCTGAATAATTTACTTCTCGTCTTATTTGACTCATCTTTGTTCTTGTGTGAAGACCTTTTGAGCAAGTTTAACTATAACTTAAATTCATAAGAGACAAAGCTGTGTTAGTTTGTTCAGGAAGACAAACAACCTTGTTTCTTTGCTTGATTGGCACATTTGAGTTTATGTTATGAGTTGTGTACACGTTTAATCTGACTATAACTTCTCAACTCTTAAAATCAACATGTCTTTTGTAATCAAGTAAAACGTGACATGTTTTTTTTTTTTAGCCAACTCTGAGGACATTCATCTGAAATATTTGGCACTGAGTTCACATAGGGTTTCATTTAATTTTCAATTTATTTAACCAGGAAATACCTCATTGAGATTAAAAATCTCCTTTACAACATCGTCCTGGCCAAGACAGCAGCAGTAGCACATTACACAAAGTTTCAGACAATACAACATAAAACAGTGACAGACAATATAAAAAAAGAAATAGTTTTTTAGATCACAGCATGAATAAAACCAAAACTAAGACAAGTCATCATAACCCAGTTCACACGGGTGCACATACCTCAGTCAAAGAAAACATCTACAACCAGATGAACCTTCCTCCAACTCTTTCAATCTATTTTTAAAGACACCGGTTCCCGTAGACCCAGATCAGTCTGCGGCAAATTCCAAGCCGCTGGAGGAGCAAACCTAAAAGCTCTTGTTCCCATTTCTAGACAGACGTTCGGGGCAGATAGCAAGAGGAGGCCTTGCGCATGTCACAGAGAGAAGATACAAGCTTCTAGGATTATTCTGATGAATTGGCGTGGAAGCTACCATCTTCGCAGTTCACCCACAAATTATCAGTTACAATAATGTCCCAAGAAAAACTAAATGAATGCATTAAGGATGAAAAACGTTTCCACTGATTAAGACCGCAGACCCATGAGGCCTTTTCATTTTACATATTGTATGAAGTTATCCCAATCAACATTTTTGTTAATTCAAAAGTTAGAAAATAACTTAGGATGGGAGAGTTGGCGAGTCCATCTAAATAATTATATTTTGTGTGATCAGCAGGATTTCACGTCTGTATTGATTTCTGAGCAGCAGAAAGTCGGCAGGCAACTAACAACTACTTGGGCCATCACATGTGGAAATCCAAGTCATTCTTCAACTATTCTATAAAAAAAAAGCCATGTGGCTGTAAGTCAGCCGAGAACAGTACAGAGAAAGAAGAAAGCAAGGGACACTTTTATTGATCCTCAAGGGGATATTCAGTGAAGCGAAGTGGTGGTTCAGTGTCTTGCTCAAGGACACTTCGACATGCATACATCCCAAAGGGAAGGAAACTGACAGTAGGCCACGTCTGGAGATCCCTTGGATGTAATTAAGTGTCTCAGTGACGAGGAGTCTCTGTGCTGCTGATTGAGGGATCACCATGTTCTCATTAATTGCTCAATCAGCTAAAAGAATGTGATCTGTGCTAATTAGAAGGACTCTCCTTCCATCTTGGGTTTGCAGTGTAATTACAGTCAGTCTGGGCACTGTGCTATACCACGTTCGGTCCTGTGGGGCTCTCGTTCTCCGCAGAAACTCTGGCTGCAGTTACATGATGGTATAATTATTGCATTCTCTTTGATTATACGAGTAATCAAGCGGTTTAGTTGCATCGCTAAGAGCTTTGGTAATGTTCCCACTATGTGCAGACACCAATAAGTGCTGGAAATAAGAGTATTAGAGACAGAAATTGCAGCAGTAAAAATGGTTCACTGTTAAATATTCAGTATATGTACTCTGAGTAAGTAGAATTTGACTATGGCTGTCTTCTAATGTGACAAAATTTGACACCTCCCAGAGTATGACCTCAAAACAATGATCAGAATTAGTTTAGGTGTAACTGGCCAAATAGCTACTAGACTATTGACTCTCCGATCGTCTGCTATTCGTGTTGTCTAAGTGCATCCCTACAGAGCGCCGAGCATGGCTCTGGACCCTTAATCTGGTTTCAAAGTTACTGGTACAGCATGAGATACTCAGCGGTTCCCAAACCTTTTGCTCTATTGTGACTCCTTAAAAGTAAGCAATCTCTTTTGAAGGATTTCTAGATGCCCAGTAGGGCTAAAAGTATCCAGTGTCCTGATCCCTTGGTGGGGTACCACTAGGGTAAAGATAGAGTAAAGAAAGGTTTCCTTACTGTGTCTTTACCTCAGGGATTTTGCTTCAAAGATGTACGAAAATATACACTTGTTTTCTGTTATTTATTCTTAAATAGCTGTCGTTTTTCACGAGATACACCTTGTGGTAGTCTATATTTGTTATATGTTCCTTATCATCTTGATGGCAAGTATTTCATGTGTAGCCAAGGCCCTCATTCCTCTCTCCCTCCATTGATGTACAAACACTTTAAAATGTGTATTAATCCACAACTAAAAATAGTCTCCAGCAATTATACAATCATTTTAACCAGTAAAAATGTTTTTTTCTATTTCTTTGCAGTTTTTCCTGATCGGATGTGACAGGGATGTCATATGTGTACAGATTGTAAAGCCCACAGAGGCACATTTGTGATATTGGAAAATGTCAAATACACTGAATTGAATTGAATCCTTATTGTTACTTTTTAAAATGCTGAAATATCCGAGGAACATCCTTAGGCAGATGGGCAGAGTGATGGAGTTTGTGCATTTCATTCTCTTGTGAGAGCAGCATTGGGTGAGGTGAAATGGCACACAGGAGATCAGATGGCTCTGTCCTCGACGTGGAGCCCTGAGCCCTCGCCGTCCCTCTGATGCAGCTGCTCTTCGTTAGCCCCTCCCATAACCTCCCACTCTGCTCCCGAGGAGAAGCCTACATTCACGTGCAGTCTGGCCCAACTGTAAATGTAGAGTCCCTGTTTGACTTTGAATAAATACACGAGGCAGAAAGTGTGTCCTCGTTTCCCCTCTGCTGGTCACGGTCCCACCTTACCACCTGTCAGTCATCTGAATGAGCTCTCTTATTGCCGGAGGCAGAACCGAGTCAACAGGCATCGCTGCAGTCTCCACAGGCACTGACGAATCAGAAACACAGATAATGAGCAATCTCTCATGATTCAGCTCCAAAAACATTTATCTCAAGATTCAAGATGTTTTATTTGTCACATACACACACAGGGTGTGCAGTGAAATGAAAGTGGCAATGCTCAGCAGGAATGTGCAAGGGCAACAAGTACACACTATTTACAATAAAAAACAACACAATATTTACAGTAAGTGTGTGTGTGTGTGTGTGTGTGTGTGTGTGTGCCTAAGAGGGGCAGTTGTGGGGGTCCTGGTGAGGTCGGAGTTCACAGTCCTGATGGCCTGAGGAAAGAAACTCCGTCTCAGTCTCTCTGTTCTTGCAGCGTGACTACGGAGGCGCCTGCCTGACCGCAGCAGCTGAAACAGTCTGTTGTTGGGGTGGTGAGAACGAACACAGATCTGACCAGCTAAACTTTAGGTCAGATCTATCCAAATTAAAACGCACAATTCTTCTCCTGTACTCCAGTCTGATCTCAAATATTTACTGGAAAGAAAAGGTAAAGTGAAAAAGGAACAACCATAAATACAAACCAACATTTCAAAATGCTCTACACAAAATATAATCCTCCACCAGTGGCAGCGGTGGGGCTGAATGGATGGTAATGTCGGTCGGTCAAGTATTTGATGTTTTTAGTGAAGGCATTAATGGTCCTCAGTGGATGAATCTGGATAACTTTGGTGATCCCTGGACGTTTCTTCTTGTGCCACCATCAGACCAAAATGCCGTCTCGCTCGTCCAATGCTAGGATTCAAGGATGATTTATTGATATATGCGGCAACGAAGAGCTGCATTGCTTTTCAATGTGTTGCTTTTGAATAGCAGCAACATCAGTAAAACATTGCACCGAGCACCATTTACAGAGTCCACTAGCTTTGGCCTCTGGCATCAAGTGCAGCTTGAGCTCTCTCTGAAGATGAAGTCACAACCGTCACCGGTCTCCCGTCGCTGGGTTTGCCTGGATTCATGTTTCGTCCATGTTATTATTCTGCAGCCGGACATCATCCAGCCATCAGCAGGCTGGCTAATAAAGCAGCCATCGATCCCAGCTGGGAACGCTGAGCTCCCAGTCCCATGCATCCTCTCTCTCCTCCGGGGGCGGGCGACTCCCCTTTCTGTGTCATTTGGTCCAAAGGGGGCGGGCGATGATGGTCGGCTGCAGCTTATCCAATCCCCCAGCATCCTTCTCTGATGATGATGAGTTTATCCTCTCAAATGCCATACCAACAAATTAAAACAAAACATTTGTTTTATGACTAAATATTAGCAAAAAAATAATGGTATTCCCATCATCCTCAGCGTTTCCTTGGGTTGTACTTTAACACTTAACTTCATAAACTAAAGTTCAGTCAACAAAAAAAATCCACAGTAGTGTAGTCTTCAATTATTTGTGGGGTATTTTTTGCCTTTGTTAGATGGCAACAGGGAGGAGAAGATGGAGAGAGAAAGACACAGCGAAGGTCCCAAGCCAGATCGGAACTGTTAAGTCACGTGACAAATTATAGATCAGAAAACCGGAAACGACCTCAGACACCACGCTGATGAAGGCAAGATAGTACAGGACATAAAACACGGTGCGCTGGAGAAGAGTGCGACTAGTTTTCATTGTGCCAAAGACATCCCAAACATAATTTGAGACTCGGGTCAAGAGACGGAGTCGTGTGAAGGAGACATCGATGTGATCCATAGCCATGCGTCTTCAATTCATAGAGTTCCTATGTAATCGTCAGAGAGACTTCTCAACACCGATGCGTGTCCTTTTCCATTGTCTCAACATTGCAGGTTTCCAAAGCGGCTGCAGACCTGATGGCGTACTGCGACGCCCACATACGCGAGGACCCCCTCATCGTGCCCGTCCCCGCCTCCGAGAACCCTTTCCGGGAGAAGAAGTTCTTCTGCACCATCCTCTGATGACCTGCCGGTCGAGCTGTATGGGTGCAGGCATGGCGTTGCCTGTCTTCTCTGTCTTCACCACACCTGAAGCTACTGGCCATAGGCGTTGAGTTTTGCCAGGTGGACACTCTGTTGTTGGTCAGCTCTGTCCTGGTGGTTGAAGGTTTTGGGGGAGTCGACTACCAAACTGGCAACCCAATGAGCGTATCATGTCTTGTTAAATAGGTTTGTTATTGCTTTGTTATTAGAGAACAGCCTTGCTCAGTGCTTCATGAGATGAGTTTTGTTTTCTTCTTTTATTGTACTAGAACTTAACATGCCTGAGGAAACAGATTTGTCCAGTGTCTACAACAATTAAAAAATATGTATTTCCCTTTCCTTCATATTTGTATTATCTTGAACATAACCTGAGTTAGTTTGTATTGCTTTCAGTGCACATGTTTGACTATTTGTAGTGAAATATTATTGAAAGTACTACTTGAGACTCCTCACTCGTGGTTTCTCTCTCAATTTCCCTCCAGAGTCACAAACAATTAACCTGCTGGCGTTGGTGTCGCACGGCAGTCAGATTAGAGCCCAGAAATACAGAAACCTTTTCTCTAGCATAGTCTATTATTTGTTTGTGCCAACTGCTCTGGTAATAAGGAGGCGGCTGCACATCAGTTCTGCTGCAAATGCATAAATAGGCCATGTATTTATTGAAAGGTGCAGCGCTAATGTTTCAACAGGGAGGTGAGATCCTCAGGGTTGTCAGTGTGCAAACAACCTTCTTAGGTTAAGACGTATTTATGAATCTGCCACCTCCTTCTCAGGCCCACTGTAATGCATTCTGCCCCGGCTGCTCCTTTTGATTTACTCGTCAGAGACTTCGTCCTCTTCAAATCAGAGACGGTTATCGGTTAATCCTGCAGCCCCTGACTGGAACATTCGCAGGAGATCTTTTCCCCTCATTTCCTCAACAGTCTTGTTTGTTTTCTGGGCATGTTTCCTGAGCCTGATTCTTTTTGCCTGTCCTGAGCGTGAATGGCAAGGCCTTTGACATTAATGCCAACCCAGAGGCCTGCATGTTCCTCGGCTCCTTCTCGACAGCCTCCTCTGTTTCCAAGGGACTGTCAGTCTTGTAGAGTGTACAGTATGTTACAGTGCCAAGTTCTGTGAGAGCAGTAGGATCTTCACACTGTGCTCCCACAGCCTTTTTTTCTTTCTTCCCGTTCTGTTTGGTTTTTTTGGAAGAAAAAGCACACTGTCGAAACTTTTCCTTTACATGGTAGTTGAATAGCATTTGCTAATTTTTACGATGACTTGTTATGATCGTTATTAATATTGTTATTATCAGTCGTATTATTGAGTATGTGTTGCACAGCACTGACAGCTCCATGACGTGTAGTGCTACTAAGCTTGTATGATACTTAGGAAAAGAAAAAAACACATTTATAAATCATGCAATTATTGATACTATCTGACTATTTTTTAAGAATAACGGTAAGGGTCGGTTTACATAATATAATATGATCCCTTCGATGGTTGAGGGTTTTTGCATCATCTGTAAAAATTAAAAGAAATGCCCTCTTGGTACTTAATGAGCCATCGCTAAGGAATCAAAGTGAAACTGGACTGTCTCAAAGTATTCAGACTACTCAAATTGTTTTCAGGATAGTTTGTCTTTATTTCCGAAATCAAAAAACCTGACCTCAGGGCGCTTCCACTGACCTCAACTTAAGGATGGTGCCAAATCTGAAACAATAAATATAATCGTTAGAGATGAATATTGCATGGATTTATTTCTATCTTTAATAGAGAGAACTATTATGATATGAAATATTGCCTCTTAGTTGACTTTGAGTGCTACTTTGCACATAATAATTTCCCTGGAGTACGGTTATGTCGACAATGTGCAGCTGTATTCATGAATGGTATTGTTTTGGTCAAAAAATGAAATAAAAAATGGCATTTAAATAGCAGGCTTTGTAAATCCTTCTGATGGATCAAATGAATTAAAGGAAAACGGCAACCCCAACGTGCTGAGTCGTCAATAATTCTGCCTCGTGTGTCTTTCACTACAGCATGTCTGATCCCACTGACCACATATTCAAATGGTTCTGGGACTCACAGATGAACCTGATATTCTGGTGTGTAGTGGAGACCTCCTGTGGCTGAGCTGAACCATAGGCCATCTGGAAGCACTGTTCACGCACCATGGCTTTTTTTATAGGACCGTGATTCAATTCAGCCTCAGCCAGTTTGTCTTTTACACCGAGGATAGAAAGAAGACCGTCTTCCGAGACCGCGGGGCGCATGAATATCGACGATAACGACCCGGGGTATCGGCCAGCGACTCATTCTCTGTTGCAGCTATTCAATGTTTCCATCATGCATTTACTGCCTCGATTTCTTTTACCAAGTTTGGTTGATATTGGTTACTGTTTCACTGCCCTTATGGTGATATTTTTTATTTGAGTCAGTATTGCTTGTTTTGGCCTCATACATCTAAATGACTATATGAAGGGAAAAAAACCTGTGTTCCAATTATTGGTCAAGTTATAAAATCATGCAACAACTGAAGGGATTGTATTGGTTGATAAGACCAGTCAGGTTTCCTTTTTTTCCAATCTCAAAGGACCAGAATGTAATTAAAGAGAAGCAGAAATAGAAGTTATTGGTTTTGTTCAACCTTGGCAAAGCCGTGGAGTGGATTATTATCTACATTTATATCAAGTTAAAGGCCCCTGAAAAGCTCTTGTTTTGTGTCGTGATTGATGGAGTCCATGAACACAGCATTGTCTCGTAAAGTTAGGACAGTTTTAGTTTTTTCACATGAGCTGTTTTCACAGAAGTGAGTCTGGGTGTATTGGGGGGGGGGGGGGGGGAAGACATATGTTCCAAACACATTTGGGTAAGAATATGTTGAACAATGGAGGGTTGTTTGTCAATAACATCTAATCCAACCACACAGTCCAGATGAAGCATATCAACTGAACTATGAAAGTTATTTTTTCTCACGTTAAATTCAATTCAGGGCTAATTGAGATTATAGAAAATAGAAAATGTCTGTGGCTTAAAGTCAGTTTTACTATTATAGCTCAGAATCATATCCCAGAGGGCTTTGCAGTCAACATGTACCCTCTCTCCTTAGACCCTCAATTTGGATAAGACAACAATTTTTATGTGAAACCTTTATGAACCAAAAAGTAAAATTAGAAATTCAAGAAGTATAAGTCTTAATATTATGCGGCATGCACAGGGTTCTCGGATGGGACTAGTAGAGACAAATAAATCTATATTGAGCCAAAACAAGTTATGTAAGTGCTGCGTGTTCTGAATGTCACAACACAAAATAGAAAAAGAAAAACATGAATCGAGTTGGAATAATATGAATAGAGAGTTTCAACATATAAATAAAAAGTTAATTCTGAGTTGGAACATGTAAACAACAAACTAGCAAATAACAAGGGTTTCCGCAGCAGAGCAGGATGTTAGTTTGACTTTCAAGAAGCCCTGACTATGCTATAAAAAGTATTTTTCTTTCAAATGAATAATATGTTGCTGAGAAAGAAATACATCATTGTAATAAGTAGGAATATGACTCCAAAAATAATCATAGAATGCACAGGGAAGTAATTAACCCCAGGGCAGGTTATCTAATAATGCTAATCTGTGCTGGAGACATTTTACAAATTGAGCAGTGAGCCCCCAAAGTGTAAATGCAAAATACATGAGAGTAGTACAACTTTCTGATAAGATGATGTATCTACACTCACAGCATGCTTTTTCATTCTCATAACATTGGCGTACAGTGTTTCCCAGTATTATGTTTCCCTTCCAGCGATGGTAAATATTTTTTAAATAACATGTATGCAACATTGGAACATTGGAATATTCAAAAAGATGGAAGCAGGCCTTCTTTTGATAGAAACTCTGGTGCTTTGAGTGAAAATAAATACTCCTCGAACACCCTTCTCAATGCACTATAGATTCCATTTAGATGATTCATGCGCAGTACAGGGCGACAGATTCAACGTTATGTTCTCATTTTAAAGCTGCAACATGTCACCTGTGTTTTAGTGGGTTCAAATCATTATGTTTAAGTCCTTGTTCCATGCTGAGAAGGGTTTCCCCACTTAAATGCAAATTAAAATATTTTTTAAACGACTCTTCATAATGTGATAAACATGGAAAGGTGAGAGACACTGTTTGTAGCTTTATTTCTGAGGGCATGTGATTATTGTGCTCACTGAAATATTCAGATTACTAATATGCAGTTTGAGTGGAAATATAAATTGTGTGACATGCCATATTTATTTATCGATTTGTATGGAGAATGCTTTTTTATAAAATAATAATGATAATAAAAAACTATTGCATTTTTAGTTAAATTATATCCTTACCCATTTGTATACTTATATTGTATTGTACCTCCTAAATGACTCAAACGGTTCCGATTGGCCAGAGAGCGTCAAACTCCATCACCCAGAGTGCACCGCGACAAGGCTCCACGTCCCCCATTGGCTGCTCTCTCCTCGCAGCGAAGGCAGACATGAGGCGGTGGTGAGAGCCCGGCGGAGAGCTGCGGAGCTGAAATGAAGCGCACACGCGGAGCGGCTCAGGAAGAGAGGAAGAGGCTCCGCGCCGCCAAAGCTGAAGGCTGCTCCGGCTGAATGAAGGGCGCCGTCCATGCGGAGGCTCGCGCTCATTCTGCTCCCCTGTGCTGTCGCCGTCCTGGTGCACTTGTGGTTGGCACACCGACCCTCCTCCACGCCGCCGGACAACAACACACACTCGGGTACTTTTTAACCACAATCCCGGGCTTCACCTCCTCAAAGCCTCGCAACTTTTTAGTTTTTTAAAGTTTTTTTTATACATCTGACCGAGTGGCTGGTTAACTTTGCTTTTATCTCTCTATCTCTCCGGTGTGTGTTGTTGTTCGTTTGTTGCTTATGTGTTTTGCTCGTGAGACAATGCGCACTGTGTTGTTTCGTTGGGAAATGACGTGAATGTAACAGTTCAGTAGCGCTGGGCGTTGATGGGATAGTCTAACGTCTGGAAACAGACCGCAGCTCAGCCTCTCTGGGACGACTCTGCTGCTTTCAAATGGGCTCTCACTCGTGATCAGGGAGACGAATGTAGCTTATGCACCTTTTTTAATGCGTGGAAACAATTTCCATCATGTCAATTCTAGATGCATTTCATAGTAAGTAGATTTTAGTGAAAACTGATGTCAGTCAGGCATATGGGATGCACACTTAAGCATTCCTCCAAGTGTGATTTAAAGAAAAGGAAATGTTATATGTATATTTGTATGTCTTATTGTTGCCCTATCGTAGTCGCCATCCTTCTCCTCAGCCACCTCATCACTGAATACCAAATGACTTCCTGCTGTTTTTATAATTTAAATATTTTCTCATTGCTTTGTGTTTCCGATGCAGATGAATCGTTACCTTTCTATGAAGTTTTGGTGGGAGTGTTGTCAGCGAGACACCATTATGAACTGCGACAAGCGATAAGGGAGACCTGGCTGGGCTACCTCCGAGACCACCCGCTCTTCCAGCACAGGTCTGTAGGGTGCAGCTCCAACTTCAGCACTTGTTTTTTTTTCTTTCTTTCTTTTTTGTTCCAAGGAGAGATTCATACCGAGGTAATACAGCCTGCAGCTGTCAGCAAATAACTGACTGCCACCACCACCAACCCTTTTTTATCTTTACCTGTCCAGAGGCCAATATTGTTTTCATTCGTCCCTTAAATCCATTTCCTTCTCATTCTGCGATCTGAGCAAAGATAAGGTGTGGTGGCCTTTAAGCAACCCTCTGTAACCATGGCAACGGAGGGTGGATAAGATGGACAAGCTTTAGAAATCTTAGAGCCTAATATTGCAACACAAAAAATGAGAAAGCGGTCGTGTTTTTGCTCATTTCCAGAGTGGGGGTGAAGTTCATCATGGGCAAACATGGGTGTCCCATTCCAGAGGAGGACAGAGAGGATCTCTACTCCTGCTCCCTCCTCAACTTCACGGAGCCAGGTAAAATAATAATAATAATAATAATGATGAGGTGATAATAATCATGATCAGCCTCACCCCACTGATGAGTGGGCAGCTGGAACATGGAAAGATACTCTGTGTGTAATCTGTTGCTTGTCGTTAATAGTGGAGCGGAGGCAGAAAAATAACGAGAGACGAGTTGAAAGAATAAAAGAATGTGCAACACCTTATTCATGTTCATCCACAGCTCAAGGACACCATTCTTTTCCTTTCCTTACCCAAGGCCAAAGCAGAAACCTCCCAGCTGCTGCAGCCGCAAAAATAACTGCACATTAACGCTTGAAAAGGAAAACTATACGAAGCACCGACACACCGTATAGGAAATAAAAAACGGGCTTACTGTCGGTAGGACCCATCACAGTAATGGTTATGTGTCTCACCTTCACAGAGCCAGTTCATGTCAGCCATTTATATCCCGACTTTTCCCGGTCGCTTCCCTTTTCGCTGCCTTCATGAAAAAACACAATTACTGCTCATCAGAATGGGCTTTTTCAGACGACGGCCTTTAGGGTCATGGTACGCTTTATTTCGCCGGCTCCCCGCTGTGTTAATGTTTGTAAGTGCTGACGTGATTTGCTTCAGAATAGGAGGCGAGCAGGCGGCTTTGCAGCGAGATGCTCGTTGTGATTGGAGCAGAGAGACGACGGCTGCTTTTAATCACAGTTGGGTACCAAAGCCCGTGTTAAGCAGACCATTTATTGTTGTTGAAATATGTTTTTGGCCGCATTCATCTCAAGTGTTTTTTCTTTGGGTCTACAATAAGAGGAATGTTAATTTTTATCTCGGACTCTGTTTTAATAATTCAGTGTTTTGATTTGTATTTGAGAGGGAAACGATTCAAACTCTTAATGATTTTGAGACTTTACGGTTAAAATAAAGTGTTTTTATTATTATTTTGTTTTACAATTTAAGCTCTAGTCAAAACATTTCAACAAATCAATGTAGTATAATTTATTTTAGTATCAAGGGCCCAACAATAACAGCTTCCATTAAAATGTGAATATTAGGCGGTTTTCTTTGGGGTCAGATCAGTCTCAATAATTGCAAATGCACTCAGAGAGGCTCACAAAGGCAAACACAGATTCACAAATATATTCAATTTACAAATGCACACGGAAGGATTTACAAATGCATTCCAATCTGTAGCCAATCAGATGTCACCCTCATTGTTGTGATTGGTAGAAAATGAGGGCGACACCTGATTGGCTACAGATAGGTCGATGTTGAAAAAAACACATTTGCGAAACAATCTAAGTCTCACTAAATTGAACTCTGAGTCGAACAAAACAAGTTCCAGAGGAGGTCCGACTTAGTTGTCAGAGCAAAGTTGAGTTCCCTTTTTGTTTTACTGTCCCGTCTACGGGGACATAAAAAGATGAACATAAATGATCTCCATTTATGTTGATTTCTTTTGGCTATTAGACGATGACAAACTTAAGTTGTGCTTCAGAAAGGGAACTTTTCTCCTAGCAGATTTTATGCAACAAGTTTAGGAGATGAGGCAGAATATTTTGTGATGAAATGTTTGACCACTGCACATTTATTTTTGGTGTCTTGTAAACCTGTGGGGGTTTGGGCACATTGTGTTTCATGCCACAGAAATGAAGAGAAGAAATCATTCAAAGAACCAATCAGTCAATCACAAGTAATACGAGGGAGTCATTTTGAACTCTGGGAAAATGTCATTCACATCTACATAATGTGGATAATAATCAGATGCAGGGTAATTTACTGTTGAACTGTAACATTTGTTTTATATTATACACCTGTTCGTTCTTGCCCAATATTAAGAAAACCAAATCATCGTAAACAACTGGACATTTTCTGTTTGTTATTCATGACTTTTGCCAAGTTCGATCTATTTCCCCCCCAGAATAAACTATCAATCTCACACTGCAAAGAGCAGCACTGCTTTGTTTTGATACATGAACACAAACAAGTCATCAGGTGGGCATTGGGAATATTAAATAATAGATGTCCTCACAAACGGGTACAATCCTGAAGCTCAATTCCACTCCAGTGAGTGAGGAACATTTGGTTTGATAAAGTGCCGCTTTCTCTTTGTCTGTGTTCTTCACCTCTAATTGTCTTTGTTTTGAAGTGAGAGGCAGAACTTGTGTAGAATGCATATAAAGTAAAAATCCTGCTTCCCTTTCACAGCCTTGATCTTTTTTATTGATCTCCCGGGTAGTGAACTGCTCTTTTGTAATTAAGAAACCACACTCACGAGCAGAAGCTCGCTTTGAAGACGAGCCGTCCCCAGAACCAGCGTCTCAAAGTGCTGAGAGTGTAGCTTTACCAGAGTCTGCCTTCTTCTCTGAATGTTCGCCCTCAACCCAAATCACTCGGTCTTCATCCCTGGAAAGACACGGTCAGCATGTTGTGACTGTGATACATTTGAAGTGTGCCTGTGCAGTAATCTCTGCCATCCCTCTCTGCCAGTAGCCGGCCAGGATGCGGAGATAGAGATCGTGAGGGTGTCTGACCCCTCGATGCTCGCCCCCTCCGACGCGTCGGCCATCGCCCTGGACTTCAAGGTCCTCCACCCAGTGGTGATCACCAAGCTCGGGGTGTTTCCCAGCGGGACCCAGTCGGAGCCTCAGAGCAATGTGACGGTGAAGCTTCTCCAGCTGGACCAGGAGGTAACGAAACCTCCACCTGTGAGCTTATTGCATCCCGTATGCTGCGTTTCTGTAGAGGCCGGTAGCTCCACAGCCTGGGGGAGCTGGAGGACTCTACTGCCTCAGTTTAAGGCCCAAACGCAGTAATAACGTCTGTGGAGTAGCATTCACTGTCGATGAAGGTACATTTAGCAACTCCTGATTTCTTTTTTCTTTTATTTGCAGGGGGCAGTGGTCACTGCTCGCTTCAGTGCCATCAGCACAGGGACCCTGGTGAGCGGACTGTGGTATAAGCCAGTGGAGCAGTTCATCCTGCCGAAGGTCAGGTTCTCACATGTGTTTCTAATATCCCGCCTACAACCCTGAGATGATGAGTTAAATCCCCCCATAGATATCCACCCCATCAAAGAAAAGTCTCAACATGTTTCCATGATTTGGATTTTATTCAAACTGTTGAAATATATTTTCTGCAAGTTCTATTTGAATATATCCGTTCCTTCAGAGAGATTCCTCTGAAAACCATGCGCTGAACCCAACTGTCTAAAATAACTCGAATATCTAAATTGGTCTCCTTGTATCTTTTCCTAGAATTACAATGTCTAGTTCTCTCCAGGAAGCATCCCAGAAAATGCTAAATGTTTAATTCAAAGCCCCAAAACTCAACACCAGGTTAAAATGCAGTGCTTTTCTGCTGTATCTGGTTGGAGGTGTTTGGCTTTTTTTAACTGACCACATCCATCATCAAAAACCTGAATCCACACCCAGTAGTGATGTCACATCTGTCCATCCCTGCTGCAAAGTGAGGAGTTAAACCACAGCAAAAACAGTTAATCTTATGACAATAAATAAACAAGAATAAAATGTTGAAATTGTACAGGGGTTATGATGTTGGTGTCCTCCATGGTAGCTAAACTGCTCAGTGTAATGCTTGACAACACAATACCATGCTGATAATGAAATGTCTGCTTTGGATCCAGGGCTTTGAGGGGACGCTGGTTTGGGAGAATATGGCCTCTGCTGGATTGACAACAGTCAACTCCTCTGTGCAGCTCAATGATGGAGGAGGTGTCCTCAAGATCTCATCTGTACGTATCGACAAGGAATCATTGATACATATATTAAGAGTATTGTGTCTCAAATTCTAAAGTGAGGGAAATACCTTTTTTTGTCTTCTTTAATTGCAGATCACTGAAGGCATATTGCCTCATAGAAGTGCGCTTGGATTTCCTGGTTTGGCTGGAGGGTTCACATTCACTATCTATGGTTGGTCCAGCAACAGAAATTATGTTGACGCTTTTTATGAAAACGGCGCGATCAAAATCAAATGAGCCACCTGTTGTAAAAAAGAGTCCCGATGTAAAAAAATAAAAACACATTGTTCCCTTTTGTAGGTTATTAGATTTGCTCCTCTTTCGCCTCAGGGCTCTTGCATACCTGCCAAATGGAAATCACATTTCTTTTCCTCCTCTCTACCCTGTTCTGTTGCATTATTGATGCACCTGCGTGTGTTTGCATCTGAATTAATCTGGGAATGGAATTGTAGCCATTTTGGGGGGAAACTAATTTAAATTCATCATCCAATATCTCTGAAAAGTGATCTAATGGTCCATTCTGTAAAATGTTTCAATTCTATTTGATGCTTTTTGGCAGCCAGTAATTTAAGTTAGTATCCTTCAAATGTGCCACAAAAGTTAACGTGACTTTTTAAAATCTAAATTTGGAAACGGGACAAGCAAATTAATAAAGTCTCCCCCCCCCCCCCTGTGTCAGATGAAGACGGTCTGTCGGGGCTCCTGCGGGGCCGCCCGGCCAGGATGGAGCGCCATGCCTCCAGGCTGAGGCAGGAGGACGCCGCCTTGCAGCAGGAGAGCCTCAGGCACGGCGACATGGTGTTCGTAGACGTGGTTGACACCTACAGGAACGTGCCTTCCAAACTGCTTCAGTTCTATAAATGGTATGGAAAGTGCTAATGACTCGATTCTCTGTCTCCAAATTGCCTCAGCCCTCTGAGGAAATCAGCAACCTGAAATGAAAGTGTGTCGTCGCCTCAAAATGTCTCGCTGTTAGAATCACGTTGGCAGTTGCTTAGTCGGGAAAAAAATTACAGTTGTGAGTCATCAGGAGGCAAAATAGTGGGAAGTGTTTGATTCAGTTGCAAGACGTGCTGCCCCCCATTTTTCGTAGTATTTCAAAGTAAATTTACTCTAGGATATTGCCAAAAATCCAAAAGTGGTCTTTAATTAAGGTTGCAAATTCCCTCCCCGGCAGGTCTGTGGGAAACATGGACTTCAATTTGCTGCTAAAGACGGATGACGATTGTTACATCGACGTGGACTCTGTATTAATGAAGATCGACCATAAGGGTCTCAAGCGCAGCAACTTCTGGTGGGGGAAGTAAGTACAAACTGATCCTGGTGACAATGTATATTTTGCTTCGGTGCAAAACTCATGATGAAAGACTGAGATGCTCTGTCAAAACAACGCTGGGATGTGAGCAGGCACGTGCACAGATAGAGCCCTAGTGGTGCTCAAGCACCAGCCCCTTTGCCCTGGATGAGAAAAGTGCCCTTTTTGCTGGAGCCCACTTTTTTCATTCAGTATTTAAGAATAAAAGTTACTCTCTCTGTCATAAACTCCCCCCAAATGTGTTTTACTATCCGACGGGGCATTTATTTGAGTTCTTGTGAGAATTTTGCCCCGACATGCTCCGCGACGCTCACGAGCCGTTCTATTTCATGGGCTATTCTAGGATTTGCGTGGCCAGACTGAAAACAAAATCATAAGGCCTCTCTTGTTCAGAGGGCCGGGCCAAATGTGGAGGCGGGCGTATCCTTAGTTTGAGGACCACTGCTCTTAGCTGTTGATGTCTATCAATATCGCTCATTTTGAAAATGACGTAAGAGGGCAATACGGATCCGTATCAGACCAGCGAGGAGGGCAATACGTGGCTGGCATGGCGACCCATTAGCCAATCAGAACGCTTGTACTGTTGTTCCTATATAATAATTAATCTTTATTCATAAAGAAAATGTAAGCTAGCGGTTTGATGCTGCCCAGAGGAAACGCAGGTCGAGGACAGCATCATCAGTGTAATGCTGCTTATGCTTCAACTCTGTCATAATTTTTTTTTTTGGCATTGGGTGCCCTTTTTTGGGGTTTGAGCACCTGCCCCCCAAAATGTCTGTGCACGTGCCTGGATGTGAGGATAATGCATGTTTCATCCTGACCCAGTTTCAGGCAGAGCTGGGCAGTGGACCGCATTGGGAAGTGGCAGGAGCTGGAGTACGCTAGCCCAGCATACCCGGCGTTCGCCTGCGGCTCGGGCTACGTGGTCTCTCGGGACCTGGTCCAGTGGCTCGCCAGTAACGCCGATCAACTGAAGGCCTACCAGGTAGAGTACCCAAGAGGAAGAGACTGTATGGTGGCTGATTGTCATGAATACAATGGGAGGAGTCTGGTGTCTTGTTTTCAGGGAGAAGATGTGAGCATGGGGATATGGATGGCAGCTGTCGGACCACACAAATATCAGGTAAGAAAACATAATTACATCCCGAACTTCCATCTCCACACACATCATTTGGTTTGGTACACGTGTGTTGTGAAATACTCTCGCGGATAGAAGGATGAAGTCCTCCCCTTTCCGTCATTGTGTCTTCACAGTCCGCTATCAATCTAGATGAGATACATTCGATGTCTGACATTAAGAATTAATTGTGGGAAAAGAGTAGTCGTGGTGGAAAACGTAATCGCGTGTACAATATTGTTCACAAGGGAGAAGATACACGTCTACGATTTTATGATATAGTTTAAGATGCAATATCAATCATAAAGGAAAACATAAAAAGAAGTGTTTCTTGAAATTGAAATATTTGCCTCTAAATTGTCAATTATTCAAGCAGCCTGGTTTTAGTTGAGTAGAGATGAGCTTTCTGCCTTTGTTTACTCTGGGTTATCAAGCAAGCTCTCGTGTAGCTTGTTCTACACACGTTAGTGCAGTTTGAAGTGCCACTTACAGGTTTAATTACCTTCGCATTGAAAATGCGGAAGGTTATGTTTTGATCGCCGTGTATTTATTTATTTGTATGCGTGTTCCTCGCATAACAAAAAAAGTTTTAAACCGAATCGCATGAAATTAGGTGGGATGATTGGTTATTATCCGGGGACCATTTGATTAGATTTTGGGATCAATCGGGTCAAAGGTTATGGTCAAGGTCATGGAAAGGTCAACATCTTCTTTTTACCATAGCACGGTCAATTTTTATCCAATTGGCATGCAACTAATGCCAACATGTTCATAATTCAATGCCTAATCTTGTGATATGTGAAGGTATGCGCTCTACCGAGTGCCCGTTCTAGTTGGACAGTGGAAAGATAAATTGTAAAACGATGGGAGACTAAACTAGAGACCGCCTTGTGATGGTATCGCACCAGGGGGCGTAAAGTGGGCGGGTCCGCACTCATCTGTGATCTACTACCTCCACACCTGTGCGTGTTTACACACTGTCCTGCCCCCTTTTGCTGTTTCTAGGACCCCGGGTGGCTGTGTGAGAAAGAGTGCTACGTGGACATGCTGTCGTCACCCCAACACACCGCCGAGGAGCTGCACATCCTCTGGGGCAGGAAGAGGGCCTGTCAGGACCCCTGTGGCTGTCCCTGGGGCCACTAAATTGGACTTGCATTCACACTCGCCAGGCGGCGCCGTGGGTAAACTGCACTCGGCGCTGGTTGTCAGTTCAGTTTCTGTCGTGTCCTTTTAACCCCGAGCTGAGTCGTTTCAGTGTTTCATCTGTTACCATTTTACGAGAAAACAATTCTGAGTTTTGAAACTTTTAGATTTCATTGCAGATTCCTAATATCCACAAAATAGTATTACATACCAACATGTTGCAGCTTCAGAGTGTGTAAGAAACTTCACATGTAGCATTAAGCATTTGTATCGTGAACTCGGTTCTTATTTTTGAGATTGAAAATACCTTCAGTGGAACGAACAATGTGGACAAAGACTGGATTTAAATATAATTAAGTGACGCACAAGAACCATGTGCAATGCTATCATGTGGTCATGATGTAAAGAATCACTGCTGTAAGACGTGAGTACTCTGTAAAATGATCATTATTGGCACAGCCTTTTAGTTTAAAAGGGATATTTGATGGAATGACTGCACTTGCGTTGTTATGTTTTGTAAATTATTGTCTTAAGCTTTTCACCTCCTTCCTATGCTCGTAGATTCACAACAAGCTTTCTCTCACACACACACACACACACACACACGGTACTGTAACTGTCACTGTGCCGCTTGTCATCTGGCCTCACTGTATTTGTTTGGCGTCCTCCTGTGTGTATGTCAACATGCGGTTGAATAAGGCGGTTTGAAAAGCAGCCAGAGCGACTGGACAAGACTCACTTGTTTAGCACTGGTTTTCTGAAACCCTCCTCACGGATAATAAAGTACACTTCAGACCGATGAATGAATTCCTCGTCGTTTGGGTTTTTTCCGGACGCGGCGTAAAGTCCGACTGTGTTAGATCCACGTTGTGCCTGAAGCGTTGCCGTAGCCATTAGCGCTGCTCGGTCAGCACCGGAGACACTCGCAGTCTGCAAACGGCCGATGTCGCTTTCTTCAATTTTACAAGGAATGTGAAATCACTTCCACGGTGGGATTGTTTCCCGGAGACGCCGCTGGAATGACGAACAGGGAAACCTGTGGAGTGTCGTTGGCCCCACATTGATCCGCTGAACACATCCAGCCTTTCACTTTCTCCTCACCCTCCCAAACCCTTTAACCTCACGGAGCTGCATTTTTAGCAGTCATATCTGCATCTGCTCCTCTGGAGATAAGGACGGCAGTTCCCCACCACCCCCACCCCTAATCAGCTTCTCTCGCATGGATTTTGCTCAAATCCCTTCAACGTGAAGAAATAACGCGCAGATGTGGGGGAAGAAGAAGAAGAAGAAGCAAAAAAGCTCCCCCTCATCTCTGCTCTAGTGCTTCTGCAGAAGATGAAGTTATTGAATTGGTCTGAACTTTGATGAGCGCTGTGGGGATATTGTCACTTACCAAGTTATCAGCATTTTCAATTGTTCATAGCTGTGCTCCAAATCTTCTGCCTCCTGGGTTCTCTCATCCATAACCACCCAACCAGGCAGTCCAATCATCCATATCATAATAACTTGAGACGAAGTGTACAACATTCGCCTATTCATTGCTGTGCTCGACTGCAATCTACATGCTTCAGTCTCTGCATGTAATTTAACTGTTTGGACTTTTTTAGATTTAAACTTATTTCCTGCCAACACACAATGAGGGGTATTTACATGTACAGAATGTGCAGAGTAGTACTCCTTGGAATACTGCCTTGTATTTTGAGGAGTAAAAATGGTCCCGTTATTGGCACGAGCTAGAGTTAAATGGTCTGAATTGGCAACACCACTCAATAATTACTTTGTTCTGTGTGAGATCAATATTTCGAAGCATGAAGTCTCCCCCAAAGCTGATTGTTTGAAGAGTGATCACAACTAACCGAAACATATTTTGACTACCAACAGGGATAAGGAAAATATCTTTGCTCAGTTGGTAAGAATATCTGATTCATCCACGTTTAATATAAATATCCACCCCATGTTTTGAATTGTTTGCCCTTAAGCAAGTGTGTAATCTTTTCCAGTCAACATCGGGAGCACAATTCCCTGAACCACTGACTTATTATCACTCTAAGACTTTGCCATGAATGTGCAATTATCCATTTAGCCTGTGACGAGTACTGCTGAGCAAACAAGAGACCTTGGCTGCTCAACTTAATTGTATTTATAAAATCCTTTTCATCTCAACTTCTTAAAACTCATTGCTCTGCAGATTGAAGACAAGAATACGTTGACATTACAAATTAAAGTCCTAAATTCTTCATGTCTGGTTTCATTGGCCGACACACAATTGTGTGTCTAACCAATAAGTGTGCAAACATCTATTTTTGTTCCAATGTTCCCCAACAGCTCATCAAACGAGTTTAAAAACAATGAACAGAACTGCATGTTCCAAATATCTTCATATGAATGGATTATAAACAATGTTATTAATCACTATAAAGATGTGTATCATTGTATTTGTTCATACAACTGTATTGTAAATATTTACTGTCAGCGAACTATTTCATCTATTTATTGTTCAATTAGTTAATTACTTCAACTCCCCTCTGTCGTCATACCTCTAGAAATGTATCCTTGTGATCTGGATTACCTGGTGTTGACTCGTTTTTGTGTTTTTTCTAAATGTTCTGTCTTGAGTTGTGTTTTGAGTCCTTGCCTCGTTGGTGGCTTCAGCCTAACAGTATGTGGGGGGGAAAAAAAATCAAGTTTAGTACATCGAACCAAGTCCAAATAACGCATGCCATGGGTAAAATAAGTTTTAAAAAATCCTATTTATTTATAAATTTATTTATATATCATACTATACCACTTTGTATGGCTACTATAACATTCTTAAAACAAAATATACTACATCATGATTTTTTTTTTCCAAAGTCAATGAATAATCAGGTAAATAATTGTGGTATTAATTTTGACAAAAATAATCAGGATTTTTGCAATTATAGAGCAGTTTTAAACTAGTATGACTATTATGACCAAAAATAAAAACTAGAAACGTTACTACAACAGCTTCTACAATCCTACTGCTTTACTATCTGTACTACTCAAACTATTACTTCATGCCCTCCAGCACTCAACCCCCCAAAGTCTCTTTGTTCATCAGCAGTCTGGACAGAAAAAGAGAAACGTTCACACCAACATTTAAAAAAGATAAATTCTCTCCAGCTACAATAACAGATTGTGGTTCAACACCTTTGAAACGCACTGTTTGCATCACTTCTTCCTGGAAGATGGATCAAACAAACACAGCTCTTAAAATGGACTTACATTTAATTAATATACATGTTTATGTGATATATATTAATATTATCAAACTATTCCCATTGAATTCTGATACCTCTGTTTGACCTACATAAGTAAACGAGACCATCAGCGAGAAGGTTGGCTTTTTCTATCGAGTTATTTTTAAAGCGGGTCTGAATCACATTAAGTCGTGTTCATCAGAAACTTGGATGTTGAAATGATCACTCACAGAACGTATTCACACGCAAAGGGAACACGTATTGTTGCAGGTGAACCAATTACACATCTATGGAAATGCCGTATCAGATACAATCAATGTGTTTATGATTGCATGTTTAACTAGAGCACAACGTGTTCACCAGACTGATGAGTTTTCCCTTCATCAGTTCACCTGCCACCGCCTGCACGATGAAACAACGTAAATACAATCAGACCTCTGAGCTGTGTTCATTTCAAGGTGAACCACGTTGCACTGCTCACGGCAAATATTATCCTATGTATTCATTAATTATTAATCATTAAAATACAATTAGCTTGTATGAAAGTGTGTTTTTAGGAAACACTAAATGACCCATTTCTGTTCCATTTGCCATAAGTGGATACAATTATGGTAATAACAGTCTGACTTTCTGAATAATTGGATCACTTAAAAGAAGAAAAGGAGAGTAGCTGTCTCAAGGAGAGAGACATGCACACACAACTTGTTTCAACTAGACACAGTGGTGGAACAAATCAATCAATCTGCCATTAATCAATACCTGATCAGTCACACTGTTGTCCCAGAGGATGTTATTGAAGACATCTTAGTATCTGGCCGAAAGCAAAATTAAACTCACTAAACTGTCGTTGTTCAATGTGTCCACCCAGTGAATTACGCTCTCCCAGTTAAAAATTCACTGTTGCAGAACAGTCGGAATATCAATAACTATTCAAGCAAAATATATACATTATAGATTACAGTGAGGCCATGCATGATACTTATGTGTCTTATTTTACAGCCCAAACATACAGTACATTATGGATTAAATATAAAACTCCCGGTAGTGCCCCTCATTCAGCTCATATCTTTGAAAGAGGAGCTTGTCGTCCGCATCTGCATCATTCCAACAACTCCAGATTATTAGACTTTTCTTGAGGAGCATTTCACATTGCTGTCAATCAGCCACTTCTTTTTCTAACACCCCTTCCCCTCTTCCTCTGTGCACTAAAACGAGAAGGGAATCATTTATTCATGATGCCCGGCATCTACAACCAGTAGTTCTGACTGATTCTGATTCACGGGAATGAGGCGATATTATTAGACGCACAACTATGCCCTGATGGGGCAACATTTACATTTCTGAATGTAAATCGCTCTCTCTCTCTCTCTCTCTTCTATAGCAGCTACAGTGTGTCAGCCTGCAGAGGTTACGGCTGTCACTTTTTGCAAACATTTGCAGAACACAGCTGTGTGACATTGTGGATCTGGCAGATGACATTCAGTAGAAGGTTGGCTGCTAGACAGAACACATAATTACACAAAGTGATGGAAATACCGGGTATATCGAGGAGTTTCATGAGGCCTTTTGAGCCCTGCTGCGGTAACTCGCCAGAATCGCCATGCCGCTGTTTGTCATTCAGTTATGACTGAACCATACTGACAGGCGTTCCTTCTTGAAGAGGCTCACTCATCTGATACCTGATGCAACACCGTATATAGAAGAAAAGTCAGGATGTCAGCTGAGTGAATGCAGTTGCTCTCAGTTCATTCTCCTTTCACCTTGCACACGGTCAGAGAGGGATTTGAAGAAGAATGTAACAATGGGTGCATCAGAGGCAGGGATAGTTTGATTTTTTATTCCCTATTGTGGGTTAAGTAAAAAATTAAACAAAAGCTGGATCCTACGTCGCCCATAATGCAACTCAAAAGCACCTTTTGTTCGACATACCTGGTAAATGTCTGCATCTTTTCAACTCCATGTCCCAGTTTGCAGTACAGGATTTCTGTTATTGATTTTGAATCACTAAATATAAGCCTAGCAAGTTCCTCCAGCGGGACGACCTCTAGAGGAACAGAGCTCCCCCATGTAGACCGAGTCCTGGTTGCCCTTTGATGCATGACATGCCCCCTCACTACCTCCCTTTCCTGTCATCCTCCAGCTGGACTAATATTTTAAAAAATGTACAAGCCCTAATATATATATACACTACCGTTCAAAAGTTTGGGATCACCCAGACAATTTCGTGTCTTCCATGAAAAATCACACTTTTATTTATCAAATGAATATAAAATATAGTCAACACATTGACAAGGTTAGAAATAATGATTAATATTTGAAATATTAATTTTGTTCTACAAACTTCAAGCTCAAAGGAAGGCCAGTTGTAGAGCTTATATCACCAGCATAACTGTTTTCAGCTGTGCTAACATAATTGCACAAGGGTTTTCTAATCAGACATTAGTCTTCTAAGGCGATTAGCAAACACAATGTATCATTAGAACACTGGAGTGATAGTTGCTGTAAAAGGGCCTCTATACACCTATGGAGATATGTCATTAGAAACCAGACACTTCCACCTAGAATAGTCATTTACCACATTAACAATGTAGAGTGTATTTCTGATTAATTTAATGTTATCTTTATTGAAAAAACAGTGCTTTTCTTTGAAAAATAAAGTCATTTCTAAGTGATCCCAAACTTTTGAACGGTAGTGTATATATATATATTATTTTATAAGCCCTAATATATATATATATATTAGGGTTCATACATTTTTTTATTAGTTGTCTAGTTGTCTGGCTCTGAAGGAAGCGGTCCTTCTTTTAGGATATATATATACAGGACTGTCTCAGAAAATTAGAATATTGTGATGAAGTTCTTTATTTTCTGTAATGCAATTAAAAAAACAAAAATGTCATGCATTCTGGATTCATTACAAATCAACTGAAATATTGCAAGCCTTTTATTCTGATTTATTGCTGATTATGGCTTACAGCTTAAGAAAACTCAAATATCCTATCTCTAAATATTAGAATATCATGAAAAAGTATACTAGTAGGGTATTAAACAAATCACTTGAATTGTCTAATTAACTCGAAACACCTGCAAGGGTTTCCTGAGCCTTGACAAACACTCAGCTGTTATAAATCTTTTTTTTTACTTGGTCTGAGGAAATATTAAAATTTTATGAGATAGGATTTTAGAGTTTTCTTAAGCTGTAAGCCATAATCAGCAATAAATCAGAATAAAAGGCTTGCAATATTTCAGTTGATTTGTAATGAATCCAGAATGCATGACATTTTTGTTTTTTTAATTGCATTACAGAAAATAAAGAACTTTATCACAATATTCTAATTTTCTGAGACAGTCCTGTATATAAATATCCTAAAAGAAAGAATGCTTCCTTCAGAGCCATAGACAATACAACTGTTTTTACAGGCGTTCTACTCCCGATGATGCCCAAACTGAATTTAAATGTGAAAATTAGCTGGTGTTCCCACTTTAATCTGAGATGTTAAACTCAAAGAAAACAGTTCCATGCAGGTGGAAACAAGTGAGTACTTAGTTATTCCTCTTTATCCCCAATGGGACATGAGGGTCACTGAGGTTTTTACAAACAGGTGAGTGCTGGAAGAATTATGCATGAGAACATGTGTTATTCTGGGTAAAGTGACATGCATTTGATAACCACACTGGCATGAATATTGTAAACTGAAGGAAGCGTTTTATTAATGCGATGGATCAAGTGACATTAAAAAGGACAGATAGCCTCTGTCCACCGGGGCTGCGCTTCCTTTTATGCCGCAGAAGAACAAACTAAACAGAAGCAGCTGATACAGGATTTAAAATAGCGCCCTGTATGTCAGACCAAACTCGCAGTGAAAGCACCAACACGCGCATAGCAACCGGCCTGTGAGCCCAGCCAAGGTTCCTCAAAAGGGGGCTTGAGTCATAACTTGCATCAGCAGCTGCACGACACGGGCTCGCACCATTCAGCACGGAGTTGTACAAATGAGTCGTGTTGAAACAACACACATGCATCTGGTGCAACAGGGGGAGGCGTATTACTATTAAATATATTGCAGATGATGATGATGATGGTTTGTGTTTTGCAATAGCAGAGCCATGTGTGTTACCTGTGCATAAAGTCAATGTTTGTGAGCCTGATTAGAAATGAGACATCATTGTGTATGAATAAGCCCAGAACTATACTGAAACACACACAGCTTGATTTTAAAGTACAGCCGTGAGCTCAGCAGATGGGGCTCATCTCTAGACAAGTCCCTCCCAGGTCCCCCCCCCCCCCCTGCATCAAAAGTATGTCCAGTTCAACAATCATCTTTTACCGCTTTAGCCTGTGGGAGAACGATGGAGAACCCGTAGAGAACCCACGCCGCCACAGGTAGAACAGCCTCCACACAGAAGGGCCGTCGAGCCCGGGCCCCTCTCGCTGCATGTTCAGCTCGAAACAAGGAAAACTAAACGAGCCTCGACTGAGAAGGTCACAGGTGATCTTTTTAAGGCTTTTTTCTTTATTCAATCGATGAAAAGAAAAAGGTCTGCAGCACAACATCCACCCACAAATATAATGAAGACCCCCTAATAATGTGTGTGAAAAGCCGTGCCGAATCTGAACCGGACGCATAGAAAGCCGAGCATCTGCTTTGCATAGAATGCCAGCATGTTGCATAACAAGTAGACAATTGAGTTGCAGAGGTCTTTTCTACAGGATTGGCACTCCGGAGGCTTCATGATTGAGGATCTCCAAATCGCACATCGGACACTGGAGACATCTCATGTTAAACAGGGACTTCAGAAGAAAAAAAACACCCGGCATTCATTCGGCTCTAGATAAACAATTTGCATTCGGTGGCAAATGGCAATACATAAAGAATACATTTATACGGCCTTCAGTGAACATCAAACGGAAGGCGTTGCAGCTTTGTTGCCATCTTGTAATCTTCAGAATAGCTGACAGGAAACCAATGGAAGAAGTAAGTTCATTTATGAATTTATTTATTCCACTGACTGAACAGCTACACTTCAGATACAAAAATGTGGAGACGTGTACTTTGTTCAGCAACACTTGAAAGATGCCGTCCTGCAACATTTGCTTCGAGGTCTGCCCGCATCAACCAGTTTGATGACTCATCCTGACAGAGTTGGTGAATGTAACATACCAGTATGCGTGCGGCGTGTCGGTGAGCCGTGCGCGTGCGGAGTCACAGAGCGGAGCGCCGTGGATGAGGTCAGTGGATGCGGCTCGAGCGTGGCTCCATCCTGGACTCGGCCGTGGCTTCAGGCTCACGGTGCATTCTGCTGAGGTGCTTGACGAGGCTCTCCAGTTGAGGGTTTCCCCCAAACTCCCCGATGAGGCGGTACACCTCCGCCTCCAGGTCCCGCAGAGTCTGCCGGGTGTAGGCAAACGAGCCCACCTTCTCCAGGTAGTCCACACAGTAGCGCTTGATGTCCACGTTATCCGTGCGCTGCCTCAGGATGTTCTGCACTTGGGTGCTCTCGGGTTGCGACCAGATGGCGTGAATGGTGGGGAACGAGAACTTGCCCTCCGTCAGGTCCTCGCAGAAGCTCTTGCTCTCGCTGTATTCGCGGGAGGTCAGGTTGGCGTAGTCGTCGCGGATCTGGAAGAACAGGCCCAGCGTGTCCAGGAGGGGTTTCAGGTCCTGTTTCCAGTCGGAGAAGAGCTGCATCAAGCCCACCGCCAGACCAAAGAGACCTCCGGTTTTCTGCAGCACCATGTTGCGGTACTCCTGCTCGGTGGGGCAGGTGTAGGTGTCCCTCCAGTGGATGTCCAGGCCCTGACCACGGTGCAGCTCCAGCAGCTGCCGGGTAAACAGTCGGACAGCCTCGGGGTGCTCCAGGGTCAGCACCTTCTCCAACCCCAGGAAGTAGACGTAGTTGGCGGAGTTGATGACGGAGGGAATGCCGTAGATGCTGTGGGCCACCGGGAAGCCCCGCCGCAGCGTGGAGCTGTCCTCGATGTCGTCGATGAGCAAGCTGGCGTTGTGCAGCATTTCAGTGACCTGGATGATCCCCTGAACACGGGGAAACAAAATCGGGTCATTGCACTGTACGATTTTAGAGGAAAAAGAAAACATTGCATGGTTGGAGACTTATTGTGCAATCGCATCAGCTTTTCCCTTTCATGGTGATGCGTGCCTTCACGCTGTGCTGTACACACTTTTAGGAACTGTAACAATGCATACGCTGATAAAACTTTGTGTTGCTACTCTTGAGAGGAAGACAGACGGTGACAGGTTCTCTGGGAGTTGTGTTTAAATGATGCATTACAACCTGCATACAGCAGAGGGCGCCATGCCGACACTCCTGCTCTGCTCGGCGAGAGTCTGTCAGCAGACACAAGTGCTGAAACAAAGCAGGCAGTCAATTGGAGAGAATGAAGAAAGATAAACTCTAGACTGGAGCGGTTTCAGATTCAGAGTGGAGGACTGCGGTGGATTTGATTTGCCCAGGAGAGAGGGCGGCAGCGATGAGTTTAGTGGAAATGTATTCACATAGTTAAGAAATGACAGGTGACAATACTGAGCACTTTCCCCTCCTCTAAAGACAGAGCGATGTGGGCTCAGTGTTTTGACAAGCTCTAAAAACTTTATTACAGTATGACCCTCAAGGGCCAAACGGACAATGGACAAATTGGGAAACGGCAGGATGCCATTTTCAATATCCAAAAAAATGGCTTTGTTTCAGGTCTGTTTGACACGAAACAGCCGTGGTCGCCATCACGCGTCTGCCGTCCTGAGCTGGCCGAGCAGGCTGCTGGAGGGCTCTGCTGATCCAAAAGACAAGTGGTGTGGCTGGTAATGGAAGCTGCTGGTACGGGGCCGGGGAGCACAAAGAGAGGCTCAGTGGGTCAGGCAGATGGCCAAGGTTTGGGCCAGTCGAGCAGTTTATCCACCAAACACAACCTTTTCTTCGGCAGGGTCCCGACACTCGCTCACCCTGCAACCTCAGTGAGCCACTTACAAGAGAGGGGGGTTGTGGGTAAAGCTACAATGAAGGCACACATGAGGGAGAACATGGAATATTGCCAAAAACGGCTCATTGCAAACAGTGGTCTCGATGAATTTACATTTCCAGTCAGGAAAAAAGAGCCTCAGAGAAATACAACGGTTGTCAAATACAAACGGCGACACTTTAAGTTCTGGACTTTGAGAGTCTCTCAGAAATAGAAATTGTCAGACTGTCACTCTATAATGCCGCCATTTACATGCCGAGTGCCTTCACAGCTCGGCAAGACTCTCACCAGAGGAAACTGATGCACAAACTCACTGTGTTTGCCAAAGCTACAATCAGTAATCCATTAAGAATGACGGGACTCCTTCACAACAAACAAGTGCACCGAGTCCAATATATCGAGGGCGAATAACTCTGAAACAGACAAGCCAGTAATATGCGCGCATGAACCCGCCTCACTCAGCTGAAGATCCTTTCCACGTTTATCCAGTTCGTAATTAACTAACTGACATTATGGGGTTTACCGGCTGTGTTTTATAACATTGGATTATCACCACACCTGAAACAAACACCACCACAAGAAATAAATGTGATTTCAAAAGGAAACTTAAGGCAGCAATAATCAGAAAGGAAATTATAGTAGATTAGGTTATTATTTTAGGTATTTAAGGTATTTGGGTATTATTATTTTACTTTTAATGTAAATGTTGTTTTCAAAGTCTAAGTGTTTTTGTGATAATTGATCATGCTATACTGCATTTTATGTATTTGTATTGTATTGTAATGTTTTTTGCCTGGACCCCAGAAAGAATAGTCTCCACTACGGTGTAGACTAATGGGGATCCTTAATAAACTAAACACCACCTTCAAGGTTATCATAAAATATAAAGAAGATATATATTTTGTTTTGTGCCGTCTCGTCTGATCCAGGTTTTACTGCCAGACTGTCTACTGTTGACACAACTTCTTATCTGCTTTGTCTAATAATAACCGTCACATCACAGGTTGTATCCAGTTATTTGTCCGCTTTAAAAACATGGATAACTTGTGTCATGCTATCCAGCAGTTATGAGTTGCTCCCTTTCTTATTTGAAATGCTGACCTACAATACAGTCCCTCGTTATTTTCTCACGGAGGCAGCGACATTAGAGTCACTCTAAAACCTTTAGGAATGCTCTGTCCGTTTCAAAAGGTAATGTTTCAGATACCAATATCTACATTTGATCAATTGAACCAACTGTTTTTCTCGAAATGTCAAAGAATCGGACCTAAACTTTGCATCTTTCTCTAAAATGCCGGAGGACTAGCGCTCCCCTGGTTCTTAGATATTACTAAAGGGCAGCGCAACGACAAGCTGACAGTGGGCGTGGGATCTGACGGATACACGGTGGCTTGACATGCCGATGCCAGCAGGGTCTCTTTTAGTGAGACATCAGCGCCGCTGTGTTTCTTTAGCTCACAGGTCTGCTCTACACGTCTCTCTCTCGTGTCTCACTCTCGTGTCTCATGTCTCTCTCGTGTCTCACTCTCATGTCTCGTGTCTCACTCTCATGTCTCTCACTCTTGTGTCTCACTCTCGTGTCTCACTATCGTGTCTCACTCTCATGTCTCTTGTGTCTCACTCTTGTGTCTCACTCTCGTGTATTGTGTCTCTTTCATGTCTCATGTCTCTCTCTCATGTCTCACTCTCGTGTCTCACTCTCATGTCTCTTGTGTCTCACTCGTGTCTCACTCTCGTGTATTGTGTCTCTCTTTCATGTCTCATGTCTCTCTCTCATGTCTCACTCTCGTGTCTCACTCTCATGTCTTTCTCTCATGTCTCACTCTCATGTCTCATGTCTTTCTCTCATGTCTCACTCTCGTGTCTCTCTCATGTATCGTGTCTCTCTCATGTCTCACTCTCGTGTCTTTCTCTCATGTCTCATGTCTTTCTCTCATGTCTCACTCTCGTGTCTCTCATGTATCGTGTCTCTCTCATGTCTCACTCTCATGTCTCACTCTCATGTCTCACTCTCCTGTCTCACTCTCATGTCTCACTCTCATGTCTCACTCTCCTGTCTCTCTCATGTATCGTGTCTCTCTCATGTCTCACTCTCCTGTCTCACTCTCATGTCTCACTCTCCTGTCTCACTCTCATGTCTCACTCTCATGTCTCACTCTCATGTCTCACTCTCATGTCTCACTCTCCTGTCTCACTCATGTATTGTGTCTCTCTCTCATGTCTCACTCTCGTGTCTTTCTCTCATGTCTCACTCTCGTGTCTTACTCTCATGTCTCTCTCTCATGTATCGTGTCTCACTCTCATGTCTCATGTTTACTTGAAGCAGTTACAATGCTCACTAAAAACACTGGCTTATACTCCAGGTCCCTCATATGAATGTCAAAATATGCTCTCCCTCAAAATGTAATAAAGCCCTCAACCACCTTATTATGTCCACTGAAAGATGAGTTATTGTCAAAGCATGCTTTGTGAGGGGCTGTGACATGCACCCCTAGTAGCCTACAGCTGTTTTCATATAAATGAATACGATCTCAATCCTTTACTTTTGGAAAGGGTAATCTCTTGCTTTTATTACTAGTTTTTCTTATGAACCCAAATAATTCATGACAAATGAAAAAAAGATGGGAGGCTGAGATGCAACATGAGGACTGGAATGTAACATGCTCTGAAGCACACTTGTTAATGAGCTCAAACACGTGCTGGGAATTCAAAAAGAAAGTTATTGCCAGATATTTTCAAACCCCACAGATTTCCCCAACACACACACACATGTTTGGGGACATTGTGGAGCACAAATATGAAAGCAGCCACACATATTCTGGCTATGCTCTAAACTGAGAGTGTTCTGGGAAGAAGTACATTGAGCTCTCAGAGAGGTATTCCACGCCAGTGTGTAACAATCCAAAAGGCACAGAGAGGAAATGCAGCACGTAATTCGCTGCAAATGCTGAAAACAACAGCATAGACTGTGAGTAACTATTCTATCAATTCTTAAATCGAGTGGACCCCAAAGTGGAGATGGAGCAGATAACCTCCCCTGTAAGGTTACAAAAGACTAAACGTGTTAAAAGATAGTCATGTTATGAGCTGAATGCAGTGATTATCTTCACCGACCTCGTGGCCCGACTGAAGCATCGATACCTCTAGCGATCGACGGGCTCGTTCATGTCGAGATAACTGCGACTAACCCTCAAGCCCCTCAAAGACAGATATAAATGTGGATGTAAAGGTTCTTACTTTTCTATTTCATTTGCGTTTCACTTATTTGTATGTTATGTTCATGCAAACTGCAATGGATTATATGATTTCACAGAGAATAAAAACAACAAAACAAAACTACTTCAAGCCTGGGGTAGCCGACTCGTCGATGAGAGGCGTGTTGGCGGTAAAAGACAGAGGGCAGAATATAAAAGCTAACCTTTCCACATTGTCACAGAGAACAGAAGGAAGCCAGTCCGCTAAAGGTCGCAGGGCCACTCCCAAACCGTTCTATGGCGAAGTGCATGTGGGGCATTGATGACACAAATAATAATTGTCAAATGACTGAGACAGTGTGGCACACTGCTGCTGCCTCCATCTATCCGAAGGCCTGGTTGTTTCCATGGCGGCGACTTCTTGGCAGCAGTGTGCTAATGATGACAAGAGGAGTGCTCTCAGTCGGCATGATGGGTTCAGCGGGAGTTTACAGAGCTGCTACGTAGAGGGGGGGGGGGCTTTGATATGCCAAACAAGTACATTATGTCCGAAGTTGAATTGATTTTTGGATTTGGTTACTATCTGCACACGAGTATTGGCCAAATGAACTGGCGGCTCATCGCCAACTCAACAAATCAGACACTGATCAGTCAAAGCGCCTCAAGATGTCAGCACTTTACAGAGAAGAAACGTAGCAAAAATAAATCAAATCGCTCTTTTTATTCATTTTGCATGTTGAATTAATTCATTAGGAGATGGCTCACTGTATTGGTAGCAGAGTGACGGCTGTGATTGAATACATATCTACTCATGCAAGTTGCGAGGCAAACATGAGAGCACCACATTTTCTCCAATAATTCGTCAGACTTTGTTACTCACACGCATGAGCCTAGTCTTTTTTCCTGAGGACTGGAACCAGTCATCACACAGGGTGAGGACTTTTATTTTGCACAAGGAGATGAAATGACCACCGGAGACAAAGTATGACCTCCGAGCTCTGCTGCAGAACTATGATTCTTTTGCTCGGGGAGGGTTTATAAAACATTCAGGACAAAGAGAAACCTGTTGAAGAACGACCCTAATGAGACCCGACAGGCTCGGCACTTAGCATTCTGCACTGCAACAGGCATGTAGATTCAGAAAATACCGTCTCCGTCTTTTCATTACTGGACACAGGACGAGTCGTCAGACCCTACAATTGAAATGTCATCAGTAGAATAAGGTCAGCGGCCTGCTCTCCCTGAGGAGACACTGGCGTGGATGCTGCTCAATACAAGCAAAAGATCCGAAAGGGCTCATAAGAAATTAATCTGACTGAGGAAACGCAGGCCGCTGTCTGTAAACTCACTTCAATACGTCTGTTGGAATCAAACCAATGTGTTACAACCACACTGTAATGGGTAGGGATGGGTATCGTTTGGGTTTTTTCCGATACCGGTGCTAAACCGGTACTTTTAAAACGATACCGGTGCCTAAACGGTGCCTGAACCGATACTTTTTTTTTTTAAACGCACAATGAGGACATTAAAAACCTCTTTGGCCATATTCCCTGTAGAAGCCGTTATCATGGAGCACCGACACACAACGGATATCAGACTGTTAACATACACAACACATGTTCTCCATTACATGATGTGATATGTATTGTCATGTGCAGACCTTATAGGGTTAATCCTGTCACTGTGTTGATGGGCAAAGAGAACAACCAATCAGAGGGACTGAAGATGACACGTGACACATAAAGTGTTGCTTCTGACAGCGAGAGGTCCACTGAAACAAAGTGACGCCCCACGGTCTTTATTCCTCCGTCATTATATTCCCGGTAACACCGGGTATACAGCCGGGACCGCTGGACATCAACACATCTGCTAGCAGACTGTCACGCTCGTAGCTCGTAGCTAGCGCTAGCTACGAGCTAGCTTAAGCATGGTTATAATGGCTAATTTATTATTTCTTGGCCTACTTTTATGAATGCAAAACTTGCAATCAACAATACGGTACTAATCTGAGTTAAGGCTGCTCGTCATCATCGGTCTCCACGTGTTCAGGGGGACCGGTGACGGTCTCCCCGTCGCGTCCAGCCTGACGCTGGTGTGCTCGACACGGGTTCACGTAGTCACACACGGCGCAGCCTCCGCTGTCAAAGTTAAATGATAGGCTGTCGTAACCTGCTGACAGGGCGGAGTCACCAGAGAAGTTCACAACAATAGTTTTTTTCAATTTCAATCGGCTCAGGCACCGGAAAGAAGCACCGAAATGTGCGTTGCGTTTCGGTCCGGGTAATACCGGTTGTATTGGAACCGGTACCACATTGGCACCGGGTTTCGGTACCCAACCCTAGTAATGGGTGGAGGAGTGGAGGCATATTTGAATCCTTTGCTCACAGAGGTGTTCAGGGACACATGAAGCTGGAAAGAAGGTAGTCCCACTGGGTACAGGCTTTATGTTTTAACATACACAAACAAACAATCCCTAAATGCTGCAGAAAATTCCCTCCTCACTTCCATTTACCCCAATATCTGGAATACGCTGTTCAGTAAAAAATACAAAATAAGATTGCTACCATGAGCTGAAACTGAATACTAGACAGATCCTAATCCTCACTGTAGCGCCATCACCACACATCATAAATGCATTTTATAACGTAATAATATATAAAAATTAACAATCTCTCCTGGTAACTAGCCCCATTATACCCACTGGATACCCCTGGATTAGAAATGATATAATTTTTTATGCAGTGATGACCAACAATTTGGTGTCTTCCTTTGTCGATCAAACTCAAAAGTGCAAAACTCGTGTGACTCTGGGAACCTGAGCATGAGCTGATCTAAATGAAAATACAGTGAAGTGTGTTCAGTCAATTTGGCCACACACATTTGAGCAGTTACACAAACAGATTTAAAAAATAATTTTGCACCCGTCGCTAGGCTAAGACCCTAACCCAAAACAAATTATTATTTTAGTTATGGACACGATAAACTTTCAACGAATACCAATATTATAAACAGCAAAACACAACAAAGCAGTCAAAGCAAAAACCTCATGACTCGAAGTGGAAGATTTCCTATAATCTGGAAATATTCTGTCTCCCATCTTCTGGGGTTCATGAACACCTTTTTTCTTACAGCACTTCATATTGTTTGTTTTGTAACAAACTGACATTGTTGGCTGGCATTTTACTTTCCTTTTTTTACTTTTACATGAATATAGTTTTATAGGGATGCACTGATCAGGTATTTGTGACAATGGAGACACAATATTTAATTCAATGTATATCCATTAACTCTTCTTCGATCTGCATCACAGCGAAATAATTCTAACACCAAAACATCCACTGCTGCCGTGATAGATCATATTTTATAATCTGCCTTTTAAAATGTACATATAATCTATCAATGTCCATAAGTGAGTCATATACACTGTATATTCAGTATATAGACATATGTTCCTGTACAGAATGCACATAATCATCCACCCTATCTGTATTTATTTCTTTGCACTATCCATTTTTTGTGTAAATACTTAGTGAGACAAATTCCTTGAACATGCATACTTCACCAAATAAAACTGATCCAACTTCAACAATTCATAAATCAGCAGAGGGAAAAATGCAGATCCAACAAATTTAGAAATAGGTGATTTTAAATTTTGTAAGCATTGTCCACCCTTTTCATTCCACTTAATACTCAACTGCATTAACAACCTTCTGTATAAAATCATAGGTGCTCTAAGCTCTACGTTTACATTCAGTTAGAAACTACTCATCTGACGGAACTCTAGTTGCATTTCAAAATGACTCGCCTATTCAGAAAGAGCATAGCATCTATTCACGTTCCTAGACCCTTCTATAACAATACAGAGCAGACTAGTCTGAATATTAAGAGGCATGAAATGGATGATTTCTCACCTGCAGTTTGTCCTCTGGAACATTCAACCAGTGGTTAAATGCTTGTGATAGTTTTGTCCTCACCTGCTTTCCTGAGGAGAGTGCGGGGAAACAAAAAGTTGAAGTTTAATTGTCAAAGACATGTGTACTGGAGTATGGAAAAGCACAGAAAGCGCTTCCTTCACGATTACGACTCTTGCAAATCATCCGCTCATTCTACTTGCTTTCCTTACTTACATTGATTGAGTGCTTATGTCATATTTGAATGCACACCATGTTGAAGTCTATATTAATGAACGACATTGTTTTAGAATCAGTGTTTTATTGTCAACATGTCTTCCAGTATAACTTCAATCAGCCATCTGCAAGAGACAATGACACTAAAGAAGCCTCATACAGATTGTACAACTATTTTAATCCCACCTATTGCAGGCAGTTATCTAAAAGGTTTAGATAAAGATGAACTCTGTATTTATTATACATGCAGAGCCAACAGTGTGAAACATGTAGGTTGACCCGGGGCACACAACAGTGGAAGTGGGACGTGACCCGACTCGAGTACCTGACAAGTCAAAAAACAGAGGAAAAGTTCTGTTGCTGCTCAGTGAAGCACGGGAAGCTTTATAAATGAATATCAATATATAATTAACTAGAACGGGCAATCGGTAGAGCGCATACCTTCGCATATCACAAGATTGGGCATTGAATTATGAACATGTTGGCATTAGTTGCATGCCAATTGGATACAAATTGACCGTGCTATGGTAAAAAGAATATTTTGACCTTTTCATGACCTTGACCTTTGACCCGATCAATCCCAAAATCTAATCAAATGGTCCCCGGATAATAACCAATCATCCCACCAAATTTCATACGATTCGGCTTAATACTTTTTGACTTACGCGAATAACACGCACGCATACAAATACACGGCGATCAAAACATAACCTTCCACATTTTCAATGCAAAGGTAAAAATCAATAATACGTTATTTTGTCATACACACCATAGGAATACCTCTGAGAAAAACCTTAATTTAACAGATTACACACATGTAATGAAGTCCGATCTATCATTCTCGAGATGGGAAGTGATATTTTAAATCTGTCGATTTACACAATCAGTCTGCTATTTCTAAACTGCATTTGTCAGTTTTAACAGTGTCTTTAGTCTGAATAAGGACTCAAACTTCTTTGCATTTGTGTAACATTATCTAAAGATCCAAATACTGAGCTTTGATGGGTCTGTAGGCATTGCTCACTTATCTAGAGCATAACCAGCGCTGGAGAATGTGAGGTGTTCAGCATCTGTTACCATGGTGATCTGCCCCAGTAAGAAGTGAACCACCGTTGGAGGACTGCAAGCCCAGAGTTAACCGTGAACTGACCTTACTTTCGCCAAAACACGCCTCATAGTACAGGTCCTCAACAAAAGAGCTTGTTTTTCTTTGAACCCATTGGACTTTGTTGTGAAGCTGTTTTCAGCAGAGAGCTCACAATCTAAACCGTGACAGGGTGAGTGAAATGTGATGTAAACCTTATTGTAGATATGTTTGCCAAAACTAAAGAAAAATCACCACAGTTTTAAACACTGGAATAGTCCATTGTATGGTTCCATTCCTTTCCATTATCCAAACCGCTTATCCTTCTTTAGGGTCGCGGAGCGCTGGAGACGATCCCAGCTGATATTGGCGAAGACAGGGTACACCCTGGACAGGTCACCAGTCCACCATTGTATGGCACAAGACTTAAATAATGAAATATCTTATGAGCCTGAATGACACAGTAACACTGAAAAAGAGAAAACATCCCAATTTACGGAGACCCGTAGGACTTGTCCCATTTACCCAGAATTATACTCCCGTTAGGTCAGTCCCTTCACCACTGACAAAAAAGTGACCAATCAAAACTGGTGAACCAAATAAATTAGTGTCCTAAACTGCAGAGAGTGGACACTCGCTTACGAGACATTTCAAATTAAACATGCACAACTTGCTGATTTCTGAGTATTCAAATTCAAAAGACAGTTTCATTTTATTACCATGAGGTGCCATAAATATGACAAATGTTCAAAACCATTGCGGACCAAATCTGCAGTAAATTGGAAACCATATTATTTCAACATGAACGACGTAGCCTCAGCTCTTTTTAAATCCTCTATACGATATTCAGAGCATTAATATAGCTGCCAACAAATAGTTGCTCTGTAAAGATAGAGTTCCCCTTCAGGTAAACACTGTTTGCTCTGTGGCAGCGGTTTGCACCGCGCTGCCATCGCCATGTTGAAGCCGTGGGAGGCAATCCCTCGGATCTCAATATTGAATTTAGCCACTTTAACAGAGTGAGAACATATGTGGCTCCCAAATGACTAATTTGTAATATAAGTACTATATTGCTCAGTTGTTGAGATTATGTTCAAAATGCACCATGTAAAACATAAAGTAGTTTGGTTAAAAACTGAATCGAATACATCACAATGGACCAATGAAATACATTTGAGGTTCGAGGCTACTTTGCACAGAAGTAAAACATAAACACACCAGGGAACGATTTCTCATACGTGGCTCAACAAAGTCGATCAAATGTCCGATTATCCCGCTATCTCGGTTTCTTAAAAGGCTGATCCACCCTCAAACTGTCTCGCTAATTTGAACCAGACGTCAATTCTCAAGAGACACACACACACACGCATAGCCGTGTATAATCAATGTTTTGATGGCACCATGTGGTTTTCATTAATATCTTGCTGTAGGCTAATACTAATGTCATTTGTTAAGTGTTAAAAAGCTGGACAAGAACCAGCTGGTATAGAGGGAACTATACAGATGTTTTATTTCTTACTATTATAGATACATATACCAGTATCGTATCGATATCTGGTATCGTAAGTATCGAGTAACGTGGTATTTATGGCAGGTATCGTAGATCTAATTTTTCACACACACACACACACACACACACACACACACACACACACACACACACACACACACACACACACACACACACACACACACACACACACACACACACACACACACACACACACACACACACACACACACACACACACACACACACACACACACACACACACACACACACACACACAAATCTGTTTGATGTGAACGCAGCATAATTGTTGGGAAAATGAATCAGCTAATTTTAAGTGCCTCATCGCCCCAATCAATCATATCATATTCCTTTAAATGTGCCTGCTGGCAGCCAGCTTAATGGCTCAAGTAGATAATATATATGTGGATACACACATATATAGAATAGGAGTTTGAATATGTGTGTATAAATCTGTGTACGGGTCAGGGAACGTAATGAACACATCCAGAAGTTTCTCAAGTGCTAAATAAACTTTATGAGCAGCTCGGCATACAGCGGCTTTCCTGATGATCGCTGACCCTGTACCACAATGTACCACAAGGCTCTGCATACAGTCTGAGACAATTAATGCCGGCTGCGGCATTTGGCGTTCAATGTGGCTCGAGAATAAATTATTCTTTATGTGCAGAATGGATAGCGCTTGTATAGGAATTCATCATGACGTGATAAGAACTCTCTCTCTATAAAACATGAATCTAACTAATATCGCTGCTTTATCAATGAGGAAGTGAGCTCGATTTTTTTACGGGGGCGTGTCCAGATTATCCAGCTAGACTGAATGTCTGCGCAGGAGCAGGTTCAAATTTGTTGATTTGTTGCTATGGTGATTTTTCAAACTTGCTTTGTCGAACCAAAAAGCCTCGCTTGTGTAATCTCACCCTCAAAATGATCCCGCTAACTACGTTAGCCGGCTATGAGAAATTGGGCCCAGGTATTAGAATTGATCAATGCGATTTAAAACCTTCATATTTCATGCACTGCAGTTTATGTCTGAAGCTTTTCATCATATTGATGTTGCTATATGATTAACAGTCAGTGAGTAGGTCAAGGCTCAGTGTAGCTCTCGGACTAATCACCTGTATATTGCTTTCAATGACCTTTTAGCTGCATGTCTGCATGCCTCCATATGTCTTTCCCACCACTCTGCAGTCACTGGCATGGACAACACTCACCTGGGAGTTGCAACAAGTACTTGTATGGTTCCAGCAGAATTCGCTCAGAGGCGGTGTCCGAGTTGCCATCCATTTCTTCTGCCTTACACAAATCTGTATTGGAGGAAAAAGAGCATTACAAAGTTAAATAATTTGTGACATTGTTTTTGAAAGTTAAAAGGCTTGGTGCACGTCTACAATCACACTAGAACCAAATTAAATCTAGCTCTCAACTGACAATATTGCAGAAAGGAGTAAATGGACCTGAACTCATACAGCACTTTTCTCATCTCCTACCACTCAAAGCGCTTTTAACACTACATGACATCATTCACCCATTCACACTCATCCATACACTGATGGGTGGAGCTAATGTTCTACCTGCCCATCAGGACTAACTGACATTCACACACCTTAGGCAGAGCTAAAGGAGCAATTTTGGGGTTAAGTGTCTTGCCCAAGGACACATCGACATGGGCTAGCGGAGGCGAGGATTGAACCGCCGATTATCTGAATGAAGGACGACCCTGCCAGTTGCCCAGAGTGCGTTAATATGACAGAAACAATGTCAGACTTGAAGGCATCTTGGAGTCACAACTTCAAAAAAGCTTCTACACACTTAGCAGCTTAATATACAGGAAGTGTTTGGTTATTTATTAGTACGTTATAGTTTTGCCCTTTTATTTCACACGTTTCCTTTATATTCGCACAGGATTGAGGAACAGGAAATGCAAAGATGAATGCTCAAATAATGTTTGTGGAGCTTTACATAAGAAATGCTCTAACTCATGAACAAAACAAGAAAATTCATGGTTTTGACAAATCAAAGAAAGAAAATTAAGATTAATGATGTATGCAATGTGTCAGACGCATGTGCTATAATTCACGTATGCATGGTGACACACTTATCACATGATTGGATAAGTTAAAACAATAAATTACTGGTGAAGCACAGAAACTCGCGATGTAGCGAAAAAATAGAAACATTAGGTTGTCTGTGACATCTAGAAATCACCGTAAGAAGAAATCACTCAAATAAAAATGACTTATTCATTGCATGAGACAGTAGTTGAGGTTTAATTTCAGAAAAGGGCAGACTAGATCATGTCACATCAGGGATATCTATCAAAAAAGTCAGTTAAAAAACTTTTAACATTCACTGGACCTCCACTAGCTGATGTGATGGCTCACATTATAAATCAAATGATCAGACTGCAAACACTTTGTCATATAACACAATGCTGCAATCCATTTCAACCAAGACGGTGCAATAGTCTATTAGGAAGACGTCTTCTCACATAGGATTTACTAAGTCATTATGGTTTGTTTAAAGCCGACACCACAGTATGTGGATAGTTACAAGCTTGGTACTGTACTATCTAACACAGCCCCGAAACTGTTAATTATGTGGACAGTAAAATGCCATCCTTTACATTATTTGATGTTCAGTGGAAAACAAATATATTAAGTCAACACTTTCGTAATCTTGTCTGCAACAAGCCTCACTAGAATTGTAATATGCTATGTAATTTCTCAATCTAATCCGTCAATTTCACCTTTTAAATATATTTCATACTTGCACTTCAAATTGTTATAATGAAATTCAACCAAACAAGTAAGTTAATTTTAAAAAAAATGAAAGAAAAAATATTGAGCAAGTTCTCCAATCATGTTGACAATATGCAAGTTGGGATCTTAAAAGACAACATTAATTGATTTACACAGTGAACCATATTATACATAGCGGAGCTTGAAAACTCAAATCTAAATAATAATAACAAACATTTTAAGAAAAAAGGTGCTCTATATAATTCAGTGATCGGGCCCTACTCATAGTAATAACAACTTTACATTGTCATTATATATAATATGGTTAAAGTCATTCATGAACAAACTTCCTTTTTTTTTTTACTGATGTGCTCTGCTGAGCTTTGAGCCTGTTCCATGAGTCTGTTCCATGATTCTGTTCCGTGAGCCTGTTCCGTTCCATGATTCTGTTCTTTCCTCTACCTGGTTGTCACGATCCTAAAATTATAACTTTTATACGATACTTGCCATAAATATTATGATACCCGATACCAGAATTCAATACAATACCATAAATAAGATATACCATGAATACGATACTGGTATATTTATCTACAGTAGTAATAAAATAAAAAACATTTTTTAAAGCCGAAGACGGTCTCAAAAGCTCCGCAACTTAACGCCACTCGCTGTGAGACTGCGCAGCGCATTGCGTGCAGACAGCATTTAACGGAGCCGAGCAGCGCGTGCGCTCTGATCGCGCGCTCTCTTAATGAAGTATCGGTGGTAAAAATATGCAACATCATATATTTTTACGGTACGGGTACTTTGTTAGTGTCGATACACCGTGTAACATGACAGCAGTAGATGTAGCAGGCTGACATTCAAGCTAACCCGAACCCCCAAACGCTGTAGACATCTTAACGCTGATTGGCCAAGACTCGACACGTCCCATCAAGATGTTTTATTGCGAAGATAACCACATCACATGTTCTCCGTGTCTCCCTCTAATCTCATTAACGCCGGCCGGCCAGTTGCCCCCCAAAACAAAAACTCTTTGGATCTACACTATTCACGTGGATGACTATTCACGAATTTCGCCGAAAGGTAACAAGTTTGCAGGTATGTTCAACGTAAATACATTCCCTGAATGTCCACTCCAGATCTCTTAACTCCACCCACCTTGTCGCCGCCCGTCCGTCTGCCGATACGCCGGTCCTGTTTTCCGGTTAGCCAACCTGCTAGTTAGCTAGCATTAGCAGGCTAACATAAACCACAGCTGAGCATTTATTTCTCTTTTTCAAAATAAAAACGTCTACTTCCAACGCTGGATGACTACGGCACACGATATGAATAACAAACAAACACTTTCACACCATGTTTAGGTCCGTGTGTTACTGGCCGATCACCGGATACTACACTAAGCTAACACCGCTATTACTCCGCACCGTACACACTGAGCGACCTATATATGGAGTCGTTACAGAGCAGGCGCAGAGGAGGTGGGCTGCGTCGCGCACTGGGTGTTGCCGTTGTATTTCCACATTGCCCGGTAAAAGCTTCCGGCCTGTCACGAAATTGGAGAGGAACACATACGTCTCACCAGGACAGCCTGTGATGAATATCGAACATACATGTGTTCGCGAGCTGGGGGTTGTAGTTTTTTTTATACAAACCAGTAAGACAACTTTGTGGAGCTTAATGTGGATATTTTTCTCCTCGCTCAGCCAATCCCAAGCTTCTCAGGCGGTTCCTCTCGACGAGCAACCCAATGGGCGAGCGTACTTCGGGGAGAGGCGGGACTAAATGCCTGTCAAACCTTCTCAGGGGGCGGGGAAAGGATCCCAGAAAGAGCTAGAGCTACTCAACAAGGCAAATAGCAGCGCTCCGCATCCAACACCAACCAGGGGCCAACTGTTTTTTTTGTCAGATTCCTCACTTAAATATTCCTATGGATTAATAATACGCTTTCGTCGACAAACAGAGGTGTTTCTCAATTTGGCATCATAGGTAAGTCGGCTTTTGTTCGGCTTAGCCATCGCTATTTGGAACATTTCTTTCTCCTAGCTCGCTTCCCTGCTGCCTCCAAGCCAACCTTGACGTGAGCTAACGTAACTTGTTAACTAATGCTGCGATATGTTTAGTGGGGGTTATGGAATGAATGAATTATGCGACTCGATCAAGCCGACCGTCGAGATTAACAAACAAACTTAATCAGCTGGATAATAAAGTTGTGCTGCAGCCAAATGAAGCCGATGGGCGCAGTGAAAGGTTGCGCTGCTCCGGGCTGAGTAGTTTGCAGCCTGCTGGACAAACACCGGACTGTTGTGTTGCTGCGCGGAGGAATCCTCGGAGAGGTTTGTCGTCGAGCAGCGTCTGTCATGGTGTCAAAAGTGATATTTCACGACACCATCAGCTCCGTTTGACATCGCTGCAGGATGTGATTTAGTCGACCATCGAGCAAACGGCGTAGTTTAACAGGTACATTGCGACGTCAGGCTTTTCTTTTGTGCCACCAGCGTCGTCAGCTTCTCACCATTTACTCGCCCAGTGGAGGTCGAACCAGATGGACTATCTTGCACGGACGAATTCACCCATTTGATCAGTTTTTAGACCAGATGCGATGTGGACTAGTCCCCCTGCTGGATAGGACGAACGCTATTCCCAGTGTGTTTGTGTGCGTGACAAGTATTTAGCACATTTCCGTAACTGGCAATCTCATCGCTGACAAACTGTCTGTGCAGGATCGTTAGTGCGGAGGTTTAAATGGACTCGAGGCGGTGGTTAACTACGCCGTCGGGTTGAAGAACAGGTGAAAATACGGCGAAAGCCCAGGCGGTGTTTGTGCATTTATATTATCTATCTTTTTCTGGTGGTGGGCAATCATTGACTTACAGCGGCTGGTGGACCAAAGCGTCTGGGTTGATGACTTTGTATCCTCTGCGACCAAGAGCCCTCAAAACAAGGGCAGCGACCTTGGCTTCCGATTTAACAATAAACCCGAGTTGCTATCGACGCGATGCCTCCCTCGAGTCTGACCTTATTGCGAGCCGTTTTGTCGACTTGGGTCTTTGTCAAAGGAAAAGAGCATATTTTACTCAGCGAAATGCCAGAGCAGCCCACCCTCAGACAGAACCCTTCATGTTGAAGGGGGAAAAAGTGAGTTTCAGGAGGGCCGCGCGACCGAGTCTCACTTTGTGCAACTCAAAGCGGTTTACGCGACGTTTCTCTAACGGGCTGGTTTGGTGCCCACGAGCCGTGTTTCGTGTCGCCCTCTCTCCGCCGTGTGGAGTGCGAGCTGCTCTCGGCAGAGAGCGGTGCGCGAGACGAGCGAAAACGAAAATGAACGTTCTCGGGGCAGTTTGTCTGAATAAACAAAAAAAACAACAACAAATAAGAAAGAGAGGTCTCTGGCGGGCGAATGGCGCAGACGGTCCCCGCTATATGTTCAATGTTTGTCCGCTGAAGTGCCTTTTTTGCCGACTGTCCGCTACAGAAATGGCGTCATCCTCTGCTGTGGTGTTGGTTCAGTCAGTGCAGTGCAGCGGGCACACCATGCTGCCGTACGCGGAAAGCCATTTTATTATTATTATTTGTTAAACTGTATCTATCACTTTGTCCGAAAAGACTTCATCATCCGCGCAGGCGAGTTACTTTGTGTTTCACTCGCCCCGCTGCAGACGACGGCGCGCTGGGCATTACATAAACGGCTTCCGGGGCTCCATCAGCAGCCTGCCACGGTTCTACTTTGCAACACTGATGCCGTTTGGGAATGTTGCTCGAGCAGTTACACACACACACACACACCATCAACGCCATGCTTTGGCCAGGATTATTTGCGCAAGTTAAAAACTTTTTCTCAAATCAATTACAGCCTCAATTCAGAATGAAGCCCGCGGTCCCTAAAAAAGGAGATCTAATTTGGAGACGGTGTGTTTCTCCAAGCGATGTAAAGTGTGAGCGGTTCATGCCGCCCAGTTTTTATTATTATTTTTTATTATTTTGATCAAGGCATCCAGCACTGTAGGAGCAGCGGAAGAAGTGATGTCATCATAACATTACCGTGCCTTGTCGTGGCACAGACTTTAGTTGGCACTCTCCGTGATGTTTAAACGGCTTCTTCAACCTCTGTTTCAGCCTCCGATTCATCGCACCGGTCACCCAGAGGACTCATCGAGAGATGAAGGTATGTTCGCTGCGTTTTCTTGCTTTAATCAGCCACATCAAACGTGAAATGAGAAGTGTAATAGCAATATTTCATACGCATGCTGTCACCCTTTTTGTTCTCATGAGTAAAGCCAGTGCGAACTACATGTCTTGTTTGGTGTCCTTCGTACACAGTGAGACAAGTGTCTTGGACATGGGCCAAAATAAAACGTTTATTTTATAAGCATGACATTGCAAATACAGCTGGAGACACTTAGAAACTCAAACACATATTTGGACATTTCATTTAGGTGTTGCTTTGTTATGCAGTGCTGTTGAATCCCATGCTGAGATGGACATTTAGGGATATATGTGAAATGTGAATTTTATTTGATAAACTATCAGAGAGCATCTTATAAAAAACAAGCTAAAGGTGTGGCGACCAATGATCTATAAATGAGCTTTGAGGTTTACTAATCATCTAAAGCTCTGCCATTGTTTTCGTCCCTTTTTAAAATGGAAAAAGTCACATCCTTAATGGTTTGGTAAATAGGCTGCGGCGCCAGCTTTCTTATACTTCCAATGGATCAACAAAAGTTGTGGCTGTTGTTATGCCTGCAGGCTGTTGTGTCATGTGTTACCATGTAAGCCAAACGTAGAGCCATAACATGGATGTGTGTTTCACTCTTTTATTAAATTCCTGACACGCAGAAACTTTGAGAGGAGTCTGTAACAGGATTATGGGGAAAGAACAAAGCAAATACAGGATGTGAGCGCTTTGTGATTTGGAGAGTTGGTGGTTGACAAATTTATAGCTGGTCGGGTAATGATTTGTAGTCTGTCCCAACAGGGCTCCAGACAAACTTTTTTAACTAGGAGCACAGTGGCCCCTAACTTAAAATTGTAGGGGCGCAAGCAGAAAATGTAGGGGCGCACACTATAAATCGACTTGCAAAGTTTTCCCATCATTTTTACTGTATTACTGATAAATAATTTGACAATATACAATCTTATGCCTGTTTGCCTTCATGAACTGCAAAACATTCACAACAGAGAACTCTTCAGAAGTTACTGTATTGAGTTTAAACATATTTTAAGAGAAAACATACCTTGAGCATGTGCATGTTGCACTTCGATGTGGCCAATCAAAACATTTATTGGTTTCTAGAGATGCACCGATCAGGTTTTTGGTGCCGATCACCGATCACTGAAATCAGTATCTGCCGATCACCGATAATACCGATCACTGAAATCAGTATCTGCCGATCTGATAATACCAATCACCGATCACGGTGTTGATTGAAGCATTCTATTTATTGTGTAGCATTATTGCCTAGGACTATGAGGAAATACAGATATAAAGCACCTCAAACATTAAAGAAATTACCGATTTCTTTAAACATTTAGGACTTTTACTTTGGAAAATGTCCTAATTGATACATTAAAATTGTTTGATTGCTATTGTAGGGGATTTCAGATATGTATGGAACACATCTGCATCATTCATTTCCTGGAACTCTTGGGAAAATCTATATACAGGACTTTTCTTAACATACAAAAGTCTGACTTATTTTTATAAACTCTTCCTTGGTACAGTAAAAATGTTTTAATGTTAGCATAATTTAAGCTAAATCTCAGAAACGATCTCTAAAGATACAAAATCAGATCATTCTTTACTTTTATATGTTCGTGTATGATTTGTCGACATCTTATTTTGAAAAACGGATGTTGTTTCACGTGGTTCTTTCAGCTAACTTTGCAAAACCGGATGTTGTCACTTAAATCCTTCCGCTAACTTTATCAAAACCCTCGCGCGCTCCCGATCGAATGTGTTTACCATGAGCATCAGTCTATAGGGGCAGACATGTGAGAGGCGGCTGAGTTGACCCAGAGATTCAACTCGGGGGATGGGGACGCCGCTCGGTGCGTGAGGATCCCCTCGTGGACCTCTGCACTCTGCGGCCCTCGCCGGGCGCATCGTCTCCGTTGCGATGCGCCTCTTTTTACACATTAGCCTATAACCGTGGTCATCCCCCCCCCCCCCCCCCGCTCTCACACACAGGCCAGCCTTCTTCTTCGGTTTTCGTCTCCTTTCTTCTTCTGGAGTTAATGTCGGTTAGCAAACCAGTCATTCAGGCATTACCGCTAACTATAGTGGGCTGAAGTGTAGAACAAGTTTGTCAGCAACACAAATATTTAATAACAACAACAAAAAATCTGCTAATTTACTGGTCGCGCATGCGCGAGTTGATGAAAAATTTACTCGCACTGTCTAATTTTAGGCGCAAAATGCGACCATTTGGTCGCAGTCTGGAGCCCTGCCCAATGATGTTGTGCCCACTCCAAGCAGTCCAATAAAAATGCAACCAACAACATCATTGGGTGTTTATTTATTCATTCAATTTGGTAAACAAAAAAGACAAGGAAATCATTTTAGATCTGGTACCAAGCTTTGTCTCTGCTTTTCGAAGCATTTATGTTGCCTGCATTCATACTTGTCTAACTAGTAGTGCTTACTTCAACTGCATGATGATTTGTGGTTATGTAAGAAAAAGTTTGTGCCACAGGAAGACAATTGTGTTCTGATTATCATGATGAGAAATGCATTCCAGTGAACAGAGAGCATCATGGCACACATTACGTAGCAACCAATGGGGTCAGCAGATATAACTTAATTCACACCGTAGGCCAGCTTCAGTGAGAGTTAACTTGGGGGGGGGGGGGGGGGAGCTAAATATGTTCATTAAACTGTTGCCGGTAGAGCCCATGACCATTTTGCAGCTATTATTTTATCCTGCTGAATATCAGTAGCCTGTTATGATGATTATGTTTACACTGCTGATGGAAGCGATGTTTTCATGTTGACATTTCTGCTTTAATGTTGTAGCATTTGTTGTTTCGTAGTGCGGCTTAATCTTTTCCTTTCTTTCTTTTTACTGCTCTGTGTACTGGTAGCATCTGCTCGATGCCTTCACACACACACGCACACACAGTGCTTTAACACTTCGATAAACATGACTTATCTTAAGAGTCGACAAACGTGTTGGAGAATTGTTTGAATTCTGAACTAACTTAATTTGTAAATATCCTGTAAATGCCCGTTGCTTAAACGTGAATGGCTCGAGCATCTACGGATGTACTCGGCGAATGCACTTTGTCCATGACCTCTGTAACCAAGATGCAGCTTAATAAGAAAACAAAATATGTTACCATAACAGATTTAAGATCAATGATGTAGTTCATATGCCTTTGACATGCTTGTAAAATATAACTGTAGTGGACATTTGTCGTACAAAATCAAACAAAACTATAAATCAAACCGCCACTGATGCAACGTGGGTTTCGGTGTTGACGCATGCAAAAGAAAGTACTGTCCATTTCCGCCTGTTAGTATTCTGATCATTTATTTCTTAAACCAACAAAAAAGAACAAACAAAATGTTGACACTTCCTCTCTGTGCTGTGGTAAAAAACCATTGGCCCCCCTGGTGCATGCTGGTCCTGTGCCTACCCACCTCTACATATAACCACAGGTGCCCGGTGTTACCCAATCAGTGAACCTAAAACTAAATATATTAAACTAAACTACAACTATCATAAGAAACAACTAACCTATCAAAATATAACCTACATAAGCAATAAATAATCAATATTACTTACTTTACAATAAAACCTAAATACAAATGTCAAATTAAATAGCTCCAACAATAACCTTGATAACCGTATGTATGACTATTTACTGCAGATTGAAGGTAAAGGACCACTCTCATATACATACATCATGTAATATGATATGTATTACATAAGGAATGCATGCATTTAACAACTGGAATTGCTGGGTTTGTACTAAGTAGGCATTTAGGAGGCGTGGGAGGTCTAGTGACACAAGCTATTGGGTTGCATTTAGGTAAATGTAGGATTCAGTCTGTTTGATGACTAAGTCTTATGATGTATGTCCCCTACTGCTTACATTTTTGACCCTCATGTTTGAAATCGGTTTCTTGCGAGAGACCCACCAACTTTCTGGAAGTGCATTACTAAATTGCTCGGGTGCTTTTTTTAAGTGTAATTGTCTGTCCAAAGTTGCTCTAATGTGTCAAAACCTAGAATTGCACTGCTGTGGGAGTAAAATGTGTTTAGTTAAGTCAATCCTGCATTTAGATGAGGTAACGGCACGTGGTGATATGGTATATACTTAAGCATTTGGGAGGAGACACTTTGCACATCAGGTGCAGTCGGCTGCTGGAGGTGGTGTATGTGCCTGGGAACCGAGTACATTGTTAAAGGAGCCGTATTTACAGGTCTAAACATTGACGGAGCAGCAAACAACTGTGATGCTATGTGAAGATATACTGGGGTACTTTCTACCCGAGTGGAGAATTAAGTTGCTCTCCTTCTCTGGGTGTTGTGATCAGAGCTTCTCCTTGCCAGCCGTGCTTGCTTTTAGTGCATGTTAGTGCACGTGAGCGAGCCCCAATGATTAGCTCATGGCTGCTCTGCACTGCTCGTGCACGGTGGTTGCGGCTGATAACGCCATCCTGACTCGGCATGAGTAAAGTGTAGAGTACGTAAGCATTCTACTTTGTAGAGCTGTCAAGGGCTTTAAGGAGGTATTTCTTTTGCACTCATTGAATGTATGTGTATAATATCTGCATTATATGGCCACAGAGGCCATGTTTGCAAAGCTTAAGAGAATGCTACAAATCATTCAGCAGGCATATGCAAACATTGCAATTTTGCACTTTGTAGTTGTCCATACTTTCAATTCAATTCAATTCAGTTTATTTGTATAGCCCAATTTCACAAATTACAAATTTGTCTCAGAGTGCTTTACAATCTGTACACATAGACATCCCTGCCCCAAAACCTCACATCGGACCAGGAAAAACTCCCAAATAACCCTTCAGGGGAAAAAAAAAAGGGAAGAAACCTTCAGGAGAGCAACAGAGGAGGATCCCTCTCCAGGATGGACAGATGCAATAGATGTAATGTGTACAGAAGGACAGATTTAGAGTTTAAATACATTCAATGAATGTGACAGAGTGTATGAATAGTTCATAGTAGGCATATTCCACGATGGAGACCTCCACGATCCATCAGGCAGATGGCGGTGGGGAGGAGGAGTGGGCGGAGTCTCAACAGGACAGTGGCGTAGTCAGGAGCAGGAATTCCACGACCCAGACCTCGATGATCCATCAGGCAGATAGTATCTATGTCGTCTCATAGGGTCCGATGACCCCATGAGACGTGAAGTCAAAAGGACTCCGGGGAGAAAGCAGAGTTAGTAACGTGTGATTGAGAGATGAAAATTCATCCCTAAGGAGAGAAAAAAGAGGTGATAGGTACTCAGTGCATCCTAAAACGTCCCCCGGCAGCTATAAGCCTATAGCAGCATATCAAGGGGCTGGACCAGGTGAACCTGATTCAGCCCTAACTATGAGCTCTGTCAAAGAGGAAAGTCTTAAGTCGACTCTTAAATGTTGTGACTGTGTCTGCCTCCCGGACTGAAGGTGGAAGCTGGTTCCATAAAAGAGGAGCTTGATAACTAAAGGCTCTGGCTCCCATTCTACCTTTTAAGACTCTAGGAACTACAAGTAGTCCCGCATTTAGTGAGCGTAGCTCTCTAGTGGGGCAATATGGTACTACAAGCTCCTTAAGATATGATGGTGCATCACCAATCAAGGCTTTGTAGGTTAAGAGAATAATTTTTAAAGTGATTCTTGATTTTACTGGGAGCCAGTGCAGAGCAGCTAGTGCAGGAGTGATGTGATCTATTTTCTTAGTTTTAGTGAGAACACGAGCTGCAGCATTCTGGATCAACTGGAGGGACATAAGAGACTTATTAGAGCAGCCTGATAATAAGGAGTTGCAGTAATCCAGTCTCGAAGTAACGAATGCGTGAACCAATTTTTCTGCATCTTTTTGAGACAAGATGTGCCTGATTTTTGAAATATTACGTAGATGAAAGAATGCAGTCCTTGAGATTTGCTTTACGTGGGAGTTAAAGGACAAGTCCCGATCAAAGATAACGCCAAGATTCTTTACAGTGGTGTTGGATGCCAGGGCAATGCCGTCTACAGAAACCACATCACCAGATAATTGATCTCTGAGGTGCTCAGGGCCGATTAAAATTACTTCGGTTTTGTCTGAGTTTAACATCAAGAAGTTGCAGGTCATCCATGTTTTTATGTCTTTAAGACATGCTTGAATTTTACTTAGTTGGTTGCTCTCCTCTGGTTTTATCGATCGATATAGTTGAGTATCATCTGCATAACAATTAAAGTTTATGGAATGTTTCCTGATAATATTGCCCAAAGGAAGCATGTATAAGGTAAATAAAATTGGTCCAAGCACAGAACCTTGTGGAACTCCGTGATTAACGTTGGTGATTATCGAGGCGTCATCGTTTACAAATACAAACTGAGATCGATCTGATAAATAGGATTTAAACCAAATTAGTGCCTTGCCTGAAATGCCAATCGACTGCTCCAGTCTCTGTAATAGGATGTCATGGTCAATGGTGTCGAATGCAGCACTACGGTCTAACAAGACCAGGACAGAGAGGAGTCCTTTATCTGCTGCCATTAAGAGGTCATTTGTAAATTTCACCAGTGCCGTCTCGGTGCTGTGGTGTTTTCTAAATCCTGATTGAAATTTCTCAAATAAACTATTATGATGTAGAAAGTCGCACAACTGATTTGCGACCACTTTCTCAAGGATCTTGGAGAGGAAGGGGAGGTTAGAGATCGGTCTGTAGTTAGCCAACACCTCCGGATCCAGAGTGGGCTTCTTCAGGAGAGGTTTAATAACAGCCACTTTGAAGGAGTGTGGTACGTGGCCTGTTAGCAGAGACACATTGATAATATCTAATAGAGAGCTGCCAATTAAAGGCAAAACATCTTTAAGCAGCCTCGTCGGGATGGGGTCCAAGAGACAGGTAGACGTGTTCGAAGTAGAAACCATTGAAGATAATTGGTCACGGTTGATGGGAGAAAAGCCCTCCAAATATACACCAGGGCATACAGCGGTTTCCAAGGCCATTCCACTTGAGGACAGATTGGCACTGGTTAAGGGCAAGAGATTATTAATCTTGTCCCTAATAGTTAAAATCTTTTCATTAAAGAAGTTCATAAAGTCATTACCACTGAGGTCTATAGGAATACTCGGCTCCACAGAGCTGTGACTCTCTGTCAGCCTGGCTACAGTGCTGAAGAGAAACCTGGGGTTGTTCTTATTTTTCTATTACTGATGAGTAATAGGCTGCTCTGGCATTACGGAGGGCCTTCTTATAAATTTTAAGACTATCTCGCCAAACTAAGCGGGATTCTTCCAGATTAGTTGAACGCCATATGCTTTCAAGCTTTCGTGACGTTTGCTTTAGTTTGCGGGTCTGAGGGTTATACCAGGGAGCAAACCTCCTCTTCCTCACTGTCTTCTTCTTCAGAGGGGCTATCGAGTCCAGTGTCATTCTCAGAGAGCCTATGGCACTGTCAACAAGATGATCAATCTGGGACGGACTAAAGTTAGACCAGGAGTCCTCTGTTATATTGAGACGTGGTATCGAATCAAATACAGAAGGAATCGCTTTAAATTTAGCTACAGCACTGTCAGTTAGACATCTGGTGTAGAAACTTTTAACTAACGGAGTACACTCCGGTAGTATAAATTCAAAAGTTATGAGGTTGTGGTCTGACAGAAGAGGATTCTGTGGGAAGACCTTCAAATGCTCAATGTCAACGCCATAAGTAAGAACAAGATCAAGCGTGTGGCCAAAGCTGTGAGTGGGTTTCTGTACTCTCTGGCAGAAGCCAATCGAGTCCAACAATGAGATGAATGCAGCACTAAGGCAATCATTATCAACATCCACATGGATATTAAAATCTCCTACAATAATAACTTTATCAGTTTTAAGAATCAAACTTGATATAAATTCTGAGAATTCAGATATAAACTCTGAATATGGACCTGGTGGCCGGTACAGAATCACAAATAGAATTGGCTGTAGTGTTTTCCAGGTTGGATGTGAAAGACTAAGAACAAGGCTTTCAAATGAGGTGTAGTGTAATTTTGGTTTAGGATTAATTAATAGGCTCGATTCAAAAATGGCTGCTACTCCACCTCCTTGACCGGTGCCTCGAGGGATGTGAGTATTAATATGACTTGGAGGAGTCGATTCATTCAGGCAGACATATTCTTCATGGCTCAGCCAGGTTTCAGTTAGACAACATAAATCAATGTGATTATCTGATATTAAATCATTTAGTAACACAGCTTTAGATGACAGATCTAATATTTAGGAGACCACATTTAACAGTCCTGTTTTGTTGCACTGCTGAAATAATGGTGTTAACTTGAATAAGGTTATTGTGTACGACTCCTCTTCTGCTTTCTTTTGATAGAATTAATTTAAGTTTAAGTGGCCGTGGGACAGACACAGTCTCTATGGAGCTCTGGGAGGGACTGGGTGAGAGGGGCGGATGCCCCGGGAGGGATGTGCTATGGGGACACTGGGTGACAGGGATGACAGGGCGTGGCTACTCTGTTTCTGCTTTATGACATTAACCCTGCGTTGTCACAGATATGGCTGTCCGTTGATCAACTTGGTTATGTTTGCAGAAACGAGACGCGCTCCGTCCAACGTGGGATGGATGCCGTCTCTCCTCATCAGATCAGGTTTTCCCCAGAAAGTCTTCCAGTTGTCTACGTAGCCCACATTATTCGCTGGGCACAACCTCGACAGCCAGCGGTTGAAAGACGACATTCGGCTAAACAATTCGTCTGTCTGCAAATTTGGGAGAGGGCCAGAGAAAACGACGGTGTCCGACATCGTCTTGGCATAAGCACACACCGATTCCACATTAATTTTAGTGACTTCCGACCGACGGGCTCGGGCGTCATTACCACCGGCGTGTATTACAATCTGACTGTATCTCTGCTTGTCCTTAGCCAGCAGTTTCAAACAAGACTCCACGTCGCCCGCTCTGGCCCCCGGGAGGCACACGACTGTGGTCCGCGGCTTCGCTATTTTCACGTTCCTGACTATCGAGCTCCCGATAACCAGGGTGTGCTCCTCAGCGGGTGCGTCGCTGAGCAGGGAAAACCGGTTGGAAACGTGAAGTGGTTGGTGCACAGCGAGCTTCTGTGTAGACTTACTACTCCTGCGAACAGTTACCCACGATCCCGGCTGATCGGGCACCACCGGGGAACAGCTAGCAGCTAACTGTAGCTCCGCGCCGGCTACGGGAGAGGGCGGGCTAACTAGCATAGCTGTCTGAGCTTCGATGGCGCGGAGCCGTGCATCTAACCCACTTAGACCTGCCTCCAACCTAGCAAATAAACTACACTTGTTGCATGTATCGTTATCATTAAGGGAGGCAGTGGGATAACTATACATGAGACACACTGAGCAAGAGGGAGCGGGAGGGAGAGAAGAAGAAATCATGCTCGCTGCTGAGCTGGCAACCGGAGCTTACCGGAAGAGTGAGATGATGCGTTCATGAGCAGCTGGGAAAATCAAGAGTCCTCATGTTCACAGAGGGGTCAGGGGAATAGGTTGCTTTGAGATTACATGTATCAGTGATTTATTAGCAGAGTTCTAATGTTTAAATGTAACATGTTAGAGGAGTGCTTGGTTTTTGATTGTTACACTGGAGGAGTGGATCTGCTTGGAAGGTCTACCTTTTGTGGGAAAAGTGGATGCATAAAAGGTATAAAGATAGTTCTTTCTTGTTTAAAGCTGCCATGAGATTGCCAAGGCAACTCCTGCCAAAGCACCAATGGAACTGTGGTGACTTTGCTTGGGACAAAGAGGTGATTCACAGCAGGATTATTGTATGTGTGAGTGAGGCCGGGTGGGAGCTTAATACTTTCCTGCATGCCTCTTGCACGTTCCTCTGTTCGGCCTACACGCCTATTCATTATGCTACAATAGAATGAGTATGAAACCATCGTTTATGATATTTCACTCGTGCTGATTAGTGCCCAGATTTTCTTAGGTGCATTTCTGTATGCTTTTGCAAACGCCATACTTTGTAATTCAGAGAATGGGATATCATTGCTTTAGTTCACTTATCTACACTTGATTTGATTTAAAGAGCAGAAAGTTATGTCACCCTGTGTTTACACCACCCTCGCCCGGTATCGCTGAATGTGAACCAGTTTATGTTCCTAATGTCATTTTTCACTGTTGTGTGACTTGAAACATACCAACATACAATAGTGACACATCGGTCCTAACAACAAAACGTGTCAGTTTACCTTTAAGACGGGGAAACAAATCTGCATTAAATTCTGGGCAACTGTAGTGACCTAAAAACTCTGATTTCCTTTGAAATTGTTGATAGAATGAGAGCGAGGTGATCACTAAGTGGAGATCACACAAGGTAATGTGACTGGATTCCCTTTGCCGTAACAATAGATTCCAACCAAACGGTTCGATGATTCATTTAGACACACAGTTGCTGTTTTGTTGTATGAGTGATGATGGGAATTGGTCAGAAAACGTCAACAGTAAATTGTTGATCGCAGGTTTGCCTTTCATTTCAACTGTAGTAAATTAGAAGTAATAAAAAATTGAACAACATGGAAATACTTCAGTAAATTGTCCTGAAGTATGACTCAACTTAATGTAGTTAGTTACACATTGCTACCAACAATTAACCAATGGTGGCATGTGAGTGGAGTTGTTGACGTCACTTCACTTTCCAAAATGCGTGCATCAGCAATATGGATTCTCTTAGGGTTGGGTACCGAAAACCGGTGCAAATATGGCACCTAAACGACCATAACGAAACGCAAGGCACATTTGGGTGCTTCCTTTCGGTGCTCGAGCGGATTGAAATTGAATTCTTTCTTTTTTTTCCTTCTCTGGCGACTCCGCCCTAACAGCAGGTTACGATAGCCTATCATTTATAGAGCTACAGTAGCTAGTGAGAAAGGTAAACGGTCAAAAGTGTAGCTGTGCGACATGGAGAAAATGCAACAAAATAATTGTGTGTAGAGGTGGGAACACGTCAAATTTAATGAAGCATCTGGCAACGCATGCCATCCATTTGAAAGCGGAGGCATGCACCGTGTTTGACTGCCGAGGACATCAGCGGTCAGGCTTGGAGCTCCCTGGCACCTGCGATGGGGAGACCGGTCCCGCTGCAAAACGTGGAGACCGATGTCAAGAGCAGCCGTAACTCAGATTAGTACCGTAACGTTGATTTCAAGTCTTGCATTTATAAATGGACCAAAAAATAATAAATTAGGCATTATAACCTTGTTCAAGCTAGCTCCGAGCGCGACAATCTGATCACCGTTTTTTGTTATTGCGGCCTTGAGAACGGCCTTTACAGGGAATATGGCCGAAGAGGTTTTTAATGTCGTCATTGCCAATCGTCATTTTGTGCTCTCCGCCACCCCTTGTTTTAAGTATCGGTCCAGGCACCAGTATCGTTTTAAAAGATAAAAACCGATACCATCCCGTAGTGTAATGTCCTGTCCTTTTCACCAAAAGGGAGATTTAACAGGTTGGGTGTAGATTCTTTGGAAATATTAATTATTGGCCGTCCAACGGAGTCTATGATGGTGGACAACATGGAGCTGTTGCACTCTCCAAAACACAACTCCTTGCAGCGCATTGGCTGACTATGAAGACGTAAGGTCAAAGTTCAGCAAAGGTGAACTTTTACTCTTGAATCTGCAGCCAATCAGAATCTGAAACACGTTCTTGAATGCAACCACCACTATGGCTTTAATTGTAGATCAGTGTAGGGGGGGGGGGGATGTTTGTAAAGACTGGTGCAAGTGTGTCTTAATAAATTAGTAATTGGTTTCTGCTTCCATTGAACATACATAGCCTGTGGTCTGTTGATGTTGACAAGGGGTGCCTTGTGCCCCTCCCTGATGACTGATATGATTGACTATATTCACTATAGTAAGTTACAGTCCGCAGGTTGCATGTATCATCACACAAATGTGCTTTCACTATTTATTTTTTTCTCCCTCTGCTGAGGGTCTTTTTTTACTGAGCTGTAGAATAAAATTGCTGTCGTCCTTCAAGCTGTCCAAGAAATGCACTCTAAGCAGCAGCAGTAGCAGCATCTTATTTTCTACCGGCGCTATTTGTAGTTGGCTGTTAAATTTTTCATGACCTGAGTCTTTATTGAGCCGAAACTGATCTCATTCTACTGTTGTCAGTGTCACCCTAGTACATTTAGTTTTGAATGATGTCAAAGCTCTGACTTAATGTAGCAGGGTTATTTGCTGTGTTCCCCGAGTAGAAAGACTTAAATACGGAGTCGCCTTCAAATCACTAGTAGTCGGTGATGATTCAACAGCCAGGACAGAAGTACCTTATGGCCAACAACAGCAACCGTCACTTCTAGTATTTACTTTAAATTGTTCCTTTGTGGATGGGGTGGGAGGCTTTTAATGCATGGATATTTATTCAAGTATTACAAGTTGTTATCTAATGAGACATCCGTGTGCGTCTGACGGATCGTCTGACGTATCGTCTGAAGTAGATCGTCCTCCAGTCGGGCTGCAGTTCTGTGAACGCTTTAGTTTGGTGTCTCTCCAAGCCAGCCACAGGTGCGTTTTCTCACCCCTTGTCAATCCCATTCGTATGTGTTTGATGAAGTACATGTGCCTGGAGAGTGTTTCCAATATCAGTGGCAATAGTTGAATAGCCACAGAGCAGTTTTTTGATCGTGGCACTGTTATTACCATTACGGTGGCTATTGCATGCAGAAGCTGAAGCAGCGCTTCTGATGAATACTGCTCTGCTGTTTCTGTGATAGAATCTTGGATGAGAGCAGCTCCGGTGAGGCGTGTTTTTTTTTTTAATAGCTCATTTTTAGGTGAAAGGATGTTACACCTCACAAAGGAAGAGGAATTCCGCCTCTCTGAGCTTAGTCAGCTTATATTGGTGGTTCTTCTGAGCTTTCTGTCATTAGGGATGGGGGGGGAAAAAAAGGACTATGTGTTTTTCTCCAGATCTCTGATCTAATCCATGGATGATTTTAGTTTAAATCAAACTCTGTTTGTGTTGCCATGTAAGCGCGACAAATATAAATCTGGCCTCAGTAGAGTGTTATCACTCCTGCCTTGTTATAATGCGGTGGCTTGGCAGCCACAGCTGTCGAGATAACCCGAGCTGCCCTCTGAGTCAGTAGCATGACTTCCTCTGAGAAGAGGAAAAGGAACAGGCTTGGAGTAAGGGAAGCAAAAAGGAGACGTATTAGACGAATATGAGAAGTATTGGTATGAAGGAGGAGAAAAAGTGGTGGACAGAAGTAACGCTTCAGCTTTGTGTTGCCACCACGGCTGACGAGAGAGTTGGTCAGCTCGTTGAAATGGCTTCCACGTCATGTCAACCTGGTGTTGGCGGGGGCAGCTGGTGCTGAGGCCAGACTGCACTGGAGACTAATGAGGTGTTTATCTGAGAGTTGGGCAGGCTGAAATGCTCCGGACTCTGCCCCTGAATCCCATCTGTCAGAATCCATGAGACACCTGAGAAGAGGCTCACTGTCCTGGCTTGACTGCTCCATGGCCTTCTTCACACGGAAGATGCAATCAGTCCATCTGTTAGCAATCTTGTTTCTTGTCTATTTTTGTATTGCAGTATTTTTTTTTGTTTAATTTTATTGCACCTTCCAATCTCTATGTTAACCTCGGTGCATCAGTGAGAGTTTTGTGTAAAAGGTTTCTTCACAATACGAGGTTTTTAAAAAGGAAAGGAGACTAGGGGTGTAACGGTGCACAACCCGTTAGGTACAGGCTGATGTGAACTGACTTTTCCGCGTACAACTCCCGAGTATAATTTCTGCGAGGAGCAGACGTAAAGGGGGCATGCCAAACCAAGGGTGGCATAGCAAACTGAACGTCCTGTGGCCAAGAGACATACCGTTACAGCCTTAATTTGTGAAACACTACTTTAATTCAACTGAGCATCCTTACAAAGCCAGACTGTGTTGTTACACTTGGCAAAACACCCTGCTTATCTGTAGTATACACTATATGTCTTCTTTATCAATTGGAGCATGCTATTTGCCACACGCTGGTTATTCTGCATGATGACTTGTAATGATGGTTAATTTAAAAACATTAAATTAAAGTGGGTCCTGTAGTGACGAACTGCACTCTGTTCTCAAAGGACCAGGGATTCAGAACCCAAAGTTTTCTAGTCTGCCGATCCAGATAATCTTCACCTCTGTTAATGTCTCGGAAACTAGTTTGTGGCCCAGAATCACTTCAATTAAGATGATGTCAGATTTAGCCTCCGGTAACAAATACATTGAAGAGGGATATGAAACCCTTTTTGTTAATTTGGATAATTGGACAGTGGGAATATTTAGCCTTATTTCGGTTTCACCTGTTACTCTTTTGTCATCAGAACAACATGTTGCTCATGTATCTGTGGCACATTTCACTGCACATTATTATCAGTTCGGGGATGAAACAAGATTCCTCATCTTGTTTATGTGACCCTGAACAACCTTGATAGTCATTTAACGTTAAATATCTGCCACGTTCCAATCCTGATTTTAATATTTATATATATTTTTAAGATAAAACAGCTGTGCAGCTACTTCTGATGTAGACATACTGTACATACATGAATCCAATACACTTGTGTCCTTAATGGACATGTTCTGCCCTACAAACAGTTAAAGCAAGTCAAAGGTCTCATATTTACAGATGTCGACTTTTTCACCATTTCAGTCCTTAAAGTGGTACGGCCGTGCCAAGAAGCCCTGCAGCAGCTGGTTTCAGTGTTACGTTCTCACTTCGCTGGTGTAGTTTGTAGTTGGAGTGGCAACAACGAACAGCTGTTGTGCTTAGGAATACATATGATTTATTTATTTAATATTTATCTCTCAAAGTGTGTTTAAGAAATGTATCTAATTGAGTCGGTACGAGTAATTAACTTGCAGTGTGAAATTCAATATGCACAACGTGTTTGAAGACTATTGTGCTAAATGAAAAGCGTCTTTCTATTGTGAGTCCAGCAGCCAGTTGAATTGTTAGGTAGCTTGTTTATTTCCCTCACAGGAGTACATTTAATTCATCCATTTCGAAAATAATGTGTTTTAAAAAAATGTGTTTTTGCTATAAAAAAAAAAAAGACATGGCTGCACCATAACTGATATTAGGTCAATAATGACCCGAATAGCTGAATCTGATATTGGTGACAATAGGGCTCATCTAGCACAGTTATATATTATATAGTATACTATATCTTAACTTCTATTTATGTTTGGACCAATTTTCTTTTTACTGCATTAAAAGTGTTACACTTTCTAATTATAATTCCTCTTAATGTTGATGATGTTTGTTGCTGGTGTACGCTTTATTATTACTTTTATGACAAACAACAATGTATTACAATTTGTTTTACAAAGTGAAACCATTTTCAAATTAAGCCTGATGCTGCCTGACACATAAAAGAATGATCCGATTCACGTCTACACTGGTATCAGACCGGTACTCGCTATCGGCTTGTACCCAAAGTATCAGTGCATCCTTACCACAAAAAAAAAAAGATACATTTGTAGTTTTGCACATTAGGTGATCAGCTGATGGTTTCCTCAAGTAACACCGTAAACTATTGGCCAAGTGAATTGCAAATATGACATCTTGCATTTGGTCTTGATGTGTTCTGTCAACAGGAAGCGTGCCCACCCATTAGGTTTTATAAGAGAAAGATGTCTAAATATATCTCTGTGCGGTGAGCAGTGTTGGGAGTAACGCGTTACTGTAATTCCACTACTTTTAGCGGTAACGAGCATGTAACAAAGTATTTTTTTAAATCAACTAACGCAGTTACAATTACTGAAATTTAAATGAGTTTGTTAGTCGCGTTACTCTCTTTCGTGAAAAATGAACACTTGCAGACAAGAAGACAAGCTAGGCCTACTTTAGCTGCTTCTGATCTGACATCGCAGGACCTTGGTGGCGCAATGATATTGTAACGTCTCGGACGTTATGGACTGATGACACGGAGACGGGACGACGTTATTATTCCTCCCTTTATTGGGCATCCACCAACACAGACAGCGTGCTCCTCTCCGCTCAGCAGCTCGAACGTCAACAACAACGGTTCCCGTCAACCACCCTTAACTCCCGTTTTCCGACAGGTTAACCCCGCCTCCCCTCTACTCCGCCAATCACAGGCACGCCCCCTCGACCAGCATGCACGGTGCCACACTGTGATTGACAGCCACTTCCAGTGTTGCCAGGTCCGCGGTTTTCCCGCGGAATTGGGCTACTTCTGAAGTGTTGCCGCGGGTTGAATTTTTTTGTCCGCTGGTTCGGGTAGACCTATTTTGCATGCAAATTACATGAATATCTTGAAATAAAAATCCATATTTTAAATGAAATAATTTATTTATACCCACATCCTACCAAACTGACTCCAGATCAGCACGTGCACGCCGACACATCCGCGCACACAGGTGAGCACACTCCAGGGTTTTTCCTGCATAGAGAACATTTGGGCGCGCGCCTACGCCATTTCCCGAGCGCCTATGACAAATCCCGAGCGCCTAAGGCAAAAAAAAGTCTGCGATGAAGAAAAAAAAAACTGTGTTCATTAGGTGCATGTCAGCGAATATATTCTCAATAGTATGTTTCAAGGAGGCTACAGCCGAACCCTCGTTCTGTTTGGATCAATAGTAATCGAGTTCAGTGTTTTCCCTAAGTTTAGAGCTTTAACCCTGAGGTGTGCTCACCTGTGTGCGCGCATCACAGCTGAGCGAGGCGCGCCGGCATCGGAGCTCTGGCGCGCGCGAGCCGAGAAGAGTTGTTGAGTGGGGGTGCGCGGATATGTGCGCGCATCACGGCAAAGCTTCGATGCCGGTGTTACACCCCTACTGGTTTCCCTGCGCGTGCGTTGTGTTCTCTTCACATCTGCAGCGGGGCTCTGTCTCGCTCACCAGATTCGTCACACATTCACAAACATATTGCTGGAGATCTTCAAGCCACCGTTCATATCCATTTCGGCGATTACGATTGTATAAGTGAGCAGTGCATCACAGCCACGGATGAAGAAATACATTTTCGAAAAATAAAAATAAAAAGATCGCCCGACCTGGTTTCGATCTCTTTCACGCAAAAGGAGACTGCACTCAAAGACGCGCAGTCTGTGCGCTGCGCCACCAGATATTAGTTTCAAGTCAAGTAATTTATATATTGATCCATTAAGTCACATTTCTTATGTTTTCATAGGAACAGTTTGGTCGAAGGGATCTGAAACAACTGATTACCTTGAGCGGATATGTACACTTTGAAACATGTTTAGCGATGCTTGTTCGCAACGCAACAACCACACAATACAAATAATATAACACAACGGCCAAGATAGACAGTGAAAGAAAACATGCTGGACAGCAGAAGTCCAGTGTCTGCAACTTTTTCCATTTATACTGATGTCGCTAAGTTATTAATTGATTCTGATTACATGATTTGCAATTGGACGGCTTATTTTCAGATTTGAGGTCTGTGAAGCATTTGCTAAACTCGTGGAATATGTAAATAAAGTTTATCAATAAAATTTTTGTATTATGATAGTCTGAATATTATTTATAAAAGCATCGCTGAATAAGTCAATTAGTTGTTGTCAAAATGCGTTGGTATTGTGTGGTTGTTGCGTTGCGAACAAGCATCGCTAAACATGTTTCAAAGTGTACATATCCGCTCAAGGTAACCAGTTGTTTCAGATCCCTTCGACCAAACTGTTCCCATGAAAACATAAGAAATGTGACTTAATGGATCAATATATAAATTACTTGACTTGAAACTAATATCTGGTGGTGCAGTGCACAGACTCCGCGTCTTTGAGTGCAGTCTCCTTTTGCGTGAAAGAGATCGAAACCAGGTCGGGCGATCTTTTTATTTTTATTTTTTCGAAAATGTATTTCTTCATCCGTGGCTGTGATGCACTGCTCACTTACACAATCGTAATCGCCGAAATGTATATGAACGGTGGCTTGAAGATCTCCAGCAAGGTTTGTTGTTTGTTTGTGGTGTGTATCGCGCTGCAGACGCCAGAGTCGCGCGAGATGTGAAGAGAACACGGGGTAGATGAAAATTACAGGTTGACGGGTGGTCAGATTTCACCCTGTTATAATGGTAGGGGAAACACTGGAGTTGATAAGCGTGTCTTCTTGTCTGATCAATACGCAACTGTGAGGTGCGCGATTTGACAGAGCGGCCAGTTGCTGATCACTTATTCAACAGCCCGACGTGCATGAACAGATGGTGTGCGCGCACAGCGCGCACATTTTCTTTTGGGGAGCACCGAAGACCCATTTTGACCCAGGAAAAACCCTGCACTCTCACTAGCACCCCCCCCCCCCCCCCTCAATTATATGCAGCACCTCAAGGCACCTTTATTTTCTCTTTTAATTAGTGTTAATACTGTAGGCCAATCACTTTTATTTCATTGGGCCTAATGTGGTAAAAAAAACACTGTTAAATGACTGAGACAGTTATTTTGTGTTAAGTATTAAAAGGGACTTTTGTACTACTGCTTGATTTGAAGGCCTGTTGCCCTGTTGATTGCAATAAATAGGTCTACAACATATGTTTAGTGTGTTTGACTGTTCAGTACTGTTCATTACATTAAAAAAGCAGACATAAAAGTAACTTAAAAGTTACTTTCCCTAGTAACTAATTACTTTTGATATACAGTAACTAGTAAAGTAATTAAATTACTTTTAAAAGAAGTAACTAGTAACTAACTAATTACTAATTTTCAGTAACTTGCCCAACACTGACGGTGAGGCAGTTTCAGTTGAGCTTCAGAGAAGCACCCTCAGTAAATCCATCTCTACACTACATGAACTACAAACATCTATCCTCATCCACACACAGAAAGTGTGTTTTCTCTGTGTACCCGAACCTCCGCAAATCTGTTCTTGAGGGGCTAAAAAAAATATATAGTTTGATAAATATCCAATGATGACACAGGATGGTGCTGTTTGTTTTTCGAATAGCTTATTCTTTGTCACCATCAAAGCAGTAGTGAAGTGGCCTGTTTGCTTGCTCCCCTAGAGGCTTGTTTTCCAATGCCCAGAGCAGATGTTATGTGTTTTCCGTGGATGAATCACTGAGGCGGGTGGGTTTCGTATCGCTGGCCTTCACTATGTGGATCTGTAGCTGTGAGAATACACCTGTCAGTAAACTATATATAAAAAGAAAACATCTTTTGAATTCACTGGTTTCTTATTTTTATTTCCTCAGACTCTTGACGAGCCCCCCTACTTGACAGTAGGGACGGATGTTAGTGCCAAGTACCGAGGGGCTTTCTGTGAGGCCAAGATTAAGATGGCCAAGAGGCTAGTCAAGGCCAAGGTAAGTCACATTTCTCTCTCTGTATGCGTTTGTGTGCGTGTGTGTGTGTCTTTGTGCAACGATCAAGATCACACAACTCTGCTTTTATGTACACTACCGTTCAAAAGTTTGGGATCACTTAGAAATGACTTTATTTTTCAAAGAAAAGCACTGTTTTTTCAATAAAGATAACATTAAATTAATCAGAAATACACTCTCTACATTGTTAATGTGGTAAATGACTACCGTATTTTTTGCACTATAGGGCGCACTAGATTATAAGGCGCACTGTCAATGAATGGTCTATTTTCGATTTTTTTTTCATTTATAAAGCGCACCGGACTATAAGGCGCATTAAGCGGAAAAAAAACAGTCAGATAAGTCAGTCGATCAAACTTTATTAAACGCGTTCACAATAATTCTCAACATTATTCAAACGTTAATGAGCGTATTCACAATAACTACCAACCTTATTCAGTTGTATTTTGGGATCCTTATACACACACTGTAATATTATGGTGAAGCACAGTATTGTAACGGACTGAGGGAAATGTTATGTCCGGATGTAAGTGAACGTCTCACGAGCTGGTAGCTGTGAGGCGTGTCTGTGATTGGACAGCGAGTGATGTTGTTGTGTGTGTGTTGTGTTCCGCGGGTTCGGGGCGGAGCTATGACCCGGAGCAGACGTGAAGCTGGTTTTGAGGTTTCACGGCGGTTTGTTGTTGTTTTGGCGTAGGCTACGCCAACAGGAGCTTGTTCTATGTTCCTTGAATAAACACCCTATAAGCCATCCACGTCTCGTAGAGTTCCTGACCCAGGGTCGCTACAGTATGTATTACTCCGCGACGCTCCTGGCTACGGTAGCCGTAATGCTGCAAGCGGTGCGGCTTTGTAGTTTACCAAAGTCGTACTAAAACATTTTGACTTAGCGCCGTGAGCGCCTTGTACCACACAAAATCGCTTAGAGGTCAGTAAACAAAACCAGAATTAATCCATATATACGGCGCTTCGGATTATAAGGCGCACTGTCGTTTTTTGAGAAAATTAAAGGCTTTTAAGTGCGCCCTATAGTGCAAAAAATACGGTATTCTAGGTGGAAACGTCTGGTTTCTAATGAAATATCTCCATAGGTGTATAGAGGCCCATTTCCATCAACTATCACTCCAGTGTTCTAATGGTACATTGTGTTTGCTAATCGCCTTAGAAGACTAATGTCTGATTAGAAAACCCGTGCAATTATGTTAGCACAGCTGAAAACAGTTATGCTGGTGATATAAGCTATACAACTGGCCTTACTTTGAGCTTGAAGTTTGTAGAACAAAATTAATATTTCAAATATTAATCATTATTTCTAACCTTGTCAATGTCTTGACTATATTTTATATTCATTTGATAAATAAAAGTGTGATTTTTCATGGAAGACACGAAATTGTCTGGGTGATCCCAAACTTTTGAACGGTAGTGTACATCCAGAGTGGATTGAATTGGAGATTGTCACAATTAAAAGGTCCAAAGCATGATTAGAAAGTTCTCGTCTTAGAGTCTTGGTCTGAGCATTCAAATGGCGCTCTTGTCTCTGCTGCTGCACAGAAGCCAGCTGTGTTTCTTACATGCTCGAGATCCCCCACCTGTTTTAGATTGTTAGTACTGCTCATATAGCTGAAACACCGATCAGGGCCCCAGATGTGACAGATGCTGGGTTTGGCCTGGCCCACCAGGTACCCGTCCCAGCCACAGGTGTCCCCTCCGGGAGCCATTGCTTTCATTGTTGCAGGGATGGAGCGATTGCCATTTCCCCATTGGTTTTAGGCCTTGCTGATGAAGGCATGTTATTATGGACGTAGTACAGTGTCTCATTTCCCAGTGGGGCAAAAGCATCTGGTTAATACAAGAGAGACGGATCGCTTGTCTCTTATTCTGCGTGTGTGTGTGGAACAAAGATTAGATACTGCCTTTTTCACTGTGTCAATGCACTGTAGTTTCCCAGCACTGGTGCTCCAGCAGTGACGTGCCAACGTAGACCATAGGATGTTCTTAATTTAGATATCGTGGACTAAAATGAAGCTAATAGGGTAGCCTCATCTTGTAAATAAATGACCATACTAATTGGCCGAGCGTGGGTTTGTTTTTGGGTGTCTGTAGTGTAATATGACTATGTGGCTTGGTTACACAAACGAAAAACATGGCAATTATTCAGCGTTTGTTGTGAATTTGAAAATATCACTGTAATGGATTCCTCTTTAGCTCTTTGGTTGATTTAGGCCACATTTACACATAGTATTTACAGAAACGAATATTTCTGCTCCTCCGTTTTCAAAAATAACGTTGTACACACAAGGTCGTTTTCAAAAAAGTTTCTGTTTATATGAACCCGCATAAATACGCCCCCGGGCGCCATCATAACTATGCCAAACCTGTAGTCGGCAGTGTAACGAGAAGGATAAAGACATGCAAACCAATCAGAATTCTCAAAACCAACAACAACTACGAAAAACACGATCAACTTCCTTTTCCTTTCGAGAGTAAATATGGCGCGAGGTTCATTTGTATGGACAGACAGCGAAGTGGAGCTGCTGCTTCGAGTCGCTTTAGATTATAAGGCAAATAAAGCACTCGATAATGTGGATTGGGAATCATGCCAAACTAAATATAGGGATATGTTGGCATTGTTCTTGGAACAGTACCCGTCCGAGACCTCCGAGGAGTATCCTCATGTCAAGGAGGAAATAACTCGGGCGCGCCTGACAACGAAAATGAAGGCAGTCAGAGGAAAGCACCGGAATGCAGTCGACACTGGACGTAGGAGCGGCCAAACTAACTGTAAACATAGGACGCTCACATGACGTGAAGCATTTTTAGTCGCATACTGTGACGTTTGACAACCTAAAACTCCGTTTGACCTAGTTCACACGCAAACACAAAAACGGAGTTTTCAGAAATCTCCACTTTGGCCGGAGTTTTTAGAAATGATGGTTCTCCGTGATAAAATATATGCGTTTTCCCATCGTGTAAACGGGGTCTTAATCTCTGTGTGCTTGTTTAACAAAGTTGATGGCGGCAGCTTATGGCGCTGGTGTCATTTCACAGATTCTTAAAGCCTAGTAAAAGATCAGTCTGGAAATATTATTTATGATTGTGAGCTGCACTATAATGAGCACCATTTCAGTATCACTCACCAGCACACATTTAATCAGTCAAGACTATGGTACAGTAACAAGTGGTCAAGAATATTATATATTCAACGTTCATAGTACATTTTTTGAAGTTTTTATTATAGATTTCACTGCAGAATGCAAACAAAGGAATCTCTTAAATTCAAAAAGTTGCATACATTATTTTTTTACAGCACCGATGTCCTCTCTCAAAGCACTGGCTAACCAATACAGTTTTGTTCTTCACCACCGGACCCCTTACAAAAGTTATATTCACACTGTAAATTCAGGGATTTCCCCCCCTTTAAGTTGCATTATACTTTGTGGCCAAAAGCACTAATTGGAGGCATAAATAATGCATACAAAATCAATGGAAATGCATGTATAGAGGTGAGGAGATGCAGTTTTACGAGGATACAAAGTGACGGTGAACACGCTAAAGTTAGAAATATCCCTTTGGCCAAATGCTAGATTATTCAGGAGCAGAAAGGGGAGAGATTGTGTCCAGGAGAATAACCGGAACAACTGAAGTTGCCGTTACGTTTTTCTGAGCAGTCGCACACACAGTCTGTGTTTGTGGTTAGCTGGGGATCATGTCCTTTAACTCTGAGCCTTTTCAAATTGGGAGAATTTTTACTTCCCACTCTGAGTTTAGTACATTGAGACTGCATGCAGCTCAGTAACATGTCACGGCTTATTGGATAAAAAGGATTTTTTAACATAATACCGTGAGCTCCTGACAAAACTATTCACGTCACATCATACTTTTGCTAGAGGCTCTATTTGATCAGAACTATGGTTTCATATCTTATTCCAATATTTGATGTCTGGTCTAAGTGGTTGTACACTTTGTGTGTGTGTAAACGGTTAAAGACTTCTGTTGAACCGTGCGGCAGCCATGCTCACAGTTAGGGGTTTTCTAATAATAATAATAATAATGCATTTCATTTTTATCGCACTCTTCCTTCAAAGAATCTCAGAGTGCCACACATATAGTGAAAACAAATAAAATCGATTTAAACATAGTTAAAGCAACTGTAGAGTATTCTGAAATTGGGCACTTCGCAGATGATGGAAAACAGGCTTCCGGACGCGCGTGAATTAAGTTATCAACATTTAATGGCAGGAAGTGTAGAACAAACATTCAAGGCGCTCTTCCTGGCTCCCGGCTCCTCCGGGAGCTCAGCCTTGCGGCCTCGGCGATACCTGTAGAAGAAGAACGATTTCTCTAAAACCCGGAGTTTCATCTCACTGGCCCCGGTCGAAACGTCACTTCCGGTCCAGTCGCTTTCACAATAAGAGTCCCGTCTTGTTATTGTCCGCATTAGTCACTTTCACAATAAAAGTCCGTTATTGTAAGTCACTTCACGGAATTCAACCGGCCTCGTCAATCTATAATACTAACATACAGTCACTCTCATGCAATATACATTAATTCTTGCCATTTACATTTGCATAGAGTAAACATTACCCCTATGCTTCATAATACATTAATAACAATATCAATATTCTCCCTAATATTTTCTATTATAATATCTTTCTATATGTATTAATTTAAAACATAAGACCTCTGCAGATGTTATCAAAATAATCTATTACAACTTAACACAACCCATAAAAATAAAAAAAATAAGAATGTAATAGCTGACAATAAATTAACTCAAGGTAAAAAATGCCTTCCTGAATAAAAAGGTTTTTAGGCCAGTCTTAAAAGAGTTCAGTGTCTGAGTTGCCCTCAGGTGGTCAGGGAGACCGTTCCACAAGCGTGGCGCTGCCGAGCAAAAGGCCCGGTCGCCCATGGTGCGGAGCTTGGTGTTGGGGACCCGAAGGAGCGAGCGGCCTGTGGATCTGAGGGTGCGGGTGGAGGTTAGGGGAGTGATAAGTTCTTGTAGGTAGGGGGGTGCATGTCCGTTGATGCATTTATATGTGAGTACTAGGACCTTGTAGTTAATCCGGAATGAAACAGGGAGCCAGTGCAGCGATTGGAGAATGGGTGATATGTGGTCATATTTCCGGACTCCCCTCAGGACCCTGGCAGCGCTGTTTTGGATATATTGTAGTTTGGTGATGTTCTTGTCAGTGTAGAGTGAGTTGCAGTAGTCCAGTCTTGAGGAGATAAAGGCGTGGACGAGCTTCTCTGCGTCTGACGGGGTTAAAGTGGGGCGGAGTTTGGAGATGTTTTTTAGATGATAAAAGGAGGTTTTGCACAGGAATTTTATATGGTCAGTAAAGGTCAGGTGGGGGTCAAACTGAACTCCCAGATTGGTGATTGTGGAGGAGAGGGGTATGACCTGACTGTCAAAGGTGAGATGGATGATGTCTGAACCTGGTGTGGAGTGCCAACAAGGAGGGCTTCAGTTTTGCTGCTGTTTAGCTGGAGAAAGTTGTTGCTCATCCACGCCTTTATCTCCCCAAGACAGGCGGTGACACATGACATGGCTGCAGAGGGGTTTGGGGCAGTTTTGATGTAAAGCTGTGTGTCGTCAGCATAACAATGGAAGGACATCCTATGTCTGCTGACGACACGGCCGAGGGGGAGCATGTAGATAATGAAGAGGATTGGTCCGAGCACCGACCCTTGTGGAACACCACAGGAGACTGGGAGCCGTCTGGACCTGCGTCTTCCCAGTGAAACCTATTCAGTTCTGCCAGAAAGGTAGGACTGGAACCACTGGAGTGCAGAGTCTGATAGTCCAATGGTGGTGTGGAGGCGCTCTAGGAGGATGGTGTGATCCACTGTATCAAATGCAGCAGTCAGATCCAGGAGGATGAGGAGTGAGGGTGATCCTGCATCGGCTGACATCAGCAGGTCATTTGTCACCTTTAGTAAAGCTGTTTCAGTGCTGTGGGCTGAACGAAATCCTGACTGGAATTTTTCAAATAAGTTGTTGTTTTTGAGATGGTCTTGAAGTTGAGAAGCAACTACCTTCTCCAACACCTTGGACAGGAAGGCAAGGTTGGAGATAGGACTGTAGTTGGCTAGAACCTCCGGGTCCAGGGTGGGCTTCTTCAGAATGGGACGGATGACAGCAACCTTGAGAGCAGGTGGGACACAGCCAGAGCGAAGGGAAAGGTTAACAACTTTGGTGATGAAAGGACTGAGAGTGGGGATATGTGACTTGAGCAGAGCAGTGGGAATGGGGTCCAGGGTACAGGGACAGGATTTCATATTTCTGAGGATTTTCTCGACATGGCTCTCCTGAACCTCAGCGAGATCTAGAGGAGACGGCACACTTGCAGATAAGGTGTTGGTGTCAGAGAGAAGCAGAGATGGAGAGCTGGACATCGTAGAGCAGATGTTGTTGACCTTTGTTCTGAAGAAGTCAATGAAGCTGTTGCATTGCTCCTCTGTAGCCTCAGTTGAAGAGGATGGTTGTGGCTTCAGGAGATGATTTATTGTAGAAAAAAGCTGTTTAGAGTTTCCAGGGTTTTTATTGATTACGCTGGAATAGAACCGTGAGCGAGCATCCTTAAGGGAGTCGGAGTAGGCCCTTTGATGCTCACGGAAGGCCAGTTTATGGACAGTGAGCCCAGAGTGTCTGAAGCGTCGTTCTATGGCACGCCCAGCTGTTTATATTTTCCGCAGCTCATGTGTGAACCAGGGAGCGGAGCGTGAGAAGTTGACCTCGCGTGATTTGACAGGGGCATGGAGATCAAAAACACTGCTCAAGGATGTATTATAGTGCTCCACTAATTCATCCATTGATGCAGAGGCTGGGCAGGTGATGAGCTGGAGATCCATAGTCATAGTGGCTGGGTCAATGTTTTTCCAGTTCCGAAAAGACATTTGACGCTTCGGACTAATGGTAGGTAGCATAAAAGTCAAGGCCACTGAGACCACGTTGTGGTCGGACACACCGAGATCATAAACCTGTAGGTTACTGATGGAAGCAGAGTCAGTGATAACCAGATCCAGAGTGTGCCCCTTGGTGTGCGTAGGAACCTCAACATGCTGCTGCAGGCCAAGACCCTCAAGCACACCCAGGAAATCTGCTGCAAACTGACAGGAGGGGCTGTCGACATGGATATTTAAATCACCAACAATGACAATATTAGTTGACATAGTGCAGAGTGAGGTGAGGAGATCACTTATCTCAGGTAGAAAAGATGGGTTTGGTTTTGGAGGACGGTATATGAGAAGCACTGTCATGGAGTATGGAGATTTGCATTTGAAGGCCAGGCATTACATAGAGGAAAGATCAGGCATTGGCAGAGGGGACAGTTTTAGTTCAGCCCGGTGCATGATGTCTAATCCACCACCACGACCAGAGCTGTGGGCCTTCTCCATGTAGCTATAGCCAGGGGGACATGCTTCATTAAGCACGGAGTAGTCCCCTGGTTTATGCCAGGTCTCTGTTAGGCACATGAAGTCAAGCCCTTTGTCCAGAATATGGTCGTATATGAGGAGGGATTTTTTAGTGAGGGATTGAGTGTTTAGCAGCTCCATGATGGCAGGAGACAGAGCAGGGGGGTGGAAGTCTCTGCAAGCTCCGTAATACACTGCGATCCACTCCGTGTTTTCCATTGTGCCTAGTATTGGTTAGTCTCGTGATGTTTCCGACGATGACTCCCAGGTTGGTTTTGCTTCCTGATTCCACGTTGGAACCTCTATGGATGTAGCGAGGTCTGTTCTTCAGAACCCCACACTCTTGACAGAGGGCTGTAAACCCCTTGTCGGATGGAACCATTAAGCTGCGAAAACGCCGTAGCTGCGGGACGGTGTAGGAAATCATTGCCAGCACCGATGTCAAAAACGGAGCACAAAACAAACCGCGCCGTCTGGCAACGACCACACGCCGTCCAACCCCAGCTCCAGCCGGGGCAACGCCACCCCTCCCAGATGCCAACGGTTCAAAAAGCACACCAATAATCATCACAAAAAAAAGGACTCCAGTAGAGCAGGTAGGCTCTCAGTTTCACTGATCAATCAAAGGTCCGCCGTATTCCTCGTGTCTTCCAACACGAGAGGCGGTTGAATAAAATAGCTATAAAAAGTCACATAAATCATATAAGCGATAACAAAGTGTCAAGAGGAGCGGCAGCCAGCGTACCCTCGTGATCCTACACACCTGACCTAGTTCTTGAGCTAATACAAGTACTAAGTTCTAGGACGACTCGGTGTTATTGATGCTCTCTAGCTAAAGTGTTTGACAGCGAGAGACATCCTCCCTCCGTCTCTGAAGCTGCTCGTCCCTGAGAAGAAGGGGGAGTTTTCCACTGAGCAGAAATGCTGTTATCTCCATAAGTGAAATTCAGCCTCAGGAAGCTTTTTTAATCCTTTCTCTGCCATCTAATTTTCTAAGATGACGATTTAACAGCATCTTACTATTGTATTTTCTTCAGTCATTGTGTTGATTACGCTTTCATAGTGACTCTTTGATTGCCGTTTCCGCTGCTGTTATGAAACCGACCGGTGAGAGCTTTGTCTGAATGTTTTACCTGCAGGCTTGTTTTCTGACATGGGGCGATTAACATCTTTTTCTGCCATTGAATGGCAGATGATTCTAAACTAAAGCGAAGCCAGTTTTCCATTAAATTGATGTTACTATTTTACTTGCATGTGTCCTCGAAAAAATTCTCAGAGAAGGAAGCACATGAAACTATTGATATATCAAGCTGGGAGAGGCATTTGTTATTCTAAACAGATTCTGGCTGCTTTGGCACATTTTGCAACACGCTCCTTGGATAATGTGCTTGTCTGTCTGCCTTGTGGTCTTGGCGACCAGTCAGTGTTGACAGATCGCCATTCAGATGCAAGATTTCCACAGCATGATCAGATTATGATCTACTGTGGCTCACTTAGGGGAGGCCGCAGTTGCAGAAGGGGCGGGTCGGTTAGTGTAGCCCGAGCAATCGCAGCAGGAATCAACTGGGGGTCTGTCACTCTACGGTGCCAGAAATGAGCCATTGCATTAAATATTCACACACTGCTGCTTGCCTACTGACACCATGAAGTATTTGCTCGTATTTTATCTCAAACCACACCGATCTAAAGCAACAAACCTGCGTGAAAGAGCCCAATACGTGCGTTATGTAGTCCGGCAGTATTACTGTGGGAGGGAGGATGATGTGGCCTGGTCAGGCCTTTGGGGAATCGTTTGTTCCTCCTTGTTACTGATTGTCCTTCCCCTGTTTCCAGGTGACCTTTAAACCAGATCTGACCACAGCTGAGGTTCATGATGAAAACATCAAAGGACCTCTAAAGGTAAGGCAGGACAGCTGGAGGAGGCTGATGTCATCCAACAGTCTGCTGGAAACATTGCATAATGCGCACATTGTAGTTAATTATCACACACCAACCCCACCCCCACACACCTGACACCTTCCCATTTGTATATGTGTATGTATATATATATATATGTATATATATGTGTATGTATATATATATACATATGTGTGTATGTATATATATATATATGGATATGTATGTATGTATATATAGACTGTTTATATTGTCCGACATTGTATTTATTCACCATACTGCATTGCACTTTATTACTGCTTCTCTTTTGCACTGTGGTCAGATGCTCAATACATTTCGTTGTCTCAGTACTTGTACTCTGTGCAATGACAATAAAATGTAATCTGAATTTGAATCTGATCTGATCACTTAGTTTTTGTCTTTTTTTGGCTCAGATGATGAGACCATCGGCCAGGGAGTGTAGATGCATTACAATTTCATGTCAGTCAGTTATGATTCTTGTATTAGCGATGGTCTTGTCTCATTAATTAGAAACACATTCCGTTCATCATTTGTAGCACATTAGCCACATAACGACCGTGTATCCATCCCACAGGTGGGTGCTGTTGTCGAGGCTAAGAATCAAGATGGAGTTTACCAGGAGGCCACGATCAATAAGCTGAACGATGCTAGTATATATACTGTTGGTAAGTCAATATCAAACTGTTTGTCTGTGTGCTCTCCCTGCAGCTATCTTTCAACACATTTTGCGTGATAGAAAGGTTTTCAGGGTTTCTATTTTCCCTTTAGAGTGTTATACTGAACCTTTGGAGTAAGAACCATCTTTAATAAGTTCATAAGAATTTAGTGATTTCTCACAGTACAGCAGGAATACTTAAAAGTTGCTTTACGTGTCCAAATATTTAGATATATCTAGGTGTGTTAGTATGTATGTCTTTATATAAATATATAATGTATCAATTAAGCAGTGCTGGTAAATGCTGCATGTAGGGGTGCAACTCAAGTGTTTTTATTTCATTGTTATCGCCAAGTAAATTTGAACAACTAATGCCTAATGGGATTGAATGATTTACACTTTTCTTGAGCGTTGTGACTTCTGAAAGCAAAAGGAATGTTCCTTTAGTTCTAGTATATTATGTCTTGGGTGATTTGATATCGGTAAATAAACAAATGCAATCAGTAACTCCTCAGACACTTCCCTTCCATCTGTTTTGTTTTACCATATGTATACTCCGCGTCTATCAGAGGGTCCTCGTAGTGGTAATAAAACAGTGAGCGGCCTGCTGGAGGATCTATCAAAGTCTAGAAAACATTTGCACCTTTTTAACATATCTGAAAACAAGCAGGAGTTTTGTTACCGAGACCGGCGTTTTGTGGACTCCCGTCCCACATACAGCAGTCTAACAGCCTCTCATCTCTGCAGTGTTTGACGATGGCGACGAGAAGACCCTGAGGCGTTCCTCTCTCTGCCTGAAAGGAGCGCGTCACTTTGCAGAGAGCGAGGCAAGTATTGTGCTGTCCTGCAGTCTTTATATCAGCCTCCATCCTTCGGCTTTCTATAGAAGCAAAGCTCATTTTTACTTTTCATTGAATCCAATGTTGCCATCAACAGTCACACATATTTGCTCATGAGGCTCAAATTGAAACGCTGCTTACAAATGGTACCACGTTGGCATTCAGAGTTTTAGCTGCGATACATTTCCAGGAAACATAAACTGATACCACAGCAAATTTGCCAAGATATAAAACTCCCTCCCGTTTGCACCTGATTAGATCCCATGAAGAGAGTTTCTTCGAGGTATACAAGCTTCATCTTTTGTCTTGCAATTTGGTGTCTGACAAGGGGTAACACACTGAGGCTCATCGCGGTTGTTTGTCTCCCCTGCAGACACTCGACAGACTCCCTCTCACCAACCCTGAGCACTTCGGCACACCTGTCATCGGCAAGAAGGGCAACCGCGGTAGACGATCAAACCCTGTGTGAGTATCACCCTCCGTCCCTGTACGTCATGCAGGGCTCATATCGGCGAGGGATTTTCTATACCAATTCACAGACATCCGTAACAGGCTCCCCCAATCTAAGTGTGCTGCTGGCAGTTGAAATGAAAGATCCCCCCCCCCCCCCCCGTCCCCCTATAAACAGCGCCCGAGACCTGAAACTAGAGAGCCTGCTCTCCTCCTCCAGCTCCTTAATCACGCCGGGATGTAGAGGCTGCGTTGGCACCGCACGGTCCTGCTGAATATAATCTTTTTTATGCCCACCCCTTCATTGACTCAAATGTTTCAGTGGGTGTTTTCTGCGCCCACTCATGGGAGACTGCTGAGTTTTCATCGGGGAATAGGAACTGCCGGATATAATTGTGGCTCCTCTGTTATAAAAAGGACACTCTGCTACGTAATCTCATTCTCTGACACCCCTTGCTAATGGCACTCAGAGAAAAGTCAATATTACTCTAAACATTGATGTAATATTGACTTGGGTCAGTCCCAGCTGCACATTAACACCGTGGACCTGTTGTCTTGCTGCGCTCTAATAGTGTATTAATCCTTAAATCACAAGGATTGAAAAACGCAGAGGAGATTGACATTTACTGGAAAAATAAGACTGCTAAATTTTTTTAAAATAATTTCTTCTTAATTACTATTTGTAATTTAAATAGTTAAACATTTTCGAACAGCGCGGGTATTTGCTTTCTTGTTCGGGTTTAGATGAGATGCTTTATGCCTAAATTTGAAGCTACAGCCAGCGAGCGATTAGCTTAGTTAAGCGTAGAAACTGTAAACAGGAAAAAAATCGAGCCTGGCTTTGTTCAGAGTTAGACAACTCATCCGACTGGCACCTGAAATCTCACAATTAAAACATTACATCTCATTTGGGCTTTTTGTGGGAGGTTTCCAGGGAAGCAGGGAGAAGTTACTGCTCCCAGCCCGATAAAACCACGAAGCACTGTTTTGACAATTTATTCTTGTTACACATAACTCGACTAGCTGATGACCCCTGTTTATAGTCTCTGTGCTAAACTAAGAAAGCTAAGAAGGAAAACCTTTTCTCTTTAAATTAAGGGTAACCGTCATCCCCAAACCTTTTCCAACATAATTTGTTGGAAGTGTTCCTCATTGAGTGGCTAAAGTGCTTTGTTTAGAACTTTGATTCACTGCTCAGTTGTCGTAGTAGTAGTAACAGGCTCACTGATTTACTTACTACTCTTGACTCGTGCCAAATTCTCTGTGTGCGTGTGCGTGCGCACAACCACAGAGTTGTGCTCGGAGAGGTATAAAAAGAGGTCACAGGATCTGTTTTCCTGCTGGTGCTGCTTGCATGCTCACTGAGCCATGGCCGACTATCTGCTGGCCAGTTTAGTCAGAAAGACTGTCAGCAAAGAACGAGCCGGCTCATATATTGATCCCAATGAGGGAGCTCGTCATAAATATTTTGTGTATTTGATTTGTCAGTGTTGTTGTGTGTTGTGTATGCATGTGTGTTGTATATTTACATATATATTTTGTTTTGTATTTTACTTTTATTTTACTTGTATACTTCTATATCTTTCATCCCTGTTTCTTATATTTTGTGTTTTGTTTTTACTCTTGTGTGTTGCTGCTACTGTCACGACAAATTTCCCCTTGGGGATTAATAAAGTATATATCTATCTATCTATCTAAAGCTGGCTTTAAGTTTCACCCTGCTACACTGCGGCACAAGCAGAAAGGATCCGTTGTGCTATGGATTGCTGGTTGGAGACTTTTTTTTATGTGGAAAGATGATTGGTGAGCTGTATTTAATGAGACCAGCACAAACAATGATTTTGTGACGTCTTGATTTAATAAGAAATGCCACCATCTTTTCGGGCGCTACCGGCAACCAGAAGCTATTTCTAAGTTTTAAATGGCATTCAGGACTCCAGACTAACTTTTTTTACTAGGAGCACAGTGGCCCCTAACTTAAAATGTTCGGGGCGCAAGCAGAAAATGTAGGGGCGCACACTATAAATCGACTTGCAAAGTGTTCTTCTTTGGCAATGAAATACGGCGTGTTAAACTTCAATAGCAATTCGCAGGGCTCAAGTTTTGAAGACAGGCAAGAGTGGCAAGAGTGACAAGTTTGTCAGCAACAAAAATATTTAATAACAAAAAAATAAAAAATCTGCTAATTTACTGGTCGCGCATGCGCGAGTTGATGAAAAATGTACTCGCACTGTGTCTAATTTTAGGCGCAAAATGCGACCATGTGGTCGCAGTCTGGAGCCCTGGCATTGCAACACTTTTATTTTAAAAAGCAGACAAATTGACCGCGTCACATTTTCTCAATCAAATGTGATGCTCATTGTACCTACCGTGAGTATAACCGCCCTTATCTCTCCCACAGCCAAGAAGAAGAATTGTCTTCATCGTCCAGCGAAGAGGAGAGCAACAAGCGGCAGAATGAGGATCTGTTTGGCAAAGTGGTCTGTGTGGAGGGGGTCGCCACCGGGGAAAAAAAGAAGACCACGTGGTATCCTGCTTTGGTGAGCTCATAGTCTCCCTTCATTTACAGCTCTCTGCTCCATCGCTGTGAAGAAACAGGAACCGCTGCGGCTGGTCTTCCAGTACACTCGCAGCATTGTGCCATTTCATTTCAACGCCCGGTTATGTAACCTCAGCAGGATTATGTTCTTGCGTAACGCCACTCATCAAATATTGGAAAAGTGCTCGATGCTGTGGTTAAATATCTAATTTCTTTCAAATGAGACAAACTTTTTTCATTAGCTGCCTGCTGTCCGTAGTTTGAAGAATTTTAGAAAGAAAAATAATTCAGCTCTTATTTTGTAAGAAAAAAAAAGAAGTTCCCCCTGGTGTGTGCAACAATGCAGTACAAACGCTGGTGGGATGTTTATTAGTCCTTTCCACCCATAACCCTCAGCCAGCGTTAGCATACAGTGAAATGGTGACAGGCGTTGTTTGTTTTTGTAAGTGTTGCATGTAGAACTGGAAGAATGGGAGAGGGTGGGGGAAATCTGTCCCTTTTTTTTTTTTTTACTGTGTAGACAGCAGGGCCCCGCCTCCAGGGTATGTTGTTCTTGGCTTGCAGTTGACTGAGCTCAATGCTGCCTCCCTGTGACAGCCAGGAGAAGTATGTCACACGGTGGCCCATCACTGTGGAGCAGTACACCGCTAGATGTTTCATGCAACAGATGATGCATGGCTGTGACAAACAATGTGCTCCTCAGAGGCACCATTAAATAAAATTCAGAAGAAACGTGTGAGTTGGATGCTTTCATTTGCACCTCTGCAGTGCAGCACATGTGTCAAAGAGAAATGACACGGGTGTTGAAGTGAAAGCATCCACCCGGAGCAAGCAGGCAGCCTCCTGATGGAAATCAAATCTCCATAATGTCAGTGCTGCCTCCTGTGGGTTAGACCCTGGCACTGGAACAACTCTGTTGCGCCTCTCGACTCCGGTAGACAGCAGCAGCGCATGCTGTGAGTGGGCACGCACCCCCTTACACATCGCTCCTCGTCGCACGCGGTTATTTTGTCTTTGTTTTTCGGAGACGCCATTTCCTGTAATCCATCAGCGTGGCCTTTTCCTGAAATTACTTTAGTCATTAACTCTGACACCCTACCTCCGCTTCACTGTCTCACACGTGCATACATGCACACACATGCATAATACCACATCTTCTGACCTCTTGACTTTCTCTTGTTTCTGTGCAACAAGGTCATCTCCCCAGACTGCCATGACGACGTGACTGTGAAGAAGGACAACATCTTCGTCCGATCGTTCAAGGACGGAAAATTGTGAGTCATCAATAGTTGCTGAAAACCACACGTTATGGGGATTAGACCTGTAGCAACGAATCAGACATTTTTAGCATTTAATCCATCGATTATGGTTAGAAGTAATCATTTAATCAAAAAGTCATTGGCATTGCACAAAGTCTCTTCAGAGGCCTTACCACTGCTCACTGATTAATGACAAAAAATAAGTGGTATTAAATTATTGTTAAACCAAGGAAGTAAACAAGATTGCCATTTTCTCTTGATACATTTTCTAAGTCGCTCTTGATTTGTTTTCTGAAAGTCAGTTAATCAACTAATTATCTCGTAAGACATCCTCATCAGGGGGTAAAAGTATTTTAATTGGATATATATGCAGTGAACTCTTACTACATTGTAAGATATGGCTGCACAATATGAGTATATTACTTACAAATAATTTAGTTACTTTTTTAAAAATCTTTTTCATGCCTTTTTTTGTTTATTCAATGCCATGGGCTTTGAACGTTCCACTCAAATTATAGGGAGCCGTGCCAGAGGAAATGTATTTACCTTGACCAGCTAATTGTGCATGTTTAAATGACACCTTTATTAGAATATAACCTGTGTGCCTTCCCTGCCGGTGCTTGCCTGGCTGTGCTGTTTGTATTTGTGCTAAGGCTGTGAGTTACTGAGTTACTGGTAAGCTAATATAGTGTAGCTCCCCCGCAGCCTGCCCTTGGTGTGGAACCACACAGCCAGATTGCTTTGTCTGTGGCAATGAGAGAAAGATGAATCTGCCCTGTCTTCTGTCTGTCTGTCTCCACTCTACATAAATTAATCTGGTCTCTGCCCGCTGTTCCAACGTCTACTTTTCTGTCTGTCTGAACTCCGTTGGTGACGGAGCAGCCTCCAGCCCGCATTCCTTAATGGATTCCCGGCGTAACTCATCAGCGCGTTCCTTAATCTGCAGCTGAAGACACATTTGCAGTAAACCTAGTGTGAAGACTCCCTCTTATAATTCATATTTTGGCTAATAGTTGGGTGGCGAGTCGAGCTGATGAGGGATAAGATAAGAGAATCAGAGGGGACCTGGAAGTCAAACACAAGTCAAGTCAAAAGTATTTCCTCTCTAAACATGGCACCCTGTGATGAAACCTGATTCAGCACAGTGTATCCACGGGTACACGCAACAAATAGTAATGTAAGAAGTCAGAAAATCTATATCATCCTAAATGAGATTTTCAAGTTGTTTCCCTCCAATCCTTTTTGCTTCGATGTGGCTGGAATAGCAAAGACGAGAAGTGCACAGCACCGGTCGAATCCTGTCTTTGTTTTTACGAGGACAGAGTCACTTGTAGTCATTGCTGACGTCCTGCAAAGGAGGACCAAGCAAAGTAAGTCTGTTAACTGCATATGACAATAAAATAAAAAATATCACACGCAACACCACCAGATCCAGACTGTACCCTCTTTTCAGAAACACGACGGCTGTTTCAATGCCGCACAGTTTCTTGTTCCTTTCTTTCAAAACAAGCGCTCCTCTTGTCACTGTTTGTTATGGTGCATTTCACCATTCATGTCAGCCTCTTTTCATCTATTGTTACGGAGTTATTCTAACTTGTTTTTATGAAGAGGGGTCACATCCATATATATATGTGTGTGTGTGTGTGTGTGTGTGTGTGTGTGTGTGTGTGTGTGTGTGTGTGTGTGTGTGTGTGTGTGTGTGTGTGTGTGTGTGTGTGTGTGTGTGTGTGTGTGTGTGTGTGTGTGTGTGTGTGTGTGTGTGTGTGTGTGAGAGAGAGAGAGATCTACGATACCTGCCATAAATACCACGTTACTCGATCCTTACAATACGATACCAGAATTCGATACGATACTGGTATATGTACCTATAATAGTCATAAATAAAACTTCCCTTTATACCAGCTGGTTCCTGTCCAGCTTTTTAACACTTAACAAATGACATTAATATTAGTATAAACCTGCAGCAAGATATTAATGAAAACCACATGGTGCCATCAAAACATTGATTATACACGGCTATGCAGGTGTTTTGTCTATCTGACCAGATGAATACATTAGTTCCTTCCATAAGTATGAGAATTGTAGAGTTCATATTTTATCTTAATTCATGGAATCATAATTTTTTTAATTTAGTACGTGTTTGTATTGTGACCTCATAATCGTATAGCAGGGCTCCAGACTGCGACCAAATGGTCGCATTTTGCGCCTAAAATTAGACACAGTGCGAGTAAATTTTTCATCAACTGTGATTGCGACCAGTAAATTAGCAGATTTCTTTTTTTTGTTATTAAATATTTTTGTTGTTTACAAACTTGTTCTACACTTCAGCCCACTATAGTTAGCGGTAATGCCTGAATGACTGGTTTGCTAACCGACATTAACTCCAGAAGAAGAAGAAAGGAGACGAAAACCGAAGAAGAAGAAGGCTGGCCTGTGTGTGAGAGGGGGCTAATGTGTGAAAAGAGGCGCACCGCAGCGGAGACACAACGAGGGCGAGGGCCGCAGAGTGAGAGGTCCACGAGGATCCTCACCACCGAATTCCGTCCCCCGAGTTGAATCTCTGGGTCAACTCAGCCGACTCTCACATGTCTGCCCCTATAGACTGATGTTCACGGTAAACGCATTCGATCTGGAACGCGCGAGGGTTTTGATAACGTTAGCGGAAGGATTTAAGTGACAACATCCGGTTTTGCAAAGTTAGCGGAAAGAACCACGTGAAACAACATCCGTTTATCAAAATAAGATGTCGACAAATCATACACTAACATATAAAAGTAAACAATGAACTGATGTTGTATCTTTATAGATAGTTTCTGAGATTTAGCTTAAATTATGCTAACATTAAAAATGTTTACTGTACCAAGGAAGAGTTTATAAAATTAGTCAGTCTTTTGTATGTTAAGAAAAGTCCTGTATATAGATTTCCCAAGAGTTCCAGGAAATGAATGATGCAGATGTGTTCCATACATATCTGAAATCCCTACAATAGCAATCAAACAATTTTAATGTATCAATTAGGAAATTTTCAAAGTAAAGTTCTAAATGTTTAAAGAAATCGGTAATTTCTTTAATGTTTGAGTTGCTTTATATATGTATTTCCTCATAGTCCTAGGCAATAATGCTACACAATAAATAGAATGCTTCAATCAACACCGTGATCGGTGATTGGTATTATCGGATCGGCAGATACTGATTTCAGTGATCGGTGATCGGCACCAAAACCTGATCGGTGCATCTCTAGAAACCAACAAATGTTTTGATTGGCTACATCAAGTGCAACATGCACATGCTCAAGGTATGTTTTCTCTTCAAATATGTTTAAACTCAATACAGTAACTTCTGAAGAGTTCTCTGTTGTGAATGTTTTGCAGTTCATGAAGGCAAACAGGCATAAGATTGTATATTGTCAAATTATTTATCAGTAATACAGTAAAAATGATGGGAAAACTTTGCAAGTCGATTTATAGTGTGTCAGGGTTTTCCTGCAGTCTTACGCAAGCACCTGCTGCTTTCCGCCCATGACATGACAAGCCCGAGCGCAAAAAAAAGTCTGCGTTGAAAAAACAAAAAACAACTGTGTTCATCAGGTTCATGTCACCCAAGACCCATTTTGACCCAGGAAAAAGTGCGCCCCTAAATTTTCTGCTTGCGCCCCTAACATTTTAAGTTAGGAGCGACTGTGCTCCTAGTTAAAAAAGTTAGTCTGGAGCCCTGTATAGACTTGTCGTCAAACTAGGCTCAGGCTACTCGTGTTGGGCTGTATATGGGTGAGCTTGTTTATAATCACATTGCTTACCTGTCGTTCTTTGGAAAGTTTGGGGTGTCTGAAAGGTACTTTGCCATGTTTTACTTGTTGCCTCCCTGAGTGGCTTTGAAACACGCTTAGCAAACAGGTCTCTGTATGTCAGTGGGCTTTCCTTCACTGTCTGTGTGTCAGTGGGCTTTCCTTCACTGTCTGTATGTCAGTGGGCTTTCCTTCACTGTCTGTTTGTCAGTGGGCTTTCCTTCACTGTCTGTATGTCAGTGGGCTTTCCTTCACTGTCTGTTTGTCAGTGGGCTTTCCTTCACCGTCTGTATGTCAGTGGGCTTTCCTTCACCGTCTGTGTGTCAGTGGGCTTTCCTTCACTGTCTGTATGTCAGTGGGCTTTCCTTCCTTCACTGTCTGTGTGTCAGTGGGCTTTCCTTCACTGTCTGTATGTCAGTGGGCTTTCCTTCACTGTCTGTGTGTCAGTGGGCTTTCCTTCACTGTCTGTGTGTCAGTGGGCTTTCCTTCCTTCACTGTCTGTGTGTCAGTGGGCTTTCCTTCACTGTCTGTATGTCAGTGGGCTTTCCTTCACTGTCTGTGTGTCAGTGGGCTTTCCTTCACTGTCTGTGTGTCAGTGGGCTTTCCTTCCTTCACTGTCTGTGTGTCAGTGGGCTTTCCTTCCTTCACTGTCTGTGTGTCAGTGGGCTTTCCTTCACTGTCTGTGTGTCAGTGGGCTTTCCTTCACTGTCTGTATGTCAGTGGGCTTTCCTTCACTGTCTGTGTGTCAGTGGGCTTTCCTTCACTGTCTGTGTGTCAGTGGGATTTCCTTCACTGTCTGTGTGTCAGTGGGCTTTCCTTCCTTCACTGTCTGTGTGTCAGTGGGCTTTCCTTCCTTCACTGTCTGTGTGTCAGTGGGCTTTCCTTCCTTCACCGTCTGTATGTCAGTGGGCTTTCCTTCACCGTCTGTATGTCAGTGGGCTTTCCTTCACCGTCTGTATGTCAGTGGGCTTTCCTTCACCGTCTGTATGTCATTGGTCTTTCCTTCACCGTCTGTATGTCAGTGGGCTTTCCTTCACCGTCTGTATGTCAGTGGGCTTTCCTTCACCGTCTGTATGTCAGTGGGCTTTCCTTCCTTCACTGTCTGTGTGTCAGTGGGCTTTCCTTCACTGTCTGTGTGTCAGTGGGCTTTCCTTCCTTCACTGTCTGTGTGTCAGTGGGATTTCCTTCACTGTCTGTATGTCAGTGGGCTTTCCTTCACTGTCTGTGTGTCAGTGGGCTTTCCTTCCTTCACTGTCTGTGTGTCAGTGGGCTTTCCTTCACTGTCTGTGTGTCAGTGGGCTTTCCTTCCTTCACTGTCTGTGTGTCAGTGGGCTTTCCTTCACTGTCTGTATGTCAGTGGGCTTTCCTTCCTTCACTGTCTGTATGTCAGTGGGCTTTCCTTCACTGTCTGTGTGTCAGTGGGCTTTCCTTCACTGTCTGTATGTCAGTGGGCTTTCCTTCCTTCACTCGGCAAAAGCTCCTGCACTCCATGTGGTCTCCCCAGCTTTGCGGTCGCTCACAGCGCTGCCTGTGTGAACGCGCTGAGTAGCCCCGCCCCTCTGGAGGCAGCGTGACAGGGAGCGGAGCAGTGAATGCACTCTGATCAATCGCTATTTTAATAAAGTATCTATACTAAAAATATGCAAAACCGTATCGTTTTGAACGTTTGGGTACCGCGGCACCTTTTTGGTGTCGGTACACCGTGCAACCCAATGTGTGTGTACTGTATAGTTACTGTATATACTATAAAATATGCTATATTATAAAATATATTACTGTGCTTTGATATCCCAGAATATATTTTTGAATGAGCAAAATACCTGATTTGAAAACGGTTCTTCAAATATTCCAAGAAGAAACTAGGTAGAGGTGTACATTGTAAATATTGTATTTCATAAAGCATTTGGAACCTAACATTTATGATATAATTGACTTGCTTCAGATCAACCATTGATATGTAGCAGTTTCAGATAGTATATTGATATATCTTGATTTAATATTACATCATCTGAATTGATAATAACACGCATGCACACACATTACTGTGTATTTGTGTGCAAAATTTAAAAAAATACTGGTTATTTCATATTTATTTATTGAACCACAAGAAAACATGCTATATCGGGATACATACCGTTATCGAGATATGGAATGACGGCTATATCGGCCAGTCCTAGTTTCATTTGAATTGACATAAACACATCAGGTTTTGTATAAACAAACAACCAAAGGGTTAGGTGATGCCTTTTATTTTCAGCCATTCTAGTGTTTCAGCTTTAGGGATGGAAATGTTAGTCCGTCGGTCATGACTGAAATCCCTGAACAACATGAATTGTCTGAATATTTTGTCTTGATTTTTAAAAATGTTTTATTTGTAGTCCCTCCATGACAAATCTAGTCATTGGATCAGCTCAGCTGCCTACAGATACCACGGCACATCGTCTCTCTGGCACGCTCGCCAAGCCTCTGACTGTTTTCAGCTTACGAGCTCCACGGATCCATATATCTGCCGAATCACCAACACTTTGCCCAGCTTCTGTGGGGATATTGTGAGAAAGTATGCATGTGAATGCAGTCACGTCTGCTCAGATTTCGACATATTCGGCGTCGCTGTAAGATGGAAAATGTCTCCCTGCCAGTGGTTTAGTTAACAGGACCGTGGGGTTGTTTTCATAGTCCGACTTACTTAACGTAGAGTCCCACCATATGGCTAAATCTTGATGTTGACACACTTGTTGCTGCACACACACATTAATCAAGAGTTGCTGTGTTTCGCAGCTACACGGTGATACGGAAAGACGTCCGCGAGATGAACAGTGACTTTCCTCCAAAAGCCGACGCAGGACTCAAACCAGGTGAGTTGAAACTAAAGCTTTCAAGAGGTGAATCTCAAGGAACCTCGACATCTGTGGGCTGGCCTGTATTTTGACACATTTGGCAGTAAGCGCCCAAAGAGCGAGCTGCAGCGAGAGACAGACGGGGCCAAGAGAGGTTTAGTTCTTTTGTTCTGGGGAATGCAGCGGCTGAGAGCTCCTGTCACTGGCAAGTCTATTTTTATTTGAAGTCCTCACCAGGCTTTTTATATCGTGCCCCCGATTTTCTGCTGCAGAGCTCTCACTCGTTCGTAATTACAATAAAGAAACAGCTTCGTATGATCCCAGTCTTGGTGTTCACAGGTGGTTGACTCACAACTGTTATATCTTCGACATTACAAACATATTACAAGCGTCTGCCACGGTGGTTACTTGATGCTACTTAAACCCACCTGTGAGATTGTGGCTGAATGCCTCGGCTGCTCTGCGAATATGTCCGACAGATTTTCATTCTGCTTCTCTTTTTTCTCCTATGGCTGCTTGTTGTCATGTTCATGTCAAATTCTTTTTTGGGGTAGGGGTCTATTATTATAAGATGGTAATAACGGTTATATAACTAATGTTTTTTTGAGCAAAGTAGTTTTTGTAAATCAAAATCTATTGTCAGTTAGTATGTTGTCTGAAGATGCTCTGGCTTCATTTAGTATAATACACAGTTTGATTGCCTGAGTACAAAAATATTCTGTACTGAATAAAATAGAAAAGGTTTCATTCATAACGTTGACATTTAAATTCTAAATCAACATTTGAATGGAGTGCAGTTTATTTGCACGTTTATTCATTCTGTTTAAACCTGGCATTTCTGCAAAGTTGCAGATAAAGATCAGGCTCCATTAATATTGTTATTACTATATTTTTTGTATAACCACATTCCTCAGGTGGCTGCATCGGATTGTGTCTCTCGTGTCATCCAAGCATTTCCAATAACCCCCAGAGCGTTGACGAGTCCAAAAGTATAAATCTATTGCAAGAAATAAGATGTAATCGTATCCAAAATTCACAACGTGTTTTTATTTCACAAAATATTCTGCTTCAATCCTTTTGAAAACAACAGTCACCGCAGTCCAAAAACTTGTTTCTCCCAATTGTCGTACACTAAGGGAGAGTTGAATTAATTAATGAAAGATGATTTCATAAAAGGACCAACTCATTTAATCCGATGAATCACTTAAATCCATTTGGGATGCATGTGTATATGCAGACACTCGTATACATGCACAACCAGCATCCTCATACGCTCCAAACAGATGTGCCAGATGTTATGAGCTTTAAGTCAAAGAAGGATTGTTTACTCACCTTGTTTCTGTTGATTCATGATATTCTTTCCATTTGAAGAATCACCTTTGCTTAATCTACAAGACTTAAAGAGCAATTTTATTAAAACATAATTTATTATCTCTGTTCGTAGGGCATGACAAAATGTTCTTTGAATGATTTATCTTGCAAGCAGCAGAGAATGCTAGCCAGCGCTCATCGGGTGTGGTTATTATGGTGTGCATGTAATATTACGTTGTGTGTTTGACAGCACTGGATGCAGCCTTGGAGTTCCTGCAGCAGTTTGTCGTGCCGAGCAGCTGGAAGACAGAAGTGAAGGAAGAAAGTTCAAGCAGCGAGGATGAGGAGGAAGAGGAAGGGCAGGATGAAGATGCCAGTGGTGAAGATGAGGAGGTAAGGGGGGAAACCCTGCACATTCTCTTAGCCTCACAACCTCACAAGTTTTTTGTTTTTTTTAAAGAAGGAAAAAAAGGAAGAAGACGAAAAATGACACTCAACATTTTTTGCTTCCTGTCTGCAGGAGGAAGTGGAGCCGTTCCCCGAGGAGCGGGAGAACTTTCTACAGCAGCTCTACAAGTTCATGGAGGACAGAGGTGAATCCAGAGGGCAGATACCATTTAGGTTTTACGGGTTTCTTCAAAACAAGCATTTTATTTCTAAGGTTTAAGCAGCCGTTTGTATACTTTGTGAAACAGCCTTCCCACTTTAAGGTCAAGGGAGAGCTCACATTTACCTGAACACAATAATAAGAAACACAATTTCAGTATTTTATACCTTTTTAAAATCTCCCTCTTGTAATCCCAAACCTAGATTAATTATCTTTCTCTTTATTGCCCAATACCTTTGTCACATTTGCTCTCCAGTCTTTTATTTGACAACTTTAGCTCCCATCAGATCTAGATTTTACACCAACAAATATGATCAGCTTATAACGTATGATGTGCTGTTATTAAAGTTCATTAAACAACTTAAAAGTATATAAAATAGTACAAATGAGCACAACACTCAAGAGGACGCATTCGTTCTGCACCATGGAAACTTACTACTCATGGTACATTGTCCTAATGAGGTTTTTACTTAAGTGACTTTTTTAATGCAGGACCTTAACTTATCATTGGAGTATTTGTATTTTGCGGTATTGGTACTTTTATTTTATATTTTGAATACCAATTCCACGTAGCTTTACAAATGCAATGTGATGCAGACTCGCGTTACCAGACTGTTTTCAGGAGGTTTTCTTTTACTGACATTTATAGTTGTGTCCACCATCTCAACCGTGATGTGTTTCTCCTCCTCAGGAACTCCCATCAACAAACGGCCTGTGTTGGGCTACAGGAACCTGAACCTGTTCAAGCTCTACAGGCTGGTGCACAAACTGGGAGGCTTCGACAAGGTGAGTGCCACCGTGACGGCTCGCCATGTAGCAGGACGTCGTGCACCTGTCTCGCTTGATGTCGACTGACTCTGGATCTGTCTTCCCTTGTTGTCCGTGTTTGAGCAGATTGAAAGCGGCTCCATTTGGAAGCAAGTCTATCAGAACCTGGGAATCCCGGTGCTCAACTCAGCCGCTGGCTACAATGTCAAATGTGCTTACCGCAAGTACGTGCAGAGTCTGCCTCCACAGCTGCTCAAAGCTTTTACATCTGTTGGGCAGAAGCAGCTTTTGATTCTCTAGTTATTTGTATTTTTTTCCCCCAAGACTGACAAGCAATCTTGTCTGTTTTATTCTTTAAATGTTCATCTGGATATCGCTTGTTCTACTTACACAAGTTCCTCAAGAATAAATTCAACTTTTATATTTTGCAAGATTACGTTTCAGTAGTGCCATCAGTGATGTAAGATGCACGTCTTTGAGAGGAGCAGAGAAATTAGTCTTTTCAGGATATGTTGACGATGTTTTGTTTCGCCCAGGTACCTCAATGGATTTGAGGAATACTGCACCTCCACCGCCATCACCTTCCGGATGGACCTCCCTTTGAAGCAGGCTCCCAAGGTGGAGGTGAAGTCTGAGGGCCAGGCAGGGGGAGCACCTGTCACCTCCTCCAGCTCGGAGGAGCAGAAAGTCCAGGTGGATGGAGACCCTTGTAGCACACAGTCTATCGTCTGCAAGGTGCATTCCCCAAACTACTTTCTGATTCAACTCTTTGTTGTTAGATTCATTACCTCCAGGCCTCCCTTGTAGATTTATAATGGAATCATTCCTCTCTCAAAGGACGAGAAGCCGGATTTGTCACGAAACAAAACGGAACCTGAACCCTTAATTACTGAGGAGAAGGACAGCGGGGACGACGACGAGGACAATGACGACAATGACGACAATGAAGACCTCGACCCCGAGGAAGAAGGCCCCCTCAAGGGAGACGCAGACGAGGGCTCGTCGACGGCCCGCCTCGGAGCGGAGAACATGAAGGAGGAGCGCGACGAGGAGCAGGAGAGCAAAGACAACTCTGGGTAGGTGGTCTGAAAGGATGGTCCCTCCACCAGGGTGGTAAAAATATCCTCATGGCATAAACACAAGCTCCGTGCAGGGCTTCTGCATGGTGAAGCTGTGTTAACATTCAATCGGACCTTAAATACCTAAACGTTTCACCAGACTAAAGGACCTGAGGCATTCACCTTCCTTGGTGGCAGTAGAAATCTAAAAGACCATTAGCAGATGAGGAGCAGCGACCCTTCCGACCTTAATGACACTAATACCCAGTATACCCACAATCCACCTCTACCTGCTAACCAGAGAGGGAAACTCTCCTCTCTCTCTAACTAAGCTCTTACCCACTGTCCTTCTGTGCTATTATTATTTCTCGTGGCTCGGTCGGCATCAGCTGGCAGAGACATCTTGGAGCACCAAAGCCGGATTGCTATGTTTCACCTGGCATGTCATGCTGTGCTCTCTCATTCTCATTATCTCTCTCTCTCTCTCTCTCTCTCCTTCTCTCTCTCCTTTGCTGGCTGGGATGTTTTTTGACAGCAGCCAGCCTCTCAGTGCACACAACTTGGCTGTGCTCTTATTTCTACCCCTCGCTGATCTCTCTCTTTCTCTCTGTCCTTAATTTTTTTGGCTTTTCGATGTTCCGCTTTATTAAATGTTCCATGTGTGTGAGTGTTGTCACTGATGCATTAGCACACTAGATGCAATATAGTGCTTTCAGAGGAAGTAACCTTTCTAGAGGGAAAGGGAAACGTGTGTGGTTTGGTCTCAGTTAGCGATTGTTTCCTTTCCAGAGCATCGAGATCATACTCCTGTTTGTTCACCTTCCACCACCCACCTTTGACATTTGTGTTATGGTTGTACGGTCTGCTGCGGACGGGCTAGAAACCACGTTTTTTTTGTGCGATTCGGTTGAAGGGATCGCACCATTTCTTATCCCACACTGTTGCTCTGAGGATGGTTCTCATGTGCGATCGTGGTAATTACCATTACGAGTGGATTATCTGACGATTGAGATGTTCCCGAGCCCTTTGTTTTGTCTGGATCATCGGTCCCTGCAGATTATGTGGTAGTGTGAGGTTTCCAGACACACACAGCAGACAACCTGCAGGCCGATCTCATCTTTCCTGATGATATCAGACCTGTTCGGCGTTTACAGCCTGAAATCTGCACAGTGGACTTGCAGTGTGTGTGTGTGCGTGTGTGTGTGCGTGTGTGTGTGTGTGGTTCACGTTTTCATTCCAGCAGCACCGACCATGTGCAGCCAACGAGAACTGGTTTACAATGACTCTCAATGAGACATTTGGGGGGAAGAGCAAGTGATTATATAAAAGTAAACTCAACAGGGGTTGTTAAGTAACTGCTTAAATACTATTTACCTTTTTTTCCTTAATGAAACTTATCAACTACTCTGTTGAAACGTGTGCTCCGGACTTTCTTTGCTGATGTTAGACTGCATAATACCGTGCACATCGACTGAAGTTGAAACCTCTGCAGGTTTGAGGAAATTACGATTCCTGACACAAGTGATGCTTTTGGAAAATCTCATTTGATTCGGGGCCGGCAGTTTTGGGATTAATCGTTTGTTCTGAACCATATAAGAACACGGTGAACGATGCCCATCGCAAGCTCCTCAAGTCCGAGGTGACGTCATTAAATGTCTTGATTGCAAACTCCCAACATATTCATTCACTATAATTTAAGAACGAGAAGAAGAACAAAACTGGACGGACTGAACCAATGCGTGGCATTTTTTCTATTCCAAATACATGCTCATTATTTTCCGTGGGTTGACCAACTGAATATTCAACCAATTGTTGCAGCTCTTAATGTGTTGCATCTCAGTGATACCTGTGCTTGTTTGTGTTTCGTGACCATATTCATCACCGAGGGGTGGAAAAGGTCTTCGGAATTGATTCGTGTGCAGCGTGTTCTTTTTAAATCATTTGGCATTTCCAGCGTGTCCCCAGTCGGTGACGGCTCCTTCGGGCTGTGGCCCGAGGACTGCTGCACAAAGAAGTGCATCTTCTTCATTGTGGTGTGTTGAGAACTAGCTGCCAGCAGAAGGCACGTGCTCTGAGCAGTTAGGAATGAGAGGGATTGTGTGGCGTACTGTGTTGCTGCTGTTCTGAGGCAGCAGGCCAAATTGGATCTGGTCGTCGTGCTTCCTCTCAGCGCTGTAGTCTTGCTTTAAGTTGCTGCGCTGCCTGCCAAGTTGTGCTTTGCTGTGCTAACCTGCCCCTGTGGCCCCTGTGGCCCCTGCGCCTAAACCACTTACTGGCATTCCTGCACCGCCGTATACCCTCCAGCTCCGACATCTCCTGACTGTTCCCACTAGCTCCTCCTTGTGGCTGTTTTGTTTCTTACAGTGGGCGCGTGTGTACGTGTGTGTGTGTGTGTGTGTGTGTGAGAGAGAGTGTGAGAATTCCAAGTATGTTGCTGTGTGTGGATATAGGGTTAGATAGCTTTACATTAGTGTTATTTCCCATGCAAGATGATTGATTTTAGCCATGAAAGAATTTTATTTGTATTTACTGTACACTCCCATGTCCTGTTCTTTGACTGGTATACTTTAAATGAACAGTTGTTTATTACTGCAGTTTGCTGTAGGTTACACTGGACTACAGTTAAGGAAGGACAGCAATGGGAAGTTTATGTTTCTGTGTAAGTGAGGGCCTAGTGTTGTAATGGGACAGGAAAGGCAAGGGTGGAGGATATTAATTAGACAACAGGCTTCCTTGCAGCAGGAAGCAGAGTTGGGGCGGGTGACTGTGGGTGGGGTTCTGTGGTGCTCATTGGGGCAGCCTAGGGCCAGGAAGTGCTGAACTGTTTTTCTTGCAGGGATGACAGCAGTCAGGAGGGGGAGGAAGGGGAGGAGTTTGAGTGTTACCCCCCGGGGATGAAGGTGCAGGTGAGGTACGGGCGAGCCCGCAATCTGAAGACGTACGAGGCCACTGTGAAAGAGGCAGACGTGGAGGGGGGAGAGGTGCTCTACCTGGTGCACTACTGTGGCTGGAACGTCAGGTAAGACAGGACCTGGGGAGAAATCACCTAACGTCTATATTCACCCTAAATAAATAAATTAAATAAAATACATCTCTTAACTTTCAATTCTGCGCAAGGGATCACCGCTACATGGGTGTCCCCTCAGTAGTAACAGATACATCCTTTCCTCACAATTCTGCTTCACTTATCCAGTCCCATGGTCAGTAGTCTGATTATGAAGAACACTGGGCCATCTAGTGGCATGAGCAGAATTACATTTTGGGTTGATGTGGATCACTCCTCAGCTTCCCTCACTCAGTTTTGACTGAATCCCCTGTCTGTCTGTCCCTCCCAGCTGTCTGTCTCTCAACTAAATCTGCAGACAGGCTGAATTTGAACCAATTGGACTCTGGGCATTGCCAACCAGTGGTTTTTAGTTAAACAATTTATTTTAGATCTACAAGATGACATGATTTTAATGTGAGTTACCCTTTGGAACTCTGAAAGGCCAACCAAAGTGCTGCTACACTCACCTATACCTCTCAACCCTCTCCCCCATCCCCAGCGGGTCAGGGTTAATGCAGTGTTAAGTAGAGTGTTAGGGTACCATGACACAGAGGTTAACTAGTCCAACCAGCATTTCATTGTCTCAATGTTGTTGTGTGATCCTCTAGCACTCTATATAAGACAGTGGGATGTTCTCTGCATTGTGTCTGTCGTGTGCGATGTCGTGAAACTTTTCATTTTCCTTATACAACCCACGTAGCAAACTTGGTACTGTTGGGAACTTTGTTGAATATGATTTGTGTGGTGGTCGGTGTTAATATTGTTTCTTTCTTCATCGTAACGGTTTGTCTTTTTCCACATAACACCATGGGTATTCTTCCTTTGCTGTTGAGGCTTATTGTGTCACAGCAACATGTTGGGGTCAGACAGTAGAGGTGTCTGTGTGGTGGGTGGTGTGAGAGGATAATTCTTCGCTCTCCTCAAAGATCTGAATGATGAAATTGTCTCTTGTCTTTGCACTTGATTTTAGATATGATGAATGGATCAAGGCAGACAAGATTGTGCGCCCAGCCAATAAGAATGTACCAAAAATAAAGCACCGCAAAAAGATAAAGGTACGAGACTGGGGAGGGATCCCTTTTCAACTTCAGCCTGGTTTGATGTCATGAACAGAATCACTGACTGTGTTCATCATTCCTGACAGAACAAAGCTGAGAGGGAGAGAGACAGGTTGGAGAGGCTCAATGACAGAGAAGTCCTTGGCCCTTCGCCCCACGCTAACCGCCTCTCACGCTCCAAGTGTGGCCTGAGTCAGGATGTCTTTTCCAAGATGGACGAGGGTGAGGACAAAGGGACTCAGCAGTCTCCAGTCAAGTCTATAGAAATTACTTCTATCCTCAATGGCCTGCAAGGTAGCAACACTCAATAGCCTGTAGTCCTTATGCACACTTACTGCAGCTTGGGACACTCTGAAGTGGTTTAATTATGCTGTTGATATCCTGCTGAAATTAACACAAGTTCTTTCTCGTTTACCTCAGCCTCGGAGATATCCACAGATGAAAGTGAGCACGACGACGATGACGATGATAATAATGATGAGGAGGGCGAGCATAACGAGGGAGATCGCCCTGGTTGCAGAGGCAGCCCGAGAAAGGCCCCACCAGAGCCCCCGCAAACATCAGAGTGCTTGGAGAGCGGGACCCCTCCGGAAGCATCCAAACCGTCTCCAGGCTCAGGAAAGAGCCAGGAATCAGGAGTCGGTTCAGAGAGCGCAGATGTTGGGAAGCGCAGAAGCCAACCGGAGTTTGAAGGAGAGCAGAGCAACAGGAAGAGAAAATCTGACGGTGCAGCGGAGAGGACCCAGAAAGGCCACTCTACAGCGAAGACCCGGAGCACCAGGAGTGCCGACTGGCTGCCTGGAGCCTCTCCCAGGAAAATGGAGGAGAGAGCTGCTTGTCCCGGGGAGGAGAGGGGGGCCTCGTCCAGCAGCAGTTCAGATGACGAGGATGCATCACTGGCCGAGTCCCAAGCGGAGGAAAGTGAGCGAAGCCGGCCAAAACCCAAAGGTTCATCTTCCAAGAAGTACAACGGGATGAAGGAGAAGACCAAAGGTGGCAGACCAGCTGGATTCTGGGAGATTCCTGAAAAGAGGGCCAAAATGGCTGGGAACGCCGAGGAAAGGCCAGCTGTCCGCTCTAAAGGCCAAAAGGATGTGTGGTCCAGCATCCAGGCCCAATGGCCGAAGCAGACTCTTAAAGAGTTGTTCTCTGACTCAGACACCGAGGCCGCCAATTCTCCTCCTCCGCCTGTGCCCCCGTGTCTGGAGGAGCCGAGTATCGAACAGGATGCTGGACCTGAGGACGAAGCCTCCGAGGAGCAGATGGAGAACGACAAACTGCAGGAGTTTCCAAGCAGTGGCAGTAACTCTGTACTCAACACACCACCAACAACGCCCGAGTCGCCCTCAGGGGGAGGCAGTGTTGTGGAAGACTCCGGTCCAGCGCAGCCCTCCTCCTCCCCGCCGCCGTCCGTAGCGCCCGTCTTGCCTTCAGAGCCGGTTTCTGACGCTCTTCCCTCAGGACCGAGGCACGAGGAAGCGGCAGGCGGGCGCAGTGAGACGGACAGCAGCACAGTGGAAGTGGAGAGTCTGGGCGGGGAGCTGCAAGACCTCCCTCAGGATGAGGGGGCAGGTTCCCCCTCGAAGGTGTTCGACGTCAGCCTCTCCTGCAACAGCAGCAGCAGCGGCAGTCTAGAGCTGAGCAGCAGCAGCCAACTGGAGATCGAGCAGAAGTCCAAAGGTACAAGTCCGAGCACATTTTGCTCGAGTCTTTTTTTTCTTGACAGAATTCGGTAATTTTCTTGAAGATGAAATACTAAATAGATACATGCTGACGACTCATTTCGCAGTCTGCTCGCTTCCTCACCGTCTTCTCGCATTATATTTGTAGCCTCTGTGAGTCAGAAGCGGCAGAAGGAAGCACAGACAAGTGTACCCTCGAAGAAACACAAGCCAAACCGCAAGAGCCTCGGTGTGCCTCCCAAAAAGAATAGGAAAACGGGTAAGAGGAGCTGTAGATGCAAGAATCGCTGACGCCCTGCTTGCTTTTTTTTTTATTTCAAAAGCCAGCAGCACTTTTTATCAGCTGTAGAATTTTCTACGAATGAGATTTTGCCTGATCATTGTTCCTTTTTTCCCACATTAGCTGTCTCTTCTCCTCCAGCCAACAGCAGTGACAGTGAAGACCAGTCTGTTGTTGAGGGCACTGCCAAATCAACTGCCTCAAAGAACAGCCCCCCACAGGTGAAGGCTGCCACTTCGCCCAAGTGTCACGTACGATCTCCCCCTTCGAGCCATAAGTACCACAAGCAGGGTGACGCCGACCACAGCCAGCACCGAGACAACCATGGAAGATCGTCACGCGTGTACAAGTGGAGCTTCCAGATGGGTAAGTGTCGCACAATTTAGTTGTTTTTGGGATTTGGATGAACTTGTTCTGTAATTCATCAACTATTTTGTGTTATATTTATTAAAGTTGAGTTTTATATGCGTTTGTCTGTGCTCTGTTGCCTCTGAAGTCATAAAATGCGTTATTTTTGCTCCACTTAGCTGACCTGGAAAAGATGAGCAGTCTGGAGAGAATTTCGTTCCTTCAGGAGAAGCTGCAGGACATCAGGAACCACTACCTCTCCCTCAAGTCCGAGGTGGCCTCCATCGACAGACGGCGGAAACGCATGAAGAAGAAGGAACGGGAAAGTGAGTAAGCTCTTTGTGACCTCGGCAGCGCTGATTACCAGGCTTGTGTTGCACCAGCCTTTCTTAAGTTTGTGTGTGAAGATCTGGTTACACGCTGGCACCCATACGTGCCTCTAAACTGACCTTAACCAAATCCTCCTCCTGTTTGTTCTGAAGGCACAGTGGCGGCTTCCTCTTCGTCCTCCTCGTCCCCGTCCTCCAGCTCACTGACTGCGGCAGTCATGCTGACGCTGGCTGACCCGCCGGTGTCATCCTCATCGTCCTCTTCGCAGAACTCTGGGGTGTCAGTGGAGTGCAGGTGACAGGACGAACCAGCGAAAATCCACCGCACTAAGCACTTAACCAGCACCCTGGGGTCACTGCCCCCACTCCCATCCAACAGGCGGACAAGTCAACCTACATACTGTAACTACTGGGGCCCAAAAACCAGACCAGAGACAAACAAACAAGAAACGAGCACTATTTTCTATTGACAATTGTTTCCTTGGCAAGCTAACGGCACTTAAGTGCACTTTTATGAAGATTGTGTAGGGGGATAACATTTGTCCAAACAAAAATAAGAAAATTGTCTTTAACGCTCTCATTAATTGAACATTTATAAGAATAGTTTTTGCAAGCAATAATTGTTTCCGTTTGATAAAAGTTGTGATTGGTAAGTGATGATTTCCAGTGAAGACCCCCCTCGGTGCTCTGTCCTTGTAGCTCAACGCGGTACGGCCTGTGCTCGCCATGTGGGTCCGGTGAGTCGAGAGGAACACATTGCCACATTGGCATCAAGAGTGTACCAAATGTAACTTTGCCACGTTTCTCTGTCGTCCCTCATTATATCGGTCTTCATGTGGTTGAACCCCAAGTGGTTGACGACGCTCTCCACGCGTACAGGCGCGTGGTGCTGTACATGCTTGCATTGAGTCGTGTAGGTGTTGGCGGGTAGGGTTTCAGACCATCATAGGTCCACTGATGGCCTCAGTGGATGAATATGGAATGATACTGTAGTGCCTTTTTGTTCTTCTCCATGGGGCACTTTGAGAAAGGACCGCACTTTTTTTACCCTGATCCTCTTCTCAAATCAGAGGGTCAGCTGGAATAAGGTGTCCCTGACAAAAGACTGAGAAATGCCCCATGAGTGTGCAGGCAGTAAAGGGATGAGTCTGATGGATAACAATGGTTCTAATCAGCGTATGGTGATATTTAAGAAGTATAATTGTAAAATCAGATCTTGTATACTTGGAGAACCTGTAATCTACTACTGAATTATCATCCAGGTTGGGTGCAACTGTCACGTTTGGCAGTATAAAATGTGCAATGATGGAGGTGGTGAATCAAATGGTCACATTATTCCAGTTCTTCAGCCTTTTTAAATGCCCATCTGCTTTATTTGATTATGTTTCCATCACCCATGTAATCCCCTCTGTCCCATTGTCTTCACTCAAGATTTGCAACTGGATCAAGTTAACATGAAGGCAGTGTAGGAGGTATTTCCAGCATGTACTCGGTACTGCAAAACACACGAATGAAGCTGAATCTCACATTTTGCAGGGTTTTCAACAAAAATGAAGGTATTCAATTATGTGCATTTTTGCTTCGTTAAATAAAGCAACGCATAGTCTTTTGGCATCTTTCTAATTGTACTCATGATCAAAAATGACATGTCATTTTCTCTCACACTCATCCCTACCAAAAAAGGTTTGGCTCGGTTTCCTGTACTATGACGAGATTAAAGTTAAAGATATTGTAAATGTACATTTATATCATAGTGACGTATGTGTATACATTTCTGAATACATCTCCATTGTTTCCTTTGTATAGACCCCCTACTGTATGATAAATTGAAGTTACAATTTGTTTGGCACTTGTATGTCATTGTATGCTTTTGTTATACATTTGTATATTGAGAAGTGTTTTGAGTCAAGCTATTTAATATCTTGCACTGTGAATAACGTACCTTTCTGTACAGACAGTTTTACGGTTTTAACTGCAGTTTAAGTGTAAATACTGAGGGTTACAGCATGTTTGTCCTCATTGTTGTTCTCTTGTAGGAACAAATTCATTTGAGTATATTTATGTTTTGTTCTGCCTCTTTTCATCAGTTTGAATACTTTGTCATTTTTTTCTGTTATGTTTTTCTTTAGTTTTTCTTATTTTATTTTTCTATAGCTTGTGCTTATAAGAGAAGAATGGTGGTGTGGGAACCTGTACATGGCTGGAAGCTTCAGCTGTATGAACCTGTATATGGAAAATAGTCTGGATCATAACGTAAGAGAAAGTAATGGAGCTTGTTGAAAAATGCTAAATAGTATTTATTAGGCTCATCTAAAGATGATCATTGTGTAATTTATTGTAAAAATGTAAGCAAAGCAGAAGCCTCTGTTTGAAATAAATGCCATAGTTTGTGAAGTATTCAGTGCGTCTCTGGGATTCAGTGGTGGACAAACTTTTCGGGTAACTTATTTGTGAAATATATTTTTTGAGGCGCTGCTACTTTACTTGATCATATCTAGTTTATAACCATACCTGCAAACTCATGAGGGGTGAAACGGGTGACAACAGGGGGGTGTGCAGGTGACTTTTTTTGTCGCCACACCACATCGTATGATGACACCTCAAAGCTTTTATAACTACGGTCTTTTGATTGTTCTGACTGCAAATCTAAATAATAATAACAAACATTTAAAGAAAAAAGGTCCTCTGAATAATTCAGTGATCGGGCCCTAATAATAGTAATAACAACTTTACATTGTCATTATATATAATATGGTTAAAGCCAGTCATGAACCAACTTCCTTTTTTTTTTTTACTGGTGTGCTCGGCTGAGCTTTGAGTCTGTTCCATGATTCTGTTCCGGTGGTCTGTTCCATGAGTCTGTTCCGTGAGTCTGTTCTGTTGGTCTATTCCATGAGTATGTTTTTTCCTCTACCTGGTTGTCACGATCCTAAAATTATAACTTCCATACGATGCCTGCCATAAATATCATGATACCCGATACCAGAATTCAATACTATACCATAAATACGATATACCATAAATACGAAACTGGTATACTTGTCAACAGTAGTAATAAAATTAAAGGTGACAAGTTTGCAGGTATGTATAACACTATTACTCAACTTCAGAGGGAACAATTTTATTTTTAACCCATGTTTATTTTGTTCCCCACTACATGCATTTGACAGATGTACTGTCAGTAGTTATTTTTGCAATAGTTAATACATTTAAAGCTTAGAAAATATGGTGCACTGAATATTAACTACCCAACAGTATACCTACGGGAACTTTATTTTTAAAGTGGCTCAAATAAACATTAAAATGCTTTCACGTGAAAGCTTTCGGCATTATACCTACTTTTGTTTTTGCGACTTAAAGTACATTAAGCAGGTTATTGTGTTATGTAAGTTACATGTAGAAGAGCATTTCACACTTTGTCATTACAGTCTTGGATAAGTTGTTTATTGGCACTAGTAAAACTAAACTCGGAAAAGTCATGAATGCGTCATGACGTACTTCCTCTCCGCACTTCCTTAGCAACGGGCTAGCTGCTAGCCAGCTCGAGAGCCTCGTGCGCGGCAGCTGAAGAGTTTCAGACATGGTGGACGGACGGACGAGTGCGGTGGTTGTCGGGGCGTGTGGCGCCTTTTTCCTCGCATACTGCATTTATTTTGATAGAAAGCGACGGAGCGACCCTCGCTTCAAGGAAAAGCTACTTGAACGTAAGTATGTTGTTGAGCTGGAAGGACGCAGTCAGCGTTAGCTTAACTCGCAAGGTTAGCTCCCATGTGCCCGGAAAAGACACAAGAAAGACACACGCGTTTTTCTAGAGAAAGCTTTATATATTTGTACTCGCAGCGTAGAAAGCGTTAACACGTCGCGGTTAGGTCTGACTTAATCTTATTCGGCTACGTCGCAGGATAGATAACGTTAATAAATTAAAGAGACACCCGGTGGGTAAAGGCTCAACTTGTGGCCCTCGAGACTTGTAACGTTAGCTTGTGCGTTCGGTTAACAGCAAACCGAAAGCACCCGCACAGTCTCAAGTCGCTTTTGTTTCGCAGGTAGAAGAAAGAAAAACGTTTCTAGTGAAGAGTCTGGATTGGCAAGGGTAGGATAATCCATTTCAGATTCTTGTGTCTCGCCTGGGGCCTAAATGTGCATTTCTGACCACTTTCTTTCCTTTGACATTGAAGCTGCCTGACTTGAAGGACCCGGAAGCTGTTCAGAAATTCTTTTTGGAGGAAATCCAGCTGGGAGAGGAGCTCCTTGCTCAAGGTTAGTCACGTGCCTGCACAGTTTCTTCATGCATAAAACACGTTCACTTATGTGCATGATGCACACTTGGATACTTCAAAGAGCACTGCAGCAAATAATGCATACACGTGTTCATCATTCAAGGACACAGCCTGTCATGTTTCTACACTTTCACCCAAATACGTATTGGTAGAAAGTTTCAATGAAAGTCAAATGTCTCCAAACACTAGAATGATCGCTAATTAACTCCGTTTATAAAAATAAAAACTTTTTCCTAACCTGTGGACCTACTTTATTTGTTTTCTAAACATTCTGACTCTAATTCCAGATGACTTTGAGAATGGTGTGGACCACCTGACCAATGCTATTGCAGTCTGTGGTCAACCTCAGCAGCTTCTTCAGGTGCTCCAGCAGACGCTGCCGCCTCCAGTCTTCCAAATGCTGCTCACCAAACTGCCCTCAATCAGCCAGGTGAGAATTCCCACTACACCCCATTAACAATCCAAGTCTGTGTGTGACTAGTTTGTTTTGAAGAGCATCCTTAGTAAACCCCCTGGTTGCCATGTGTGGTCTCTGGGACAAGAAAGGGTGCAAGATCAACCTTGGAATCCAAAGCTGAGAGCCTTGTGTCAGTAGCTCTGGGTTATTTCACCTCCAAGACAAACACAAATGTTAAAAGTAGCTCATAGTTACTTTCATGTGTGCTTTCTGAGAGCAAGTTCAGCCATTCTATATTTTGTGCTCTTTCTTTTGTGCCAAATCTCTGAAAAATGTTTTCTTTTTTCAGCGAATCATCAGCTCTCAGCCTTTAACGGAAGATGACGTTGAATGAATGTGTGTGAGATGGAAATCTGAAAGGTGAGGAGTTCCTGCATCCCGCCCCCCCCTGCAGAGCATCCTTAGTAAACCCCCTGGTTGCCTTTTGTGGTCTCTGGGACAAGAATGGGTGCAAGATCAACCTTAGAATCCAAAGCCAAGAGCCTTGTGTCCGTAGCTCTGGGTTATTTCACCTCTAAGACAGAAATGCTAACATTACAATGAACTGGTCATTTTGAGAAACAACGTTATCCTCCAGTTAAACTGTTCTGTAACTTGTGCTCTGATACACTTTTGGCCACAACCTCTGAACGACATAATGTTCTATTTTTTCAGAGAACTGTCAGCTGAAAGAAGATGTCAACAAATGAATGTGTGATTGTGGGTGAGATGGAAAACCGCTATCGCTCAGACTGTCTTGATTATTTCAGACACTGATATTAGTGCACTTGTCTGGTTGTGACTGCAGTGTGAGTGATACGGGCAGAGCTCGACCTTTGGATGTCAGGCGACAACGATTCCTCTGTCGAGGCACTGTTTAAAAACCAAACTGTGGGATAAACACATTCCATCTTTCTAATCATATTCATCCGTTTGTTCTATTAATATTTCTCAAGTGTAATGTTTTGCTTAATTTGGATTCATACGTGTACTTAATATAAAGCAATGTTATGTAAATTATTTGTTGCATATTGCGGCTGACATGAAGTGTGTTTAAGAGTGCCTAAACTAAGCAAAACATTTGTTTGTGGATTATTGTTGAGTTCAAAATATTTGTTTCCACTGTCTGTAATATATATATTTTTTTGTTCCGGTCTTATTGCATCTGGAAATATTGTGTAAAATCCTGCAATAAAACATAAAAACACTGGAGTTTCTGGGCTCACCAGTAGATGGCACTAGCAATGCACACGAACACGCTTTTACACTCTCGAAATGTGTCCGTCTTTTGTCCCTCGGAAAGCTGGAGGTTAATTTTGATGAATAGAAATTATGTGCAGAACTCGAGGATACATTTTCTTCCAAGATTTACAGAAAATACCACAAAAAGGCTGAATGAACACAGGTTTGGTAATATAATGCATGCTCATGGGGCTAAGCTGCAGGATCCGTACATCTAGATGTGTTGAATAAAGCCAGAAGACAACGCGTTGGTGGATTGCTGAAGGCAAATACAAGGCCCACTGCAGGAGCACGGCTCGGTTCTCTTAACCCTTGTGTTGCCTTAGGGTCATTTTGACCCGAATCAATATTTCACCCTCCCCCCGCCTTTGGGTCATTTTGACCCGATTCAATGTTTCACCCTCCTGTTACCTTTATATTTACTAACATATTACCCTTTGGGTTCAATTTGACGCCAGCAATTAAAACCTCCAGAAAATTATTAGAATTAATATTGTTTTCCAAGTTTAAGTGTGAGGCACTTTATGTTTGTTTGTTGACAACCGAAAGAACACCGACATTAAACATTGAATGGGGTCAAATTAATCCTAAAGCGGGGGGAGGGTGTAATATTGATTCGGGTCAAAATTACCCTAAGGCAACACAAGGGTTAAGAGTTCAGTGGTGCGGTTTCCACCACATGTGCGAGTGCATCGAGCCGCAGTGTCTTTGTTTGAATGGCTTCATTGTGCGTGCAGCGGAGCAGGTCGGAGTGCGTCTGGTTTAAAGTGTGTGTCTCTTGGAAGACACACAACCGAGATTATTTTTATCCCCGTCTGCTGTTTCCCCCCCTCCGGGCTCCGGCCAGAGAGCAGCGCGGGCCTGGAGGTTGCCAGGAAACAAGAGCAGGGGGAAATGGTTTTTCGACATTAGGAATGAAAATTGAACGGCGGCCCAGAAATGTCGATTTAAGACTAAATAGTAGCCGGTGTTCCATTTTCCATGAACTCGTGTGCTGCTCACTCCGCAGTCTTTCCTGCAGCACTCCTGCTTATTTTGCCATTCAGTGGAAAAGGAGAAGCCTGTCTGGCACAAGAAGTGACTCGTTGTTAATCTGTCCTTTGGGGCGGCAGAGGAGAAAAACAACAGTCTGTGGTGGAGGTCGAGCACACGCGCGCACACGCACGCACACACACACGCACACACACAGCCACCAGGACGCAGCTGAGGGGTCAATGCAGGATACCAGTACTGCCTGCTGTGGACCCATGCCATCAGAAAATATACGAAGCGAAACAAGTCTTGACATGAGTTCAGTGTGACGCAGCACATCTTTAGTTTATTAAAAACAAAGTCTGCCTCAATCCACGAGGTGTTCTTCTAATTGGATGTAATTCCTTTTGTTGCGGGACTGCTCTATTTTGAGTCTGCATGAATGGATTATGAGTCAGCTCTTAATCTGATGAAGCCGACGAGGGAATGAAAACAAAGAATAGAAATGAAGAAACTCCCTCTGCTTGTGCAGTAGGGGGAACTGTTGCTCCAGGCAGTCTGTGTGCGTGCAGACGTCTGTGGTTTCACTGAAGGACGACTGAATGGAGGGAGTGGAGAGCAAAACAGTTCCAGTTGACAGCAATAACAATGGCGGTGCCTGCAGCACTGAGACCATGTGCTCGGGAGGGGTGCTTTTTCTTTTTTCTTCTTTACAGTTTGCAATCCTTTTTCCTAATGTGCTCACGATGACAAATGCGGCCTGTTCCTTCATTACAGACGCAGGAAATAACCTGTTATTGAGGGCAACATTAAGATCCCAGGATAAGGGCATAGGGGAGCAAACCCAAGCAGTCTGACTGCCGTTGTAATTTGTTTGCATGGATTCCGATCGTATGTCAAATGTCGTATTGGGAATTTTAAAATCGCTTTGAGCTCCACAACTCATTACTGGAGATCCCGTCAACAAATTATCCACAGCGGTAATTACCTTTGCTGTGTTATTCCAGTTTGTCAGCTTGAATGTCAAAGCTTGATTACTGCTCTGAAATAGCGAGAGCCATACATACACAGATTGGGTATCTGGCCGGTGGAGATGTCTGGTTATGTAGGAGCAGCTGTGTTTGGGAGTTTAAGGCAGACAGAAATAACTCTGTTGTATGCGGTTGCTATGGCATCTTCACATAGCTCTCTTGCAAAGCCGGAGCACAATGGAGAGCAGCAGCCTCCCAGGGAGGTATTTGCTGTCCGTCGCCTTCTGATCACTGACTGCGAGGTGGAGGCGTCCACAGAGGCCCAGATTGTGTTTTGGAACATGTGTTTTCTTTCTCCCCCCCCCCCCACCACACACACACACACAGAGTCTGCAGCCTACTGTACGTTGTCACGGAGGAGGGCCGGCTTCGGGGGAGAAATATGAGATGCGTCCGTGCTGTGCCAGCAGCTATAATGAAGGCCGCCGCTCTCTCCCGCACTGCCACTTGTGAGCACGGCAGCAACACGCGGGCTATTAATTACCCAGAACCTTCTCTGTGTCATTCACCGGCGAGGAAACGCAGAAGAAACATTTCCCAGGCACATCCTTAAAATAAAGCAGCACTGTACGTGCTCAGAGTATTAACTTCCACACAAATGACCCATTTTTCCATCTCAAAGGACTGGTGGAAAAAAAGGAGGGTGGAAGGGGATGGGATATGGGGGGGGGGGGGCAACAGTGGAGCCAATCACGTGAAGCTAAAGCTAAAGCAGGCTACAAATCCTGGAGGATTTCTATTCCTCTGTGTCTCACTTTGAACTGTTTTTCCCGTTTCTCAGCTGCTCTCACTCTGCTGCCCTTCCTCCATGCAGGTTTCTTCAGGTTTCTGCCCCCCTCCATGTGTAAACCCAGCCTGTCTGTTCAGCTCTGTTGTTTACATTCCCAGTGAGTGTGAGCTGCAGGGTGTGGACAGACGACCCCCCCCCAACACTCTCTAATGTCATCCCCATCCAGCCTCCACCTATCTCCTCATCACTAGATTCCTGATAAGGTGGAAATTAAATCGCAGTGCTCCGCCCGAGAACAGTGAGTGCGTCACCGACCCGTGGATTCCTGTTCACGTTGGGTGCTTTTCAGTGGCGGTGCGTCCATAGGGGGCGCTAGGGCGCCGCCCCTCTTAAAATGTTGAGATGAAGAAAAAAAATAAAGAAAAAAAATACATCCTGTCAAAAAACATTATATGCCAAATCATTTAAAGAGTAAATATACCGTGTTGACGCGCTAAATGTGTGTGGGAGACCGTCAGCCTGTCAACAACCACTTAAGTTAATGTGAAAAAATATAATATATCGCCACTCATGATCACGGAGAGAAGCCCCGCCCCATTTTCGGGACACCGGCCAAACGTGTGTGTGCGGGAGCAAGCAAACATTTCACAGTCGTTTCGGCAAGGACGGCTTCTCATTGGCGGATGAAACGTGAATCTTGGGGCACAAAAATGTGCGCTCATTGGCCAATGACATCGTTTTATTATTTCACGTGACTGGACTATTCAGCAGATCAGAGACGTATGTTCCCTCAGCCAGAGAGCTCCACGGAGCTACGGGAGCAGGTTGCTAACGGAGCTGGTCAGCTGGAGGCTCAGTGAGTAATGCACTGTTTAGATTCCCCTGTCTGTTGTTCCAAAGTCCTGGGACTGAAACTCTCTGGACTACAACGGGGTGAGGGATCTAAAGAGCTGCAGACAAGTGTAAAGCACGAATCTTGCCGCAGTTATCTAGCTAAGAGCATGGAGCTAACTCGCTAACAGCATGAAGCTAACCCTGTTTGCAGAGCAGCAGAAGGAGACCGAACTGGCATCGAAAACACAACGAAGAAGTTCTGAAAAACAGACACATTCCCTCAAGAATAATGGAAACAGGCTGGTTACAGACATGATTGACTTTAACCAGAGTTATTGAGAAGTTTGACTACTTTAAAGAGAGGAGGCTACTTTTCTTTACAGTAGTGGGTCTACTCCAGGGGTGGGCAAACTTTTTGACCTGCGGGCCACAATCGGTTCTAAAATGTGACAGAGGGGCCGGGCCAGGAGCATTTGGACACGCAATGTAATTTATTAAACCTGGAGATTGCATCTGTTTTTTATACATTTCAATTTAAGGTGCAAAGTGAATGTAATCAACATTTACTGGAAAGAGATCAATGCTCACTTTCAACATTCAAAACAAATTATTACCCAATGAAATACTCAAGCTCAATAATTTCTAGTGCTGAGAAAAATAACGCGTTAACTCAGTTAATTAAATTACAGGATTAATTAGTTTGTTTTTTTAAACGCATTTAACACATGCGCAGAATGAGCTTCCAATCCGTCTGTTGTTGGTGGTCTCGAACCAGCAGCATGTCATTCTGTCTCTACGTGTCGCGTTAACACGACTCCGATCTCCGCCTCGCGCGCCGCAGAGCTCGGATGCCGGCGTGTGCACGCACATCGGGACGAAAAAAAGTCACTTGTTTTCTTGAAAAAAAGCTTTGTTTTTTTACAATATTCTACTCAAAACCTCTTTTCTTCTCATTGTTGAGTGCTATTTAAACTGCGCCCCCCCCCCCCCCCAAAAAAAAATTTCACCAGCCGCCACTGGTGCTGTTCATATTCTCGTCTGGCTACACGCCTCTCTGTCGTGGAGAGACAAAGAGGATAACAGCGGCACGGCTGAGCGGGAGAAAAAAGAAGAAGAAGAAGAAGAAGAAAAATCTGCCTCAGTTCTCGTCCTGTCATCTGTCATCAGCATTATCTCTGCAATCTAGGCTAGTAGTTAAACTAAAAGAGGGAAGTGACACGTGCACTGAACCAGAGGGTGAAGAAAGGGTTAACTAAGCAGACTGTGTGCACAGTTACCACCCCCCCCCTCCCTCTCTGATCTGCCTTCCTGTCTCACAGGCAGTGCAGTGGCTTTGAAAAGCATGAGAGTCAGACAGGCTTGTTTTGCATACTGTAGCTCTCCTGCATTGACTTGTAGCAAATCCCTGCCCTCGGGAGGCATGTCAGAGGGGATTAGTGGGAGGGCTGGGGCCTCACAGAGTTTCCCATTGTCGCAGCCCAGTCCTGCACTGTATTTCCATCCCGCAGAGTGAGAAAAGAGCGAGCAGGTGGGGTGGTGCTGGTGGAGGGAGGGAGGGTTAAGCAGCGGTGTTATTTCCCTCTGCCCTGATTCTTTTAAGCCGAGCTGAGGGGAGGGGAGGGGGAGTGTAAATAATGTATTTGGAGCTGCGGGCTACAGGGAGCTGGAGCTTGGCCGAGCTCGGTGCGAGGAAGGAAACGGTTGAATGGCCATGCCGCTGCACAGGAAGCTGGATGCTGGAGGGGGAGAGGTGGGGTGTGTGTGTGTGTGTGTGTGTGGGGGGGAGGGGGGGGGCGGTGTAGCAGAAGAAGAACTGTAGCAGAAGAAGAACTGTACCAGCTCCGAGAACCCTGCGGTGCTCTGGGGAATGTGGGGCCTCCGTAAGAATGTGGCAATCCTCTACTTCCGCTTCGTGCTCTCTGTGTTACCAAGACAAATGGCTTGCTGCAGCAGACTGCCATTAGGAATGCGATGTGAAGAACTGTGGCGATGTGATTTCACAACAGGCCTCGGGGCCGGGTGGGATTCAAACGCTTTCTAGGGAGGAGCAACTGACTGAAACAAGAATGTTTCAGTCAGTTGGCTTAGCATAAAGATTGGAAACGGGAAGAAACCTCTCGCCTGGCTCTGTTAGACGGAGAACATCCACCTTCAGCCCCTCAAAGTGTGATCATAAACAAAGCCAAAGAACATTTCTGCGTGTATGTTCATCCGCCCCAAACAGTAAATGTGCGGCTGTAAAGGCGTCCGATTTAAACCTTCCGCTGGAACTCCATTCATCTCTCGGTTTATTGAACAGATTCCAACGTGCACATTTTTCGCTCAAGCGAAAACATTTGCAGCTTGCACCAAGGCGTCAATTTGCGCCGCTTCTAATTGTGTCTCTCCATTGACAGAATGCTTTGTGTTCTGTATGAACTCGCACTCAGTTCGACTCGCGAATGAAGACATCAAGCGAAGTGTTCACATGCCAATTCTCATGTGTGCTTTGGCTGTTCTCAAATCTTGAGCCCCTGGTGCTGGTAAGCCAACTTTTGGGGCGGATCCTGACTAGTTGTTTCTCGTCTTTTTGCTAAGCTAACTGCTGCTGGCGGTAGATTCATATTGAGCGTACCGACATAAACTGGTATTAGGAGTCGCATTAGGAATGCCAATAATTGCATTTTCTTTAAAAAAACGATGCATTTTTCCTTTATGGCTCCCCTCCCTCAGCGGGCGTCGAGTGTGATGAAACCGCTCGCTTGCACTATAATACCATCATCCCCGGATTCCTCCCCTTATCTCTCCGTGTCGTTCTCTGCTCATTTCCCCCTGGCGCTCCCTCGACTTTCTATTTCCCTTTCTCCCACACCTGCTGGGTTTTTTATGGCAACGATAAAGGGGATCTTAACCTTGAAGCATGATAGAGCAACTCCAACTCCCACAACTACAATCGACTGAAAAACTGCAAAACCTAAGAAAAACAAAAAGGTGGCTTTTACACGCGATGTAACCTTGGTGTAACTTTGGTATTTTATCATCTTTTCTTGGGCTTGCAGAAATCTGTCGCCGTATCACCCAGCGCAGCTCGGCAGCTACAACCCACTCGTTCACCCGAGAACTACAAAGTGCGTTTGACGCCTTGCATCTTGTGTAACCGTGGCCTTTGAAGACTCTGGCTTTGAGCTCTGTGTCTCGTCAATTCCCTTCGCAAAAGCTAAATTTGAGTCTGAGGCGAGCACATAAGGGGGTAGCTTATCTGCCCCACTCGTTTCATGTTATTCATTCATGCATACTATTTTTATGACAGCCCGTGTATTCAGAACTATTTCAAATGCTCCGCTGTTTATGTAACCCTCAGTTTGGTACACGCTCCGAAATGACAGGACAGTAACTTCTCAACTTGAGAGACAGGAAGCACTGGTTGCTTTTGTGGGATGTGTGAAAAGTGTCTCTGCATACATTCAAAAGGCATCGTTTGTAACTTACAATTAAAAGCGGATCACGAGTCTGGCTGGTCGTTAGTTTTTCTGGGTCATGCTATGATGTTAATTCACGTCTCAGCGAGAGGGGGAGCGGAATGGGGCGAAGCAGATATCCCCACATTCCCCGTCTATAAGCGAGGCGCACCATGAAGTGAGTGGTACTTATCACAGCAAATTCCTGACTTATTTGTCATCGGGGGCCCTGGATTTGTCACATCAAATCTGCTTTTCTTTCAGAACTGGCGAGGGAGATTAGGCTCATCGCCAGTGAGATAATAACGGAGAGTCGGGCTTCCACTCGCAAATGGAAGTCCTCAAGAGGGCGAGGAGGATAATTGAGCCACGTCGGACGCAACGATTCTCACGCCAGCTCTGCTTGTGTCCTTCTGGAAATATGATGCTCCTGTGCCCCCAATGCTTTTGCAATACCGGTCGGCCTTGCAATTGATCAGTGATCCTAAGCTGCGGCCACGCCGCTCTTTCCCATCCTTCGGCTTTTCTCTCACCGCCAAATCCTCTTCAAGGCTGAGATGATCCGCCATGCAGCTGAACTCACTGTCAATATATAAGACGGTCGCAGCAAACAGCGGAAGAAACCCCTCGTTCCTCTGTTCTCTCCCTCTGATTACCTAACTGACATTGATTGGACCGGTCCCGCAATTTACTTCCCCACTTTACCCCTTTTATTTCAGTCCTCCGCAAACCCTGTTGATTCATGTCAACAGAGCACCATGTGAGCTCACAGCGACGCAGCCCCGGTTCACTTTGAGATTCAGCTGAGCGACATCAATATCCTCCATCTGACCTATTTTACACAACCGCCTTGATCTCCCTCCATGTTTGGTTGGAGTTCTATTTGCAGCTTCTGTGATGATTTGATATTATTATTATAAAATATGAGCGATTCATGTTTGCTTTCCAACCACACTACTACTTTCATTAGCATATAAAAGGCTTCTTTTGAATATCCTTATCTGGTTTTGAGCTATTTCTCGCCATAAATGATTTCACAGGGAAGAGTCAATTGGAGAGATTTTGGTTTCTCCCAGAAAGCCTGCATTGCTGGACTTGATTTGAATTTAATGGGCTTGTAGATGATTAATGAATCAATTATTGGGTACAGCATCTGATCTCTGGGCGGCTGCATTGGCGCGACCGTTGACAGCTTTTCAAATTGAAAGAAGCACAATCGTTGTGGAGGCTCGCACGCTGCCAACACGATGTGTTCCTGTAATTATACATGCATGAAATAATTAACAAACAACTCCGCCTGCGGAGGTCGCTACACGTCGGGTCGTGTGGGGTCCAGCGGCACGGCGACGTCGTTTGGGTGGAGCTCGCAGGCGATTGCAACACAGATCGAGTTCATCTTGTGGAGAGAAATGCACCGTGGGCTTTTCGCGCAGATGACGCTCGGTGTGAGGCCTCGCTCTCATATAGCTCAGTGAAAGCGGCCCCCTTCCCCCACCACCTCCATCCATCCCCCTGCTCCATTCTTCCAGAGGGACAGCTTGTTGACATCCATTAGGAGGTTTCCCAGCATTGAGCCAGGCCAGGAAAGAGGTCTAATGATGTAATTCCCTCAGAGATGACATTAACATGTCAAAGTGCCGCAGCTGACATCATCCATTTAGCGCACATTTTCCAATAATGTACATTTGTCTTCCTTTTTCTTTTTTCCCCTTAGCTTCTCTTCCTAGAAACTGGAGCTCCCCACCCATCCCAGAGCCTCCAGGCTCTACTTAGGTGTGCAGCCACACGACACAATGGAGGACAGACCGGAATGAGAAGGGATATCATCAAAGCGTGCCTTCCCCCACAGATATAAATGCTCTGCTCCTCAAAGCGGTGTTTTGAACAGGCGATGTGTGTCGCGTTACATTTGTCTCCCCCTTCTTCGAAGCTTCAGTTGATGCTAATTCATCTTGTCTATACAACAAAGACCCTCGCGCCCTCATTCCTCCACCTCATTCAAAATCCCGACCACATGTGGGAAATGGCCTCTGGCTGATTTTAAGGTCAGCTCTCTGCATTTATCCTGTGATCCGATCGGATCAATTCTGATTTTGTTATGACGCGCGACAGAATGAATGGAACATCTCGTACAATTTGCATTTTCTACCCGCCTCACGCCGTGCGGCCCTGAGCCTTTCATGCCGGCCAACGTGCGCACTGTTTTTCAGATTCATGGTGGAATCTGAATTATATCTCTAGGAGGACGATTTGACAGCTCTCTATTCCTCAGCCCAGAGTGGGCAATAATGGTCGCTTGAAGGCAGAGAAAGGAGACGTGAACTGGAAGCAGAGAAGGAGGGCTGCGCCTCACTTAATAATGAATCAATTGATCCCCCCCGCAGATGACGGATCAGGTTGCCATGACGACAGATGCAGTGTTATCCAGAGTGTGGAGTAGAGGTTTGTTTCCCAGATCCATACGCTGAAGGCTGGGAGTGGATCTTGGCTGTAATTGTATGGTGACGCGAGACGTGACTAATAAAGGATGTGAAAACTGAAAATATTAAAAAAGGTAGATTTATGCAGCCAGGTGGAGGAAATCACTCTGTCGAATCAACAAGCCATCACTTCACGTTGTACAATACCAAATCTATTTTTCTCTCCCTTTTTTATTTCCCCTCGAACGCAGGTGTAAAGTGCTGCAGATGCATGAGATTATATTGGCAATCATTCCCACATAGATTATTCGGGGCGCTGCTTCTTTGACGGCTGTTACAGCACCGAGCGAGAGCTGAATACACATGTGAGCTCTGTTGTGCATGCAGGCTTCCAAAAAACAATATGTTTACCGTGTGTGTGTGTGTGTGTATGTGTGTATGTGTGTGTTCCGTTGCCGTGGCAACGCAGCGGATGCTGGGTCCAGCTGGGACCAGTTGCCAAGTAACAGCTGAGATATGAAAGTGGAGGACAGGAGCGTGGGTGTTAGGAGGGTGGAGGGAGGGAGCGTCGAAGATACGAGGACCTCGACAAAGACAGCGAGAGAATCCGGCTGGGGGGGGGATATCTGATGGTGAAAAAAAAAGATAAAAAAACACATTTATTCAGGTTTGGATTGAAAAGATGTTTTCCATTTATCTGAGCACCTTCCTGACCGAGAATAGTAACACAAAGCAGCTCTAGTCTCTAGAAAAGACGCAAACAAAAGAATCCAGCAACATAAGTGATGTGCCCAATACTAAACAGCAGCAGCTCTGATGATCCCTTTTAAGAACAGAACATTTGTAGTAATGAGTGTCGTACCATGCGCAGGGCCGGCTGCACCGACCACATAGAGGGCGTGCCGCCTGCGGTGACTCGCAAGGAGGCAGAAATATCGGACAACGTCCAGCTCCAAAGCCCTCAGCTGGAAATGATGGCGTGTCGGGGGCTCAGGCCCGTTGTCGAGTCAGCAAAGGTTTAGCGAAGGGACAGGGGAGGTTAAGCTGAACTCACGTCTGAGCCCAGGTTCATGTGTGCCCTGTGGAGATTTGTCCTGTAGTCCAATAGGCTGTCTGGGCCATTTGGATCTTTCAAAATAAGGCGACACACACACACAAAACCCCACCTGTGTGTGAGATGATTAAAAATGACTCTCCACCTACCCAGGCACGTGCACAGACCTTTTGGGGGGCAGGTGCTCAAACCCAAAAAAAGGGCACCCAATGCCAAAAAAAAATGGTGACAGAGTTGAAGCACAAGCAGCATTACACTGATGATGCTGTCCTCGACCTACGTTTCCTCTGGCAGCATCAGACCGCTAGCTTACATTCTCTTTTTGAATAAAGATGAATTATTATATAGCAACAACAAGCGTTCTGATTGGCTAATGGGTCGTCATGCCAGCCACGTATTGCCCTCCTCGCTGGTCTGATACGGATCCGTATTGCCCTCTTACGTCATTTTCAAAATGAGCGATATTGATAGACAGCCAAGAGTAGTGGTCCTCAAATTAAGGCCCACTCTCTCTCTCTATCTCTTCTCTCTCCAACTAACTAACGTCAGTAAACAGCTGGACAAGGCTTTGAAATCACGGATTTCGTGAGTTTTTGTTTGTTTATTTTTTTAGGAAACGTCGGACCAGTTGTGACATCATGTTTTCAGCAGCGCTAATGTTGTGGTTGATTTATCACAAAACACCGTCATGGGACAAACACCGTCATGACCTGTTTGCAGGGCTCTCAAGTGTCATGCATTGAGCGTGACAGTCACGCATTTCAGTCTTAAGTCACACACTCCCGCCACATATCGTATTTATCACGCTGAAAAAAACGCTAAAAGGAAAGAGTCATTAGCAATGTGTATTCAATCAATACTTCAACGATCATCTGTGTTATATAACTCTCACTCTTGCCTGTCTTCAAAACTTGAGAGCCCTGTGTTTGTCTGGTGCTGCGGGTCAGAGGAGAAGGAGGTGCACCCGTTTGGTGGTGCGAGGAGCACTGCGCGAAGGAGGAAGTGGAGGAGGAGGAAGAGGAGGGTGGGGCGCGGCGTGGGGAAGAGAGGGGGGGGGGGCTCGTGAGCGTCGCGGAGCATGTCGGGGCGAAATTCTCACAATAACTCAAATAAATGCCCCGTCGGATATTAAAACACATTTGGGGGGACTTGATGACAGAGAGAGTAACTTTTATTCTTAAATACTGAAGAATTAAAAAAGTGGCTCCAGCAAAAAGGGCACTTTTCTCATCCAGGCCAAAGGGGCTGGTGCTTGAGCACCACTATCTCTATCTGTGCACGTGCCTGCACCTACCCCTCTAAGCTGTTCACTCGCACGGATGCTCTCGTGAATCCTCCCGACCTTGAGTCTGCCTCAAACTCCTCCCTCTTACCCGCAACATGATTATGCATTTTTTTACTGTCATATGTTGTCTCTTGTGGCTCAAAATGCTTTTGTTCGCGCTCAATAAGAACACATTTTTCTGTCTTCCCCCGACTGAGCAGTCTGATTTGTTGCCATGGAAACTGATCGTGAAGTGCCTTGGTGCTTCATTTTGGACTAATTGTCATCCCCAAACAACATACTCACACTCGCTGCTGAAATCAAAGCATTTGTCGCCCTCTTTGTTACATTATTCTCATGCTCCAATACTTCTCAACAATAAACCTCTCACACAAAGCCCCCACCTCCCCACAAAAAAAGTCCCGCGCAGGAATGAGTGAAATAATCTGAAAACAACAAACTCCACAAAACAAAACAGCTATTGAAGTTCCTGGAGACGGTCCCAAACCGCTCCAAATATGCTCGATGAATTCCCAGCCTGTGAAATTGGACGCTTAGGCTGACGCATTCAGTCCTCGGGTAAAGGTCACGCTAACTGACATCAAAGATCAGAGGACAGCGTGTCTTTCCGAATTTGTGCGGTTCAGGAACTACAGGTGGAGATAGGGTGAACCGGAAAAACAAAAACAACGGAGCCAACGTGGCCCCATCTTTATATAACAGAGCTTGCTTGTGGCGATTGTGCAATGCGGTGCAGTTGTCTGGGCCTCCAGAGCCTCAGTGCCTCTGGAGGCTCAGCCATGTGCCTTGATGCAGCAGTTATGGGCACATGCCCTACTTTCATAAATCAGAGCTGGGAAAAAAAAGGAAATGGCATGAAGGGAGAGGAGGAGGAGGAGGAGGTGGCGGAGGGAAGAAGGGATGTCGAGTGAGTAGGAGAGGGAGGGAGGGAGAAAGAGAGTTTTAGAGGAAGGGAGGGGGATGGGGGGAACAAGGCTCATATTGATGTTCCAAACACAGCTGCAGGCGTCAGCTGACTAGCTGGCCTGGAAGAAGCCCCGAGCTCTGCCTTCTGCCTTTATCAGCTTACACTGTGACCTTTCTCTCTCGACTGGAATAGATCCTCCCCCCCCTCCATATCTGGCCCTTCACCACGCAGCGTCCACAGCGCTTCGATGAGTCCCGGTGTGTCCTCTGACATCTGACTTCTGCCGGGGTTTTTGTATCTGCATGCCTCCAGAAGCTCTGGCTCACTTTTCGGGCGCATCAGCACTTTCATTTGTCTCACATGGCTCGGTTTCCAAGCCTCTCCCCGCGCTCTTACACAACTCACCATGAGGTCACCGTTGCTCCTCACGTCCGCACCCAAAGACAGAGGAACGACGAAGGGCTCGGTTACTTTGCAAATACATGTCGGTTCAGCTGATTGGATTGTTGGGCAATGGTGTCAGATTTCTGTTCCTAGAAACAAAGACAGGGAGCGAGAGGGATTTGGACCCGATGCTTAAGCTGTCAACCGAGTTTTGGACATATATTTAGTGAACCTGAAGTTAGGAACAGTTCAGGGTGAGTATGAAGCATGCAGCTGTCGTCGAGAGCCGGTCCCGGAGAGGCAATAATCAGCAGAGGTAACTGTCAATCACAGCTCTGCAGGCCTCATGGGCTTTTTCTCAGAAAGACGCCCCACACTCTCACACACACACACACACACACTTGATGACGCTCTTCAAGTGTTACTGGATCGTGTTTCTATGGGAGCTGTCCACCCCCACACCCACAGCAGCGCCTCCCTCCCCTCCCAACTGTTTGCAGGAAACACTCATCCTTCTCTGGAGATGTTGCTTGCGGCGGCTCATGCACTCGTAAATCCTGGGCTCCTTTCTGGGAAATGAAGGGCTCGAAAGATACATACATACACGCAATGGGGGTGAGGAAAGGGGGGGGGGGGCCTCAAAACACAGCTTGCCAAGTATATCTCCAACTCCTTTTTGACAGTGAGGAGGTTGGATTGAGTGTCTGCCCCCTGTGGGAGGCAAATAAGGAGCATATTCTGCGCTTCCCTGGTTACCGTTTCAGAATCCGAAACACTGCGGCGTCTAGGCAGACCTCAGCGATACCACAAACATCACAGGAATGAGAAGTGTTTGGCGGCGAAGGACAAAGATGGGCGGATGGAGCAAAAAAGAGGGAAGGCGAGAGAAAGAATAGAAGCATTTGAAGGCGGCCATCGCCAGCTTCAAATGTCAGTCAGCTCCCGGGTAGACAATGGAACGCAGCTGCTGCTGAGCTTTGAACTGCAGCTGTCGGTCTTTTGTTGGCAGTGTCTGCGTGTACATGTGGTCACGGGTTGTGTTGAACATAGGGCTGTAAAGCTATAAAGTGTTAGAGGAAGATTAGTGTGTACAATATTCCACTGTGAGAGGGTGGATCGAGGTCACGGGGAGTTGCAGAGAGACACTCGAGTTGGTGGCAAGTATGTCAGATGTTCCTAATTTAGAAACCCTCAAGCAAGAGGAAGAGATGAGGAGGGGTGGGGTTGGCAAAGGGCAGCGCTCAGTCTGGAGGGGGCTGTAATGGTTTGGGGCTGAGGGTCAAAGAGGGGGAGGGAGATGAAGGACGTGTCTGCGGAGGACATTTCGCTCCGATAAAACATTCTCATCCAATTGTGGGTTCAGGGGACGAAAGCCGGAGATGAAATTCGCCTGCTTCCCTGGGCGGATTCGTGACTGAACCGGTCCGCAGTGTCCGTCACGCCTGAAAACCCCTTCAAGTGCCTCATTATCGCCGTCGCCGGTGGATCATCGGAGAACATCTCATTCTCGCCCCGGCTGCGTTTTGATCATCATACGGACAATGCGCCATTAGGCCTGGCCTGATTTTCTAAAGCACAGCTCAATTACTCAAGGGGAAGTGCATTAGCATATCAGAAAGCACGGGCGTGACTCTGCAAATAAAAGAACACATTAGATCACCACCACAATATGTTTCGATTATTCATACAATGTCAGAGCGAGCAGATAGAAGCGAATCGCACCTTGATTTGCATTCAGCTGAGGGAATTAGCATTTCGTGAGCTCTCACTCGAACACACCAGCTCACATTTTGGAAGCTTTCCTGGAGCCGGCCGTGTGTGCGTCGGCTTTATTGTACACAAGGCAACTAAGTAGCCTAACAATACGCCTTAGCGTCAATAAGCCTTAAATGTCACTTTTAACACCACACCGTTTTGTCACAGTAGTTAAGAGTGCCACCCTGAGTGCTTAGTCAGCGCCTGCTCAACGACACAATGCAGGGCTCCTCAATTATTCATAAGAGGGAAAACACACATGTGGTCTTACTGTGTGTGTGTGTGTGTGTGTGTGTGTGGGGAGACAGATGATAGCATTCCCCACAACTGATGCTTCTTGTTGTGGCATTTTAGCGCAACAGGGGAGTGACGAAATGGCACACGGCTCAACAATGAAAATGTCAGTCAGCGCCATTCATCCCGTAAACGCCATCAGCGGCCATCAACATCCGCCACGATGATAAATGAAGGCACCTCACCGCCTGTGTGGACCGAATGAGTCAGCAGGATGTTACCGTAATTTGGATGGAGGAGAGAGAATATTGACTCTCCTGGTTTTTGAGCTTTGCGTGCAGCGAGATTAAAACATTGTGCAGAGAGGAAGTTCCCTGAATAATATATCATCCTTTTGATTCAAGCTCACTATATTATTATTATTTTTGGTATGCATGAGTAAATTCCTATGCGTGCTCCACTGGCTGCTGCAGTGCAGGGCCCTGCGTCGCTGAGCTGTTGTCGTACATGAAGAATGTGTGGCTATGTGTGTCAGCCGCTGACTTTGTGTTCATTCCCCAGTAAATTGATCTGGCTGCTCACTAGACTGGATGGAAAAGGGCCCGGGGCGAGAAGTGCACACTGCATCAGCAGATGGGAGAGCCCACTGTGTTGCCATCACATGGCATTCCTCCTCACTGGGCATGCTCAGTGGGCCACGCCCCACACACACGTCGCCCCCCCCCCCCCTTCCTCTCAGGGCCTGTTTGAACCAGTCAGTTGGAGGTGGCGCTGGCGCTCTCTCTTGTTTCTCATCTGACCTTCAAAGCAAGGCGTGGGGGACAGTAGGTTGGCGGGGGAGGGAGGGAGGAGGAGGGGGGTGTTTATCTAAAAGCTCTTTGGGTAGCAGTGCTGATATGTCACTCATTATTTCCACCCTGTGCCCTCTGACTAGCATGCAACAGCACAGCGCTGTGCACGCAGCGCTGGCAGAGGCTACACAATAGTTAGCTATTAACATGAGATAACAGAATTCAACGCAATCAGCGGACGTTATCAACTCCTGTCGGCGACGGCTCTTAATTATGTGTATATTCTTGACATTATCTGAAAATACTCACATTTATGAGCCGATGTAAAACCGGAACCTGTGTCGTGTTTAACCGAAAATGCTGAATTACTGGGAAGTGAAATTGTTTTAGTCATTGTGTGCTTCACTTGCAGAATACAGAAGTTGTGCAACCTGTCCTTCTGTACACATTACATCTATTGCATCTGTCCATCCTGGAGAGGGATCCTCCTCTGTTGCTCTCCTGAAGGTTTCTTCCATTTTTTTCCCCCTGAAGGGTTATTTGGGAGTTTTTCCTGGTCCGATGTGAGGTTTTGGGGCAGGGATGTCTATGTGTACAGATTTAATTGAAACTGTAAATATAAATAAATGGGATTTAATTGAAACTGAAATATATAAATATATATATATATATAAATAAATAGATGTAATTTAAAACTAAATTTAATTGAAACTGAAGTCCAACAATCGTTTTCTGAAAAAGTGAAAATAAATGCAGGAGCGTGGTCTCTAAATTCATAGCAGCAGTCTGATGTCAAGTTGATCTCATTCACACTCTTCCAGTTCGACAAAGTGCACGCAAAAACATGTAATGAGTAATGATAGGACACCACAGAATGAATATATTGCAGCTTATGAGTGGCATGTTATGGTCTCCTGTCCTTATTGTTGCAAATACACGTCATCGCCATTATCATTGCACGCTGCCTGCTGACGACGCAGAGAGCTGAATGACAGTAGCATTCCCCAATGAGCCACACGGTGCAGAGAGAAATACCTTTTATTTTCTTCGTCTAAACCAGTCAGGCTCCTTCTACACATGCTCTCTTTGTCTTGCCACCGCATTCTGCTCGTCTCTGGTCCTTTCGTCTTTGTCTGACTCGCACGGCCGGCTTCCTGTTTATGTCGGGCGAGCATCAAGCCAATCAGCTGTGAAGGCTGTGATCCTCCTCGTAGCTATTTACTACCCTGTGGTCTGTTTAAAAAAAGACTGAAAGCGAGCTGAGCTAGGTGCAGGCTGCTGAGTAAGCAGACATGCAAAGCTCCAATCAGAGTCCACAACTGACCTAACATACGTCTTTGCACTTGAGCTTGTAAAAGTGTTTGCATATGCATGTGTGATGTTGTTTTTTGTGCTTTTTGAAATACAGTGCGCACTTGGTGAAGTATTCATTTCTTGCGTTTCTCAAAGCGCAGCAGGATTTGCACGCTATTTATTTTTTCCGTTGTCGCCGAGGACTGGAATGTGCCGCTCTGCAAGTTTTGAAGATAACAAAGCAGCATGAGGCGGCTGCGTGTAAACTCTGGATGAGGTCACGGTCCGCCAACAGAGCTTGAAGTGACATGAGAGGGGATTTTGTTCTGGATTCTCCCCCCTTGTTGGTGTCGTACCTTTGCTCGGTTTTTCCTGTTTGCTGTGTGCGCACTTCCGCTCACAATTGCAGGTTACCAAAAGCCTGAAGCTACCACCTGTTATTGTATGGTTGGAGGGAAATGCAGACTGCATTGGAAAACAACAATAATAGAGCGTGGAGAGTGTGCAAAGGCCCTTTCACGAGTCCCGCCAGTTCACAGCGTACTATGAAAGGACAGGGAGAAAAATATAATCGGGGCTTTGCCGGGGTATTTGAGTTCACTGCAGGCATTACATGAGTGCTAATGCCTGATTCAACACCGGCTCTGGCAAACATGCCTGACATTCAGTGTTTACACCCCTCAATGAAAGCTGCTAGTCAGACTCAGTCTGATGACTCGGCCTGGATTTAGATTCAGGAAGTCATGCGATTTCCAAGTGGCTCGGCTTTCCTAGAATTTTTATTTTTTCAAAGCGGTGCCAACACGTTAAACCGAGTAGCCTACACCATTCTGTAAAGAACGACACCGATGCGTTTCCTGCGCTAACGTTAAACACTGGCCCCACTGAGCGCATGAATACATAAACCTCCTCTCAAGTTCTGTTGCTCCACATCCAAAGAAAAATGAAATGAAATGTAACTGGGTGATAACCAGTGGAAGAACATCGAAGCACTTGGACCTTTTCAGAGGGAGGAGGCCATCCGGAACCCGTGAATAATGAATCCGTGCTGAACTCCTGCTGAACCCTCTGCACCAGCACCGAGCCAAAGATCAGTGCATGACGTTCAACACACACGTGACCGATCTCCGATCATACGAGTCGAGTGTTGCATCTGTGTGAATCATTACACCGAGGCGCACCTGGCTGCAGTTAGAGAGAGGAATTCTCCTTTGATAAGCCGGATGACTGTTGGGAGGTGGCGGAGGATGCAGCAAGCCCAAAGTGGAAAGATAAATACACAACTGCCGACTGAAGCCGTTAAAGCTCCCGCCCTTTTGCCAGCTAAAGTCTGTCTGTGTGTGTGTGTGTGTGTGTGTGTGTGTGTGTGTGTGTGTGTGTGTGTGTGTGTGTGTGTGTGTGTGTGTGTGTGTGTGTGTGTGTGTGTGTGTATAAGCGGTCTAATGTTTAACCCTTGAGTCAACAGAGTGCAGGTGTCACAACAGCATTCCTGTGAGCCGCTCGTCTTGTGACAGAGCGGTTTCATAATGGGAGCACTGCTCTGACCGCCCCGCACGCATTGTTCAGTGGCAGGAGGAAGCAGCTTTTGTCTCGCTGGAGGATGACTTGCAGACCGACGAGTTTCATGTTGCTGCATGTTGTGTGTTAACGAGCGGAGGGGCGAGGCAGGGGATGGCCGGGTTAACGCGTTCAAACAGAACACACGCAGCGCCCCGTTTACCCAGAATGAGCCTCTCCTCTTCCCCCTCGCTGTAAATGGTTAACTTGGCGAGGATCATGTGAGAGTGCTGCGGTCACATGGGAGGTGAACTTTGCTCGTCTTGTCGTGAGGCAACGACATTTTCTATCGATGAGAGTGCTGTTTTCTTCTTCGTCTTCTTCCTATCAGGAGAGGAGAAAGCAGAAGAATGAAGGCTGGAATGAAGTCTTTGCAAAGTTGTTTGTTGATGAGAGAAAATATGAGTCTTGAATGGGGGGGGGGGGGGGGGGAGGATTGTTCTTCAGGGCAACCCTGGGTGTAGCCAGATGTGTCAGTCAGTGGGAAACCATTTCCGCATCAAGGCCGTCTGGCTCCTCCTTGCCATTGTGTGGCAACGTGCTGGAGGTGAACTTTATCCCTCTTTGTTCCGAGAGAGAGAGAGAGAGAGAGAGAACTTTAAAGTGATTCGCATAGAGCAAGGTCAAGTTACACATCTGTGAGCTCGCTGAACAATGTGGATCACATCCACTCACCATAAGGAGGGGCAGACGTAACGATCTCTTCTAAAAAACTGTTTTGAAAACAGCCTCTGTCCAAACCTGTATGTCAACAGTGTAAAGCACCCAGAGTTCTGTTACCATCACCGACTGAGAGCACACAGATAGCGCTCACCACACCCAGGCAGCTCCACGTGACCTTTAGACAGGCGGGTTTTTCTGTGAACACATGGCGTAAGACGGCTCTCTATCAGCAGCGAGCTCGTAGTCGTTACAAATGTGCACAACACAAACACGCGGGGTTCATATCACCTCCGGCTTATCTGGCTCCTTCAAGGACGCTGAACTTTCCCACAGCGCTGCCTTCGCTCGTGGGACTTAACTGTTGCGTCAAGGCTCTGCTATTAATCCCATGTGCTTCCCACAGTGTTACTATGGCTGAGCCTGTTGTGGTGACTATGACTGGACTATCCACTATGAGCCTGTTGGGAGTAATACAACACATGTATGACAACATCTTTCATATTTGATGCAAAGCCGGTTTGTCACAGATCGCTTGCGGTGAATGAAGCTGTCATCACTTTCATTTCCAAACAATAATAATAATAAAAATACAGCCTCGCAGCCTCGATGGGCAATGCTTCCATCTACGGTGTTGAATACAATTGCGTCGCATTACTCCTCGAACACTTTGTTGTGATTAGCCATTTGTTCAGCATGGCTCGCTATTTTTTTGCCATCTTTTGCTAGCAAAGACAACATTAGCCTCATTTACTTACAGGGCAGCCACAGTTGTCACAGCCCCTGTAGTTTTAAACCAATGCCCGGTTGGATGAATGGGAATATTATTACCCCAACTGTTGCTTGTGAACATCCATCACAGTTTACAGGCCGGGTTCTTGATTGACCTATCATATCCCTGCATACGAGTTTTCCTGTGTGTCGGCTGAAAGAGATCACAGCAGACATCACCAGGACGCAACAGATCTGACTTTCCCTTTTTTGCTTTGTTAGATGTTGTTGTTGCTACGTGGACATGTTCCAGATTTAAACGAAGCATGCTGTGAGGAAAATGTTATAGAAGACAAGGACAGATGTCCTATCTCGCAATGTTAACAAAAGTGAAGACTCTTTTGCGTTACCGCCCTGTGATTCCGGATCCGCGGCAACGTGTAATGGGTTCGTCCTTGGCCCATGCGACTCCCTTTCTCCGAGGCTCAAGATAAAAAAAACGGGCCAGTGTTTTTTTTCTTTTCTCGTACTTCCTGCTGACAAACCGAACTGAAAACACAACCTCAGGCTACCGAAGGCAATTAATGGCCAAAGCTAGAAAAAAAATAAGACCCAAGTTGGAATACACCGTGATTATCCTCCACTGTGAATTCACACGCACACGGTTGCACTCGTCATTCCAGCTCTACTTTCTCTTCCAGTTCCTCACAGCGAGCTGTTTTCTGAGACGAGGCTTTGATGTGGATGAGGGAGGTGAGGCGTCGTGCGCCCAGATGCCCAGACACTGTGGTTAAGGGGGCTTCATCACACAGACAGGAGGACAGCGCTCATCTTCTGCCCTCCCACCTCTCACCGCGGCGGGAGGCTGAATGTGACAACCGATGCTGCCCAGCTGCTTAGGGGCCAGGCTCGCGAAACCACAGGCGGATAATGAATGCCACACCATCGTGACAACTTGCACTTTTATGGATAGGGGAGGAAGGACATTTCTTGCACGGACGCTCGCAGCACATGATGAAACATCCTCCATAAACCACCAGACAATCAAAGGGAGGGCAGGAAAGATTTATGACCACGACCAAAAAAGGGCTGTTTTAAAGTAAATGTGTTTAGAATTTAATTGCGGGAAAACTGAAGAGAGATCATTGTCCAAGTGCAACCACAACATAAGTAAACTAGAACGGGCACTCGGTAGAGCGCATACCTTCGCCGTAGCCACTTTTTTGGTACTTGGCATGAGAGTGTGGGGAACTGTAAATTGATGTAACTTGATACCGGATATTGTGGTAAACATCACAAAAGAATTATGTATGAACATTTGATGGTAAAAAGAAGATTTTGACTTTTTCATGACCTTGACCTTTGACCCGATCGATCCCAAAATCTAATCAAATGGTCCCCGGATAATAACCAATCATCCCACCAAATTGCATGCGATTCGGTTCAATACTTTTTGAGTTATGCGAATAACACACACACACACATACAAATAAATAAATACACAGCGATCAAAATATAACCTTCCGCAGAATGCGAAGGTAACGATGCATCACAGCCACATTTCCCCATGATCTTACTTATCCTACTTTCCCGATCTGGATAAGCTACGTGCTATCTATGAACCATTTCCCCCAAAATTACGAGACTCAAGGTTTTTCAATTGGGTCAGTATTTGCTATTTTTAGTTTCCTTTGCTCTCAGTCATGCTATTTTGTTTTCTATACATCACAGACATTTTTCTGCATACCCTTCTGCTTTCAAGGCAAATGTTACTTTGATCTTCTTCCAGTCGCAACCCTGAAATATCTTCTAAATAAAGGAGTAATACATATGCATGTTCGCACATATTTTGTAGGTATTATTCACCAGAGTTTTATCCAACTGAATAAATACATGCAAAGAGGTAAATACAAATCACATGGGAGTTCAAACTATTGACAGAAAAGGTAGAGATGTGAAAAAGACAAGTGAATTATACAACACCCGGGTCCACTGTTGCGAACTTCTGTGCCGAGGAATGTCAGAGTTCATTTTCTAGCATGGCTGCTCAAAAACAGACTGGAGCTCCGATAATAAATAAGCGTACTTTGGGAAAGTTTTTTATTTGGCTCAGAGGAAGAGGTTACATAACACACGGGAAATACACCTCTTTTGTTTTTTGGCGCAATAAGAAGAAGAAAAAGAAAGAAATGTAACCTTTGTCAAGAAACGAAGCTGGAGGGGAAAAAAGCTATGTGTCCAAATATAAACGTTCCTGTAACACATTTAAACGCATTCAGGCACCGACTGAACATACATATTCATACTGCCGTATTTACTGTGACGGTGCTCATAATTAAGTTGGATGCATCTCTCGGGGGGTTTGCATAAGGATCTATCAAGGTGTAAGAACAAACCTGCCATGCAGAAACTAGTGCAGTGCTACTATAGTCCATTTATATATATATATATATATATATATATATATATATATATATATATATATGTGTGTGTACTTGTACATCTATCTTTGTGAGGACCAGTTTGAGTTGTAAACCTTCAGAGCAAGGACATTTATGGAAAGTGAGGACATTTGTGTGGGGTTGATGTCAGGCATTTAGTTGTGATGGTTACAGTTAGGTTAAGGGGTTGGGGAACGCATTGTGTCCATGCCTGTCCTCAAAGATAGTACGTGACGTGTGTATCTGCGCCTACAGCAGAATGACATCTTTAACATTTGGACTGAGTCGCTCACAAAGCTGGAATGATTGCACAGCTCAGCTCACTAAGCTAAACATAACAACCATGAGTCAGGAGGGAAACCGCCTTTTAAGGGCAATAAGTGAGAAGCTATTTAAATATGCAGGTGTTACATATTCTGACAGTAGCTCGTGAATTGGCCCATCTAATCTCAAATACGGGTTCGACCAGTTCTAACGATGTGCTGATTTTGCAACAAGAGGCCGGGGGAGGTTTGTTTACATCAATGTCTGGAAATATTTCGGGGGTTTCCACTGGATGGGAAGTTATGTCGTCAGCTCACAATGCAAGCAAGTTTACTTAAGCATTACAGAAGCAAAGTTCAGATCTTTCTGTTCCTGTTGGCCAAAGCAGACTCTGCAACTACCTTCGGTTTAAAAATGGATGTGAAAACAATGTTCATTTACATTTTTCTTTGGGGATTATTTCCTCCCCTACCCTCTGCTATTTACTGAGTTGTCTGTCCCCGACGAGCTCGGCAGATTAAGGGGATATGTTACCATCTTTTTTTTTTCTAAATGGATACACATGTGGCACATCTGGGTCCAAGCCTGATTCATTACTCACTTTTTTATGTTCCTTTCTCTGCAGCCATGGCAACTGCTGCATGTTTGGCAGAAAGCTTTTGAAGGCAGTGGAAAAAGAGAGAGAGGGAGCAAGAGAGAGAGAGAGAGAGCCTAGGGAGGGTGCATAAAGAGAGTGAGAAAGGGAGGGAGGGAGGGAGGGAGAGCGAGCGAGCAAGCTCTCAGTAGTTGGCCTACATCCAGTGTAATCATGCCATGGAGCCGAAATGAGGCCTTTGGCAGCACACCAGGTTTCTGAGAACAAAGATGTGAGCTTCTAATGTTGGCGGTGGGGCCTGCTTGGCATCCTTTGCCATTTCCCAGCAGCCCTTGCCTTGGCCGACTGCCAAGCCCCCCCCCCCCGGGACTGCAAAGAGGATCAGAATAAAGAGAGAGACTTGTTTTTCACTCGCCTCTTGCTCTGGTCCAATGACATCACCTCTGCAGCCTCCAGCCCCCAGATTCCAGCCGCCCAGCACATTTTTCACTTTCGCCGTCGACCCTCCATTTTATTTGAATTCCACCATTTTAAACCTAAATCAAAACAGACTCCTTCAAAATGTCCAAATTGTGTTTCTGCGCCTTACGTTGCACATCGTTTTTCTACGACGTGCGCCCAGGATCTGGTGTTAATCCATTCAGACAAATCAATAAAACAAGTTCCAGTTAACATTGAAATACAGGATGCAGCTAATTTGACAGATTGATGTTGTGGCGTTATCCGTCACAGCTCCCCAAATTCTATCTGCACTCTAATCCTTGCTGAGCAAATCTGTGGCTAAAAATAGCAGTGTGAACAGGATATATATGGTAGTTGGGGTACTGTGATAATCTCCATGGTTACCTGTCTCTGTGACATTCAGGAGCTCAGTAATTCATGCACATTAGTCCTTACATTCACCCTCTTGACATCCTCCACCCTCTGCCACTGTGCAGCTATATTAATCTGCAAGGTGGGTCCCTACAACAACTGCTAAACTGCAGTAATACGTCCTTACACGTCTCGCATTGACCTCCCTTTGTTATGTCTGTGCAACATGCTACAATGGAGTTTGGTGCTCTCTGCAGCAATTGTGTTGAAAGAGGGTTATATAAAACAAATGCTGTTCTCATGGAGGACAAAAACAGGGACGAAAAGGACGAAGAAAACATCCAGTGCTGTGTTTGGATTAGGCAGAAAACTTCAAAAATAATTTGTAATGATTCACTCCCATGAATAAAAGATGGCCAATATAAAATTCAACAGGCTCAGAAAGGGATAGAAGAAAAATAGCATCATCTCATCAGGTCTGCAATGCTGTCACATGTTGGGTATTCCCCTGGCCGTCACCGACCTTTCGCTCTTCATTTGACATACCCCTCGGAAAAATAAATAGTTTAAAACAGCATTACAGATGTACGCTACCTGGCTGAGTGGCTCACATGCGATGGCCGTCTGTATACGTGCTTTATATTGTCAGTCAGAGCCATCTGTCCATGTCTGACTTCCTCTCCGCTCAGTACAACGGTGCCTCTGCTGCAGCTTTTATTTTAAATCAACAGATCTTCCCATTATAGAAGTGGGTCATTTAGGATTTAATTGAATCCCAGCATGCCTCCGTCTTGCATAATAGTGTGTCGCTATTTGCTTGCACAACAATCGGCTGAGTGGAAACCAGAGGATCAAAGCATTAGGCAACGGTTTCCCACCAATCTCAAGGAAGGAATTTGTTTATTTTGCCCCTCACAAACAGTAATTTGCGTACTGTGTCATAAAGCGTTGCAACACTTCCTGGTGTTGTTCACCCAACAAGGATTCAGAGAAAGCGGCGATGGGAAACAGTGTGTTTATACAGTAGTTTACAGTCAGAGAAACTGACGCCACTCAAACCATGTGATGTCCTAAAGGGGATATCAGGGCTCTCAAGTGTCACGCATTGAGCGTGAGACTCACGCATTTCGGTCTTAACTCACGCACTCCCGCCACACATCGTATTTCTCACGCTGAAAAAAACTCGGCTATTTAATGTTTGAATGCAGGGGTGCTCAATATGTCGATCGCGGTCGCCGCAGAGCTCACCCCCCCCCCCCCCCCGTCCCCAGTCAACAACTCTTCTCGGCTCGATGCCGGCGCGCGCAACGCCCAGCCGTGATGCGCGCACAGGTGAGCACACTCTCACTAGCACCCCCCCCCACCCCCCACCCCCCCAGGTGCTGATGGGTGCTGATGGAAATGTCACTCTTGCCTGTCTTCAAAACTTGAGAGCGCTGGGATATTATTGTGTTGCATTGTTCAGTGTGACAAAACAATCCCATTAAATCATATGGCACCGCCATTGTATTTGCTTGGTGGCCACTCGTGCTGCTCTGTTCACAGCCAATCGGCTTGAAGTCCCGTAGATGGGTGAGGCTGATGAGGGTACGTGACTAAACATCTTGCTTCCTCTTTCCAAAGTCACATGGACCTGCACAAACATATCCTGCTTTGTGTCTGCAGGTTACAGACGCATTGCCTCACCCAAAGCCCGAGGCTAAGCTGCAATGAGTTGGAATGAGCCCAGATGAGAGGGAGGAATCTGAACTGCTGGGACACTCCTCCAGTTCAAACATACACTTTTACAACAGGGGATTTTTTTTGGCATATGACCCGTTTCTAGAAACAGTTTTTCTTCATTCCATCATGTAAAACATAATAGTCTAATCATTAATCTTGCTAGAACTCTATACTAATACTGCGGATTGTATGTTTGATTATGAGCTTAGTTAAAAACAAATAAAAACAAAAAGGAGTACGACTGGCTGATTCATTCCTGTGTAATTTCATTTAGTGGTGGCAGATTTGGATGAGTGACTCCTCGGCGCATGTGGGCAGAGCTATATTCATGTGTAACCCTGATCCATTGAAGCTTACAACGCACTGGCTGGAAATCCCCACCTCATGACAGAGCTTCCTGGTTACTGGCTAACGGAGGCGGATTTTTCTCTTTTTTTATTAACAGGGCAGCAAATTATTGTCTAACCGGTGATAAAAACTCAAGTCAGTAGGCTACGTGTTGAGTTCATATTGGTACACGGACACGAAAAAATGGCCACAAAAAAATACAAATTATAATTCTAAAAATATGCTTAATAAATAGTATGTGTTGCTTTAACAAACAAACCAAACACGGTTAATTTTTGCTGCACAACATTTTCGAGGTTCAATGTATATTTCTAGAATTTTACATTGGGTTACACTTGTTTTCCCGAGGGTCGACCCACCTCATCCCTTTCACAGCAGCAGCAGCTCATGGCGTCGAGGCGCTGAGGAGTGAGAAAAACAAGCTGCAGCCTCAACCGGATAATGCTCTGAATTTAGGACAAAGCAGCAGTCAACTGGAGGAGCTGGCGACTCTCTTTTTATATATTTTGTATGTATCCCCTGGCGGTCTACTGCTAACCTACAGCCACGTTTGTTCATAAAAAAAAAAAAATCTCCCTCGCTGCAGGCAGGCTGATATCGACGGTGCCATATTTGTGCAGGTTTGATCATAATAACAGGAGCTGTGGGTTATTCCCTCCAGTCGGAGGCGGCGGTGAGACTGAACTGGGTGCAGTTTTGGCCGATGTTCAAGTGATGAAATTAAAATAAAAAATAAAAGAAGCGACTGACAGAGGCTGCAGTAAACTGTGGGGGGAGGAGGATGTGTGTGTGTGAGAGAGGGGGGGGGGGGGTCTGTCGAAGAAATCAAGTCAATAGAAACTGAAGTGGAAGCAGGCGTTTAGAGCTCCGCGGTGACGTCACTGCTCCACATTGAGCCAGTAGTAGAGAGTCGGTGGAGATAGATAGAGGAGCGCCGTAGTAAAGTACACACCGACATGAACTTCTCCCTCTAAAACTTCTACCTTGTTGCTCTAAAAGTGGGGAGAAGACGCGTTTGTAATTTTTTTTTTCCGACGACCCGGAACGTGCTCTTTGGTTGGCTTTTAAAAAGGGAGCTCGGAGGAAAAGCAGGGAAAGGGAAAATCATTTTGGGTTTCTTTTCGGGGGGTCGACGACGAGCGCTATGTCGTCCGCGGCGGTCGCAGCTTCTTCCAGGAGGCAGTCGTGTTATTTATGCGACTTGCCCCGCATGCCGTGGGCCATGATCTGGGATTTTACCGAGCCCGTCTGCAGGGGATGTGTCAACTACGAGGGAGCGGACCGCATTGAGTTTGTCATCGACACGGCGCGGCAGCTCAAGAGGGCTCACGGGTTTCAGGAGGGCAGGTCTCCCGGGCCGGGGAAGTCGCAGCTCCCCGGCAAAGAGATGCAGGCGATCAACCACGCCGCGGCGGGAGACCCCCGGCCGCCGCAGCCACTGGACCGCTACCCGCTCTCCTCCGACCGCCCGCCCCGGCTGGGTCCAGAGTACCAGTCTAGCAGGCAGGCGAACGGCATCCCCGTCCCCAATGGATTTCCTAAGCCCGACGAGCCGCCAGAGCTGAACCGCCAGAGCCCCAACCCGCGCAGGAATAGCACGGTGCCCCCAAATCTAGTGCCTTTGGTTAACGGGAACATGCCCCCCGTGCACGCAGTCAACGGCAGACCGGGCCAGATGGGGCTTCCCTCCGCACTGGCGGGCGGTAGTCCCTCCGACATGGGCAAGAGACCCGCCTCGGTCTCCAGCACCGAGCACGACAGAGACGGGAAGGAGAAGCACAGGCCGGACAGTCTCACGCCGGAGCTCTCCGACAGCCACAAAAACCGGGCTGACCCGGACTGGATGGGGAAGGGCAAAACGGTGAGGGACCTGATGGCTCTGCACACGTTCGACAACAGGTTCAAGAAGGACCATGCGGCCATGCAACAAAGGGTTATGGGCTATGAGACCAGCGCCCCGGCTTCCAAGTCAGGTAGGCGTCCAGTGATGTTGAAATATCAAAACATATTGTTGTCATTTCGTGCAATTTTCTATTTTCAATTATCTTCCATGACTCAGTCGTGCACATAGAATGGGTTTATAACGTGCACAATTATAATTCTAGTAGTAGGTCTGCAACAATGCAAGGTGCATAACACATATATTTGAAATATTTAGGTTATTATGGTTTTGCAGCCTGTGGTGCAGCAGGGAACAGCAAAACTGCTCTCCACCCGTGTAATTGTTGAGCCATGTCTGAGCAGTGCACCTCAACTACTTTTGTTTAACCCTTTCCCACCTCCAGACAGAGGAAAGCACCCCCGGAGCATGAAGAGAAAAGCCTCTCCTGAACCAGACGGAGAGGGGACAGCTGCCAAGCTCAACGGAGAAGGACAGCAGTGGTTACCACCACCTACTGACGGCCTGAAAATGCCTCCAGTTCCCCCGCCGAGCTTCGCCGCTCCCCCTTCCACGATATCCCCCCACTCCCGCACCACCCCACCGGAGGCGGCCCAGAACGGCCAGTCCCCCATGGCGGCTCTCATCATGGCGGCGGATAATGCAGGTGGGAACAGCTCCCCCAAGGACTCCAACCAAGTCCACTCCACCACTCGGAGGAACAGCAACAGCCCCCTGTCACCGTCCTCCATGAACCAGAGGCGGCTGCAGCAGAGAGATGCATCTGGTGCAGGTACACCCCACGTGCCAGGCATGGACCAAGTGCACCCCCAAAGCATTCCGGACTCCTCGGTACCCGGCAGCATACCCCTGTGCTGCACGCTGTGCCACGAGCGTTTGGAGGACACACACTTTGTTCAGTGCCCGTCTGTGCCCTCGCACAAGTTCTGCTTCCCGTGCTCGAGGGAAAGCATAAAGCAGCAAGGTGCCACGGGTGAAGTGTACTGTCCAAGTGGAGAGAAATGTCCCCTGGTTGGCTCGAACGTACCGTGGGCTTTCATGCAAGGAGAAATCGCCACCATCCTTGCAGGAGACGTCAAAGTAAAAAAGGAGAGGGACCCATGATTTTGTTTGAACACTTCTTTGGGGAGGGGATGCAAAAATATGAGTATAAATATATAAATATCACATACATACCATTCAAACAAACTAACGGACTTGTACATATTGGACCCAAGGGAAGAGTATACTTCGTAAACATGGTTGTATAATTTTTGATTTTTGAATACATTGTGTTTCTATATTTTTGAAGATAAAGGTATGTACTCATTATAATGGACTACGTTCCTCTTTGTTGATGTTTAACAAAATTCTTGATGTACTTCTAGGTCTGGTGGCAGTTCCTGTTTAACGTAGAATGTGACTAATGCTACTCTACGAGCACTTGGCAAAACTGAAATGCTTTTAGCTGTACTTGTATGCACTTGTTTAAAAATTGCCAAATACAATTTCTGATCTTGTATGAACTTATTGTCTGAGCTTGCTTCATTTGAGTGAATAAGTTACACGCGACCTGTGGACAGATGGCGAGGTCGGGGGCTCTCTGCTCTGCAGGCTTGTTGTGACGCCTCAGGAGACTTGATTTACGCTGCACAACATTAAGTCGGCTACAGTTTCAAGCTGCAGGGATGGCAGCCTTTTCTGCACACATGCCTTTTTCATTATTCATGGTAATAATTATATTCAATCCACCAAAATAAGTACCATTCCGTCCCACATTTTGTCCAGTGTGTGCATCCCTGTAATTGATGGCAGTGTACACAAATGGGTGCCACGTCATGTTCAGTCAGCTGAAATCTGTTGAGTCAGTGCGTGATTTTCAACGTGATACCATAGTGTATCCACGTAGTGCCACCATACAGATGAAATGTACCACCCTGAATAACATTCTGAGCTTCCAAACCAAGTGCCACATTTTTTCAAGCTTGTGTGCTAAATTGTGTTTGACGTTATCAACGTGTTTAAAAAAAAAAAAAAGTTAAAACTGGTTATCCGTGATACAACTTTTTGATTCGCAGAGCAGTTTACAAAACCACAATGCGTGAATAAAATCAGCATTTCAAACTACATTCCGAGCATGAATTGGCTACACTAGCACTGCAGCAACCTCCAACGTCACCGAGGCTACGACATGCCTTCACGAAGCTCGGAGCATATTTCTGCCTCGGTATGCAACGTGTGCTCTTTCAGAGTAAACAATATCGCTGCTGCTGCCCTACATACCAACCACGGCCTGCATCTCTTCAGATGCAAATTTAATCGTTGCAGATTCATGGCCGCACGGCTATAAAAACAGCAATTCTGTCTCCGTAAAAGCAAGTAGGCAGCCAGACTCCCCTCGTGGGGTCGTTATGTGCCAAACTGCAGTTACTGTGTCTGCAGAGGAGAAGCAATCTCAAGACTGTTTTCGCTCCCTCAGACAAAGAAATCTCACTCCCTCGCTGCTGACACTGCAGCAAGCGGACACTGACATGGAGATTCATATCTAGCAGAGGGCGGAGGAGGGGGGATTGGTGTTGTAAGCAGGAGCGTAGTTTTTTCAGACATCCTGCGTTTTTTTTAACCGATCCGTCAGTGCATCCCCCGAAATTCAGCAATGTCTCACAGATTTCTTGGTGATAAAATGCCCATAGAAGGCTCTTACGTTGATGCTTTTTTCTCTTTTGGTGCTCCAGTGCCATTGGTGCCCACGAACCTGCTCCTCGATTCGGGATTCATTGACCTCACTGTGTTTCAAATGTATTTTGGTCAGCACCTCAGAGTCTTAACAGGGATTACCCGCTCTGTAATTAGCTGCATGGTGTCCTGATTAACCGATTGATTCATAACGTTGAATGAAAACATAGCCTTTGCACACTACTGTGAGGGGCGCGGGCGATTCTTGTCCCCCGATTGACTGAGCCAGACATTTAGAGCAAATAACAGCTTTCCCAATGTCACTTGAGGCTGAGGAGCTTTTGACCGCCAGAAACCTGTTTTCCACGAGTATGCTTTTTCGAAGGCATCTGTTTGTTTATGGTCCCTTTTCCGTTCTTTGGAGGGTTATCTTATCAGCTGGACTTTGAACGCAGATAAAGGTTCACACTTCAACGTGCTCACCGACAACACACCCACTCCATATTCCATCGCACATACTGTTCTCAGGGATTTTCTGGCGGCACTTTGACCTACTTGTTGTTATGACAGTATTGCTGGGAGCCAAATTGAAATTGCCACATCCAAGGAAGGACGGTTTTAGTTGCCGGGCTAGTATGATGCAACGACGCACAAGAGATCCTTTCTCCCTCTCTCTTTCTCTCTCTTTCTCTCTCTCTCTCTTCCCGTAAAGATTTATATGAGCCAATACCTGTTTGTTCAGTGCCGACTAAAATAGCCTGCGCCGTATCTAATACAGTGATAATGTGTCCCTGGAAGTGGCTCTGTCATAACACAATGCTCTGGTGTTGCATGGTTACCAGAGAAACGGCACACAGCTAGCAGATGCTCCGGTGCCGCCTGTCGATTTATATGCAGGAGGGAACATTATGGAGTGATTTCAGTAAACAACCGTCACGCGAAGACAAGGTCACACAGAGTTGATGGCATGAAGTTCAACTTGAATATTTATGACCATATATATTTATATTTGTTTATATGACTACTCTCCTCTGTTGTCAGTATAATCATGCAGCAACCGTGTGTGTTTATTGACTCACAGGCTTTTCTTTTTGTTTTCTATCTCTGAAAACCTGAGGGTTTTTTCATGTTTAAGCTCCTAGCTTATGAGACAAGCATTGTTCGATTCTGATATGCTCTTACCGTGGAACCATTTTACGATAAACCTTGTAAGACATAGCATCTGAGATGGACCCAGGTGAAGTCCAAGTGAAACTAGTATCACCTGAGGCAAAGATTAATTTAGATTCCTCCTCCTGCTGCTTTACTATCGTCGCTTTTGTCTGAAGCGGCTCGAGGGTTTAGCTTAGTCATAAAGTTAGCATAGATCTAAGCAAGGTGCCCGACCCAGATGTTCTTTATCAATCTGCTGCAACACGCAGCCTAATCAATGGTCATAAAATTCCACATTGACCGCTTTGACCGGATTGATTCACGAGACACAGTCTTGCTAATCAAACTAAGTGTTACAGGCAATAATAGAGAAGTGACGCAGAGAGTCTGTTGCCTCCCCGCCTCTCCTTTTAATGGTTGACTAAACTGTAGGTTGGCATGCAGTGTTACACGAAGATGTTGATGTGATAGTGAAGCCATAACTGGGTTGGACAGAGTTCATATTGGTTGTCTAGCCCGCTCAGATAAGCATGTGTTTGATGTTTCGGGCTCAATTACTCTGGTTTAATATTTGATGTTAATACTTTCGAAATGTTTACAAATCACATTTGTAGACATCCATTTAGTTAGAAAGAACATGGCACTTGCGCTGACAGCACCTACATTGAAGTGCATTGGAAACCCGGGGGCAACTATTTTACATTAAGACATTGAACACGGCCCAGTCGGTGGGTGGAGGGAGGGGATGTGTGAGAGACAGTGAAGCACTCGGTGTAGCCAGCTGTTTCACTAATGAATCTATGTTTAGCACAATAAATCAAGAGGCATGCTCGTGCTGCCGTAATCCCCTGAAAGCGAGCGGAGACAGGGACAAGCCAAAAGCAGAATCTGGTCCACATTTCTCCCCTCCCAGTATAACTGATCCACGGTGTTAATTTTAGACCTGTCAGGGAAAACAAGGTCACAGCAAATGTTGTATCGAGGACACGCTCCTCTCTGCCTCTTTTTTTTCCTACTCATCAATCAAAGTTTCCCTTTGGAGTCGGGCTCGGGCTCCTGCGAGACTAGTAATGACAGTTTCTCTTCTCGGCACCGGGGGAGAAGCTGGAGCTCCAACCAGCAATTAGGAGGAGCACGGCTGAATCCGCAAGATGTGTAAAATTCCCCTTCTGACTCTTGGCTTGGCCCCCAGAGTTTTTTATTGAATTTTTTTAATTTATTTTTTTACATCTGACTGGTCCGGCTTGGTTACCATGAAGGCCTGATTACAGTGCTAAGTGCCAAATTGGTTTGCTCTCAGACTGGTACGAGGCCCAATTACTGCAAACGGCCTTTGTGAATTGTTGTGCTGGAGTTCAATGAGCTTGAATCTTTTTTTGTCTAGCTGCCTTTTTCTATGTTGAGTATCAGCGAGAAACAAAAAACGGTGTCTTTAAGAGGTCACACCAACAAAATGCATGTTTTAAGATATACCTCTAAGATATTTTGGTCTCTTTCTTCCACGACCCACGCACTTGTTTGCCCCTACACATCTTTATACACACCGTCGCCATACCCTGTCAATCAAATTCTCCATATTTTTCTTGCATATCTAGATCTGTCTCCCCTCCTTTGTCCTTCCTTGCCGCGGTTACGCTCACACTCTCAATATTCTCCTCTCTGCTGTGGTGTTGCTATGAATCAAGTCTGTGAAATGGAAATGAGGACTCTCTCGCTCGCTCATTCTCAGCCTCCCTCTTCTACCAGACATCTAAACGAGGCTATGCCTCCAATGTTTTTCTCAGATCTTGGAGTGCTGCCAAATCGTATAAGTGGAGCAGAGAGAGAGAGAGAGAGAGAGTGAGGTGGAGATAGAGAGTGAGCAGAATGCAGAGGAAGGAGAGGGGGCGCAGCACAAAAAGATGAAAGGAGAGAGGATGAAAAATGAACAAGGGAAAGAGGCAACGTGGAGATGAGGACAAAGCATGGGACTGATCCAAGAGCATTTGGGCTTTTTCTCATATTATAGCTGAGCCCAGCACAATCTCTCCTGTTTCTGCTGAGCAACTACTCCTAAGCTTCTGGCTCAGGATCAGCTGATAAGATGGCGTGCTGCTACTATGCCAAATGAAAAATGGGAGGCGAGAGAGGCAGAGTGTTATCTCCTGCAATCGAGATGTATGGCTGTAGAATAAAGCCCAGGACTAACTGTAGGACATTTTAAATGTAAAAAATAACCTTGCAGATATCCAATTGTGTAAAACTAAGTCAGCTCTACCTTCCAGACAGAGGGTAGGGGCATGCCAGTCACAGGAGTAAGATGCTTGTTGCCACCTCTGACACGGCGTGCTAAAGTTAGATTCAGCCATCAATCTGAGCCGCACTAAAAGTAAACAGCAGCTATAACACAGCTCTGCTCTGTGCTGCTCGGCACTTTCACTGCTTTGGCAAATCGCAAATTAATCACGGTTCCCCAACCTGCCGCGTGCATTTAAAGAAATACAGTGGGCCAGACCCTTTCAAAAACACAGACGCAACCATAGTGATTGACTGCGTGTGTGCGTGTGTGTGTGTAAAGGGGGTAGCAGGTGACTCCCGAGGTGTTTGTTTAGTCATCTGAGAGCCTCGACTCAAATGGATGTGATGACCATATATGTGCAAAGCCATGTAAGATGAATAATGACACAAAGTCCATGTAGGGTAACGCAGAATGCGCCTGACGCCACCACACGAAGGATAAGCACACCATTTCAAACAACGTGCTGGTGCAGAGATCCATGTGAAGGCAAACTGTCTTTGCTTTGCTGGCCTGGGAAGAGGAAGAGATGACCGCCTCGGCTTCCATGGCGATGTGTTACGGGATGCTCATTTCCTCGAGTCCCTGTCTGTTTTCCCCTCGCTCCTCCGTAGGGCCACGGGCAATTATCAGCAGGTCAGCAGCTCAGTGTGTGTGCGCAACGAGATCAGCTGCCTCCATCACAACCGCACTATTACACTTTTGCCGCAGCGTTGCCAAACAACAAAGAGTCACAAAAATGGTCTGGGACAATTTGTATGTGCTGCATATAGCCAGGATTCCTGAGAGATCCTCAGTGTGTTTACTTCATCTTTTATCTCCTTGAAGGCATACAGTTGTCAGAAGATAAGAACACCACTTTCGGTTATTCTGTATTTATCTGCAAATATGACGGGTGTATACACACACACACACATACACACACATAGAAGCACATCCACAATCTCGCTTTATATTCTTTGTATGTTACATAACTGTGAGTGGGAGCAATTTCTCCTCTGAGTGCTAATGTTGTTGTCAATCAGGGCTTTATAGTGGCAGCCAGTGCACACTCTCTGCAGAGGCAGAGTAAAGCATTTATCGCCTTTGTTCACCCTCCCTTGCCTGTCAAAATGTTCTATTCTCTTGCCTTTACCTGCGCCTCTTGTTCCTCCCTCTCTTTGTGTCTGCGCGTGTTGGAAATAATTTTCTCGAGAAGTGTTTACGCTGTCTCCCAACCATGGAACATTTGAGTTGGAGTTAAGGAGCGAGAGAAGGTCAGGTCAACATAGAGAACAAGCCAGGCCTGTGTTTGACAGGTGTGTGCTATTATTGGAGCCGGTGACTTCGAGTGTATTACACAACTGTGTCGCTCGGGCTGGTTTATTTAGACCGCTCGCAGAGCCTTCGGAGTATCTGATAACTCGGGCAGAGCGTGTCACAACAGGTGTCGGTGGGATAATGGTACAGTGAATAAGGGTTTTTATAGCTCAAGGTGGATCTCAAATTTGGAGCGCTTGGAGAAAGAGAAAGCATTCCCAAATGTATTGGCACGAAGGCCATTCCGTTGGCTGGATTCAACAAAAGCACACTTGGAATTAGCCATGATCAAATAAAGTATGCTAATGACAGGTTGCGCTCGATATACTGTATACATGTCTGCTGCTCTGTCATGATATAATCACAGAGCAGAAACCTCAACCCTCCCTTGTCCTCCTCTTCGGCTAGAATGTGCAGGGAGATGAAAAATGATCCAATGTCATCTGGAGTGATGGAAGCTTCTCTGTTGAGCCAGAGGGATATGTTCAGGGAATAGGAGGAGGATAGGGGGAGAAGGAGGAGGTGTGGGTGGGGGGGGGGAGGGAAGCGGATATTTCTGGTTGAGTGTGAGCTTGAGTAAGTCCCGGCAACAAGCCAAGCATGCCGATGGAGGGGGAGGGAGGGGTAGGAGGGTTTTGGAGCGAGAAAGGAGAGAGATAGAAACCCTTTTGGGCTGGTGCATTGTCAGCTTCACGAGCACACAGCTGCTTCTGGAAAATTCTGCACCCTGCCCTACTAAACCACCAGGCATGACATGAATAACAAGAATGGCCGAGCCGTCAACGGCGGATACTTTTTCTTTTGACGTGGGCCTAACAGGCCTTGCACATAGTGGAAAAATCAACAATGAGGGGGACACCGGGGCACAATGTGGAAATGAAATCCCGGGTTTAGAAGGCTTTGTCTGGACAAGTACGCAGTTGACATCGACCTCGAGGGCTTTGGAAAAGGCTGTGCAATGAAATGCCAACTGATGTGTTTTGATGGGGTTACTTGTTCACCAGCCAATCACTAATTGTAGTGTAGAAGAAACCTCTGAATTGTCGGCGTGTGTCATTTATGTGAAGACAGTGGCAGCAAAGCGAAGGCGCACACTCGCTGGCATGCTTCGCTGTCAACACTCCTGAGTCTAAGTACAGCCTTTCTGCAGATGAGATAATGCTAGCCCTCATGAGGTTGTTATCCATGATCAAGCCTCCCCGGTGTTGACATTTCCCTGCCCGACCTGTCTGAGCACATAAAGCCACGGAGGCTCCGCTCGAGTTGACTGTATCCATAGCTGGTAAAGAGGTGAGTCACCCGCTCATCCATCCTGCTCTCCCTGGCAGCCGCCTTACCCTTAACCCCCGTCATCCTCATTCACAAGGCCTTATGTGTACAACCAGCACATGGTGGATTGTATGAATAGTAGCGACCGCGTGGCTCGCCGCTGACACCTGACATTTTCATGCCCCAGCAAGCCGCTGATACATTTGGCGCTTGGCACAAATTCCTCCCCCGGGTTTATCCATCTGTTGATGTGGAGCCCAACCCCCCAGCCACTACTATGTTCTCGTAACATAACACGAGGCTCGCCTTTCCCTCAATTCATCTTAACATGCGAGCACTTCATGGCACAGCCGCCGCCCCTCCCTCCTCCATGTTTTTCTCTGGTTTTCGCCCTCCCCCCCTCCCCAACGTGTTGTCTTTCTTTCCCTCACACGCACAGCGCAGTCCACCCGAGTCATTCGTTTTCATGTTGGCATTCAGCTGGTCTCAGAAACCCACAAAGATGGTGAACCCAAAAGTGAGATGGGAATTGCATGAAGACGGAGTGATAGTGCTGGCAACAGATAGAATGTGAGATTGTGTGGAGGCAGGGTGCTTCCTGGCCGCCTGCCAACTTACAGCAGCAGCACTGCAGCATGCCAATGTGTCCGTTGCCAGGGAAACAAGGAGAGCACCCACAGCAACACAGCCAAGAGAACACCATGTCTGTACATTGTTCCCTTTTCCCTTTTGATTAAAAATGCTCAACGAAATGATCCTGCTCTCCTGTCCAGCGAGGAGCATCACACAGAGTTCAGGGCCCCTCTCTGAAACAGGGGCCTCAGCCAGAAGGAGTGTTGCTCATAATGCAACAACATGGGCACAATCCCTCAATGGCTTCCCAAACAAGAACCTGGCCAATCTCACAGGTGATCAAGCCCAGTAATGCTACTAATTTGCGTGAAACGACACTTACAGGTATTGCAGCACACAGGAGCTGGTTTACTAGCAGAGAAGAAGAGTTGGATCAAGGTTATTGTTGGTGGTCATGAAGACTTACTTCACGCATTTTTCTTTAAAAAGAAAATGTAATCATGTATTTGAGAGAATAAATAAATGAATTTTGCCTTGTCTTTTTAAAATATGTCCTTCATGGGCTCTGCAGGGTGTGAATTGTGTCGCCCTCACTGCACATGTTATCAGGTCGATGATTGTATCCTGCAGCAAACAGCTTGGCTGTGAGTTATTACTGGCGGGGGTATACTCCTCCATCAGGCATTGTGAATGAATGACCTCAGATACATCAAGCAGAGCGGTGGCTCTGTTGCAAAGTCACAACTTGCAACATAAGTCATGCGTTTTAGTCTGTTGAGCCACAAAGTGCCTCAGAAACCTAATCAGTCTGTCTCAAGCTGTGACCTTGATCAGAGTAGCTTCTCTATCTCTTTGCGGACACAATACTGCTTTCCCCATCCATTTAACAGTGAAAGAGAAACATATTTATCTTAATGTTTCCTTAGTGCTGTGATGCAATCTGTCACTCTGGAACAGCCTGTATTGTGCTCTGTTTAAGGCATATACTTTGTAATATAAGCTGTTTACAGTGACCTCAGCAAGAAATTGCTCACCCTTTATCGCTCTACTTGTCCCCAGCTATGCCTATATTCCGGGTTTTATTCATAGGCCATCATTTAAATGAATGACGACACAACATGTAACATGTTAATAGGTTTGATCATATGACCTTCAATGCCAGTGATTAGCTTAAAAATAACCGCATGATAGTCTGATTACGATACAATGAAGGTAAATTGTTTCCTTTTTCCTTTGGGTTTCTGCGTAGCTGAAGGACAGCTAAAGGACACCTCAGCCAGCCACACCTAACCTGGCACTCTTATCCAAGTCTGGCTCCGTCTGTGCTCGTATCACTGGAGGGGGAAGGGGGTGTGCCAACTATACCGCCTTAGTACTTTTCATAACTCTATCTGTGCCTGTGAGTGGCCTAACAGCTGCTGCAGTGTCTGAGCTTGCTCGGGGACGCAGATGAAAGTGCTGATGTGACCTGTTATTTTGGGTTGTGTGGTGCCCTGGAGGCCAAGGCATTTTTGGGAGACCGGGCAAGATTGTCGGGGTTGTGTGGAGGCGGGGCCGTGCCCAGAGGGGATCTAAGCTGAGAGTTTCTCCCAGAATGCAATGTGACCCTCATTGCCACATGGCGCGGTGGGAATCCTGAGGGAGTGTGGAATTGCTGACAGTAACAGGCTGAGCGATGGGCACAGACATGAGCACTGAGATTGATGTCTCTGATGATTGTCGGTATTTCTGGCTGCCTTTTGTACTTGAAGGGAGGGGCTGCTGATGGCCTGTCATGCTCAGAGTTTTACACATTGTTTGATCTAAACTACACTTTGTGTTGAGTTTCAAAGCCATTCTTGACATTGAAAACAAAACTAACTCACCTTAAAGCCCATTTATTATTCCGATGTCACAAATCACAAATTTGCCTCAAGGTCGTACATGTAACACATAATAGCATCTTCATCAATAGATATTTTACTTTTAAGCCAACACAACATGGAGAAAAAGCTCTTCAAGGGCTCTGAATAAATGGAAAATTTGAAGATCTATGATTCCATGGAAACTATGTGCGACTAATATCCTGCAATATTATCCAGCTAGTGGATCGACTTTGATGGGACTTTGAGCTTTAAATTCTCCTATTAGTCTTTTTTTTAATTTTTATGATATTAATAATTGTGTGCTCATATTATTAATATAAGTCAATTATATGTATATTATATCGTGTGAGGAGCTGTAGTACTCATGTCTGTATTGATATGCCTTGCATAATAAACAACATCATAAGCATAACATAAAGATATACAAACAACAATTATGACAAAATAAATACAAAATAACAACATTCCAAGATACTTTGGTGGTAGTTCTGGCCTTATTAATAAAGGAGGTGGAATTTAATTAGGGAAGTTAAAGACCTTTTCCGTTGTGCAGCACCCTGGGTATTGTCCTGTGTTTTTTTTGGTAAACAAACTAAAATGATGTTAACATTCCGTGTTGCTTCCCAAAATGCATTGCAAAGCCCACAGGGATCCTTTAACAATATTAAAGTTAGTAGTATCAGCATTCCTAGTCATACAGTATGGACCTCTTACAGTTTCCCTTTTTAAATTGCCTGCTGTTACCCTGACCTGTTCATTGCCTAAAGCGAGCTCTACCGCTGCCCTTTGTCTGCTCCACAACTTGTTTCTGTCAATAAATATAATCTTCAAGAAATGGCCTAATGTTCTTTTTCTCTCTTTTAATTTATTGACCTATACAGTGATGTTCTCGAAATCTATTACTGCATGTTATTGACTTGTTATTCTGGTGATACATGCATTTTAGCTACCTCTTATTAATCTAACTTACTCGGCATCTGCTGGAAGCCCCGTTCCATAACAGCAGCTGCTACATGCCTGAAATGTTAATGTCAGACGTCATACTAGCATTATCTCTCTCCACTGGCTCTAAATGTTATCATAGATCTTTGCTCAGACATAATGCTCCCATTTCCATTCAACTCACACGTGGTATTAATATAACAGCCCGTTTGACTCGGCGCATGAGAGAAAGATGCCATGTCATTTACTTAATTACACGTCTCCCATGGCTCGCACCTTGAAAACTACGTGATTTATTTGGTTGCCACTTACAGAAAATCGTCCAGGATTCCCAGTGTCTTTTTGTTCTGTACTTCATCAGAGAAGCCTCGTCCGTGTAGAATATGACACTTTATTAATTAAGAGGGATACTTGCAGATTGATCCATAAATCATTTTCATCACATTTTCATGCTCGGTCTAACATTACAATTTGCATCTTGTTCCCCTCATAGCGGAGTACACCTCCGTGAAGAAGCAGGAGGCAAAAAGCTTGTGAAGGAAACAGCTTCATTGTCGCTTTATCCTCTGTGAAGGATGGATAACTGAGCTGACTCACTGATGTTATTATTCTCAACATTTGGGACATTAAAGAGGCAGCTATGCCACGTTGAAAATTATGCGAAAACCTAAAGTCACTTGACATTATTTCCACAGGAAGCCAGTAAATAATGTTTTTTTTAAATTTAATACAATTTGTGCACCAATGCAATGCATCAATGGGTGACTTTAAAAAAAAGTAGAATAGGACCTGTGTGGGTGTGTGCATGCAGCGCATTACGTGCTGTGGTTTCAGCAGACCTCACTGGGTGAAACAGCCTCATTTTATCATCTTATCCTTCAATCAGATGACAAAACATGCAATGCCAATTCTCTGGTTACAATATTGCTTATTTTATTATGTCAACAGTTCTTTAGATATCTCAATCACATGATTGTATGCAGACAAAGGCCCGAATCAGACTGCTTTGTTACTTTAGCCGCTCATGTGATCTGCACTCAACACCAAAGGGCCACTCTCAGACCTCGGCCTCCTCCCCGACCGACACAGAGAGAGTCTGTTACCAGAGAAACAAAGGTCAGTGTACTGTGTTGTCACATTTTCGACTCACAGGACGAATCTTGAAAGAGACTAAATGGCCGCAAACAAACACACTTTGTTTTCACTAAAACAAGACAGCGTTTGTTGTTGCGCTCTGGGCTGTGATGTCATCGTTATGGTTCATCCTCTCTCTGACCTCTGGAACGATAATTCTCAAATAGTATCATCACGAGGTGTGCGCCATCCTCCCCCTCGTACAAACGCACACTTGCATGTATTCATCTAACATCACAAATATAGATCAGTGAGTTTTTAAAAAATCCCAGTGGGAAGCTGTGCTACATATACTCTCCGCTTTCTGAAACTGCACAACGCGCTACAGTCTTTGCTAAACTCTCCGAGTACCATCATTATATGAGGTAGAAGAGAGGCTGAGAGACATGAATCTAATTATATTTCAAGAAAGTTCTTTGACATTTTACAGATACCTCTTAAAAATAGCAGCCTGCCCCAAACTGCATCAACTCTTTCACACAGGAAGTAGTGAACTCCTAATGCAGCCGCCCTTTGATGATGTAAGTGATGTAATCCTTGTGATAGATGTGTCAGGCTTTGGCCTTGGGCTGCTCTGAATGTTCTACTCCCTGAAGGCCTAGCAGGCTAAATGGGCCAAAGCACCCCCCATCAATACACCACCAAGCACCGCTCTGGATCCCCTCAACTGGGGCAATTAATCTTGGCCTTGTAACAGGTTGACAGGCCTTTATCCAAACAACAAACAAATCAAGCACTTTACCGTCTGATGATGGTTGCGGGGGCCAGATGTTAATTTAGAAGCAGCTCTGCAGTTATCATCCAAATAAGCGAGGTTGCACACCGCCTTTACCTGAGATTAAAAATTCAAGTGCATTGTGCTCAAAGTGGGATTACTCGGCTAAACTTGCTGTAACAAAAGAAGCAGAGGTGGAACATCAACGTTGGAAAAATCATGTATTTTCTCACCCTTCTGCTTTTTAATGGGATTTACACAGGAAATATATTTCTTTTTAGTTGGCCGCCAACTTCCTTTTACAACAGAACTTTGAAGATGAATACCTTTTCATCACAATGCTGTTCAGTTTTAGTTTACATTAAACTCAAGGTTAAAACCGCCTGAAAGATGGATTTAGACATTTACAGAATAAAACTGACAAAACCTGAAAGGATTAGTTGACATTCTTGGGGAAAAATGCTTATTTTCAAATGTGCTTCTCTCAGAGTGAGATGAGAACATTGATGCATTCTCCTAAATGTGAAGCTACATTCAGGAGACGGTTAGCCTAGCTTAGCATGAACACTAACATCAGGGGTTAACAGATAGCCATGCTCTGTCTAAAGGTAAAAAGAAAATCCGCCAACCACTAATCCCTCTAAAGTTCAATTATTAATATATTGTGTAGTGAAAAAAATTACACATTGCAGTTTTAAAGAGGTTTATAAATATTTCTGGGTGGGAGCAGGGAGTCTCTGGAGGTTGTTTTTTTAACTCCTATAGGTATAGTAGCTGTTTCCCACTGCTTTCAGTCTTTATGCTGTGAGATAAGATGACTACTGGCATCATAATGAGTATACAGATATGAGAGTAATAGTCATCTCCTCATCTCTGTGTGTGAAAGTGTTTGTGAAAAAGTCTTGAGCACAACACCATTTGCTAGCAAGTGTAGGTCACCAGGAGCTTAACAGCTAGACCTCCATGGATGAGAGTGCAGCTGTGTCTGACACGTCTTAAAATATATCTTTATTTCAGCAGGTGTCTTGCGGAGCGAGCCATGTCAGCCGAAGTCACGTCTATTGAAGTAGGCAGAACAATGTTAAGTAAACGTTCCAGTTTTCTGCAAATCTGATTTTTAAATGAGCTCACAGTTGCCATCTGAATGGAGGACGGTCCATGACCTGCTTTGGATTAAGTATACAATGCAATGCAAGAAGGTTTGGAATTACATCATTATTGCATTGTTTCCTAGATTCACACTGTGTTTTGATCTCATTAAAATGTGATTTGCAGTAATGGGGTGCCACGGCTAGTGCATAATCAGCTGAGGACACCATTAGTCAAGAAATTGCATAACTTCTATATTTCATGAGATTCTTTGGCGTTGCCTCATTCTCGCGTGTGTTTACAGAAGGAGCATATGAGGAATGCAGCTGCAAGTCAGCATGGAGCAACAGCAGTACAGTCAGCATGATTGTCCAAGGTGATGTTTGAACTAAATAGTCAACGTCATCAGTTCAGTCATGATAAATTCCTAAAGGGTTACTCAAGCCAGTTGGCATGTTGGCTCCAATTATGTAACTTTGTTTTCCTGCCATGAATGCAGTTGTGTTTATAGCCTCCATACAAAGAGAACCGGATATTATGCACAAAAGTTGTCTGGTTAACAACCTCAACATAATCAAATCAAAAGCAGCAAACATAAAAGAGCAGCAATGATCATCAGGTGGTGCTGCAGGATGAAGCACTTCTATTATTGAGCGGTTGGTAACAAGGGCTGACTTCCTTCCTGCGTCACTGTCTTTCAAACACAAAGAACTGTTCTGTCTTTTGGGGAATTATGTAATATTGTATTTGCCCATTTAATATCATATGGTTAAAAGCTCTGGGAAGAGCTTATTGGTTGATGTTCAGTTTGATTTTTTGTCAAACTGCTATTTCCAAAGTCAAGAAAAAACATGTGTGCGTAACAGTGGTATATGTAATAAGTTAGACCTATTTCTTTTCTAAATTACCACAACATATACATTTTCTTCTTATGATTTATTTTCACCTCCATCCTTGAAACCATAGTGGTGTACTGTACTCTAAGAACTACCACACTATCTGTTGATATAAAGGGCCTCTTGCAATATAATGGGCTTGTTCTGTCATTAAAATCTGCTTAGAGGGTTTGTGTTGTGCCTTTACTCACAACATTAGGAGCCTGTAATTGTGTATCTAAAACAATTTTTTTTCTTTTCTTGTTAATACTGTTTGGTTGAAATGGGATGAATGAATAGATTATAGCATGGTGATAAATAACATGGTAGTCTGTCTCAGCTGGTACCTCAATTTGAACCCTATGTTGTCTTTCCATGGCAGCAGAGTGTTGAAATATCTAAATCTAAATCAAACTGATTTGTGTTCATATACAAATACAAAATTGCTCATCCATGAGGCTGAGGTAACCACGCGGCTAGTAAAGCACAAACAGAGAGAGAATACCTTCAACTTGCTACCCTTAACACAAGAAAATAGTGTTATGTCAGCGCACAGAGAAATAGCAGTAAAGTGGGAAGCAGAGAGGTACAAAGAGGTGTGAAGGGGGGTGGGGGGCCTCTGAGATTCAGGCTGTACCTGAGGCGTGGAGGGGTACATCATTATTCAGAGCGCCACTTTGATGTTGAGGCTGGGTGGATCTCATGGAGCAGGCGAGAAGCAGTTCTAATTAAAACAGTAACAATGCAGCCCGAGTTGCCCTGAAGAAATGGAGCTTTGAAGAGTCACTGAATGCCCCATTTAGAGCTGGCTGCCCGTAGATAACAGCAGATATTACACTGGCGGACTGTGAGGCCTCTGTCGCAAAATGTGTATTTTCTTTACTACATTGCACAAAGCATGCCTCTTAGTGTGTGTGTGTGTGTGTGTGTGTGTCGAGCTCTCGGTGTCCTACTTTTCGGGTTCTTTGGTGGCGTTGTTGGCCTAACAGGAGCGACAGATTCAGATGGGCTGCTGGTACTCAGAGGCCAGGCGAAGACAGGAAAGCCTGTGGGATCTTGGAATGACAGGTGAAGACAGAACTTCATTATAACTGCCGCAGAGGAGCTTTGCATATCAAATTAGTGTCCCCGATCAACACAAGAACAAATGTTGTCCTTTCATATTTGTATTCTAGACCATTTTAACCCGAAAACATGTGCACGTAAAACAGAGTATAAGCCCAGTATAATGCACAATTGCCATCAATGGTATAGTGCTGTTCACTGGCTTGTATAACGCAGATTTTCCCCTTGTCCGCCAAGCATGTTTACGCCTCTCCTCATATCTAGTGAGGCATATTTCTCTGAAAGGCCCAAGTGGGCTGTAAAGAGATCTGAGTGATGTTCTGAGACAGAAGCAGTTCAGAGAGACTCTGCGCGGAGAGAAGGGTCTAATTTTAACTTGGAGACAGAGGGGCTCATGAAACAGCTCTCCGCCTGGCTACAGCTCAATTATTCATCAACACAAGAAGTCTCTCAACTAAAAAGCCTCACACGTTATTCATTCCCCCTTCTTCTCCCATGCTGTTTCATTCACACACAAAACCAGTCACCCACACACACACATACCAAAGCTACCCACCCGACCCTCGACTTGAACCATGCAGCGCCCTCCAGAAATGCAGGCAGGCTTTGGTGGAGATGAGTCAGAAGCACACATAATGAGGTATATACTGGGCAGGGGAATTTGACAAAATCACGTTTTTTTCAATGCAAAAGCGGTGGTTCAGAAAAGTAAACTTTTATTTAGAAAATCACAATCAAGTTCAACCAGATTTATTCTGATCGATTTCAAAATATTTGTTGTAAAACTAGGTTATTGTGGTTCATTGTGAATGATTCTGTTGGCATGTTGTCTAGGTGTTCGTAGTGGCTGTAAATTAAACACAAGTCCTCAGAATACAAAAACAAACTTAGAGTGAGGGATTTGTTTTCGGCGTGAACACTTTGCCTAATGACTCAATTTCTGTTTTGAACAAAACAGCAGGCATCATCTCCGCCGCAGGATCAGTCATGCGACACAAGGCTGACTCCACCATTGCTGATCGTGTAGTAGGAAAAATTATAGAATGAATGTGATGCTTGTTTAGTTTCTAATCACTCAGTGGACTTCCCTACATCCAAAAACACAGCTGAGTGGTATTTACCTATCTCAGTGACAGCAAATCAAACGGGAGACAATTAAACATTGAACTATTCTAAGAACGTTTTTCTTATGTGCTAAGTCCCAGGCCACTTGGCCTCTCACCAGCTACTTGTTGACGTCTCTCACGGAAAACACTGCGGCTCTAATACAATCTAATTTCTAATTCAGCTTATTCAATATGTAGGTTAAAAGCATCAAGCAGTCCAGATCATATGGCTGCAGCTGCACATCAGCTCTGTGTGATTGGGCTGGGACCGATTGCAAAGTAAGTCAGACAAACAGCTACAGATTCCTGGTCAGCACAAGCCTCTGACGGATGTGCGGATGCAGCAGTCTGGACCTGTTGAAAGTCTGGAAGTTGCAGGGAGGCCTAAAAGCAGCGCAACCTCAGGCAATCTGGGAGGGGATGTGCGCCTGCTGTGATAATGACACCATTTTAAGACCCATGCAGACAAGCTGACAAATTGATGCTGAGGCCGTGTTTTTATACTTTTGGCAAAACAAAGTTAAATACATGGCTCTCTCTCTCTCATGGACAGTGACAGTATGATGATGTGTCTGGATTTATGTTTAATTTTAAGATCTAATATCAAGCGAGGAACTAAAGAGGCTTTGTATAAATATCTCACTCTGATTGTATTTGTTTTAAGCAACTGACAACAAATCCAAACGTGGCTGCATAAATCTGCAGGATCAATAGAGAAAATACAATAACGCATCCTCTGTATTATTGCTCTGGAGTAAGTACTTCCCGGAAAAAATTTTCATTACCAAAACTGAGATTTATGATCGATTCGCCTGCCACACTATAATGCTGCTGAACTTTGTGGTGTGTTTGCGTTAATGTGGATTTAGTCCCGGCTAAGTCTATCTGTGACAGGCAGCAGGTGCTGTAGATCATTTAGAGAGGGAGGTTGGGCGAGCTAAAGACAGTCAGGTGGGGTGCTGTTTGTAGATAAGGCTACCAAGGCTAACTTTAACATCTGACGAGAGAAAGAAAAATACATTATTGCTGTTGCTATGGAACATTGGCTGCAGGGATGGAGGTGATTTACAAAACAGACAAGTGTAACACCCTGTTCTGTTTCTCCTGTGTTCCGTGTCTCCTATGTCTCCTCTGTGTCTTCTTTGTCTTAATTGTTTAATTCCCTGCACCTGCCCTCAGCCACTCTTGTCTCGTTACTGTCTGATGTCGTACACCTGTGTTTCCCCCCGATATATTGTGTCAGTCTTTCCCTTGTCTGCTGTCGGATTGTCGTCTGTGGTTCCGTGTCCTTTTCCTGTCGTCCTGTCCGTGTTCCTGATTCTGCCTGTTGACCCTGCCTGCCCTGAACCTGGATTCTCTGCCTGCCCCTTTTGGACCTTGTTTTTTGTAAACTGTTTTGCCTCATTAAAGAGTGGTTTTTTCCCTTTTACTTTTGATGAACAAATGTTTTTACTTAAAACCAGACTGGTCATGAGCGAATTGACACGAGGGGCAAAACACACAACAATCAGCCAGGGAACAAAGCAAAGACTGGGAGAATATATAAGGAGGGAAACACAGGTGTGCGACATCAGACAGTAACGAGACAAGAGTGGCTGAGGGCAGATGCAGGGAATTAAACAATTAAGACAGAGAAGACACAGAGGAGACATAAGAGACACGGAACATAGGAGAAACAGAACAGGGTGTTACAACAAGAGGTCCAAAATAACCCATTTTACCATTTGCTAAAGTCCCCCCTCAAACCGTGATTGTCAAATCATAGTTAAGCAAACAGTCACAGCAAGTCTGTCAGCTGTGGATTTCTCTGCATTTTGAAGCAGTGGGCTTGGTGCTGTTATAAGAAAGACTCTTTTGTTCTGGAGTTTAGATTATCTTTCCAAGGCAAAAGTCAGAAGACCAAAAGCGTAAAAAACTGATTAGGTACACAGTTTGTCCATCTGCTTTAACACAGGCATCCTTTACATATCTTGAGAACTATATATACTAATATAATGAAGAGCGTATTGCTGGGGACCCAAGGACATGAATTATATCATTTGGTGGATTTCAGACCTGACAGTCACACATTAACTGATAAAAGTACCATTAACATGTCTGAGGATTTTATGAAGACGGCCAATTCGTTTTTTAAAATGCTTTCGAAACAGTAGGTCCTAAAATAAATCTACATTTAAGAATCTATTTTTCCAGTTTACAGGATATTTAACTTTTCGCTTCATTAAAATGCATTTAAAACTTGACTTCTTATAAGGAAATAATTGTGGTTATTAGTCCTATGAGATATGTAATTGCAATTCCTCCTGGAGGTTGGTTTGACTGGTCCATGGCCTTTTCTACAGGTTAGACTCGTTGTCTTCTTGCTTCATCGCAGTATATTTGGTCACAAATGCTCTCTGACTTTTCGGAGAATACTTCAACGAACAGCGCGTTAAGACTCAACTCTTACCACCTGTGGAGGCTTGTGCTATGCGGTGGCTTGTGCGAGTATAAGCAAAGCTAATATTGAAATATAGAATATAAACACAATGAAACTCTGAACAATACAAATGTTCGCTTTGTCTGTAGGGATAGCATACATGTACACTTCACCGTGCCATTGCAGCCTACATTGTGTACGTGTTTGCCATACGCTGGCTAGCTAACCACTGCTGCTCTGCACTGCGCTCATTCTGCAGTTGACCGATGGGCGTAGCTCCCGCCCGAAGGTTAAAACGGTTAGCCCTGTCAGAGCTGTTGCTGTTCTTTGCACTGTTCGTGCTGTTAGCGACATTAGCTGCTAACCGGGGGAAGTGTTCGAATGATAGCGCTCGCCCTCGGCGGTAAGGGATACGTTATTAGGGTTGGTTCAGGTTCAAGAAGGGGGAAAAAGTATCCCACAATTTAAGGTGTTGCTTTCAATTTTACTATCAAGCTGGATAGTTTAAAGCAGGGGTCGGGAACCTATGGCTCGCAGACAATTTTGAGTTGAAAAAAAAAAAATTCTCCGCCCGCCCCCTGTAATTTTCTCTATCGCACCAGATTACAAGTAATGTCAGGTCCTTTTCTTAAAGTCGTCTTTGTTCTTTTATTAAACTAAACGTCTGTTATTGATCGTCTCTACACAACAGCATGTCATTTCTGTCTCTAAGTGTCGCGTTAACACTTCTCGGCTCGCCGTCTCGCGCGCCGCAGAGCTCCGATGCCGGCGTGTGCACGCATCGGAGTGGAAAAAGTCACCTGCAACAGTAACTAACGGCAACAGGGCTTAGGGAAGAGGCAATTGGTAAATTTCCATCATCATGGAGGATGACATCATGGATAATCTTCTTTTCTTATCTTGCCCCTCTGAGACGTTGTATGTGAATAGAGTATTTATTCCAATGTGGAAGTAGCTAGACTGCAGGACACTGACAGGGACGGACCACAGGACACTCCACAGTTTCCTGGCAGCATGGAAACAACAGGTCACCCCCGCTCTTCTCAGCACTGAGCCGGTATCTGCTGTCTGGTGGCCTGGATAAACGTGTCACGGCATGGAAGGCTGCCAACAACACCCTTCAGCCCCACTGTCACCTCTACCTACTAAACTGCGTGTTTCCCCGACAACAACATATCAGCTCTCGCGCTAATGACATGATTTAGCTTCGCCATTAGTGTATTTGCTCATCATAAAAAGATTGCTTTGATGCCCCTCTTCCGTTTGCAGCCAATAGGAGTTCAGTCAGAGTTTTATTTCTGCACAAGTTTGTTTTTCCTGTGTCGAATCTTATGATATGGTTTGGCAATAAAAAGCTCTGAGCAAGGCATCATCCTTTTAGAAGCTGCACACTGTGCCAGGCAAGTATTCTGCCGCAGGCGCTTAGGGCAAGAAACTTCTTTTTTGCTTCATGAAATAAGCAAACCCAAAAAAACATGATCATTAATTATTCACCCTCCCTGCACCAGTCTGACATTCTGATTATGACTGGAGGTGGTTATAGGGTATCAGTAAAGTTGCAGAGTCGGCATGACAGAGGTTCAAATGTTTACTGCCAAGAAATATGGGCGTCTATGATGTGAAAGCTGCCTGTAGGCAGTCAGAATGAATGGTAATAATTCATCAGGAGAGAATGCAGCCTATATCTTGTAAAAGATAGGGAAGGACATTACTAGTCCTTTTATTTTGTAAATGACACTGATGATCATTTTGTTTCCCTACTTTAAGAAAGACAGCGCAGGGCTGATGATTGGATAAAGCTGGAAATTGTGTGTGCTAATAGTGCCCTTATGCAGTGGTGTATAAAGTACCCAAAAGTCATACTTGAGTAAAAGTAAAGATACTTGACTGGAAAATGACTCAAGTAAAAGTAAAAGTCACCTATGAGAATACTACTTGAGTAAAAGTATTAAAGTATCTGATTTTTTTTGTACTTAAGTATCAAAAGTAATTTTCTGATATTAAATGTACTTAAGTATTGAAAGTAAAAGTAAAAGTAAATGCTGGTAATAAAAAAAACAAAGGGTCAGAATTTTGAGAATTATGAAGTTTATTTGTTTGGGTGCTGTGGCCGCCATGAACAAGGAGTATGAGCTTGGATGAATTTAGCAATATATGAATACTATGAAATTACTAAAATATAAAAACACGATTAACATAGAAAAAAGCAGAACCAAAAGTAACAACCAGAATCATCACTTTAAACTGAACAATTTCTTGTTCATCTTCAAAAGAAGTTGATTTTCAAAATGGACAGATGTCAGTGTTGCTCTTCTGGGGCTGAAGACGAGTCCTGCGATGCTGAAGTGCCGTTCACAGGCCCTGATGGTGCAGGTAGAGTGTGTCTAGCTTCACAGGCCCTGGTGTAGGTAGAGTGTGTCTAGCTTCACAGGCCCTGATGCAGGTAGAGTGTGTCTAGCGTCACAGGCCCTGATGGTGCAGGTAGAGTGTGTCTAGCTTCACAGGCCCTGGTGCAGGTAGAGTGTGTCTAGCTTCTCAGGCCCTGATGCAGGTAGAGTGTGTCTAGCTTCACAGACAGCAGCACACAGTTGGGAAGCATTTCAGCAAGTCAACGATCTGCTGAACAGGTCACGTCTCCATCCAGCTGTTTGCTGCTGTCATGCGCTTGAGATGACGAAGAAGAAGAAGTCCTCTTCATCAGATGAACTGGACCTGGTGGCATCCCCTAGCTGCAGGGAGGGTTCTTCCATGTGCTGCTTGATGTAGTCCATTCCTGAAATAAAGTGAGGGTATTATATACATGATAGAATTAATAACATGTCATGACCCCAACCTAAAGTTAAGTACAAAATAGTTTGTTTTAATTTGAGGTTTATACATTTAGTTTCATGCACTGTCCGTGCATCCAGAGTTGATTTGTGAATATGTACTTGTATCTCTGTAGTTAAACACAACAACAGTCCCAAATCAATATCGTCGCCATTACTGGACCGTCACTCTTATAATATTAATACAAATAATAATAACAATGCTGTAATGATTAGCATTATATTATAGCCAAGACGACTCAAATCAACAAATTCTCACAACTGTCAACACTTCTTCAGCTCATTAACTCGCTAGCGATCCGTCTGCTGCACTCACGCTAATTGTCTCTTTAATTGACGATAGCTAGCGAACGTTAGCCTAACGTACAACATGCGTAGGACAATCAGACACCTGCCTCCCCCTCTCCTGCCAAAGATATAACTTACTACAATCCTGAGGTCAACACTGCTAGATATCTTAACAGGTTTATGATGATGATCAAAACTAAACATTAACGTTGCGGCTCATGGGATTAATCTTAATTTACCTCAATGTGTTTCCTGAGGTTGGTGAGTTGTTGAAGGCCAGTATCTCCGTAGCTTTCGGTCGGCATAAGAGGCACTTCATCCGGTAGGAAGGAACTTTCACTCCGACAAAAGAAAAGAGTTCGCCCAAATATGGCCACGGACGTTGATCTTTGTCCCTGTGGTTGTTCGAGTAGCCGGCGCTTCCATTGCTGCTTCACATGATGAAATGAGTCGTATCTGTAGCCGCTCGCTCGCATCCTGGGCATCACTGGGAATAGAAAACACGCGGCAAGGACCACTGATGCCCAACCTGGTGTTCGTGCTGCGTTCAGGTGCGCTGCGGTGTGTTCCACCACAGTCCCCGATGTTTGTCTCATGATTATTTTTTTCCGTAGTAACGAGTAACGATACTGTTTCAGGGGAAATGTATCGGAGTAAAAGTACAAGTTTTCATTGCAAAATGTAGTGAAGTAAAAGTAAAAGTAAACAGAAATATAAGTAGTAAAATAAAGTACAGATACCCAAAAAAACGACTTAAGTAAAGAAACGAAGTATTTCTACTTCGTTACTATACACCACTGCCCTTATGTAACTAAGAGACAGAGATATAGACTGATACACTGATACATGAAAGAAGGGTGGACACTGATACATGAAAGAAGGGTGGGCGCTGTCTGGTGTGATTACAGGTGAGCCGGTTTGTCAGTATCTGCCAAAATACTGACTCTCTGCCAAACGAGCAGCCTTGAACTCCAGAGTCTTGGAAAGCTACCAGTGACTGAGCATACTTCGTGGAAATGCGCTCGGCGGGTGGTTGTGGACCGGCCCAACACAGTCATCTTTGTTTTGTTGGTGCACAACATAAAAATGCCATTGTATGCTAGTCACATTATCGCTGTGGTCGTTGCATAACATCGGAATATGATCTGGTGCAACAGCTGCTCTGAAACAGTTTGCGGAGGGCAGAGAGTTGACTCACTGTGTAGTCAAGGTGGAGTTGATTAAATTATAATAGCCATTTACAGCCCTCAGTGAAAACAACAACCTCAGGCAACTTAATGAGCTTATTTGCCATCCCACTGCTCACAGAAGCATATTCTGTGAGTAAAAGACTGGGCAAAACGAATCCTCGTCCCGATGGTAAAATATTGTAGTGACACTTCCAGTGGGATCAGTGCAAGTTTCTCCCGTGGTGCGGAAGTTGAACTGAAGTATCGTTAGCCTTGGCAGGCCGGCACAGAGAGGAGTGCCCTGTGAAAACTGGCATGTTGAGGCTTTCATGCCAGTGTCACGCTGTTCAAAAGGTGCCCTGGAGGAGTGTCACAACGCATTCTTCTCACCGAGTAGAGCATGTCCCTGTCACACTCCGGGTTGCCGTAGTCAGACGGCATTCCTCTCCTGCCATCTGTCCCCGCTATTTCAGTCGCATGCGATAGTTATTCAAGTCACCTCAGTTTGAGCATTTCGCTGAGCTGGCTATTACTGTGTCATGCTGATGCCACAAAAACAACTTACCTCTCTCTTTAATATTGAATGAGTATGACCAGAATATTAGTAAGGGCGGAGGTTGTGGAAATTGTACCTTTGGTTTTTAACTCAATCTGCTCAACATCCTGAATATAGTTATGATGAAAAATGCCAGCTGGAAGATATAATAAGACACAGAAACAACCTTCAGCACTTGAACCTCCAACCTCATAACAATCTGCATGAGAACAGTCACAGTGAAAAGGTTGATATGTCTTATTATTAATAGTAGAACAGGAGTTGAGCTCACAGAAACACAGGCAAACTAGCAGTGTTTCCCAGATAATTAGATTATATTAGTGGTGGTAGATGCACTGAGACATTCGTTGTAGCCGATACTGATACCAGTGGAATTCCACAATTCTCGATAACAATTCAATACCATTGGTAAAAATAAATAAATAAAAAACTATAAATGCCACGTACTTCAACAGCAACGTCGTCATTTCTGTGAGCATACTAGATTTTGTAAGGAAGTTAAACAGGTCATAATTCCTTCTCTATGCTACATTGCATTTGAACATCTTCAAACAACTGTATTTATACAGTTTCTGTCCCAAACCAAAAATCTACAAGATTACATTTGAACACACCATGATGGTTTGCCAAATACTAATTTGACCTGAATAGAGCCTGAACGCACTTTCTGTCAAAGTTAGCGGTCAGCTCTGCTCAGGAATGTGCTTATCGGCTACTAACAGCTAATAATTAATTAAGTAGCTCTCGTCAACAGGGTTTATTGTTCCCTTGCACTATCAGGGAAAATAGACTTCATCCCCTAGACACACCACCACTGCGTCCCAAACACATGTTCTATTTTCCCTGGGACGACCAGAGGCCGTTGGTCTCGAGCCCTGACGGTACCTAAGTTGCCTGTTGTCCTGCAGTACTGAAGTATCTGAACATCCCTAACTGCACTTCACTTGTGTTCAACATGCAAAGATCGAAGGGCCCGGCATTCGTAGCACAAAATAAATAAATCAATATGTGCCTTCAATGTTGATATTGTGGCAGACCGGCACAAATAAGTTAATTTATGGAAATCCCTGTTTCACAGTCCCAAGTTAAAGCACAAAAAGGAAGTTTGTACGATGTGTCAAACAACTACCCCACATCCAAACTTTTGTCATGTCGTGGTTTCCTAACCTCCCCCTGCTTTCCAACAGTCTCAGAAGCAGTCGAGGAGGCACCACATGGTACAGCACATGGTTCCGTTTACAGACAGGATGTAGTTTTTGGACAGTCCATACACGCAGCTACTTTAGGGTCAAATCATAAGCATGAGCAGGGTGTAAGGTATTAAAACCCCGCCGATTTCATACCAATCTTGCATGTAGTCACGTGAATGCCGTCACGGCCCGGTTGTTTTGGGTGATGTGTCTGCACGTGTGTTCACGGTTATGTGAGTCAGAGGAAGTGGGTAAAAGGTGAAATTAAGTGCTAACAGCTTTAATTGCTATTCATTATTTTCCAAGTCCTGAGTGTCATGATGGTAACAGCTAGATGGAAGTGAAACTATTGTAAATATATGCTCTTTAATTTAATGTCACCCTAGCGACTGAAAACTGTCGTCATAAGATTTTAAATATACACCATACACATTAGTTATCTTGAGACCAATTAAGCCTTAATTTCAGTTTGAAAAATAAAACAAGCCGAGAAACCATCTTCGTTTCTGTTGTCGTCCCTTACTGTTCATATACGTTTCCCGTTTGGTTGCTCAATCACAACAGCGGCAGCAGAACACTGGTTAGCTGTGTACAACGGAGAAGAAAGTGAGGCACATATACAGAAACTAATTGCAATCAGGACTTAAAAGGCTGCAGCTCAGTGGAGATGCAGGAATATACAGTGTGATGTGATGAGTGCATACATCTGAGATAGAGAAAATGCATGATGTACAGTTCAGATAAGATGGACATCATTTGTCTTCTTCCATTTGGAGTCCAGGCACTCAAGGCAATTTGACTGCAGTGTTTCTCTTCAGAGAGGATGCATTAGTTATTGGCAGAATAGCTCAGGGCCAATAAAACAAACTGACTTCATCTTTTACTTCCTATTTCCGTTCCTGTCTGAGTCCTTTCATGGTTCATGCTCACACATTACATTTCAGATCTTATTTCCATATTAAGCATTAACACATGAGGGTGGGTGTCTTTTCTGGGGAGTTTTTTATTTGCCTTTAAAGCAAACAGGAAACACATCTGGGACCATGGGTAAAGTCTTTGTGAGCTTTCGGTTTGTAAAACACTGTAATTTGATGTGTCACCTTGGAGATGGCAGTTGACAGCTGTTCCATGCACAAGCTGAGCTTAATTGGCGGGGAAATTAGCCTGACCTTGACTGCGGCGGCACGGCCGATGAGCGCCGCTGCCTGCCACTTGAAATGACATTGTTGTAATTTTCGACAGCAGCGAGCAAACACTCTGAGCATTAATTATATGGTGGAATGTGCCTTGGTGCAACAGACGCACACAGTGAATACTTATGTAAGCTGTCGCTCCAGTCTCCATAGTAACCCGCAGCATTCTAACACATGCCTCCTCCGATCTACCTCCCCTGAAGTGGACTGTTTCCATGGAAACCAGGCAGCAGCCTTTGATGATGGCTCTCATGAAATGACACCCACTGATAACTCTGGCTCTTCAGAGTCTCCGAGAGGGAGGATGGATGGATAAGCGGGTGGGTGGCGGTAGTCGGTTTGCAGAGAGAAATTGTGGAGAAAGAGACAGCGAAAGACAATTATTTCTCCCAGACGATAAGTCACGTAGCCACAGCAGACCTCCACTCATTTCCCCAGTTGAGGTGGTTTACCTGGCACCAAAGCAGGCCGCCACAGGAACGCTGTGAATCAGATGAGGTGTGGCAGAGATGGCTGTCAGACACTTCAGGGCCAGTGTGATTCACATGCCTCATATGGTGTAATGACAACCATTTTAGGGTGAGAAGAGACCTGTTTCAGGAGAAGCTCATGCACCATCTGCTGCGTTTTTAATTATTTTACTTCTTCAAACAGATACATGTCAAAGTATCAGAATACTTCCCTCCCCTTACTTTGCATTCATGCCACTCGCTCCACACTCACTTGGCAGTGGCATTGCAACCCATATTTCCCCAACTCCAACTCTCTGTCAGCTTTTTGACCTTCTTTTCATATCAGCCCTCTTAACATGTGTGGGAGATCCTGTTGCATCAGGAGCAAACTGTTTGTGGTTCAGTGACTGTTATTCATCAACGTTGTGCAACATCCTCAAATCCGTTTTTTGTGGCCATCCTAACTGAAACTGGCTCTGAGTCAACTCCGCCTCCTGTTCGCTGTAAGATGCGTAGCATTGCTTCAGTAGGCGCAGCCCGGGTGTCAGTGGGCTGATGAAATTCTAACTTGAATGTATGTCTCCTGCTTGTGGGCTAAAGCCGCCTGCGCACTGCTCGCTGGGGGGAGAAAATAGCTTTGACACCAGCGAGCAGATCAAAGTGATCAGACGAGTGAGTCAGAAGGGAACCAGCTGGGGGGAGTGAAGGAATGTTTGTGTGCGTCTGCGGGTAAGGCCAGAGCAGCTTCATGCGTCTTATTTCATCACTCTCCTTTTTTCACACAGACACATTCCATTCAATGGTGTGTGTGTGTGTGTGTGTGTATTTGGGTTTGTAAGAATTCAGACACAGTGCTTTTGATGTAAGGCAACTTCCAAGTCAAAGGGTATTTTCGCTTTGACTGAATCTGAAAATCGCCGTACTTTCCCCTGAGCGAGGAAGCGCCAGCTGTGTTGCTACACGTCTCGCCCTGATTCGGGGCATATTTAGCAGCTGCCTCGGTCTTATGTTTATGAAACTGAGACGCATCTCTCTCACAAGCCAAACGATCTCACCGCAGTGACAGAGACGCTACCAGTCTGTGGTGACACGTCACGATGGAGCTCAACTGTACAGCCCCAGAGAAAGAAAGGAAAGGAAGGAAAGAGCATGAAAACAAAGGCATTAATCACCGAGACAAAGATGTGAGTCCTGGCCCCACACTCCACTTTCATTAACATTGTTTAGTGGAAGGCAGGACTCTGCTCTGCCCTCTTGACTGATATGTCACTGATATTTAAGATATCTGGTTTCTCGGCGCTCTGAGATGATGGTAAACGTGTGACGTTTTAATTGTGAGGCCGAGACACTTTCTAATAATGAAATGCCTTTGTGCCTGGATTAGCTGGTAGGCTAACGGAAGTTCAGTAAAGTTAGAAAGATATTCACAGATTCGGACTTCCCGGCTCAATAGCTCTCTCACGAAACGGAGTTAAAACACAAACAACACCTCTCTGTGATCGTAGTGATGCCGGTCTCCGAGATCGATGAATATATCCATCGATCTCGGAGACCGGCTTTTTTTGGTAAAATGAAGGTTGAAGCTTGTTGTTGACATCACTACGATCACAGAGAGGTGTTGTTTGTGTTTTAACTCCGTTTCGTGAGAGAGCTATTGAGCCGGGAAGTCCGAATCTGTGAATATCTTTCTAACTTTACTGAACTGCTAACGGAGAAATGTCATTAGCTAGTCGCATCACTGGGAATTTTTGCGGTGTGTGTGTGGAAGATGTGTGACTTCAGGTCTCAGCATTTTGATGGAAGTGTTTTGATGTTCATTATGACTCACACTTCCCTCAATAGATCACACTCAGTGGGTGTACTTGTCTCCCTCAGCAGCAACTCGTCAGACGTTGCAGGCGTTGGTGCACAGGTGCAAGTGAAAGTATTATCCAGGCAGAGTCAGTCGGGGGAGGCTGATGTTTTTTGTGCCATGGAGGAAGTTATTCTGCTCTCGAAGGCTCGGTTGTGAAGATACAGTACACTCGCACAGATGGCTGCAATGAGTCACGTCACGAGGCGTCCTCCTTTTCTGCTGGTTTCTCCTCATCAATTAGCACTATTGTCAGATAGCTTTTCATGCGAGTGAATTGGTGTCTGAATGCTCGACGGTAGAGGATCTGGGCCTCTTTTCCTTTCGCATGGTGACTCACCCGTCGAGGGAAGAAAAAAAATCTTTTATTGTTGGAGCTTTTTCTCTTCAGTGAGTTTATATGATTTATTTACGGAGCTGCAGGCATTCGCAGCTATTCGCAGCTAAACCCCTCCCACTGTGTGCTGTCATGAATTAAGACGCAGTTGCATCACCGTGGTTTTTCATCAGTTTACACCAAAGACGCACCCAAAGGGGTTTAAAAACTGAGCTTGTGGTAACGATGGTGAGCAGGCTCTTACCTGCTCCTGTCCTGCTTTTTGTGTTTGAACGAGGTTTTGTTATCCAGCGATTGCTTTCACAGTATCAGTGACGGGAACTGGATACAAGCACAAGAGCTTTTCTGGGACAGACATGCTACTGGAAACGTTATCCCTGCCTCCAACACATACAAAGACATACACCCGTCACAAAAGGAATTTAAAGAGCTCAATGAAGAGAGACTCAACAGCGGGCCAGTGTATCACTTCCTGTGCTAAACTTGACCTTTGAACCTAATGTGTACTGATACTTCTGACAGGTGTGTTAGGAAAAGGCCAAAACAAAGACGCAATTAGACACGGTGTCAGGACTGAGTGACAAATTTGTTTTCACAAGATTCTTTTCACAGGACCAGATATCCATGCACGAGCGGGATAAGAGACTATTGCAATTAGTCACTTCCTTTACGTCAAGCTACATCACTGTTTTAAAGCTGCTCGAATCAATATTTTTGGAAAAACAATGTATCAGATGGGAAAGTTGTTGCTTTAAGTGAAGAACTCACAGACCATTATCACCTGACTGCAGTTCCCTCAGCTTGCAGCATTTCAGCCATTCAGCCTCTATTGCGTTTTTTTTTACGGCTTGTAACTTCAACATTAACTCACGCTTGTTCAGTTTTTTGGGTGCAACAGGTAGCTGTTTTGGGGGGAAAGGCTCTTGTAAATACACTTTACCCGACCTGACCAGCATCATTAGAAGAAATGGAGCAAAAATAATATTTAATCCAACAATCTTCTAATGTGGCTAATGTCTGCCGGATGTGTATATGTGCAACATAGTCGCCCAAAAAACTTTATGAGGTATATGTCAGTGTTCTCACTTCAACACTTAATGCAGTTTAAGGTTTGGTCTTTTGACACATGAACATCAAAAAAGAGCAGGTGAGAGTTAAATATTAATGAGCAAAAATTCATCAAATGAAGTTTGGGAGGGTGAGGCCAAATTTGAAAAATAAAAGCACCTCCTTACTCTTTGTTCATAATCGGAGTGTACAGTATTAGTAAGTCTGCATGCGGGAAGGAGGTGTGTAATCCAGTGTGACTTATTGTCTCTGAGGTGCTGTAACGGGATCTGTGAATGGTACATACGCATGTGTTGTTGTGGTGTGAACAACACTTATATCATGGTGTAGGTGTGTGACAGAGAAGAGCTTTTCTTCACAATAAACGAGGACACCGCATCTGTTCACAGCTGAAAGTAGGACAGCTTTAATAACTTACTGCACGCATGATATCAGTCCGTTTCTTTTCCTCAGCCAGCGCACACACAAGTCTTCAGCACAGACCTTTCATTTGCTGCTCTCTGCACAGAAACCTGGGAAATAATGTGCAGGGCAGGGGCATGATGTTGAATTTCTGAGGGCTGTTTCTGTTCATTCAGGGGGAAGAAAATCCATTTTACAGCATGTGCAGCTAGCCAAGTGTCCAATTAGAGCTGCAAAAAAGAAGATTTCCTCATTGAGGCAGATTCTAAATTACATTCTATGAATTCTGGAGCCGTCCTCGCCAACGTCTGACACGAGGGAATCAATGACTTGACTGAAACATCAAACTGTGTCATAAATTAGAGTGTTTTACTGCCTACAACCTTGATCCACTGGAGTGAGGCAATTTCGGTGTCTTTGCTGTTGAGGATGAGCCGCGACACTCTGGCCTCACTCCTGCGGATATTCAAATAATTGCCCTCCACTCTGTGAGAGGGTAGAGAATGAATTTGAATAATGTATTGCAATGGGAGTGAGGCCACAAGGCCTCCAAGGTCGTAAATTCTGCTGCGACATCAGCTCAGCCCACGGGAACGGGAGGCACACAGGGTTGTTTCTAAAATGCCCTTGGAAAAATGAGTCTAATCCCCAGCCAAACCATAAGCCATGGGGAGAGCATTAGATAACCCACAAGCTGCAGAGTAATGAGAGGAATGAGGGAGATGGAGAATCAGAGCCAGGACAGAGAGAATGCATCCATTTAATGGCTGCATGCTCTGATTGCCCAGACCATTTGAGACAAACTGGAGCCTGACACAGTGCTGGAGTCCATTTCGTCTGATCAGCAGCAATAAGTGCCTTCCACAGCCAGCGAGTGCTCCAGGCTGGCCCCGGCCATATAATGCACATTGTGTAACTCCTCATATTATGTCTGTTTATAGTGTCAACATCAGTCAGCCAGTGTGATTGCGAACGTGGACCAAACGTGACAATCTTGATCCAGGAATATCGCATTCTAACAGGAAATCTAACACTTAAGATAGTGACGTCTTCAACAGCCTTGAAAGAAAACATGCCTGCTTCCCAAAATGTGTTTTGTGTCACTATCCCACCTTTGCTTTCACACCAGTAGCTGCAATGCAAATGATGCTGCTGTGATGGCTTGAGGACGCTGATGCACACGAGTTCTGCTGCACCACATTTTTCTCGATCCACAGTATGACTTCATCACTCGGAAGTACACCAAAGCAAACAAATGCTCTTTACTTACACACACACACACACACAGGATGATGGACCAGCCTACCAGACCGGCTTGTACAAAGTCAGCCCAGATTCCCCAGCACCCCTTGATGTCTCATTAGCAGCAATGCAGGCTTCCTCCTGTTTAGCTAAACATGGGAGTGGTGGGGAATGTGCGTGCGTGTGTGTTATTTAATTTTTTTTAAAGGTGTGTTGTCCTAAAGAGTACTTTTGTAGAGTGCAGGTGAGCCTCAGGGCTGCCTGGCTGACTGCAGTGTTATTGCGTCCAAAAGGGTTCCTGTAAATGAGGGCTGCCCACCGCTGCATCCCCTCTGCCTTCCTCCTGCAGCCCACCCTATAAAGCCTGGGTGACAGAGCAGGTAATAAAGGGCCTGAATGCAATGAGTCAGCACTTTAGCCTTCATTTAATTTCATCTGAATGTAGCGTACCTACACCCCACACTACACACACACACACACTCTCTTTCCCCGCCCCCACCACTACCCCCCTCTGTCTCCCCATGCCACTCCTCTCCCCTTTCTCTCTCTGCAGTAGACTTAACCCTTTCCTACCTCCTGTGTCAGACTTAAATGACTGCATAGCAGTGCTTTCCAATCTGCAGAGCAAACACTGTCTCATGGCTGTATGTATTTTTATATACTGCCTCCCTGTCCCACTCCCCCCGGAAGAGGCCAGTAAATCAGGCCCATGTGCTTCAAATGTTTCCGTCCTTTGTTGTTTTTGGTATGCAGCCTCTTGAACGTTGCTGTGTTGACAGTGAGTGTTGGAGAAGCAGAGGTGGGGGCTCGAGGGGGAATGTAGGCCACTCATTCCTTTCCTAGGAGCTGTCTGAAAACAAGCAAAAGCTGCCACACAATCAGACCAGGATTTCCGCCATTCCACAGCGTGGGCCAGACTCTTCGAGTTTTCCTCTCCCTTTCCACAAACCCGAGGCTCAGATCCCCGCTGTTGCTCACATGACGTGTGACTTTCCATCCCTAAACAGATCCTCCTCCTCCCATTAAAACCATTAGTTAGCTATTGTGCTTTGTTCTGCATCTGAATGATAAGTCTTTCCAAAGCGGATGCTTTTCAAAATGTGTGTCACACATGCATGCTCTGTTAGCCCTGCAGTTTTTAGTTTTTATCTCACAGATACTTTTACATTGTGGGTTTGTTCTAGTTCCAGTTTTAAACTTTATATGACATGAGATCATTTTTCATCCAATGCCTAATGATGGCATGTCCCTTAGCGGTCCCCTCTTCTGCGCCACTGAGCTCTTTCATTTATTGTTTGTGCCATTTCTTGGGAAGGAGGGATGACATTGTCCAGACCTCCTCTCTCCCTTCTCTCTTTCCGCTTCTCCCCTCCCTTGATAAGTCTCTCCTTCCCTATTCTCACTCCCTCTATCCTTCCTCCTCCCTATTTCCAACTCTCTGCCTTTATGTATTATGCAGCTGCAGTACAATAACAGTGTTTAAGAGCAATAGTCCAGACGAGACTTTGGTTTAAATAAGCACCCCCGGGGTCATGTAATAACCCAGCAACCCCTTGTGCCAGTCTCCCAACCAGTCCCCTCAGTGCTGGGGCCCGCTTCACAACACATTCCTCCTCATGCACTCTGCCAGACGCTCAGCCAGCCAGCCAGTCAGTCGGGCAGACAAACCACCATAGGAAAAACACAGGGCATGGAACTGTGATTCACAGCCCTGATATAGAATATCACCTCCTCCCTTCTCCCCAGTCTAACAGCTGGTTTCCTGGAAGCAGACTAGTGCGGTGGGAGTTCGAGCCAGGGTGGGAAGGTGGTGGACTCGAGGAGGCCAGGACTTTGCTCCTTTTAAAGGGCTCGCTGTTCACATCTGCAGCTCCCTGCTGCAATGTGGCAACGCCTTCATGTGTTTATCTGTAGGGGAAAATGTGCATTGTAAAAAAAGAAAACTGGGCTTGACGTAATGCAGGTTATCTCATAATGACATCAGCTGAGATCTTGGTTTTCACATGCTGAAGGTCCCTGTGTGTTTTAAAGGTGAAAAGGTGAAGTGGAGATGGGAGGGTTTCTTTCTCCAGCTGTCAAATGATAGATGACTATGCACACTTTAGGTTGCCTGCATTGTTTATGTTCTGGGAATTATTAGCTTATCATTGAATAGAACCATCAGCTAAATGTCTCAACTGTCAGCATAATTGTTAGCGTCTGACTGTGACAATATATCTTTCTGTAACAATGAACCCCGATGTCTCCAAAGCCCTTAGGGGTCGATGTCGTCACAATAAAGGGAATCATTTAGCCTAAACATGCCACAGAGTTATTGATGCACAGAGTTCCTTTGCATTTCTTTTCTTTTTACATTCGCAACTAGAGCGCTCTCAACCTTCTAGAAGTGAGCATGTCAAGTCATATGTCTGAGTAGCCTTTGCTGTCTCCACAATGACCTTCGAATAGAGGAGAATAATAGAAGCAGAGCTCACTTCCCTCCTGTGCACGAACAATCTAATTTAGGAAGGCTTGTCAGAGTGAACCTTTGTCACATTGCCGGATCAGAATACCCATTGTTCCCTTGATAGAGTCTTCAACTTTGAAAAAGCTTTTAAGAAAACGGTGAATATCCTGCATCCTGCGCCGGTGCACATCTGCATTTGTATGTATGCAGCCGGCGAATTAGTGCACTGGTGAGACCACTCACGGACACGCGCACACACATGCATGAGATAGGGAGATTAGGAATGGAAGTAGGCTAGCATGAGATCATGAATGCTCTGGCTCATTAGGTACATTTCATATAGTCTGCCTGGTATGCCATCTGTTCCAGACGGATGGTGCCAGATATGATATGTTGCTGGCACCCATGGTTGTTCCTGTTTACCATTTTGAAAGACGGTTGTTATGTGGTAAGGCAGCTAGACTACACTCTGAAAAATACTCTTATTATAAGGTTAACAAAGGAACCCAAAGGCTCAACCCACTAAAACCAGGATCCCCTTTTCACAAAATGGTTTTCATATTAAAATTGTAGAGAAAAATAGCTTAGCTTCGCACAAAGATGGGAAACTTGGGGAAAACACATAATCCACCGACCAGCACCTTTATAGCTCTCTCATTAAAAGGTATCCAGGTAGCTAGCTGGCCAAGAATATGCAGGTGTGCTGTGGTTGAAGTGCCTAACAAGCCACCCAGCTGCAACCAAATGCACAGTGTACTGCAAGCTTGCGTTTGAATGTGAGTATTAATGTGAATATGAAGTTAGCAGTAATATTATAGCTGTGAATGTAGCGGTGCATTTTGTACAGTTTATTTATCCTCCAGGCCCAAGCCAAGCTGCCTGTCTTACCAGCCAACTGCTGATGATAGTGAAGGGAGTTAGACCCGAAATCAGCAACAACTTTGGCCGGCTCACTTAAGGTGGGCTGACCTTTAAGGTGGAATAACCATTTTCATTATAGTGAAACACCGCTCCTCAGAGTTTAGCTCTTATTCTCATTGTCGGTTGATGATTAAACGATCAAATATTAACACCCGTAGTAGCGTCAGTGACTATACACTATAAATGTTGTGTCAACAAAGACCTAGCTGTGCCTCCTACAGTTGATTGTAGCGCATCATCTGAGTGGCTCCTGAGATATATTTGATATATTTTCTCAAAAAAATACAAAATTAGATTTATAAGTCAAATTAAATTTGGTTTGCGTATCAGGAGGTGTTTCGCAAGTCTGTGTGTCATCTTTAAGGCTGTGTGTATTTCCGTAGCTATGTGGGTGTACGCAGGGGCGGCCCTAGCACATAAAAACGATTTTGCACGAAAACGGAATTGCAACTTTCAAACACTATTTTGCCCTGCAAGACTGAATTTCTTTCAAATAAACAGAACAACGATCGCAACAATGAACAAACATTAAATAAAGAACAAAATCCCTGAGAAAATGTCACGTCTGTGCTGAACTACGCTCCGGCCACGCCCCCCTGATCAACAGTGCACATTCACTCCCTCGTCGCCTGCGGCAAGGAGGTACGTACCCCTTCCGTTTAAGATTTTTGGCTCATTTTACCCTAATGTTAGATTTATTTTTTAAATGTCCAAATATTGGTTGGAGATATAGATGGGGGTGCAAAAAAAACCTGCCCAGCAAAAAAAAAATGCTGGGTGCATTCTTTGGCACCCCCCTCTGAATGGCGCCCTAGGCGGCCGCCTATACCGCCTGTAGGAAAAACCGCCCCTGGGTGTACGTGTCACTGCAGCAGGATGTGTGTGCGTGCATGCGAATCCGCAGAGACACAAAGCCCCCCATGCCTCCTCGCAGTTGCCAGCAGCCCCCCTCTTCTCGTCTCTGGCTGGGAAGGTCTTGGGGATTAACTTTCCACTTCTCTGATCCACTTTTCCACAGAGCCAATAGCTATGCAGGTCTGGAAATGTGTAATGTGACTGGGTGAGAGAGAAATCAAGGCCAATTCCAAGATAATTTATGACTGCCGTCTCAAGGTTATTTCTGTTCTTTTACCTTTGCTGCCTATTCATTTCGATGACCTCATCTCCATTATAAATTTTGTCATAAACAAGGACGTCATTCACATTCTAAGGACATTTATTATACAGAAAACGTGACACAAATACAACTTTCCAGTGCATTTCTAACAGTTGCTCGCATTAAAATGTATCCTCTATTTATTACATAAGCTTGTTATGCATATTTCTATTAGGCTTTTGTATTTGCGCTCCATTGCAAATCACAGTAATTGCTTCCTCTCCTTGCCTCTGAGTCTGAAGAGATTGCGCTCTGCAGCTAAAAATATTGTTTTACAATTGGACGGGGAATCGAAAATTAGGTTGTGTGAATACATAGTAACAAAATTGAAGTTTCATACTATAATTGTACCTCCAGCTACCAGAGCTCTAAAAGCACTGCGGTTTATGAGCGCAGTATATCGCTGATTTCAGGGAGCACTGTAAGATTTCAGCGAAGCGTCATTCAAACCGCAGGGTAGAGATATAAAATGTGTGAGTCCTTCAGGAGACGGCAATGAAAGCCTCCCATCAAGGCAGCCAGGGAGGAGGGAGCTGAGGTATTCCATTGAAGTGGGTGGTTCAGATATTAAATAATTGAGTTGCAGGAGATTAAAGTTTCAGAAGCTAATTTGGCCCCCTCCACAGCCTGTCACTCATGGGGCTGGAAGAGTCTGCAGTGTGCAGACGACTGGTAAATAAGTATGACTAACTTCCTGTGTGTGGCCTGGCTGGAGAAACCCTATATCTGTGGCAGACTGAAACAGGAAGTTCATCCAGGGCACACTCTTTGTCTCTGACTCAGAGTGAGGGTGACGCCATTTTTGCTCGCCGAGTTTTCAGGAATCCAAATCCTCCATGTGCTCGACCAACAAAGAGGCACAGAGAGGTTTCACTTCCCCTCCTTTATTTCCTCATAAACACTCAACATAGTTGCTGACAGATGAACTGTTATGTGGAAAGAAGTTCACTTGCTGATGCAAGAGGAATACGTTGCTTGTGTAAGCCTGGATTTCAGTGTTATTTAGATGGGAGGGTTTCGGTTTCAGTCACTGCGTGCTGCTGACAGGGTGGCTGAACAGCCTGGGGGGGAAAGCTCTGTGATTTTCGTCTCTCAGCTGACATTGAAACCTAATTTCCAGGCACCTTGAGGGCGACACTGCCCGAGTCGTAAAGTAATTGATATGTATGAGGGCATATAGACACCAGCACATCGTCTTTGAGGACAGACAGCAGACTTTGTGGAAGGAGATGTAAGGACATGCCGGTGAATTACCCATCCTCCCTTCATTTCTGTCTTTGTGTGACTTATGCTGGTGCAGCGGCGCCACAGTGGGTGGACCAGAAGACTCCCACGATGACTCAAACCCCTGCGCCGATAATGAAACAAGAACCACTCCATCTTCCTGCGGCTATGGATTGGCTGGATAATGCTCTGGTGTATGGGGCTGTAGATTTGTTTTCCTGAGTCTTTAACCTTGCAAAGATGTCAAGATGAATCAGACTTACTGTAGATGTGGCACAGCTGAGTCCTGAACCGTCTCCGTGGCTTTGAAATATGAGATTCAAACGCCTGCTGTGCTGCTCTCCCCGTGGCCATGAGCTCAACCTCGGAGCTCTTTTGTTTACAATTCCTCTTTGGAAAACTATTATTCAACCGAGCAAATATGTGCTATCTACTCGACTTGTATATTTAAATCTCCCCCTATGACATTTTGTTCGCTTAACAACCAGCGTGGACACTTACAGCATCCTACCCCTGGAGTATTTGTATTGCCTAGTGAAAAGCTACTGTCACCTGGGCCGGTTATATGTTTTGACTGTCAAGGGTCAGAGTTAGCTCAGGGCGGTGTTACCATGTTGCAGGCAAAAACAAGCCTCCCGTTGTCATGTGGGCCAGAGGGCTGCTGGGATGGAAAGCCAAAGCCCTGCGGGGAGATGAGTGTATGGAGGAGGACTATGTTTAAGAATGAGCCCCTGTGGGCTGTTTATGCTGTGCTGAAGCAGCATTACTCTCATCTAGCTGGAGGAAAAACAAATAAAACGTATATACTGAAACTAAAAACACATCATTACTGCACACTGCTTTTTTTATGACTAGTTGCTGTCAGTTGCATCACACACTACACAAACGATGTGTCGTTTTGTTTTCAGTGTGTTTGCAATCTGACGGAATAAAATATGCTACAACATGTACTAAAATGTATTGAATGTGCACATTTATTTCATTGAGCCTTTATTGAAATGTAGTTATTATAATATGTATTGACCTCTGTACCTGAGTTTATTGTAAATTGTCACAACTTTATCACAATCCAATAAAGAAAACTTGTGTTATCTCATTTTCAGCTTGAAGACTTTATTTTTGTTTAACAATTATTATTTTTTTGCTTCAGTAATTTTTGAAAGGAATTTCTTGAGAAATTTTGGAAAGAACTATGATTTGACTAAATATAACATTTTGGGTGCACTGCTATCACCGTTACAACTGTTAGCTCAGTTGAGCAATGTTGAGAGTCAATAGAGATGCTCCAATGCATCGCTCTTCATCAGTGCTATTATTTTAGGTTCAAGGACTGTTATTAGTATTAGGAATGTGTACGCATGAGTATAGATGCTTTACCTTTTAAACCCTTTTATGAAATGCATTCAGGATGAAAAAATACACACAGAAGAAATTGGCAAACTGTCCCAGAAATTTATTCTTTTTCTGCCTAACACATTAGAAACAGTAGCTGATGAAACAGCAGAGCTGTTCAATATCAGCTACCAAGGGAACATTAGTATCATCTCCAGATAAACAAACAATATTATGACTAAAACAACAACCCCAACAACAAACACAGGGGTAGCCTTCAGCGGAAAGCCTCGGCCCCTCTGCACCTGCATCCCCCGTCTGCTCATCATTGTCCACCTGCAAACTTTACTGTGCCTCACAAAAACACAGCTAAAGGGCTTCGTTGGTGTTTTCAAAAAGGCACCTACAGCTACCACTGTCACTTTACCTCTCGCTTTTACTCCACTGAGATAATGTCTTCACTGCCTCGAGGGATGAACCCTGCAGATGAAAGAGAGCAATGTGACGACAGGTGGAGAAGAAAAAAAAGGAGAGCAAACACGACCTGTTGGGGATTTTGTGTATGCTGGCAGCTAAACAAAGGCCCACAGCAATGTAAATCCCTCCCTCCTCATGGTGTGGTCGCCAGGCATGCTGAAGCGCTGTCTCCGTCTGTGCTCCTGTGCATACTAGCTTCACTTTAGCTACAGGCTAGGAGGGAGGAACCGTGGGCAGGGTGTGTCTGCCTACCATGGAAACAGGTGGGCAGTTTGCACTCAAAGGTGGAGGGGGGTGGTGGGTAGAGCAGGTGGTGTGGTGCTTCTGGTGCCCCAGCAGCCACGGTGCGCCAGGTTGATATGACAACGCAGCTGACGAAATCACGCAGACATCTAGTTTAGCCTGTAAGCTTTTCAAATGGAGACAAAGGCATGCCACATAAATGTAGAGGGTTGACATCGTCCAAACACGTCCTTTCAGAGCCTTTCAGAATATAACCATCTGCCCTTCTGTGCTACACTGCCTTACTCTTGTGGGTCTTTCTCGGAAAGATATCTTGTAATATTTGTGTTGCTGTGTACTCTTAGCTGCATACATCAGTGGTGGAAGACATGTTCAAATCCTTTGCTTTCAAGCATCACAAGTGAAAGAACATATCAGCCCCAGTGATTGACATTATAATCTCTTCATTGGAACTATTAAAACTGATAAATAAAACATAATATATTTAAAAGCAGCCCCAACTAGACCCAAGTGTTGAGAATCCCTGATTTAGTCCATGATGTTTTTTACTGTATGTATTTTATGAACGTCTCCAATGTTTTATATGCGATATTTTGAAGTAACTAAATTGTAATAAATTTCCCTCTGACATGTTATAGATTCAAGAACATATACTATGTTTTTATTTTGAGGCAATGCTTCCCTCTTTGGTCACTTTACGAGACATTCTTTTTTTTTTTCTCTGAAGGTTGTCCCAGATATCTGGCAATGTCTGATCTAGGCCAGCTCCACATCAAGATAGCCAGGGGGGAACTAAGGGGCCAAGTTAACTGGTTCATGTCACTCATCAACTTATTAGAAGAGATATAGATTCATACCTGTAAACTCATGAGGTGTGACAAAGGTGACAACGGGGGGTTATTACTAGTAATAACAACTTTACATTGTCATTATATATAATATGGTTAAAGTCATTCATGAACCAACTTCCTTTTTTTTTTTTTTTACTTGTGTGCTCTGCTGAGCTTTGAGTCTGTTCCGTGAGTCTGTTCCATCATTCTGTTCCATGATTCTGTTCCATGATTCTGTTCCGTGAGCCTGTTCCGTGATTTCGTTCCATGAGTCTGTTCCATGATTCTGTTCTTTCCTCTACCTGGTTGTCACGATCCTAAAATTATAACTTCTATAGATACCTGCCATAAATATCATGATACCCGATAACAGAATTCAATACAATACCGTAAATAAGATATACCATGAATACGATACTGGTAGCCTATATTTATCTACAGTAGTAATAAAATAAAAATCATTTTTTAAAGCCGAAGACGGTCTCAAAAGCTCCGCAACTTAACGCCACGGCCGGCCAGTTGAACCCCCCCCCCCCCCCCCCCCCCAAGTATGCAGGTATGTAGATTATATTTACTGTGACAAAATGAGGCAATTAACTCCATGAAGTTTCTAGTTAAAACACTTCTTGACCCTCTTTCAGCAATACATTCATACTCGATGACATGTATTGCTGAAAAAGAGTATGTTTATATATATGTGTGTGTGTGTATACGTATAAGTATATATAAGTGTGTATATATAAAGATAAATTGAGAGCAGAAGTAGAACAGACTGGGGCTAAACAAAGTGGCCGCTGTCATAAGCCATCAAGTTCTAATAAGGCATAACCTAGTCCTGGGTGGGCAAGGGAAGCCGCTGTTTTTCTGTTATTTCCATTTATAGACCGCACCAACGAGCCCCCTGGGACATGGCTCGCCATGACTCATGTCTCCAGTGCTTCTGGTCCAGACTGCACTCTCTCCCTCCTTTATCATCCCCGAGCCACACTGCCTTTTTCTGCCTCGTTCCTTGCTTTGTTGACCTCACCATCCTTATTTTCATTATTTGCTCTGCATTTCTCCGCCTGTGCTTTCATTCATGCAAGATAAAGCCGTGTAAGCCTCGACAGAGAGCGTGGAGGAAAAAAGAAGAAGAAAAAAGAGAAACACGAGGGAAGGGAATCAATGGAGGAGTGAAGCGCGAAGGCTCGACCAGCGAGCCACCGTAGCTGATGATGAAAGCGATAAGCGGGCACAATCACTCCCATGTAAATACTGGCTACAGTACAGACGGCGGCCATTTCCCGGAATTGTTGTTGTGGTGAAACGGCCGCGTCAATATGGGGGGATGTCTCTGTCTGCCTTTCCCAGCACAGCAGCCTGCAGGCTTTTCATTGTCACGTGGTCTGCTTGTCCTCTCTCTCCCCCACTCCTCTCTCTCTTCGGCTATATTCTAGTCACGGCAACCCCTCCCCCTCTCTCCCTCCACCCTGCCCACCCCGCCCCTCTGCGCTCTGTCAGGTCACCCGCCTAGTTTGTTCAGATGGAAAAGAGGAGGAAATGAAAGCTCTGCATCCACTTTAACCCATTCCTGGGACTGTGCTCCACTATTGTGTGCATTCCAGCTGTATGCATGCCTGGATGATGATTTGTTTCTATATCAGGAGGCAGTAACCATGTTAGTTCTCTTCTGGTATGGTGTGGGGAAGAAATGGGAACAAAATAACAGAGGAAAAGAAGCTAAACATGCATGCAAATCTCCACTGCTCCAAATGGGTTACAGTGGCAAAGCTGCGCCCCAGTTGAGGATAATAAATGTGGTCTATTTAATTTTCAGCACGGGATATTTATGCATGTATGACTTCACTGGGAAAAATGCTGTGTCAGATGAAGCAAGAACTCACTCCCTCTCTCATTTTTTGTTCAACTTCACACTTTTCGTAAATGCATATGACCTGCTTTGTCTGCACACTTGTAATAGTGTGTATGTGTGTGTGTGTGTGTGTGTGTGTGCGTGTGTGTGTGTGTGTGTGTGTGTGTGTGCGTGGGTGGGGGCATACGTAAGCTTGGTGCTCATGCTCAGGTTTTATTCTCCAGTCTGCCACGTTCTTGCTTGGTTACTATGCAACCAGGTCAGAACAACATGGACACCACAGTAGCTGAATGGCCATTTTGGGTAAAAGCACTCTGCAATAATAAACAGCTTCTGGCACTGAGAATTTGTTTTCCAGCTGCAGTTCGGTGTCAAAATACAGAATTAACTGCAATACCATTTACTGCTGTGGAAAAACATCAGCCGTCCAAACCCACATACCTACTGAGGCTTTGAACAGCTTGTAATCCCTCAGTAGCTCGATGGCTCTCAGAAACACGCCAGCTCCGGCTGCTGCCAAAGAAATTACTGCGCAGTTATGGTGTTATGTTCGTATAAACTAAAGTGCTCACTCCTTACTCTATCGGAGAGAGTTTTGCAGGGGACAGAAAAGTAATTATGTGAGCTTTAGATGTCGTTTTTCTTTTTTTACATCTCAACTCGGCCACAGCTGGCTATTGTTTTTTGTACGGAGATGTCTTTACATGGCTAAAATAAGCCGGAGAAGCACTAAACAGCTGCCTTGTATTTTTACATTGTTGGAGCAGGAATTCTTCATGCTTATTTTGAATTGGCGCCAATGATATTTGGAACGATTTGAAAGGATCAACTAAACATTACCCTCTTTCAGAGGAAGGGAAGAGAAACCGAGAGGCATGGCTGCTGCCAAAATCTGAGGCTCAGATTAATTTAAAATTACACAAAATGAGGCTCTACGTTCAAACATTACTGTCCTATTTCTTCACATGTTTCATGTTATTCCAGTTATGTGCCAATGATCTCTTGTTGACTTGAAACGGGGAAAGCACACGTGGGTACAGCTTGTGCAAACTGTCAAGGCTACAGTTTGTGCTGAGTTGTGTCTATAAGGGCCGTGCTGTGTTAGCCTTGCGCTGACATGTCATCATCATGGCCTCTGCGACCGATATGCCAGGTTTCTTGGAATCGCTGGGAACATGACTATTTTCCCTGGCAACGAGCCACGTTAAACAGATCAGGCACAGAGTGTGTTTTGTAATTGAATCAAATAAACAGGAAAAACTGGCCAGTAAACAGTGGAAGGAGGGCAGGGTGTCACAGGTGCTGCTCCACCCACACCGTCGGGGCTGGAGTTGGTGTAGGTCAGCCACCGTGCTGTCAGTGGCCCCCATGTACTGTAATGTACACAAGCTGAACAAGAAGCACTTTCATGACACACACACACACACACACACACATGCACATTTTTGAGAAATGGAAATATCACTTAACAGAGGCAATGGTGCTGCAACCTCAAAGAATAGTTAGAATGTTTGTGCTTATTCATTAACAGCTCGGAAATGAAATGCAGAGTTAAATTCAGAGGGGCAGTTAGTTTAGCTTAGCATTAACTACTGGAGCAGAGTGAAAGAAAACCATGAATCTAAATGTAACATGGGATGCAACATGTTAATGAGTGAACTTTAGAGTTGAGTTAGCTCCTCCCTTTCCCAGTCCTTAAGTTAGGCTAATTGCCTCCCTGCTCCAGCTACATACGCAACAAATAGACACAGGGCTCTCAAGTTTTGAAGACAGGCAAGCGTGAGATTTCCATCAGCACCCGATACAGCTGACCGTTGCGCGCGCCGGCATCGAGCCGAAAAGAGTTGTTGACGGGGGGGGGGGGGGTGCTAGTGACTATTTTTTTGCTCCATCCCAATGCGCGCAGACCGGCGTCGGAGCTCTGCAGCGGAACAATCGATCGGCGTATTGAGCACCCCTGCATTCAAGCATTAAATAGCCGAGAGGTTTTTTCAGCGTGAGGAATTCGATGTGGCGGGAGTGCGTGAGATAAGACCGAAATGCGTGAGTCTCACGCTCAATGCGTGAGACTTGAGAGCCCTGTAGACATAAGAGTGGTATCAATAGTGTGGTCTAACTCTTGACAAGAATGCAAATAAGTATTTTCCAAAAGGGCAATCCTTTTTCATAAAATGTTGAACAGAAGAAGATGGTTACATAGTTGTAGATCTATAGCATGTTCTGAGGTACACTATAACTTGATTGGATTTACACTGTTTTGTAGCTGCTAGTAACCATTGTAGGTAATCCAGTCAGACTAACTTTAGTTATCTTAAAATAGTATCTTTTGATAATTAGATGCTTATTTTCAGATCTTTTAGGGGGGACTAACTGGAAGGACGTGAGCTCCAGTTAAGCTAATTTCAGTTTATTTTGCTCTAAGCTTGAGCTATATCTTATTGTTTGAGTATTTTGAATTCAACCTGTGTTAGTATCTAATTTAGAGTTCCTATTTGTTTGTCTGTGGTGCCAACTACTGATTTTTAAGTTCGTCGAGAGCATTGAAAAAAGAGAGAAGTAAAATCCTGTAATCCTTCTCGACAGAATAGATAGGGTCAGAGGTGATGATCCAGTCTGAGGACCCAGAGAAGGTCATCTTTGTGATTTGTGGATAAATACATGATTGTATTGTGCCCTGGGCTGTATCCAAGCAGGACTTCAATCTGCAGCCATCCCTCCCCTCTGTGATCAGTGGGCCTGGTCTGTTGTGACTAGGCCGGTCTGACAGATAGACCATGATGAGAGTCAAGGCTGAAAGCCAGGCTCTGTGACTGCAAGGCCAGGCCAGGCCAGGGATGACGCAGGTCCAGGGAAACAGAGAGCACTGTGAACCACGCTGGCCTCGTCCCCCCAAACCAGTCCCTCATGTGCCTCGGAGCACTTCCTGCCTCTGTCATTCTACCAGCAAATCCAATCCCTGATCAAAGGCCAAGAAGAAAAAAGGGAAAGAGAAGAGAGAGGAGACAGAGAAGCGAAAAGGGCGAGCGAGATTGACGTGCTTGTTGGGGGGTGGGGGGGGAGAAAACAACAAACCGCTCTTTATCTGACAGGGGAGGCAGCTGCTCGGGCCGGGGCACCTATGTGCCTGCTGCCTCCCAGGCCGACGCCAAGCTCCGCCCTAGTGCCCGCCAGAGCCAGACCCATCAACGGTTGCCATGGCAACACCCCAGGCCCACAGTCTGAAATAAACAACCTTTCAACCTCATCTGAGCAGGGTAACCTTTAGATGATCTGTGGCCAGGCTGAGGCTGTGCTGGCACCACTGACGAGACTAATTGCGCCTCTGCCAGGTTCACATTCTCCCTGTTTCAAGTGTAAATATCAGTTTGAGAAATATTAGAAGGCCTTGATTTCCGATGGCAAAAGAGCGTACCCACCTGTTCCCGTGGCTGCCCGAGGCACAGAAATCCTGCAGGACCCAGGCCACACCATTGTTTCAGGGCAATTACCCAGGCCAGATTAAAAATCAGCCATCATCGGGCAGATGTCCCGGCTCTTTTCCCCGGTAGAGGGGGGAGGGATCTTATTACATCTCACCAGGCGGGGTACGGACAGTGGAACCCTTTCCTTCGGATTGGATATGTCCTCTCCATTTAGAGTCGACACAAACACACACACAAACACACACACGCTCACCGGTGTGGAGGACAAGGCATGTGGTTCTAAGCAGAAGTGACATCCCATTCATTTGAGCTGGTCAGGTCTGATGTCCCCCATCTTATCTTACAAGGCTTAGCGCTGTGAAATGACATTGGCCACTAGTGCAGTGGCTAGTATCCCTGAAGCTAGCTCACTCTGTACCCCCCCCCCCCCCACACACACACACAGCAATGCTCGACTTCCTGTCTGCAGCTGAATACTGTGTTATGGTTCAATTCTGCCATTCAGTATCATTTCACAGCTGTTAATGTTCCAAAGCGGTCACAGTCTGTCATTGCTAAAAATACCCCTGACAAGAGCACACTAATTGATGTCAAATGTGAAGCTGAACTTGTCTAGTAATATGAGCTGATTGCTTTATAGATTGGTGCTATGAAATTGGACAAGAACACTTCAAACGTTAACTTATTATAGTTTTTATTGTGAATATAAAACAGGCTGAAATTGTGTGTAAAAATATCTGACCGAAAAGAAAAAAAACCCCAATCCAATCGGGCTGAATATATCCTTTGGTTCGTTTTCTTAGCTCTTGTTGTCAGTGGTCACTTGACGGCAGTGAGGCGGCAGGATGAGGAGACGGTTGCCATGGTGAACACACTCCCAGGAAGAAGAATCTTTTGTGTGCAGCACATGAATTGTGACATCATTGACGTCATTCATTTTCTCGTTCGGAGAAATTAAATATGTGCGACTATCTACAAACAGGCACACACATCATTTCTCAAATGCATTGCAGAAGGGAGAAGTCTTCGGGCACATGCAGATACACGGTCAGAAGCATGAACAGCTCGTGAGCATGATAAACAATCCCATTGACTCGCTGCATGTAGGTAGTCTCTACATCCACCACCTGTGTGTGATTAGCTTATCGAGCAGATTGTGGAGCAGCACATGAAACAAAACTATTAGAAACGGATGACATGTTAACAATGTGTGGTGTGCTCCATCATCACCACCATGTTGTTTGACTTTGAGGTAACAAATGAAGTCCTGTCAGCGCGGCCGTACTGCAGCCTGCTATCCATGTCAGGAGATCCATTTGCCTGGCTTGTCCGCGCCTGTTCTTTTGAAAGTCTGACTCTTTCATCCTCCTTCATTTAATCTCGCCGGCACTTGACAGCAGCGCTCCTATCCCCGTGTTTCCATGTCGGGTGGGTTCACGGGGACGAGTGTGCGAGGCCGGCGGCTCTGGTAAGGCGCGGAGCAGTGAGAATGGGACGCCACCAGATGATAGAGGTGGCATATGATAAACGAATAGGTGATGAAACACGGCCTATTTCTTTTCCAACCTCAAGGGTTCATTATTGACTTTTTTTGTGTTGCTTTTGTGTTTCCACTGAGGCCAAAAACAATCTTCAAATAGAAAGAGCCAAAAGAAATATGTGGGATATTTCATCTGGTCCTTTACCTCTCAATTTGAAGTAGACATCTCTTTAAATATATGCTCAAATACAAACACCAAACTGGGCTTTACTAGTTTGAACATCACTGACAACAGTGTTTGACTTCACTCACATTCACTCTTTCCTCCATCACATCCTCTTGATTGCTGAATAAATCTGCTTGGGCATTGCTTGGGCTCTGCTCTGCGTGGTCCATTAATATTCCAATCATCTCCTATATCAGATAAAGGGGGAGAGACAGACTCCTCTTCATCTCTGAAAACACCAGCTGTGGAGAGCCGTGAGACATCCACACAGGCACATAGAGCTGTAAACAGAGCACTGCAGACACATGAATACATGCATACATGCAGGCAAACTTATATAGTTGAGGAGTTTGCAGGCAGCGGCATCAATTTTGCATAGCGTTCATCCTGCATGATTCACGATGCGCAGACTCTTGTTCTTCCCTTTAAAGAATACACCGATTTCAAATCGTGGCCCCTGTGCACTATAGGAAAGGAAAAGGAGTGAGGAGGCTCATGTGCAGATACCACCTCCTGAAGTCAGGTGGGTGTTGATATGCTGCTGGCATCACCAACAGTCCCTCCTTTCATATCCCACTCATCTCCCCAGTCCTCCTGCCAGCCCTTCATTTCTCAAAGCCTCTCTGTCACTCATGCTCCACACTAGCCTCATTTTTCCCTCTCCTCCAGCTCAAGAATTGCATTGAGGCCATAGTTTTACCCCCGCGCCCCTGGGCTTTGCTGCTCCCCGCTCCTCTAAAGCGATTAGTCACTCAGGCATCGAGTGGACCAACAGTCTGGAAGCTTTTGATAGAGAACCGCTCGCAGCCCGAGTGACAAACTCAAGGACGTTTTAGTGTTGTTGTTGATGCAGTTGTTTATATATGTGTGTGTGCGTGTATGTGTGTATGTGTTTGTGTGTGTGTGTGTGGGGGGGGGGGGGGTTGGCTACATGAAAGTGTCCAGCTCCTGGGGGCCGAGTCGAGGCAGTGAGCCATGGTAATTACATGCCACTCGTCACAGCGTTTCCCCTCTCTGTCCCTTACCATCGCCAGCAAAAAAGCTTACAGCTTGTGTGTTATCTTAGCAATGATTCAACCATCGGTTCACATGGACACAGCACTCTCCTGTCTCCCTGCACACAAACACTCCCCCCATGCTCATGCACGAATTCACCCTCTGCACACGGCTACATTGAAATGCATGGGCACAGACTTGTACATGCAGCCCAGTGTCGCACATTCTGGGCTCCATCTCCTTTCCGAATTTTGATTTTCTGCACTCCGGTGGCTCCTTTAGTTTTATTCAGGATCCGCGAGAAGAATCCGAAATGCAAACCCATCAGTGTGCGTCTTAACACACACAGGGTTGATTGGTACGGTTGCTGAGCAATGCAGTGGGTTACCTTGTTTCCCAGGAAACAACAACATCCAATTAAAGGATCCCATGAACCATAGCAACATGTGGTAAACACAGCATAGCACCGCCGCCAGGTTGTTATTCAATCATCAGAAGTAAAACAAACAATTACTGCAGAATGACCCTAATGCGGGAACAAATGCGAATTTATGCATGAGGAAGCGTGGGTTGGGAATGGAAGTGATCAATCCCTCATAGTCGGCAAGGGACCGCTCAAGCTCCTTATTCACAAGAATAATGATAATACTGATTAGACGGCCATTGTGGAGAATTTATCATTTCGCTGTCTAAACGTCTTTCATGTTCAGAACAAAGCATTTCCATCGGTTTTGCATTTCAAAGAGAATCCGGCGTATTGTTATTAGGATTGATTGAGGTATGTTACCGATGCTAATTAACCAATGCTAATTGTGTGGTTTAATAAATTCTAATCAGAAGGGCGGCTTTTTAGAGTTGATTAATTTTTCATAATGCCTCATTTATTTCTGTTCGATGATTTATTTTTAAATGTTAAGGAGATCAAAACATCTGCGGGAGAGCTGCTGGCTGATGCAAGATGCTGCAGCTATGACTGAGTAGAAGCTCAACACCTGGATAATTAGCTGAAAGGAATTCATACATGCGCACCTCTTATATTACACCCTCAATATAGATCACCTATACAGACGGATGTGCATTCAAGTCACACGCTGTGGTGGCATTGAGGGATCCATATCAATAGGATTCATTGTAATGTTATGGAGGAATCACATTTCAAAGCTCGCTCACTCTCCCAGTTGCTATGGCAACAGTCTAACAGAGTTGGGGATGGATGAATGGGTGGGTGGACGGACAGACTAATGCAGGGAACATTGATCCACACTGCAGATTTTATTCAATCCCCCTTACTGAAATAAAACAAGTTATTTTAACCCACACACTAATTTAACATTTAAAAGCAGTATGTAAACATTTAATAAATGATACATGTGTTTACATCTTTCTGGATTTGCTTTATATAGGTGTATGAATTGAATATATCCTGCATAGCAATGCTTTGTGTATTGACGACAGTATTTATCTTATCAAGGCAACATTATGATAAGGAAACAAACGACACGATTGGTGGAGCAACGTCTTGTGAAGCTGCTACACACTTGTGATGTCATGTTCATATTTTTTTATATTTTTGGCTACAGCATTGCTCGTGTGTAAGCAGCCAGATGGCCTTGTGTGCATCCACAGCTGACTCACAGTAACTGGTCGGCTTTGCTCTCCGCTCGAGGCTGTTAATCATGCTATTCTGAGCCTCGGTCGTGCGCTTCTCCCTTTCCCCTGAAATATGGCGTTTTGCAGAAGGGCAGCGAGATGATTAAATCTTGTGTTGCAGACATGTTGCACAGAGATTGCCTGTGTGCAGCCGAGCTGATGCTGGATGTGATTGAGTCGTCCTTGGGATTGGACCTGGCCTCCCCCTACTCCCCCCACCTCAAGTCTGGCTACGGCTTGTAACCATGGTGACAGCACGGTCTTGTTACCTGCTTATGGGGGAATGAGGAGAGCTCGTGACTTCGAAGCTTGGGTTACTAACCGCGGCGGATGGAGTGAGGTTGAATGTGTATGTGTGTGTGTGTGTGTGTGTGTGGGGGGGGGGGGGGGTGGCTTCACACAAAGACCATACTGTTCCCTGCACATCCATTCACTGCTCCAGCAGCCAGTGAGGCAAACAAGATCAATAGCATGAAGGAGTTGATGAGAGTAACTCAATATTAGGACTTCAGGTTCCAGAGATGCTTTTAGAGCAGCCATATCAGGCCCTCTCTGTCCGTCCCTCGTATACACAGACAGAATCACTGCCAAGCTCCGCACACCATGAATAAACTCCTGAACATAGGTTTGACTTCATTGGTCCCAGCGGGAATCCCAGTGACACATATTTACCTTCGCCTTATGCTGGAATCACATAGTTTACAGTGAGAGGTAGAACAGAGGTTTCATTAATTGCATGCACAGAAATTGCCAAATGACCCAATTTTGAGTTGCTTCTGCCCAAGTTTCCTCTCACTAGGCTCACTAAGTTCTTCTTTTGTGGGTCCGCTGTGTGTACCTCGCCGTGACTTGTCTTGCTTCAAGGCCCCCTTCACTCTTTATTTAGACACTGACTTATTATTAAGTGTCTGCTTTACACAGAGAAGTAATTAATTTGTGACCAATGACGTGCCAGTTGCTTGACAACAGCAATTACATCTTAATGATTGAAAAGCTTAATGTCAAATGATTGAGATGCAGCTGGATTGGCACTTAATAGCCTTTAAGCCCTTAGAAAAGCCAATGGTTATAACATGCATAGCTTAAATACACATTTTCATCTTCAAACATTAACTCGCAGGGTGTGATTTATGTGGACGCATTGAAGTCTGTGCTGAGTGAGTTATGTGCTTTATAAATGATTAAAGAGAAATATCTAAAAACCTGGAGACGGAAGGGTGAAAGCTTTAAAGAGACAGTTTCTGTCTGAACCTTTCAAACATGCCAGTAAGACTGTCAGAGGCTCACCTTTGTATTCTCTGTGTGGTTCGACACTGGAACTGTACATTCACTCAGCGCTGAGCAGCTGCACAAATGGCCTCAGGTTTCCCCCCAGAAGCAGGCCGACGCATTCCAGAGACGCATCAATGGGATTGTTGTTATGATGGAGCGAGACTGGCAGTGGCCAGATTAGGAAGGACTGTTGCCACGGAGACCACTCCAAGGGCCAAAAGCAGCTGTAGACAGTCAGCTGATGCCCTCTGGGTTCATCCTTTCAAACATGATTTACTTACTTCTTTTATTTATTTATTTCTCTTTCAGTTAAGAGAAAGACCCCCACGACACACACATCGCTTCCACCATTTTGCATCCTGTCAGACGATGTAGCCGTAAAGCTACAATATTACACAAATGCATATAAAATGTATATCTAAATGTGACATTTCGACCCTCAAAAATAGAATGCAACACGAGAGAGAAAAAGATCATCCACAACTATTTGGATAAGAAATGTTTTGTTTTAGTCACGTTTTAAGCCAAATGTCAAACATATGCTGCTCCCAGCTTCTTAAATGTGAGTTGGTCTGGTTATCATATCAATGTAAATTCAATATATTGGGGTTTTGAACTTTTGGTCCCACAAATCAACACATTTTAAGGACTATTTTCACTATTTTCCTCATGTTTTAAAGACAACATTAAATTGATAATGAAAATAATCATTTGCTGCAGCCTTAAAAAAAAAGAACAGAAGAAGAGAACCCCTCTGTATCTGCGTCCACTTCCTTGCATTCCATTCCATGTGAATGCATTCAGCGTGTCATGTCATGTGTTATACGCGTCGTCTCTGTCGAACAGGCCGCCGTCTGTGTGTGAGCGGCGGTGAATTGGACTTGTTTGAACGGATAATGTGGCCCAGCACGTCAAAGAGGACAATGGGATCTTTTCTGGTCCGGAAGAGAGTGTGTAACACTATCTGCGGCCTAAATGGAGCAAGACAAAGAGTCAGGGGATCGTCATGTATCACCGCTGCCACTATCCTGCAGGAGACAACCGTGGGTGTGTGTGTCAGCGCTCCTTCTCCGGTTGCTTTTTTATGCAAGTCATGAATAATATTCTGACACCATGTCGATGGACCTTGCCTTATAAGAAGTGAATATCATGCTACGAGCGAGATAAGACTGAAGTTGTGCAGCCTTATTATTACGCGTCAGCTGATTCTACTAAACAAAGTAGCACAATCTTGCTGAGCTTGTTTGAACGTTGGGGAGTTACTCTTGTAATACTCAAACAACTGTTGAGTATTCAGGTTCGCAAGGCTGAGCCATATAGTATTTGGCATCCTCATTGTTGAGTCTTCAAACAGCCTGAGGAACAGGTGTGTCGGTGTGTAACTAAAGTTTGGGGTTATTATAGTTTGCTTTTATTCAAGTTTCTAAAGAATTTCGAACAAATTGCTTCACATCTTGACATTCAAACGTCGCCACAAAACGTATGATCCCCAGAGTGACGTTATCCATGTATGACGTGTTAACCTGCAGGGAAAGGTTGAGGCGGGTGTGTGTTTGTGTGTGCATGCGATCTGTCATTTGTTGACAGTGCAACTAATCCGGCTCGCCTTACCTTGTCTTCCAGTAATCGTGGGAAAGAATGCGGCTCCTCTACTGTACTTGTGTTCCTTTGTGTCGGAGGTGTGGCTGGGCCATAATGAGAAGCGCTGCCACCGTTTCTCATGACAGCCATGCCTCCCAGGTGTCACCTTTCAAGATCATCGTGTTGATACTGTGTAATGAGGAAAGACTCCAAACAAACTGGAGCCGGAGTGACCTCATTCGCCTCAGGAGGTTCACAGCGTACAGCCGTGGTTTCACTTTACATTCATCATTGTGCTGTGAAACCATAATTAGTGTGAAAGATGATTCAGATGGAGCTGCTCCAGCTTGCCTTTTGTTAAGGAATGATTAGGGCCTCATTGCTTCAACGTTATTAGATGAAACCATTTCATGGTGTGCCCAACACGAAATTAAAATCGAAAATCAAACTTAGTGCATGAAGTTGGTGGTATTAGTCCGGTTTGGAGGTGTGTCAAAAGCACTTTTGCACTGATTTCCTGCGTTTCCTGTTGCTGCGTTTATAAACACAACACAGAGCTGAAGTCCATGTCAGGACCTTGACCTCAAAATTCCAATTTTCATAAGTGCTTTCGCAACTTCTGTTCTACTCTGCACACATCGGCAAAAGGCCCCAGAGGGGTAACTGCTGACCGCTTGGCAGAGGTTTGGTGGGCCTCCACCACATTTGGGCCCATTTAAAGCAATGTTTCCCCAGCCGTCAGCAGCTGCTTTCCATCAAGTGGCATTTTCCTTGTCTGCCCCTCCCCCTTCTTTCCTCTCCACCACCATCCACTCTTTCTTCACGTCAAACTTGGCAGGCAAGTTTACACTCAAAGCCGCCCTGTTCTCTGTCAAATGTTGCGTGGCAACATCAAACGCTCTGCCGGACAGAGCCTTCCTGGGATTCCAGTGTGGTGGGCGGATAATTGGAGGCAGGCCTCAGCGGATCTGGCAGATGTGTGATGAGTTTTTACTGGAGCGTTGTTTTTCTTCTTCTTTTGGAGTGGAGTGGAGTGTATGTGTGCGTGGGGTGAGAGGCAGGTTTGAGAGGGAAAACATAAGGGCTTTCTTTGTTGTTGTCCCCTTCATCCTCCCTAATGCTGGCCACAGGGGCGCCTTATTGGCCCAGTGGTCAAGTAAGGGCCGAGTGTGGCAGTAAACATTGCATACAGACACAATATCTGAAGCCGGCATGTGGAATTCAATGTCTTAGGTCTGACTCACAAAGCCTTTAATCCTCCAAACATTTCCACATATCCGGTCATTCCTTTTCTCTCTTTTTCTGGAAGCTGCCATTTCTTTCTTTTACTTTTGAAAGAAACAACCAGATGATTACTGGGCACTCCTGTCTGGGGGCAAGTTTAGATGAAGGTCACTGCAGTTTCTGTCAAACATATATGATTACAAAGACGCTGAGGAATTCCCCCCACACTTTTCCCTCCACCCGCTCACCTCACTGTAAAAGCAGGAATGCTGGACTTGGATTCTTAGTTTTCCTGTCAATCCATCATTGAGCAAGCATAACAAGAACCCAGACTAGCTCCTCCCAAGCCAAGGGTGGGCTTCCACTCAAAGAGCAAGAGGCCAGGGCTCAGTGGAGGGCTGCAGGAGAGGGAAGCGAGGATGTGGGGGGAGGGAGGGGTGGGGTTGTTGGGAAATTGTTAGACAGAGAGGGAAATGGACAAAGGGAAAAGGCATGCAGACAGAGTTCCAAGAAGAAGAAAAAGAATGAAACGCAGCCCTCCCATGTTTTTGTTAAGTCCCTTGGGCTCATGCAGACAGTATTAGGTTTAATTTTTTTCTTTTTACACAGGAAGGCGGTGCAGATGTTCCTGAGAGCAGGCCTGCGGTTTCCCTGTTTTCCTTTTGCTCGTCTGTTCCCGGCTCTGCAGCGTTGCCAAGACGCTGCCTTACTCGGTGCTGGCGTTTTTGTTTTTCCTGAGAGTGGGACTCCAACAGAAGGGTCATCTCCAGGCCAGCTCCAAATGAGAAATAGTTGGCCGGCTGCCCTGGCGGCCACTCAAATCCGCCCTTTTGAAAAGATTACTGTGCTGCTGTTGCCGCCGCCTCCTGTGGGGCATGCCAGATTTGCTGAGGGGAGAGGAATGTGCAGGAGGGCTGGGAGAGGGAGGGAAGGGGGTACCGGGGGGCCACATTTCATTCGACCTCTTTCAGAAAGTTTTTCTCATTACTTTTCTTCTCCCTCTCCTCCTCAAATGTTTCAATTTGCGCTGCACAGAACAGGACGTGGACTGTTCCCAAATAAACCCCGACAGGGTTTTTCCACCTAGCAAAGAGCTGGGTCCAGTTCAGCCGCCTCCCTGGTTGTCTTTTGGCTGCTTGTTTTTGTTTCTTGGGGACTAGTGATGAATGATCGATTGATGGCGTTAAGGCCCAATGTGGGACTGCCGCAGGCTATCTCTGCTAAGCTGCTTTGCCTGATAGGCTGCTGACTGTGGAGACTCCAAAGCCAGAGCAATAAAAGTTGATTTGTGGGGGCATTGTGAGAAGCCCCAGACACTTAAGAGAGGTGTGCATGTCTCCCCTGACCTGTCACAATCAATACTACCATACTACCCCACCACCGCTGGGCCTCTCTGTCTCCACCGTGTTTACTCTTAAATAATGCATCACACTCTCGCACAAATACCTTCCATTCACACAAGGGATGGAGACCATTAGCCGTGGCCATGTGGAACAATGAAATACAGCCTCTGCGTCCCCTTTTTTTTAACACAACCAGCGGATAGAGCATTTTCTTTCTCTTGAGTGCTTCTGCGAGGCATCGTTTTAGTGCTGCCTGACCTAATTAAACAACCTTAACATCCACTCTTTTCAGGCTCTGATTACAAACCCACGTAGTTTCAGCTCAGATTAACCTCTGAAAGAACTCTATAACAATTAGTGGAACAAAGAAGATGAAAGGCCTTGCCTGAGCTAGGTTGTCTAAACCTGACATATTCTGCCCCTCTTATCTTTGTGCCCTGAGGGGAGGCATCCCTACATGTTGTATTCATGAAAACGGTTGCCTCAGTATATAAAATGGTATGTTAACAAGGCATCCAGAAAAAGGAAACACTTCTCCGCTGTCATATATTACTGTTTTTGATTCTCATGGCGATCATCTTACTGGAGACTTTGATAAATGCTGAGTAATTACATCACTGCTCCACTATAAGAATGTCGGAGCCTCTCCAGGGATCATTAACTGCTGACGGATTTGGAGTGATGAGGCCTTGGTGGGTGGTCCTTATCTGAAACATTCAGGAAACAGGGCCAGACCCATAAACACCCCACTCACCGCAGAGGAAGTGCCAGTGTATGGAGACCACACCCTAAGTTGCTGTAAACCTTGAACGTGCTCAAAATATAAGGAAAAAAGGGGCTTAAAGCTACAGCCAAAATCTCAGTTTCTCACAGCCTTTTTGGGAGCAGAGAAAACAACGACCCAGATTGGTTCAATTTGCAAGACCGGTCTGTTCCAGTAAACATCACGGCGCAGGCAGGCAGAGTCGAGCCCTGCTATCTGTATGTCTGCTGCACGCTCACACGATAAGAATAGCAGTGTGTGTTCCTGAGTCACATCATCTGCTTAGCAACACGCAAGCGGGGGACAGCAGGACAGAGCGATGTGATTGGGGGAGACCAGAACCCTCAGGGCACAAAGCGCTAATTGCAAAGCTGTTTTTCTTCTCCATTTTTAACAGATGCAATACGCCAGCCTCAGTGAAGGGGTTGCATAACAGGATTTTGCAGTAGATCCCCCTCCTCCTCTGTGCTCTCCCTCATTTCCATCCTTGTTTGCTCCCCCACTTCACCCTCTTCCTAGCAACTGCATTTCTTCCTCTCCATCCACTCATAACAATTGGAGCCGAGCCAGATGGTTCTGATGCTATTTTGAAGATTACAGGCAGACAAAACACTGAAAGATTTAGAGGTATTTTTCATGTTTTTGCTGCAACCAGAGTATATTAAATGCATGCTTATATGTTTGTAAATGAGAACATGGTTTTGTTAATTGGTTCGGAGACAGTGTTGTTGTCATGTCCTTGGCAGTCGGGACAAAGAGCTCAGTGTGGCCAGCCTTTGTGCTGCAGAGCTGGAAGAGCGGCTTCCATATTGGGACAATATGCACCGTGACCTCTGACCCTGCTCAGAGGCGGCGGCTAGAGAGCACTTGGAGATTTGCTCTCCAGAAACACAAAGCATTCCAGGCTCACACACATCCACAAATAAAAGAAACAGGAAACATGTTGGCACAAGTGGACGACGCACACATGCACACCAACTGTTACTTTTGGTTCGTCAAGCCGCCGGGCCAAAAATTACACATGCAAGCGTTTTGTTGTCTGACGGGGGCAGGGCAGACTTGGCGGGGGGAGCTGAGAATATTTGCAACACATACACACACAGACTGGTGATCTCACTTTGTAAAGCGAACATGAAGTATTTGTTGCCACAGGGGCCAAGAGAGAGAGTGTGTGCACCAGCATGAGGGGGTGGGAATTGATGTGCTTTGTGGGAGATGGGAGTGGGAATTAGACATCGCTATTGTTTGACTATTTGTCCAGTACAGTTTCCACAGCGGAGAAAACAAAGTAAGAATGACGCAATGCAACTGTTACTCAACCCTGATTACAGTCTTTCACGTAAACACCAGGGAAAAGATTGTGTGCCAGGGCGTGTATATGTGCGATGAATACACAAAATGGGGAGGACATGTGCACATTGCTTCTCTCAATTCCACCGATTCAGAAAGTGTGTTGTGCATGCGTGTTCAGAGGAAGACAGTCGTGTGCATTGTTTTTCATGTTTAGCTGACTACATCTGCTATCCACAAAAACCCTCGGATCGACGTCCAATGTTCTGAGTATGTTCTGATGTTTGTGTGCCTGCTTAGCGAGGTTGAGGGGAGGATCGCCCAGAAATGGAAATGTTTCATGAAAACATCACAATGGAGAATCATTCCACTGTAAAGGCTAGTTTCATAATCGCCCTGGAGGAACCAAGGCGTGTTCCATTTGAGCTTTCTTTGTGCCTTACATTCACTTCTGCAACTCCAATGTATTTAACCCCTTGCCAGCTGTCGACCCTCTTCTCTTCTCCCTGAGTGATTGACTGTGAACATCAGAGCTGTGATGATGAATGAGGTGCGGTATGTGAGGCAGCAATCATTTTTCTCTCTGAATCCCGGCCAAGAGAGGGGAGCATAGCCATTTATAAGGCTATTCTCCACGTACTTCCATCGTATCTTTGGACGCTAATTCAGCTGAAAAACCCTGGAAACTACCATCTTCGCTCTGTGACTTCTGCTCAAGGCCTCCTCTTGCTCTCCGTCCCTCACGTCCGTTTGGAAATGGGGAAAAGAGGTTTTAAGTTTGCTGCTCCTGCGGCTTGGAATTTGCTGCAGACAGACCTGGGTCTCCGGGAGCCGGTCTCCTTGGGTGTTTTTAAAAATAGATTGAAAATATTGGAGGGAAATTCATCTAGCTGTAGATGTTTTATATGACGGAGGTATGTGCTCCTGTGTGAGCTGGGTTGTGTTGACTTGAGTCTTAGTTTTGGTTTTATTCATGCTGTGATTTTGTTTTTCGTTTTATATATTGTCTGTCACTGTTTTATGTTGTATTGTATGGAACTTTGTGTGACGTGCTGCTGCTGCTGTCTTGGCCAGGACACTCTTGTAAAGGAGATTTTTAATCTCAATGAGGCATTTCCTGGTTAAATAAATTTAAAATTTAAAATAAAAAAAGTAAACAAGGTGTGGCTCCGTTGAAATCATTTCCCCGACCAATCAGTCTCTGAGTCATTCTATTTTTGAGGATTCTCCCACAATGTGTGTGTGCGTCACTGACAGCAGCCCAGTCCCAGAGCCTTTTCTGGCAGGAGGCTTTTTGAAATATACTTGTCAGGGCTCAGGGCACAGCAGAGAAGGTTTATGTCAGTGGTCAAAAATAGGAAGCACATTTTGTCACGTTTAACATGAGTCATTCTCCAACTCTCTAAACACAGCATCAAGGGACCATGTGCCTCTATGCCTCTATTTCATTTACTGAGCACTAAGTATCAGAATGTACAGCCGATGTGCAGAGAAACAGAGGATTACCAACCTGCGGTTTAAATCCCTGACACAGTACACAAACTAACGTCACCATAGCACTATTTTGCAGCAAAGCTGGTATTGAACTTGAACTTGACTAGAAACTAACGTCATGGGATTGACAGCCTAATATATTTGGTTTTATGACTACTACTTTATAAAAGTTGGCCAGTGTCGGCTACCATTGTGTGCTTGTGCTAACGTTCCATTTTCATCTTTCTAGGGTGCATTACCATTATGTTGTAGTTTGTTACTTGTTTAGGTTGTATAGTTATCACCTATTCACGAAGCTTTGTCCTAGTTTAGTTTATTTGTTGTGGTTTGGTGATTAATGCTAGCTATTTGTATATATTGGGCATGAGAAACTTACCCACATAATTATTGAGCACAGGAAGTGAACATTTCATTTTCGGAGACAATATTTTTTCCAGATTAGCGAAGATAAACTATACGTATCTAGGGTGCAACCAAACGTTGACGCAAACTAGTTTCAACGTATCGTTTAGCCTTATTTTAGAGAGAACCGTATAGCTTGTGCAACACACAGATGTTTAGCAGGTAAAATATTCACTGTCTTAGTTGAGCATCATGCTAACATTTGCTAAACACTAAACACAAAGTATAGCATAGGGTGAAAGGAATGTCACAGCTTTCGCAGAGATTCCGATATAAACCAAATAATAAACCAAGCCAATCGCTAGAGCCACCCTAATAGTGTAGCTAGAAACCCAAGCAAATCAAAGCATAAAACCAGGAAAATGTTCACGTTGCAATGTTGCAATACCGGCACAAGCCAACCAATGCATATGTGTTGTCCCATATGACTTACATTATACTGCATACTGTGGCAAGTCAAGCGCTAAATTGAATAACATTTTTCATAACACGAACGACGAATTCAACGTTTCAGACGGTGCTTTATTATTGCAGAGCCAGCCAGTAAACTCCACAGCGGTGCCTCTGCTGACCTAACATAAGCATCATATGCATATACTGAATATGTAAACACGCCTTCCATTCTCAGCATCTTCTGTAATGTGAAAGCTCACACAGTTTATCACTGGGATGTCCTTATTGCATATAGAGAACCACAATGACACGGATGCAAGGGCTGATGTATTAAGGCATTGTATGTGATGCATCACATTAATACAACCTATTGAGCCCATGCTTGGTTATTTCAAGCTTAGACTGAGACTAATGTAAAGCTTATCCTTAGAGAAGACTCTGTCCTTTGTTCCCTAAAAATAACCAAAGTAGGCCTACTAACTCGCAGAAAAAGGAAATGGTCGATTAAAACCCATCTCTATTCTTGGGAGTTTTTCCTGATCCGATGTGAGGTCCTGGGACAGGGATGTCGTATGTGTACAGATTGTAAAGCCCTTTGAGGCAAATTTCTAATCTGTGATGTTGGGCTATATAAAATAAACTGAATTGAATTGAATCTCCCCTCTCCATTTACTCACACAACCTGCTAACCTAGCCCAGCTCCAGCCTGAACACTAGATCAATGCATATCCAGATCAATAGGCTTATTAGAGCTGCAGTTGAATGGTGGACAAAGCCAATTCGCTGAGTCTCCACTGCATGTCCTCTCAGGTTGAAGAGAAACACAGGAAAGGTCACCAGTCACAAGGTCATTTTGCCCACTAGAGCTGCTGGTTGTACATAATGAGGTATCTCTTTCCCTCGTAGCACAAAGGATTAATAGAATTAGACTCTGGGAAATATTAATCAGCAATCTCTTTGCAGGAATCCCTTTGGTTTTGAATCATGTTTAGCTCCCTTTGGGAACAAGGCTAATGTGTTGAAGGATCCGCTTGAACTCCTATATAAGTAAAGATGTGTACATTAGAAACGGTGTACAACAAGCTCCTTCTAACATTTGCTACTAATGTTTTAAAGGGCAATGAGTGCAATATGTTTGTGATGCTATTTCTATTGGTGCCTGAGGCTGAGAAGTGAGGTGCGAGATGATGGCGAGTCTATGACAGTCAAAGAAGGCAATGTTCTCCAGTCAAAGGACATGACGTGAATGGAGTCACAGCCAGACCCGTTTCTGTGTTACTTTTATCGAGGAACATGTCTAAAAACCCACCAAAAGACACTCTTTGTGAGTTCTGCCCCCATAGGTGTATGGGTAAGTAAAACTGCTTCCATGGAGGGAATGAAAGAGACCTATTCATGCCTTTAGGGCTTATTTTGATATAATCATGGGTACCTGGGGCCTTATAAATCTTTTCATTTCGCAACGTATAGGCTTTCAATGACTAAAAGGACCTTTCAGTGGTATGTATATTGTAGTAGCTTATTTGTCTCCATTAGAGTACTCCTTTATAAGATTGAGTCATGCACAGAGTCAATAGAATAAATGTTAAATAAATAGTGTGCGAGGCGGGTAAACATGTTGCTATCATCCTTTGACCGAAGATGAATGGACTGCTCTTTCTCATTTTCCACAGAGATACAGGCCTCGTGTTTCGATCCCCGCCCAGTGAATGGAAGGCTACACACTAGGTGCTGTATCCTGAAACTCAGCACTAATGGGGGCAGTATGACTGTCTTGGTCGACTCTGACTCCCCCCCCCCCCCCCCCCTCTAGCACAAAGCCCACCTTTGACTGGGAGTCCTATAATGGATTGTAGTTGGGAGCTGAGCATAGGCCAGGGGAATATCTTATGACTAAGAGGCTGAGAACGCCACAGTCTCACAGAACACAACTGTGTGATTAATGAATGCAGCATCACCACAGACTGGCCTTCAATCCAAAGGTCCAACTCTTGAGGTCATCACCTCCTCTCCTCTTATATTTTACAGTGTGGAGAAGCCCAGATGAATCTGAAAAAGGAAATGTACACTTTCAAATATGGATTTTTTTTGCTTCCATTGAAGTAAAGCTGCATGTCATTTGGGTAGTTTTTTTATAAAGTCAGCGAGGTGTGCTGTAGTCTGCAGATATTGATCTGGAGCCGTATGTCTTGTGTGCTGGCTCAGGATATATTTGCAGCTGCTGTTACAGGAAATGGATCCCTGGAGCGATCTGGATTCAGCTGATCCAATTAAACGCTGTGAATAATTGATCTCACAGTGAAACTGAGCCCTGTCACATGGGAGGGGTGACATCATCATTTAAGGGTTGAAACCGTACTCCTGTGCAGCTGGACTGCCCCGGGTCATTTGTTCCACAATCAGTCCACTGTATCTGATTACCGCCTGTGAAGGACACAGAGCAGACCATGAGGACAGAAGGGGAGGTTATGCTGCCATTTTCACGCTCAGCAAGACTGTACGGAAACAACAGACTCACTGATAGCCGGGGACTGGAAACTCATGAGAGTGTCACATGTTGCAAACCCGAACTCACTAAGCTGAGAGAAATTAAGGACTGACTTCATATGGTTACAATGCTGAAGTCAAAGTTACTTTCGACAAAACATTTTTTTCCCCATTGTTTTCTTTTTGCCTCTTGTTTAGCGGATGTGCTGCATTGCGTGCTTCAAAAGCCCATTCCTAAACAAGTCACCTCCATGTGAACCAGATGGACTCTGCATGGGTCAATTATCTTCCTGGCAATGAAATAAGGTGCAAATAGGAGCCATCTTTGACCCTTGCCTTGGAGGAAGCTTAGATTGTCATATCTAATGAAACCCCTCCAGAGTTCTGCTCTTGCCACTCGTCACCTTTTCATCTAGATCTGCACCACACATGAGAAAAAGGGGGCTGTTGGACATCCAACATCTTGCCTGAATTAGACTCAAACCCTTTGTCAGGAAATGTGAGTGTGAATGTGTGTGTGTGTGTGTGTGTGTGTGGGGGGGGGCTCTTCAGGTCCGTTCCCCCCCCCCGCCCTCCCCGTCTCTCACGGAGGGAGGAAAGGGTATGGGGTCCCGCTTACAGCTGACTCTCATGTTGCAAACATTTTGCTGGGTTGGCACTTCTGCTCTGGTCATAATGAACTCATGGGCCTAATGAAATCCCCGAGTTTATCCTCACAGGGCCTTACAGTGATTCTGCGTCACTGTGTAAGGTCCACAACTGGGATGTGGCATCATCGCTGTCTGTTGGTGGACATTTGAGACTCTCATTAACTTCCCCTGACAAAGGCATGACTAGTTTGTCCACAGCAGATGTTTTGTTGATGCAGCCAATCTTGTTCATTTGCCTTCTCACTCTGGCCAAAAAGGTCAATCTTTTACCAATTTGATCAATTTGTCATGTCTAAGCGTTAAGTACATAATTAATGTGCTTGAACATTTTAACATGTTGTTGCATGTTTTTGCATGTCAGCCCATCTTCTTTCTTTTGTTTGAATGGGCCCTAACCGCTCAGGAATAAATGACCCAACAATGTGATTTACAGTCAACATTTTATAGCAGCTATGTCACTAGTTATGTGGCTATTTTCTTTGTCACTATAGAGTGCTACAGAGATGACTTAATTGTGTTAAGAAGCCAATTGAATATTTCCATTTGATTTTGGATTATTGTAGAAAACAGAAGTTTATGCTATCTACACATTTTAAATGAACATCACTTGCAAACAGCAAAAGTAATTAGATAATGTGAGGTTATAAAATGAACACCACTACAGTGTTATTAATAAGCATTTGAAATTGAGCTTCTAATATTTGTTATATGGAAGTTAAAGGCAACATCCAAACTAAAGCTACTGTTACTGTTCTACTAATGTGTATGGGTTGTCACCTTTGGCAGTCGGTATCAAGAGGAGATAAACTTAATTCAAGTATTCTTCATTTTTTGTTCCCCCCGTTGAGGAGGTAGGCAAAAGTAAAAATGGCCGTGCCCACACATGTCTTCATGAAGTCACTGGAACTTCATGCGGGCAATAAGAGGAACCTGTCAATTAATTAGATGACGGTGGTGATGGCTCCATCCATCGCCTTACGTGTTTTATTTAACTCTCAGACAAGTCCAGTTGGAACATTTCCGTCATCCGTCAAACTGCAGAACATGTCCAACTGCAAAGGCCACCATTGGGTAGAGAGCTGGAATGAAAGAACACCATTGGGTAGAGAGCTGGAATGAAAGAGCACCATTGGGTAGAGAGCTGGAATGAAAGAGCACCATTGGGTAGAGAGCTGGAATGAAAGAACACCATTGGGTAGAGAGCTGGAATGAAAGAGCACCATTGGGTAGAGAGCTGGAATGAAAGAGCACCATTGGGTAGAGAGCTGGAATGAAAGAGCACCATTGGGTAGAGAGCTGGAATGAAAGACCACCATTGGGTAGAGAGCTGGTATGAAAGAACACCATTGGGTAGAGAGCTGGAATGAAAGAACACCATTGGGTAGAGAGCTGGAATGAAAGACCACCATTGGGTAGAGAGCTGGAATGAAAGACCACCATTGGGTAGAGAGCTGGTATGAAATCTTTCGAGCAACACACTGACATGAACACAACCTCGCAGGAAAGGTCATAAAGTGTTACCATGGCAACAGAGAACACCACCGATATGTTAAAAAGGTAGCCAAGAGGGGTGCAGGGAGCGCCGAAACTGAATCCATGGCTTAGGAATTTCAGTGGGTGGGTGCGGATGCATGTTGAATATTAAAATAATCTTTCTAAATGAAGCCAGAGTCGCCGTGCCCCCAATTATTAAAGCACTCCGATGTTCCATAACCATTAACATCTGTTAAAGCCATACACGCAGCACAACACATCCAGCTATCTGGACAAGACGGGTATTTTTAGACATGTAATCATTAGTGCTGAGAGATCATTTGTAAAAAGGATGGGAGGCGAGAAGGAGGCCAATAACGAAGTGAAAGATGGTATCCATATTCAAATACCTGAGGAACTGGTGGATTTAACTGGTAGTAAAGAGAGTGGAGGTGAGATGTGAGGGGCAGGCCAATCAAAGATTTTGAGGAAAGTGATGCAATAAAATAGTCAGAGCAAGGACAAAGAAATTATGCAGAACATCATGCATTATTAGAATGCGTGTCTATAAAATAGACAACATAGGTGACCTCTAACTAATTGTGCTTATGAAACTGCTCTGTTCCCTGGACCAGGATCAGACCTATTGTTTTTGGTGGAATCAACATTCCTCCAGTAATTCAGACGTAATTCAAGTGAGCTCGTCTGCTCTAATAGCAGAATGGCTATCATTCAGATTCACGCATGATATAGATTCATGGACTCTCCTCTTTGTGAACTGTTAAATTATTCCACTGTGAAATTCTATATATCCAGCAGTCACCATGTGCCACATTTCCTGTTATGGTCATAGGCTACAATGGTGGTATCAAATGGTGGGAGTGTTATCTGTTTTTTTATAATGGAATTCAGTTTTAATTTGCAGCGGTCGTGAAAGAGAGGTGCAATCCGTCTCTTTCTCCAGGTTGAGGTTAGATTGGATAAGAATATAGTGCCATTGTCTAACAAAGTGAGAACACACAAACATAGATACAGTGGTAGACAGCCCTGCCACTTCCTTCCTCCTTCAGCTCTTTCAGTGGGACGTCGTCTGATACCACAGTGCCCCCTACAGGTCACTCGTTTGTCAGCTAAAGTGTACGCGTGTGTAAGTGTCGTGTGTGTGGGTGTGTGTGTGTGTGTTAACTATGTTAACTTGGAGGCACAAGGCGCAAATCCAGGTGTTTTTACAGACTGAAAATTATTCCGAATATATTGTTAATGTCATGTAATTACTATAGTGCACTTAATTGAACATGTGTCTAATTACTAGATCCTACACTGAACACTAAATGTGTCAACGTGAAAGTGAAGCAAAATCCATGCGGTCCAAATATGCTGTTCCGAGCCCCAGCCATGGCCTGTACCAGGCTGACGCTGTTACTGGCAAAACAGGAAAACACAATGGAGTGATGGAGGAGGCTCATTTGCCAGAATGGCCTTTGCTGCCACACAATTAGCCGCAGAACAGTGGGCACACCAAATATCCGAGTGCCACTCCACAGGGAGACCAACTTAGTCTGTGGCTCTAAATGCAGTCAGCCAATTTGGCCGATGACTTCACTGGCTTGTGAGGCCAGTCCAAGGCAGACGCCAGATGGGAGAGAGATGCGCCGAGGTGCTGAGAAGAGCAGTCGCTGATGGAGTGATGATATCATAATATCAGTATTAATTAATATTCATCATTGTAAACTAAAACATCTGATGAAGTTCAGCTTCATTGCCAGTGCTGTGATTTAGACTCAGCCAGCCTATATTCTGTCACAGAATGTGTTTGTAAAAATGGTTACAATGGAACAAGGAATATAGATATATGAATATGAAGGGTTATGTGTATTTTGGAGATATATACACAATAATCAAATATTTTAAATGTTAATTAGTGAGTATAGAAGTGCTGGTAGTTTAATTTTGTTATCTTTGGACAGATCCAAGCTATTTCCCACTTTCCCGTCTTCATGCTAAGCTAAGCTAACTGGCTGCTGGCTCTTTTGTCGTTGCATCAGCACAAAAGATGTATAAAAATAAGTGCAAGGCTTTAGTGCACATCTCTCTATTGGAGAGAAACATCAGCTTTCCACAGCATCAGCCATTTCCTGTATTTGCCACCCACACCTCATGAGCCTTGAGATGTTATCATGCATAGAGCTGTCAAAGGATGCTGAGCTAACGCACACATGGAAGGTCCAGATGCACTGGTCCTTAAAATATTATAAATGGATGTGATATCAGTGATCAATAGGTCACCACTGATTTCAGCTTCCCCTAGTAACTGTAAATAAATGTGCATCCATTTCCCACTCAGGTTGCATGTCCACCACTTGAGATAATGTACAGCACAGGAAAAGCTCTTAGCTTATCTGTAATGTCCTCTGCAGAATGACATGCCTGTAATGACTTAGGGGGGGAAAACAGTTGATAGTGCTTACAGACCTCGATCAGGGGGGGGAGGGGGGGGGGGTTGGATGGAAAAGGTGATTGAGAGACCACAGTTGATTTCCAGCAAAGTGGCTCAGGAGGCTGGAAGTAGGGAGACAGATGGCCACATGGCGCATCGATTCTTACACACACAATAAGAAATCCATTTATGAGATGGTTCTCTGAGTGTAATGCCACTCATTTGGGTGTGATGAGTAACACAGAAGACGTGTGCCAGCGATGGGGACTTTCACCCGTCCCTAAAAGGATTTTTGAGAGCCCAGATGTGCCGTGCCATGAATTTGATTCAACTTTGTTTACACCTACAGGGGCTTTTAAAATGGCAACTTATCAGGTTATGTACCATATACAGAAAGTTTAATATACAAAATGAATCTTTGCAGTGATTGTACTGTCAGTGCACCAGCGGCATAATGAAAGCATTGAAAACACCTCAATATTGACTCACACACCTACAATATATAAATAACCGTGGTGGAAAGTAACTCAGGATATTTACTTAATTCCAACTTTGAAGTATTCTTGGAAAGGGGGGTCCTTTCCAACAAGGATCAATAATGGTGTTGTCTATAAATGGAGCTGTGATCCACACCAACTATCCAACTCTTCACTGTAAGAAAAAAACCCGTAAAAAGAAGGTCAAATGAGTGGCAGCTACGGCTGCCAAACAAAAACCGTAAATTTCAGGTAAAATACCTTACTTCAAATAAAGGACGAAAACCATAAATTTACAGTAATTTTCATTAAAGATTTTGCAGTGAAATACTGTTTTTTTACAGATTTTTCCTGTAATATTACAATCAAACACCTTAATTAAAGTGATATTTCTATAGGTTCTGCAGTGAAATACTGTTATTTTACAGATTTTTCCTTTATTATTACAGTCAAATACCTTCAATAAAGTGATATTTCTAAAGCTTCTGCAGTGAAATACTGTAATTTTACAGATTTTGTATGTATTATTACAATCAAACACCTTCAATAAAGTGATATTTCTAAAGGTTCTGCAGTGAAATACTGTAATTCTACAGATTTTTCCTATATTATTACAGTCAAACGCCTTCAATAAAGTGATATTTCTAAAGGTTCTGCAGTGAAATACTGTAATTTTACAGATTTTGTATGTATTATTACAATCAAACACCTTCAATAAAGTGATATTTCTCAAGGTTCTGCAGTGAAATACTGTAATTTTACAGATTTTGTATGTATTATTACAATCAAACACCTTCAATAAAGTGATATTTCTAAAGGTTCTGCAGTGAAATACTGTGATTTTACAGATTTTTCCTATATTATTACAATCAAACACCTTCAATAAAGTGATATTTCTAAAGGTTCTGCAGTGAAATACTGTGATTTTACAGATTTTTCCTATATTATTACAATCAAACACCTTCAATAAAGTGATATTTCTAAAGGTTCTGCAGTGAAATACTGTGATTTTACAGATTTTTCCTATATTATTACAATCAAACACCTTCAATAAAGTGATATTTCTAAAGGTTCTGCAGTGAAATACTGTGATTTTACAGATTTTTCCTATATTATTACAATCAAACACCTTCAATAAAGTGATATTACTAAAGGTTCTGCAGTGAAATACTGTGATTTTACAGATTTTTCCTGTACTATTACAATCAAACACCTTCAATAAAATGATATTTATAAAGGTTTTGCAGTGAAATACTGTGATTTTACAGATTTCTCCTGTACTATTACAAGTGTTCAATTAATATGAAATATAAGCTTTTGAGATTACTGTGAAAAATCTAAATACATTGAAACATCTACAAAACATTCAATGTTTCAATTAAAGTAGGGGTTAGAAACTGAATTACATATAAAGTACACACCAATATTGATTTTAAAACATTTTATTGAATGTACATTTTCAAAATCAACCAATTATTCACTATCAGTTGATAAGTGAAAGCAAAACATACATAAAAGGTCCATAATTGTGGGCGGCTGTAGCTCAGTGGGGTAAGAGGGCGTCCTGCAACCCCAAGGTTGTCGGTTCGATCCCGCTCTCCCCATTAGTTGCAAGTCGAAGTGTCCTTGAGCAAGGCACTGAACCCCAGTTGCTTCCTGGGCGCATCACTGCAGCCCACTGCTCATAATAACTAAGAATGGGTTAAATGCAGAGAACTAATTTCCCTTGGGGATTAATAAAGTATATTTCTTCTTCATAAATATTTACCAGAAGTGACAGTGCAGATAAAGAACAATCTTCCAAATTTCCAGTAATCAGCCAGATCCTCGGTGCATCTGGGGGGAAGAAGGACAAACAAATTCACTGGAAAGTCCTGAGAAAGTTGGCTTTCATTTCTTACCATTCCTTTAAACAAACTTAAACTAACTATTTTGAAATTGTCTGTACCAATTGACATTCTGTCAATCTGAACAGTCAGCTTTGAGAATGATAGTAATGAAATGATTACCTATTTAAAGCTGCACGCAGTGCATGTCTTAGCACTTCCATCAGAAACATGTGAATCACGAAAAGAAGAAAGACGTGGATTCACAACAATGGCACGTTCACAGATGTATCATAGCAAGGTAAACACACTTGTAGCTAAACAAAAAAAAGAAGCTAATTGATACATCTAGATCAAACCAACCACCGATAATTATATTGTGCCATGTCTGAGGGTCTTTTCCTCAATGCCCCTTTAGAAATAAAAAAAGGGTAGATGATGATAATGATGACGACATGTCTTTGAAAAGTATGCTAACTCTACGGTGGCCCTGAGAGATCAACACACTGCCACTTAAGAAAACACATGCAAACAGACAAAACACAGGCAAGTTAAGATTAAACTTTAGCAATTTGACAACACATGTCCAGCATTTAGAAAACATGGCGCAAATACAGAAAACAGAAGTGTTTCCAAAGGACAATGGTGCTGAGCACGGTTTGAACATGTTTGTTGCTGCTAGTTTGAGACTCGTGAAGTTATTGAAGTGACGTCGGCTCCGTATACCATCTGTTTATGTTGGGAACTGACTTTTGCTGCTGCTTTACTCTGCACGTAAAGTGACCGCTGCACGCAACTCATAGGACTTTGCAGAGCGAAAAGCAGAATTCAATCTCATATGACCTCATCTTCAAAATTGAAAAAGTTACGTTAACTGTAGCTTGCATAATAACCATATAAGCAATAACTTTATGGTGGTGATAGTAGTACGAGGTATGTTTATTTCAGGTAAGGTAATAGTGGTCTGTTTGGGGATTTTTCAAGGAAAGAAGTCTCATGGGAATGCTTGGCTTACTGTAGACTATACGTCTGTATATTTTTTTGGTCTAATAATGCCTACATGAATATGATGCAGGCTACAGGCTGTCTGTCCACACTGTTAAACCGGATAGTACAGTTTAAAATCTGTCAAATCTCCTCAGAAATAATCAGAATGACTGATATAATTCAGCTTTTCCGCTCTGCAAGGTCCTGCGAGGTGCATGCAGCTCACTTTCCAGTGAGTAGAGCAGTAGCATATTGTAGGTCCACAACGTAAACAGATGATACAATACCCGATTTCAATAACTTCATGAGTCACAAACCATAGCAACAGCAAGCCTGTCCAAGCTGTGTTCATCACGATTTAGTGTCCTCTTGAAACACTTTTTCTTAATTTGCAGCGCTTTTCTGTACCGTGTTGTGTCGTCTGAATTTGCAGCGCTTTTTCTAAATGCTGCACATGTGCTGTCAATTTGATGAAGTTGTTTTCTTAATTTGCTTGTGTTTTGTCTATTAGCATGTTTTATTAAGTTGCAGTGCCCTGACCTCTCAGGGCCACCGTACCACTCAAAAGAAGGCCGAAGGAAAAGCTCCTCAGTTTTTTTTATGGCCAGTGGAAGAACTGTCTTAAAAAAGTGCTTTGCTCAGATCATTAAAGTACTTGAGAAATCATATCTAATATTAATCACAATGTAAGGTTTTGCAATAGTGGTTCAAATGGACTAATATCTTTTATATATGCTGCAGTGGATACTTACGAGTGATGGACTTTGGGTGTTTCCCCCCGTCAATGTTGTTCCAATCCTTATTGAGCTGAAAAATATAAGAAAGTTTCGTGTAATTAGCTATTATCAGTGTTGAAAAGGGTAATGTGAAAATGAATCAGAAAAAAACTGCCACCACATATTTCGTGCATGCAGAAAGTATTCAGACTTTTTCACTTTTTCCCATTTTGTTATGTTGCAACCTTATGATAGAATCATTTGAATTAATTTTTACCTCATCAATCTACACTCAATACCCTGTAATAAAAAAGGGAAAACTGGATTATCACATTGACATACGTATTCAGACCCTTTACTTGGTACTTAGTTAATGCACCTTTGGCACGGTTAAAGCCTCGTCTCTTCGATAAAACGCGACAAGCTTTACACACCTGGATTTGGGGATGTTCTGCCATTCTTTTCTGCAGATCCTCACACGCTCTGTCAGGTTGGATGGGGACCGTTGGTAAACAGACATTTTCAGATCACTAAAAACAAATCACAAACCTATAAGTGACCATGGAAGGTGAAGTCAATTTTAAGACTCATATCACCAGCATCACCAAGGTGCCTTTTTCCAACTCAGAAACATTTACAAAAATTAGAGGCTTTATTTCCCAGTCTGACTTAGAGTAACTCATGCATGCATTTGTTTTGAGCAGGCTTCTTAAATGAACACAACACATTTTTACAGTATGTATGTGTGTATTGTTTCTGTTTAAATGCACATGTTTGCTGTTTTATATTGTTTTTTGTAAGAACAAATCCTATCTCTCTCTATGTCTTGTCTGTTTGCTTACCTGTCCTTGAGTGGAATTATGTGCCCCACCATCCAGTGGTATCTTGTCACTCCTGGTTCTTCAGCCTTCTCATGATCTTGCAGGCCATGCACTGCTCAGGGTCCAGTGCTGTGTGCAGTACGGTTCGAAAAAGTGAAGAATACTGTCAATTATATCCATGTCACCCACCTAAACCACATTCAAGTATGTTTTCTGGTTGTGAGACAGAATCATGCCAACAAGCTAACGTTACCTGAAGCTAGTTTACTTAACTAGCTAACCAAACTCTTTGTAACAGTCCGTTTATCCACCTATAGCATTATTTAATCCATTATGAACTGTATTAAACACACTAATTAACTGATTTTAATGTAATAACATTACTTTTAAACATATAAAATGATTAATTTGTTTCCATATGTCTAAATGAAATATGTTTAAACTATGCTAAACAGAAAATTACATTAGGTTGTTTCAGAAAGTAACAGTGAAAATGTTTTCTTACCTGATATCTTCAATAATTTTGCAGGATATCAATTCACGTAACTTTGCTGGTCACCACATCCCGTATGATCCTTCCTCTGTGTCCCAGTCTTTCTTTCTCCGTTGACATCCCACAAGTTAAAATCGCAGGCATATGTAAAATACTTCAGGTAATAATGCAGGTAGGTCAACAGCAGACACTAGCAGACCTGCCGAGTAGCGCCTGCCCCGCTGCGGCTTCCCGCTCAAACAGACGTAATTTCAAATCCGAGGCGCGGACAGTTCTCATTGGCCAGTTCTCTGAGTGACAGGCAGATTATCCAATCATGTTCAAAGCAACGTGGGGAGACAGCCAATAGCAATGGTTTTAGCGTGGTAACATAACAAATATAGAAAAAGATGACTTGTTTTGAAAGAAACTAAAGAAATGTCTGTATTTAGTTGTATTTATAGGCTGGTATATTCAATTAACTCTTTCCATTGCAGTGTATGAATACAAATGAAATACTATATGGTAAAGTTGTAATAATACCTATAGGTTAACACAAACACACATAGACATATGGTAGGCTATATATATATATATTTCCACACTTAGTATGTTTTTAAGGCCGGCTGAGAGGGGCGACGGTTGGTCATTCAATTCCTTTGTAGTATACTTACTAGTCTACAGTCAACAGAACTCCAACACATTGATCCATATGAAGCGTTTCCTCTACATTGAGTCTACTCAGAAGTGGTAGATTATTATTTGTATTATTACTATTATTTCCCCGGTTAGCCTCAACACAAGAACACACAAGTAGAGGCCCAGTGTTTAGTGGTTCTTTAATTAAAGAAAATGAAGCACCCAAATATTTTTACAAAGTTTTAGTGCCATTCCCTGCACAATAACCCAAATGAGGACTGATGACGGCAATTGAGATGGAACAATCAACAATAATCACTGCATATATTGCTTATCGCTGGATTGATATCATGGTGACATTCTATTTACATTCAGATGGCCCATAGTATGACCCTCTTGCATTTTAACAAATCCCTGACCTTTCCTTTAGAACCACCAAAATGCCAACTGTGCAAACATGACAATGTCATTTCCCGAACTGTGTTGCAGTGTTATGCGGCAGGTTGGTTTAGAGTTCAGCCTTTGCCCACAGCAACACTCATTTGCCAACATGGCCATTATCCCATACAGGTTGCAACATGTTTTCAAACTTTTAACCGCATGTAGCAAGTCAATCCATTGCGAAGCCATTTCCCCCTCTTCTTGTCTTTATTCTTCTGCATAGCTCAAATCCAGCAGATCCAAGGTGTTGGCCAAAGTAGTTAGGCCATTAGCCATCCTTTATATGGGACAATGTACATTTTAATTGTTCAACTGCTCACTGTAGACAGTGAATGTCTTTAAAGTATGTTAGTTGTCTATGGAAGCAAGGTAGATTCAACAGTAATTGTGCAGTTTGATAATGCACTACAGCATCATCTCCAGGCTAAATTGGCTGAGTATAACCGGGATCTCTGCCAATTTGCGTCAAAACGATGAAAAGGCTGATTTAACCCGTAAATACCATACATTTTGGAGGCACATTCAAGACTACTTGAGCTCTGCGTCCAGGCTGAAAAGGTTGAATTAAAGGCAGCCAACAACGCTGTTTCTCGGATAAAGAAACTGCTGTCCTCAATTCCCCCGGCTAAATGCACAGTCTTTGGCTGAATTACGCATGCCCAAGACAGCATGCACTGCAGCAGCACAAGGCCTACTTTCTTAGGGCTAAACTCCCCCTCTTTCACCGTTGTGTGGATGCCCAAGACGGCATGCACTATAGCAGCACTGGGCCTCAATCACATGGGCAAAGGTTACTGTCTTTTGCCAGCTAAAGGACACCCAAAGTAGTAAGCAACTATGGCAGAATCGGGCCTCCGTCGTTAGGGCAAACCCAGTTAATTTAACCGGCCTGGAAGTGTCCATGTGGGCATAAATCTCTATAATACAGGCCAAACTCACCCTCTATTTTTTACTTGCACAACTTGGAATGTGGAAATCAAATGTTTTTAATAGCATTGTCATTTTCAATATTTTGAACAGTAAAGGCCTATTCCAGTTCAATGTAACACAATTAATATCACAGATAGCAAACTGACTCCCTCGGATGCGTCATAGGCTCCGGATCAGTGGCTAGATGTACAGCCGTATGCACCCATATTCATTCCATTTGGATCCTTCCATAAAGCAGCTCATTTGGCCCGGATCAATTACTTTACATACCGACATATATTTAATATGCATCAATGGGGAAAAAAGAAATGCAATCGGAAATAATATCAAAAAGTTTATTAAAAGGACATCAAATTATTTCTTGTACATGTATGAATCATATTTATAATTAGTTCGAGACAATATATACACACATACATATAGAGTAAAAACTATAGCTCACATTAGAACACAAGAGCTACAACTAATACAACCATAAATACCGACCACCTAACCCAAATACCACAATTCTCCCAGAGAATAGGTATGATGGCCTCAAGTGAATGGTGGAACTTCCAACTGAGAACTGGTGTGTGTGTATATATATATTATATATAAATATATATTTTTAATTCTGTTCAGTGTGGGGGATGTCGACAGTAGCACGCCTCCTGGAGCTACCCCGGTTTGCTGCCAGGTTGAACCACCTAATGGCATGCTTTAGAATCTGTTCATCAGTGGATGCATGTGTGGCATGATTCTTTCTGACGGCATCTGTAATCACACAAGCAGATACAAAATCTCATGAATCCTCAGTGCAACATAGAGCAGAAATGCAGTCTAAAATCTAGTAGCTGTCTGGCACTTAAGGTGTGCTATGCTATATTTAGAGCCAATATATCATATAACTATTATGTAAAGATATAGTCGAGTAACATTTACCCAAGTAGAGAATAAAGTTGCAATTCAAACATTTTATTTAGCACCGTTAAAAAAGATCTGGGAAAGATGGTTATTCGTAAGTTTGAACACTACTCAAGACCTCTGGGTGAATCCAAATTGTTTTCATTAAATATGAGTTACTTACGCAGGAGCAAAGTCTTAGATGTCATTTGACTGAATAATTTCCATTCATTCGAGGATGTTCCACGTTTGGCATCATGTCGTCCGATCGTTGCCAGGGAGGAAATCGAAAATGGATCGAAAAAGTACGATTAATATTTGATACTTTACAGAATGTTTGAAAAAACATTTCCATCAAACATGGTATTGTCTAGTGTTAATTACATACAATAGATTTTAATCAGCTTTGCGTGAGATTCTTAAAACAAAAAAACTCACCACTCATTAGAATGTTGACGGGATCTTTGAGCCGTTGCTCAAAAAGGTCCACTTCCTCCATTGTGGTACACGGAAACGGAACTCTCACCTCTGTAATTGTCTCCAGCATGCCTAGGATTTGAACTGGAACAGCTATATAAAAAAACCATTCGAAAAACAGTTAAAAAATGTAACGATTAAGAGATTTTACATAAAATATGGAAATATCAAGTTTTATACAATTTCATTAATGCAATCATAATAATCATATTCACTTGGATTCAATGTGAGTGTGTATTGCATGTCTTGTATCCAATTAACAATTGTTAACATTTAAAAAAATTAAATGATTAAAAGGTTCAATTTGAATCCCATAGCCGTTTGAGGTGTTGCTCACCACAGCAGGCAATGGTGTCTGAACCACACCTCGCCCCTCGCCAGGTGGGCGTGTCCCCCTGGCGTGTTCGCTGTCCTGCTGGTGATGGAGTACATGGAATAGTTAGGAGGAGGCAATGATTGGAGGACAACTGTCCCGCTAGTGGTTGGACCCCTGTTTTGTGGGGGAATTTTCATTTTCACTGTCTCCATCCGACTCTCCATAGAAATGGCTAGAAAGAGATAGAAAAAAACTAATTGGTCATACTATAAAAATGAATGACAGACGCTTTATTTTATTAAGGTAAAAGTGTTCTAAAGAATAAAATGTATACATATTTACTCACACCGGCATTGGCTTCCTCTTTTTAGGAATTGCCTCCTCTTCTGACTGGAGATCTGATGTGTCGCAAGACATATATTTCCACCAAGTAATTATCTAAAAATTAAGTCACATAAACAATGAAAAAGTACAGAATTATAAACAGAACAATGTGATTAAAATGTTGTTTCCCCCAACATATATAACAAAGTGATTTTTTATATCCGTTTAAAACGGCCAATTAATACAATATTAATATAATACCGCATGATCCAATTACTCTGACGTCACGTGTCTGCCAGTCTGGTCCAGGTTGTTCGGCGCTTCTGACAGCCTTGTCCACCCTTTCGTCCCTCGGATATTAAGCGGTAGCAGTAGTGCCACAAAGCTGGTATAGCTTTGTGGCATTACTGCTACCGTTTTGTTAGTCAACAATTCTATGAAGTGGAACATCCTGAATTACAGAGGAAAGAAACAAACAGTGTCACTTGTCACAGAAATATAACCTTCTGTTCCAAGAACTTTGAAAAAAATAATATTTTGCAACTATTAAAGTTCTTTATAACCAGGAGTATGAAAATTTGTGTTTGAAAACACGAAGTATATAAAAAAAAGAGATTAAACGGCAATAATAGGCGTGTTATACACATTGAAGAGAAGAAACTTTACTTAACAGTCAAAGTTGTATTCAGTTTCCCATCAATCACAGTGATGTAGTCAAAACATCTTGACGGACCCTCCGTCTAATGGTGGAGCTGGAGACAGGCCCATTCTTTCTGTTCATTTTATCTAAAACAAACCAAAATACAAACAATGTTTGAAATGCATCTTTTCTTTCAGGAAATATACAATATCTATTTGTTCTCAATTGTATTAATTTGTAGTGCTTATATAGCATGTCAAGTCATTTTTATAAAAACACTGTCACGGATGCGTGGTGTGGAGGACCCAAACGCAGCAGGAGTTTCACGAAAAACTGAGTTTATTCTCAGTACAGGAACACGGACAACACCACACGGGAACGAAAAAAGACGATCTGACACCAGACAAACAGAAGGACACAGATTAAATACACAGGGGAACGAGACACAGGTGGAAACAATCAGGGCGTGGCTGGAAACAATCAGGAAAGAAACAGACAAGCACAGGAGGGAAGAGCAGGGAAACAGGAAACGAGACAGGGACTTCAAAATAAAACAGGAAACACACAGAGCCTAACAAACACTACGCTATTAAGATAGTATTTTAATGAATTAATACAAATCTGGTCATTATAAAGTTAAACAGGTTATACGGTTCCCTCTCAAATGTGTCTTTAAGTTGCTGTGAAAACATTTCCTTCCAAAGAATGTGTGCTTACCTGAATTGTAGAGATGGCGATCAAGTGTTGTCACTTCTGTACAACTGTGAGGATGACATTGCAAATTCTAAGTTACGTGTTGAGAACTCAATACATGCAGAATTAAATTAAAACAGGTCTGTGCTGGCCGCTATTAGCTGACATAGCGCTATTAGCTCGCGAGCTGGCGTTATTAGCTCGCGGGCTGGCGGTTAGCTCGCTCAGCTTCCATCGCGCACCCTTGGGTTGGAGCTTAAGTAACCTAACCACTGACAATTCAGCGCTAGCTGCAGAAGATAGCTCCATGAGAACCACACATGGTAGTTAGCTGGACCAGCCCTGGCAGAGGGACACGTGCAGTAGCAACATCAGCTTATACACCATCACCAACTGTGTGTGATTAAATACGATTTTTTCTTTTAAAACCGGGATGTTACGGTAATAACTTATTTACGTTGAAGTCTAACAATACCTCAAACTTCACAAAGCAATGTTAGCGGCAGCCAAAATAAGAGGAACTCTTAAGAAACCGAGCCATAATTCGACAGTAGCAACACAATTCAACACTTACCTAACTAGTACTTCTTGTGCAAAGAGCTGCAGGTTTGAAAAGGCCAGTTTGCAAAGTCGAGCGCAACAACTTGGAGCATCCACCGCAGTCACAACGCTGTCTGATGGTGCGCGGATCCGTGGCATGACCAAACCGACAGGAGGGCGGATAGGATCAACTGCTATCTGGGATGCTTCTCCGCTCGTGGTGGTCATTGCCATTGTGACGGTCTTATTTCTAGTTGACACTAAATCCTATATGGCAAGTTTCTGCTGCACTGCTCTCTTGAGGTTGAAACTTTCAACCATGTTACATGCATTTAGCTGGCGCTTTTATCCAAAAGCGACTTACAGTTAAGTTAGATGTCTCGCTCCGGGACACCGACACTGGACAAATACTCACGGTCGCCCTATAATGCTCCTATAAAGAACAAGTATCAAAACCTATTATTTCTTCTACTTTGTACTCTTAAAAAAATGCAATATGTTTAATGTAATGACAAAAGTTAGCTACATTTAGATTCAGATTTACAGAGTTTGAATGTAAAAGTACACATTAATATAAATATAATATGATCTACCTTAAAATTACAAAGAAAATCGTTAAATTGTTAGTATGGACATAAACCTTCATATAAGGAGCTCCACCTTTAATTACAGGTAATAATTGTTGTTTTACATGAATTTGTATGTCATTTAAGAAAACGGTAAAAGACTGTATTAATAATACAGTCATTTTTCTTTACAAAAATGGGAAAAAAATGTTATTTTGTATTATGAGCATAAAACTTAAATTAACAGTTGGGTTGTTAATTTAAAGATAATGTCTGTAATTTCACAGAGTTTTGTATGTAATTTAAAAAGAAAGAAAAATACTGTAAATATTTAGAGTTATTTACCGTAAAATTAGGATCTTTTTTTACAGTGTTGTAATGAAGTCATTATATTGTGTTTCATGCAACCAAACATGCAAATATGAGCATGCTAAGGTTAGTATTTAACACAGCATTTGGTGAAGCCAAAAGAAGCTGCTCGCATGGATTTAGACTCTTTCCACAATTATCTTTACAACAATCAGCTCGAGTCAATGACAGCGATACACGACGCGGGCGGATTAACTTTATTCATGAAAGATCCCCATCGCAAAAAGAGGAGGAAATGCTTTCCGTAAATCCGGCTATGTGATTGAATGATGAAAATAGCTGGTGGCTTTCCATAATCCCACCTATTGTGGTGGACTCCTTCATTCATAGACTGTGATGTGCCGAACATGTTTAAGCCACACATGATGCGCTGCTCTCACAGTCTTCAGAGGTTTTTATATAAGACCTCCAGCAAGAGGAGAATCTATAGATTTTAAAAAAGATCAAATTCTAAAGTATGATAATGTATTTTAAATGCATCTTTGAAACCTACAACCTAAAGTGACCTTTCACTTAAATGTGAACAAACCTACTCGGGCAGAAAAGAAGTTTAACAGCTCTCCTACACAAGACAGGCAGAATAAAGCCAAACTGGACAGATTGTAATACCGGTGCCGGTGGTAATGACGCCCGAGCCCGCCGGTCGGAAGTCACTAAAATTAATGTGGAATCGGTGTGTGCTTATGCAAGACATTGTCGGACACCGTCGTTTTCTCTGGCCCTCTCCCAAATTTGCAGACAGACGAATTGTTTAGCCGAATGTCGTCTTTCAACTGCTGGCTGTCGAGTTGGTGCCCAGCGAATAATGTGGGCTAGGTAGACAACTGGAAGACTTTCTGGGGAAAACCTGATCTGATGAGGAGAGACGGCATCCATCCCACGTTGGACGGAGCACGTCTCGTTTCTGCAAATATGACCAAGTTGATCAACGGACAGCCATATCTGTGACAATGCAGGGTTCATGTCAGAAAGCAGAAACAGAGTAGCCCCACGCCCCTGTCATCCCTGTCACCCAGTGTCCCCCAGAGCACATCCCTCCCCCGGGGCCTCCGCCCCCTCTCACCCAGTCCCTCCCAGAGCTCCATAGAGACTGTGTCTGTCCCACGGCCACTTAAACTTAAATTAATTCTATCAAAAATAAGCAGAGGAGGAGTCGTACACAATAACCTGATACAAGTTAACACCATTATTTCAGCAGTGCAACAAAACAGGACTATTAAATGTGGTCTCCTAAATATTAGATCTGTCATCTAAAGCTGTGTTACTAAATGATTTAATATCAGATAATCACATTGATTTATGTTGTCTAACTGAAACCTGGCTGAGCCATGAAGAATATGTCTGCCTGAATGAATCGACTCCTCCGAGTCATATTAATACTCACATCCCTCGAGGCACCGGTCGAGGAGGTGGAGTAGCAGCCATCTTTGACTCGAGCCTATTAATAAATCCTAAACCTAAATTAAACTACACCTCATTTGAAAGCCTTGTTCTTAGTCTTTCACATCCAACCTGGAAAACACTACAGCCAATTATATTTGTGATTCTGTACCGGCCACCAGGTCCATATTCAGAGTTTATATCTGAATTTTCCGAATTTATATCAAGTTTGTTTCTTAAAACTGATAAAGTTATTATTGTAGGAGATTTTAATATTCATGTGGATGTTGATAATGATTGCCTTAGTGCTGCATTCATCTCATTGTTGGACTCGATTGGCTTCAGTCAGAGAGTACAGAAACCCACTCACAGCTTTGGCCACACGCTTGATCTTGTTCTTACTTATGGCGTTGACATTGAGCATTTGAACGTCTTCCCACAGAATCCTCTTCTGTCAGACCACAACCTCATAACTTTTGAATTTATACTACCGGAGTGTACACCGTTTGTCAAAAGTTTCTACACCAGATGTCTAACTGACAGTGCTGTAGCTAAATTTAAAGAAGCGATTCCTTCTGCATTTGATTCGATACCACGTCTCAATATAACAGAGGACTCCTGGTCTAACTTTAGTCCGTCCCAGATTGATCATCTTGTTGATAGTGCCACTGGACTCGATAGCCCCTCTGAAGAAGAAGACAGTGAGGAAGAGGAGGTTTGCTCCCTGGTATAACCCTCAGACCCGCAAACTGAAGCAAACGTCACGAAAGCTTGAAAGCATATGGCGTTCAACTAATCTGGAAGAATCCCGCTTAGTTTGGCGAGATAGTCTTAAAACTTATAAGAAGGCCCTCCGTAATGCCAGAGCAGCCTATTACTCATCAGTAATAGAGAAAAATAAGAACAACCCCAGGTTTCTCTTCAGCACTGTAGCCAGGCTGACAGAGAGTCACAGCTCTGTGGAGCCGAGTATTCCTATAGACCTCAGTGGTAATGACTTTATGAACTTCTTTAATGAAAAGATTTTAACTATTAGGGACAAGATTAATAATCTCTTGCCCTTAACCAGTGCCAATCTGTCCTCAAGTGGAATGGCCTTGGAAACCGCTGTATGTCCTGGTGTATATTTGGATGGCTTTTCTCCCATCAACCGTGACCAATTATCTTCAACGGTTTCTACTTCTAACACGTCTACCTGTCTCTTGGACCCCATCCCGACGAGGCTGCTTAAAGACGTTTTGCCTTTAATTGGCAGCTCTCTATTAGATATTATCAATGTGTCTCTGCTAACAGGCCACGTACCACACTCCTTCAAAGTGGCTGTTATTAAACCTCTCCTGAAGAAGCCCACTCTGGATCCAGAGGTGTTGGCTAACTACAGACCGATCTCTAACCTCCCCTTCTCCAAGATCCTTGAGAAAGTGGTCGCAAATCAGTTGTGTGACTTTCTACATCATAATAGTTTATTTGAGGAGTTTCAGTCAGGATTTAGAAAACACCACAGCACCGAGACGGCACTGGTGAAAATTACAAATGACCTCTTAATGGCAGCAGATAAAGGACTCATCTCTGTATTGGTCTTGTTAGAATTAGTGCTGCATTCGACACCATTGACCATGACATCCTGTTACAGAGACTGGAGCAGTCGATTGGCATTTCAGGCACGGCATTAAATTGGTTTAAATCCTATTTATCAGATCGATCTCAGTTTGTATTTGTAAACGATGATGCCTCGATAACCACCAACGTTAATCACGGAGTTCCACAAGGTTCTGTGCTTGGACCAATTTTATTTACCTTATACATGCTTCCTTTGGGCAATATTATCAGGAAACACTCCATAAACTTTCATTGTTATGCAGATGATACTCAACTATATCTATCGATAAAACCAGAGGAAACCAACCAACTAAGTAAAATTCAAGCATGTCTTAAAGACATAAAAACATGGATGACCTGCAACTTCTTGATGTTAAACTCAGACAAAACCGAAGTAATTTTACTCGGCCCTGAGCACCTCAGAGATCAATTATCTGGTGATGTGGTTTCTGTAGACGGCATTGCCCTAGCATCCAACACCACTGTCAAGAATCTCGGCGTTATCTTTAATCGGGACTTGTCCTTTAACTCCCACGTAAAGCAAATCTCAAGGACTGCATTCTTTCATCGACGTAATATTTCAAAAATCAGGCACATCTTGTCTCAAAAAGATGCAGAAAAATTGGTTCACGCGTTCGTTACTTCGAGACTGGATTACTGCAACTCCTTATTACCAGGCTGCTCTAATAAGTCTCTTAGGTCCCTCCAGTTGATCCAGAATGCTGCAGCTCGTATTCTCACTAAAACTAAGAAAAGAGATCACATCACTCCTGCACTAGCTGCTCTGCACTGGCTCCCAGTAAAATCAAGAATCACTTTTAAAATTCTTCTCTTAACGTACAAAGCCTTGATTAGTGATGTACCATCATATCTTAAGGAGCTTGTAGTACCATATTGCCCCACTAGAGAGCTGCGCTCACTAAATGCGGGACTACTTGTAGTTCCTAGAGTCTTAAAAAGTAGAATGGGAGCCAGAGCCTTTAGTTATCAAGCTCCTCTTTTATGGAACCAGCTTCCAATTTCAGTCCGGGAGGCAGACACAGTCACCTCATTTAAGAGTAGACTGAAGACTTTCCTCTTTGACAGAGCTTATAGTTAGGGCTGAATCAGGTTCACCTGGTCCAGCCCCTTGATATGCTGCTATAGGCTTATAGCTGCCGGGGGATGTTTTAGGATGCACTGAGCACCTACCTCCTCTTTTTTTTCTCTCCTTAGGGATGAATTTTCATCTCTCAATCACACGTTACTAACTCTGCTTTCTCCCCGGAGTCCTTTTGACTTCACGTCTCATGGGGTCATCGGACCCTATGAGACGACATAGATCCTATCTGCCTGATGGATCATCGAGGTCTGGGTCGTGGAATTCCTGCTACCGACCACGCCACTGCCCTGTTGAGACTCCGCCCACTGTCGAGACTCCGCCCACTCCTCCTCTCTACCTCCATCTGCCTGATGGATCGTGGAGGTCTCCATCGTGGAATATGCCTACTATGAACTATTCATACACTCTGTCATATTCATTGAATGTATTTTAACTCTAAATCTGTCCTTCTGTACACATGACATCTATTGCACCTGTCCATCCTGGAGAGGGATCCTCCTCTGTTGCTCTCTTGAAGGTTTCTTCCCTTTTTTCCCCCTGAAGGGTTATTTGGGAGTTTTTCCTGGTCCGATGTGAGGTTTTGGGGCAGGGATGTCTATGTGTACAGATTGTAAAGCACTCCGAGACAAATTTGTAATTTGTGAAATTGGGCTATACAAATAAACTGAATTGAATTGAATTGGACACAAATCATCTGGAGCGCCATCCAGAGGGGGCGTGTGGGTGGGTGGGAAGGCAGAGCAGATAAAACGAATCCTAAAAAGCTCCTGGCAGCTCAATAAAACAGCCCCAAAGGCTGTCTGTCATGGCGTGGTGTTCAAGCGCTGGCCCCCTCTTTCTGTTTCTGGCTTTGTTCATGTCCTGGTTTTCCAGCGCTTTCATCTCCCTCCTTGCCTCTCCCATAGGTTTCTGCGTGATTACTACTGACACAAAGAGGAACGTGAATCCACAAACATTACAAAAGTAATTCACTCCTGTCGATTCACCTCATTTTTCAATTCAACTGCCAGTTTGATGAGCTTGCCATTTTCTGTCTTATTTCTCCGCAACATTGTTAAAAAAACCTGACATTTACTGTCACTTAGCATCTAAATGATGCTATGAAGTCACCTTGCTTGTTACTGCCAGTGCTGGTATTCAAATTTCCAAACTATAAACACTTCGATATAAAGCCTTTAATAGCACATGGACTTGAATCCTATCTCATAGCTTCAGTCTGCTGGTGCATGAGTAGACACTTCTGAATTGTTTAAAAGCAAATAAAAGTGTTACTTTACAGTCTTTTAGAGGACTGCCTGGTTCCTAGTTTTTACCACAGTTATGATGTATTTTTGACTACAATGTGGAGGATGTTCAGAAGTCTCTGTCCTTGATTTGTAAGGATCCGTCTCGCAGCGTTGGTGGTTGCAGTGGGTTCATAGTGTAACCTTCAGCTCGAACACCCGTCACAGATAAAACCACAAGCTCTGACAAGTGGGCTGTGTATATTTCTTCTCAGAGCCCCATTTAAGTGCAACATTCTTTTCTTTCTTTTCATATTCGTCCTGAGCAATCCATTCCAACATCACAATTGCATCAGCTCGCGCATGTCTTTCCAGTGGGCATGAAATCGGCACAACAGCTGGGCTGTCAGAAGGTGTCATTTCGGCTAAAGAAAACGGAGGTAACTGGCTGCGAAGGCTTTCAGAGGATCCTCCTGACACACTGCCACCTCCCCTGCCGCTCTGCTATGAACTGCTGAACTCCAGATGGGGCCGACTCTTTCACTTCTTAAAGATTCACCTCTGCCATTGTGCGCTTGACCTTTTAAGGCTGAGAGGTGTGGCCGCTACTGCACAAAGACTTAGGAGCAGTTTTGGGATTTGAGGGAGCAGGCGATTGACAAACGACTTTTCCGGCTTTGCCAGTTGACAGCGTTGGCAGCCCGTCAACAGAGAGAATGCAATATCATGTGTCATAAATTACTAGTCCACACAAAGTGACACAAGGCAGTGTAAGTCAAGTTGTTCTGACAGCTCCTTCAGCTGCCACGCAGAGAGCACGTCTGTCAGGAGAACTGCACACACTGAAGACACGTGCCACGCTTTCCCCCACAGGTGGAAATATTATAAACAAAACTAAATATACACACCAACAAGATCCATTTATCAAAAGTGTCAAATGTGTGCAAGGCCCTATATTGGCCCCAAGCAAATATAGGATACTGTTTCTCTGAAGTCTGTTTCAGATAAACAGGGACTATTTCTTTATAGAATAACGGATGGGGAAAATGTTTGAATATTTTTTTTTTAGAGATGCCTTTAAGATTAATTGGAGTATAAAAATATATAACAGTTGAGAGACATTTGTTTACATCAGTTAGATCTACAAGACAAACCTGGGACAGGACTGTGAGAAGAAAAGGCAGAAAGGCAGCCGGCTGATATCCAGCAGTGATAAACAACAGCACCGAACCAAAGAAATCCTGTGATGTGAAAAAAGTATTTGTTCTATGTGAAAGGCCTACTCTCCAGAGACAGAGGGTGGTATTTTTGAGAAGTAAATATAAGAAGTGAGAGTTACATTTGTAATATATGGAAGAATATTTGCCGAATGTGGGGCAACGTTTGCCCCGTGTGTCTCTGATTACATTTGCATTTAATGGTGACCAGTTGTGATTAAATGAGTTTCAGCGCGGAAAGATGTACTGTAGGTGTGAAGGAGAGGATAAGATATACTCTGCTGACTGGAGCTGAATAAGACAGAAGTGAGCAAAGTAATTTTCTTTGCAATAAGAGCTCAGATACACAGCTCCAGCGTGATTGTGATGGCTTGAAAGGAAAATCTCTAGGGCGAAGACAAACACTGCAAACTGTGTCTGGTGAAACATTCTCTTGTAGTCGGTGGTAAATGTAGATTTAACATCAGCAAGGATTTTAGAAATACTACGATCTTGAGTCCAAGTCCCACAACTCACCGTTCCCCTCAAAAAGGACATTTAAAAAAATTTGTATCAAAGAATATAAACTGAAACCTCCAAATTCCCAGAAAAGTGTAGAGGACACGACTTCAGTGTCCCCTATGGTATACATGTCCCTGTTTGATATATAGTTAAATGGATCGTAACCAACTGTAACTTTAAAGGGCCACAGCATTTGTTGAACCAATTTACTTTAACTGGTAAATACATTCCCAAAAATGCATTCAGGTCAAGAGTCTGATTTAGTGGCCTCTAGCGATGTGGTTGCTGATTGTGAACTTGGTGTGTCGAGCCAAAGCAAATCTCAAGGACTGCATTTTTTCATCTACGTGATATTTAAAAAGTCAGGGACATCTTGTCTCAAATAGATGCAGAAAAGCTGGTTCACGCGTTCGTTACTTCTAGACTAGATTACTGCAACTCCTTATTATCAGGCTGCTCTAATAAGTCTCTTAAGTCCCTCCAGTTGATCCAGAATGCTGCAGCTCGTGTTCTCACTAAAACTAAGAAATGAGACCACGTTACCCCTGTATTAGTTGCTCTGCTCTGGCTCCCTGGAAAATCAAGAATCCCATTTAAAATTCTTCTCCTCACCTACAAAGCCTTGATTGGTGATGCTCCATCATATCTTAAGGATCTTCTAGTACCATATTGCCCCACTAGAGAGCTGCGCTCACTAAATGCGGGACTACTTGTAGTTCCTAGAGTCTTAAAACGTAGGATGGGAGCCAGAGCCTTTAGTCATCAAGCTCCTCTTTTATGGAACCAGCTTCCACCTTCAGTCCGGGAGGCAGACACAGTCACCTCATTTAAGAGTAGACTAATCACGTTCCTCTTTGATAGAGCTTATAGTTAGGGCTGAATCAGGTTTGCCCTGGTCCAGCCCCTAGATATGCTGCTATAAGCTTATAGGCATTTTAGGATACACTGAGCACCTATCTCCTCTTCTCTCTCTACTTATGGATGCATTTTCATCTCTCCATTGCACATTATTAACTCTGCTTCCTCCCCGGAGTCCTTTTGACTTCACGTCTCATAGGGTCCATTTGACCTGGCTGAGTCTGATGCCATGGCCCTGCTGACGCCCCGCCCACTCCTCCTCTCTACCTCCATCTGCCTGATGGATCATGGGGGTCTGGATCGCAGTCCATGCTGACTACCAATAGTGAATTGAGCCGGTAGGAGAACTACAGTTACCTTTAGAAAAACACAGTGACCAAAATCTAGCGCCAGTGTTTGGTTTGTCCATTCTGGACTACTGCAGAAACATGGCGGCGCATGAAGACGCTCCATATTCAGCTATCAACGGCACACAACGATTCTTAGTTTCTGGAAAATATACACTCAATAAATCATACTTATTAACATGATATTGCTAAATATGGACCGTTAAGTCTAAGGGCCTGAGCACTGTAGTGTACAGCATCCTGCTGCGTATGAAAATGCGCAGTGAACCAAAACACTGAGCTGAAACGGTCGGAAATGTCAGTCGTGATGTCAAATTTCCATGAGCAATCATTGGTATGGTCCTTTAAACAACACAGGCAGTGTTTCTTAAGTGGAGAGGACAGAGGCAGGATGTGGTGCTGACGTGGTGGAAAGTCCAGAGTGAAAGCCAAGTGGGACCTCGGGCAACGCACAACACGCTCCAGTTAACTGGAGTTCACCACAGGTTAAGTGGGCAATAACTTAACAATATAAACTTCTGAGATATGTGTACAGTCCGGAAAGATAACTTCACACTATCTGACAACTCACGTGTATCCTCAACTGTCATTTTGATTTTGATGTCTGCTGGGTGGGCGATAGTTTTGTCTTTTTACAGCAAGGCTGACTCCTAAAACACACGGAGCAGAACGAAGCCCGGCTGCACGGAGAGTAACCGTTTGCTCCGACCCCGGGGACTTCGGAGGAGACACTCTGATGCTGTGCTCCAGACTGGGGAGTCCATTTTACTCCGGGCTACATGGTCCAGGCCACTGACTAGTGCACTGCTTCAGTGCCCACACTGCTCTCAGAGGAAGTGACCTCAATACATCCAATAACTCTGCTCGCACAAGCGCGACAGCTGTGGAAGATTGGAAACATACCAGGTTTCTTATCTCAGATTCAGCTCAAATGAGAGAATAGATTGTTTTGGTGGTGTAAATGTCAAGGGAAGAATGACTCAAAGTGTTCTCATGCAGTTGATATCCAAATGACATCTTCAAAGGAAAATAAATAAATATTCAGCTGGCAACTGTGATTGAGGAAGATAGATAAAATGTAATCATAATAAATAGTATATCACATGTAGCAACCAAACGGGGCACTTCTTTATCTTGGACATGAAATGAAATACCAGTATGAGGGTGAACATGCAGACGAAAACTGAGAATATACAATATAGATACAGTTTTAATCCTTTTTGCTGCTAGCAACAAGCTATTGAATATAACGAAGCATTTAGCTTCCCTCAGAGGGCCAAAAGATTAGTTAATGCGTTTTTTTAATTACTGGAGATCCTGAATAAAACCTCCAATGATCCAAAAGGAATATCAGGGTTCCAAAAATACTGTGTGATCTTTAAAGGCCTGGAACCAAAGAGGATAAGATGATGCTGTCTGCAGCTATCCTGAAAGCTGCTGTCACCACCAGATGCTTTATAGGGAGTCGGTGAGCTAGAGCAGGACTGATAACACAGACACTATACAGGTTGTTCAATCTACATGAAGGCAGATCATCTGCCTATGGCCTCAATCCACAGGCACAAAGCACATTGTAGCTTTGTAGTGCGGTGACTGAACATCCTGAGCCACAGGAGCTGATTGGTGCTGATGATATGGGCCTCTGGGACTGTGGGCACCACGGCCAGGTGATTGTGTGGGATCCTGCATTCGGCACTTGTTACTGTTGTTTCCACAGAGATGCTAATCATCAAGCATGCGCTGGAGGCATAATTAAATGTCACACAGCTCCCTCGGTTTTTGGCCCTCTCACTCTGTGCCCCCCCCCCCCCCCCACACACACACACACGCACACACGAAGGCGGAGGTAGCCTGCAGTCTGTAGCAGGAACACAGAGCCACAACTCCCCCTACAGGTCACACCCCAAAAGACAACAACAAGCAGGTCAGTGTGCAAACTGTGTGTTGTTCTAATATCCCAACAACATTATACAATGAAGAAAAGACGCATACCTCTTTGTGTTTGTATTTGAAAACGTTATTACTGGAAACGTATTAATGTGTGATTTAAATGAGGTTGAGGGTTAAATCTCAACTTCAATTTGTATTCTTCTGTCAATTACTTCGAGTTGAGCTGACCTTCCTGTCATTACCTTCGCATTGAAAATGCGGAAGGTTATGTTTTGATCGCCGTGTATTTATTTGTATGCGTGTTATTCGCATAAGTCCAAAAGTATTAAACCGAATCGCATGATATTTGGTGGGATGATTGGTTGTTATCCGGGAACCATTTGATTAGATTTTGGGATCGATCGGGTTAAAGGTCAAGGTCATGAAAAGGTCAACATCTTCTTTTTACCATAGCACGGTCAATTTGTATCCAATTGGCATGCAACTAATGCCACAATGTTCATAATTCAATGCCCAATGTTGTGATATGCGAAGGTATGCGCTCTACCGAGTGCCCATTCTAGTTTGACTTGTTACCAACCCCAAAAGATCTGCCCACAGTCAATCTTTTAGATGTGAGGATACGAATTTTCTAGAATGATGAAAAAGAAGAGGAAATATACTTTCACAGAAACCTTTGTTTGCAAGCTTTGAACAGTGAGCACAAGTAGATTGCAGAAATAATTTAATATTTGTAATGTATACATATTTGTCAGTATGTTCATAATGTGAAATGTATCATTACTCAGTTTCCCCTTGATCAAGATATCCATTTAGATTTTAATACAACACACGAGGGCAGTGTTGCCCTCTCATTTCTTTCACTGACATTGATGATGTTCCGTGTTTTGATGAATATAACTAGGGCAACTATAGTGTAATAACTCAGGCCAAACATATAGTGTTCGTTTTGGGAAAAGTGAAGCTAGACATTTTGAAGAAATTACCATCGAACATATATTTGCACTGAGGCTCAGTTTGGGATGGTGTGAATAAAACGATATCAACATGTATGGGACATGATATGAAACCCATGATTTGTCTTTCTTTCGGTTATCTGCGAGGGATCGAGTTAGTGAGGCAAGAGTCTCAGGAGGGTTTTAAAATAATCTGGTTTTATTGACTCGTACGTAACAACAGGAAATAGTAATTAACTTCTGGACCCAATTGTATTTGTATAGCCTCATATCACACATCACACATTTGCCTCAGGGGCTTTTACAATCTGAGGCAAAAAAAAGAAAAGAAAACCTTTTACATCTTGCTAAGCATGTTGTTTTTTTGCCGTGGGGAACCATAATGTTTCTGAATACGACGGAAAGGTTGCAATGTAACACCATTTTAAAGACATTTGACAATTTCCCATATTGAATAAAATGTTAAATCTGGACACGGAAGGCACGTGATTAAAATACACACAAAAGACAGATGTGATTTACTGTAAAAGTTACCTTTTCAGAATAAAAATGATTAAATCGTGTTCCATCCCGATTCTGAATCTCATAATAATAGGTACCCTTATTAGGTTGCTCATTAATTAATTGCATAGCTCATGATTTGACCTCATGACTGCCAACTCCAACAATACCAACACCTGTTGCCCTCGTCTTTAAACCGCGCCGCTCTTCATACATCGCTAGTCGGATTAGACGATGTATGAGTTTCAACTCGTAACACGTTGATACAAGAAAGCTATTTAGGATATTTAACCCTTGTGTTGCCTTCGGGTCATTTTGACCCGATTCAATATTTAACCCTCCTGTCGCCTTCGGGTCAATTTGACCCGATTCAATGTTTAATGTCGGTGTTCTTTCGGGAGTCAACAAACAAACATAAAGTACCTCACACTTAAACTTGGAAAACAATATTAATTCTAATAATTTTCTGGAGATTTTAATAGCTGGGGTCATATTGACCTCAAGGGTAAAATATGTTAGTAAATATAAAGGTAACAGGAGGGTTAAACATTGAATCGGGTCATATTGACCCGAAGGCGACAGGAGGGTGAAACATTGAATCGGGTCAAATTGACCCGAAGGCAACACAAGGGTTAAAAGACCGTGGTTGACGTTAATTAACTAACGACAACAAGTAGCATTTACGCTTTCTCCTGGACCTTGCGAAGTGCTTCGTTGGAATCTCACGATACCCAATTAGCCACAACAATTCATAACATCATATTCATATGAGAGTAGATTTAAATCATTTGCTAAAACCACAGACACCAGCACACAGAGCTCAACATAATAATTCCTTGTGATAATCATAAGGTTGCATTTTTTTGGTGCTCATTTTGTGCGTTGAACGGCTTTGCACACTCCTCCAGTTTCGCCTTCACTTCACTCGCCTCGGGTCGTTCTTCTGGCTTCACATGCAGCATTAACTTCATGATATGGTTCTGCAAACATTTTTTACAAAATTTCATTGAGATCTTTGTATTAACAATAATAAATGCTGTCATACTGCAATATTGCTGTAGAAAACAATGTAATATGTTCTGCTATATATTTTAGAGAGCAGCAGTCCTGTGGCAAGTAAATCAGTTTGGATAATTAGAACGTTGGAATTTACCTCTTGGGGAAAATCCTGCGGAAAGTCTTTGGGGAGATTCTGACATCTGGCATTGCTCAAAATCTGGTATTCATGAAGTGATAATTGAATAAAAGAAAGTGTTAGTTAGCCTGGGACATAGTAATAATTACAATGATAGTCTGTTGAATGTTACACACAAATACAATAAAAACAGTGTAATAATGTTACGCTCTGTTTATGAAGGACTCACCAATGCTCTTTCGTGGCCACTAGAGACTTTAAAAAAGAGTTCCAAGAAGATCAACCCCAGAGCAAATATATCCACTTTCCGGTCGTAGTTCTTCTTAACCTTTTGTGATAGGATGTAAAACACAGTATAGATATCATTTCATTATTCATCATGACAGATTATCTATTTATGCTCTATAGGCAAATGAAGTTTCAGCTTTCAGCTCAGTAGTAACTGCTTGAATTTGAACTTGAATCTTCAAATAAATGTATTAATGTATGTATTTGATGTAAGTCTGCAACTTTTAGCTGCTCGAGAGGCCACAGTCCTCTGTAGAGCAATCTCATGCTGCATTCTAAGCCTGCCAACTTTCGATCCAATCAAATGTGAAGGATTTGGTTTCCGTGGGACTTTAAAACAAAAATGCAATAGAATTCAAAGTGAAAGACCATCTCACTTGTTCAGGGGCCATGTAAGATAGGGTTCCACTATCCTTTGTTCTTTCAATCAAATCACCACCATCGTCATCATCTTTGGTGACCAGACCAAAGTCTCCAATCTTCACTTCTCCACCCAGACCGAACAGGATGTTCTCAGGCTTTCCAATGAAACACAAACACACACAATTAAACAAATGAAAGGCAACAAACCAAAAACGCACCTGTGTTTGAAACCAGCATAAAATCCAAACATTCAGCCTGTGGCTTTCATTGGCAGCGCTGTTAATGCTCATCCAGTTGATCGCTTGTCGGTACAGACTATATATATAAATATATATTATCCTTTCAAATAAAAAATAAATGTATATTCTATGTTATGTTTGATTCTTCCCTGTAGAACTTATTCCTTATTATTGTCAATTATTATTTATTCATTTGATAATTATTCGTTTGATTGTATGTTCCGAGGTTTCAAAACCTGAGGTTTGTTAAATACTGCTGAGAGCTTCCATCCTACCAGGAATAATATTCTGGTAGGGGAATTATTGAATACTGACCATAACAGATGGCAAAACTGTTATTATAAAGATTAAATACATAACGAATCAAAAGCATACACACATTTATGAGACAAAAACATATTAAACGTCCTGCCTGAATGACCTCGTCAATGAAAGCCACCACCTATGTGACTCTTGCCTGCTGTCTCCACATCAGTGCAGAGGAATACATATTAGAGAATGTTGTACAAAAGTACAATAAGTAAAATAAGCAGAAAAGTCTCTTAGTTACTTAACTGGCGAGCAGCAGCATAATTCTACCAACTTGGGGTTTGTTGGGTTAGGATCTAGCCTAATACATAGAATATGGTAAGTAGTGATGAGGGGCAAAGGTGTAGTATGGGGTGCTGCTACATTGTACGAGTGAATACCAGAACAATATACTGGTTCTGTTATCTGCCATCTGACCAGCTTCACTACCCCTTCCTTTTTTAATCAGGTTCACCTGGTCCAGCCCCTAGATCTGCTGCTATAGGCTTATAGGCTGCTGGGGGACGTTTTAGGATACACTGAGCACCTCTCTCCCCTTCTCTCTCTACTTATGAATGGATTTTAACCGCTGGCTGGGCCTCGTCAGGGTAAACAGGACGACGTATCAGATACTTAAACACCTAAAGTTATACACAGGTAACGTCCATATAGGCTTCACTTCAAACATACTGTAGTGGCCATTTGCCGTACGAAATCAAACAAAACTATCAATCAAACCGCCACTGATGCACCGGGGGTTTCGGTATTGACGCATGCAAAAGAAAGTAATGTCCATTTCTGCCTGTTAGTATTCTGATAATTTATTTCTTAAACTAACAAAAAAGAACAAACAAAATGTTGACACTTCCTCTCTGTGCTGTGGTAAAAAACCATTGGCCACCCTGGTGCATGCTGGTCCTGTGCCTACCCACCTCTACATATAACCACAGGTGCCCAGTGTTACCCAATCAGTGAACCTAAAACTAAATATATGAAACTAAACTACAATTATCATAAGAAACAACTAACATATCAAAATATAACCTACATAAGCAATAAATAATCAATATTACTTTACAATAAAACCTAAATACAAATGTCAAATTAAATAGCTCCAACACATACATACGTGGGTATGTTGCACACTGGATAAACTGCAGTCTGGTCTCACCTTAAGGTCCCTGTGGATGTGCTTCTGGGAGTGAATATATTCGACTCCACTGAGTATCTGCTGAGCAATGCTTCGGCCTTCTTCTCTTCTCTTGGAGACTTGCAGAGACTCTTTGTTCTTCTCTTCAATCCACTCTTTAAGTGTCTTTGTGTCACATAACTCCAGCTGAATATAGAGATAATTAGCCGATGAATTACTTGGAGGCCTACAAAAGAAAGGACAAAGAAAAAAATGTAATCACTCTCCTTTAAAGTGGCAACGGTTTTTTTCTTCCTTTAGCCGATCATTATGAAGTAAACGTTGATTGCGCAATGTAATGTAATGCATTTAGATCGGTTCGCTTCACTTTCACTTCGCAAGTCTGTCTGCCATTGGGTACGATCTCCAGGGAAACTTAACCCGTCAAATAAAAAATAACCCCTATGACAGAGGATGCAAAAGAGGCGAGGAGGGAGAGGGTTAAAAACAAGAGTGAACCTTGGACGAGCATTGACTCACTGGAAAATGCTTAAGGGAAAAGTTGTCTATGTCGAACTTGAAATTTTTTTAACTTGAAATAAAAAGTGAAGACTGAAGGTAAGTGCATGAGACTCACGGCAAAGAGCTGTAACCAGCTGAACTGCCAGTTGATTCAGAATCCCCCTGGTACTCTGAATCCTCCTTCCAAGAATTGTAGTATCTGACGATATTATGGTGGAGGAGGTCTGATAATGTCCCCACCTCTCGAAGAGATGTCCTGATCCATAAGTGAATACAAAATAAAGAGTCATTAACAAAGTAATTAGCAGGAATGAAATACCTAGATTATGCTAAATACTAAATATGAAGGGTTGTTTGGTAGTTTTTCCTGATCCGATGTGAGGTTTTGGGACAGGGATGTCTATGTATACAGATTGTAAAGCACTCTGAGGCAATTTTGTAATTTGTGAAAATGGGCTATACAAATAAACTGAATTGAATTGAATAAATACGGTACAATGCACACTGGAGCCATACAACTTTATACTTACTCTTCATAGCGGACAACCTTTACAGCAAAATCCTTCTCCTCCAATTTATGTCTTGCTTTGTAAACATGACCATAGGCTCCTCTGCCAAGACGCTTGATGGTATCAAAGTCTGAAGTAAACCTGCAGAGATTAACGCTATATATAGGCAAAAGGTTTAATAAAAACATTTAGCTTCTTCTTGATTGTACAACATTTATTGTGAGAGAAGTTTAAGACCATAACAGCATATAAAACACATGCTGCAGTGCAAATGAATGTTGTTTCTTTCATACCTTGACTGGATGGATGTTTCATTCTGACTATTTCCAGTACTCTGGTCTTTGACCTTAGAGAATACAGGAATAAACGGATTAAAAAGTTTTTCTCGCTCGGATTATTAAATTGTATATTCTTAAGAACTAGGACATACAATGTATCGTCTGCAACTTCAAAACAACTAAGTTGCATATCGTCTTTTATTGTGATATAAATTGCAGACCTGATCATGGGAAGAGTTGGATGAATCTGTGAATATGATTGAGCCTCCTGTTTCAACTGCTGCTGATGATGATGATGATGATGATGATGCTGGTTCATTGGACTCCCTTGAGGATTATAATATGAGACATGAGTATAGCTTTCTCGTTATATACCTCTATGACTTACTCTTAATGACAATAAGTGCCTTACATGGCGGGAACAATGGGTGGTCCGCCTTCCTCGGTTGATCTGACAGACACCTGCAATGCACAGAAAAGGTGTTTGTCATCATGTTAAGACATCATCACAGAATAAAAGACCATTTCCTGGAACTAAAATACAGAAGTACAATCACTCAAATTTAAAAAGAAAATGTCTTCCTTGATTGTTTTATGGGAAGGGTTTTCCAAAATAAAAGCATGTAGGTGGTGGTAAATATGGCCCAAAATGGTACATTTAGATTTCGACTGCGATGAAACTAACCCGAATATGACAATGATGGTGCTACATGGAACTGTTGTATTATCGCATGTACTGTATATTTGAATGATTTAAAGAAGTACAAAACATGGAATACCTTGCTGTCCCAGTCGGTCTGTTCTTGGAGAGCAGACCAAGCCTGCCGAGCTGCATTTTGTTTGGCTTTCTTGATAGTCTTACCCTCACCCACAGGGTAGTCCTTTTGGTCTATCCTTAATTTGTAGAAAAATCTGTGTTGTTTTTTGAAAAAGTGGAGGTTATTTGGATCATTATGTAAACATTTCGAATATTGTTCAAAGATGAAAATAAGTCAAGAGTTAGAACAGATTGTATCTGCAGTGTCTATTCAGAGGTTCAGGTTTAAACTTACAGATGCTTATCAGGTGTGCCACTTCTCCGATCGAAAACATATGTATGGGAGCGGTTTGTTTTCTGACAGTAGTTGTTGACAAGTCCAATAAAATTTGTCTCTGCAGAGTTGTCCTGAAAGTTCAGGCGTCTTGTCGCCTCACTGTAATAGAAAAGTAACATTTTACACTGAAGTCATGAAAATTAAACTGCACATTGTGATTTACTCACCAGATATCCGAAACATTTTGATTCAATTCCTCCTCACGTTGAGGTGATGTGGAGTTGAAACTCTCGATAGGCAAGGGCAGTGGATGACTTGGGGGGGAGTGGAGAAGAGGAAGATCTCCTGGCAGGAGCTGTGGGAGATGGAGGCATTTAAGGATAGCTTCACCATCAGGGCCGCTTATGATGTACTGCCATCCCCCAAGAATCTTAGCCAGTGGTAGGGAGAAGACCCCACATGCTCCGTCTGCCCGACTCCAGCTGCACTAAAGCGCATCCTGGTGGGCTGCAAGACCGGCCTCACTCAAGGCCGGTACACCTGGTGCTACAATGCCTTGCGGCAGTGCTGGAGAGTCGACGGATGAGCATCAATGCCCTTCCTCCATCATCTCGTAGGCCAGCAACAACATTTGTCCAGGAGGGCGGGGGCCAAGTCACTCTCACCACCTCAAGACCAGAAACTGGACAGCTAAGTGGGGCACGGGACTGGAAGATGCTGGCAGACCTAGGCCAGAAGCTCCACTTTCCATCAGAAATAGTAACAACAAATCTCGAAAGCTAAGGTCTGCCCAGTTGAAGTAGGCTGCAGAGGAATTGTAGCCACCTCAACATCCAGGCTTCTTCGAGAGATGGGAGTGCGGGGGAAGGCCCACAGGCAGGCAGTCAATGACCTTTCTAGGGAAGTCAGTGCATGGCTGTGGATAAAGAGGAAGGACTCCGCCTGGGCTGTTGGATGAGTGATGACATCTAGGAAGTGAGCCCTTGAGAAGGAGGGCCCACTTGATAACCCATAGGATGCCATCAATCATTCGACCAGCCCACAGAGTCTTGAGTATGCAGAAAGGATATTAACACCTTGTCCTACATAACAGATCGGATAGCAGTCTTAAAATAAAAAAAGGAAAATGTTTGTGATGGTTCACACAGTGGATTGTGGCCTGCTGAGTATGTGGCACCCTAAAAACAGAAAAATCTACTAGAGCTTTTGTGATAACGCTACAGTCTTCCGTCTGCAGAAACTAGTGTGCATGATTACGTACCTCTGTAGTATTACTGCCACATATCTCGTGATGTACAAGCTTGGCTGCTTCCTCCTTAGCGTCCTTCTTTGTTCTCCCAGTGGCCACTGGATACTCCTTACCACCAACCACGAACATACAGCATCTAATAAAATAAACGTTTTTATTTAATGACATTTTAAATCAGCTACAAACTACAATGCATTCAAGACTGAAGAGGCTTACTGAGTAGCACCGGTTTGTTCCAGTTTCATTGACTCCACAGGCCTGATTTCACATCTTTTCTGTTGGCTGTATTCATTCAGCCAAGACATGTACTTGGGTTGCTGAGTTATACTTGTCTGATCAGCCGTGCAGCAGAAGCTCCTGTTGTCGGTTCTGCCTGTCAGGATAAAACAAATGTACATCAAGGAGATGAGAGCTGTTATTTGGTTTTCCAAACTTTGGAATACTACATTTCACACAAACAGTGAGTCAATAAAGAGGTACAATCATCTTACATGGTTAGTTATTTCCTCAGTCAGGACACTGAGGGCATTTTCAGCTGCTTTCAGTTTGGCTTCCTTCTTGTTCTTCCCACACCTTCAGGATAAGGCTTACCACCCAGGACGGCTCTCACTGTAAATCTGAGAATAAATGATACAATTTACAAGAATATTGTAGGAGGTTGCATCACAAAGACAAGAATCTACAGGTGAGGTTGAAACTTCACTAACCACACCTTGTCATGGAAACTAATGTCAATAAGCTAGAAAAAGTTATTAATTTTATTACATGATAACTATATACCTTTAAATTAAGCACTATAACAGGTTGTGTTTTCTAATATTTCACGACTGGTCTCAGAACAATTATTGTATGATATCTAACCCAATGCTGAGTTCACTAAATATTGAGGTTCAACACCATGAACAGCATATAAAACTGTGGAAAACTGGGAAGAAAACTGTGGATATCTTGTTACTTTAAAAAAGTCATTTGTCTTTTTTAAAGTAACAAGATATCCAGTGTTCTTCTTGTTACACCGACGTACTTATCACGTAGTAACAGCTGACACACGTCGAGGAAGCACGTGAAACATACCTGCAGAGAACTACGATTGGCCTAAACACCTGGTTCATGTTTTTTAAAACAAAAACACACGATGAAATAGTCCCCTCCCATTAAATAAGAACATGTCCAGCTTAAGTGCCACATCTCTTCAAACCTTTTCTCCATAACCTCTCATGTCGCACCAGAGAAAGTGTTCAACTCACGTCCGAATGTGATCGGGGCCGACAGAGCCAACGTCCTCGTAGTTCAGCTCTAAACGCTCTTTCTGCGCATACGAGTTGAGTTCAGCTACGGCCATTATTAATAACTCAGACACATTACAACAGAGTGTAACTCAGAATACGAACTAACGATATATTATCGTCTGTGTTTTCATCTCAAATCTACTTCCACGGACAACCGGGCGGTTTTAATTCAGCTTCAACCTCTAAGTTTCGTTTTCTCGGTAAACGTCACACATCGTGGCACCTTCAAGTGCTGTCGGAAATATCAAAACTGTGTGGATGGAAACTCACTGGGGATACAATGAAACCATAGATCGTAACACTGGGTAAAATGTTAGTAATTTATCGTAAAAGTGATGTGTTTGTTTTGGCTATTATAGCTGGAAGTTGTTCATTTTCTCGGTCAATACTTGTTTTGACATATTCTTTTATTTTACAGGTACAGTGGTACATTTAGGAATGTAATATAATAAATATATTTTCTTCAATCACCTTAACTGTGTTATTGAGCCATTTATATGTAATGTATTGTATGCTAGAGATCGCTAAACCTTCCCTAAATTATTGTTCCCTATAAATAATTCCTACATTTAGGGAACAATGGAAACGCGTTGTGCTTGTCTTGTCTCATGTTGCCCCTTGGGCAATCCAGCTCCAGAATGTGTGTGTCTTTAACCTTGTTTCAAGTAACCAATCCTGACCAAAGTATTATTTCACCAAACATCCCGCCACAAGCAAAAACTTTAAGAGTTATTTTGGAAATTACAGCTGTCAGAAACTGCAAGTGAATCTGCTATTGAATCACCTGCTGCTGCATGTAGGCTTACAGTGAGGAGAGATGAGCTGCTGGGGCAGAGCATGGAGGTAACGTTGTCAATTAAATCAATCAATCAATCAGCTAGCTTGCTATTTGCCTTGACAACTACTGTTGCTGTTGCTGCACAGTTAAGTGACTCTCAAAGGGCAACCGTTCAATGCAACATGGAATATGCAGCCACACTTGTTTATATGGTATGATGCTTTTTCTGAGCAAACGTGGCCTTTTTGTATGAAGGCATGATGGGCGGGAGAGAATGCAGGCTCCCGCTACAGCAGCTCCACATTGCAGCATGTTACAACAACATAAGGTAGCTGTGAGGGATTTTGATTATGAGTGTTGGTGAATTGCGTTGCTCCCGTGGCCATGCGTTTGTTATTTGCTGTCAGTCGGGGCATAGAATTACTGTTATGAACATGATAACGTTGTCCTCTGTGGTGTTAAAACAATAACTATCTTAATTGGTCAACTATTAATTCAATTCAATTCAGTTTATTTGTATAGCCCAATTTCACAAATTACAAATTTGTCTCGGAGTGCTTTACAATCTGTACACATAGACATCCCTGCCCCAAAACCTCACATCGGACCAGGAAAAACTCCCAAATAACCCTTCAGGGGGAAGAAACCTTCAGGAGAGCAACAGAGGAGGATCCCTCTCCAGGATGGACAGATGCAATAGATGTAATGTGTACAGAAGGACAGATTTAGAGTTTAAATACATTCAATGAATGTGACAGAGTGTATGAATAGTTCATAGTAGGCATATTCCACGATGGAGACCTCCACGATCCATCAGGCAGATGGCGGTGGGGAGGAGGAGTGGGCGGAGTCTCAACAGGACAGTGGCGTAGTCAGGAGCAGGAATTCCACGACCCAGACCTCGATGATCCATCAGGCAGATAGGATCTATGCCGTCTCATAGGGTCCAATGACCCCATGAGACGTGAAGTCAAAAGGACTCCGGGGAGAAAGCAGAGTTAGTAACGTGTGATTGAGAGATGAAAATTCATCCTTAAGGAGAGAAAAAAGAGGAGATAGGTACTCAGTGCATCCTAAAACGTCCCCCGGCAGCAGTGTTGGGAGTAACGCGTTACTCCCAACACTGCTGCAAAGTAACGCGTTACTGTAATTCCACTACTTTTAGCGGTAACGAGCGTGTAACGAAGTATTTTTTAAATCAACTAACGCAGTTACAGTTACTGAAATTTAAATGAGTTCGTTACTCGCGTTACTCTCTTTTGTGAAAAATGAACACTTGCAGACAAGAAGACAAGCTAGGCTACTTTAGCTGCTTCTGATCTGACATCGCAGGACCTTGGTGGCGCAATGATATTGTAACGTCTCGGACGTTATGGACTGATGACACGGAGACGGGACGACGTTATTATTCCTCCCTTTATTGGGCATTCACCAACACAGACAGCGTGCTCCTCTCAGCTCAGCAGCTCGAACGTCATCAACAATAACGGTTCCTGTCAACCACCCGTAACTGCCGTTTTCCGACAGGTTAACCCCGCCTCCCCTTTACTCCGCCAATCACAGGCACGCCTCCCCTCTCCTCCGCCAATCACAGGCACGCCCCCTCGACCAGCACGCACGGTGCCACACTGTGATTGACAGCCACTTCCAGTGTTGCCAGGTCCGCGGTTTTTGCCGCTGGTTGAATTTTGTGTCCGCTGGTTCGGGTAGACCTATTTTGCATGCAAATTACATGAATATCTTTAAATAAAAATCCATATTTTAAATGAAATAATTTATTTATACCCAAATCCTATCAAACTGACTCCAGATCAGCACGTACACGCCTCACTAGCACCCCCCCCCCCTCAATTATATGCAGCACCTCAAGGCACCTTTGTTTTCTCTTTTAATTAGTGTTAATACTGTAGGCCAATCACTTTTATTTCATTGGGCCTAATGTGGTAAAAAAAACACTGTTAAATCACTGAGACAGTTATTTTGTATTAAGTTAACTAAAAAAGGGACTTTTGTACTCCTGCTTGATTTGAAGGCCTGTTGCCCTGTTGATTGCAATAAATAGGTCTACAACATATGTTTATTGTGTTTGACTGTTCAGTACTGTTCATGACATTAAAAAAGCAGACATAAAAGTAACTTAAAAGTTACTTTCCCGAGTAACTAATTACTTTTGATATACAGTAACTAGTAAAGTAATTCAATTACTTTTAAAAGAAGTAACTAGTAACTATAACTAATTACTAATTTTCAGTAACTTGCCCAACACTGCCCGGCAGCTATAAGCCTATAGCAGCATATCAAGGGGCTGGACCAGGGCAAACCTGATTCAGCCCTAACTATAAGCTCTGTCAAAGAGGAAAGTCTTAAGTCGACTCTTAAATGAGGTGACTGTGTCTGCCTCCCGGACTGAAGGTGGAAGCTGGTTCCATAGAAGAGGAGCTTGATAACTATTATATTAGCCTTCTCCATTTCCAGCTTCACCCGCCACCTATGATGTTACACCACACGTTATAAAAACTTGTAAAATCAGTTGCAAGCTTCCTGCCTGATGAACTATTCTAACCCTAATTAACCAAAGTCCTCTGCCTAATCTCAACCATTCAAGGCTAATGCCTAACCATTATCATCTCACGAATGGTTGCACATCCTACAGGTTTAGCAAAGCAGTGAGAAATGCTAAACGACTGTACAGCGAGAAACTGCAACACCAGCTCTCAGTGACCTCTGAAGAGGTCTCGGACAGATCACCAACGACAAGCCTAAGACCCCCCACTCTATGAATGACCTCCGCCTGGCAGACGAGCTGAATGAGTTCTACTGTCGATTTGAAAGACAATGGGTCAGTCCTGACATCTTCAACACCTCCCTGGAGACAAGTCACCCCCCAAAAACCTAGGATCACCAAACTCAACGACTACCAAAAACATACGATCACCGAACTCAACGACTACATGCTCGTCACCCTGACATCTGTGGTCATGAATTCCGTTGAGCACCCAGTCCTGTCCCACCTCAAAGCCCTCACCGACCCACATCTGTACCCCCTGCAGTTCGCCTACAGAGCCAACAGGTCTGTAGAGGATGCTATCAACATGTCCTTCACTTCATCCTCCAGCATTTGGACGCCCCAGGATCCTACGCCAGGATCCTGTTTGTAGACTTCAGCTCTGCCTTCAACACCATCATCCCGTCTCTGCTGCACGACAAGCTCTCTCAGCTTCATGTGCCCGACTCCACCTGCAAGTGGATGACAGACCTCCTGTCCGACAAGAAGCAGCACGTGAGGCTGGGGAAACATGTCTCAGACTCTCGTCCATCAGCACCGGTTCCCCCCAAGGCCGCGATCTGTCCCCTCTGCTATTCTCCCTGGACACCAACAGCTGCACCTCCAGTCACCAGCCTGTCCAGCTCCTGAAGATGGCATATGACACCATGTCTTTCTGCTTTCTGAGCTCCATCAGAACCCAGGACCTCAAATGGGAGCTGATCATCAGCTCCATCACTAAGAAGGCGCATCAGGGGATGTTCTTCCTGAGGCAGCTGAAGAACTTCAACCTGTAGAAGACAATGATGGTGCACTTCTACACCTACGCCATCATCGAGTCCTTCCTCTGCTCCTCCATCACCGTCTGGTACGCTGCAGCCACCGCCAGCTCTGCTGAGAGGGTGCTGGGCTGCAATCTGCCATCCCTTCAGGACTTGTTCGCTTCAAGGACCCCGAGTAAGAAAAATTGTAGCCGACCGCTCTCACCCTGGACACAGAAAGTTTGAGTCCCTTCCATCTGGCAGAAGGCTGCGGTCCATCAGGACCAAGACCTCACGCCACACAAACAGCTTCTTCTCGTCAGCAGTCAGACTCACTAACATTTTATATTCTTCTGTACATTTAGTATGTATCAATTCTTGCACTTTGTTGATTGTTTAATGTTATTGTTGTTGCACAACATTGCACCACCCGGCATGACAAATTCCTTGTATGTGAAAACATACTTGGCAATAAAAGGTTCGGACTCTGATTCTGACTATAAGGATGCCTCAACGCTTTAAAACTAACTAAAACACGAATCTTGAATTTACGTAGTGGTTGGCAACCAGCATTTTAGGTGCATTACTGCCTCCTGCAAGCGTGGACCAGATTACATCCTCCCCATTAAACCTGTCTGAGTTTAGAAACACTTCCCATGTTGATTATTGTCTTTCTATCGGAATGTTGAATTCCAGCCTTCCTCAATTTCTGTTTTGCAAGTTGTTTGTGGTTTATATCTACAGCAGGCCACAACAGAACATACAATGCGTTGTTATCATCTTACTTGTTTGATTTTTAGACCTAATGAGCTCCAAAAGGACCTACGGCATTGACTGCAAATCCAACCGCTGTTGGACATGGCCTTATAATTACTTCTTATTTGTCATCAAACACTTTTTTAACATGCATTTGATCAAATCATTAGAGGTAGTGTCACATATGCACATAATTCAGTTAAACTTTGGTAAAACTTCCCTCCACCGAACCCTAATTTGCAATGACAGTTGAATACAGAAAGTACAGAAAAAGTAAGAAAAAACTAAATATAATTTTCTCATATTTATATAATGAATGCTAGGAAGTGCATTAATAAAAAATATGACAAATAGGGATAATGTGCATTGTTAAACATCACTGTAAATTATCCAGACTTAGCCAGAGGACTATTTTTCCAATGTTGTTTCTGGCCCACATGAAGTACAATCCTTAACTGTGCCATTTTCATAGTGTCATTGGCGGAAATAATGTCATATTAATCTGTCAAGCACAATGTTGTATGGTCATAATTAAAATATTTTATTTGTAAATATGTGTAATTAATGTTGTGGTTTTATTGGCTAAATGAAAAATGTATTGCAGACATACATTGGCTTGGCAAAAAGAATACATCAAACACATTTTGTAAACAGGTACAGCAGCCACTCACACAATTTACATAACTAATTCATCATTATCTCCCTGAATTCTGTTCAACAATGTTGTGGAAATATAATGGAAATATTGTGACTATTTCCATGATTTCTCAATTTTGTTTTTGGAATAAGTACAATACAAAACCCCAACAAACCAAACCAAAGCCAAACAAGAGGGCCCCACCTTGGGAAGTAAGATGCCTCTCCAAAGTCTTTTGTCTGATGACTGTAATGTCTATATGTACAGTATAGTATGCACATCATATGTATATACTATACCATAGTATATGTATATATATATATATATATGTACATTCATTGAATACCAGACCATTCTATTCAGAATCACCGTGAACATACACTCCAGAACAAAGGCTGTAATGCCATGGACGTGGCGTTGCTTTAAACACATTAACCATTATTAGCATAGAATAAAATTTTAACGATGGACACAGAAATTACAGACACATGATTATTTAGAATTATTTTCTAAAATCACAATCAACTTGATTTCATGATGTATTCCCTGATTATTGAAAGCCATACTACTAGGTCTACTTTTTAGTTGTTTTGTAGTTGAATGGTGAATCGTGTTCAGTGTCCTTGAGCCTCAAACTGTCGACCATTCCTGTGCTCGTGTGAGTGAGTGAACGTGATGCCGTGTGAAGCGCTTTGTACTGATCTCAGGTATACAAGTGCCTCCAAAATCATATTGGTAACATTAGACATTAGAACAGGTACATCTCGATATGCTGCTGAAGACGTATTACAATTCCTTGTGATTATCAGACAGTTTCATCTTCCTGATGTGTATTTTGTGCGTTTAATGTCTGAGCACACAGCTCCATTTCTGCCTTCAGATTGCTTGCTTCGGGTCGGTCTTCAGGCTTCTCATGCAGCATTGACTCTATGATTTGGTTCTGCAAAAAGAGAAAAACCAACTGCGACTGAGATTTGTACCCACAATATCAGAAAATATCATATTGTTAAAGCTCCACTCCACAGTATATCCAACATATGCACCTTTAGCACCCTCAAAACACTTTTTGTTAATATAAGACATTATCCACATACTGACAGAGGTTTTGACTAAGTCCTTGAGGATGTATGGTTCATTGCAGATTAATCAGCTGACTATTTTATCAATCAATTGACTGTTTGTTTGGTTTGTAAACATTCTGAAAATAGTATATTGAATATAGCTGAAAAGCTGGCACTCTCGTGAACGTTATCCACAGTAACCTACCTCTTGGGGAAAGTTCAGTGGAAACTCTTCAGGGAGCTTCTGACTTCTGGCATCATCCCAAATCTGGTATTCATGAGGGGATAGAAGAACTTGTGAGAAATTTACAACGACTTAAAATTATACTTTGTTGAATGTTCTAAATGAGTCCAAGACAAATTACAAAAGCCAGATTAAAAGACGAAAAATTAAGTTCCAACATTTCTGTGATTACAGTATATTGATTTTGGTACCACAGCTACTTCTGTTGTATACATAACCGGTTTCTTATTTGTATAGACTCACCGTTCCTCTTTCGTGGCCAGTAGAGAGTTTCCAAAGAAGTTCAAAGTAAATCAACCCCAGAGCAAATATGTCTACTTTTCGGTCATATTTCTTCTCCCTCTTCTGTGAAAAAATAAAAACACATTGACAATAGGCACTTCAGCAGCTTCATGTTATCCTAATGACTATGAAATAGTAACTATTTATGCACACATTTGCTGTAAACATTTTGATTTCACAGCTCTCACTGCCTAAAGTGAAGATGTGTGGTGAGGTTGGGATTCCGGAAATTCAGGAGCATTATTAAGTGTGGTAGGCATACAGGTAGTCTACCGTATTAACCCATTAGAAGAATACATTTGTTAACACAATACTCTAGAAGACGTTATTGTCAGTATAGACCATCTCACTTGTTCAGGAGCCATGTAAGTTGTGGTTCCTCTTTGCCCTGTTCTCTCCATCAAAGCATCGTCGTCATCATCATCATCTCTGGTGACCAGACCAAAGTCTCCAATCTTCACCTCGCCGTCCAGTCCAAACAGGATGTTTTCAGGCTTACCATTGAAATGCAAACACACAAATTGAAACAAATAAGCATCTAGCCCCTCACGCGATGGGCAGTCAAAACCTGAACTAGTAAATTGAGTCAGAAATGGATTTGAAACCAGCGTTAAGTCTACACAGTCAGTGTGGGACTTTTATTAGGTCAATGAATTGGTGTAATGATAAACCAATAGCCTTGTTGATATATTTGAACAGTTCTAGGTACAAAAACATCAAATAATGTGACATTATTTTTATTCTGGCATTTGCTAATTTTACGAGGTTCCGAGTGACTGACTTTGTCCGAGAGGATCCTATTGTTAGTCTTAGGGGAACATTGGTTGCATATATTTGGGGTACCAGATCCCAAAACTCACCAAATGTGGCAAGCTTGTCAGGCTTGGTGAAAATAGCCATCTAATATAGACGTCAAATTTTGGTTTTCAGAAATGTGTGTCTTTTCAATGCTCATAACTTCATAACTATTGTTCCTAATTACTCCAAATGGTCTGCATATGTCCACATTGCATCCTGTAACAGGCACAAAACAGCTCTTGCGATTTCAACTCCAGGGGGTACTACAGTATTTCGCCCAATATGTGTGTTTTGTCATTTTTGGCCGTTTTGAGCATTCGTACCTTTAAACATTGCTCCCACAAAATGTATCCGATTGACTTTAATTCTATTTAAGAATGATCTAAATAGTTTAAAGATAAATAGATATCAACATGGTGAGTATGGTGGTTGGGGCGTGATTAGGCTCAGCTGCGGAGGGGAATGGCTCGGGGAACAGGTGCCGTGAAGAGGCCTTATTGACCTCAGCTGTGGGGAATCAGGGCGATTGTGTCTCTTTCCAATATCAGCTGCAATGGAGATGGAGGGACGGGATGGGCAGAGCAGAGACACTAATAAAGTATCTTGGCAAACAAACAAGTGTGCTCATTCCTTGTTGCTGGGGCAAATCCCAGGGATTGTGACAGGAGTTGTTACACTGGCCAGTGTAAAAACTGCCACAATCTCCTCCGCAGCTGAGCCTAATCACACCACCACAGTGAGTTTTCACTGAAAAACCTTGGCGCGGCGTGGACACCAATACGCGCGTTGTTATGTTATAGAAAGTTGCTGTCACTCAAATGTACATGATCCAATCTGCCCCAAAATAATCATGCGTTTCAATTTGTAAAAGCAAAACCTACTGGCAAAAGGAAATTACACATTTTATTCTTTCAAATATGAAACCTAGTCTAGTAAAAAAGGTTTGAATAACATCACAACTACAGCCAGCTCATAATATTCTGTTGTTATGCTCGGTTCACTTTGCCACATACTAACTACACCTGTTCTGTCACCTGTTCCAGGTCAACCTATTATTCTAGGTTTTTTCCTGGCTCAGGCAGCATAATCCACATATTGACTGATTCACGGGAGCCATTTTCTAATAGAGCCGTCATTGTCATGCTGTCTATCTGAAATCACTTTTTATGCCCAATTCTAGTCTCCTGTTCCCTCCAGAGTTCCCAGAACTCACTGGATGCTCCTCATCCTTTTTCTGACATTTTTATAATAAATAAATAAAAGCGTACATTTCTTTTTCGGATAATGTTCTGAACTGTACACTGGACTTCAAACAGCACGCCGAGCAGCAGCAATCTTCTTCCAACTTGGGGCTTATTGGGGCAAGATCTAGCCTAATATACAGAATATGAATGTGTTTATTGTGCCTCAACTATGCCAATGGCCCTTTTGAGACTGCACCCACTCCTCCGCTCGACCTCCATCTGCCTGATGGATCGTGGAGGTCTCGATCGTGGAATATGCCTTCTACGAACTATTCATACACTGTCATATTCATTGATTGTGTTGTTACTGTGTTTTAATTTGTGTATAATGATTCCTTCTGTACACATGGCATCTATTCCACCTATCCATCTTGGAGAGGGATCCTCCTCTGTTGCTCTCCTAAAGTTTTCTTCCCTTTTTTCCCCCGTGAATAGTTGTTTGGGAGTTTTTCCTGATCCGATTTGAGGTTCTGGGACAGGGCTGTCTATGTGTACAGATTGTAAAGCACTGGGGGGTGGGTATTTTGCACACTGGATAAACTGCAAAGTCTGGTCTCACCTTAAGGTCCCTGTGGATGTGCTTCTGGGAGTGAATATATTCGACTCCACTGAGTATCTGCTGAGCAATGCTTCGGCCTTCTTCTCTTCTCTTGGAGACTTGCAGAGACTCTGTGTTCTTCTCTTCAATCCACTCTTTAAGTGTCTTTGTGTCACATAACTCCAGCTGAATATAGAGATAATTAGCCGATGAATTACTTGGAGGCCTACAAAAGAAAGGACAAAGAAAAAAATGGAATCACTCTCCTTTAAAGTGGCAACGTTTTTTTTCCCTTTAACCGCTCATTATGAAGTAAACGTTGATTGCGCAAAGTAATGGCTATAGAAAAATGACACTATTTGCATTTAGATCGGTTCCCTATAAGCTTCACTTTCACTATGCAAGTCTGTCTGCCACTGGGTACGATCTCCAGAGAAACTTAACCCGTCAAATAAAAAATAACCCCTATGACAGAGGATGCAAAAGAGGCGAGGAGGGAGAGGGTTAAAAACAAGAGCGAACCTTGGACGAGCATTCACTCACTGGAAAATGCTTCAGGGAAAAGTTGTCTATGTCGAACTTGAAATTTTTTAACTTGAAATAAAAAGTGAAGACTGAAGGTAAGTGCATGAGACTCACGGCAAAGAGCTGTAACCAGCTGAACTGTCAGTTGATTCAGAATCCCCCTGGTACTCTGAATCCTCCATCCAAGAATTGTAGTATCTGACGATATTATGGTGGAGGAGGTCTGATAATGTCCCCACCTCTCGAAGAGATGTCCTGATCCATAAGTGAATACAAAATAAAGAGTCATTAACAAAGTAATTAGCAGGAATGAAATACCTAGATTATGCTAAATACTAAAGGTTGTTTGGGAGTTTTTTCTGATCCGATGTGAGGTTTTGGGACAGGGATGTCTATGTGTTCAGATTGTAAAGCACTCTGAGGCAATTTTGTAATTTGTGAAAATGGGCTATACAAATAAACTGAATTGAATTTAATAAATACGGTACAATGCACACTGGAGCCATACAACTTTATACTTACTCTTCATAGCGGACAACCTTTACAGCAAAATACTTCTCCTCCAATTTATGTCTTGCTTTGTAAACACAACCATAGGCTCCTCTGCCAAGATACACGATGGTGTCAAAGTCTGAAGTAAACCTGCAGAGATTAACGCTATATTTAGGCAAAAGGTTTAATAAAAACATTTAGCTTCTTCTTGATTGTACAACATTTATTGTGAGAGAAGTTTAAGACCATAACAGCATATAAAACACATGCTGCAGTGCAAATGAATGTTGTTTCTTTCATACCTTGACTGGATGGATGTTTCATTCTGACTATTTCCAGTACTCTGGTCTTTGACCTTAGAGAATACAGGAATAAACGGATTAAAAAGTTTTACTCGCTCGGATTATTAAATTGTATATTCTTAAGAACTAGGACATACAATGTATCGTCTGCAACTTCAAAACAACTAAGTTGCATATCGTCTTTTATTGTGATATAAAGTGCAGACCTGATCCTGGGAAGAGTTGGTTGAATCTGTGGATATGATTGAGCCTCCTGTTCCAACTGCTGATGATGATGATGCTGGTTCATTGGACTCCCTTGAGGATTATAATGTGAGACATGAGTATAGCTTTCTCGTTATTTACCTCTATGACTTGCTCTTAATGACAATAAGTGCCTTACATGGCGGGAACAATGGGTGGTCCGCCGTCCTCGGTTGATCTGACAGACACCTGCAATGCACAGAAAAGGTGTTTGTCATCATGTTAGACATCATCACAGAATAAAAGACCATTTCCTGGAACTAAAATACAGAAGTACAATCACTCAAATTTAAAAAGAAAATGTCTTCCTTGATTGTTTTATGGGAAGGGTTATCCAAAATAAAAGCACGTAGGTTGTGGTAAATATGGCCCAAAATCGTACATTTAGATTTCGACTGCGATGAAACTAACCCAAATCTGACAATGATGTATTAGGTGCTACATGGAACTGTTGTATTATCGCATGTATATTTGAATGATTTAAAGAAGTACAAAACATGGAATACCTTGCTGTCCCAGTCGGTCTGTTCTTGGAGAGCAGACCAAGCCAGCTGAGCTGCATTTTGTTTGGCTTTCTTGATAGTCTTACCCTCACCCACAGGGTAGTCCTTTTTGTCTATCCTTAATTTGTAGAAAAATCTGTGTTGTTTTTTGAAAAAGTGGAGGTTATTTGGATCATTATGTAAACATTTTGAATATTGTTCAAAGATGAAAATAAATCAAGAGTTAGAACAGATTGTATCTGCAGTGTCTATTCAGAGGTTCAGGTTCATACATACAGATGCTTATCAGGTGGGCCAATTCTCCGATCCTCAACGTATCTAGGGGTGCGGTTTGTTTTCTGACAGTCGTGGTTGACAAGTCCAATAAAATTTGTCTCTGCACAGTTGTTGTCCTGAAAGTTCAGGCGTCTTGTCGCCTCACTGTAATAGAAAAGTAAAATTTTACACTGAAGTCATGAAAATTAAACTGCACATTGTGATTTACTCACCAGATATCCGAAACATTTTGATTCGATTCCTCCTCACGTTGAGCTGATGTGGAGTTGAAACTCTCTTTAGGCAAGGGCAGTGGATGACTTGGGGGGGAGTGGAGAAGAGGAAGATCTCCTGGCAGGAGCTGTGGGAGATGGAGGCATTTAAGGCGAGCTTCACCATCAGGGCCGCTTATGATGTACTGCCGTCTCCCAAGAATCTTAGCCAGTGGTACGGAGAAGACCCCACATGCTCCGTCTGCCCGACTCCAGCTGCACTAAAGCGCATCCTGGTGGGCTGCAAGACCGGCCTCACTCAAGGCCGGTACACCTGGTGCTACAATGCCTTGCGGCAGTGCTGGAGAGTCGACGGATGAGCATCAATGCCCTTCCTCCATCATCTCGTAGGCCAGCAACAACATTTGTCCAGGAGGGCGGGGGCCAAGTCACTCTCACCACCTCAAGACCAGAAACTGGACAGCTAAGTGGGGCACGGGACTGGAAGATGCTGGCAGACCTAGGCCAGAAGCTCCACTTTCCATCAGAAATAGTAACAACAAATCTGCGAAAGCTAAGGTCTGCCCAGTTGAAGTAGGCTGCAGAGGAATTGTAGCCACCTCAACATCCAGGCTTCTTCGAGAGATGGGAGTGCGGGGGAAGGCCCACAGGCAGGCAGTCAATGACCTTTCTAGGGAAGTCAGTGCATGGCTGTGGATAAAGAGGAAGGACTCCGCCTGGGCTGTTGGATGAGTGATGACATCTAGGAAGTGAGCCCTTGAGAAGGAGGGCGCCCACTTGATAACCCATAGGATGCCATCAATCATTCGACCAGCCCACAGAGTCTTGAGTATGCAGAAAGGGATATTAACACCTTGTCCTACATAACAGATCGGATAGCAGTCTTAAAAATAAAAAAAGGAAAATGTTTGTGATGGTTCACACAGTGGATTGTGGCCTGCTGAGTATGTGGCACCCTAAAAACAGAAAAATCTACTAGAGCTTTTGTGATAACGCTACAGTCTTCCGTCTGCAGAAACTAGTGTGCATGATTACGTACCTCTGTAGTATTACTGCCACATATCTCGTGATGTACAAGCTTGGCTGCTTCCTCCTTAGCGTCCTTCTTTGTTCTCCCAGTGGCCACTGGATACTCCTTACCACCAACCACGAACATACAGCATCTAATAAAATAAACGTTTTTATTTAATGACATTTTAAATCAGCTACAAACTACAATGCATTCAAGACTGAAGAGGCTTACTGAGTAGCACCGGTTTGTTCCAGTTTCATTGACTCCACAGGCCTGATTTCACATCTTTTCTGTTGGCTGTATTCATTCAGCCAAGACATGTACTTGGGTTGAGTTATACTTGTCTGATCAGCCGGTGCAGCAGAAGCTCCTGTTGTCGGTTCTGCCTGTCAGGATAAAAACAAATGTACATCAAGGAGATGAGAGCCGTTATTTGGTTTTCCAAACTTTGGAATACTACATTTCACACAAACAGTGAGTCAATAAAGAGGTACAATCATCTTACATGGTTAGTTATTTCCTCAGTCAGGACACTGAGGGCATTTTCAGCTGCTTTCAGTTTGGCTTCCTTCTTGTTCTTCCCCACACCTTCAGGATAAGGCTTACCACCCAGGACGGCTCTCACTGTAAATCTGAGAATAAATGATACAATTTACAAGAATGTTGTAGGAGGTTGCATCACAAAGACAAGAATCTACAGGTGAGGTTGAAACTTCACTAACCACACCTTGTCATGGAAACTAATGTCAATAAGCTAGAAAAAGTTATTAATTTGATAACATGATAACTATATACCTTTAAATTAAGCACTATAACAGGTTGTGTTTTCTAATATTTCACGACTGGTCTCAGAACAATTATTGTATGATATCTAACCCAATGCTGAGTTCACTAAATATTGAGGTTCAACACCATGAACAGCATATAAAACTGTGGAAAACTGGGAAGAAAACTGTGGATATCTTGTTACTTTAAAAAAGTCATTTGTCTTTTTTAAAGTAACAAGATATCCAGTGTTCTTCTTGTTACACCGACGTACTTATCACGTAGTAACAGCTGACACACGTCGAGGAAGCACGTGAAACATACCTGCAGAGAACTACGATTGGCCTAAACACCTGGTTCATGTTTTTTAAAACAAAAACACACGATGAAATAGTCCCCTCCCATTAAATAAGAACATGTCCAGCTTAAGTGCCACATCTCTTCAAACCTTTTCTCCATAACCTCTCATGTCGCACCAGAGAAAGTGTTCAACTCACGTCCGAATGTGATCGGGGCCGACACAGCCAACGTCCTCGTATTTCAGCTCTAAACGCTCTTTCTGCGCATACAAGTTGAGATCAGCTATGGCCATTATTAATAACTCAGACACATTACAACAGAGTGTAACTCAGAATACGAACTAACGATATATTATCGTCTGTGTTTTCATCTCAAATCTACTTCCACGGACAACCGGGCGGTTTTAATTCAGCTTCAACCTCTAAGTTTCGTTTTCTCGGTAAACGTCACACATCGTGGCACCTTCATGTGCTGTCGGAAATATCAAAACTGTGGATGGAAACTCACTGGGGATACAATGAAACCATGGGTAAAATGTTAGTAATTTATCGTAAAAGTGATGTGTTTGTTTTGGCTATTATAGCTGGAAGTTGTTCATCTTCTCGGTCAATACTTGTTTTGACATATTCTTTTATTTTACAGGTACAGTGGTACATTTAGGAATGTAATATAATAAATATATTTTCTTCAATCACCTTAACTGTGTTATTGAGCCATTTATATGTAATGTATTGTATGCTAGAGATCGCTAAACCTTCCCTAAATTATTGTTCCCTATAAATAATTCCTACATTTAGGGAACAATGGAAACGCGTTGTGCTTGTCTTGTCTCATGTTGCCCCTTGGTGGCAATCCAGCTCCAGAATGTGTATGTCTTTAACCTTGTTTCAAGTAACCAATCCTGACCAAAGTATTATTTCACCAAACATCCCGCCACAAGCAAAAACTTTAAGAGTTATTTTGGAAATTACAGCTGTCAGAAACGGCAAGTGAATCTGCTATTGAATCACCTGCTGCTGCATGTAGGCTTACAGTGAGGAGAGATGAGCTGCTGGGGCAGAGCATGGAGGTAACGTTGTCAATTAAATCAATCAATCAATCAGCTAGCTTGCTATTTGCCTTGACAACTACTGTTGCTGTTGCTGCAGTTAAATGACTCTCAAAGGGCAATTATTCGATGCAACATGGAATATGCAGCCACACTTGTTTATATGGTAGCCTATGATGCTTTTTCTGAGCAAACGTGGCCTTTTTGTATGAAGGCATGATGGGCGGGAGAGAATGCAGGCTCCCGCTCCAGCAGCTCCACATTGCAGCAACATAAGGTAGCTGTGAGGGATTTGGATTATGAGTGTTGGCGAATTGCGTTGCTCCCGTGGCCATGCGTTTGTTGTTTGCTGTCAGTCGGGGCATAGAATTACTGTTATGAACATGATAACGTTGTCCTCTGTGGTGTTAAAACAATAAATATCTTAATTGTTCAACTATTAGCCTTCTCCATTTCCAGCTTCACCCGCTACACCACACGTTATAAAAACTTGTAAAATCAGTTGCAAGCTTCCTGCCTGATGAACTATTCTAACCCTAATTAACCAAAGTCCTCTGCCTAATCTCAACCATTCAAGGCTAATGCCTAACCATTATCATCTCACGAATGGTTGCACATCCTACAGGTTTAGCAAAGCAGTGAGAAATGCGAAACGACTGTACAGCGAGAAACTGCAACACCAGCTCTCAGTGACCTCTGAAGAGGTCTCGGACAGATCACCAACTACAAGCCTAAGACCCCCCACTCCATGAATGACCTCCGCCTGGCAGACGAGCTGAATGAGTTCTACTGTAGATTTGAAAGACAATGGGTCAGTCCTGACATCTTCAACACCTCCCTGGAGACAAGTCACCCCCCAAAAACCTAGGATCACCAAACTCAACGACTACCAAAAACATACGATCACCGAACTCAACGACTACATGCTCGTCACCCTGACATCTGTGGTCATGAATTCCGTTGAGCACCCAGTCCTGTCCCACCTCAAAGCCCTCACCGACCCACATCTGTACCCCCTGCAGTTCGCCTACAGAGCCAACAGGTCTGTAGAGGATGCTATCAACATGTCCTTCACTTCATCCCCCAGCATTTGGACGCCCCAGGATCCTACGCCAGGATCCTGTTTGTAGACTTCAGCTCTGCCTTCAACACCATCATCCCGTCTCTGCTGCACGACAAGCTCTCTCAGCTTCATGTGCCCGACTCCACCTGCAAGTGGATGACAGACCTCCTGTCCGACAAGAAGCAGCACGTGAGGCTGGGGAAACACGTCTCAGACTCTCGTCCATCAGCACCGGTTCCCCCCAAGGCTGCGTTCTGTCCCCTCTGCTATTCTCCCTGGACACCAACAGCTGCACCTCCAGTCACCAGCCTGTCCAGCTCCTGAAGATGGCATATGACACCAGTCTTTCTGCTTTCTGAGCTCCATCAGAACCCAGGACCTCAAATGGGAGCTGATCATCAGCTCCATCACTAAGAAGGCGCATCAGGGGATGTTCTTCCTGAGGCAGCTGAAGAACTTCAACCTGTAGAAGACAATGATGGTGCACTTCTACACCTACGCCATCATCGAGTCCTTCCTCTGCTCCTCCATCACCGTCTGGTACGCTGCAGCCACCGCCAGCTCTGCTGAGAGGGTGCTTGGCTGCAATCTGCCGTCCCTTCAGGACTTGTTCGCTTCAAGGACCCCGAGTAAGAAAAATTGTAGCCGACCGCTCTCACCCTGGACACAGAAAGTTTGAGTCCCTTCCATCTGGCAGGAGGCTGCGGTCCATCAGGACCAAGACCTCACGCCACACAAACAGCTTATTCCCGTCAGCAGTCAGACTCACTAACATTTTATATTCTTCTGTACATTTAGTATGTATCAATTCTTGCACTTTGTTGATTGTTTAATGTTATTGTTGTTGCACAACGTTGCACCACCCGGCATGACATATTCCTTGTATGTGAAAACATACTTGGCAATAAAAGGTTCGGACTCTGATTCTGACTAAAAGGATGCCTCAACACTTTAAAACTAACTAAAACACGAACCTTGATTTTACGTAGCGGTTGGCAACCAGCATTTTAGGTGCATTACTGCCTCCTGCAAGCGTGGACCCGATTACATCCTCCCCATTAAACCTGTCTGAGAAATGCAATTGAAGAAACACTTCCCATGTTGATTATTGTCTTTCTATCGGAATGTTGAAATCTACAGCAGACCACAACAGAACATACAATGCGTTGTTATCATTTTACTTGTTTGATTTTTAGACCTAATGAGCTCCAAAAGGACATACGGCATTGACTACAAATCCAACCGCTGTTGGACATGGCCTTATAATTACTTATAATTATTTATCATCAAACACTTTTTTAACATGCATTTGATCAAATCATTAGAGGTAGTGTCACATATGCAGATAATTCAGTTAAACTTTGGTAAAACATCCCTCCACCGAAGCCTAATTTGCAATGACAGTTGAATACAGAAAGTACAGAAAAAGTAAGAAAAAGCTCAATATAATTTCCTCATATTTATATAATGAATGCTAGGAAGTGCATTAATAAAAAATATGACAAATAGGGACAATGTGCATTGTTAAACATCACTGTGTAAGATATCCAGACTTAGCCAGAGGGCTATTTTTCCAATGTTGTTTCTGGCCCACATGAAGTACAATCCTTAACTGTGCCATTTTCATAGTGTCATTGGCGGGAATAATGTCATATGAATCTGTCAAGCACAATGTTGTTTCCCACTAAGCCACCTTTATATTTCATCACATTTACCTGACCATGAAATGAAGATGTAAAAAAAAATAGAAAATTTGCATGGCATAACTGACTCACCAGTCACTCATGCCACACTACGGAAGTCACCCAAAAGCACTATTTTTCGCCGATTTACAGCAGGATAACGTGGAAGCTACAGCCCACGGAATTACCAGGATTAATATTCAACTCACGTTTTATCATCGTCCGGGCCCACCTCAAACCCCTCATACTGCAGCTCACAGCGGGTTTCCCGTACGTACTCGTTTAGTTCAGAAATATAGTTTCTAGTTTCCATCATAAATAAATAAAGTAGCCGGAATATGGCCTCAAAACGCAATATGTTGTTTCATAGTTATTTATAATTCAACCGATCTGTCCAGTGGCGTGCACACACCTCAGTCAAGGTGCATGTTCTTTTGTAGAAAGGGGACCCTCTTACATGCTAGAGTGCACTCAGCTCATGTTAATGTTACAGTAACGAATCATTAAGACGGCCGGGGTTGACAGGTTGAAGCTGTGGGGGGCTCGGCTCTGGATATGATTATAGATCATATCTCGCTGCCATACAGCTGTGCAGGTTGCGAGTGAGAAAGGTTGAGAGCCAGATGTTGAGTGTGAAACATGAACATACATGTAGGCCTGTGTCAAATGATATGGTTGAACTGGATATGAAGCTATTCCTACACTCAGTAGAGGTAACACATCTGTCATATCCGGTATCAGAACCAGGTTGAAGGTTCAACTCCTAATGCGAGGGTCTGGCTTTGCAATGCTGACTTGACCATGTTGTGGCAAAATGAAGAACAGAGAGACAATGATTCGATGTATAGCAACCCAGCGGGACTGTATTAATGAGCACAAGGCAACATCCAACAAGTGAACAAGTCCGTCCTTCTAGAATATTGCGCACATATTTGTAGTGTAAATGTAACCCTCCCATCAGACCTTTTAACCAATCACATCAATTATTTGAAGAGCCGGGCACATGATTTACTCCGGTTGGATCAAGGTGACAGTGACCCGACTGCACTAGATAACCAGGGATCGTAGTCCGCATTCAGGAGAACATCTGTTAACTAACAGTGTCATAGCAAGGTACATCATTATTTATGTTGGCTAAGGAAAAGCAATATCTAACTAATAGACCATAAAGTATTTGAAAAGTGTATACACTGAAATAACGTTTATATGAGAGTGATTCATATAGGCGATAAAGAGGAGGAGACATAACTCCCAATAATAGCTTCTAGTGGGATAAAGAGGACTTTGTAAAACAGCAAGAAAAATTAGATAAACACTCAAGTATACGCAATTAAAGGTAAAGACAACACATCGTCGAAGTCTGATACTAGAACAATGTTTCAAGTTTCAAGTTTCAAGTTTTTATTGTCACATCCCCTTTTATACAAGTATAATCGGTTCGTGAAATTCTTATGTGCAAAACACCCGACAGCAGTAGCAGACTAAAAAAAGAATAAGAATGAGAATAAACTATACAATATCCACACACAAAAAAGAAGAAAGTATTAACAATATATATATAAAACAATGTAATAGAATATACATCATGACAATATATATATATAAAACAATGTAATAAAATATACACTTTTTGAGACTATATATATATATATGTATATACATACAATATATATATACAATATATATATATATAAACAATGTAATAAAATATACACCATGGCCATAGGTATTCACAGAATATGTTCTGGTGTGTAGTGTTAATGAGGGTCTCAGTCCTTGTTCAGCAGCCTGATGGCCTGACTGAAGAAGCTGTCCCTCAGTCTGTTTCACTTGATACTGCCGCCTGCCTGACGGTAGAAGGGTGAACAGTTTGTGGCCGGGTGGTTATTGTCTTTCATCATCCGTTTGGCCCTGGCCACGCACCGCTTGGTGTATATGTCCAGGATGGAGGAAGCTCACCTCCAACGATGTACTGTGCCGACCGCACCACCCTCTGTAGTGCCCTACGCTCCAGGGCGGTGCAGTTCCGGTGATGCAACCTGTCAGAACACTCTCGATGGTACTGGTGTAGAATGTTCTGAGGATGCGGGAGGCCATGTTGAATTTCCTCAGTCGCCTAAGGAAATACAGGCGTTGTTTTTCACCACGTGAGTGGTGTGCGTGGTCCATGTGAGGTCCTCGGAGATGTGCGCCGAGGAACTTGAAGCTGCTGACCTCTCTACTGCAACTCCGTCTATGGAGATGGAGGTGTGCTCTCCTCTCCGCTTCCTGTAGTCCACGATCAGCTCCTTGGTCTTCTTGGCGTTGAGGACGAGGCTGTTCTCCTGGCACCACTGTACCAGTGATCCAACCTCCTCCCTGTAGGCTGTCTCCTTGCCGGGTGATCAGCCCCAACACTGTTGTGTCGTCAGCAAACTTGATGATGACGTTGGAGCTGTGCATGGCCGTGCAGTCGTGGGTGTACAGGGAGTAGAGGAGAGGGCTCAACACGCATCCCTGAGGGGCTCCCGTGTTGAGGGTCAGCGGCTCTGAGGTGGTACTGCCCATCCTCACCACCTGGCGGCCCGACAGGAAGTCCAGTATCCAGCTGCACATGGTAGAGTGTAGGCCTAGACCTCTGAGCTTGGTGTCGAGCTTGGCGGGAACAATAGTGTTGAACGCTGAGCTGTAGTCCACAACCAGCATCAGTTCCTCCCTCCAGGTGGGAAAGGCGGTGTGAAGTGCCATGGCAAGGTGGATCTGTTTTGACGATATGCAAATTGCCATGGGTCCAGCGTGGCAGGCAACATGGAACAAATGAAGTCCTTGACCAACCTCAAGCATTTACTGACAATCGAGGTGAGGGTCTCCAGTCATTCAGGCAGGTTACCTTGGGGTGTTTGGGGACAGGCACAATGGTGGACATCTTGAAGCTCTCAGGAACAGCAGCCTGGGACAGGGAGAGGTTGAAGATGTCTGCGAAGACTCCTGCCAAGTGGGCTGCACATGCTCTGAGGCGCGCCCGGGATGTGGTCGGGACCTGCCGCCCGGATGTCCACCCGCTTGAAGGCTCTTCAGCCTCTGAGATGATCAGCAGGCTGGTCTCCACGTCGAACCGAGCAAAGAATGTATTTAGCTCGCCTGGGAGGTTCTCTTCACCGCTGGTTCTCCCTCTGAAGTCCGTGATTGTCTGTAGCCCTTCCACACACCTCTCACGTCATGGCTCTTGTGCTTCTCCTCCACCTTGGTCCTGAACTCCCGCTTGGCAGAGCCGATGGTCTCTCTTTGTATTCCGCCATATTCCGAAGTCAAGTGCAGCGCGAACATCGCCATTTATCCACGGTTTCTGGTTGGGATAAATCCGAACCGACTTGGTAGGAACAACGTCATCTATGCATTTCTTGATGAACCCGGTGACTGACGGCGTACTCACTGGCGTTGTTGTCCGGGCGACCCTGAACATATCCCAGTCAGCACGTTCAAAACAGTCCTGTAGCATAGACTCCGATTGGTCCGACCAGCGTTGCACTTCCTTCACAGCGATTGGTTGCTGCTTTAGCCTCTGCCTGTAGGCGGGAGTAGTTGGATGGGCGGTGGTCCGATTTGCCGAGCGGTGGGCGGAGGAGGGCTTTGTATCCATCCCGGAAGGGAGTGTAGCAGCCCCTCGTGTTGCTTTTTATGTGTTGGTAGAACTTGGAGAACTTTCTTCAGGTTCGCTTTGTTGAAGTCCCACAATGAAAGCAGCCTCGTGTGCCGACTCCTGCTCGCTGATCGCCGAGTTCCTTCAGCGCTATGTCCATGTTAGCTTGAGGCGGAATGTACACAGCAGTTACGGTGACTGCTGTAAACTCCATGGTAGCCAGAATGGTCGACACATGAGCATTAGGTACTCCAGGTCCGGGGAACAGAACGACTTGAGAGTATGTACATGACTTTGGTTGCACCAAGATCTGTTTATCATGAGACATACCCCTCCACGATCTTTACCAGAGAGAGTCTTTGTTCTGTCCGCGGTGGACGGAAAATCCTGCCGGCTCGATGGCTGAGTCGGTAACCTCCTCCGACATCCATGTCTCCGTAAGGCAGATGATGCAGTTGTCCTTAGTTTCCGGTGGAATTGAATACGAGCCTGGTCCAAAGACTGTACATTTGCCAGTAAAATGGTGGGTAGTCTCAGCCTAACCATCGCGCCTAAAATGGACGGAGATAGTTCCGCTACTGTTCCTGGCGTCCGAGTAAGAGTTGAAAAACTATCAATCTCCAGAAGTGTGCATCTGTCGTACGTTAACATGCTGCTAACGTTTTGTGCAAAAATAGTCGCAATAAGAAGAATAAATAACAAAAAACTACTACAAAATCCGGGAGCTCGCAACACAGCAGCCATCACGTACGGCGCCATATCAGTGAGATAAAAACTTAAGTATAAGCAATTAAAGGTAAAGACAACACATAGTCAAAGTCTGACATTAGGAGAAGATAAAAACACAGACCTGAATAAGAACTGACTGACAAACTGACTGTTGACGAATACACCCGGGTGGCTTTGCATGATTACTAACTAGTGGCTATGCATAACACAAACTATTGGCTTTGCATGATTATGAACTAATAGCTTTGTTTTACAATTTGTTTTTGTTATTATTATTTTATTTTATATTTTTTTAGAATTATTTTAAGAATGCAGCAGTGAGCATAATCTAAACGATGATTAATGAGAAATAACCTGCTTGGACTTTATAAAATAAAATAGAGGGGGGAATGAGTGTGACACCAGTGGAACGTGTAAAGAAGAGAGGTAGAACTAAAAACCATTTACTTGTTTAAGATTGAAGGTCAGGGAGTTAGGAAAGAGTGTAAGAGACGGGTTTGTGGAATTAATAGATTAATAGAAAGACAAAGCAAGTCAGAGGGGGCGAGAAGAGAGAGCATAAAGGGGAGTTAGGAAAGAGTGTAAGAGACGGGTTAGTGGAATTAATAGATTAATAGAAAGACAAAGCAAGTCAGAGGAAGAGAGCAAAGGGAGTTTAGGAAAGAATAAGAGACGGGTTGAGTTAATTAATAGAAAGAATAAGCAAGTAAGAGAGAGCAGAGAGGGGAGTTAGTTCAGATGCATTTAACACCGCATGACATGTTAACAGGCACACCGATGCCAGCACCTCAACTCAGGGGGCCCTACAAGGGACCCCCACTTGAGAAGCTGCAGCTGGAGCTAAAAGACTATATGGAGCAACTAACTGCCATACATAGATCTATCTATCTCCAGGAGAAGGGAAAGGAACCGAGGTCCGACCAGAAACCTGAGAAACCAGTGGTACCAGGGGTACATCAAGATCTTCTGACGAAAGTGGCGAAGACGGAAGGTCCCGCCAACAGCGGTCCAGGTCGAAGGAAGTACAACGTGGTATCACTTGAGTCTTTGCACGAAGGACAAAACCAAGGACTGTTGAAAGCAGAGGACAATGACCAACAAGGTGAGCCTGGAACATGTGTTAAAACTAATGAGCTTCCTGATATGGACGTTGACGGGGAGCATGGGGAAGGAGAGACCGACGATGGTGGAACCTGAGACGACATCAGAGAGCATGCAGGACAGCAGCCAGATGATGACCCTTCATCCATCTTAAAGAGAAGCCAGGAGCCATGAATCAAGTTGAGTACGATGCAACCACATATATTCAAACCCATGATAGACCAGGACCTATGCCAGCATTGTTATAGCTTACACTTAGAAATGCTAGCAGGGGGGGATGGTTATGGGATTGGTTAGACCAAATGTTTGGAGAATGGGGGTCTGTATTGGTAAATATGGGCATTAACGCATTGATAGTACTAATTGTAGCTTTTCTATTGGCATGTTGCATCGTACCCATCTTGAGGAGGCAGTGTCGGAGAACTATGGACAAACAGATGGGTGTTATGGCTGACCTCTAACTGACTCAGATGATGAACATGATGACGATCGATCGAGGGACAAAGGCCCAGTTTGCTCAAATGGTGATTGAACCCGTTTCGGACTAACTGAAGGAGTCAGACTGCATGGAGGAAACAGGACTAGAAGGCATTTCAGCCAAGACGACAACCTAAAGGTTGTTGAAAGAAGAACAAGCGCGACACCAGGCGCCTATGGCAGGGGCTACGGACTATCACAGACTACCAGAGCAGACCCCGCGCAATGGTGAGTGCCGACGCATCCCTAGCGGACGACCTGAACTCATTTTATGCACGGTTTGAGGCTAGCAACAACAGCGCTAGCTCGCTAACAACAACGGTGAGTTCTACCGCTGGGGATGAACACACACTCTGTGACCGAGCACAGTGTGAGGAGGGCTCTGTTGAGGGTGAACACCAGGAAAGCTGCAGGTCCAGATGGCATATCTGCGAGTACTGAAGACCTGTGCTAACCAGCTAGCTCAGTGTTCACCACAATATTCAACCTCTCCCTGGCTGAGTCCGTGGTCCCCGCCTGCTTCAAGAGATCCACTATTGTCCCTGTGCCCAAGAATGCTTCTCCAGCATGTATGAATGACTACCGACGGTGGCCCTCACCTCGGTGGTCATGAAATGCTGAGAGGCTGATAAAGGACTACATCTGCGCCTTCCTCCCTTCCTCCATGGACCCGCTGCAGTTTGCTTATCGCCCAAACAGATCCACGGATGATGCTGTCTCCCAGGTACTGCACACCACACTCTCTCATCTGGACAGCCAGAGGGGGCTATGTGAGACTGCTGTTCATTGATTATAGTTCAGCTTTCAACACCATAGTCCCCTCAGACTGGCGGCAAGCTGATTGAGCTGGGACTGAACACCCCCTGTGTGCTTGGATCCTGGACTTCCTGACCGCCAGGCCACAGGTGGTCAGGGTGGGCAGACACACTCCACACCCTCACCCTGAACACAGGATCCCCTCCCTGTACACACATGACTGTGTGGCCAGGTTCAGCTCAACACCATCATCAAGTTTGCGGATGACACAGTGGTGGTGGGCCTGATCTCCAGAGAAGGCCTACCTGGAGGAAGTTGCTGATCTGTCACTCTGGTGCCAGGACAACAGCCTCATCATGAATGTCACCAAAACTAAGGAGCTGATTGTGGACTTTAGGAGGGTACAACAACAGAGGGCGTACTCACCACTGGGGATTAACGGGACTACTGTGGAGAGGGTGAGCGGGTATAAATACCTGGGAGTCCACATCACCGAGGATCTGACATGGTCAACAAACACAGACACTCTGGTGAGAAAGGCAAGGCAGCTGAGGAAATTTAAAGTTTCCCAGAGGATCCTTCAGTCCTTCTACTCTGGAGCTGTAGAGAGCGTCCTGACAGGAAGCATCACAGCCTGGTTCAGGACAGGAAGGCTCTGCAGAGAGTAGTCTCCCACCCTGCAGGACTTGTACACCAGGAGGTGCAGAACCAGAGCCGGCAGGATCATGAAGGATCCTCACCACCCCAACAACAGACTGTTTCAGCTGCTGCGGTCAGGCAGGCGCCTCCGTAGTCACGCTGCAAGAACAGAGAGACTGAGACGGAGTTTCTTTCCTCAGGCCATCAGGACTGTGAACTCCGACCTCACCAGGACCCCCACATAGACCCACACAACTGCCCCTCTTAGGCACACACACACACACACACACACTTAGTGTACATATTGTGTTGTTTTTTATTGTAAATAGTGTGTACTTGTTGCCCTTGCACATTCCTGCTGAGCATTGCCACTTTCATTTCACTGCACACCCTGTGTGTGTATGTGACAAATAAAACATCTTGAATCTTGAATCTTGAAAGTCCAAGATCACCACGTCACATGTTGGATTATCTTTCCAGAAGGACGAAGCGTGAAATTTATAACAAATAAGAGTATGTTACTATAAAATGCATGTATTAATCAAATGATCCCCAAAGCAAATTACTAGTGTTTTAGCAAAAACACATGTTGAATTGAGGTATATTATAAACTGTGCATCTAATAATTACTGGTATAGGGTTAAATAATTAGCAGAAACTACAATGTGTGGTGAATCAGTTAAATGCATGTTTGTCTTAAGAACAGGTTCACTTCATGCCAGTGGTGGTCGCTTGGCGGGCAAGGACCATAAGGAAGTTTTTCCTGTAACAGCAACCTATGGGTTTTTTCGTCCTTATATGAAAAGTGAACCTTTAATATTGCATCATGTATTTGAAATCAGGTTGTTAAATTAAAATGTTATGTATTCTTATATAATCAAGCATAGAGTGTATAACCACTACGTTGTATAACCAGTGTTTCCATCTGACTGCAGCCGGCCAGTCACAAAGACAGATAACACATTCAACAGCCTGACAGTGGTGGTTTTTACCAGTAACACACCCTCTTATGATATTTAGTGGTTTATGATGATGAATGTCTTCCCTGCACTGCCTTTATGTTACATTGATATTCATTTGAAAAACAAACAAATCAGCGTTCCATTTTCCTTGCCACTTACCAGTTTCTTGACTACATTGCTCAGCGTGATCTTAACAGAATACTCACTTATTAAGTGTAATTCATGAACATCCAAAATGCTGTGTCTTCATATCTGAACACAGTTGTCTTGCACTTAGTTTTGGGAATCAATGACAGAATTCTTAAATCCAAACATTTGATACAGGGTGATTTCCAGGTCAGCGCCACTTATTCAGGCCTGATAGACACTCATGAATAAAAAAACAAAGCAGATTATCAGTAGAGGAACCAACATCATTCAACACCCACTAAAATGCACAAATTGTGAAAAAGACAGCAAACTTTACAGAGAATAAATGACCATAACACCGTAGTTGTCAATGTTTTATTTCCCCATTTATTACAAAGCAAAGAGTGTAATGTGGCATCAATCAACATAGAATGCATTATTTTAGTATCAGATGTCAAAGTAATTACACAGGACATGATTACATATTAAAAGTGAATAATGTTGCATTAGGGTCATTCCATGGGTTTTACATGTATACATTTTGTTCAAACCATATATATATACATATATATAAATATATATAATACATATATATATATAAATATATTCTATTTGAGACCAAATAAAATTACATTTGTTAAAATATGTTGGGAGAACTTTGAGAAAAACATGATTTTTATTGCCCGTAGGAATGTTATCATGTTCCCCCCTCTAAAAGTAATTTCAATTTAAATCTCTTAAGCATGGAGCCTTTTTTAGGGTGCTATATCTTTAGACATACAACTCCTAGAGCCATGAATGTTGGTCAGTGCACAGACAAAACCATGTACACAACATCCAAATGACAGAAAGGCATATGCAGATGACGTATCTTTCATTACTAACCCTTGAAAATGGAAAAAAAACATGGCCCAGTTAGCCCCTAAGTATATACATATAGAAGTGTCCATACTTCTCGTTAGAAATAGTCTTCAATTGATGTCATACCAGATTGTAGGGGCTCTAACATAACCAGAATCGAATATATGGCAAGTATGACCCCTCAAGGTTGCAATTTGTTGCCTTTTTGAGATATCAAAATTGCAATGTAGACTCATTCCTAGGTTTATAGATTCATTGTGATTAATGTGGACATATTGTGTGTAAAGTTACAAGTTAAACTGTGAATGTGTCATGACACACATGGCATCTCACTTATGTAGCCAACAACATAATATTAATGACATGTTCCCAACCATGCTCCTGGAGACCAATCGCACCTGACGCTACAGTAATAATCAGATGTACCAGAGAGGTCCAAGTTTCCTCTTTATTTTTGTGTGCTGTTCATGAAGGGGTCATTATACACAATTGGGTATAATGAGCGTTAAATGTGGATCACGTTAAATGTGGAGGGCCATTGACTGCATGTTTCAATGTTGCGACCCTATGGTGGTCGCAAAATCTGTCCAGACAGAAATGTTACCACCCAGTAAAGTAATCCAAACTTCGTTTGCGGTGGTTCCTGCTACAGTAAGACCACATTTTGCCACAGTGCCTCACACACTTATTCACAAGCTGAAAACAACTGCAGCTTCACCGTTGCGACTGGTACTGAAGACAACATGGATGGAAATTGTACATTTACAAAATGCCCACCTAGAGATGCTCTTTTCACATACTTGTTTTATGGTCCTTGGAATAAGTCCACATTGCCATTCTTGCCATTTCTTGATTTTGATGACGTTAGAGCCTTTGAAATTTGCCAAAACATCAATAAAATGCTGTATAACTAATTGGAAGAATGGAAATGTCCATTTATATATATTTAAGGAACTGTTTGGGCTCCCCAAACTACCCATTTTGCACTTTTTCCATTTTTAAAGGTCAGTAATGAAAGATAACAGTTTTGTCTGTGCCACTACCAATGTTCATGGCTGCAGGAGTTACGTTACTGAAGATATTGAACCCTAAAAACTGCATGCAATGTTTTGGTCTCGAACAGCATTTACAAGAAAAAAACCCTAAAATTTATACAAACCGTCTGATCTTGATTTGACACGCATAGTACAGCCCAATCCTCAGATTATAAAACCAGTAGTATACTTATGATACATTTGATTTTGTTACTTTTTGATCCATTTTGTTAGATCAGATCATAAGACAGTTAAAGAGACACTCCCCAATAAAAAAAAAGGTGTGAATAAAAAAACGATGGAATACAACGCTGAATTAATAGTCACACTTGTGATGACTGATGGCTTTACCTGTTGTTTCATTATTTCCTTGTCAGACTCAGAAAGTCCTACTGGTGCGTCGTTCATCTTTAAGCATTGTAAGTGTTTGAGAGCACGTTTCCAGTTCCGTCGTTAGTCGACTTGCTTCGGGTCGGTCTTCTGGCGTTTGACACAGCATTGACTTAATGATTTGGATCTGCAACAAAAAGAACCTCATGATATAAATGAATGCCGCCAGTGTCTTTGAGGCTCCACCTAACCCTATTTCCCTCTCAGTGACCTGACCTGGGTGAACTAACAAAGTCAATCTTTTTCCCAACCAGTCATCTGTCCTGCTTGACGTCCAATGTTTTTGTCCTGTTTTGGCCTCTTATCTCACCCAAAGCTCCATACCTCAGCCTCACTACCGTCCTGTTGGAGAGCATCAAAAATGACTGCCCCCCCCTCCTCCCCTCCTCCCCTGCGGAGAAAATACTGTTTCATGTACAAAGTGAAAGAAATAATGCTGGTGTACCTCCAGGGGGAAATTTTGTGGAAATCCCTCAGGGAATTTCTGGTTTCTGGCGTCATCCCAAATCTGGACACAAAAAAAGGAAGAACATTTAATAGGTGTGATACAAATAAATAGACTGTTGTTTTTTTCCACAGATGGCATCCCTGCTATGACAAGTCCAAATGTGTACAGTGAAAAAAGGCCAGTTTACATCGGTGCCGTCTGATTCTGGTACCTATCTTTGAAACAAAGTAAAAGCGAAATGCATTCATTAGTTAACAGTTAATATTGAATTTGAGCAACTCACCTTTTTTTTTTCCGGGCCAGTAAACATGTTCCAAAGGAGTTCAAAGTATACCAACCCCAAAGCAAATATGTCCACTTTTTGATCGTAAGTGGTCCTGCTCTTGCTCCTCTGTCATAAAAGAAGAGCACACTATTACCAAAAGACCCTGAAGCTCAACAGGTCTCCCTTCAACAACCAATATTGAATCCCAAGCTAATGCCAGGGAGACCCTCTCACTTGCTCTGGCGCCATGTAACTTGGGGTTCCTTTGTACACCGTTCTCTCCAAGAGGTTCTCAGCATCGGCGTTATTTTCCACAGTGACCAGACCAAAGTCTCCGATCTTCACTTCCCCATGTTGCCCAAACAGGATGTTGGCAGGCTGACGGCGGGAAAGAAATGAACACAACATGTAGCTTCATGACGTGACGTTATAAATGATGCTTCTATCCACTTCCTCTCACCTTCAGGTCTCGGTGGATGAGCATGTTCGAGTGAATGTACTCGACTGCACCGACTATTTGCTGAGCAATAATTAGACTTTCATCTCTTCTCTTGGAGTCTCGCAGAGATTTCTTCACATTCTGAATATTCTTCTCGTCTATCCACACTCTGAGTGTTTTGGTGTCACACAGCTCCATCTGAATATGCAGGTACTTTACAGATGTATTGTCAGTCGACCTAGAAAAGTAGGAACAGAAAAAATACTTACATATTTTGTCAAATAAGTACAGTAAGGATTTAAATAAGTGGATGGGACTTACTGTGAACTGCTGGAACTGTCATCTGCACTGTCCCATTGGTACCCCGAGTCCTCCAACCAACATGTGTAGTATCGAACAATATTGCAGTGATGGAGGTCTGATAAGGCTGTCACCTCTCGTAGAGCTTTTTTGATCCTAAGCAAAACAAGAACATGGCTCAGTTAGTGAAACTTTTCGCACATAAAAATGTAATTAAAAAAATGAAATATCTTTCATACCCTCTCTCTTTGCAACGGACAATCTTTACAGCATAATACTTATTTAGTAGTTTTTGTTTTGCCCTAAAAACCTTTCCAAAGGCTCCTTTGCCGAGGCTCTCCATGGAGTCATATTCAGTTGTAAACCTGTTAAGATAATACAGGTATTGTTGAGGCAAACTGAACTGAAATATACATATATGAAGTGTTATGAATAGAAAAGTATCTTCATTATAATTTAATACACAAATAAAAGGTCACAGCTGAGCAAAAAGAAAATGCCACTATTGTGCTTCGATGTTTTTATTTTTCATACCTTGACGGGGTTGTTATTTTCTTACTTGGACTACTTCCTGGATTCTTGCCGCTGAAATTGGGCATTTCATCCTGAAGGAATAAAATAGAGTAATGATATAGAGATCCAACTGTTAAACAAAAAGCAAAAAGATTAACTAGCATGATGAATATATCATACTGTACCTCTTTGCTGTGTCTGAAGGCATTTGCGAAATGTGCTGCAATTCTAGACAATAAATATCACAGTCAGCCATAACACCCAGTGGAAATTATTCTGTACTGTTGCTTTACAATGGGTCTCAAAAGATGCCTCACCTTATTTTGGGCTTCACGTCAGGACTTTTAATCTTTGTAACGAGAACCAGAAAAATACAGCCAATTATTATTTTAACATCGATGCATCTATTAAATAAGGTCCAAAATAAGTCTTCCTTTACAATAAGCAATGTTGTGCTGGGAACTTGACTAACTTGGCTGCAATTTCTGTCACAATCTGGGTGTTAATATACTACACTTGTTTGCTCTCACCAAACACATGTGTGAGCGCAAAAAACAACCTGGGATTGTATTGAGTCACTTTCTTTCATTGGAGTTCCAGGTCAGTTAACAAAAACTGACTTCCCCTAAAACTGTCAATTGAAGTAGCTACTCTTCCGCAATAGACTGAGCATTACAAACACATGAGCCACGATAAGGTTTAGAAGATTACACAGGAACCAACAGACCTGATCCTGATTTGATGAATTGGTGAAAAACGCAGAGTCACTTGAAGCCATCGGCACTCTTTTAGATTTTTCACCTTGAGACAACTGAAAGCACAAAGGAAGAGTTCATCACTGTCACAAATGGCCATGCTTTATAGTGATTGATTCTCTTGAGCATTGTGGTGTAACATTACTGTAATAATCATTGGAATATCATTAATAGGATATTTTTAATTAAGGGGAATCATTGGCATGTTTTATTATGTTAAACCTCAGAAGTTCAGTCGAACCTTGGATGTTATCTACTGTTTTTCATGTTTTTTACACAGCCTCTGTGGAGGAGTGACATGTATCAGCTTTTCTCTAGCTCCACAGAAACACACCTTCACTGTTTCCAACTGTTTTGCAGCTGGAAAAGTCCTGTGCTATAAAGAGTGTTTAGTCACAAAATCAAGCAGTAACCATGACCTGTCATCGGCTTTTTAGCTCTGCTGTTTATTGGGAATTTCTTCTGATATTTCTCGAAACATGATATTAAGTATGTGTTTGTTTATTTGGTGAAACATTATAAGGAATCTACAATAAAAGGATAGAAAAAACATCTTGTGGCACTTTTGGGTCACCTTTAAGGTTTTTAAAGGAAAGTAGGTTTTAGTGGAGCAGAATAACAGATCAGGAAAGCATCAGGAAAACGTACGCAAAGAGCCAGTTCTGCAGTCTACTATGTGACATATATATAAATTTAAAAAAAGATCATATTAAAACAGCAAATTTAAAATACCTTGCTGTCTTTAGGGATCACACTCAAGCTCTTCATCTGATCGCTGTAACACCAAGACAAGTCAGACACTGAAACGTTTCATCACCCAACAGAAACAATACCGCTCCATTGTTTTTGCTCACCAGATGTCTGACACATTTCGATTCAATTCTTCTTTTTGTTGACTTGATGTGCCACTGAATTTCTTCTCTACAGTCTTGAAACAAAGAAAAGCACGATTTTATATTGTTTCACTGATAAGAGTGTGACTTGTGTAACATATGAAAAATCTACTAGAGCTTTTGTGATAACGCTACAGTCTTCCATCTGCAGAAACTAGTGTGAATGATTACGTACCTCTGTAGTATTACTGCCACATATCTCGTGATGTACAAGCTTGGCTGCTTCCTCCTTAGCGTCCTTCTTTGTTCTCCCAGTGGCCACTGGATACTCCTTACCATCAACCACGAACATACAGCATCTAATAAAATAAACGTTTTTATTTAATGACATTTTAAATCAGCTACAAACTACAATGCATTCAAGACTGAAGAGGCTTACTGAGTAGCACCGGTTTGTCCCAGTTTCATTGACTCCACAGGCCTGATTTCACATCTTTTCTGTTGGCTGTATTCATTGAGCCAAGACATGTACTTGGGTTGAGTTAAACTTGTCTGATCAGCCGGTGCAGCAGAAGCTTCCGTTGTCGGTTCTGCCTGTCAGGATAAAAACAAATGTACATCAAGGAGATGAGAGCTGTTATTTGGTTTTCCAAACTTTGGAATACTACATTTCACATAAACAGTGAGTCAATAAAGAGGTACAATCATCTTACATGGTTAATTATTTCCTCAGTCAGGACACTCAGGGCATTTTCAGCTGCTTTCAGTTTGGCTTCCTTCTTGTTCTTCCCCACACCTTCAGGATACAGCTTACCACCCAGGACGGCTCTCACTGTAAATCTGAGAATAAATGATACAATTTACAAGAATGTTGTAGGAGGTTGCATCACAAAGACAAGAATCTACAGGTGAGGTTGAAACTTCACTAACCACACCTTGTCATGGAAATTAATGTCAATAAGCTCGAACACATTATTCATTGTATTACATGATAACTATACCATTAAATTAAGCACTATAACAGGTTGTGTTTTCTAATATTTCACTACTGGTGTCAAAACAATTATTGTATAATATCTAACCCGATGCTGGAGACAGAGTTCATAAATATTGAAGTTCAACACCATGAACATTTATGTGTCTTTTTTAAAGTAACAAGATATACAGTGTTCTTCTTGTTACACCGACGTGCTTATCACGTAGTAACAGCTGACACACGTCGAGGAAGCACGTGAAACATACCTGCAGATTGGCCTAAACACCTGGTTCATGTTTTTTAAACCAAAAAAACACGATGAAATAGTCCCCTCCCATTAAATAAGAACATGTCCTACTTAAGTGCCACATCTCTTCAAACCTTTTCTCCATAACCTCTCATGTCGCACCAGAGAAAGTGTTCAACTCACGTCCGAATGTGATCGGGGCCGACACAGCCAACGTCCTCGAATGTGAGCCCTAAACGCACTTTCTGCGAATACAAGTAGAGTTCAGCTACGGCCATTATTAATAACTCAGACGCATTACAACAGAGTGTAACTTAGAATACTAACTACCGATATATTATCGTCTGTGTTTTCATCTCAAATCTACTTCCACGGACAACCGGGCTGTTTTAATTCAGCTTCAACCTCTAAGTTTCGTTTTCTCGGTAAACGTCACACATCGTGGCACCTTCAAGTGCTGTCGGAAATATTAAAACTAGTTCAGCCGACATGAATTAAGCGGCGAAGGCTGTGTGGAAAACGTATATCGGGGAAAGACCCATGGGACAACAGAAGATGTTTATTATTTGTAATTGTTGAAGAGGATGTTTGTCTAGCATATCTTTAATATCTATTCATCTAAATTGTACGATATACAACTCGTATTTCACGTTTTACCACTTCAGAGAGACACGAGAAAAACTCAAGTTATCCAATGTCTTAAATGGAATCAAACAAACATACAAGGCAACCATGTGCTGTTTTGCTTACATGTGGAAAAAAAAGAATAAAAATATTACGGGGATATTGAAATAACAATAGAGGTAAGCCCCTAGTTGTATTAACTCACAATTAAGGGATTACATACATGGCAGATATCATAATATCCGATTACAGGGTTAGAAAGTAGTCTGTCGTCTTACATTTTACCACTGTAAAGAATCTTGGCGTTATCTTTGATCGGGACTTGTCCTTTAACTCCCACGTAAAGCAAATCTCAAGGACTGCATTCTTTCATCTACGTAATATTTCAAAAATCAGGCACATCTTGTCTCAAAAAGATGCAGAAAAATTGGTTCACGCATTCGTTACTTCGAGACTGGATTACTGCAACTCCTTATTATCAGGCTGCTCTAATACGTCTCTTAGGTCCCTCCAGTTGATCCAGAATGCTGCAGCTCGTGTTCTCACTAAAACTAAGAAAAGAGATCACATCACTCCTGCACTAGCTGCTCTGCACTGGCTCCCAGTAAAATCAAGAATCACTTTTAAAATTCTTCTCTTAACCTACAAAGCCTTGATTGGTGATGCACCATCATATCTTAAGGAGCTTGTAGTACCATATTGCCCACTAGAGAGCTACGCTCACTAAATGCGGGACTACTTGTAGTTCCTAGAGTCTTAAAAAGTAGAATGGGAGCCAGAGCCTTTAGTTATCAAGCTCCTCTTTTATGGAACCAGCTTCCACCTTCAGTCCGGGAGGCAGACACAGTCACCTCATTTAAGAGTAGACTTAAGACTTTCCTCTTTGACAGAGCTTATAGTTAGGGCTGAATCAGGTTCACCTGGTCCAGCCTTGATATGCTGCTATAGGCTTATAGCTGCCGGGGGACGTTTAGGATGCACTGAGTACCTATCTCCTCTTTTTTCTCTCCTTAAGGATGAATTTTCATCTCTCAATCACACGTTACTAACTCTGCTTTCTCCCCGGAGTCCTTTTGACTTCACGTCTCATGGGGTCATCGGACCCCATGAGACGGCATATCTATCTGCCTGATGGATCATCGAGGTCTGGGTCGTGGAATTCCTGTTCCTGACTACGCCACTGTCCTGTTGAGACTCCGCCCACTGTTGAGACTCCGCCCACTCCTCCTCCCCACCGCCATCTGCCTGATGGATCGTGGAGGTCTCCATCGTGGAATATGCCTACTATGAACTATTCATACACTCTGTCACATTCATTGAATGTATTTATACTCTAAATCTGTCCTTCTGTACACATTACATCTATTGCATCTGTCCATCCTGTAGAGGGATCCTCCTCTGTTGCTCTCCTGCAGGTTTCTTCCCTTTTTTTTCCCCCTGAAGGGTTATTTGGGAGTTTTTGCTGGTCCGATGTGAGGTTTTGGGGCAGGGATGTCTATGTGTACAGATTGTAAAGCACTCTTGAGACAAATTTGTAATTTGTGAAATTGGGCTATACAAATAAACTGAATTGAATTGAATTGAATCTTTAATCATAATATGTAGCTAGTTAAATAAAGCAACAGATAAGAGAACAAGGTATAATTATTTAAATGTTTAATGAAAACACAGATATGCAATCGCTCTTGAAACATGTCTAAAAAAAATCTTTGGAAAAATATATACATCACGGTTGACCTACATTTCCCTCATAATTCCTGAATGTAAAGAAAATGTAGGGCTGGCAACTATATAAACAGCTACGATCTTCCAGAGACAAAGGATTTCAATTAGGATGATAAATACATATTTATCCACTTTTAGATCACCTTATTGCCATCACTGTTTATCAAAGCCAAGTGTGATCAGCCCACTGTAAAAGGTAACTGCTCTTTCACTGGGAACCACCGAGCATATTTCTTTTTATCGTGTTCAATCGTGGTCTGCTGCTGTATCCCCAGGACAGTTGGAGCACAAGTCCTCTTCATCTGTCAATAAAGTAAAACAAAATGTATCAGCAAAGTCAATAAAAACAACAATAAAATCACAGAAATGTTGTCGTCGCTCTTACCGTTGTAGGTGGTTCCACACCATATGCAGTAAAAGTGTATTCCTCTCAGATAGGATGTAATAATTTGCAATTTGTCAAAGGTCTGTAAGAAAGAGGTACATATCAAACACACTCATCTTACTCTGGATGTATCAACAACATAAATGTATTGCACTATGTCAGTATAATAACTGTGCACATTACACTGGCAGAATGTGCCAGTGTGTCTTAAACATTTGTCAAAATGATAAAACACAACTTATTTGACAAGCAGTTTAATTTGAGATCATAAATTGTTTGTTTTTCACAATAAAACACTGTATGCACAAGATAAGCTACACACTAAAACTCACGGTTAATTCCACAATCTCCTCTTCCTCCTCCTTCTTCTCCTTTTCCTCCTTCTCCTCCTCCTCCTTCTCCTCCTCTTCTTCTTCCTCCTCCTCCTCCTCCTCTTCCTCCTCAGTCTCTGCTTTTGGCCAGTACCAATCTTCCCTGGGGACAGTGATGCCCTGAAAAGACAATTCAGCGAAATGGTAATTTTTCTGGAACATTTGGATATATGCTTAATAACACTATTCACTGTGATGATGATACTTTATTCTGGCCATAATTCCTTCAACCTTCTGACTGTCAAGATGCTCACAGGCCCTCTGACTCCTTCTAAGATCTCCTTCAATCTTTCGCTCCTCTCTCTCTGTCCTTACTCGCGACCTGGAATGAAAAAGCATGACATCAGACTCACAGACAATACAACATTTGTATTATAGGAGGAGAACAATGCTTGGAAGCACAATGCATTTTACAGTGAGCTAAAAACTTTACCTAAAATCTTCTAGAGACTTCGTCTCATTCTGTTGTTTAGCACGTGTTTTCTGACGATAATTTTCAAGTTCCTGCTCGGCTTTTCTTTTCTTCACCCCTTCCATTCCAATGCCACCTCTGTCTTTTAGCATGCCAAACAAAGTACATTGACGCTGTAAGCCAATAGTTTGATTGCACAGGTTGTTACCAAATACCAAAATAACAATAAATACATGTGCACACTGTAAAATAAATTGCTTACCAGTTTTGATATTTAGAGGAATTGGATCAACCCGTCCTGCCCCTGAAGAGGGAACAGAGATTAATAAACAACAAATGGAAAACGGAATGAAAAAGATAATTCGGTTTAAAAACAATACTTGCCCGCCTTCCCGAGGCCTTGACCAGCTTTGTAACCCATTTTTTGCAGAAGTGCGTATCCCTTGTTCGCATTGCAAAGGGAGTTTTCTAAAGCTGCCTCTCTACTTTCCTTCTCCTGTTCTTTATACGTCTTCTGACGGTTCTTGACGTTCGTCTCCTTTTGCTGCGTCTCCTTCTTTAGCGCTTCTTTTACCCGCCTCACCATGCTGACACCCGGCTTCACATCTTGCCTGACAGACACACACAAATACACGTCTTGGGAAAAAAACCTTTACAGCCATCAGAGGAGCACCACTTTTAACACACATTTCCAAATGTCCACAACTGACACTCGTTTGAATATCCCGAATTAGCTTTAATTTAAGAAGACTGAAAACACAGGCAGATACACTACATCAGTGTAATGTAACGTAACAATCTCGACCAACCTCAGGTTTTAATATATGAACAAATGACAGACAACACACTTACATTTTACTCAGGAATGCATCTGACATATAGTCCTCTTCCTCATCAGACATTATGACCGCGAAAAAAAGTAGAAAATCGCAACTGCGTTTAATTAATACTCCGATTGTCTGCTTTAGTTGCTTGGCGGATGTTTGGTTCGTCAAAGATACATTCCGTGTAGCTACTAGGTATCACGTATAACGTTCTGGCACTCTTGACAAATATATTTTTAAAACTATTTATTTTGAATAAGCATAGAAAACTGAAGCAAAGGGGATACAAATCATGTGAAAACATTTTACAGTTAATAATTTATCAGCAATTTATTCGGGACATTAATTTTCTGATTTCAAGTCGGACACGCTTTAATGCGACACCGCGGATACTCGTCGTCATCGCCGTCATTCATCCTGCGCGTCCTAGTTATCGAAAACAGGTAGGATGAACAATTCGCCTCCACACATCTCACACTGAAAGGTCGCGGAGGTCTCTTTTAACAGTACATGAATAAAAAGACGACGATAGATAGCTTATACTCAGTTAGTGCGACTGTGTGTTTGCCGGAGTTCCGCTTGTGGCTCGTAGGAAGTAACGTCAGCTAGCTTAGGTTGCTAACGAGCTGGTCTATCAACAGCTGGAGGCAGGCAGCTGTTGATAGACCAGCTCGTCACATCGTGCTAACGCCGCCCAGCTCTGACAGTTTAGTTGGCTGCACGTACGCACGGATTTATACACGTCTAAAGCAGTGTACAGCTGCTATGACTTCGTAATTACTTAATATCTCACTGTTATGTCTTTTGCATCAACCTAATGAAGTTATTGCAAGGACGACACTGCGATGATATCTGTAGTAGTTCACTGAAGTGCCGTTTAATTGCTCTCTAGGTGACTGGATGAAAGGGCGGATATCAGAGGAGAGACATCTACTGGCAAGGCCCTAAGATAACTTTGCAGAGCTGTGTTCGAAGGTCCTCGCCATGGAGCTGGCTCACAGTCTGCTGCTCAATGAAGAAGCCTTGGCCCAGATAACTGAAGCAAAGAGGCCTGTCTTCATCTTCGAATGGCTACGCTTCTTGGATAAAGTGCTCGTGACTGCAAATAAGGTGACTCTTCAGATCAGATTGTGGCATTGCTTTTCTGGGGTGGGCTTCTTTTGCATCAGTTTTGTGACTTTGTTGAGCGTTCGCATGGCAGGTGGATGTGAAGGAGAAACAGAAGAAGCTGGTGGAACAGCTGGCTGGACTGATCAGCAGTGCCCCTGGACCACCAACAAGAAAACTGCTGGCCAAAAACCTTGCAACCCTCTACAGCATCGGGGACACCTTCACTGTTTTCCAGACTTTGGATAAATGCAATGAGATCATCAAAAGCAAGGATGACACGCCTGCGTACTTGCCAACAAAACTGTAAGATCCTATTTAATCGCAGCACTATGTATTGTCATTAACCACTTGTTTTGAATACAGTCAGATATTCTGCTTGATAATATACACATTTGCATTAGTATGTAATGCACTGTGTTTCAGGCAGAAGTTGTAGCCCAACTTCAAGGGTATTATCAGTTAGACCCTATGTTAATCTGCAAATGACATTTCATATTTAAAAGGGGGGGATTAAGTTTACATGAACAGATATTATGATGCGTCTCTCGGAATTGAATCACAGTGGTTGAAGCTGCATCAGTGTTGTCCAGCAGTGTTTTACTATAGATAATACTATGCTTGGAGCTTTGAGGTTACATCTAACTCATGGCATAGTTTGAATATTATCAAGAGGGGATTTGCATTTTGAATTTGAAGATATCTGGAATTAAAAGAAATGCACAGTTATGGCAGATAAATTTCAAGAGATAATCTATTTTATATGTGCATTTTAAGTTCTCATCGAATAGTGCGTTGCATTGTTTATCAGTTTAACAGTTTAATGCATTCAGTATCTTTTCTTTCAGTGCTGCTGTCGCATGTGTTGGAGCTTTTTATGAGAAGATGGGCAGGATGCTGGGAAGCTCCTTCCCAGACACCATTAATAATCTTTTTAAGGCATTAAAGAGTGCTGAGGTAGGACTTTTAAGAGTAAAATATTGGCAATTGTAATGCAATTTTCCATGTAATTATAGAAATAATGTATTTGATAAAAGTGGACACTGGAATATAGCAACATAAATAGATAGCTAAATAGATGTATTATTCAGAAACGGATGACATTTCTTTGAACCTTCCTGCTTTCCCATATTTGGTTGATGTAGTCTCAAGGCAGAGGAGAGATCCTGCTCAGTCTGCAGAAGGTGCTCCGTGGATTGGGGGGAGCTGCAGCCTCATGTCACAGAGACATCTACAAGAATGCCCGCTCTCTTCTCACAGACAGGTCCATGGCCGTACGCTGTGCTATAGCAAAGGTTGGTCTCTGAAAAATCTGTGATAAATAAATAGGTAGATAGATAGATATACACTTTATTCATCAAATCTCCACCATGTAGACCACTTAAACTGTGTCAGGCAACAGCTTGGGTCCTTGTTAACGTCCTTTCATCTGATAACATTCACATACACTGCAACAGGAAATTAACTGGGACACATTTGCAATGCCTGAACTGTGAAAGAAGATGTCCTGTTTAGAATACATTGCAACCATATATAGTACAAGATGTATGGCCCGTATATTGCAAAGATATGTATAAACTAAGCATCCAAGTTGTTGATATACATCATTAGTCTGTCTATATGAGAATACATGTGTCCTGTATGTGCATATTGTAGGCATTACTAACAAGACTCCATCTTTATATTTTCTTGCCTGATCAGTGCCTGCTGGAGCTGCAGAATGAGGCAGTATTCATGTGGACCACAGAACTGGAGAACGTGGCCACTTTGTGTTTCAAGGCCTTGGAAGGATCTAACTATGGTGTTCGTGTGGCCGTGGCCAAACTGCTGGGGACAGTCATGGCCACGGCCCTGATGCCCAAACAAGCAAGCGGTAGATTAAAGAGTTATTTGGTGTACTCCACCTTCTGCCACTTTCATGTTGAGTAGACTGACTCACCTCTTCAGTTTTTATGAGCGCAACGCTTCTTTCCTCAGTGATGCGTCAGAACGTGAAGCGGGCCACCCTGGAGGAGGTGCTGGAGCTGATGGCCACAGGCTTTCTGCGCGGGGGCTCCGGCTTCCTGAAGAGCGGAGGGGAGATGTTGAAGGGGGGAGGCTCTGTCAGCAGGGAGGTGCGAGTGGGCGTCACAGAGGTGAGGTGAATCCACAAACGCAAGAATCTGAGCCTGCATTATCTATTTCAACCACTTTACACATGGTCTTTCTTCCTATTTCCCCAGGCTTATGTCGTGTTTGTGACTACACTCGGTGGTCAATGGCTGGAGCGCAACTTTGCGACATTCCTGTCCCATGTTTTGGACCTAGTGTCTCACCCACGGGCCACGCAGACGCATGTTGAGGCTGTGTACTCGCGCCGCTGTGTTTCCTTCATGCTACGCGCCACCCTCGGGGGCTTACTCGGAGAGAAAGCACAAATTGCAGCCGGCAAAGAAATCTGCCAAGCCATCAGCAAACAGATGAGGGCTGTGGGTAAGGAGGATGGGGGGGAAATATCACGGTTCAGAGCATTACAGAGTAAGTACTCATCCATTATTATCCCTTTTTTTAATTTACCCTTCATTCAGTTTCGACAAGTCTTGCATGGTTGGCTCTTGTATAAAGAGATGTTTTTCCTTTTGTTGTGTGCTTTTCTTAGTTCTGCTTTCCTTCTTGCTTTCCGCCTCTGCTTCTTTTGGATCACTTTCCTCTTGCTTTACTTTTTGTTTTTAACCACAAGCAGCAACTTAATGTCTGTAACATTACCCATTGCCAGCTCAGCATTTGAGTTACTCATGCTTGCATTACTGCCTAGCCTCCATGGCTGTTTGCCATTCTCTTATTGCATTGCAATCCCTAAGGAGCATGACCTAACTCTTTCTTACTGTTGACATCTGGCTTACATCAGCAGAAAAACTGCATGTGCCACTAAATTCACAGACAGATTTAGTAGGAACAAGCCCCCCCCCCCCCCCCAGCAACAAGACATACAATGTGCACGTTTGTCCATCAATACGTTTTATTGATTTCAGTTACTCCAAATTTTTGTATTCTTCTCCTTTTCTGCATAATAACACATCAATCATTTTTTAAATCACCTTTTTATCTCGTTCAAAAAGGATGATTCTTACTCTGATTTGCTTTGCAACCTTTTAGACGGATGTAAACTATGTCAAACATCCAGTCTCTCGTTCATTTCGATGTTAAAACAGAATTTGAAAAGGATGTTGAGTGTCAGTGTCTCTTGAGATGTGGTCCTATGCTCTTTCCTGTCCTTGCTGCTTTCAGCTTTTCCATCCAGCTGGATCTGTGAGACTTCTTGATATTAGACTTTGTGGAATATCTTTGCTAAAAGTAACGTAAACCATTTTTCCTGGATACATGTCGGCAGTGGGACGCCCTAGAGTATGTTTCCCCACTGTCCTGAATTGTATAGTATAACATGACTGCAACAGTTCAAGAATCAGCTTTAAATCTCTTCTGAAACTCGTTTATTTTCTTTCCTTTTGTGTGATCTCTCTCGACTGTTGTCTATTTTAGTGCTGAGGATTTAAGTACTTGGTGAATTACCATCAGGCATTCTAATCAGGGATGTTTCTGATTTCAGATTAATTTAGAGTGTTTTTCTCTTTTGTCAAATGTATTCTTTAATGCAATGTAATACTGATGTGGACAAACAGTTATTTTATTACAATGCGTTTTATGTATCATGTCAGAATTCTAATAATCTTCATCAAGAATTTCTTTAATAATTCTCAAACTAAGTTGCAATTAAGTGCTGATCATCAATGCTGCACACATTATTGATTAGTAACAGGTTCGCATGGTTTTAAGGATTTTAGATCTTAATCAACATGAACGGCTTTGTCTTTTATAATGATAAACCAATCTTGTTTGTTTTTTCTTCCTCTGCCTCTTGTTTTTTTAGAGGCAGTTGTGAATGACATCAGTGGAGAGAACAAGGGAGGGACAGCCGATGTCTCTGCCAGTCAGCATGTCATGGTGTGTGCCCTAAAAGAGCTGGGCAGTCTGGTTCAGAGCTTGAGCGCTACAGCCTCTCCACTCATTCAGGAGCCTTCTATAGGTAAGACAGACAACATATGAAATAGGATTGTGTTTCGGTGCTCTATAAACTGGGATTACGTGGAGGATAATACTCCTCACTGACGTGAAGATGTACTTACTTAGCCAACTCGTATGCATTTGGCCAGCATCTTCTCTAACTTTGGTTATGTGTTACATTAACATCATGTTACTCTTTGCCAGGACTCCTTGAAACTGTAACTTCAGTGCTGCTTCACCCCAGCATGGCGGCGCGTTTGGCCGCTGCATGGTGTTTGCGCTGTGTTGCCGTGGCGCTGCCCTATCAATTGACCCCGCTGCTGGACCGCTGTGCGGAGAGAATCAACAACCTGAAGAGTTCACCTGAGGCTGTGAGCGGCTACAGCTTTGCGATGGCTGCACTGCTGGGAGGCGTAAACCAGTGTCCACTGGGTATCCCCCACTCCAAGGGCAAGGTGTGTAGCCCTGATTGGCTTTCTGTACCAGCCTTATCGATTGCCTGATGAAGATGTAAGGGTTATCTGGGTTCTCTTCTTGTAGTTGGTGGTGAGTATAGCCGAAGACCTCCTGAGGACGGCTGCTCAGAATAGTCGACTGTCCCTGCAGCGGACACAGGCAGGATGGCTGCTGCTGGGTGCCCTCATGACACTGGGTGAGCCTCGCAGACAACTCTCTTAGTTCTAGCCTCGATTGGTCAACAATACCATCTCCCTCTCTTGCTGACGACGTTACCACCGCATTGTATTTTTGCCCAGGTCCTTCCCTCGTGCGCTATCACCTTCCCAAGATGCTACTGCTGTGGCGGAACGTGTTTCCTCGCTCCCAGAAGGAGCTGGAGGCAGAAAAGGCCAGAGGAGACGCCTTCACCTGGCAGGTCACTCTGGAGGGCCGAGCTGGAGCACTGTGTGGTAAAGCAACGCACCGCTCACGTACTCTGTAATGTTAGAAGGCACCGTTCTGACCAACACGCCTGCTCCTTTTTCTTCTGAAGCCATGCGTAGCTTTGTGGCCCACTGCCCCGAGCTGCTTACCGAAGATGTGATCCGCAGACTGATGACACCCATTGAATGTGCCATGACCATGATGTCTCAGTGAGTGTGATGCTTTTCAGGATGATTGTTGTCTTTGTTGCAGGTTTTTCTGGAAACACAAAGTTTAATAAATGTTCCAGATTATATATATAATGCTTGTAATGCTTGTTCCAGCATTCCTGCCATCATTAAGGTCCATGGTGCTCACCTGAAAGCAAGTGCAGCGATGGTGAGGCTGCGGTTGTATGACATCCTGGCTCTATTGCCTCCCAAGACCTATGAAGGTAACAGTCACTTCTGTATTATTACTTTTTTTATCGATGTTAATCACAGTTCTGGAAGGTTTTTTATGAAACAGTTTATTTTTGTGTGCAGGCAGCTTCAACGCCCTCCTGAGGGAGCTGGTGGCAGAGTTCACTTTGACTGACAACTCGGCCAACACTACCACCTCGTTGCTGCGCTCTCTGTGCCACTATGACGACAGTGTGCTCATGGGCTCATGGCTACAGGAGACTGACCACAAATGCATAGAGGATCAGGTGAGTAGAATCAGCAATGACATAATGAATCCAAGTACTACTAAATGTTATAAGAATAAAGGGATTCTACTGTGTGGTCGTTCCTCAACAGCTGCAGCCCAACAGCGCGTCTGGCAGCGGAGCTCTGGAGCACGACCCTTCCTCAATCTACCTGCGTGTTCCTGTTGGTGAAGCCATCCCAGGGCCTCTCCCTTTGGGTGTGTCTGTCATTGACGCTTCAGTGGCTCTGTTCGGTGTGGTTTTTCCCCATGTCTCCTCCAAACACAGGTGAGGAGTCTAATTGTTGCCGCGGACATATGGACATGTTTGCAGCACGTCAACATTTTGCATCTTATCGTTTTGTGATGTGTTGTTTCTCTTGTTGGTTTACGGTGTATTTATATTCACTGTTGACTTGTTGTAAAGCTCTTGTGACTGCTTGTTTGTAATATATTCTACCCTAATTGTATGATTCAGGCTGCAGATGCTGGACCACTTTGCAGAGTGCATAAAGCAGGCAAAAGGAGTTCGACAGCAGGCAGTCCAGCTGAACATCTTCACTGCAGTGCTGAGTGCCCTCAAGGTGAGATAACTTGTTTCATATCCTCCTAAGATAGGAAGATCTTATTTCATAATTCAGGTAATGTATATAATGGTAAATAATTAATCTCCTCCTGACCGAAGGGTCTGGCTGAGAACAAGAGTACTTTGGGCCCTGAGGAGGTGCGTAAGTCGGCTCTGGCCCTGGTAATGGGAGCGCTGGACAATCCCAACCCCATCCTGCGCTGTGCTGCTGGAGAGGCTCTGGGCAGGATGGCTCAGGTGGTTGGGGAGGCTACCTTCATCGCCAGAATGGCACAGACCAGCTTTGATAAGTACGCATTTCATATATGTATTGTCTGTGTTTTCGTTATTCTTATGTCTCTTTTCTATTATTCTCTATTTTAAGATTACGGGAGACATGGTCAGCAAACTGCCGTTAGAATCAGTTACAGAGAGAAAAACACAGTCAAGAAGTCAAGAATGATTTCGGAAAGATACAAACTTATGTCTTTTATTATCCTTCTAATCTATCTTGATCTGAATCTAGCTGACATCTCTATCCTTTTGAACATGTGATCCATATCTCTTTCCCTCTATTTCCAGACTGAAGTCTGCCCGTGATGTAGTATCAAGGACGGGCCATTCCCTGGCTCTTGGCTGTCTGCATCGATATGTAGGAGGGATTGGCTCAGGCCAGCACTTAAAAACCAGTGTCAGCATCCTTTTGGCTCTGGCCCAGGACGGGTCCTCTCATGAGGTCCAGGTACAGTGAATTACGCAGGAGGAATGAATTTTAAGATTCACCCACAGTTGATAGAAAATAGGAATATTGGTGGGTTGTCTTTTTTTATGAGTTTTTTTCATCCAAACTGGACTATTATAGTTTGGTTTACCTTGAAGAACGTGTGTTGTTTTTTCTAAAGTGTTGCTAAATGGTCCCATTTTCATTACAAACAATTATTTGTGCTTTATAAATTATACCATTCAGATATTCTCCATAATTCTTTTTTTCTCATCAGACATGGGCTCTGCATTCTCTGGCTCTGATTGTGGATTCTAGTGGCCCCATGTACAGAGGCTATGTGGAGCCTACGCTGTCCCTGGTGCTCACCCTGCTCCTCACTGTGCCACCGTCTCACACAGAGGTGCACCAGTGTTTGGGCCGCTGCCTTGGAGCTCTCATCACCACTGTGGGACCAGAATTACAGGGTAAGAATCACAAACCTCTTGTATGACTGACTTTCTACACTTAATAATATTCCCATAATATCTCCCTCCCTGGCCAGCAGGTGGCAGTGTAATCACACTAACAGCTTGTGAAGTAGACTTGAAGACATACTGTGTCTTATATAACTGTAAAAAATGCTGATTCTTTTTGTCTCTCGTTCTAATCTGTGTCTTTGGTTTTGCTAGGCAATGCGGCCACTATCTCCACCATCCGCTCGTCCTGCCTGGTTGGTTGTGCCATAATGCAGGACCACTCCGATTCCCTTGTGCAGGCAGCTGCCATCTCATGTCTGCAGCAGCTGCACATGTTCGCTCCACGCCATGTCAACCTGTCCAGCCTGGTGCCCTGTCTCTGTGTAAGACACAATGAGACAGACTGAGGTCCAGACTGTTGTGTAGTTTGTCTTAATCATAATCATAATTTGCTGCTGTACATTGGGGTCCCTGCAGGTGCACCTATGCAGCTCTCACCTGCTGCTGCGCCGTGCTGCCGTGGCCTGCCTGAGACAGCTCGCTCAGAGAGAGGCTGCAGAGGTCTGCGAGTATGCCATGAGTCTGGCGAAGAGAGCAGGACACAACACTGCAGTCAGTGAGTACAAATTGGGAACCGAACAAGAGCATTCTGTTTAGTTAATATAGTTAAGAGAGACACTTTGACTCTTACTGTGTTGACTCTGTCACTGGTTTAGATCTGAACATCACTGAAACTGGGCTGGAGGGGGTTTTGTTCGGCATGCTGGATCGGGAGACGGACAGGAAGCTGTGCTCTGATATCCATGATACACTGGGACACATGCTGTCGTCTCTTGCTGTTGAAAAGCTTTCTCATTGGCTGAAACTCTGCAAGGATGTCCTGGCAGCAACTACAGGTACATCTTTAGGATTTAAAAATGAAGGCGAGAACACAAAACAAAGCATCACACCGAAGTCAAGGCAGGTTTAACCTACAAACCCAAGATCAGTTTAAATGTTTTGTCACTTTTCTTTTAAATCCTCGTGTCATGAATGTGTCCATGTCCTCTTTCAGATGTAGGAGCACCTGTTGTAGTCGAGGTGGAAAGGGATGAGGAAGACTCGGAGAAAAAAGACGAGATGGACGATGACAGCATGTTCACAGGCCTGGGTGAAGATGACAAGCCCAAGCCGTCTGTGGCGCCGCGCTGGGTGACTCGGGTATTTGCCGCAGACTGCTTGTGCCGCATCATCCTGCTGTGTGAGAATGACAAAGCACACTTTGACCTGGCAGCTGCCCGCTCTGCACAAGCCAAGAACCCCAAAGGTACGTTCACCACGCTGCCTGAACAGAGCAGCTCAGAGTTCACCTCAAGGCCTTGAGATTGATTTATGCCACCTGCGATCTGCGTCTGTGTTTCAGATTGATTTTTTAAAGTCAGATACCAATATTAAAACTGTTGCTTACAATAATCATATTTTCTACAAACCAATAATCCAGCTGTTCTTTTTATTGCAGATTGTTATTTGATTTTTATATCTTTTTGTGAAGGTTTTTGTGTCAGCTGTTAAATAAAGTTCATTCATATACTATTCTGTAAATATGGAACATAGCTAGAGACGAGTAAGCAAAAGTGGGACGGCTTTTCTTTTTCTGCTGGTATTTATACAAGCTCCTCTGAAATAAGGCAACCTTCTACAGACCATACAGTAATGGCACAGTGGAGTGGTTTTGCAGCTCTGGAAGCATCTAAGCCAAATTTAGTAGCTGAGAGGATGATTGGTGTATCCAACTAATCCTTTGAAAGGTGCATTTCAGCTGAAACTCAATTAAATACCAGCCTCAAGGTCAATATCTGGCTTTTTTGAGTCAACCTTCAAAAAACTGTTTTGTTGTGTCCTTTTGTATTGAATCTTCAATTAATTCTCAGGAAAAAGCAAACACAAAGACATTGGAGGAAGCAACATTTCTACTTTCTTGCTGACGGGCAACCCATCATCAAAGAATACAAAAAGTACTTATTAAACAATGTCTGGCAAAGGTTGATATTAACATAAATCTGTTATATATTCTATTTTCTGATTGCTTGATTTGGCTACTCACTGAGGTCACATTCCTTACAATGATTTAAATTTAGTTTCTATTCTTCACTCGATCCTTGTTGTCCCTCTAGGAGATCAGTTGGTGCTCCATTTGTCTGACCTCATCCGCATGGCCTTCATGGCGGCCACAGACCACAGTAACCAGCTGAGGATGGCCGGTCTGCAGGCCCTGGAGGACATCATTAAAAAGTTTGCGTCTGTACCAGAGCCCGAGTTCCCAGGGCACGTTATCCTGGAACAGTACCAGGCCAATGTGAGTCTGAAACACAAGTCCCAAATTGATAATGACACGACAAATGTGAAACAAAATTGAAAAAGTGAACATTGTACCAATCATGTGTAGGTCGGAGCTGCCCTCAGACCTGCATTTTCACCTGATACACCGTCTGACATAACGGCCAAGGCCTGCCAGGTAAGAAACGTTGCTTTGTAAAACAAACGGGTAGAAGAATCTTTATAGCTGTAAACTATTTTACTCAATAGAAATATTTAACGGATCCACTGAAGAAATGCAGCGATGCACTAAACCTGTTTGCACTGTAACATTCATTCTCATGAGCAGCCCGTAAATAAATGAATATATGTATTTCGATGGTTCTTCTACAATGTCAGTTCTTTGCCACTGCACAGTGACTCATCCTTCCCTCAGAAACCAGCAGCATTTTCTGCCTTCATGTTCAACTTATTTGACTGATGTGAAGAATGAATGACAGTGGAAACTAACAAACATGTCAGCAGTATAATTAAAAACCCTTCTCTCTTTGACATTTCTATCTGTATCTCTGGATTCAGGGTTTGTGGTCTCAGACTTTTTCTGTTCCTGATTTCAGGGTTTCTCTTTTCTAACTGTAAAGATTAACTTGGAATAACATAGAAAACAAAATATAGACACATAATACCTTGCACCACCCTAAGGTGGTAACATTACCGAGAAAGAATTGCGGTTGTAGTTTAAATAGGTCAAATCGGTGGCTCACTCAGTACATTTGCGTTTAACTCATTTGTAGCTCTCCTTCTCCTGCGTGTCATAGTTCTCTTCAGAATGATGTAATCTTATATTGTCTGCTCCACTTGTCTTCCCTATTCATTAATAACGGCTCTTTGACACCTCCAACCCGTTATAATCCACCTTGAACTGTGTATGTAATGCAGGTTTTTAATTGATCTCCTGAGTTGTAAGGCTGTGGGTGCTGAAATGGTAAATTTGTTTTCTAATGTTTTACTTTGACCCCTCTGTGACCACAGGTGTGTAGTACGTGGATTGGAAGTGGCGTCGTCAGTGACCTCAATGACCTGCGGCGAGTCCACAACCTGCTTGTGTCGTCGCTGGACAAGGTGCAGGCTGGGAAAGGCTCATCCAGTCAGCTGTACAGTGAGAGTGCCACCACGATGGAGAAACTGGCTGTGCTGAAGGCGTGGGCAGAGGTGAGACTGAAGACCTGTCACGTACTTGTTATATCAGAGATGATGTACATATGGCTGACTTAACACACTGACTTTCTTTCTCAGGTGTATGTGGTGGCAATGAAGATCAAGAAAGACGCAGAGTCTAAGCCTGCCAAACCAGTCCCAAGTGGAGACGACGAAGAGGATGAGGATGATATGGGCACCAATGTGCTTCCACCCGACAGCCTCATCACTTTGGTGCAGCCGGAGCTGCCCGCGCTGAGCCGCCTGTGGCTGGCCATGCTGCGAGACTACGCTCTGCTCACTCTGCCGGCTGAGTTTTCCAGTCAGCTGCCCCCTGACGGTACAAGACCGATTCTTCTTTTACCAAGAGCTAATTTCTATCAAATCTATTCCTATTCATAGACACCTGTACATTAAAATGTAGACTTGCAGTCTTTCTGATAGTACATGGATATTTAGCCAACTTCAAGCCTTTGAGTTCTTTGCGATTTTGTTCTCTAGTGAGCAAAAAACGATGTTATCTGCAAAGTGTCTGATGAAATGTCAACAATAACACAATACTATCATATTGTTATATCGCTGTTTGATGGGATACGATGCTCCAGCACATTGTTGGAGATATAATGGGAACCTTGTTTTTATATTAGTATTTGTCATTTGTTTACTAAAGAGTGACATGTAATGAATAGTTCAGGTGGCCATCACAGAAATATACAATTTAGGTACATATATTTGAATATGGTATATTTGTAAATGATTCCAATGGCGTTTCAAAGTAATATGGTCAAACCAAAAGTAATTTCCCGTTGTTGTTTGTCCATGTTCAGGTGGAGCGTTTTATACTCCAGAGACTATAGACACAGCAAGGATCCACTATCGCAGTTCGTGGGCCCCCGTCCTGCATGCTGTGGCCCTGTGGCTGAGCAGCACCGGGTTCGGAACTGGGGAAGAGAAAGAAGAGGTCCCCTCATCTCTCTCCAGGGCTCCTGCCATCCCTCAAGCACCCTCCCCCACCACAAAGACCTTTGAGGAGTCGGTCAAAGACAGGATGCATCTCATGTTGGGTAAAGAGACGCAGCATGTGTGGCGTATAATACTCATGTTACTGTGTTTTTACCCTTAATTTAGGGATTCTGCGAAAAATCCTGAACACTTGTTGTTTACCTCGCAGCCACGGATCCACCGCACATCTGCAGACAGCTACCGGGAGGCTAGAAAATGAGAACGGTATGAACTCACCCGAAGTGCATTTCTGTGTTCTATCTCTCAGGTGTCAGTATAGAGTTTCTTTGCTTCCCCCGGCCCGAGGAGCCCATGGAGAACGTGATGTCCTGCCTGCACGCCCTATTCACTCTGCTAGAATCTCCAAGTGCTAAGATCCATATCGCAGAGGACCAGGTAAAGACACACGTTTTAGTCATCACAGGAAGAGAGAGATGGTTGAAGATTTGTATCACTTTCCTAGAATTTTAATGACATTTTGTTTTTTAAATATATTCTGATTTACACATTCAGTGTGATATTTGATTTAATGTATAGTGTCGAGATGAATATTCCAACCGTGTGATACAATTTGTATCAAAAATTTGGAAAACATTATTTGTAATTTGCAAATAAAATGCAGTCGTAAAACCCTGTCGTGTGTTCCCAGAAATTCAAGAACTGCATAAACCCAAATTAAAAGTACAATATGAGAGAGAGGGCATTGTATGCATGGCCTCCGTTGTTTCGAACTTGCATTAGATATGTTATTGGTTTAGTTCAAGTGATATATTTACCAGTGGCTAAATGATCACCACCTGAGTGCAAATATGTGGTGAATACCGCAGGACCACGTGATATTTACTGGCTTTATGAGATGACAAGGATCGCTCCAATGCGCCATTAAACAATTAACTGGCCACACAATAGATAATGGAATACTTAGAGCTTCAAAGGATACACATATTGTGGACTAAAAATTCAGAAAAAGGCAGGCTGTATTTCTCGGCTATATTTGTTGGAGCCTCTGAATCGGGACAGAGGTCTTTGTCGACTCTATGGCGTTGTTAAATTGGGACACAGCATGTGTCTCTCCTGCTGCCACACAGTCATTACAACCTCCTGTCTGTCAGAGGCTAGAAGCACATACCATCTCTGTGTGCGTGGTATTAGTGAAGATTTTCTGTTCTTTGAATAGCAACACAGGATTATTTGAAGTGTTTGAAAATGGTTTAATTGGGATTAAAACATTTTGAGAAACTGTGTATTAAATAATGTATTACTCTGATCAAACTACTTATGTACTGGTTGGCAATGAGCCAAGATGGGTTGGGCATTATGAACATTAATGGTCACACTCCCGATGTTTCACAGGGACATTACCGTAAATGTTATTTCTCTTGTAGCTGTTGGCAGTGGAGCTGCTGAACGTGCTCCACAGGCTGCTGCTGACCCGGGACCCTCCTGCTGTACAGCTGCAGGTCACTGCTGTGGTACAGGAGACCATCAGGGCTGCACAGGACCATCTGCAGCGACAGAAAGCCAGCAAGGGTCAGGAACTAACAGTCTAGATGCTCTGCCTGGTCTCTGTACATTATACTTAAAACACTGTTATATTCTGAGAACGCAAAACTCACCGTGCTGTGAAGGACAACTGCACAGAAGAGTGCATTAACTTTTTAAGTCTGTTAAATTTTATTTTCGAAGTTAAGCCGTTTCACATTGTGTGACTGGTTGAGTGATCTAGGTCACTCTGTTATTTTGGTCAGGCAAAGAGGAAGTAGGCGAGAAAGACTCTCAGCCCAGCCTCGGGGAAGGAGGAGACACAGGGGAGCTCGTACCCGGCAAGTCTCTGGTGTTTGCAGCCATGGAGCTGCTCGTGTTCGTCCTGGTGCGCCACTTGCCACAGCTTAATGCGCGCGTGAAGGAGTCCCCCAGCCATGTGCCACTCAGGCCTCAGCGACTACCTGAAGAAAGTGCACGCCTGGTGGCAAACACAGTCTCCATCCTGGCGGAACTGCCCTCTCTATGCTCTCCTGCCGGTGAGAACTGAAGCAACCTGCAACAACACATACACTCACACCCACTATGCAAAATGTGAAAAAGACTCACGGGACACATTGAGAGCAAATCTCTGTTCCAACTCGGATGTTTGATTTAGAATGATTCACCTGCTTGGCCTTCATTGTTGAGGTTTGTGGATGCTATTGATGAACGAAACTCTTAAACTCAAGCTGACAAGGCTGTCTTCCGCTATGATCTATTTTTTCCTTTCAACGAAAGTATTAGCTTTATGCATTTGTGGGAGATTAAGAGTACGTATGAATATAATTAGCATAGCAATGAGGAGTTTGCTATGAAATGCCCATTTCTCACAGTTTCTTTTCACCTTGACAGGAAGCATGACCATCCTTCCCACCGTGCTCTTCCTAATCACGGGGGTGCTGAGGGAAGCTGCAGTTAAGACTCCTGACAACTCCGTGCCTGTGACTGTGTCAGCCGCCCTGCAGGGCATCAAGACCATCATCACCTCCCCACTGGCCCGGGTGGAGAGCATGCAGACACAGTGGACCGGCCTTGTGAGGAGCAGCCTGGCGTCTGTACTCGAACACTCGCAGCCAGGCAAGCAAATGAGAGCCCATGTTTGTCCCTTCTAGGGACATTGTGACATCATGACTCATTGACGATTTGCATGCTTGTTTGTGTATTTCTGTAGATGAGTCCAGGCCTGACATGGATCAGGTCAGTATGTTAACAGCAATCACACTCTTCCTGCTGTCGGCCAGCAATGAACTGGTCGGAGTAACCGTCCTGCAGAAAGGCTGCATGGACCGCTTCCGAAATGCCCTCAACTCTAGTGATCCCTGGGTAAGCACCGATGTATACAAACACAGCTGAGGGATGATACGAATCTCAACATGGACACTTTCTGAATGCCTGATCAAAAGCTGTATTGCAGATGTGTGTAGCCAAGTTAATTGAGTGATTTCATTTTTTTTTGCCGCAGGTCCAGGCACGGTGTTACCAGCTGCTGTTGTCAGTGTTTCAGCACTCCAGCCGCGCGCTGTCGACTCCGTACATCCACGCTCTGGCTCCAGTCATGGTGGAGAAGCTGAAGGCAGTGGAGCGCAGTCGGCCAGGGACTGCTGCTGAGCTGCAGGCTGTGCAGGAGGGCATCAGGGTCCTAGAGAATCTAGTCGGCATGGGTGAAGAGCAGAACCGTAAGTATGCTTCCGCCTAATGGACCAATATAGGGGTGTATTTGTCCCATTAAAGTGTTCAGCTCAGTGCCTTTTGGATGTGTGCTGTCAAAGAGAAGCGCAATAAAGCATTACATGTTATATTTAGAATCTCTTCTATGGTTTCCTGTCAGTGTAACTATTGATTTCAACATCATGTGGTATTAGATATTCTATATCATGTATTCAGATGATACATTTTGTTTTGTGTTTCCCCAAGTAAAGCAAACTACAGTGCGTACTTTAAGAAAACTTGATTGATTTCCTATTTGTGTTTTATTTAGGAATGTATATGTAAGTAATGTATGACATGGTCACCACTACAGAACATTTCCATTACAAAATGACCTGAAGATTATCATTGATTAATCTCTTGGCCTAAAAAATGAAAGAAAAACCGTACAAAGATATCCATGACAGTTTTACATGAGCGCATGGTAACGTCTTCAGAAGTCTTGTTTTGGCTGACTAACAATGTTGGATGCCGTAATAAAAGAAAAATCAACAAAGAAAAAGAGCTAATCATCACAATGGAGTATTCCATTTATTCGTGGTCTCACTTCCTTGAGTGTTCGGTGCAGTTTAAACTTTCCAGTTTGGCTGTTGGTGATGATCTTTTTTAATATCTCACTTTTATGATTTGTTTAACAGGGGTGCAGTTGCTGGCTCTGCTTGTACCAACTCTTATCTCCTACCTTTTGGATGAGAATGCCATCGCCTCTGCGCCCCAAGTCTCCAGAGCCCTGCATGATTTTGCCCTTCAGAACTTAATGCGGATTGGCCCCCTCTATCCAGCGGCCTTCAAGATAGTAATTGGTGCAGCACCTGAGCTTAAAATCCGTTTGGAATCTGCCATTCGGGCCAACCAGGCCAGCAACAGAGCCAAAGCTGCAGCCAAGCTAGCTCAGCCGACGGTGCAAGCTGCACCAACCATCAAACTCAAGACGAGCTTCTTCTGAAGTCCCGAAATGAACTGTAAACAGCCTAAATTAAGATTTTCTCTTTATGTTTGTTTTGTCGTCTGTCAACCGATTTCCACATTCCGTCATGTTTGTATCCGCTACAGTTTCTTACGCGTATTTATTTATTCGACATGTCATTGTTGATTTTGATGGGGGAGAACTCTTCTTGAAGTCAAGAAGGAAATTATGTAAATATCATTAAAAGGCATTTGAATGTTCACTTAAAATTACAAAAAAACTCACTTTAAGATCCCTAGGACATTTTGAGTGTGTGAATGTATCATTTGTGGATATGATGCACATTCATGAAGGGACACTATTTACATATTTGTTCCTGATCGTGTCCTTTTTGTCTGGTCATCATCCCTGTCTATCCAGAAGTTAATGCTAACTGTGCCATTTTTCTCTGATTTTGCATCATCATAATCATGGCAGGTATTTGTTCTTTTGATTCCAATCATGCATGTGTGCGACATGGAGATGGTTTAGTACATGCCCTTGGCCTCTGCTGATTGTTACTGATTGATGTTTTTGTTGTTCTTTTTTGTTTCTTTGTTTGAAGGGGTGTTTTTTTTAACTGTATTTATGTTGCAAACATTTATTTTGATCATCATTTTGAGCACAGAAGGAGATGTCATTAGAGCTCATTGACTATTAAATGCGTTATGCTTTTACAATTATATTTGAATGGAAAATGGAATTTTAACAGTGTATTGTTCTGCTGATAAATGAGCAGGTACTACATGTAAACAGACTGTTGTAGTGCTTGTAATCGATTTGTGTATCCATGTCAGTCTATTTGCTGATATAATACATGTAGAATGGTCCGATGTAACAGTCCACCTCCATTTCTTGTGAATGTGAATAAAGTTGCTTTGACCTCTGTATGTTGTTGACATTATAGCCGAGACGTTTTGGAATAACTACTGATGCAGGATCTGTAACAAAGTATACAAGATTTTACATATCTAAAATAAAAAAGGAGAATGTTCCTCCGGTGAGTTGGGGTAAATGAATCGAGCGCCCCCAACCACCAAGATGTGGGCGTGATCTTCGCTGCTGACGTCATTCTATGACAGCTAGCTGTCAGAAAGTGAGTTCATTCCCTCGAGCCGAGGAAACGGAGCAGGCGACAGGCTTTTGCTCTTCCGTTGATATCTAGCGCCACAAATCTGCGAGACAACGGACAGACCTTTACACCGAGCCCGGCCATGGACGAGCAGGCGGGGCCCGGCGTGTTCTTCAACAACAACAACAACTCCGTTTTAACCGGCGGTGGGAAGGAACCGCTGCCCGATGGCGACGCCGGGGAGGCGGCTCGAGCGCAGTACAGTATCCCGGGGATCCTGCACTTCCTGCAGCACGAATGGGCCCGTTTCGAAGTGGAGCGAGCACAATGGGAGGTGGAGCGGGCCGAATTACAGGTGAAAAGCACCACATTGTACACACATACGGTCTCATATTCGTGGCACCAGCGGGACAGAGAGTTTCTTCTTTCTGGTTTATCGGGTTGAGTTTCTGTTTGATTGTTCTGGTTACTATGCTAGCTTGTTAGCTTTAGCAGAGAAGCTAAAGGAGCTGCAGCACCCCCACACACCAGCCCCATTGCACGACGACTGTTTGCGACCTCTTCACTGTGATTGAAACCACCACTTGCTAGGTTGGGGACGTCGAGGACAGTTGTTGGGAGTAACGTTAGGCTATCGGATACAAGGGGGGAGCTAACTAATAGCTAGATGTACCTGCAAAGTACTGAATGTGTAACGTTAGTGATAACACATGCCTACCTATAGCTGAACGTATTGCACCCCGCCTTGGTTTGTATTGCATTTGACCTTTTTAAGCCGAGAAAAGGAAAGAAAAAAACGACGTGTGCAAAAGGCAGTATCTGTCTGAAGTGATCTGGCCTCTTGAGAGCTGTCAGCACACGCACACACAGCTTACAATGAAATATAAAATGATGTCATGTCTTTTGATAAAGGCCACGGTGCTTTTAATAGTACATTGTGACCCTTACTCTATGGTCACGCCACTCAATTATTCAGTTATATCCAAGATAAAAGAAGGCTGTCGATTATCTATTTTTTCTGCTGTGAACCAGACAAGTGAGACATAAACAGGGACGATTAATGTTTAGTTTGCTTTAACAAGAAGAAAATGTCTTGCGAATACCAAAATTCCCTCTGCACTCTTAGTTGTGTGGTGTTTTCTTCTCCGACTACACTTCCAACTTCTTCTTTTTCCTTGTTTGATTCCACTGTTTGTTTACAGTATGCTGTAACAGCAATCTTAACATATTATTGGCTGGCAGTAATGTTTACAATATGTTCTATAACTGAAAATCAACACCACCCTACATGATTGACTTTTTAGACTTTATGTATCTACAGTTGGGGAACATGACTTTTGACACCATGAGTCACCATTCCTATCGAGCATTTGAGAAGACATTGTTGAAGCTTTTTATTGTTTACGTTCAGTCTCTGTGTCCAACTTTTGTTTGGAAGAAACGTTTGTTTTTCTTTTTCCGTTCCATCATTTTGACCTAGTTGTGATGGAGCCAACACTGTCTTTTTTGGCAGCAGACAGAATGACCTCGCCTAACAAAGAGACGAGAGGGAGACACCGCTTTGTTTTCATATCGGTGACGTACACCCTGCCTAGTGGATCAGGGGTTTGACTCATCTGGCATGTGTATCGAGCTTCCTGTCTGCTGCCATGAAGCAAGCTTTTCAGCCAAGCAGCAGCAACTGCGGCAAAGCGCAGAGAGGTTGCTTAATGGTTTATTGGGTGGTTTGTTTGTGGCGGCAAAGCGGTGCGCGCTCAATTTGAGTTCTTGTTTTTGTACCACCTTAAATATGAGGCTGGGTAATGTTTTTGAACATGATTTAACCTGCAGTGTTCAATATAACTTCTGGCTTAATTGCAATTTGACTCTAATCTCTGTCAAACAATACTTATCTGAATAGATTTTTTGAAGAATGAATTCTCTATTTCGTCATCTGTGATCAGCTACTGTGGTCTCTCTTCTGTAACCTTGTTGTGTCCTTGAGAGATGTGTCCACATTGCAAACAGTACTTTAACCCACAGACAGTATTGGTGGATTAACCGTGAGTGAAGGGACCACAGTGAGGAAGATGAGGTAGAGATGGAAAGCATTTAGCTGAACCTGAATAGACTTGTATAAATAATGAAAAGTTGTGGTCGGCATAGAGCCTTGATGGAAGACACTCTGCACCATCTACTGTACCGTATGTTCTTTTTGGTCCACTTCATCCTCCTGCAACAATGTGCTGCTCCAAGTGCTCGTCCCGATCACACTTTCTGTTTTAATCACAGAACTAAAGCGGACATGTTTTTTTGTATGTTTTCAGATGGCGACATACAAGGTTTCCGAGCTAAGACCATTACGAATGTTCATAAAGCGATTTCACAACCCACTGAATATTCTCCTCCCAGGGCTTTTTGTATTGTTGTTGGTTGAATAGGCTTTGAATGGAAGACAGTTGAAGCTGTGTCTTACATTGCTGTCTGGGAGGAAGGCTAAAACCAGGAATGTTGTCCAGCCAGCCTGTTAGGTCATGCTCAGAGCCACTCCTCTCTGTACTGAAACTGGACTGTACATAAGAGCTGCAATGGTGTTATTGATTAGTTGTAAACTGTAAAATGGACAGCACAACTACTTTAACAATGAATCGGTTTGAGGTTATTTTCTGGTTTCTTTAATCCTCTGTCGTGAAATAACTGAGTTATGGGCAAAACAAGACATTTGTAGAAGTCATCTTTGAGAAACAGTGATACAACATTTGTCACCATTTTCATACATTTTATAGATCAAACAACTAATCAAGTAAAAAGTAATTGGAAATTCAAATAATTGTTAGTTGCAGCTATACTGTACATGCGCAACGTCCCCTGCTACTGTGCTGGGTCTGTGTAATGCATAGGCTGCTGTCATAATGATTCAACTCTAGCTGAGTCGTCATTGATAATCAATTGATTAACTCGTTCAAGCTGATTTGTTGAGCTTGTGATGGGTTACAATTCCAGTCAGAATCGAGTATGTTGTATTGGTAATGATAGTGACTACAGATGCCACTAATAATCATTTAATTATGAGTTAATTATTAAATTCTTCTTTAAACAGTGAAAACGCGACTTCGGGTGCCTTGAGAATCGCTATATAAAATAAATGATTATTATTATTATTAACTTGAAATGTGTTTCGGTTGTTATTTTTGCATTATTCTATTGTCCTAATTATTTCAAGCTAATTGTAGTTAACAGTGGAAGACCGAACATGCATTGAACTATGTGTACAGATTGTAAATCACTCCGAGACAAATTTGTAATTTGTGAAATTGGGCTATACAAATAAACTGAATTGAATTGAACTGACAATTTTTTAACTGTGATTTTCATCACTAAATCAACTGAATAACATTGCCATATTGTAACCGACAATATATCCATCAGAAACATATTCTTATTACCGTTCAGATCTTTCCAAAAAAGCAGCTTGATTTTGTTAGTCAGATGCCAGAAAGTCCTCGTTACAGAAAGGTGTTTCTAATGAAGCGCTTGCAAAAACACGTTGTGTTTTGTACATGGAAAAGAAAACGTTGTACAATAGTTCAACCAGACTTACAATTGAAAGAGACAAAGATCCCTCTGAGCAACAGTTCAATAGGAATAGAAAAAATCAGCAATTGCTGGTAAAATAAATTGGGAGCTTAGAATCAAATTGTGTGCAGATGTACATATGAACAGGTTCTTGTTTCAGTGCCGAATGCACGATATCTATAACAAGCTGGAATTAACAGGCGTGTTGCTTTAGTAAAGCTCTTCTTCAAAATAGAAATAGAATAGTGTTTGTCCAGGCTTAGCACTATTGGAATTGGATCTTAGACTACGAGCTGAACATACTATAAACATACTATACAATGACTACAGAGAATATTTAAAACCCAATTGCACCATTGAGGTTCTATAATGATCAAGGATCACTTGTGCTTTTCTGGACTGGAAAGCAAATTCAATATCAATGTATTCTCCCTTATGATGCAACACTATTGGCACATCGACTAAATTAATGTATGGTGTCGAAGTTATACCTTTAACATTTTTTTATATTGCTGTTATTGAAAGAAAGAAGTAAAAACATCAATCTAACAGCCCATTCCAGACTTTTGAATGGCATTGTGATATTGATTTGATTGTTATCCCCCGGCCGCACTGATTAGCACGGATCTTTTCCAGGCCAGATGAGGTTGAGTCGGGTTACGCCCTGTGCAGGCAAGTATGCCTCATCAGCCCTCCAGTTATGGGGAAATCCCTGCTCCATAGGATATCGCTGTGCCAGGAGTATCTGTCAGCAGCCATAATTTGACACCAGGAGAAGGTTGAAGGTGACTCGGGTGTACACTGACTCTCTGTGGGTGCAGACTGAAACGTGGACCCACTTATCTTCTCTGGATAGAAGCGGCTTCCAAAGACTCGTGTTATCAACATGAGCCAGATTATTATGTGGCTGCTGGGATTTTGGAGGGGACTGCAGAGAGCTGTGGAGCAGCCTAGAATTAGCCCGCCTCAGTTCGATGACTTATTACTGTGATCGCATGTTTACTTTTACTAATGACAAAGCCTTAGGCGTACTTTGCTCAATGGCGCGGCAATAAAATGGACCGAACCAATGCCCAAACGTACGCAGGCACGTACCGTGGCATGAAGAAATTCAGAAATGGGTGTTACCGTCGATACTCTGTCCACCCCCGAGCTGCAGTTATTTTTGCCTGCCCTCCCAGTGTGCGCCTCAGTGGGGAAGTACAAAAAAAGTACATGCTTTCTCGCCAAGTATAATTGCTCGATGTTGTTGCTGTTCGGGACCGACAAAGAAGCTTACGGCTGCGCGAGTTATAAAAAGGACCAGTTCACATCGGAGCTGCTGCAGATTCACAAAGCTCACGTCCTTTCTCACGTAACCAGGCCTCTAAGAAACGTCTCCAGTTCTCAGTCACAGGTTCACTGCAGTTATATTTACCAGAAGCCCCACAAAAACAGTCATTGTCGTGTATTCAAAATATTCCCCGTGGAGACAATAGTGAGTAGTTTTAAAAGAAATGGTGTTTTCCTGTGACGGAGCCTGGAGGAAGCCTGTTGGTGAACTAAAGCGTGGTCCTAAGAGCTTTGCTCGACTGTCCCTGTTGGACTCGCACCAGAGCCGTTCTCTGTGCTGTCGAGGGGCCTGTTTATTCCCCTCTTCTTCCTCCATTCACACTTACAGCCTTCATCTGTTTAAGTGGGTGAGCGGGACGGCTGCCTGGTTGTGTCGCCTTCCTCCCCCGTGTTACAGTAAATCCGAGGTCGCCAGTCTGTCAGAGTTGTAAATTGGGCTTCTCACCAGTTGAAATTGCTTCTCTCAAAGTGTTGTGGTGATGATATTGTCGTGTTCCCCCATTTTGATGGCACAACAGAGTTTGCCCTCTACAGTAAATGGTTAGAGCAAATGGTTTGGTTCATCCTCCAGATACATCCATGTCTCCAGATTGTAAGGATGTCGGGCAGTAATTTTAAGGATCCTAACTCGTGATAACTGGATACAGCTGGAGACCTTTTCTTTTCATTTGGAAAATCCATATGTCAGTGCCACACTTGTTAGCAGTAATGCAGTATTTGCCCAAGTTAAATAATTATATTGCACCTTGGAGCACAACAGAGCACCTCTCTAGCTCTATGTGAAAAGCTTGCCTTCATCAATATAATATAATTTACTGTCTTCATAAACCATTCAAATGCACATCGTTTCTGATGGCCAGTATCTGGACAGATGAAATTCCAGAAATGTTAAATGATTTGTCCCCATTTCTAGACTTGTTCGCTCTCCAGTGCATCCTTTACTCTCTAGTTTGTGAAGCTGTTGTCGAGGTTGTTTTCAACATGGTTCTGCCCGGACCACACCTTACAGTCACACAACCTCTTTGTCAGAGAACATGCTGATGCTGAAAGCTTTAGCTCTTTGACTGCATCCAGTATGTGAGCGTGTGCACGTGCTCTCTGGGCCTTGTGTAATATTAATGCAGCAACACCCTTGTCCTCAAGAGGCCCAACATACAGCCTGTTGTTTGCACGCCCTGTAAGGTAGCGCTGCAGTGTCAACTTGGCGGGAAAACGTGAACTGAAGCTCAAGTGGAAACTCGCGATGAGACGAAAAACAAATGTGAAGTCTCTGTGACAGTTGAGGAAAGAGAGAAGGTTTTGACTGAGCATTGTCCGGCAGTGTCGGGATTTTCTTTTGTTCGATGGGTTTTGCACGAGAGGGGAAAAGGCCCAGTTTGGCTCATTCCATGATAACTGAGCAGCACTCTTAATTGAATTGCCTGACTGGCTTACCCTGACCCTCAGAGCTATCCTGAATCTGAGCCGCGGACATGAGGGGCGTGGATCGATGTGCAGCATCTGCGTATAAGCTCCGCCCCTCGGTGAAACACTGGAATCATCATCATCAGAGAGAGGGGAGAACAGGCGCGACAGTAGATGACAGCAAAGATGGACCCAAAGTCCCCATCATGTTCTGTCACTGCATTTTCCACCCCTGTTGTTAAAAAGATCATGCAGAATAAATGTAATCTTTTTGAAGCGATGAGTACATACATTTATCAGTAGTTGTAATTGACAAATGTTGTTCTTTGGCAAATGCATTGTAAGTGGTTGTAAATATTCACGCTCTCTTACTTGAATAGATCCGGTTCAGCCTTAAAGAGGTTGTGTTGTTGAACGCCCGAGGAGTCCAAAGCGCCTCTGTCTTGCTTCAGTTGTTTTTCTGCTTTTTTCTCTCTCTTGCTACGAGTGTAATGGCATGTGTGGAATGTCCTTGGCTCGTCATCGTGTGTGTGTGTGTGTGTGTGTGTGTGTGTGTGTGTGTGTGTGTGTGTGTGTGTGTGTGTGTGTGTGTGTGTGTGTGTGTGTGTGTGTGTGTGTGTGTGTGTGTGTGTGTGTGTGTGTGTGTGTGTGTGTGTGTGTGTGTGTGTGTGTGTGTGTGTGTTGCATTTCTGTTACAAATGGAGTGAGCTCAGTCTGGCTGCGGGGATGGATGGTTCAGTGTTTACTCGGTCCAGATTAAATGGCCTCATTGTGTTTTAAAGATGTCTTTGGCGATGACGCAGAACAAGTCTAGAAGGAAACATGTCTGTATTTCAATAATCTCATTATAATGGAGGGGAGAGGGATCCTCCTCTGTCGCTCTCCTGAAGGTTTTCTTCCCTTTTTCTCCCTGTGAAAGGATTTTTTTTTCTTCTATTTTTTGGGAGTTTTTCCTGATCCGATGTGAGGTTCTGGGACAGGGATGTCGCATGTGTACAGATTGTAAAGCCTTCTGAGGCAAATAAGTAATTCGTGATATTGGGCTATACAAAATAAACTGAATTGAAAAAATATTGTTTATTACCTTCATATGTTCATTGACTGAAAATGAAGTTGAAAAGAAGATAAAGGATTTGTTGGAATTGTTTCCCTCGTGAGATCCATCGCCTGCAATGTGTGCTCACTGATTCTCCACGTTGCTATTGATGAGTTCCAACATTACTCTGTTTAACAACTAAATAGTTTATCAGGACAAGGACACAGAATGATTGTTTTGACCACAGAACATCCCATGCATGTGGCTGACGTAGCTGTATGGGCGGTCGACTCGTATAAGTTTGCACGTTAATGTTGCGGTAACGCAAGCTATAACGCAGTAACGCAGCTATTTCATTAGAATGAAATGTCATAGCGTGAATAAACGTGACTGAATGTTACGTAAATAAAACTTTGTCCTTGAACATGACTTTTGCCCGAGTCACTTGCGATCTGCATCTGCGATGGTGGGTGTTTAACCGTGAAGGCAACATCTCCCATGACTTCATAACATCTGTCTTTGCTTATTGTTTTGATGGAGAGACCCATACGAGGACTCTAAAGGAAAATACCAGTTCTCCTGCTCAGGTTTACTTTAGTAGTGAAACAGCCAGATGAGACACATTTACCTCAACCTGAAGGGTGCTGAAAAAGCCCATAAAATATGTATTTCTTTATAATACCAACCATAATCCAAAAGAGTATTATAGTACTAACTATATATTTTGAGTATCTGTTTGTTTGTGCCCATCTTCAAATGTGTCTTAAATTGTGATAAAGTAGGACTCTCAGCTGCTCCTTTTATCTGGTTTTACTGATTTGATTACGAGTAGAAAGTTAATAACCAAACTAGGATGGAGTTTATGCCAAGCAGAAGGCATTGTGCCCGTGGCTGGTGTTTATTTGCCTCTCTTGTACCTCCTTTTCCTGTCTCCGCCGCGCTCTAGATGGATGCCCTGTTCTACTCGTCTCCTACTCAGACAGACTAAGGAGTCCTTATCCTGTTGCCCAATAATGCAGGCAGTGTGAAGCCGGGAATTAAACGCTTCCTGTGTGTCTTTATGGCCCGAGTCGACTCATTGCATTCGTCCCAAGGTTAATGTTTGACGGAGGAGAGATTCACAGAGCGGCACTCTTCTCTGTCTCTGGCACCGCGGGGCGCCAGGCGTCCCCGGGCCAGCGCTTCATGTGGATGTGGAAGTGAACGCTCCCTCATTAAATCGTTCATTGCAGTTTCACCCTCAGTGAAATGAGTTAATGTGTGCAATATCGTGTGTCTCTCCGTGAGGTTATGCATCAAGTGCATCCGAATTAACAGCCTGTTCTCACACTCTGTCATCCTTTTGGATATGACATTCTTGAGGTCGGGCTTTATTGTGTGGCTTTGATTGTTGAAATACGTGAAATAGTGGTACTTACTAAATATATATATATATACAGGACTGTCTCAGAAAATTAGAATATTGTGATAAAGTTCTTTATTTTCTGTAATGCAATTAAAAAAACAAAAATGTCATGCATTCTGGATTCATCACAAATCAACTGAAATATTGCAAGCCTTTTATTCTTATAATATTGCTGATTATGGCTTACAGCTTAAGAAAACTCTAAAATCCTATCTCATACAATTTTAATATTTCCTCAGACCAAGTAAAAAAAAAGATTTATAACAGCTGAGTGTTTGTCAAGGCTCAGGAAACCCTTGCAGGTGTTTCGAGTTAATTAGACAATTCAAGTGATTTGTTTAATACCCTACTAGTATACTTTTTCATGATATTCTAATATTTAGAGATAGGATATTTGAGTTTTCTTAAGCTGTAAGCCATAATCAGCAATATTAAAAGAATAAAAGGCTTGCAATATTTCAGTTGATTTGTAATGAATCCAGAATGCATGACATTTTTGTTTTTTTAATTGCATTACAGAAAATAAAGAACTTCATCACAATATTCTAATTTTCTGAGACAGTCCTGTATATGTTTTTTGCCTCTACTCTGCATTTGGGACGGACAGTTCGACTGTTCAACTGGACATCAAGAGACTTTTAATGGAAAATAGCTCTACAATTAGCCAAATGAGGTGTTTGTAGGTTCTGCGGCCCACCTGCTTGTCATACAGTTACAACGCCCGAGGCAGTGGTCCTCACTGATATTTGGATTGAAGCCACTTCTGAGCTCGTTGTTTTGGGAGCCACACAGTCTGGCCCAATTCAAACAGTGATCATTTTCCATATGCAATATTTTCCAAATGCCTTATTTGCGCCTTGTCTCCCATCCTCCTCTCATTTGTTCAATGGAAGCAAGTGCATCACTTTATCCCTCTGCCATGTCCCAAAACCTTCTTTTTTAATCCACCTACAAATCAATCCTTTTTTTTCTTTCATCTTGTGAAGATGAATGGATTACTCCTTCTGGTATTTTCTCTATTAGTTGTCTGAACTGCTTCTGTATGTAACACTTACTCTCAACTGAGCCTGTAAATGCACCTCTTCGTGAAGTTGAACCTATTGTTTCTGCTTCCTGTTTTAATGCTTAATGTTAATGGCTCAAGAATGTTGAAAGTGAATGCACACTAAGCGTTGTTAACGTCGTTAATCATCGTCAAACTCGACTGCATTAGTATAGATCCAGCTGCTGAGGGTGAATGCACGTAAGATGGGGCTCGTAAGAAATGTGAGACTTAACAGACGTAATTGGGAGAGTGATGCATGTGCTGTGCTGACCCACCTTCCAAGAGCATCAATTGTTGGCATCCTTGCAGACTGCTAGCATGTGACCGGTGCCAACTTTCCCCAGTGCTGCTTACAATGACAAGCTGAGTATCAGCAGCCCAAATCCTGAGGGCACTGTAGCGGGCAGGTTGTGATGAGGTCCTCTGCGGAGAACTGTGGATGTAAAAAGCTGTTTCTACGAGGCAGATTGAAGCAGTCATGACTCATTACTGCAGGCAGAAGCGGCGCTACTTGCTATCCGTGTGAAACTGTGATACAGCCCACTCAAACTCGCACCATCCTATGCATGCAGAGTGACATGCAGGGAATCAAGTCAATGTTCATTCCATTTTAAGAAGTTATCGTGTGGTTTTAGATTTTGAATCATTCCCAAGAGAACATTTGAATTCTCTTGTTAAAGATTTAGACGTCTTTTTGTGCTCGTTTCCACCCGTGTTTGAGTTGGATCTCCCCCCTGTGATGTGGAGGCTCTCGTGTGCTTATTGTTGATTCAGTTTCAGATGTTTTGTTTTGTTTTGCCGTTTGTGTTTATCCCAAATTTATTTCAACGTCGCACCTCAGTAATTATTCTCCTCACGACCGAGTGGCACTTGGATCCACCTTTTTATGCTCATTGTGATGCTGGTGAAAGTCAACAACTGAAATGTACTCCAGTGGAGTGTCCTTTTAATGAAGTGATGAAACAACCGAGTTCTTATCCTCCTTTCTGTGAACAGTGCAGCCTTTAAACTTGAGCTTCCTCTTGAGCTGTCTGGCAGTCTTCATCTTGCTGTAACTCCTAAAATACTGGATTGACTTGTGCACAGATTTAGTTGTTTTAGTTTTTTCTCTGCTCCTCAGACATGTAGGGGAAGACGACCTCATGATGATGCCAAGAATCTGAACTCAATTTAATTGAGAAATTGCCCAAAATTCCCACCGTCACAGTAACGCTAGATAAAGTAGTCATGCTCCCCTAACTCGGCCCAGTATCTGTCTCAGGCATAATGCTTGTGATGGAAATATATTGTGATGGTTACAATGGCACCATGTCAGGTCCTGCTGTAAGATGGATACAGTATCACGCAATCATGATCTGCTCTCTTTTGATTTATCTGATGCACCTCGTGAACTGCAAGTTCACTGAGCTAGCCTCTATGTGTGTGTGTGTGTGTCGGTGCGTGCACACACACACACACACAGTGTGGTACCCACAGCAATTCAATTTAATGTCGTGCTGACTCAGACTGAGTGCGTCAACAGCTGCTGCCTGTTACTGAAGAGAGAGAGAAAGTGGTGTGCAGAGAGATAGGATTTTAGAGGAGGGAGGGGCAATTGTTGGTGTGTGGGAGAGTGAGTAGGTTAGATTAAAATAGAATGGTACAGATTGGCTCTTATTGCCCATCATGCCACGCATAAGGATTTGACATCATCTTATTTCAGTCTTGACAGAAGTAGTCCTTCTCAGATGCTGCTTCATGGAGGTTGTGTTTGAAGTCAAGTCTTTGTTCCTAGTTAATTCATATCTAACACTGGAAATGTGTCTATATTTATAAAAGCAACTACTACTTTAAGTTAAAATGTGACCTGACAATTATATTTTGTATGTTTTCAGGCCCAGATCGCCTTCCTGCAGGGGGAGAGGAAAGGCCAGGAGAACTTGAAGAAAGACCTTGTGAGGAGGATCAAAATGCTGGAGTACGCTCTGAAGCAAGAGAGGTGAGTTCCTTGCCTCAGCCCACCCACAATATACACAAATACCTCAGCTATCCTGCAACAACTGCGGTATTTCCGTGTTTTCCACGCTCCTAAAAATACATTCCTGCTTCTGAAAAATGTGGAAAAAGGAGAACAATGTGAGATGAGATTCTCACTGTTCGACAAATCCACATCTGCTGCACCTGCACACAGACGCTCGCACATTCTAGAACGCAGCTCGCTGCACATCCTTTGATGATGTGTAAAAAGGTTTGCTAGCGGTTTGATCTTCCAGCGTCCTCTTGTTTATATTCCATGCGCACCGGTCTGATGTCTCAGCTGGTGTCAGCAGAACCAGTATTGGAGTGAGAGTGAGATTCCACCCCCCCACCCCCACCCCCCACCCCCCAATTCTCTCACCACCCAAGACGAGGTCACCGTCGCAGCTTTCTTTCTCCAGTAAAGCTGAAGAATGACATTGTTCTCACTCTCGTGTGCATTAGCCTGTCACGTCGCACAAAAGGTCCCCATGGTCGCTGTGGCGATACCCTTTGCATTTCGTTCCTCCTCGACGCACGGCTGCACCCCGTTACAGAGGTATACTGGTGGTTTCAACACGTCTCTATTAATAATTCTAATAATAATAAGCCACCAAGTTATTCATGCGTACTCCGAAGCAGTGGACCGACAACATCTGAAGAAAAGAATAATCCTTGTTTATTTTGGATGCATATTCAGTATTTATGAAGAGCGTTTCTATCAGTATAGCCTGTGGCTCAGACTTTGTCGTTGTGGCCATCATTCCCATCGATGATAACACTTAGCTACTGTAAAGAAAATCAAGACCGATTTTAAATTTGATTATTCTAATTTATTTGGAAAAAAAGCGGAAAGAAAATGATGATCTTGTATTTATTTATTTATATTGCACTTTACAGCACTTCTTTTTGTTTTTAAATGTGCTCTCTGAATAAACTAAACTTGAACATCAGCCAGCTTGCTTCCTCAACGTCTCTGTTGAGAGCTCGGTACCGATGTGGCCCGAGTGGTAAAGACAAAATGTATAAGCTAAAATGCAAGCGAGCATTTCAATTATCTTGGAAACAGTTGGGTTGGGAGCCGTTCGAAACTCCAACCATTATTAATATATACTGGCACAGATTGCTGCATGCTTGAGAGCAAGGCAGATACAAAAAAGACAATTTACTTTTTTTCGATCTCCGCTATTAAATAAAACAATTTATTTCGAAGCAAGTAACTGACTTCGGGCAAGTAGCTTTCTGACCCACTTGCCCGACTGGGAAAGATAAAAAGATAACGATATTATTATTCATGAACCCTGGAGCTATAGCTCACATTTCGGTCATTTCCTTGCATGTGTGATTTCCAGTCATAGTGTCTCTGCGTCGCCAGACCCTCAACAACCACAACAACCACAGAGGAAGTACTTAACTGCGTTGTGGCCGACAGTGGAAGTCTCTGGTTTTGTTCGACAACTTTGAGCTTGGAATGTTTGGCATTCTATGAATGCAAAAGAACGCATCGTTTTTATGAGTGCAAGCAAGCAACAACGTCCTTGGTGGATAAATGGAGGTTACAAATGGAAAGTTGAAAAGTGGAATGGGTACACATGAAACTGATGTTTGTAGATGTCTTAAGTTGAGCTGCGAGCTACGAGATGTTTCTGGCTATTACAACCTGAACACCAGTGAGGTCGACGTGGGTCGAGATGCGTCTGTGCTCCGCTCCTCCAGTCGGCTCAGGGGTTAGTTACATTTTGCCGACCTGTGCTCTGTGAGGAACTTCATCATCATTAGGGTTGTAAGTATGGAATCGGCCTCTGGCTGTTTGTCATGTTTATCGACTTTTCTCCGTCAAATCATTGCTGTCTCTGCCTCCAGGAGCAACACGTATCCCAGAATTACTACCAATTTCCCCGGTTGCTAGGCAACAGGTCATGTCTCCGAGGGTATCTAAAAGGCAAAATCAGAAGTGGCTTTCTGAATGTAGGATGTGCCCAATTTAAAATTAATTTGTTTTGGATGGGGGTTGCTGCCTCTGGATCACGGCCGGAGAAGTGTGAGCAAAAGAAAAGTGTGAGCGCTCTGCTTCTATTGACTCTTTACCACTGAAGTGGAAGACATCAAAGTATTATTAATAAATATATATACTACCGTTCAAAAGTTTGGGGTCAATTTTGTGTCTTCCATGAAAACTCACACTTTTATTTATCAAATGAATTGAACATTTCATAGAACATATAGTCAAGACATTGACAAGGTTAGAAATAATGATTAATATTTGAAGTATTAATTTTGTTCTTCAAGCTCAAAGGAAGGCCAGTTATAGCTTATATCACCAGCATAACTGTTTTCAGCTGTGCTAACATAATTGCACGGGTTTTCTAATCATCCATTAGTCTTCTAAGGCGATTAGCAAACACAATGTATCATTGGAACACTGGAGTGATCGTTGCTGTAAATGGGCCTCTATACACCTATGGAGATATTTCATTAGAAACCAGACACTTCCACCTTGAATATTAATTTACCACATTAACAATGTATAGTGTGTATTTTTGATTAATTTAATGTTATCGTTATTGAAAAAACTGTGCTTTTCTTTGAAAAATAAAGACATTTCTAAGTGACCCCAAACTTTTGAACGGTAGTGTGTATATATATATGTGTGTGTGTGTATATATATTATATGATGTGTGCCATTTTATATTAGTTTATAGATTAATTGATTTTGTTTGGGAATCAGCTTTTAATGTAATCGCTTCTGACAATATTTTGTCTAATTGTTTTACACATTTAAGGTCTAATATTTGTGTAACAATCACATTTTTGTTTTGCGTTAGTAAAGAGTCTGATGATAAAAGTGTATTGCATGAACATCAATTTAATCATCACAAATGTGATTATGCTCATGGGTGTAAAGACGGCTGAAACAATAACTCGATTAACTAATGGACAAATTAACTGTTCAATTACTTTCTTATGCAAAGAAATTGCCCAAATTTCACTTCTGTGAATATTTGTTGAGTTCTTGTCAGTCTTCTCTGGTGGGAAATGTAATTTTTCACAGTTTCTGATCGCCATTAAATCGAGAATGAAAATGATTGCCAGCTGCAGCCCGATTTTCTATATCATGATACATATTGCTCCAACTTCAATGTTGTGATATTGATGTCAACACAGGCCCACGAACCAGCAAAGGCGTCTACCAAGTGAACGTGTTTGTGAGAAGTAGATCCCGTTGGTGTTGGGAGGGTTTTCAAAGCTTACTTTCTGGATTCTTGTTGTTCTGAGTTTGTTCTCTTGGTTGAATGCACTTATTGTAAGTCACTTTGGATAAATGTGTCTGCTAAATGACATGTAATGTCATTATGCAGATGCCATGCATAATGAGTTTTCTAAAATAGCTTCATCTCAGACCTTTTTGACTCGCCTTGTTTTCGATTTGCCTGCTGACACCTTTCTTCTTCTTCTTCCCTTCTAGAGCAAAGTACCACAAGTTAAAATATGGGACCGAGTTGAATCAAGGTGACATGAAGCCGCCGACCTACGACTCTGGTAAGCGGGTGACGCCACCTCCTCACACTAAACCACTGAATGTTGAGTTTACATAACTCCAGTGACGACACTGGCATGAATGCAGCGTTAGAAGGCTGCCTTCATGTTGCATCTTGTTTGCCACAATAACTCTCGGTGCCCTTTCCTGAACACAGTTATTGTTACAGTTGTACTTCACAAACATTGAGCTGCTTGAAGAGGCAATGTAGCGCAGCTGGGATCAAATTGATTTTTAAAAAAGTATTGCAGATCGAATGTTTATGGCTGTACATGTAAGAAAGAAAAGTTAAGACAATCACAAGCGATATAAAGGCTCAGCTTTTTGTTAAATGTTATTTCACTTGCCTCTCTTTGGCCGTTTAAATAGTTCATTCAATAGGACATTGTGGAGCTCAAAACTTTGAAAATTAGCATATAAGAAAATTCAACTGTTTCCAGAAAAATAAAACATGACCTAGTTTCAGCGTCTCAATAGTGATTATTTGCTTTTTCTAATATGATCATAGATGGCATCTCTGTGGTTTTTTTTCCAAATTCAGGGCATCCCCATGGACCTTGGATAGTCTCATAAGCATTTGTTAATTAATAGACCCAACAGTTAATCTGCAAGTTAATGGGTTAATGCAAATGTTTAATGCTGTGAGCACTCTGGACGCCCCCCTTGCACAACTATGTGTCATTGCAAATGAGAAATCCAAAATGAGCATCGAACAAAACTGAAATCTACAATTCAATTACAACTCAATCAAAAAAGGCTCCCGGACGGCTACACAATAGCCGTTGTGTTGAGATTGCATGTGATCTTCATCGGATATCTGCGACTCTCGGGACGCTAAAAGTAAAACTCTCTGCGTCTGCGTTCTTACTTGCGTCGACTAGACGCAAGTAAGAAAAATGCACACAGTCTACATGGAGTGAGTTTAAACTACTTCACCCACTCAAATCTCAAACATCCTAAATGTTACTCTCACTTTTTAGTGCTCCCCCTTCCCATTACAGTACCTAGTTGTGGCTTGTATCACTCTTGTGTCAGTTCCCTGTCTGCTCCTTGTTATATTATTGTAGTTTAATTGGCCCTCTCATGTTCAAGTCCTCTGTCATCATTAAGTCAGATTGCGACACTTCCTCTCCTCTGTCCTCATCTCTATTCATGAGGGCTGTTCAAAGAACCCGAGCCCTTGAAGTGTTGATGAAATGGAGGGGGGGGGGGCATGCAAAGGGAAGAGGTGTTAGATGGAAGAAGAGGAGTGGGAGGTGTCGTTCGTATGGTGGTGCACCTGCCCGCTCCTCACCCTCCTGAATTTGGCTTGACCCACTTTTTGAGACACCGTCGTCTCTTTGCCCCGCCAACTCAACCCTTTCCCGACTCTACCTCTCCCTCTCCCTCTTCCTCTCTCTCTCTCATACACACTCACACACAAACTCCATCTAAATCTTATTAACACGTCTCTCTGCCTCGTGCAACAATTCCCAGCTGACTCACGAGTGGACTACTTGCAGTGTTGAATATCAAAGTGATCTTTGAATCCCATCCCTCGCTTGTTTTGACAGAGCTTTCACAGGGCTGTGTGTTGTTCTGGTTGCAGCACACGTTGTGCCTCTTCTAATAATTCATGTGAAGTAGTTGGAGCAGAGACCCGACATTTTGAAGGTGTCGGACTGCGTTATTTAACGTTGGATGTCCGGTTGTAGCATCAATAACAAGCCATTGCTAATGAGTTTTAAATCTCTTCTCTCTTTTTACTGCTACCGCAACTTTTTAATAGGGTACAGGGCTCCAGACTAACTTTTTTAACTAGGAGCACAGTGGCCCCTAACTTAAAATGTTAGGGGCGCAAGCAGAAAATTTAGGGGCGCACACAGGGTTTTCCTGGGTAAAAATGTTTGCCGCGCTGCGCGTGCACCATCTGTTCATGCAGTCGAGATATTGAGTGAGTGATCAGCAGCTGGTTGCTCTGCCATGATGCGCGCACACATCCGCGCACACGGGTGAGCACACTCCTCACTACCACCCCCTCCCCCCGTTAACAACTCTTCTCGGCTCGCCCAAATTTTCTCTTTGCAGGAAAAACCCTGCGCACAGTATAAATCGACTTGCAGAGTTTTCCCATCATTTCTACTGTATTACTGATAAATAATTTGACAATATACAATCTTATGCCTTTTTGCCTTCATGAACTGCAAAACATTCACAACAGAGAACTCTTCAGAAGTTACTGTATTGAGTTTAAACATATTTTAAGAAAAAACATACCTTGAGCATGTGCATGTTGCACTTCGATGTGGCCAATCAAAACATTTGTTGGTTTCTAGAGATGCACCGATCAGGTTTTTGGTGCCGATCACTGAAATCAGTATCTGCCGATCACCGATAATACCGATCACGGTGTCGATTGAAGCATTCTATTTTTTGTGTAGCATTATTGCTATGAGGACTATGAGGAAATACATATATAAAGCAACTCAAACATTAAAGAAATTACAGATTTCTTTAAACATTTAGGACTTTTACTTTGAAAAATGTCCTAATTGATACATTACAATTGTTTGATTGCTATTGTAGGGGATTTCAGATATGTATGGAACACATCTGCATCATTCATTTCCTGGAACTCTTGGGGAAATCTATATACAGGACTTTTCTTAACATACACAAGTCTGACTAATTTTTATAAACTCTTCCTTGGTCCAGTAAAAATGTTCTAATGTTAGCATATGTTAAGCTAAATCTCAGAAACGATCTCTAAAGATACAAAATCAGTTCATTGTTTACTTTTATATGTTCGTGTATGATTTGTCGACATCTTATTTTGAAAAACGGATGTTGTTTCACGTGGTTCTTTACGCTAACTTTGCAAAACCGGATGTTGTCACTTAAATCCTTCCGCTAACTTTCTCAAAACCCTCGCGCGCTCCCAATCGAATGTGTTTACCGTGAGCATCAGGCTCTAGGGGCTCAGACATGTGAGAGTCGGCTGAGTTGACCCAGAGATTCAACTCGGGGGACGGGGACGCCGCTCGGTGGTGAGGATCCCCTCTGACCTCTCACTCTGCGGCCCTCACCCTCGTTGCGTCTCCGCTGCGGTGCGCCTCTTTTCACACATTAGCCCCCCCACACACACACACAGGCCAGCCTTCTTCTTCGGTTTTCGTCTCCTTTCTTCTTCTTCTAGAGTTAATGTCGGTTAGCAAACCAGTCATTCAGGCATTACCGCTAACTATAGTGGGCTGAAGTGTAGAACAAGTTTGTCAGCAACAAAAATATTTAATAACAAAAACAAACAACATCTGCTAATTTACTGGTCGCGCATGCGCGAGTTGATGAAAAATTTACTCTCACTGTGTCTAATTTTAGGCGCAAAATGCGACCATTTGGTCGCAGTCTGGAGCCCTGGGGTACTAATTACAGACTGAGATGTGAATATTTGGACTGAGGCTTGATGTTAAAGTTACACATGTTGACGAATGATAACCTGGGTCCAAATCCAAACATGAGCAAAAAGGTTAATGTGTCGGAGCGTAAATTCGTCAAATAAGTGCCTTTTCAATGGCCCAATATAAAGAGTAGCAATGCCCCCTTCCATTCAACCCGAATCCACTGTCGACCTGCAGAGAGAATGTGTGTAGTTGCCAGGATGCTGTGTTTCAGGAATGTTTTAGTCGTGTTTACGGAGTGGAAATAATGTCAGGCTGTGCTGTTTGTGGAGCTCTGATTTGTGTCCTCCTCCTCTCCTGCAGATGAGGCCAACGAGAACGAGTCCTCCGGATCGCTCACCAATCAGCTGTCCTGGAAACAAGGACGTCAGCTCCTCAGACAGTAAGCGTACACTCTCAACTCCGTGGGACGGTCTTTAACCCAGAAAACTAAATAGCTGCACTAAAATTAACTATGCAAGAGTCCAAGTGACACGCAAACTTTGGGGAAGAGCTCCCCCACATGGGCAGCAGCGGTCATTACCTGCTCTGTGTTTGGTTTTCCCGGGATGTTTGGTTGTGGTGTCGTCCTGCTCTACAGTCCGTCTGCGTAATAATATACCGGCCTTCGCCCTTTATCCCAGACACTATCAGGCAGCCTCACGCATCATCTGCCCCAACATGCTGGCCACTGAGACAGCCAAGACATTCTCGATGCTTGTGTCAAGGCCCAGATCAACAACGTGCTCAGACACCCGTCCCGCTGTCAGTCGCCTCGCTCAATTTGGCAAAGCTTCTTCCGCATCCCCTCAGAGGAGGTGAGATATTTGACGAGTCGCTCTTCTTGCCTCAGCAAAGCCGATGCCGTCAACGAGACAACTGCCAGAGGACATGGCACTTTGGAGAGTAACAAGTACTCGACTCGTCCTCATCACGGATCATTCTGAAGTCGTTTGTAGGAATAAACTTATTGTTAGGAAAGTTAATCGATGCAGCATTATTAAAGACTCGTTTACAGTGTCTCTGCATCTTCTCATCCAGACTTTCTCCTTACGACACAATACTGTACATTAATACACGTATTATGTTCACAATAAATTTGTTTAAAATTGGGTTAGACCCTTTGGAATCGGGTTTACATTAATTGCCTTGTCCTAGGTACCTGCAGGAGGTGGGCTACACAGACACCATCTTAGACGTAAAGTCCCAGCGGGTCCGAGCGCTGCTAGGACTAGCCGGGGACGGAGGCGGAAAGACGGGGGAACGGACCAGTACTGAGCCTTTGCTCAATGGGACAGACGCATCAAAGGCATTGGGCACCAGAGGGTAAGTATCCCCCCCTCTATAGACTGATGGACAACAGCAATCCTACATAGTTATTGCCTTTGACACTGTGTGGGAGGGGTCTATTAAACTCGTGCAGAGCCAGAGAGCCCCCGTCGACCTAAAGTTATAGATTGCACAGTGCACATTGTCCTTAAAGGGCAACACACAAACCTGCGTTTGGGGCTTATGGGTTGCAAGTGGAGTGAGTTGAGTTTTTACTGATACTGTGCCTTTTTATAGTCTGACGTTATCCATCCACCATTGCTGCTTCTCAGGAAAGCTGAGCTCTCTGACAGTAGCGCTGTACTGGAGGCCTTCAATTTCATCGAGAATGCAGCAGCTGATTTCAGTGATGATGATGATGATGAGGACAGCGAGGGGAGGGACCGGGCCAACGTGTCCAGAACGGTAAGAAAATAGTCATCTTCTGCTCTCTCACACAGTCAAGTCGAATTAGTCTCTGTGCTATTAATAAACGGTCCTCAATGTTTTCTCCAGATCCTGAGGAAGAGGCCCACGTCGTCAACAACGCCGGCCAGTATGGACACCAGTGAAGACCCTGACACAGAGGAGGCACTGAAGGGCTTTGACTTTCTGTCCAGTCCTGATGAGATGGACACCTCGCCAGAGTCCAGAGGCAACGGGGACGGCACAGACTGGGGTGAGTCGTGGATCAGTCAAGAGCAGAGTTTGAATTGCAAAAAAAGCACCGTCTCAACACCTCAGATACAGTTATAGCGCTATATCTAAATGTATATTTATTTTTCTCTTGCACAATGACAGGCTTGTTTATATTTGATCTACAAATGAAGTGCACACGTTGCCCAGGCACTGAAAAAAAAGGATAATTATTTGTATGTTATCTTATAAATTGCCTGCTTGTCTGAACTTGACTTATTCTCACAGTTTGGTGACTGTTCATGGAGTACTCGTCATTCATATATCACGCTGTGGTCATAAGTCATGATGTTTGGATGTTTCTCTGTTTAACCCATAGTTTGTGATCTTCCACTGTGTGTTCTCATAGCCAGCCTGTGACCACAATGTCTCTTCCACTCCTGTGTGTCGTCAAATCCACTGAGACCTAAAGCCAGCAAAACAATGGGCTTGATTTTGTTTTTTAACGCGGGTTTTAGTATTTGACTCGTTTGTGTATCCAACTATTTGAATATCACAACAAGTTCCCTGTGAGGATTTAATGATTAGATCCGTCATAACTCAAATGAAGGAATCCCCCATAACTTCCCTCCCACCACGCTCACTTCTTCCAATGATGAAGACCTCCACAAAAGATTGAATGAGATGGTGAAGATGAGTCCAACATCACTGAGGTGTCTGGCCTGCTAAATAAAGTCTTAAAGGCCTACTACTCTCCTGGAGGCTTTAGAACCCCCCAGTAGAGCACGAGTCTGATGAGGTCTGTGCATCTTGCCCCCCCCCCCCCCCTGCCAGGCCACTCGGGGCCTCCACCAGAGCAGTTTCTCAACAGCCTCTCGGCCTGGTTTTGTTCCCCCTGTGTAGAGAAGGACGAGCAAGGTCCCATTTCTGAGGCCTGGGAGGTGGACCCGGGCATGATAACCAAACTCAAGGAGCAGTACAGAAAGGAGCGCAAGGGGAAAAAGGGGGTGAAGAGTAAGTCCTGTCGGGCGTTGCTGCCTCCCTCCTCCTCCTCTCTCTGTAGAGCCTGACTTTTCCGAGTTCAGCCAAAAAGCCTCGAACTGAAAACAAAACATTTTGGCTGTTTTTATTTTCCCATCTCCTTCTTTAGCTGCTCCTTATTATACCTTCTTACTTGGCATTGCTCTGTTCTTTTTGTCTATCACTCCATATTGAATGTCTCCTCTGTCTTCTCGTGAATGGACTGTTCATACAAAATCTGTCACCTTTTTATTTGACCGACCCAAACAAACTGTAACGCTTGATGCATGTCTTTCTGTCCCGTTTAATGTTTTGATTTATACACACCTCATCTTGTCCACACAGCCAAGTATCAGAAATGAGTGGGAAGGGTATTCGTGCTGGACATCTGGACTAGTGCTCGTGACCACAGTCATGTGTTTTCGGTTGCTTCTCCAGTCATTTTAATATAATTAGCACCATCTACATCCTCATCTGTCAGCCATGTTGGTACCACAGTATTGTGCTGCTGTCAATTGATATCAATTCCAAGATTTTTCAGTGACTCATTGAAGTGATTCAGCTGGATACTGCAGCGCTCAGAATAACAGCCTTTTACTGTGATTGAATCATGAGATCAACAACTCTGTTCGTCTCACTTTCTTCTTCATCTAATGTCAACACCACATTTTAAGTACGACTTTCTCCTCTCAAGTTAAAGTAAAGGTCGATTTTTGTTTTCCCGTGCACTGTGGGTGTGTGGAGGAGGTTATCTGGAGGTCTATCACGGTTGGTTATTTAGAGGTGGTTGAGCCTTTGATAAACTACTATTTGAATTATGGTTTGACTCAAAGGGCCCACTTGTCTTATAATGCTTGTGATCGTTAAATTACGTACTTTATTAACTAAATGATTCTGCCTGGGCCGAGACCACATAAAGACCAGCTGTATATCATATTCAATTCATTTTTTTTTGTATAACCCAATATAAAAAATTAAAAATTTGCCTCAAAGGGCGTTACAATCTGTACATATACGACACCCCTGTCCCAGGATCTCACATCGGATCAGAAGAAACTCCCAAGAAATAGAAAAAAAACATTCATGGGAGAAGAGAGAAGAAACCTTCAGGAGAGCAACAGAGGAGGATCTCTCTCCAGGATGGACAGAAGCAATAGATGCCATGTGTACAGAAGGAATCATTACAGATTTACATAAACATTCAATGAGTATGACAGAGTTTATGAAGAGTTGGTAGTAGGCATGGACCACGATCCAGACCTCCATGATCCATCAGGCAGATGGAGGTAGAGAGGATGAGTGGGCGGGGCATCAGCTGGGCCATGGCATCAGACACAGCCACTCTCCATACAGCACACACCTGGAGATAAACATATCTCACAATTTTTTCTACTTCAATTCATCTAAAAAGGACTTCCTTTTTATTTAATTTTCCTTCACATACTCTCGATTAATTAATTTTCTTCCCTTTCAGTGCTGCTTTTCTTCCATAGCTCTTTATCAGCTTGTACTCACAGCTTTTTAATGAAGTATTTAATTGTTTTCCTGCTTTTGCCCCTCTTAATTTCTCTCCGCTCTTCATCGCTGTGCGTCAGCTCGGTAACACTGTTGACCTGACTCGTTTAACAGGGCCAAACCGGTCCAAGCTGCAGGACATGCTGGCTAACTTGAGAGAAGCAGAGGACCTGTCCCACATGCAGCCTCCACCATCCGCCCCCCAGTCCCGGCCCAGCGCGGTCCGGTTCAACGAGCACGATGGGAACCGACCCGATGAAGGTGCTCGAACAAAAACGCCACGTAGACTTTAGCGATCAACTCTGTGCTCGACTTTCTCACATTGCCTTCATCCCTGGCTCACTGTGTCCACAGTGCCCGTGCATTTATTATTTTGTTCTTTCCCCCAGTTGAGGCGCTGACCTTCCCGCCCACCTCAGGGAAGTCGTTCATTATGGGCGCAGACGAGGCCATGGAGAGTGAGCTGGGCCTGGGGGAGCTGGCCGGACTCACTGTGGCCAACGAGGCCGACAGTCTGGCGTACGATGTGAGTGCGAGGAGGCAGAATAGATCTCAAGTGTCTTGAGACCATTTCTCTGGGGGAAACCATTTCTGTTCATGCTCTCATGAAAAGCGTCCGTCCCACCGTCCTCTAATCCACGGCATGTCTACCACGTCGCATCACACGCTGACAACTTGAGACCATCAGCGAGAAGATTGGCTATTTCTAGATCATTATTCTTGTCATTCGGCTGGAAGAAATCCCGCAGGTTCACCAGAAAGCCAAAATCGACACAAAAATAAAGTTCCTTGTTGTAGCTTTAAGATAGTGAGAGTGATTTGAGTGATGCATTCAGGAAAAGTCATCTTTAATCTCAAAATAAATTATTTACAGTCTCTTGTTTACTGCATCTCAAAATTTCAGAAACATATTACACTACCTTTTTAGTTTTTTTTAATCTCTCCTTTATCTCTATTTTATACCGATGAATGTTTTTCATTTTCTGATTTGATAGTTATTCAAATATAAAACTAAAATCCCTCGGCAATAAGGGAGATGTTTTGATATAAGCGTGTTTTTGTTATAATATATACACTAACACGGTTAATTGGATGTTCCTCAGATTGGCAACAATCAGGATGCCCTGAGAAAAACATGGAACCCCAAATTCACCCTGCGGAGCCATTTTGATGGGATTCGCGCTCTGGCCTTTCACCCTGTGGAGCCCGTCCTGGTCACTGCCTCAGAGGATCACACGCTCAAGATGTGGAACCTGCAAAAGACGGCTCCTGCCAAAAAGTAAGAATGTCATGTCTTCCTTATTGACAGCACAGTGTTTGCTTCAGCCCCGTTTTGTTCCTGAAGACGCAGAGGGAACATCCTTAGAGGGAAAAGTTCTGTTGATTACATGATGCATCAGGAGGATGGGTAATCTTTGTTGCCCACACACAGTCTGTGGTAATGTGAGCTATTGCTCCAACAGAACAGCAATTAATTGATGGGGTTGTACAATTCACCTCCATTAATTACACAATGAACTGGCTCTGGTGTGTTGTGTGTTGTGTTGTATGTTACAGGGTTCGTACGGTTATAGAGAACCTGGAAAAGTCATAGAATTTTAAAATGGTAATTTCCAGGCCTGGAAAAGTCATGGAAAAAAATGTAATCATCAAAGTTTTGGAAAAGTCATTGAAATTTGCTATAATCACATGTTCATTTACGCCGAGTTTGAAATAATTAATATATTTTTTAAAGAAAGACGCTCAAAATATAAACTGGCGTACGCTCTCAATACGCAACATTTTCTATATTTTTCATGTTTATACCGAGATTTCAGTTTGGTCATGGAAATTTGGTTTAAAGTCATGGAAAAGTCATGGAAATCCATCGGTCAAAATGTGTAAGAACCCTGATGTTATATTAATGAGCACATTGTTTGTCCACAGGAGCGCATCTTTAGATGTGGAACCAATCTACACTTTCAGAGCCCACAGGTACAAAAAACACTTCACGTAAATACAAACCGATTCAGTGTTGGACGTTTTGCTAAATCATTTGTATTTGAACCCCAGGGGCGCAGTACTGAGTGTGGCGATGAGCAGTTCAGGGGAGCAGTGTTTCAGCGGTGGGGTAGACGGGACCATACAGTGCTGGAACACCCCCAATCCCAACATCGACCCCTACGACTCCTACGGTAATCGCGTCGTTTCGTTTTGAGTCTGAGGATTTTTCAAGTGGGGTCACGGGAACTGACTTTGGTCGTCTTGTGTTTTCTGAAACAGATCCATCGATGCGGCGCGGCACGTTGTTTGGACACACCGACTCCGTCTGGGGTTTGGTGTACAGCAGCGCACACCAGCGCCTCCTCTCCTGCTCGGCAGACGGGACCGTGAGACTGTGGGACGCCAACACCACGTCCCCCGCCCTCGCAGTATTCAACAAAGACAAAAGTAGGGACTTCAAGCTTGTATCTGGATATTTTTGTGTCTTTTCTTAATATTTGCTTTCATTTCATATTGAACATAAATGTATCTTTCTGTGTCCAAGAGCTCGGAGTTCCGTCCTCGGTGGACCTGGTGTGCAGTGAACCGGCCCACCTGGTCACATCCTTCACAAACGGGCAGCTTGGCCTCTTCGACATGGAGACCCGCCAGCTGGTCCTCAGCCTCGAGTCCAATCTGGAGCCGGGTAGGTTTACCAGATGAAAGGCTTTAAATGCTTAAAGCTTCTAGACCAATCAGGAACACTCTCCATTGATTTATAAGGCTTAGAATAATATTAATACATAATGATAATAAAACGCACCATGAAACACTTCTTGAATTCAATCATGACGTTGAGGTGGAGTTGGTTATGTGCGATCAGAAAATATGGCTCTTGAGGAACATCTAGTGGCAGCTGTAAGAAAGTAAATGATGAGAAGACATGCTCTGATCCACAATGTGTGTTTCTGTTTTGTTATTATATTTGGTTTGTTTTACGAAGATTGCTAACAGTTAGGTGTTACCACTGAAGTTGTGCATTACGTGCACAAGTATGCATTAAGTGTGCACAATATATTTTACTCGCGTCTGCAGCAAGTACCAACTGACTCGGGTTAGGCCTTGCCACACAACATCCACACATGGAGCATCATATTTCCACTGAGTCGATTATTACCTTCGGATTGAAAATGCGGAAGGTTGTGTTTTGATTGCTGTGTATTTATTTCTTTATTTGAAACTCAAAAAGTATTAAACCGAATCGCATGACATTTGGTGGGATGATTGTTTATTATCCGGGGACCATTTGATTAGATTTTGGGATCGATCGGGTCAAAGGTCAAGGTCATGAAAAGGTCAAAATCTTCTTTTTACCATAGCGAGGTCAATTTCTATCCAATTGGCATGCAACTAATGCCAAAATGTTCATAATTCAATGCCCAATCTTATGATATGCGAAGGTATGCGCTCTACCGAGTGCTCGTTCTAGTTATTATTTGTTTTGTTGCTCATGATTTCATTCAAATTGACAGTTGGTTTAAGTTGTCTAACGTTGCTGCTGTTTCTTCTACCAGGCACTCCGTGTCAGATCAATAAGGCCCTCAGCCACCCGACTCTTCCTATCACCATCACTGCACAAGAGGACAGACACATCAAGTTCTTTGACAACAACAGCGGGAAGCTGATTCACTCCATGGTGGCCCACCTCGATGCTGTCACCAGCCTAGCTGTCGACCCTAATGGACTCTATCTCATGTCAGGCAGTAAGTCGCTCTCAGCCAGTGTTGCCCTGTGCTTTGTGTGGCCGAGTGGAGCCGAGTGTCATGTGTAGGGGGATAAGTGAAAGGCTTTGCTCAACGATGGCTGCGTATCATCAGCTCTTTTCTTCTTCTTCATGATGTGATAGTTATTTTCCAAGTCTCGACAAGGTGTGTGTTTTTATGGCTCCCGCTGGCGGCAGTTGTTGATGCAACTCTCTCATCAAGACGTGTCTCAGAACAGTTTAACAACCTATCACAATATAATAAAGCTGTTCTGACATCTCAGTTTTAATGGTGAGGTAAATAAGGTTTTAGGAGAAACTGTTTCATGCTCACAGTTACTTCTTGCACTTCCTTTGGAGATCACAATACGTAAACTCGTTATGTCCCCCGCAGGTCACGACTGCTCAATCCGCCTGTGGAACCTTGAGAGTAAAACCTGCATCCAGGAGTTCACGGTTCACAGGAAAAAGTTTGAGGAGTCGATCCACGATGTGGCGTTTCATCCGTCTAAGTGCTACATCGCCAGCGCTGGAGCGGACGCTCTCGCCAAAGTGTTCGTATGACGCGGCGCTGCGAGTCTCCCTGCAGCCCCGCCCTCTGACTCAGCCTCCCGTGATCGGGGACCAATAGAGACACGGGAGGGGAAGAACCTTCATGCATGGGTCCAGTCCCACCTCTCACAGCCCACTGGTTTCCTGTCAGACTGGTAGACAATGTAGCCACGAGCCTCAAAGGGGGCGTGGCGCTCCATAAAGAGGGTCGGCAGGGAGGAGGGCAGGCAGGAGGACTCCATCGACCATCCAGGCAGGCCTGGGTGTGACCGGCCACCTCCCCCCCACCCCACGCTCACCCCCCGAGACAGACTTAACCTCCGTAGCTAGGAGGCTCAGGACAAGTGTTAAAGAGTGTGGAGTGGAGAAAATGAGGTTTCAAGCCGGTCTTCTGCCCCTGTGACTTCACGCTCGTCCCAAATCCCTCGACCCTCGACCTTCCCTCTCAGACCAACCAGGTCCGGATCCTTTTCTCCAAGTCAGGTTTTGTGTTGTGTTGATCCAGACATGTGGGTTCTGCAGGCTCGCTGGAGCTGTCGTGGAAGCCTCTCACTCCTTCTTCTTCTTCTTTGCTTCCCAGACGGACTCGGCTTGCTGGCCTGCCTTTATTTTCCTTTTTAAAAACACGTATTGACAAATGTGCCTTTGCTTTAAAAAGGTCTTGAACATGTTATTTTAACAAGCTTGTTTTGGGGAACAGGGAGGGAGTGGATGGCGGACAAACGGAGCTGGTTGTTGATTTTAACATTGGATGTAAAATTACAAATGCTTATAATAAACAAAATATATATTCAGTCTTAAAATTTACTGTGCAGCGTGACTTTGAGTGCTCCTTTTTTGATAAGTGTGGTTGGGGAATCAATTTTGTGCGTTTCACTGCAAAGCTGGTAGAGCGATACAGACAATTAACTTTAATGCCTGTTTGTTAAATTCAAGTAACTGTACACTTTAGAAATAAGATTACAAGCATATGTGTCCAAAGTAAACAATCTTGGTTATATAATTACAATTCAAACTTGGTTTGGATGAACTCATTTTGGCCAGTTTGCTCTTGTGTGAATTGAATGGCTTGTACTGTACCTAGTTTTCCCCAATTGTGCGGACATGCTCGACGACAACGTGATGCATCGTGTCCGGATTTATCCAGTCGTCCAGTGTTCAGCAGGATGTTAGTTCAGTACTGTGGGACTACTTTGAAACGAGGAGAGAACCATCCGACTCAGACAAGAGAAATGTCCTGACGAGCTTCAGTTTACTGTGTTCTGTGAGGACGGAACTACCCGGGGGGACAACTACAATCAAGATGTCGTACATGTAGAGTACAGCTTCAAATGAGCCATGTTCTCAGTCACTGGTTTGTATATGATAGTATGTTCAAAATAAAACCTGCTGTAAAATGTTAACTGGGCTCTGATGGTCATTTGACAAACTGAATGTGGTCATCGGGGTTTTCACAGGCCGACACATAGAGCGAGGCTGTTCTAGGCCACAGCTTGATCCTTGTTTTTTACATCCCATATTTGTTTGCACCTCAACAAAATAGCACTCTTACATGTTTGCCATATTAGTTGTTCGTAAGTCCTGCTTGCAGTGACCCTGAACACCCAACTGTCGCTGGATTACTTTGGACAACTTCAATCGTGATAACTCTCAGGTAGGTTCTGGAGTTTTGAGGAGCATCTTTTTTTTTTCCCCCTATGATGTTTAAGTGGATTTGAGATAAGAGATACTGATCTCCATGGAGAGGGCAAGCTACTCTGAATCTAAACATGTGCGTGTCCGAGTTAAGAATCGGGGAAGGAGAGCGATTGACACAATTTGGATCATCAAACACTCAAGTTCTTTATTTTATTATAAATTGCAAAACGAAACAATATTGATCAATTACGAACATTAGAAGCGGAAGACTTTTTATATGTACAAACGGGACATAACGGGAAGAAAATCATAAATACTCTTTCATCAAAACGGAGAAAAGCCTGCAACGTTAGAATCAACTGTGGGAAGACGAGTGATGAGATGAACCGCTTCATTCCAGAGAAGCACATTTATGATCGGCTGTCGCTCTTTCCTCACTCCTCACCCAAGTCCACTTCTTCGTTCCGTGTTGTTAACTCGCCTTTCACATAATCCTCATTTCAGCTACCACTCATAGCAACAGCCGTATCATTGAGAGGAACTTTAAAAAGGTCCCTACTATCAAATCTCTCCTCTCCTTAATATTCACCAATTCTAAGAAAAGTATTTCCTCTTGACAGAGAATTGTATAAAAAGCACCATAATATTAATGTTATGAAGTATGTTGAGCCATAAGAGCAAGCGCTAGCCATGATTTAAATCTACAATTGCAAGCACCATATCCTAGTAAGGCAGCTTTACGTGTGTTAATGGTTTTGAACCACCTCATCATAAGGCATCCTTTGTAAAGGTTCTGTAAGTTGTGTTTGAGGGCTTCTACTCTTGGGTTGTCAAAACTTTCTTCGGCTCCTCCACCGCGGTGCATGCTTCTTTTTTCATGATTGGAATAGTTACAAATTCAAGTTCTCAAATATTCATTCAGTAAACAATGAAAAGTTGCTTAAAAATTAATTTAGGTCCAGATGTTTTACAGGAGGTCAAGGGTCATCTAGAAATGGAAATAAACAGCTAAAAAGACTTAATGTCAGAAAAGGATTAATACCATCTACTGTCGGGGGATATTTCACAACACTGAAAAAAAGAAAAAAAACTTCTTTACAACTTATAAACCCTAAATAAAGGATGACTTACTAAATGATTAGTAATTCTCTGTTCTCTTCATGGCACCACAGTAAACACGAGATGACGAGACATCACTGTGAATGCAAACCCTTTCTGTATATTTGGGGCCGAATGCGGATTCACGTTAAAATTTGTTTTGTCCAAACTCACAATCGTCAACTAAATTCAAAACCGCTCCCTGTTCATATATATGGGGCGCTGAGGCCAATCCAGCACCGCCATCTGGGCCACAGAGTGAGTCAGTCTACAAACAGTGTTCTGTTCAGACGGACCAGGATGCCCCTCCCCTCCGCCCGCCTGGCCTCAGTTCCGGGGCTGGGAGTTGAACTCCTGGCAGATGTTGTGGATGATCTTGGGTACAAATTTGTAGAGGTTGTCGAACTCGTCCACGAAGAAGGAGTGCTCCTTGTCGGGGTCCGTGGCGATGTACTCCAGCTCGTCCTGGGCTGCCCAGGCAATGCCGATGGAGTAGGCGATCACACCTGGATCACAAGAAGGGAGGGCAGATGACACACTTCACACGTGTTCTTTTTGATCAAACACACACAATGCGTGACACCTCCCTAGGAACGGACTGACACACACCGGAGGAAAGTACTTTGTGTATAATGATATTGTTGTCTCTGGTTCAAAGCCTTTTTTTCAGCTTTAAGAGCTAAAAGTCTAGTTTTAGATTATTATCATGCATTTATTATGACATTTATTGAGGTCAAAATGTTTTATCAATGCAAGGACCTCATCTCCCGAAAGTCTCGACCTCCGCTCACCTTGACGTTGGACAGCCAGTGCAGGTACTCTGACGTCATCATAGGAGCGGCCATCTGTGATGACAATCATGATCTTGCGTTTGTTGGGTTTGGATTTGCTGAAGAGCTTCTCCGCGGCGAAGGTGATGGCAGCGCCGGTGCTCGTCCCGCCGCTCCAGTAGCTGACGCGCTTGATGGCGTTCAGCAGCTCGGCCTTGTGGTTGTACTGGCCGAAGCCGAACTCCAGCCTCTGCTCGTAGGTGTACTGCACCGCTCCGACCCTCGTGTCGGTGTCAGAGATCTCAAACTCCTGCGTGATGTTGGCCACAAACTGCAGCACCGTGCGGAAGTTTCCGGTTCCCACGCTGCTGGAGCCGTCGATGACGAAGGCGATGTCGTTGGCGTTGAGGCAGGTTTTGCTGCACAAGAGGCGGTCTGTGTCGCACACCCTCTTCACCAGGGGCTGCACGGCCTTCCTCAGGGCAAACCAGCTGGTCACGGGCATGGAGTAGAAGCCGTTGGTCCGACACACAGCCTGCGGGATGAACCGGCACACTTCGTTTTAAAAACCCGCACGTTTAATCGAATCATCGACACGCTTCCGGGACAACACTCCACCTTGTCAATAAAGTTGATCTCGACCAGGTTTTGCTTCTCGTTGTCGTCGGCGCCCTCGATGGTGACGAAGAATATGTTGATGCCAGACTCGCGAGCGAGCCGGGACGCCTCCTCCACCTTGTCTGTGGGCCAGCCGTCCACCAGCACCACGGCGACGTTGGGAGCCCCTCCTCGGTTTCCATTGGCATCGCTGAAGTAGTGCGTGTCGATGTAGGAGAGGGCCTTTCCTGTAGGAGCACCAGGGGGCAGCAGGAGGACGGTTAACATGATGCGACAAACACTTTCGAAACAAGTCTGTGGTTGAAATGCAGGGAAGCATTCAATTCAATTCTATTCAGTTCATTTGTATAGCCCAATTTCACAAATTACAAATTTGTCTCGGACCAGGAAAAACTCCTTCAGAATAAGACAAGATGAGAGAAGAACCAGTCTGTTGTTACCAATGAATACACATACACATGGATTTAGAGCAGAATAAAACAAAAGGACAATATATATATATATATATATGCTTTTGAAAGTGCTCGTTTTGTACATTCAGCGGACTGAGATTTTTGGAAGCTGTATGTCTTTCCAAGATAATATTTGTTTTCTGTATGCGGCATATACACTTACCGTCGTGGTGTACAAATAAACACATGTATTTTAAGTGGACATCATCACAGAAATAGTGATATCCTATCATTTCGTCCGTCCTGGTCTTGTTGGTGGTCGACACCAGGGCAGAGTAGGAGAGGCCCCGTGCGGGACCACAGCCTCTCACACTCTTGTATGATTAAAGAGCACTTTGTGGGCAAACACAAACAACACAATTTGAAGGTGGATGCAAAATGCTGCAAGTTATAAAGACGCATGTGGCATTGGATGCATCATGCTGACGCACCAACCAAGGCAGAAAAACACTCCCCATAGCTGGTAAAACTAAATGCTTTTTGGTCAGAGCAGAGGGAAAACAAGGCTTACAGACGCAGGACTATAATTTAACTTCCAGTGTCTCGCAGCAAATTTAGATTTAATTCCATCCTTGCATGTAAAAATGTGCCTGGGTAGTAAAGCATGTGATAAGTGCACCCCTTTCCCTTTCACACTTGCATTTGTTGGCATTTAGTGTATCTGGCAGCTGACGGCGGCTCACTCACCGACGTTGGAGAGGCCTCCCTTCTGCCCGATCTTTTCTATGGCTGACTTCACCTCCCTGGAGTTGGAGTAGGACCTCAGACTGATCTCTGTCACAGGGTCATCCCTTCAGACAAAACAACGAGCCATCACATTATGCTTCCTGCTCTTAAGAAAGCTACACAGTTAACACGACAGGAGCTGTGACGTTACCCGTATTGGATGACGCCCATCATGGGTCCGGCCACACCCACGTTGATGACCTGAGCCACCTCAGACAGGAAGTCCTTCTGGATCTTAAAGCGCCTCTTTCCAATGCTCCAGCTCCCATCCATCAGGAAGACCAGGTCTACCATGCAATCTGCAAAAAGTGTTTGGTAATATAGGTAAATAAAGGTTAAAGGTGTGACATTTGTTACAACTTGCAGTCGTAGAAAGAAAGTCTCAGCGACAGACGTTAAAGGTTCAGAGCCATGTTTCACCAGTGGGCACCGGTTGTTGTGATTCATGCTCTTGCACTGATTTAAATCGGGATGGAAACACAGCAATGACCTCGCAAAAGCAAGAAGGAAGGCGATTGCTCGCGAGCAAACATGTATGAAAACAATGCTTTTCATGCAATTGTCTTTGTAAATAGTTTATGGGGAACGAAATCATTCAACACATTTGTTAGGTCTCAGAGATACATCGGTGTCGGTGAAAACCTCTGCATGAAAACAACATCTGCATTCTACAGGGTGCGCTTGATGCGCGCCACAGAATTTGACTCTGCAACCATGTAAACAAATGCTCTGCCCCAATTATCACCACGATTATCAGAATCCAAAGAGGCAATAAACAAACACATCTTGTGCAGAGTGGCTTTGAAAAGATGTGAGGGACATACTTGGGTCTCCCTGTGACACGAGCTCAGGTGCTCTGGCTGTAGGTTCCTGCTCCCTGACGTTGAAGCCTGAAAAAACACACACAAGTCTGCTTTTTAGGTTTTATACGGTAAAGAATACTTTTCACACATTTACCTGAACCTTAAATAATCGTTGACATACGCATTAGTCCAAACCCTTATCATCGCACAGCATTTATAGAATATATTTAATATATATATGACACTCTACTACTAATGAAAGGGAAAAGGAAATGGACTTGTACTTGGATAGTGCTTCCGCCCACTTAAAGCGCATTTACACTAAATGCCATTCACTCATTCAAGTAATTCACTCATTCATATCGTGATAGCAGGGGCCACCATGCAAGGTGCCACCTACTCACCTGGCCATTATGAATGATGCAATAAGGACTCTCTAATCAATCACACACATTCATACACCGCACAAACAATCTATGGGAGCCATTTTTGCAGCCTTCCACTTTCTAGACGTCCCAAATGTTTGCTTGTATCAGTTGTGGTAATAAGTCTGCCAAAAAGGAACTGATTTTATCCTCAAGCAACCACCGTGCAGTTTGACTTTAACTCCGGATCCCTTCAATTACAGGCCAGATGTTTTTCCTTTGGACGCACTCCAAGGTTTGGCTTGTACTTACAGTCTGATTGAGGACTTACTGGCAAACAGACTCTTTTGGTGCACAGAGAGGAATAGTGCCAGCTGTCTTACCTGTTCCATAAGGATTTGTGTCCAACTTCCAAGCGTCCACTGGCTCCACTGCATAGATGATATCATACATTAGCATTAGCACATGTCTAGCCCAAAGCAGCGAGAAACAGACTAACAACACTCGAAAGTTACACGCAAAGGTGGATTTATTTGACATCATTTCTGTGCGCTCTACTCATTATTAGAAAGCTAAAGCTGCAGCAGTTAGGAAAACGTGACAATGCACCGAATAGCAGAGCAAATGACATACAGGAATAGGATTGCTCTGTAGATGCGTCCGCTGCTCACCTCTAGTCTGGGTTCTATCCAATGGCACTCTACGGTTGCCATCTGAGTCAGTGGAGCGCGGCACTAAAAGTGAAGATATCATCAGTGAGACTGTGACACGTGTGAAACAAATGTAAAGATGCCATGCCGGCTCCCATCAGCTCCGTGGTATTGGTTGCAGCTGTGTCATCAAACAGATGACTGCAATCTGAAAGAGAGGTCTTTTTGGTGCTTTGTCAATTGGCCATAATGTGGGGAGGTTTGTATTTTCTAATGTTAAGACTGTCACTCAAAACAAATAAAATTTTCTCTGATGTCCCCAATATTTAGCAAAACACGTGTGTTCAATTTCTTGCTGAGAGTGAGACAAAATGACACTGCCACAACCCATTTAAACACCAAATGAAACACGAGAGAAATTAAACTAAACACAAAATGGGCACAGGAGTTTTATGAGTGTGGTCATGTCTGGAAAGGCGTGTCACAGAGAAACACACAAACAGGTTTGACATCTACAGAATTACACCCCGTTCATATGACAATATAAAAAACCCAAACCCAAGACTTGTTAGTTCCCAGTATAAAGAATAGAAAAGCACTTACGGTACGGTCCATAGTTATAAAACCAGCGCTCGTATTCTGAGATATCAGGCCTGTGATCCCGAGCTAGAGAAGGATGTTGTGAAACCTGTTAGTATCCCCACAATGAACCTCAGAGGGAAAACCACACATGCCCATGGTTGTGATTGGTCACATGTTCTTCCCAACCAATCCCATACCAGTGAAAACAAACTTCACAGGACTCGCTCACATGGCATGCAGATGGCATGTACGGACAATGTCCTGAGAGACACGTCGCATGCACTGACGGATGCATACATGGTCAGCAGATAGCTCACACCATCAGTGACACAAGCATGCTACATGCAACAGCAATGGACGCACGGTGTCGTAACCTGCCGCTATGAGGTGGGGGAGCAGTACACACCTGGCTGCGGTGTTGCTTTAGACTTTGATTTACCTGTAACTTCAGGTGTGTCCGTCTCACTCCACTTGTATCCTGAGTCTGGAGCTGCATAACTAACATCTGAACGTACAGCAGAGAAGGTGGGGGCATCATCAACTACAAGAGTTACATTTACGGTATTTATTGCCGACGTAAACTACTGATACACCCACGGGCCTCTGCTGGACTTTGGATTCAGCGCTCATTAGCAGATGTTTGCATAGTCGACGAAGACCCTGGACATGATAGTTTGAGTGCCGTTAACGGGCTGCAGTGGATCTGTGATTATGAACCCCACGCTTCCACCGATAAGCCATGATAATGTTACATTGTGAACAAAACATTGTGTTACAATAGGCTGAGAAGAGCTGGTAAGGTTGGCAGCGTTTGAATAAACAGTTATTGTACAGAGGTTTCAGTGAGTTCATTCATGCTGTGTTCAGTATTGAGAAATTTAAATTGATGATGTGTTTAACGTTATCATGATGTGTTCAAATGTAAGCTAGTTAAAAGAAAATTCAGTAAACAGTTATTTGAGGGAGTTTATATTATTATATAGTTTATAAACATTCTCCAATAAATGACTATATACTATCTATATATATGTATATATATATATATATATATATATATATATATATATATATATTTCTTAGGAAGGGAATTATGTCCTGAACTTAGTCACACTTTAGGAAGTGTGTATTGTTGTTGTTGTTTTAAAGCTTTTTTTAAAAATATATCAATCAAAATGTGGTAAAAAGTAAGAGAATCATTTTTTGGACAGTTAACTCTGACTTCAGGGTGTTGATATGATTTTGTGGGATGGTGACGGTCTGGAGCCTCGTACACCAGCTTCTTCAAAACAATCTTTAAACCCGGCAGATATGGCTCATACATGATTGCCAATAGGACTGCAGTGGGCACATTTTTTATTGGACATCTCTTAAAATTCTATTCTTTTATATAATTTTTTTCTGATGATTCCATACGTCACTCAAAAAATGAATACGTTATGTACCGTGACTTTTGTGATCCCCATTGTCATTCTGAAAGACGGATGAATTCTTAGAAGATAAATCTTTCTTAATGTTGTGAAAATGTAAGTGTGCTGACGGTAGGATTTAAAGAAAACATTGACAATTGTATCAGAAGCTCGGAGCTTGAAGAGGGATGATCTGTTTTGTATTTGGTACCTGCCGATTGTCGAGCTCCAGGGAACCAATCCGGACGAGTTAATGCTGGAGGAGCCCAATCCCTTCTGGGAAAAGCTGTGCAGGGAAGATTAGAAAGCTGTGTTCAGGACAAGCATCGAGGAGCAGCACACTTGTGACCTTGCCTGTTATTAGTGCGGTATGTACAAGATGTTCAGCCTCTAGTCTGACACTAAACATACAGTAGTCAGTCAGACAGGTGTCTGAGGGAGGTTTAGCCTCACTCTCTCGAGGGTAGAGACAGAGGGAGCCCACCTCTCTGAGAGAATACCCTTTACAGTTGTCTGTGTTCGACCTGCTGCGTCACAATTTGTTCACAAACTCAACGTTTGAAATGGAAACGTGGCAAATACATCAGGCTCGTTAATTGGTCGGTCTCTTGCAGTCTCTAATTGGTCGGACTCTTGCAGGCTCGTTAATGGGCCGGTCTCTTGCGTGGCCTGACGTTAATCGAAATGCGATTGAACACGAGAGGCCCGAACAGCCGAGCAGAACCGTAGCAGTGCATTGCATCTGTCTAAACTGACTGAGCCATGACAACAACACACTTCAGTTAACCCCTCCCTGTGGTGGATTGGCCTCTTACACAAACACACGGCCTGTGTTTTGAGGTTCCCATCCATTGGCAACAAGAGATCAGGGCCTTTGTTGACCGGAGCGCCTCAGCGAAGCGTGAGAGTATTATTCTAAAGTTGGTGTCAAACTAGGGACAGTGTAGATAGTGGGACGCAGAGATTAGCCTAGTCTGCTGCCGGTCCATGGCCCAGCGCTATACAGCAGACAAGCGCTTATTTTTTCTAATGAAACAGGTGCTTTAAAAGGGTTGAGTTTAACTCCTGATCAGAAACACTTCAGTGGGCACTGCGGCCACAAGGTCACAGCGGGATCGGGGACACCGATCCTCACCTCAGTCTGCCACATGTTTGCAGGAGAGTTGGTCATACGCAATTTCTTTGAAAGTCACCAACGAAAAGAATCTCATCATGTGTTACATGAATCTTTGTGGTTGTCAAGTGGACATATCTCATTAGAAAACGGCAGGAAGGCTAAACTGTGTTTCCAGAAAGCTGAGCAGTAAATTTGAACATCTGTTAGGGGTAGCCGGGTGGCAATGAAACTCAGGAGAAAAACCTGCAACTCATAAACGGCAAAACCAGCAAGCTTAGACCCTGCTGGAGTGTCGTTGAGCAAGAAACTGAATCCCTGACAGCTCCAGGGGCGCTGCTGTGGAGCTGAACCTCACCTCGGACCTCTGAAGCTTCAAGAATGTCCCTAAGGGTTTCAATAAAGTCTCACGTTATTATCCACAAGCTGGCGATATGAATAGTCGTTCTTTGCACTGATCAGATAGTTTATATTTATATGCTCAGCAGAAACAGGTTCGTCAGATAATTGATGCACTAGCTTGAAACAATTTACACTGCATTATAGAAATCCTATCATACAATCAAGCATCACTTGAATGGATATAGCCCTGTCTAACTTTAGGGATAAACGGTTTCACATTCCACAGAAACAAAAACAAGAGCGCATTCTTCAGCGAGCCAAACCGAGCCGGGCTGCAGAGAGCTTTCTATTCCTGACAGGCTGGAGATCGGGCCCAGATCCTGCAGCGCTGTGGATCGGGTCACATGCGCCTCTCGGGCAGCAGCGCCACTTGGTGCTGCTGCTTTGATCTCTCTCCCTCTCTGCAAGCTTTTACAAGGCAGGGGGACGAGAGCCCAGATGGGAGCTGTCATAAGACGTTGTTACAGGACTGAATGAGCACGTTTCTCATCGTTATCTTATCTAATAGAGAGTTGGGAGTTTGCTGCTGTCTCAGAATAGTGGAGATGGGATTACGCGACAAATTCAGGACGATGATATCACACCATCACTCATCTCTGACTCGTACTGACATACTCTCTGCTCAAGTTTTCATGTTGGGATCAGAGAAAATATTGAATTGTAGTTCTGGGGAGTGACCACGCTCTGAGCCAAAGCATCTCACACAGGGTTTTATCGCCCTCGTTGTTCCCGTGTGGTCAGACCTGTGTACTGCTCGGACAGTTTGGGATATCCCGCTCGAGGTCTGGAGATACTTACCGGGGTTTGACTGGCTCATGGTTGGAGAGCGCTCGGGCGCAGCCGGCTGAACCCTGTTAAAAGCTGTTTGTAGCAATGAGAAACGGGAGAGAGAGGGGCGGGGTGGGGTGGTGGGGGGCACAAGAGAGTTTCAGTTTGGGTGCTCCGTCCACAAATGTAGCCCAGCTGTTTCGCTTTGAGCGAAGTTGAAGGCTTTTTTCTGCGCAGCACGACATGGCACGATGTGGCATATTTACAGGCCTTCACTCAGCTTCTTTTTCCTTTTCATCTCAGAAAATGAAAACAGGAACAAGAGGATGTGCACGATGACAGAGAACAGTGGCTCTCGCATCAGGAATGTCAGAGATGAGATGCTTGGAGTGGATTCGTGGTGACCCTGGGGTGAAGACCACAGGGGCTTATGGGTGTGGATACGAGGGTCAGACTTACAGCAGCCTTCGTTTTCGGGGATTCTTGTTCCAACAAAGTCATCTGTCCACCCCTTGACCCACATTACCTGTCAGTCCCAGCATGCTGTCCCGCCTGTGTGTTACCCTGTTTCTGTGTGTGTTAACGAGGAGGCTGACCTGTGCCAACTGGAGAGGATGGTCTCCTGATAGACGCCCCTGCCTCTGGTCGGCGCAGTCCTGTTCCTGATGTGGAGACAAGCGTGTTTATTACGAGGCCACATGTAGTGAAACTCCTCTTTTGTAGCAGCACTGACAGTAAACATGGGGCACACTAAAACACTGGCTTTGAACTTGACCTTGAAAGACAACAGAACAGAAGCTCAGCTTCTATGGAACAATCTGGTGTTAGAAAACTAGTAAACGACTTTTAAAGCAGCCATGCTTGTACCGAACAGAGATGCCATGCAGAGTTTATATGTATCGGTACAAAAGAAAGACAGAGCAAAGAGCTATTGTTGAGATGGTTTCTGGTTCAGGAAGAATGGAGATAAAAGACATCAGGAGGTTTAAAGCTTGGTTTACCTGCACTGGCACGTTGTTGGAATCTATTGGGATAGGGACTTCCTCTGAATACTTTGAAGAAATTTCGTGGTTTAGTTAAATGGTTATATGGGCTGTGAAAGACTTTCCAGGAGCAGGTTCAGTGAAAGCATTGACATACCTTGGCTGGGCCTCTTTCCGTGCTCACTCTGAGACTGTCCTATCCCAGTGGAAGTGTGGGCAAATTTAGACAAACACATTTGAATATAAATACAACATCTTGCTTTGGGATTCAGTAGAAACCAATTACCCGGGTCATGCTCTTACTTTTTAAAGTGTTTTGACTTAAACTGAACTGATTTACATTATTAGATGCAAACATTGTGCCGTTTACTAACATCAAACCTTTAATACAGAATACACAAATCATTTGAATGCATACTTTTACCAAAGGACTAATGTACCGCAAACACCCTATGCTTGGTGTAGACATATATTCCTGCATGCATCCCAGTGCAAAGAAACACCCTCGAACCCTCATGCCACCCAAAAAAAAACCTGAAAACCCCTCTTTGCTTTGCTTCACTTACTTGAGGCGAGGTATGGGTGACTGCTGCCTGGACAGAAGAAAGACAAATGGGGTGCCAGTATGGAGAGAGGTAATGTTACAGAAAATGAAAGAGAGATGGTCGGGAGGTTGTCTGGCACACCGCCCATCTCCTTTACACACATACCTTAAGATATTGTAGCATTGCACTGTAGCTGCACTTCCATCCAAAACGGGGCCGATGACTCGCAGTGATTACCGTCTGATAATGTTTTCATTTAATAAGAGTGATGAAAGGTTTGGCGATCAAGTGTACAGTGAAGTCAGTCAAGCAGCTGAGCAGCACCGGACAAACTTCATCACAGACCAGCAGTAATTTGTCATAATTGCGGTTGTGACTTGTAATTACCAGCTGCAATCATCTGTCTACATCACTCAGTTTCATACAGATGGAAGCTTGTTCTGGCTAACAGCATTTCTAGTTACAAGCTGCTAATGTTAGTCAGACGTTAGTTTGGCGGCACACAGTGCAGTGGATCTCTGTGTGGATCGGTATTATTGGATCATTAACAGCATCCTGCATCCAATTAAATACACAATCCTGCACATCACATACGTGGATCCATTGATTTAGAGGAAAGAATCAGCTTTTTGTTCATTCCATTCCATTATCCAGACCGCTTATCCTGATTAGGGTCGCGTGGCGCTGGAGCCGATCCCAGCTGAAATAGGGCGAATGCAGGGTTCACCCTGGACAGGTCGCCAGTCCATCCAGGGCACACATAGAGACAGACAACCACTCACGCTCACATTCACACCTACGGTCAATTTAGAGATCAAGTAACCTGAGGATGTATTTGGACTGTGGGAGGAAGCCGGAGAACCCGGAGGGAACCCACGCTGCCACGGGGAGAACATGCAAACTCCACACAGAACCGCCCAGGAATTGAACCCACGGCCCTCTTGCTGTGAGGCGACAGTGCTAGCCACTACACCACCGTGCAGCCCGTTTTTAAATATTTTTTTTTAGATATGTGTGCAAAAAGGATTAAAGTATGTGTGTTTGTTTAAATCACCTGCATCCCTAACTTTATGGACAGCAGCACGAGGTTTGGTGGTCGTGGGTGGAGGTGTAGTTGTAGTGGTGGTCGGGGCCAGTGTGGTGGTGGTGGGCTCAGGTGTTGTAGTCGTGGTGGGTTCAGGTGCTGTTGTCGTAGGCAGCGCTGTGGTGGCCGCAGGGGATTTGGCCTCCTTTTGACCTGAAAGGAGACTGTTTAAGGTGGTCATCTAGAAGATGCATGGACAGGGAGGAAGAGCGTCTACGGTAACCTCTGTGTTGTCATGCATTCCTGACATTTTTCACGAGACTGCAGCACTACGACTCCCCATTCATCCTGAGCGAAGTTCAACTCGCCAGAGTCAAGCGCAGGGACAGTTGTCTTGTGTACGAGGACGCTTTGATTAAAACTGAGGAAAGGCTGTTTGAAAAGTGAAGCTTATTAGATACACTACCGTTCAAAAGTTTGGGATCACCCAGACAATTTCGTGTTTTCCATGAAAACTCACACTTTTATTTATCAAATGAGTTGCAAAATGTATAGAAAATATAGTCAAGACATTGACAAGGTTAGAAATAATGATTTGTATTTGAAGTATTAATTTTTTTCTTCAAACTTTGCTTTCGTCAAAGAATGCTCCTTTTGCAGCAATTACAGCATTGCAGACCTTTGGCATTCTAGCTTTTAATTTGTTGAGGTAATCTGTTGAAATGTCACCCCACGCTTCCTGAAGCACCTGCCACAAGTTGGATTGGCTTGATGGGCACTTCTTGCGGACCATACGGTCAAGCTGCTCCCACAACAGCTCAATGGGGTTGAGATCTGGTGACTGTGCTGGCCACTCCATTACAGACAGCATACCAGCTGCCTGCTTCTTCCCTAAATAGTTCTTGCACAATGTGGAGGTGTGCTTTGGGTCATTGTCCTGTTGGAGGAGGAAATTGGCTCCAATCAAGCGCTGCCCACAGGGTATGGCGTTGCAAAATGGAGTGATAGCCTTCCTTATTTAAAATCCCTTTTACCTGGTACAAATCTCCCACTTTACCAGCACCAAAGCAGCCCCAGACCATCACATTACCTCCACCATGCTTGACAGATGGTGTCAGGCACTCTTCCAGCATCTTTTCACCTGTTCTGCGTCTCACAAATGTTCTTCTGTGTGATCCAAACACCTCAAACTTGGATTCATCTGTCCAGAACACCTTTTTCCAATCTTCCTCTGTCCAATGCCTGTGTTCTTTTGCCCATACCAATCTTTTCTTTTTATTGGCCAGTCTCAGATATGGCTTTTTCTCTGCCACTCTGCCTAGAAGGCCAGCATCCCGGAGTCGCCTCTTCACTGTCGACGTTGACACTGGCGTTTAGGGCGTACCATTTAAAGAAGCTGCCAGTTGAGGACCTGTGAGGCATCTATTTCTCAAACTAGAGACTCTAATGTACTTGTCTTCTTGCTGAGTTGTGCACCGGGGCCTCCCACTTCTCTTTCTGCTCTGGTTAGAGCCCATTTGTGCTGTTCTCTGAAGGGAGTAGTACACACCGCTGTAGGACATTTTCAGTTTATTTGCAATTTCTCGCATGGAATAGCCTTCATTTCTAAGAACAAGAATAGACTGGCGAATTTCACATGAAAGTTCTTTTTTTTCTGGCCATTTTGAGAGTCTTATCGAACCCACAAATGTGATGCTCCAGATAATCAACTAGCTCAAAGGAAGGCCAGTTTTATAGCTTCTCTCATCAGCAAAACAGTTTTCAGCTGTGCTAACATAATTGCACAAGGGTTTTCAAGGGTTTTCTAATCATCCATTAGTCTTCTAAGGCGATTAGCAAACACAATGTACCATTAGAACACTGGAGTGATAGTTGCTGGAAATGGGCCTCTATACACCTATGGAGATATTTCATTAGAAACCAGACATTTCCACCTAGAATAGTCATTTACCAAATTAAAAATGTATAGAGTGTATTTCTGGTTGATTTAATGTTATCTTCATTGAAAAAAACAATGCTTTTCTTTGAAAAATAAGGACATTTCTAAGTGATCCCAAACTTTTGAACGGTAGTGTATCTACTTTACATTTAACCTGTGTTTCAAGGGTATTTTATTTGTAGATCGTACAACTATATGCTAAATCAATCTGAATAAAAATGCCGTTGATATAGACATTGAACCACATTTCTCTGTTTGAAACAACATTTCTGGATTCTTTTTTCATTGCTTCATGGATTCCAATCAGATTGTCCAAACAAAATTGAATGCACTAAAATAAATATGAACATAAAAGATGCATGATGATGAGCCTTCTCTCACTTGTTTTCACGTAGGTTGGTCTTGAGGGAATGTAGTCCAGAGTAGAGGGGTAGATCACTCCTTTCTTGGGCTTCCCCACTGAAACACAACAGATCCAGTTGTTGGTTGGAGGGCTAACTCTAAATAAATGTGTTTAACATGGATTACTTCATTAATAATACCTGAGACAACGAACGACTCCCTCCACTTAGGTAGAGACAGAGAGCGTACTCCATTGGAATTACTGCCTTTGTAGATGTTCTGCCCCGCCATCTTCCTCACAATCACCTTTCCTCCCGTGTTGGTGATGACGCCACTGTGGACACAAAAGGTTTTATCGTATAAAAAGACTACTTTGACTGCCATAAAGCGCTTTATTTGACATGCATCACTCCGCTGGCTGTGGACCTGTGGATGGCTGCGTTGCAGATGCTGGAGATGGAGGCGAACACGCCTGTCCCATAGACTTGCTGCTTTGTCTCCTTACAGTGTGCAGGACATTTGGCTATGAACTCTGGGAGATTGATCTTCCCTGATCTGACATCACAATCGATGGCTGGAACAACTGTGAAGAAGAAGAAGAAGAAGAAGAAGAAGAAGAAGAAGAAGAAGAAGAAGAAGAAGAAGAAGAAGAGCAGCAGGGCAGAAGACAGAATGTTAGACAATACAGGATTTGTGAAGTTAGAAATAATCAATGTTTCCATAGCAGTTTAGTTTGAGCCGAAATAAGTCAATACATTGATGAATCAATTTACAGGAAAACAACTAATTTGATAATCAAAGAATAGTTTGTTATTTCTGAATCAAAAATAAAAACGCATTCTTTTATTCGGTTTCCAGCCTACCAATACATATTGAAAGCTTTTTCATTATGGAGTGATTTAGAACGTCTATATTTTGGAATAAGTGAATGAGGAGAAACAGTGGGGACGATAACACCGGGACTGAGGGAGATTACAGGCTTGCTTGTGATGATGTCTACCTTGCTTTGGTTTCTTGTTCTTTGATCCTCTAGGCTTGGCCCAGCAAGCACAGGACAGGAGGAGCGCTGCGGGGGAGGCAGAGGGAGTTTCACACAATAGCAAGTACCGTAATCTTCAGTGTGTTTACCGCACACAGAAAAACCTCTGTGATGGAGGACGCTGCTGTTTGACGGTGTGAATGTAAAGAATATCAGACTCTTGAGGGAGTATTTGGGAACATACGAAGCGTTGTCGTGTAGGATGATACATTTAAAACCAGCCTACTTCTGCAGAGAGACAGACAGTTGCTCACCAAGAGAAATGGCCGTGAGCAATGCTCTGATCATGATGGGTGGTGTGTCGGTTCAGCAGGTCAGCCAGATGTCCTCGTCTAACCTCCCAACCTTAGGGAGAAGGGAAGCAGCAGAATGTCACTGTCATCCTCTGAAACTCATTTCATGCTTACTGCTTTGGTCACTTTATTCTAAACATGTCTGATGTAGTGGCGTCGTGTCAGCTGGAAACAAGACAGAGTAAACTTGTGCCGGAGAAACACTTTCCAGAGATTTTCGGATAAATAGAAGACCGACAGTGGATTGTAACACGGAGCTGAATGACTCATCGACATTCGCAAAACCAAATGTGGCCACGTAAATATTTAGATTTTTATTATAACATAAGTTGTTGCACCGATTTCTGAGATCAGTCAGATGAGAAATGTATTGCAGGTCAGCGTAGCTCACCCTTTTTAGTTCCAATTATTTGGGTTTCAAATGGCTGAAGCTATTTGTCAATCGGAAGCCCCACAGCAAACCTCTGGGCTGGGACAAAACAGGATGGAAAAGCCCTCTCTCTTTTTTTTATGGAGTCAGACTCAATTAGAAGGCACGCACATATACAGTTTAATGTGTAAGGAGTGGGGAACTGTGTTCAATCAGAAGGCTTCTTTGTTTGAAACGAACAGCCACATCAAGCTGGACCCCAATCTAAAATAAAGGCTGTTTACAGTAGATAGAGAAAATTTCTTTTTGTGTCTGTCATTGCGATTCAAAAGTAATAAATCAAAGGGTGGCCTGGGTTAACTCGAACACAAGTGGATCAAGACGTCATTCCAGACCCCAGCAGGTTTGTTGTAGAAATGATATTGTTACAACAGCCAGCCAGAGGAGGCCTTACACTGGCTGGAAGATGAACTAAATACGAGAGCAAGCCCGGTCCCTCCTCTGTGCCGAGGTGGTGGGATGGAGGTGATGAATGAGGCCTCCCTGTTATCAGAAGAGTGATGTTCCTCAACACATCACAGACTCCAGCAGGTTCAATCGGATCAAGTGGGGACATGTGATCATACAGCGACCTCCGAGGCAGGCTCAGATGTGATGGGCCAGAAGTATTGGGCTACTATACAAAATGCAATGTAGAAATAGACTTTTTTTAATTTATTTTATCTGTGGTTAGAAGATCCCCAGTTGACCCCAGGAAGTGTTGCCAGATTGGGTTTTGATTACGTTGGACTAGTAGATTAAATTCGGCCTGCTTTTGTCCATATTTGGCCTGGTTTTGAAAATATTGTGAGAACAATAATACCAAACAAGCACTCAAGTTATCAGAAAGTAAAACAGATCATCATATAAAATTAAGTAAACTTTGTTGTGTCATTTTATTGACTGAATGTTTTGATTGTATTTAATCACCTTCGGTCATCTTCTTACATCATTGGCATTTAAATGTGTGTATGTGGGGTTCTAACATCACTCTTTATGAGTTGTAATAGCATATCCATCCAACATGTTATTTATGGTTCTTTGATGCAGATATATAGCTTTGCATGCGTATGATGTGTTTTCTATTGGGCATTCAATGGTTTTACGGTTGTATGCGGGTTTTCAGAAGAGTTTTGATTTTGGCTGTTTTTTATTAAATTGGGCGGGTTTTAACGTATGTCTGGGCTGGAAACTGGCAATCTCATCTGGCATCTGTCCAGGAGTGTGGGTGTGGAGAATCCCAACCGTAACACAAGTGAGGTGCCCCTGAGCAAGGCATTTTGCTCCTATAAAAAGAAATGACAATGGGTCACAAACATTATTGTGATGATTGTAACTGCTGGAGTGCAGCTAAACATGCTATAATCATATTTTACCTTCTAATGATGGGGCAATGAAAAAAATCCCTTCTCTCCAAAGGGATTGGCCGTATGCTAAATATGAAGCTAGAGCAAGCAACAAGTTAGCCTAGCTTAGCAACACTAGAAACTGGAAAACAGCTCGTCGGCTCTATAAAACATCTGCTCACCACTTCATATTGTTTTTGTTTAATTTCTACAGAAACCGAAGTGTAAAACAGCATGTTGTGGTTTTAAGGGAGGTTATGTTCATTCAATCCAGCACTATGAGGTAAATATTACAGGTAAGTCACTGCCTCGCAACCTCTGGGTGACCCAGGAATTCACTCAGCCGATCATTATTTCTATCCACAGTTCTCTATTGCAGCTTCGACTGTACATAAAGTGTGCATGAGGTGCTTGTTGTGTCTTGTGTATGCTTTCTTACCTAATTATATTAATTTGTTCGTGAATACACACCACAACATATCGTGTTACAGTAAAATTAATACTGTATAGTTGTGATAGGACTTTCCCTAATTCAGCTCTACATATTTATCTGACATTCATGAGCACTGACATGATTTTTTTGTTGTGCTCTGACAGGCAGATGGATCACTGCTGCACAGTCAGGACTACAATGTGTCCTCGCAGGGGGAAGAATCTGAGGCTGGGAACAAGCTGGGACACATAAATCTACAGGAGGCCGACCTGCAGAACGCTTCACTGGATAACGCAAACTACAAAACTCATCTGTCATACACCTGTGAGGAAATCTAAACCGTGATGTAGAGCAACTAATAGAGCAGTAATACAGCAAAAGAAACCTCAGGCACTCTGTTCCTCTGACGTATCATGTAAGGAATGCATGAAGTCATTGTAGGACAACATGAAATGGACAAGAAATGACACTAATTTCAGACCTCTTGATTTGTGTCCTCAGTGTGAGCCTGAAAATGCCTCGTTCTCCGAGCAGTGAAACCTGGATTAGATAATATCATTTGACAACCACTGTCGGGAGTTTCTGTTACAGAAGATAATAGACATTGGCCTCTGCAGTGCCAGCCTGCTTTATAGTGCACCAAATTGAGCATCTTCTGCATCTAATTTCTGATGGGTGGGGCCACAAATCAAACAAACCGTTGACCATGAAACACTGAGTGAAGTATAAGCAAAAGGATTTGCACAGCCACTTCAAAAGATGAAAGCATCCAAACAAGAGGCCTCAGTCCCTTTCAAACCCTGCGGCTCAGACAGGTCACATAGTTTGAGGAATTAATGCACAATTCGATAGCATTCTCTCGACTGCGGATTATATGCACAAAGCAATCGTAGCTAAGATTACAAGGCCAAGCAGTTTTGTGCAAAGTCTGCTGGGCTGCTGTTGCAGTGAAAGGAATATTTTCAGCTCCTGCCGGCAAATTTTCGGTGTTGAATGCGTAAGAACGAGAAATCTGATAATCTACTGGCAGGAGTTTCACAGGTATATGGTGGCAAAAATGAAAACAGGATGTACAGTAGCTGTCTGTGCCTGTTTCAAAGGACAGCACACAATGGGTTCTCCAAGCAGAGACCACCACACACCTGTGACACCCAGTTGTGATGTGCCCAACAGTCCTAGAAGGGTTCAAAGGCAGTTGCTGATTAGCAAGGATAACGCACGGAAATTCACATTATTATTTCCAGTTTTTCCATCAGTAATGGTGAACTTTAGGGCCATGCACCGTCACGCCAAAACACAAGGACTGTATTTTAATCCTCCTCCATTTCAGCGGCACCCACATTCCTTGTCTGGGGCGGCGGGTGTGAATGCAACAAGGGTAAGCACAGAAGGGGACTGAGGCTTATTTGAGTATCATGATTCAGGACCTGTAGAACTCGGTTCCTAGGTGATGGCACACCAGCAGTGAGCAGTATGCACCCCCACCCGGTGCCAGGGAGGGATAAATCCAAGCATTCACAGGTGTCCAAAATGCACTGTAAGCATGTTAGATGTGCCCAGTGTTGTAGCAACAAGCACACTAAAGAACCAGAGAGAAATCAGACACAGAGGAAAGCCAACATGTCTCTACAAGGTTATTGATGTACCCTGTTGGGCTGCTGGGGCAGTATTTGTTTATCAAGCAGCGAACAGGCTGAATTACCTTAATTCTTGGCACCGGCTTGACTGCAAGCCAGAGCCTGTTGTAGAGAGACCACCTGTGCTTAGTCAAACCATACAGAAATGTCAGGAAGAATACACAAAGAATTGTCAAACATAATATGTAAGACATTTTAAATAAATGCTGAAGACTTCACCTCTGCGGTTTGCGGACTATTTACACAGGTAAAATAAGTCATTTCTAAATAAAGGCTTCAGCTAGCAGCAAAGACATATAAATAAATACAAGTTGGAGCACTTTCCAAAGATCATATTTTGTAATCAGCACTGAGAGGCTGTAGGCTACCGTATGAGTGATTATAACATGGCTGAATTCATTCAACTAAAAAACTAACTTTAGGAAAGAGGAGGGGGGTGTTAGAAAAAATAGAACCATTAGAAAAATAAACCAAAAGTAGCCTGAAACAAGCAGTGAATGTCAGCGGCGCTGCGTTTATTTGGACAACCTGTCAAATCGCACAAGGTCGGCTGAAATGAACCTCAGTCCAAAAATAGCAAAAATAAAAACTTAATGAAAAAAAGTGAGAGAAAACCCCCCACCAAAACCTCGCCTTGTGTTTGTTCAAATCTCTTTCAGACCTGATTATTAAAAGTACTCAAATATGCTTCCGATGGATATGAATGACACGCAATTATGCAGTATTAAAAGAAGAAGAAGTGGTAAATCATTCGCGCCACGCAGCAGCGAGCACAAACTCCCCCAGTGGAGTGGAGCTCTATGATCAAAATCCTCCTCCTCGTGATGCCACCAAGGTAAACTTACCTGAGATGGGACAATAATCCTCAGGGCGTTAAAATAAAGCAATATTGTGCGCAGTTTCCCCAAGAGTCCTTACTCTCTCATTGAAACGCGCTGAACTGCTCCACCTGGACTTTTACTCCTGCGTGATGGGAGCGCTCATTAAACGTGGAGAACGGGATGGGGCCAGAGCTCCCCCTCTTTGCCCGTCCCACTTCAGGCTCCCAGATCCTCACCCATGCAGGCAGAGGAAGATCTGTAACCCGGGGGGAGAGAGGATGACGGCAGCATGGCAGTGCAAGCAGCCCTTTAATTGCTTGACATGTTTCTTTTTTGTATACAGTATAGAAGCCGACACATGTATTCATAGTTTTAGCCGACACATGTATTCATAGTTTTAGCCGACACATGTATTCATAGCTTTAGCATGCCGCGCAATGGATTTGTGGTCCCTGTGTCTTGTTGTTACCATGTAAATTCCCCTGTCTCCCAGAAAGTTTTGATCCCTCACCACGTGAGCGCTTTCATTTGTTCACCCAGCCGACGCCAAACGCGCGCCCGCTCTGTCGGGTACAGGCGTGACGATTTTTCATCACGGACACCGTCAGGCTGTTTCTCCTCCCTGGGCTCTCTGGCTCTTCCGAGAGATCGACTCTTCTTGAGAGAGCAGAGCCTTTCTGGTACATCTGCATTTTCAACACAGCTGCCCTCGGGAATGGAGACACTGGCAGGTGCAGAGCAGCGTAGATCATAAGAATCTAGAATATATAAGAATATATAGCTCAAGCCTGGCGTCAGGCCAGGTGGACACTTTTCTTTGGACACTTTTTCTTCAGTCTCTTCTTTCCCCCTCGTCAGAATCTCAAAATCAGTCACTTGTCTGCTTTGTCTGCGTCTTTCGACTGGTGAAACCACCCCGGAAGACCATCCTTCCACTTATAACGGTGATCGGAGCCTTTTCACAAAAGTGTGAGTCACGTTAAAGAGGCAAATGTCATGAAAATCCAGCGCTAGCGAGTGTCCCAACAATCTGCTGTTTGTTCCTGGGCTCTTCATCCAAGGTCATCACTAGCCTACTCATCAGTTGCACATCCGGAGTAGCAAGAACAATGTTCAGGATCTGGGGTCAACAGCATTTCTGGTGGCCAGAAAAGAAAAAAAGTATGCAGCGTAGTGTCCGTGTATTAATGTGCGTGTCATAATAAGTTAGTCAAGGTTTGCTCCAGCCGCTGCCGATTCTCATCGTCCTGGTCACTCATTTCTGGTCATTTTTAGACAGGATTTCTCATTTCCAGGCAAGAGAGGTTCTAACAGTGGTTGATTGGGTTGAAAAATTCAAAACTTCATCCCATTGATCAGCCAAGCACCTCCTGCCAGTCGCAGAGGCCGCGACAGAATCACGATTCGATCGGATTTCCATGATAATGACATTGTTTTAAGAAAATCAGCAATTCATCATTTCCTTCAAAAAGAGTTTGTCGACTCATAGGTGCCACCGCCAGCCTGTCATTTCTTTTGGCATGCACTTCAATATGCGCATTGTGTGTTATGTGGGGGAAGAAACCCGAGCAATGATTCTGGTTATTTGTTCTGCTCCTCGCCCACTCATCCCTTCACCTGCCTGAGAATGAAATCAACGAAGAGCAGTGTCAACTCTCACGAGAGTAATCCCTCCTCCTCCACCAAACAGACCAAACAAACACCTGTTTGAGAAACAGAGCTTCGAATCACATACAGTACACTGACCACACGCACACACACGCACGCGCGCGCGCGCACACAAACACACTGTTAGTCGATTGGCACACAAACTGCTGCTATCATATACACTATACAGGACTGTCTCAGAAAATTAGAATATTGTGATAAAGTTCTTTATTTTCTGTAATGCAATTAAAAAAACAAAAATGTCATGCATTCTGGATTCATTACAAATCAACTGAAATATTGCAAGCCTTTTATTCTTTTAATATTGCTGATTATGGCTTACAGCTTAAGAAAACTCTAAAATCCTATCTCATAAAATTTTAATATTTCCTCAGACCAAGTAAAAAAAAAGATTTATAACAGCTGAGTGTTTGTCAAGGCTCAGGAAACCCTTGCAGGTGTTTCGAGTTAATTAGACAATTCAAGTGATTTGTTTAATACCCTACTAGTATACTTTTTCATGATATTCTAATATTTAGAGATAGGATATTTGAGTTTTCTTAAGCTGTAAGCCATAATCAGCAATATTAAAAGAATAAAAGGCTTGCAATATTTCAGTTGATTTGTAATGAATCCAGAATGCATGACATTTTTGTTTTTTTAATTGCATTACAGAAAATAAAGAACTTCATCACAATATTCTAATTTTCTGAGACAGTCCTGTATATGGATGTTTATGTTGAAGCTGATTACCATGTTGATTTAAAGGGGTTAAGGGCTGCTGTAAAAGAGCTCATTGTGCGTGTGATTATGGTATTTGCAGAAAAGCCGAAACCACCTCAGGAGCCTTTTTTTTGTTTTGAAAGATTAAGCCTTCATGGCTCAAGTAGATAATTGGCTTGATGAAAAAAAAAGATCAGGAGTTGTTTCAGGGTGACTCATTTCTCTTTCAACAGTCCCAGCTTGTCAGCAGAAATACATCCACCACACACATGGAACAGTGGAATCATTTTATGATGTCTGTAGAGCACCCCTGCAGTAACAAGTGAAGCTTGAGTTAATGGAGATGAAAAATTACTAAATTATAGACAAGTTGGCGAAGTGAAGTCTGGCATTTATCATAAACGATGCATTATGAGATCATTTATATAAGATCTGATGGCATGAGTGCCCTCAGGGGGAATGAGAGAAATGGTAGAATATTGTGCCATATCATGCTTTAGTTGCAGTTCATTGTTTCCAGATGTTATCTTACATCTGTCTCACTACATTACTGACTGCACATACCACCAGCTGGAGATATTCAGGAGAATATTCAGGTACACCAGTTATGCGAGACTGCATGATATGTCAATGCTAACATTTTGAAAAAGAAAAAGGAAGAAAAAAAAGAGCTGGATATGAAAACTCTTGTTTCAACAAGTGTAAAATCAGATTCAGAAAACAATTTCAGAACATTGGTTACACACAGTTTATTAACACGGGTAAGACCAAAAATTACAAAAAATATTCTCAACCTCCTCGTGTAATTCACGCATTGGTCCTCATAACCTGTCACACCAGTACTGTGATGTTTCAATGTGTGAGGGCAGGTCAGCGTGGATGACCCCCTGTGGGTCAGTTGGAGGAGTCCGAGGAGGGCTGTTTACCCCTGAGTCGCTGCCAGGATTGGATGCGGGGTATTTCGCCTCCAGCTTCTGGATGGGAAATGATCCGGGTGTGGGCGGGGCATCGGCCTTGAGCTTGATGTTTTTAAAGTGTTGCAGATACACCACTTCCCTGCGCTCTCGTGTGCACGGCAGCAGCACAGAGATGTCCTTCCGAAACGTGGAGCTCATGCCGAAGTAGATGAGAGGGTTGTAGAAGCTGGCAGACTTGGCGAAGAGTCGGGTGATGATGCTGGTCGTGCTGGGCACATGGAAGCCCCAGGCGGACCACATAGACACCACTGCATATGGGGACCAGGCCATGATGAAAGCTGTGCAGATTACAATGGAAATCTGTAGAGGAACATGGTGGAACAGTTGGAATACCACGAGAGAAGGTTTATTACAGACAGGGCACTTTCTAAGAAGTTCTCATTTTATTTTCCAATAGTCTCTCCAAGATAAACAGAAACAAACTATTATTTCCCCTACCCTTGTGACATCTCTCTCCACCTTCCTTTGACGGGCGGTGAGGAAACCGTCAGCTGACATGGCGTGAGTGCTTTTCACTGTGTTGATAATGGAGACGTAGGAGAAGAGCATGATCATCACAGGGATGAAAAAGCAGAAGATGAGGATGGAGATTATGTAGGACTTGTGGATGGTGGAGTAATTGGCTTTGGACCAGTCCACCTCACAGGTGTCATAACCTCGATCTGAGAAACGGAAGACACAGAGGTTAGATCCATGTTTTTAAAATAAAGTCGTATACTCCTTTCTTCTGTGGGGTCGGTGTGTGAGAACAGACCGGTGAAGCTGCCCCAGCCCAGCAGAGGAGCGACGGACCAAAACATCGCTCCGGTCCAAATGCAGATGAGCGATACGGCAATGGTGTTATGGCTGATACAGTACGCTGCAGAAAAACACAGCAAGGACAATGAGTACAACATAATATTCCCAGGCTATGGAACATAAATTGTGATTGCTTGCAGTTTGAAAAGGTTAACTGCTTTGACTTTTGAGAACCCAGGGCGGAAAAAAGTGAGAGGCACTTGAAGAAGCAGCATTCTTGACTTGTTATGAATGTCAAGACTGTGACATTTGTTGAACAATGAGCTCTTTTCTTATATTAACAGCCTTTGCAAACATCTGCGACTGAAAGAACCTCTGTGGCCCGAGAACGAATCGCTTTGTGTTCAGGGAGAGAAATAAAATAGATTTCTGAGCAGCACTCACACATCTTATGTCAATATTCCACAAGAGGTGTAGTACAGTTTGTGACAGACGATTGGCAAACACACTGTTTCTTTGTTGCTGTGGGATAACTCAGCTGTGTTAGGCTTGTATGGTTGCTTGGAGTCCTGGAAGTCTTACTGGCCTAAATTCTTTTAATTTGGACCTAAAATGATGTTGCATTTTAATGTTCTGATTGACATCACTCTCTGTTGCTGTTTGCAGCTGCACGCATAACACATTTTATGGTATCCCATATGGACACCAATGTTTATAGTTTAACCACCATTGTAAAAGAAAAACACACATTTTATGATCAGAACACTCTGAACACTCTTGCTGAAAACAGAGGCCATTGCACAACTTCATCTCCATACAATTAAGACATTCTTCAGCATCGCTTACACCCGTAAATAGAAAATGTCACCTCAAGTTAACTTAATGACATGTTGGCGAGATGAAATTGCTGGAGACAAATAGGAGTAATTTCACCAGCTGAAGTCAATAATAAGGTTTTATTATCACTCAAAAGCAGCAAGATAAGAACTGCTGGAATGTGAGGCGGGCAAAGATGCTGGTCTGAAGCTGTCTTTATGTTCTCTCAGTTGAAATCAGGGATGTGAGATCTCACCTTTGTTTTGGTGACATCCCTTGATGTATCTGGTGATGCTGATGACGGTCAATGTGTTGATACTCGCAAGGCCGAAGAGCAAAGTGAAGAAACCATCTACCTAGAAGAAGACCGGGACAGTGGTGAGTGAATCAGGTCCTGGAGCATTTCCTCTAATGTGAGCTGCTGGCTTTGTACGATCAGCCATGAGAATTTCGTTATCGTTGTTCATAGAGTTGACCTTGATTCCCACAAGAATCTGATGGAGAAAACTGTTCAATGACTGCAGTGCTAATGCATTAAACCTTGAAGCTTTTTAGAATTCAATCCGTTGTTTGAGAAGATTATCTTTTAATTACAGCGCTCCTTAAAGGGAATTATGCTACTGTGTTTCAGACTGGCTCCAACTGTGCAGCATCAGCTCCTTGCTGTGCCATTTACAGGGGACATGGTTCACTTAAGGTCCCTTACTGATTGCTCTCTTGATCTTCCTTAGTCCTAATCCTATTACTGTCAATCGTCACGGTTTTTTTCACCCTCACATTTGGCCAATTATTTGCCTGCCAAAGTCTAAATCCGTATGACTGGAATTCAGTAAATCTTATACTTCTTTAAATAATGGCTCACGAGAAAAGATGTTTGATCATAGAACAGGCATCAGAAAAGAAATGACTTAAATTCACAGCTTTATTTGATATGCCTTGTCCACTGCTTTGACACTGTACTTCCCTTTGCAACATGAACGGGTCCCATAAGGTTGTGTCATATCCAGTAAGGTGCTGTCCCACAGGGTGCAACACACTGGGATCTGGCTCGGCTTGCAACAGCTCGTGTCCCATCATGCTCCATGCGGTAATCTGCAAATGCAAATGCTCCTGGCATGCCTGTCTGCTTCACCTTCCTGTTTCTACTCTCCAATATTTCTGTGTCCTCTTACTCTCCCCTTATTTACCTCTGATACTCTCCCAGGAGAAGGTGCACTGAAGGATGCCCTGCTGCTATGACAATATTTCTCCTTCACCTGAAAACCTGAGATCGGATACCTGAGAGAGGAGATCGTTCCAGTGGCTGTACTGAAGTGTAACAGCAGCAACATTGATTTACAACATCTCTCTCTCCCATGTTTTGGGGTTTCCACTCTTGAGACTGAAAGTGTTCTGGTTACACATGCTTGTTTCCACCACGGCTAGCCTTGAGCAAGAATAACACCCGGGACGAATTCCAAGCCAAAGTATGACAACTATTTAATTTCAAGCTGAGACTGTGAGAGGAGAAAAACATGGAAATTCTCTTAAATTACACACAACAACTCGTCTGTTCAGTAACATAGGAACATGTGATCAAATCATGCAATCGTGTCTGCAGTTCTTATTTGTTTCGTGCCGTGCTGCTCGTAGAGTTTCCCCATTTAAAGGCCTCCACAGTGGTAATCTTATTATAGATTTAACCTCCAGCCCACATGCATAATCCCTGACAAACACACAGACACACACACACTCATCCACTTTACTGTAAGACGACCACCGATTTATTAATTTGTCCATTTCCAACCAACCCATTAACTAATTGTTAATTCTGTAATTGGCAAAGCAATTTACATGTGGTTGGATCATATATATATATATATATATATATATATAAAACTATAAATATATATTTATAATGATATGTATATAAATATATACAATTTAAATATATATGTATATGTATTAAATAAATAAGAAGTTATTCTTTCAAATAAAACTCTTTCAAACCAAGTATTGTCTTAATTGCTTTTACCTGGCAGGTCCAGATCCAGGTGATTACATATCCATCATCTTTAACCCTTGTGTTGCCTTAGGGTCATTTTGACCCGAATCAATATTACACCCTCCCCCCGCCTTTGGGTCATTTTGACCCGATTCAATGTTTCACCCTCCTGTTACCTTTATATTTACTAACATATTTTACCCTTTGGGTTCAATTTGACGCCAGCAATTAAAACCTCCAGAAAATTATTAGAATTAATATTGTTTTCCAAGTTTAAGTGTGAGGCACTTTATGTTTGTTTGTTGACTACCGAAAGAACACCGACATTAAACATTGAATGGGGTCAAATTAATCCTAAAGCGGGGGGAGGGTGTAATATTGATTCGGGTCAAAATGACCCTAAGGCAACACAAGGGTTAAAGATATTGAAAATTTCCAGGATCCCTCTGGAGTAGCCAAATATGGAGATGCTCGCATCAGAGATGGCAAGATTTAACGTGAGGAAATCTGTTGACTGGAGCGAGGCTCGCTGTCTGTACAGGACAAACATCACTAAACTGTTTCCAAACCAGGAAAGCCATCCTACAGAGAAGAACATATATAGCATATTCAGTGAATACTTTAGTGACCCACATATTATTTGGTATAGTACAGTAAATTAGACTAAAACAGAGTAGAGTTGTGTATAGTATAGTAAGGTATAGTATAGTATAGTAGTAGATTTGTGTAGAGCATACATGTAGATCACATTATTTTATAGTATGGTAAAATAAAATAGAAAAGAGTGGAACAGAGTATAGAGTTTTCTCAAGTTAAGTAGAAAATGTGGGTAGAGCATTGTATCATAAAGTACAACAGAGTAGAGTTATAGTATAGTAATAAATCTGTATTGTAGATATAAACATTATAAATGTAGTATTGCATCACCTGGAATTATAACTGCATATGTTTCAATTTTATTATAGCTATAGTATAGCATATAGTATCGTGACAATAGAGTAGAGTATAATAGAGTGTATACTTTAGCAAAGTGCAGTCAATAGAGTGAGACATATTAGAGGAACTTTAAATTGAGCAGACTACAGAGGTATAATGTGTTGTGTCCTACTGTTGCTCGTTCCTGACCCTTTCATTGTGTTAGCTGCTAAACTACTCAACATGTATCCTTAAAAGAACAGAGACCAGAGGAGCGCTACGACTCTTCCGTTGGATATCAGTGGCAGAAAGCCAAGAGATCCCTTGACTTTTTATAACTCAGTCTGTGTACTCAAAATCCGCCTGAGTTCCACCAGCCGACAGACCACACTGTTTGTGGTGCACTGGACTCTAGAATCATCAGGAACAACCCTGTTTTTGTTTGTTGACATTATAACGTTTTGGACAGTCCAGTATATGATGGTTGACTTACCCAACACCAACAGATAGACTCCAATGAGAGTTTCTCCGTTTTCGGACAGAGGGGGGTCTGCATTCAGACTACTGAGGTTATTATTCCTCCATGGAATATTCACAAACTTCACAGGAAAATCCTTTAACGTTATTTCCATGGCCTGAGTTTTGATGCTAAGGCATGAATCCGAGATGTCCTCAACAGTAGCGCTGCTCTCCTCTGCTTTCAGAAGACACAACTGTGTTCCACCAAGGGGTTGTCCAGTCAGTTAATTTTAAATCCAGCTTAGACGCAGCCACTAATACCTCCCCACTCACTGTCCAAATGATTACACCTGTAAACCTGTCTATTTCTTAGTAACTAAGCAGATAGAGATTTTGGGTGAAAATCCAAGCCAAAGGGTAAATGTCTAGTCAGCCAGTCCACTAATGTATATTATATTTGCGGGGGGGATTTCCTCGAAGGCTCATCTCACACAAACACATCTTCGGCATTCAGCAGAGTCCAAACCTACACCGAGGATTTTATTATTTATCATAATTACAAAGTAATATTTACTTTCCTGCTGCAGATTCACATATATATGAGTATATGAATGCAGTTGTGTTTAGCAGCAGACTTATGTGAAGATGAATGTTTGAATTTTCTTTAAGAATAACATTTAAAGTTACATATTATGCAATTCTCAGCCAAACACATTTGTATCATTCTGAGGACATTAAAGTAAACAAAACCAAAAAAAAGTAATTCAGTCTTTTGTGACATGAAATGTCCAAATGTGTTACATCTTAACACATCTTACCATCAGCTAGTATTGATAAAGGGAACTTACTTTCAACAATTGAAGAAGGAAGATAATAAGGAGCTAAAGCCAGCAGCCAGTTAGCTTAGCTGAGCAAAAAGACTGGAAACCACTTCATACTCTACAGACATAAGAGCGGTATCAAGCTCCTCATTTAACTCTCTGCAAGAAAGCCAATAAGTGTATATTCCCAAAATGTGTATTACAAACTTCACTAATATTGTTTGTTCAAATAAAGGCCCAACAGAGCAACAAGGAGAAACATCTCATCACTTTATATTGTCTGGAGCATCTCCTCTCCAGAGGCATGTTCTAATGTCATTAATCACGACCATTCAGAAAAGGGTCACGCAGGTGATGACTTGCAGTCCAACACATGTATCTAAATGTACATAAGGCAAAAGTATCAAAGTATAACTAAGACTGCGTGAGCTTATTTGTGCACCGTCAAACTTCCCTGTGCTCTGATGTCAGTGTGAGAACATTTAGCACTTGAGGAGTTGATTTACAGTAATATATAATTTATTAAAGAAGAGTTTGTGGATTTCACTAAAGCGTGCAGATTCAATGTTATTGATTTAAACCATTTTGTTGTGGGCAAACTTACAATTGCACCACATTTACCCTCCTCCACCTTTCTCCTTGTCACAGTGAGCTTCTCTGTGGCAACACATATACAGCAGGGTTAACCTGAACCCCCCCCAGTCTTCGTTCAGATCACAGTGTGCACCTTGTTTTCCTCCTCTGGCCGCCACAGAGCAGCTCTGCTGGCCCTCAGGATGTGGAGGGAAGGGCCGCCGCTGCCAGATGACTCGGTGCTTCCGAGTCCTCCTCATCAAAACTGTTCTTCGAGCCTCTGAAAGCCAGTCCGACGAGAGAGACGGAGCTGAGGGGAAAGTGAACCTCTGACCCCAACCATCACAATTGCAAACACTAAACTCAGTCATCGCTCACCACTACCCAAAGACGCCATACGACACAGCTTCCGCTATGCAGTGATCCCTGCATGTGTACGCAGCCCAGAGAGACTGAGAGGTTTTCTGATGCCTCTGTTGAGTCTTCTGCTCAGAGGGGATAATGTGATAATGGTTGTGGGAGGCACAAGTCACATTGCCAGATGTTGAGGCGCAAGTCTCTACTGCGTGACAAGTGTAATTGTCTCTAATGATGCCATGGTTACACCTGAATGATCCACCATGAATGATCCTCATACAGTTGTTAGGAAGGCCATCATTGTACAGTGAGGAGATGACTCTGTCAAGCGAGCAGCGCTCCTCATGTTGAGGACAGCTGTGACTGAGATGTTGCTGCCCCTAAGATAACAGCTCAAAGGCCAATCAGGATCCTGCATTGAACAGGTGCTAAGGAGTGTGAAGGTGGGACCATAGTCGTCCTGACATGTATGCTCTGTTTCTGGCAATATTTTACATATTTAGTTTGCAAGGCGAAGCAGAAACAGTTTTCAGGTGTTACAGGGTGATATCAAGGTTAGGTTAGCTGCTGTGTGTGTGTGTGTGTGTGTGTGTGTGTGTGTGTGTGTGTGTGTGTGTGTGTGTGTGTGTGTGTGCGTGTGTCTGTGTGAAGCTTGCTTGTCAAAGTGCAGCCATAGTGGGCCAGTGTATCATTAGGCTTATGATGATTACTGTGTCGAGCGAAGCCCGGGATATGAGGTTAAAAGCTCACAACTTTCCAAATGGAAAGTCACAGACACAGATACTATTATGAAGGTGTGTGTTAAAGGTTGCGAGCTGTCTCAGGGCAACAAAGCCTCTCTTCACAGAGGACATACACCAGGTCAAGGGACCAGTACGGGATCTTCCTAAAACGGTGAACACACTTTCTCTCTCCCTGTCACTAAACGAGACACACAGGGACTGCTTGTCTGAAGGCTGCACACAGTGCGGAGGTAAATGGCTTGCCTGTAATTTTTTGGGTCAATCTGTGCATAATAATGGTGAAGTGTGTCCTTCACGGCAGTAAAAATAAATCTATACTGCCTTTTAGTTCACAGCTATTTAAAGACTCAAGATGTTGGACTCCAGTTGTCAAGAGGTACATTTGTGACAAAGTTTGTTCAAGGTGGTTTGTCAAAATCTGGCCTTGTTCATTTGTTGCCTCCATTGAGGCCAGTGGATTTATGACCTCCAAACATACAAAGCTCAAAGCAATAAGGTGATTTAATGTGGGGAAAAAAAGAAGGAAAACAGAACGACCGTTTTAAAGACATTCAGCTGGCTTGCTGGTAAAGATGGCAATGGTCCAGCAACCCTATAAAGCACTTCTGCCTGCCACAGCATGTCCCCACCTCCTTCTCTAAGGGTTTTGAATCTCTTAGGAGTAATATTGAATATTACACGTGGGCCCAGCTATCCATGTAACTGTGTACACTGCAGATGATGCAATTAATACAACACATGCAAGATGTTGCTGATGAAAATGTACAGGAAGGTCTACATTCCTTTGAGTTATTAAGTCAACAGATATAATGTGGATTATATGAAAATGTGAGGTAAGACCTGGACAGTGCGATAACCCCACTTAAGAGATTCATGGCTCTGAGATTTGTAAAATGCTCCTTGTTTGTAAAATCCCTCAGTGAAGCGCACAGTTCATGCAGTGACTTTACCACAAGTACAAAGACTGGACTGTTGGCCCTCTTTTTTCTGCTACCTTCACATTTCTTTGCACTTAGAAGGCAGAAGGTTACTGCTGAAAATATAGTTATGTCAAATCAAGTGCATGGTGTTACAGAGCTTTTCTTTTGTTGTGCTGTTGAACTTTAACACAGGAAAAGAACACTTGGTGTCATTAGTTGTATCTGCAACTCATATATCCAGTAGAAAGGAGCTGCACTGTAGTCTGGCATGCATTTTGGATAATACCCCATGATAAACACCATAGGACAAGAATAGTTGAATGGTTCAGTATGCATTACAAAGCAAGTGAACACAGGCTCTGTGTCGAGCCCGATGAGCGATGTGGATTGGTTTTGTGGTTCAAGATCTTTGGCTCTGAACCGCATGCAAACATTTATTTGGGCACTGTGTCCAGTTTGCAATTTCTCCTCCAGAGAGTTTGTCTTAGCAGGTAACTTGTGCAAGTAGGTCTTATTGAGGGTTGAATACACACCATTCCCGAAGGGGTCTACACATCAGTTTTGACATGAGGGGATATTTTGTCAAAATAGGGATGCAAAAATGATAATTCGCCAATTCAACTCTACATCCTGTCGGGCTATGGACATAATCAAATGCAAAAAACAGGGATCTTTTCCCAAAGAGCCACTAAATCGCTCACTCATACCTTCCGAGATTTCCAAGGATCTTTCTCTATGGCCAACTGTTTAATGTCTGACAGACTGTGGCTTCTGCTTCCACTGATGCGTACCTCGAGTAGCCAGCAGCGCTTGACACAGTGAAGAGAGAACTACACACAACTTTTTTACATCTGCCTCCTTGCTGTGAGTGAAAGGTATGTGCCCAGACACTGGACTCTGGGGTCTTTCCTCTGGCCTCCATGGGCTTGAGAAGACAGATTAGTGACCTCGCTCCTCTGAGGAGCTACAGCTGCAGGAGCCTGACAGACTGACAACCTGTCACACTGCAGATCTCTATGGAGCCCACCTGCCCCTCAGACTGATGTGTTGTAGCACATGGGTGCAGATGGCAGAAAGGGGTAAACACTCTTTCACCCTCCTGTTACCTTAGGGTCAATTTGACCCCATTCAATGTTTAATGTCGGTGTTCTTTTGGGTCAATTTGACCCCAGGCTGTTTTTCACTGTGTCAAACATATAAGAAATATCAACTTTTTAATATATTTAAAGGGCTATTTAGGTAGTCAACAAACAAACATAAAGTACCTCACACTTAAACTTGGAAAACAATATTAATTCTAATAATTTTCTGGAGGTTTTAATTGCTGGGGTCAAATTGACCCCAAGGGTAAAATATGTCAGGAAATATAAAGGTAACAGGAGGGTTAAACATTGAATGGGGTCAAATTGACCCTAAGGTAATAGGAGGGTTAAACTGTCAGTTAGGAGCAAAGTAATCCCAAACAAGCATTTCAAATCTCCTTAAAAAGATAGATGTTCAAAGTTAAACAATGGATGTTCCCAGCCTGTCCTGTCTCGCCATCAGGGTCGCTGAGTTGACCCTTGTCCGACAGAAGGTTAGTGGGCCGAACCATTATCCTCTCCCTCAGCTAATTATCCTGAAAGATGACACTCTGATTACTCCTAATCATGTTTGAGCCTAATTAAGAACTGACCTTCTGACCGTTGGGTAAATGTGGCCCCTCTAACCTCTGGTTATAAATTACTGGATTTCAGATGTAGTTCTAAATATTTTGAGGATACAAGACTTACATACATGCAAGAAATGTGAATGCACTAAGACAATAAAATGACTTTAGATGCTATGAAAAAGAAATGTGAATACGTTTCCCAACGTTTCTATGGTGTTGTGTCATGGAAACCCCAAAACAGTTTGATTTCTATTTCTCGATCACACACATTGTGTTCAGCTACTGTCTCTAGTTCATTTTCATATGTGATGTTCAAACTTCCAAAGTCTGGTCTTACTTAAAAGGAAGCGCTACCACGACCAGCTGGGCAGCATAGCAGACGGTTTGTATAGGGACTCACGGAGGAGTTCAACACCTGGCGAGGTCCAGGCGTCCACTTAAAATACCAACCACATGTTAACAGTGTCTACTGCTGATAGAACAGATGAGCCACCAGACCAAATAGACTCTCCTCTGACCCTCTCTGCCTAAATCAAAACCATTACTCATCTCAATCTGTTTTTAAAACGACTTAAAATGTACAATTTACGAATAAATCTGAGCAATGAAAGGATAGGAAGGAAGGATACAAATCCTTTGAGGATCCCAGTGGCATGTGTCCCATAAATAATGCCTCCTGGTGTTATATCAGCCCAGTTATTCATCTGATCACAGGTAGCAACGTGATCTTTTCCTGCCCTGCCTGCAGGAGACCGATTTTGGCAACTCATTACAAAACTCCGTAAAGTCGAGGGAAGCTGCAGGTTCAGGTGATAATTATCTGTAGATTCAGCACTGCAAGCAACTCTTTTTGCACATTTTCAAAATGTTGTTGTGTATATCATTAATTACAAAAAGCAGCCACTCTTATGAATGCTTATGAATTATCTTTCATGATCGTTAACTACGCCTCTCACTGTGGTCACAAGCTCTGTGGCTGCCAGGTTTGAGTATTGCAATACGGATGGCGGTTATCAGTCGTTCCACTGGGCACATTGCAGAGGTTAATTCACACTTTCCTTTAATTACACAGTGATTTACACTGATGCTGCAATGGTGAGCATTACACTTTATAACCCTTGGTGCTGCGCTACCCTATATCATAAAGGATTATTTATGATATATAATAGAGTAGCGCAGCACCAAGGGTTATAAAGTGTAATGTGCACCATTGCTAAACTATTCCTAAACTAAGACATCTAATAGTCACTGCAGTCATTTGCAGGTTTTCTTCTTGAAACGTTACCTGTCCGTTGGTTCATTTCATCAAGATGTCTTTGATATATTCTGATATTCAGCACACGTGGACATTGATGTGTAATCAAATGCTTGAGTACACGATGTTAAATGAAGCATTATAAACAAGTGTACGTTAAATCTACTGGTGATCACTCTCGAATTGGTTTCTGTAATAAAGGAATGAACAAGTTGAAAGGTTTGAGCTCTAGAGACGTTTTTTTGCTCTTTGGTACTGTCGGCGTGAATTGAAGGTGTCCTAGAGGTCATATTTCACATCCATTAACAACCATATTTTAAATGCTTTTTTGAGATTGCCAAAGAAGGCTTACAGTATGTATGCCAACATGTTCAGATCTGCAAGCCTGGGACTCTGCAAACAGTATCAGTGCTTCAAGGTTCTAAGGTGTCAATGCAGAGATGCGTGTTTAACTACATTTACTGAAGAAAAGAAGCGAATTATATTGAAACCCAAACCATTGGCCCGAGAGAAGACAGGTAGATTATATGACAGATGATCTCACCATGTAATTTGCAGTATTGGTTTCTGTATTTTGCGTCTGTAGGCTATGGCTGTTGAATGTAATGAATCAAATGTGTGTAAATCGATCCTTTGATCAATAATTGTTTTCGAATAAATCACATTCTGTTTGTGTAGCGCAAAATCACAAATTTGCCTCACACAATCGGTACACATATGACATCCTCTGTCTCGGGACCTCGCATCGACACAGGACAAACACCCCCAAAAAACTCTTTAATGAGGAGAAAAAGGGAAGAAACATGAGGGAGAGCAACAGAGGAGGATCCCTCACCCCAGATGGACAGAAGTACCGGATGTTATGTGTACAGAAGGAAGAACTTAACAGAGTTACAACACATTCAAGTAATATGACATTAATGATTCATATAATGAGTAGGAGGCATGATGAACAGTTACAATGACCAAAAATAACAGCAACAGTGGATATAACAATGATAACAAAAGCAGTAATAATCTTGGCAATACAAATTGCAATGCAAATAATAATAATAATACTCATGATAGTAGCAGTAGGTGTCAGGTAGAACCAGGTTCCAGATTAAACCACCATCCATGTAAACATGTGAGGCGAGAAAGCCTCACAGAAGGTGCAACGTTAGTAATGTGCATTAATGGTGCATGAATTCATTCAGAAGGAGATAGAGAACACATTAGTTCCAGAAGTTGTTCAAGACACATACTGCTAAACTAGTATTTCTTCGACCACATGAATTAGGGCTGGGGCTATTTGTCGACAACATATATGTTATTTATTACAAAAATACATTGTCTTGCCTCGCAAGAATTGCTTTGCTCAGTGAAAACATGTATACCACAGAGAGAAAAGTGTGTTGATTAAATAAAGCTTTGCCCACAATCCTTTAACGTGTGGAAGTATTTAAGACAGAGACCCAACAATGTTGTGCTCTGCAAATTGGAAATAGACTGCTATGTATGAACACCTCCGACAGTGAACGCATCACGGATAGCTGGGAGCGCTTTTCAAGACAACAGCAAGACAGCGCTGACTGTCCCCACCAAATAATTATACACCGGAAATATCAACACACGGAACATCTTTCTTTGTATATATACAGCCTAGTATGTGTATATATATATATATATATATACACATACTATATATATATATATACTAGGCTGTATGTTAAAAGATCTGTATTACTGAAGAATCTGGTGTTTTCACTTGGGCTCTGTATTGGCAAGCACCATATGTAAATATGTAAATTTGTCCCATATGTATATACACGATACGATTTCTATCGTAATATATTGCGATACGACATGAGACATATTGCAATACCCAGTTTATTTTTAATAAAAGTGTACAAATAGAGCTTATAATATGACTTGCTGTATACCACCTGGATAGTCATACATACATCACATATTGACAATTCAGCGACCAAACTGCCTCAAAATTATAGTCAGGGCCATTTGCATTTGGACTGTGACATAATTTGTCTAATTTTGCCTTTTTACCCGACTCTAAATGATTTTAAATGAAGCTGTCAATATGATTAATTTGTCATGGAATAACATATAATTTAACAAATACCTGAAACAATAACAACATTCATGTAAGCCTCAGCTGTACTTGGTGTTTTGTGCTAATTAGCAAACATTAGCATGCGGACCAACTAACTAAACTAAGATAAACATGCATTCTGAGTCTGTTGGCGTTACCATTGTGAGCATTATGTTAGGTTAGGTGCCAACATAAAGTCTGAGAGCAGCCACCATGACTGTATTCTCGTTTGAGTTTCTGACTGTGTCACCATAATCACTCCCTTGTTCACTCATTCACTACTACTAATAGGCACTCAACAGTTCTCCCTTTACATATTTATATTGCAATAATTTGGGATATTGGACACTCACTTCAGGTTGCATCACCGCTGACAGCTGACAGATATCCCCAAGTCTGGCCTTTAAGAAAAGTTGATAATTCAGGATTGTCTTGACTCCTATTTGAGTTTATTTGAAGTACAGTTGAAGTTCACCTCACTGTCATGTAGAGACATTTGCCAGGTGACTAAAACACATTACTACCATCAACTATAACATATCGTGAACATCATCCCTTCATCTTTTTCTAAATATAAGTCATTTTTAATCCTGGGCTCTGAAGGGAGGGTGTATACTAATAAAGTATGAGATGGGGATGGGCTGGTAGTTTATTTGCTGCACAGTGAACCTGACCGGGGTCAGAGGTGGAGCTGCACCATCACTCCTGTCCTCACATGAATGACCCGAGGGAAGGGTAACAAAGGGATGAAAAGTGGAGGACAAGGGGGTTGGGAAAAGTGTGAATGACAGTCCTGACTGCACTTTCACTTTTCATCAAGTGTGTTGGCTGCACACGGGCTCAAGAATGCACCGCGGGGCAGCCTGCAGCTCACCCCGACCGTGCATCGCTCCCCAGAGCATCCTCTCTCTGCCACTCCCTGCGCCAAACCCACGTCTCAACATGTCCTCAGTCCAGGGCCAATATGTGGCCATAAGTATTCTTTTCCATTATTCTTATTTAATTTTTGTTTTCTTCAGAGGGCCACTTGTATGTGAGACTGAATACCGAGCTATTTAGAGTGTATTTTTGACACGCTGCACTGGCAGATATCAAGTTTCGTACACCTGCCCAGTTTCTATAAAAAATCAAAGACAAGGGTTTGGCCCCTGATCACCTCAGAGGTGACTGAGGGTAATGGTTTTGAATATCATGTGGGCAAAGTTATGGCTCCCCTCTGTCCATCGCTGCTTCTTACAGTTTAACTGGGTTCACTCTCAGGCATAGAGACATTGATCACGAACAATTTAAACACTTATCTAAAATACCCTGTGGCTTAAAATAATTCCCTCCCTCTACTGATCAATCCTCTACATACTGTCCATACTCCAACTTTTCAACAAGCTCTTTCCCTTCTCTACTTTGTAAAAAGGTGATTATGTCCCAAATTAGAGTGCTGGGGTGTAAGACTAGCTATTACTGACCTAACCACAACCTACTGCTGCATTGATGCATCAGGGGTACTGTAAACTCTGTCAACGAATACAAATCAGGCAGCATAAACACACATCTCCTCCTGGTTACTTTCATTTGAGCTTTGATACTTTGTGTTTAGAACTGAGAGTAGATGGCATCCTTTCACAAGTGTAATGTATGTTACTTCATTGAAGCTCTTCCAAATACATCATTTACATTTTAAAATGTGTATGCTATGGCTCAGTCAAAACGCCTGCTCATACGAAATATTTAGAGATAGAAGAAAAGGGCTACATTCTACATCTCTCTCTCTCTCTCTCTCTCTCTCTCTCTCTCTCTCTCTCTCTCTCTCTCTCTCTATATATACAGGACTGTCTCAGAAAATTAGAATATTGTGATAAAGTTCTTTATTTTCTGTAATGCAATTAAAAAAACAAAAATGTCACGCATTCTGGATTCATTACAAATCAACTGAAATATTGCAAGCCTTTTATTATTTTAATATTGCTGATTATGGCTTACAGCTTAAGAAAACTCTAAAATCCTATCTCATAAATTTTTAATATTTCCTCAGACCAAGTTAAAAAAAAGATTTATAACAGCTGAGTGTTTGTCAAGGCTCAGGAAACCCTTGCAGGTGTTTCGAGTTAATTAGACAATTCAAGTGATTTGTTTAATACCCTACTAGTATACTTTTTCATGATATTCTAATATTTAGAGATAGGATATTTGAGTTTTCTTAAGCTGTAAGCCATAATCAGCAATAAATCAGAATAAAAGGCTTGCAATATTTCAGTTGATTTGTAATGAATCCAGAATGCATGACATTTTTGTTTTTTTAATTGCATTACAGAAAATAAAGAACTTCATCACAATATTCTAATTTTCTGAGACAGTCCTGTATATATATATATATATATGTATATATTATATATATATACAGTATATATATATATATGTATATATGCACAAAAAACAAAAATCAATTACACATTTTCTTTGTTAATCACATTTTTAAGCATTACAAATAGGCTGACATCTAATAAATATATATATATATATCAATATAAATATATATATTAAATGTGTAATAGTCTTTTGTGCAAATGCTGTCAAAGATTGGTGTTATGATTTAACTTCAGTGTGTATACAGGACTGTCTCAGAAAATTAGAATATTGTGATGAAGTTCTTTATTTTCTGTAATGCAATTAAAAAAACAAAAATGTCATGCATTCTGGATTCATTACAAATCAACTAAAATATTGCAAGCCTTTTATTCTGATTTATTGCTGATTATGGCTTAAGCAAGAACTCAAATATCCTATCTCTAAATATTAGAATATCATGAAAAAGTATACTAGTAGGGTATTAAACAAATCACTTGAATTGTCTAATTAACTCGAAACACCTGCAAGGGTTTCCTGAGCCTTGACAAACACTCAGCTGTTATAAATCTTTTTTACTTGGTCTGAGGAAATATTAAAATTTTATGAGATAGGATTTTAGAGTTTTCTTAAGCTGTAAGCCATAATCAGCAATATTAAAAGAATAAAAGGCTTGCAATATTTCAGTTGATTTGTAATGAATCCAGAATGCATGACATTTTTGTTTTTTTAATTGCATTACAGAAAATAAAGAACTTTATCACAATATTCTAATTTTCTGAGACAGTCCTGTATATATATATACACAAATATATACAAATATATACAAACACCCCGCTTTTTCTACCCTCACACACACCAAAAAATAAACAGCAAGCCAGGAAAATAAATGTGCTCATCAAGGACAGATGTTGCAATTGGATACAAGATTAGACTTGGCTTGCAGCTTCCCCCGAGAGAGAAAGATAACACTCCCATGGTAAATGAAGTATGTATTAGGGGTGAATGCCAGTGGAACAGTAGCAGCCAGTACTGGGAGTGGACCCCCTCGACCCTGAAGTCTACCCACGGTGTACACCCTGAACCACATAAAAACTAAGAGCGATAAAGCGGCCAAATCCCACATTTTGTAATAAATCCCTTTCCACCAATTCAACAATTTACAATCAGGCTTTTCTTAAACGTAACCAAGGTCACAGCCACCCGCCGAAATGTTGCTGCATGAAGTCACTGCACTGTCTTTCAGCAACTGACATACTACTGTATGGCAGCGCAATAGATAATTCACGCCAGGGTTATAATTAATACCTTCACAAACTCAAAGAATAATCCTAATCGTTTGAAGTGAGACACGCGCATTCACTTGAACAAAACCCTCCCATCCACATGCTGTTTTCATAAAGGGCCACTTGAAGAAACACTCACACTGCTTTCCCAGTCAGTCAGAGATCCTCATTGTGTTGACTATTATTCTACTCTCCACAGGGTATCGAATGATCACCTATTCTGTTTTCCCTTGAGTGGATGTAGTGGTCAAAGCATCAATGAGCCACTGTGGAGGTGCAGACTTCTGACACGCAACCAAAAAGGGAAGCCGTCACTCATCTCTGAGGTTTAAACCACCTCAATGATGCTAAAAGGACATTTAAAGAACATAGAATTGCTCTCTAGGTTATATTAAAAGTAAATACTTGTAAGAATGCTGATACGAAAGTGATTAGCTCATGAGTTTATGTTCCATCATGCGTGTTAGTCTGCCATAAGGACCATTTGTTTACAGTGCAGGATGCTCTCAGTGAAGCCAAAAGGAGGTTGATGACTAAACCTTCACCCCCAACACTCTCATTCCTGTCTGGCATCATGAAAGAATCTCTTTAGTCATGACATGTTAAAAAACACACACCATCCAACATCTCTGCCCTGAGGAAAGGAGAGTAGACCAAGGTGTGGTTGCAGCTCTGGGGCGAGTGTTTCGAGTGTTTAACTCCTTTTTAAAAAAAAGTATTCTCGTGGTGAAGTCAAGCACTTTAACCCGTAGGACGACCTTTATTAGTTGCAGAACATTTTTGTATATGCAGAGTCTGGAAACAGATGATGCAGCTGCCCGGCCACAGAAACCACAGGCGACACCACCAGTTGACCGTGGGAAGGGCCTTTGGGAGAGAGGTGGGATTGATGTTCCACTTTTCATTAGAAGAGATTGGAGTGCCCTAAAATAAAGCTTTATGACCGACTACTGGTACTCAGCCATGCCACGCTCCGGCAGCTGGTGACCAAACCGAGTCTGGAGCCTTGTTATTAAGACAGCGGCTTGTTATGTGGTCTTCAGCACAGAGCTTCGTAGTATTGTAACTCCACTGATCAACCACCCCAGAGGCTTCCAAAGCGCAACTATAGGACACACCCAAAACTGCTAACTTAATCCAATACATCACTCAACACAGCAGAACAGATTTTACTCTCATTAATAGCAGTTAACTGCATGCCATACATCAGTGGCTGCAGGTAAAATATTGTCGGATTCCAAAAAAAGGAGTTTGAGCTGCAGGAAGGAGTCGTGGAAAACAGACCTGCAGCTCCACCTACCTGCAGATGAGAGGATGTGTTGAAAGAATTAAACCGGATATTTTTGTTGATTCATTCAAAAAAGAGCGATGTGATGCTTTTGCTCTTTGGGTGGCATAAATTATGTTTTAATTTTTTAAAAATCAGTTAAGCACTTATCAGTGTATGCTACTGCGGTTAATACAAATGCAAAAAATACCTAAATAAATATGGAGAAACTTTTATTTATTGTATTTATTGATGCATGAGGAAAGTTGGAGGCTATTGAAGTTCTGCTCATTAAAATGATTTCCAACTTCAGTGAGCCAACACAGTACTTCAGTAAGTCTCCTACTTTCAAATACAATAAAAGTATTTAATTTTAAAACAAAAACACTGTTATGATACAAAGTTACCGATTGTACCTAATCATGTCCCAATAATCATACTTGCATGTGCATAAGTACAGAGACCGTTCGGTGATTGATACCATCAACATGTCAAAATATCAGGTAACTAATAGATGTAATATCAGGGTCTAAACTTGCTTGAGGCAAGAGAACGATCACTTGTAATTTTGCAAAACATTCTTGAGAATAAATAATACAATTTCAAGTTTAACAGTACTGTTTAAAAAAAAGAAATCCATCTTACCAGCTAGGCCAGTTTCCAAATGACATATTTATATATTACAGCTATTTGTTCTTCATTTATGTTAATGACTTTTTTTTTAACAAGTTCAAATTAACTACAAAGTTCAAAAAGCTGTTGTGTCCCCGAAATCAGTGTTCCATTTGGTATACATATGAAGAGTAGCCGAGCTGACACTGGGCTTTATGCGCTTCAGGGAATCCTCAAAGTCCTTCATGCTGATGTTACGCATCTGTGTGTACAAACAAACAAGCATACGAATCAATCTGGTGCATAGTGGTACTTAAATGGGCAGAAGTGGTTTTGTGAATATAGCGTTACCTCACTAGCAGCCATACTTCGGACTTGGTCTGGACCCAACTCTGTGTGAGAGAGAATTTGCATGAAAAAAAATTCTGCAGATTTCGCTCGTCAAGGAGGTGGAAATATACACCACCTCACCTCTGATTGGCCCAAGCGCTGCATCTTTGGCTAATGCTGTGAGATCACTTCCTGAATACCCTGCACTCACCCTAGAGAGGTCAATATCAAGGAATTAATGTAAGTACACGCAATAATTAATGCCATAAAAGGCTGCATTTAAATATCAAACTCACTTTGCGAGAGAAGACAGATCATTTTTGCTCAATGGATTCTGGTGCTTTTCCAAAAGGTTTTTCAACAGCGTTAATCTGGTCTGGAGGAACAAGATATACATCTGTGATCAAGATATATATATTTACATACATATACACACACACATATATATAAAATGTATATATATTTAAAGAGAGAAAGCGAGTGAGAGAGAAAGAGACTTTAAAAAAATGCAACATTCACATTTCAAAGCTAACAAAGACACTGATCATCGAAATAAAGTGAAAATGGTTCCAATGTAAATACCTCCGCATCAGGCAGTGCCACATAAATCCTCTTTGCAAAACGTCTGTAAAAGATGAACACGAGAGGAAAAGTGTAGCGAGCGTGTAATAAATGAAGTACATAATAATTGTGCAGCGTGTGGAGTTGCAGCATGTACCTCAGTACTGCGTCATCGAGATCCTGAGGCCTGTTGGTCGCACCCATTACGAGCACCCTGTCGTCCCCTCCCGACTGCACCTGAAACCGAGAAGCATCGTCGTGAATATGAAACCGAAGCTCTCCGAGATAACGATGACTGAAGCGCTCCGGAGCAGGTTGATGAGAACAATGTGAGAGGCTGCTCTCACCCCATCGAACTCGATGAGGAACTCGGTCTTTAATCGCCGAGAGGCATCATGTTCTCCCTCCCTCCTTTCACAGAGCAGGCTGTCAACTTCATCTGAAAGAAAAATATATATAAATATATATTTTATAAATGAGCGGTATCTTTATGTGATGGAATTGTTTTGATAAAATTGCCGTTTGTGGCACATTTAATCAATAAACAGACTAGAGTAATACGAACCGATAAAGATGACAGACGGCTGCAATTCTCTGGCAACTGCAAACAGTGCACGTACAATCTTCTCGCCCTCTCCGACCTGTGATGGACAAGACAAGAAAGGTTTTTAACAATAACAAAAAACAATAATTTAGTGCAGTGTTGAGACCTGCTCCAGACAAAAAGACCACTAAAAAGTGTTTTCTTACATATTTAGACGTCAGAGTGGCTGCGCTGATGTTGAAGAACGTTGAATTTGACTCTGCAGCGACTGCTTTGGCCTAGTAGAGGAAGACAGGGTTGCAATTCAGATCATAATACTGAGGCGGTTTGATCTGGACGAATGCATTTGCTGTGTTGATAAGAACATTTTACTCACCAGCATCGTTTTCCCATTTCCAGGCGGGCCAAATAAAAGCAAGCCACGGGCCGGCGTTCTCAGGCCGGTAAAGAGCTGAAATGCACGTTACAAAAAGGGTTAATGTAAATCTAAAAAAAAAAGCAGAAATATAGTAAGCTGGGGAAAGATATTAATGAGTGATCACCTCTGGTCTTAAGGCAGGGAGAATGACAATCTCTTGGAGTGCTTGCTTGGCCAAGTTCTGCCCCGCAATGTCTTCAAAGGATACTGATGCTCCACTGCAATGAACACAGGTTTTGTTTTTTTCAATCATTGAATTCTCACCAACAGCTAAATGGACAGGTGTTGTATTAACATTGCTCCAAAAATACCTGTCAACTATTTCATTCATAATCAAATTGGCCAGTTTGCTGTCCACATTCTTGAAGTTTTTCATATCCCTCTTTGGTGGCTGTTTCCCCGCTGTGGGTTTCCCGTTTTTACCAACCCGTGGGGTCACCTTAAGCAGGAAGAAAGACATCCACACTTCATCAGAATCAGACATCTTTTTGAATTCGTATTATACAACTGGGCAACTGAATGTAATTTAAAAAACACCTTTGGATCAGTGGATCTGGATGGGGGTCTTCCGAAAGTGGAGGGCCTGGTGTTGGTGGACACACCTCGCGCTACATGCTGGCTTTTAGGCAGAGGCTTCGGTTGTGGAGGACTTGACGTTTTCTGTGGATCACTCCTCTTAGACGAGATTGTCGCCTCTGTGAAGAGGGAACAGTATTCACATTAAGCATCACTGGTCCAGCTTGGATAACTAATGAGTCTCGACATGGCCATGTCAAACAACCACGATGCCACTTACCCAAAACACTGAGCCTATCTTTAGCCATGGTGAGATTGGTGACCATTTTATCTTGAAGCCTCTTTGCTCTGTCA